>NC_134585.1:29247649-30577649 GCF_037038515.1 Microtus pennsylvanicus | reverse complement strand
AAATGCCAGAGAAATCAATTCCCACATTAGTTGAGCTTGGAAACTCCTCCATATTGGGTCCCAGAACTGGGCAATCGGACATTATGAGAAGACCTGGTAAGCTGTCCCACACACGAGGGTAAGCAGTGAAGTGGAGGCTACTGGGAAAAGAAAAAGAGAACCCCTGTGGAAGGACCGCTGCTCTCAGAAAGTTCTGGCACTCTGTGTCAGCACTGGCTATCTAAACAAGGCATTTCTGTCCCAGTCAGCTGTCAGTGAACGCCATGCTGCTGAAAAACCATTTGAGCGCTCCGTGGTTAGCACCCATCTAGGAACACAGTTGTAACATGTGTTTGTAAACACATGTCCAGGGCCTCAGCCTACATTATGCCTTTAAATAGCAGCACCTTCCCTAACTGAAGCATGCAGCTATGCAGGCTATGAAAGCAATACTTTTTTTTATTATACACTTTAAATAACGCTCTCCTTTTTTTTTTAATCCGTGACTTTAAGAGCTGACTATACCACCAAATATGAAGAGGAAAACTGCAGGCAAGAGCAGCCCCCCTTCCCAGCATTCCCCCAGGGTGGGGATCTGTTGCAGAGCTCAGAATGGAGCAGCCTCTGGAGAAAAGCGTGGTCTAACGGGCATGCCTATATATAGCAGCCAGGAAGAGAGGGTGACCTCTGGGCTTTGGATCTGAAGGATATCAGGCAGCAGGGCTGGAATTTAATATGCCTTTGGCCTTGCTGGCCTGGTCCCTTTGTTTGATCTTTATGAGAATCTGTATGGGCTCACTAGTTCTTTCTTTCTTTCCTTTTGAAACTATTGTATTGCCATATTTTTAGGACCCAGAAAGCAATGAGCAGAGCTCATTGCTACGTTTTTAATCCAGCATTCTTGACACCCCCTAATGGTGAGCACTGCCATTTAACGGCTGGTTTCTGCCCAACAGTCCCAGATTGAGTATGGTGTGCGTGAAAATGTGCCTGAGCCACTAACATCCTTGACAACGAGGGTGGGCTGAGCAGAAAACAAACACTGGGGAACACACACGAGTTGTAAGCTCAGATGCAGAATCTGCTGAGTGTTAAAGGAGTTGGATTTGAATGCTTGTATTTGTCAGGGATCCCTAGAGTTACAGAACCTATTGAGTGAATGAATGAATGACCGAATAAACGAATGAATGAATATACACATATATACATATAAACACACACATATATATACATACATATATTTATATTTGGGGTTTATTTGTTAAAATGGCTTACAGGCTGTTATATTTGCCTACAAACAGAAGGTCCAAGAATCCAGAAGCTATTCCGTCCACGAGGCTGGGTGTCTCAGCTATCTTCAGTATACACAGGACTCCTGCAGAAGTAGACTCTAATGCCAGTGAAGGAATGGGCGTGCCGGTGAGAGCAAGCAGGCAGAGAGTGAACGCTTCCTTCTTCCATGCCTTTTATGTAAGCTGCCAGCAGAAGGTGCGGCCCAGATTAAAGGTATATCTTCCCTCCTCAAAGATCTGGATTAGAAGTCGATCTTTCTCCTTCAAATAACTTAATTACGAAAGAATTCCTTACAAGTGTGCCCAGCCAACTCACCAAGGCCAGCTGGCCTGGGTCTGAAAAAGCATGGGATAAATCCGGACTAGCTGAACATAGAGGACAATGAGGAATACTGAGAACTCAAGAACAATCGCATTGGGTTTTTGATCCTACTGCACGTACTGGCTTTGGGGGAGCCTAGGCAGTTTGGATGCTCACCTTAGGAGACCTGGATAGAGGTGGGCGGTCCTTGGGCTTCCCACAGGTCAGGGAACCCTGATTGCTCTTCGAGCTGATGTGGGAGAGGGACTTGATCAGGGGAGGGGGAGGGAAATGGGAGGCGGTTGCGGGGAGGAGGCAGAAATCCTTAATAAATAAATTAATTTAAAAATAAATAAATAAATAAAAAAAACAAGTGTGCCCAGCCATTTGAGTTTTAATTAATTACAGATGCAGTCAAGTTGAAAACCAGGGATAGCCATCAGAGAGCTCTTAGTTATTCGCCGATGAAGTGAGCTGGGTTCCCCCTGAGGATCCCTTTGACGCCGCCTGCTTCTCAACCCTCAGGTGGTGTATGAGTCTCCTACACTGCTGTAACAAAATCACCCAGAGCTCCATAGCTTGAAGCAGCACGAATTTACGTTAGTCTCAGAGGTCAAGAGTCTGTCACAGTTAGCATTAGCTTTAAATCAAGTTTGGGGGCTGGAGAGATGACTCAGTAGGTAAGAGCACTTGCTGCAGAGGACCTGAGTCCAGTTCCATCACACACATTGAAAGCTATGCATGGCCCTGCATGAGTCTGTGACCCTTGCAGTGGCAAATGCATGCACGGGTATGCACACATGTGCACACACGTATACACAAGTACACAAACACACACACACACACACACACCAAGTTTTGACCAGAGCTGTGGTCCTTTCTGGACTCTTGAGAAGATATTTTTTTTTTACTTTCTAGAGTAACTCAGACCATGGTCTCTACCTGCGTGTTCAAAGCCAAGGCCTGGACCTCCTTGGAGCCATTGTTCTGCCTGCTTCTAGCATTAAGTTTTCATCAAGGGAAAGGGAAGTGGAAGCAGAAACCTTTCAAGGGGTTTCTAAAATGAACAGTTTATAGTGCTCTGTTATTTAAGACTCTAAAACCCGCCTTTCTATAAGTATTACCCAGGGCTTTGGGTTGTTCTGAAGGCATTTGTCCCTGGAGGTCCATATTCTGGGGGCCATGGTCCCCATGTGGCAGTGTTGAGAGTTGGTGGGTTTTAAGGGTATGGGGTTCAGTGGAAGAGGTTGGATTATTGGGGGTTCTGCCTTTAGAGGGGGACTAATGTGGTTCTGTGGAATTCCAGTTAGTTTGCATGAAAGTGGGTGGTCCATTCTACCCCCACGTGACTGGCTTCTGCAGACAGTCGTTTCCCTTCCCTTTCCTCTGCTGTTATGATGTAGACAGAAAGCCCCCACCACAATCAAGATAACAAAGTCACTCAACCTTGGGTGTTTAGCCTCCACAACCACGAACTTAGCCAAACTCTTTTTTTTCTAGGGTTCAGCCCCAGGTATTTTGCTACAGCCTCTGAATCCGGTGCCAGTTTATCTACTTGAGTTGGGTCACACATGCCTTAGCACCATCTAAACTCCCATGTGCTCTCTGCCTTAGAGCCTGGGCCACCCCATCCCTCCCAATTCTGGCTAATGCGCTTCCCTTATGACACCTTTCCTGACCCTCATGAGGAAACCGAAGCCTCCACATAGTGACATTTAGTGCTAATGAACTGGCCTCTTCCAACCACCCTGGTCAAGGATCCACGAGACTGAAAATTCCCAGCTGCTGACGCCTGGAAACTGACCCCAAGGTTGTTCCAGTTGTTTTGCAAGACAGTGGGGTTGTCATAAAGTGATTCTACCCAACCAACATGCCTGGCTTCTTCTGCAAACAGCCATTTCCCTTCCCCTTTCTCTGCCTTGTTATGATGCAGGTAGAAAGCCCTCGCCCCGCGGAGATGACAAAGTCATTTGATCCTGGGCTTTCAGCCTCGGCAACCGAGAGCTGAGCAAACCTGTTTCTCTGTAGGGTTCAGACCCAGGTATTGGACATCCCATGCAGAGTAACCCCAAGGTTCTCCTACAGAGAACAGGAACCACTTCCTTCTGCCTGAAATGAGTCTCAGAAGAGGAAAAAGGCCATGGGAGTGGCAGCATCACACAGACGACATTCTGCTGCACGATTGAGTCCTTCGATTATGTGTGAAGCTCCTCAGCAGGTGTCTGCACTCACACTTACACACAGAGGACCTGCGAGTCCAAACCAGAGGGACATTTCATATGCCCTCTAATGGAAACAGGCAGCCTAATGAGACAGGAGGTCCAGCAGTTGGAGGAGGAGCTGGCAGAGCGTCTCTTTCCTCCTCCATCCTGCAGAGAACATACACCTGTAACAGGAAGGTGTGTGAGCTCTGTGGGAACAGTAGACAACCAGTTTCTCAAAACACAGAATCTTCCAACCCTACAACACTGGGCTGAATTATATCCCCTAACCCTGAATTAACACGTTAAAAGGCTTACCTCCAGTACTTAAAATGTGGCTTCATTTGGAAATAGGGTCATCATGGATGGAATCAGCTAATTCTAGCACATTCTGGAGTAGAGTGGAACCCTGGCCCAATATGACTGGTGTCCTTTTGGAAAGGGGAAATAAATCTATATATGCGAACCTGGAAAATACCATGCGAAAGTTGAACTTAAGTCCAGTGAGCCAAGGACTATCAGGAGCTAGGACAGCATCCTGGGATAGATAGCACCTCCTCTGCTGCCTGCAGAGGGAACCCTGCCCAGCTAATGCTTTTGTCTTGACCTTTAGGCTTCTAGTTGGAGAACTGTTCCAAAACACTGGGGTGGTGGTGCTTTGTTCTGCAAAGAGAAGAAATGTCAAATTCCACACCAAACACCACTGTTGACTAACTTTTATTCTTCTCCATTTCCTTTGTGTGTGTGTGTGTGTGTGTGTGTGGGTGCAGTGCACACACATCTGGAGACCCAGGGCTGATGTTGAAAGTCATCCTCTATTCTTCTTCTATCTTACTCATTGAGGCAGAGATTCTCAATCAAGCCTCGAGCTCAGGGATACAGCTAGTCTCACTTGCTTGCTCTGGGGGAATCATAACCTGTTCCCCTTATCCCAAGGCTAGAATTATGGTGGGATACCAACACTCATAGGGCATTTTTTTGCGGGGATTTGAGCTCCTGTCATTACACTTGCATGACAAACATTTTGACCACTGAGCCAGCTCTCACCGCCAACAACATTTAAACCTGTTGCTTAAACCTTTCAAAGTCACACTTTTCCATTGATATAAAAGAAGCTAGATGATAAAATTAAGGGATATAACCATGGTACCTGACATCTCTTCTGCTTTGCTTGGATCATTCACTTCTTCATCTGCTCCACCCTACTGGCTCCCGTAGTTCATGACTTTTAGGTCCAAAATGTGATGGAGGAGTTACTTTCATTGGTTAATAAAGAAACTGCCTTGGCCCATTTGATAGGCCAGCCCTTAGGTGGGTGGAGTAAACAGACAGAAAGAAGCCGAGTCAGGCAGTCGCCATGATTCTCCCACTCCAGAAAGACGCAGGTTAAGATCTTCCCCGGTAAGCCACCTTGTGGTGTTATACAGATTATTAGAAATGGGCTAATCGAGATGTGAGACTCAGCCAATAAGAAGCTGGAACTAATAGGCCAGGCAGTGTTTAAAAGAATACAGTTTCTGTGTAATTATTTCGGGGCATAAGCTAGGCATGAGGGCGGCCGGGTGCCGGGGACGCAGCCCTGCCGCTCTTATTACTACAAAAATGGACCCTCAAAATGGCAGCGCTGGTGACAATAGCCTAAACAGAAGGACTCTGACTAGGTAAACAGAAGGATGGCCGCTGAGGAGAGCCTAGATTCAGCATTCCCCAAGAATCTTGTAAGGTTTCTGCTTGCCAGGAAAACCATTACCTCCCTATCTGCACCAAAGGTCAACTCTTTCAGGCAAGGGCATCCAGTTCCATATGGGTCTGAATGGTTTGTATCTCAAAGACCCCCACACCCACCCTGCTCACTGTCATATAAAATCTCCTTGTTTTTCCACCCTTTTGTTTCTTCCTGCCCCACCACCTTGGCAGTTTGATCCCCAATAAACCTTTCTTTCTATCTAGCGAATGGTCTAATTCATTGTCTCATTGTCTCGCTTACAATGACTGCCCTAGTTGTTAGCCCAAAGGGCAGTACCAAGCCAGCTAGAAGGTGAGATCTAATAAATAATAATAAATAAATAAATGATGAGCAAAGGAGTCAATGAGGTGATGGTGAATAGACTTTGGCTCCACGGACTTAGCAGATTTGCCCCCTGGCACTTTGTAAAAATAGAAATGGGTCAGCACCCATGATATTAGTCAATTTTCTTGTGGGCAAACATCCTACAATATCTTTGCATGTGCTAAGGTGGCTACAATTCCGACATGTCTTGGGGCTTGTGACTGACCAGGATGCTATGATGGCGTGTGACCAGACTCAATACCTAAAGATAACTTGTGTGCGTGCAGTGCAGGGCTTTGTGCATGCTGGACACGGGGTCTACCATCGAGCTCAATCCTCAGCCCAGACATAATCATCTAACTTAACTGTAGAGACCTTTGACATAAGCATTTCCCTCCCTTCCCTCCTTTCTGTATTTTCTCTACACATTTGCCCAGCCTGACTCACCAACCAGATAACCCCACCACCTATTCCCTATCCACCCACAGACATATTTGTTCAGTCAGTGCTTCAGAACTAGGCCTCCGCTACCCCAGCATCACCCCCACCCCCACTCCCTGGGGCTGCCATTCGAGCCAGGAGCACTAAAACAACAGCAGAAAATTCCTCTTCGCTTACAGCCCCTTCACTTTGATACGTCTAAGGTAATTCAGCCTTGCTTAGCGTTCCATGCTCCTGCGCTGCGGGACCGCCAGCGCTGTTGCCCCATTCCGACTCAGCCTACAGCCCGGCCAGCAGTGTGGATTTCTGGGGCAGAGTCCCCACTCCTTCCCTGCTGGGTTCCTTTGTGGTGAGACTCGCTGATTATGATTCCTGGGACCTTAATGGTTTCTCGGAATTTTCTACCTTTTGCCTTTCTCTCCTTTCCCCAGTTTCACGGTTGTTCTTCTCAAACACCCACAGAATTTCCATCTCCCTTCCCAGATGGTTCCCAGCTTCAACCCCACCCTTGCCCCCCTTTCCTCCCCTCCTCCACCCCAGTAATGTGCTTATACAGCACTCATATGCTTCTTAAAGGAACCCAGTAGGTCTTCCCTTCCCACTATGATGATCTGTGCTTTCAGGAGAGATGTTTTGCTTGGTTTTCCAAATGCCCTTGACACTTAATAAAGAAGAATCTAAAGAGATTTCTGTGTCCAAAGTAATGACCGTTTTATCATGGGGTTGTTGTTTGTTTGTTTGTTTGTTTGTTTTTTAAAAAAATCCCATTTGAATGCCATCCTTGGGACTGGTGGAGGCTTCGGGATTACAGTATCCCTGAGATAGAAGAGTCTAGGTTCATGTCTAGACTTGTCAGGGGACACTGACTGCAGCCAGTCCCTATGTCCCCAGACATGCAAGCCTGTGTCCACTAGTTTCAGCGAAGGGGACCTTGTTGTTTTTATGAGATGAAATCTCTAGTGCTGTTGGGGACTGTGAGTGGGGCTCAACTGAAAACGACCTTCCCCTCTCAAGTGGGACCCACTCTTCTGTGAGGCTCCAGCTGGGTGGCCAAGATGGAGGACACTGGGGACCAAATGAGCATGCATGAGCCCTGTGAGAACCATTATTTATTTAGGAGGTTTGAACATGATGATATCCTAAACAGAAAATGCCTTAACCAAGCTGAATTATTTAATAAGAATTGGGACTGGCTCCTCTAAACTGTCCTCCTCCTCATGTCTGGACATCCATGAGTGTTAACCTCATCCAACCAACACACACACACACACACACACACACACACACACGTGCGCACGTGCATACACACACACACACACACACACACACACCCCACACGAAATGGAAGAACAAAAGGAGATGACTCTGGAAAGCCAAAGGGCACCAAGGACACCAAGGTGGGAATCTGTGTCCTGAATGCCTCTCGGTGGTGCCTGCAGAGCCTAAACACCGCTAGGCATTGCTCAATGGTGGGGCTGGGTCAGCCCAATGTGCGTCTAGTGGGTGTCAGCGTTGTGTGGATTCCACAGTGTGTACGTATACAGACTGACACGGGATATCCCTGGACGACAGAAAGTTTGCTGTTACTACTGACATTATTTTTGAATGTGAGACAAGTCCCAAGACGTTCATCCACGAACACAATGCCCTTTAGTTATATTATCCTCACTTTACTCTCTGTAGTTCCCCTCCCCACTCACTTGGGGGGGGCTCCCCCTTCCAAAGTCTCCCTTCTATTTACATGGCCTCTTAAAATCCAGATTTCAGATATGAGAGAAAATATATATTATTTGTCAGAATCCAGTTAATTTTACTTAGTAATCACCAGTTTCCTCATTTTCCTGCAAATGATAAGAGTTTCATTCCTTATGGCTAAATAAAAGTACACACAGACACACAGACATAGACACACACACAGAGACACACATACACACACAGACATAGACACACAGACATAGACACACACATCATTTTTAATCAACTCATCTGTTGATGCACACCTGGGCTGATTCCCTCCCTTGGCCGTTGTGAGAAGTGGTACAATAACCATGGTGTACAGAGACCCTTATGGCATGCTGGCTTAGATTCCTTCAGGGATATATCTAGCAGGAAGTAGCTGGATTCTATGGTGCTCCTGGTTTCAGTTTTTTTGAGGAACATCCATGCTGATTTCCATAGTGGCCGGGCTAATTTGCATTCCCACCAACTGTGTAAGGATTGCTTTCTTTCTCTCCTACATGGTTGCCCATACTCGTGTTTTGTGATGATCGTGATAATACACATAGCGACTGACAAGATGGAATCTCGTGGGTCTTTTGTATTTTTTTTTTCTTTTTGAGACAATCTCACCCTTAGCCCAGGCTGACCTGGACTGCATTACGAAGTCCAGGTTGGTTTTGAACGTGTGGAAGTTGTTCTGCTTAGCCTCCCAATTACGAGACTGGAAGAATACCAGTGTAAGTGTTTTTGTTTTTGAGCTACGTTCTCAAGCATTCCAGGCTGGCCTTGAACTTGCTGTGTAGTCGAGGATGACCTTGAACTTCTGTTCACTCTGCTTCCGTATCCTAAGAATTGGGGTTTCAGGCATGCGATACCATGCCCAGCTTCATCAAACCCAGGACTTCGGTACACTAGGCAAACACTCTGCTGACTGAGCTACATCCCCACCCCTCGGTGTAATTTTGATCTGAATTTTCCAGATTAGGAAGACTGGCTGGGTATTTATTTTTCATGTGTTTTTCAGTCATTTGTATTTCTTTCAAAACTGTCTTTTCAATTCATTTGCTCATTTGCTCTTGTGCCATTTTAAGTGTCTTAGTTCTTCAGGATACCCATCCCTGGTCAGATGGGCAGCTGGCAAAGGCTTTTCTGTGCTTCCGTGGGCTCTCTTTTCTTTTGTCACTGCGCCCTTTGCTGTGTGGACGCTTTTGAGATGACGTGTGTGGTCCATTTTTAACCAAAATACCATTATACAACATACAACTGCTTTGCAAGACACTTTTGTTTCTCCATTTTTCCATGTTCGACAAAGTACCTGTAAAGGAAAAAGAGAGGTTCCAAGCCAACAATTCTGAGTATAAACACACCTATCAGCCTGGACTGAAATGTCTGTGTGTCCAACTCACATACTACAGTGTCTTAATTTAGACTGATGTAGATAACTTTTAATCAATTTCATTTTTCCTCCCATAATACTTCTATTTTGAGACAAGCCCATATTATCTGTATCTCATCTTTATATTCCTCTGAGTTTTGAGCCATTGTGAGCACCTGGCTTTCTTCTGTGGGCGGCGTAGGTCTGCAAGGAACTTGGCACTGCTCTGGGAAGGGGCTGAGTGCCAACTCTGTCTGATATACTGTGTCAGATGACTGGCCCTTGGCCTTTGAACAACTCCTGAGCTAGTAACCCCGACTCAGAAGCCTGTGCTGGGGGAAGGCAGATGGCTGATCTCAACTACTGGCAACTAGAAAGTCTCCCTTTGCCGACCTTAGCTGCTACCCAAAAGGCTGACCGGGCAGGCTCCAACAGTCCCGATCCAGCCCTGGGTGGACACTGACCCTGGTCTTACAGCTACTCCCTGCTCTGATGAGGCTCCAGCCCTGAGGAGAACCTCTGTTTTTCTCCCCTACTGATCACAGAGGAGTGGTAAATCCACTGTCAGGAACAGAAAACAGCTTCCTTCCCATTTTCCCCAGTCTGTTACCAGGGCAGACAGCAAGACGAGATGGCCCAAAATTTGGGCAGCAACCTGGCGAATACCTGGGAGCACCTTCTCATTTTCTCTTTGTTCGTTGTTGTTTTAAAAGCAAGGTCTCATCATAATAATCTCCAGACTGGCCTCATTCTAACAATCCTCCTCTCTCAGCTTCCCCAGACTTGGGATGACAGATATGTGTAACCGTACCATCATTTTCACCACTGCTGGGTTGTGCTGGTTGTGGATGAATAGAAATATCACAAAAACAAAGTTAGAGTGAGTAGGTGATTTAGAACTCATGCATGCTGAGGATTCGTCCAAAAATTCCTTTTCTCTCACAATGTTCTCAAACTTGCCATAGTATGGAAGGAGGTCCTGGGAAGGGGGACTGATAAAATGCTAAGGGGAGATAACGTGGAAAGCATACTAGCCAAGTAGGCACCAAATCTCTGTTTGGACTTCAAAGAGCCTCAAGGACAGCACAGCTGTCCCCTGCCAGCTTTCGCTTTGATAACGAGACCCCTCACCCAAGTGCACCGAGGACAAGCCAGCAGCCTATGTGCCGAGCAAAGGGACAATATCCCTGAGAATGACAGGCTAAGGACCGCAAATAAGGAAGATCAATACTTGGGCCCTGTCTAGTATGGGATCAAAGCAGGCAGGTAGTTGACACATGAGCAAATACCATCAATCAATTGCATAAAAGCAGCTTTAGAAATGGCAATATAAAAACACACTGGCCTCTGAAGTGCCTATAAAGGTAACAATGTGTATAATAGCTATAAATTAGCTTTCTAGTTCTTACTGATGCTTTAGGAATCATACCATATGATACTTTTTAGATTTTATTTTTTTTTCAATTTTAATTATGTGGATATGTGGGAGGGGGTGTTACATTTTGGTTGCAATCTGTCATACTTAAAAACAATCATGTAAGAAATCATATTTACATATAACAAATCACATTTATTATGAAAATTATATGATCATTATGATAAATACTCTCAATAATTATAATAAAAATTCACTGTGTAAGAGAAGTTTCGAGATGTTGTGGTTGCACCGAAATGGTGCGATCAGAGTTTTCACACATATATTGTGTGATGGGCTAAGAGGTGAGATACTTTCACACTGAACGATGTGTTACAAAGACAAGGGCTGTGGAGAGGATAAAATGGAAACACAGGCTCAAGAAAAAAATCTGCCTGAGTTCACTTTTAAAATGGAGATTCTTGAATATCAAATGATTATCACTCTGAAATTCCATTAGAAACTGTGTGTGTGTGTGTCTGTATGTGTGTGTGTGTGTGTGTGGTGTGGTGTTTACATACACACACAGGGAACATGGAAGCCACAGGTCTGCATCGGGGTTCTTCCTCACTCACTGTCCATCTTCCCAGGCGGTTTCTCCCATCCAACCCGAGCTTACCCATGAGGCTTGGCTCGCTTGGCCCGCTAGCTCCAAGGGTCCATCTGTCTGCTGTGGACATGCGCCATCGAGCTTGGCTTTTTATACCACTTCTGAGAATCTGGTCTCATATCGCCACGCTTGCACAGCGCACCCTTTGTTGCCTGAGCCATCGCCTTCCACCGAGAACTTTCAAATTAATAATTATATAATAGCTTAATTTTTGTGTCCAATAATTAAGGCTATCTAACCTTCTATAAAAAAATTTAAATGTCTATTTAGACAGAAAGAATAGCTTCAAATTCTTAGGAATGTGCCAAAAATATTTGTGAACAACTGTCCATGGCTCCTAATCCTGTCCAAAGTGTCCCACAAATGGGATATCGTATCTTGATTAGTTTAATAAATTTGGGGTATGCTTCAAATCCATTTTGTAAAAACTTACAATCCCTACAGAGTCCCCAGAGAAATGAGGCTGTGCAGAAGCGTCTCTAACTTTGTTTAGCTCTGGGCAATGCAAATTTGTTGGATCCTTGATCCCTACTTTCTCATATGATCCATTGCGACAGTTCAGGGTAAGGAGCATCCTGTCTTACCCCACAGCACTGAGATTGAGTGCCTATATAAATATGCGTGTGTGTGTTTTTAGGCAAGCGGATCTCTGTGAGTTCGAGGCCAGCCTGGTCTAAAAGAGCTAGTTCCAGGACAGGCTCCAAAGCTACAGAGAAACCCTGTCTCTAAAAACAAACAAACATATATATATATATATATATAATAAATAATATAGTTTATGCTTTTATTTTTTAATTATAAACTCTATTCAAGGAAGACATGCAAGTGTAATAGGAGGGGACCGACTCTCTGATCCTCACACAAGCACGCTCTTCACAACACATAAAATAAATACAATTTTAAAAATTAAAAGAGAAGCTTTAAAAAGCTACATTTTTATTTTAAATGAAATATTAAACGACTATTTGAGCAACACAATGAGCCACTAATGTTGCAATTATGCAGAACTGGTTATCAGCTCTCCCGGTTTTTGTAGCAATTTTTCAGCATTTCCTGTTCTCAGAGAATTCTGTTCTTGCAGGAGCAGGCTCAGCTTGGGTTGGAGTGTCTGGGAGATGAAGCCATCGGGCTTAAAGAAGTGAGCAACGCCATCGCAAATGGAATATGTTGTCCTTTGCCATCATCCCCGGAGTCTACGCCTGGAGCTTCAGTCCAATAGACCGGCTTCTTGTGCTCTTCCAGGTACCGAGGACTCACGGAGGCCTGGGTCACATCACAAGAACAGTTCAGAGCAGCGGCTGTCCTCTGCAGGACCGCGCAGCCTGGCTCTCTCTATGGACAATTATCCGAGTTTACAGAACCACAGATCTTCAGTACGCGTCACCTTATCTATGGACTTGTATTCCTATGCAATGGCGGACCGCCCTACGTGCACTTTCAATCACGAGGACCTACGTGACAGTCGCCTCATGTACTATCAGCCATCTTCAGGAGTACCGCCCCTGCACAAGCGCTAGTTAAGCAGTTTCAGATCTCATTCATCACTGCAGCAAATCCGCACCAGTTAAGGGACCACTCCTGTCGTCCTCTCTCTGGCACCTTCTCTCTCTGTAATGTTTATTCAGCTCACAGTTTCGGAGACATCCATGACAGGCTGTGGGAGCAGGAGCTGGGGAGGGCTCAGAAATCGCAGGAAAAGGCGGGAAGCAGAGTAGTTGCTCATCCGTCCCCCTCCCTTCTGTTTTTCGTCTTTTGTAATGGGGCCTCTTTTTTTCCGAGGCTAGACCCATACTCAATATATGACCAAGGATGAGTCTGAACTTCTGATACTCCTGCATCCATATTGAGTTTATTAGGCGTTAGGGTTGGGGTCCAGGGCTTCCTGCCTGCTGGGCTAGCACTCTGTCTGAGGAGATATTCCCAGCACCAACTCCTGGACATTTCTAACCCTTCTCCCTCTCCTTCTCCTCCCCTCTCCTCCCCCTCATCCTTCCCCTTCTTGGATTGTGGTGTGCATATTAATAAGGAATATCGATAGGTTTGTAGTTTTCTTGTGGTATCCTTGCCCGGCTTTGACATCATCATAATTCTTACTTAGAAAGGTATATTTGTTAGCTGTCATTCCCACTTCTATTTCTTTGCAGAAATTTCAGACAGATGAGCTTCAATTCCTGTTTAACATTTGAGTCAGGCGGTGGTGGCAGCCATGCCTTTCATCCCAGAACCCAGCATTCCGGAGGCAGAGGCAGGCAGATCTCTGTGAATTCAAGGCCAGCCTGGACTACAAAGCAAGTTCTAGGACAGGCTCCAAAGCTGCATGGAGAAACCCTGTCTTGAAAAGCCAAAACCAAAATCAAAACAACAACAACAAAAAATGGATGGAATTAACCTAGTCATGAGAATTTTTTTGATTACCAGTTCATCTCCCCACCACAAATGTGCTTATTTCCCTTTCCTCCTGAGTCAGTTTGAAAACTTCTATGTTTCTAAGTATTTTTCTGTTCCACTTAGGCAATCTAACTTGCTGGCATACAATTATTCAGTAATACATCTAATCCTTTTAATCTCCTTAAGGCTTGTTGTAATGTCCTCTGTTTTATTTCTGATTTTAGTCACTTGTATATTTTGGGTATCTTAGTTTATCTAAGATTTATTAACCAGGTTGATATTTTCATCCACTGAAACAGCTTGTGGTTCCTTCCGTGCTATGGCGTTCCCTTGCTGTTGCACGGGTTTCTCTGCTGCTCTCGCTGGTCCGTTGTCTTTGTCCCTGTCTCTGTTGCTACATCTGTGCGTCCTTCCCTCCCTCAGCTGCCCAGGGCAAGACAGCAACACATGGGAAAAGAGAAGAGGTCTCTGCTAAGTCTCCAGACATTTCCAGCTGGTCTTTTTTTTTTCTGCATAAAGTCAGGAATCTTGAAGGGGGGACCAAGTATTCCAACACGCTGGAAGCATTCTCTCACGTTTTGTTTATTAAGTGTGTATGTGTGTTTATTAATTACACGTGTGGGGACAGGTTGTGGTAGTCGATTCTTTATCCCTACAATGTGGGTCTGGGCCATAGAATTCAAGTCACCAGGCTTGGTGAGAAACGCTTTCCCCCCCACCCGCCAGCTCATGTTACTGGCCTGACACTAGGGAAATATTTTCTTGTGTTATGACCTCCCACTTTCTGTCACAGGTTGATGATGCCCCAGATACCGATTTTCAGTTTTTAGAACTGTGAGCCAAGTAAACTTCTTTCCTTTATAAATTGCCAGTCTGTAGTATGTTGTTATAGCAACAGAAAGCAAATTATAAGCCACTTTGAAGAAGTCATGTGCCTCCATTACATTTTCATTTCTTCACCTCCAAAACTTGGCCAGGGTCCTCCCCAGCCTGTGAAAAGGCATTTTCTTGGGGCTGCCTCTCTGATAAAGCTATGGTTTTGCTTATCTTTGGCAGAGATGAGGGGAAAGACTCTCGAGGTCTTGAGGAAGTTAGCATAGGTAGAATGTCAGCAGCTAGAAGAGGGTTCCTCTTGCACAAAGAGGATAGAGCACACTCACCACGAGAAATGAACCTGTCCTTTAGTATGGTTCTGTGATAACAAACCTTGTCTTCCTAGTTAGATGAAATGCTCTTCAAGAAGTCAGAACGTGGGCAGCCTGTAGAGTCCACCCTGCGCCATTTTTAGTATGTGATGGTCAGTTACTCTTGACAAGATTCTTGGCATTCATTGACCAAATAAAGACATTATTTTTGTTTGTTTGTTTGGTTTTTTTGTTTTTGTTTTTTCAAGCCAGGGTTTCTCTGTGGTTTTGGAGCCTGTCCTGGAACTAGCTCTTGTAGACCAGGCTGGTCTCGAACTCACAGAGATCCACCTGCCTCTGCCTCCCGAGTGCTGGGATTAAAGGCGTGCGCCACCATGGCCCGATTTACTACATCTTTTTTTTTAATTTAATTTTTTTTTAAAGACATTCTTTCTGACATTGGAATGGCATTGGAATTTTCTTTTTGATGTTGTTGTTTTTATTTCTTTTTTTTATTATCTTTTTTTTAAATCTTTTTTTTATTGAGAAAATGAGAAAAAAAAACATTGTTTTTGTTTCTAAATTATTATTTTGGGAGAAATTTTGAGGAAGCAGTACTGTTTATAAAAGTGTCCATTTGCAACAAGGAAAATACATTATGCTACCCTTGACAGATAATTTACCAAAACTAGGCCGCCCAAGGTATTCTCTGCAAATATGAGATGATTTCATTCTTAATGGCTGAACAATGTCTTCCAAGGTGTGCTTTGCCTGAGTTATGCGATTATGTTAGGGAACGAGAGTTCTAGAAACCGAATCAGATGTAAATACATACATCAAAATCTCCATGGGGCCCAAACTATGTATCAGCATGCACTCATCCACCCTTACCCCCAGGCACCCACGGCCAGCCTTCCAAGAGCAAAGGAGGCAATGCATCAGTGGTTCCTCCACTCTAAATGGCAGTGGCCTTCTTGCTGAATATGCCACAGCAGGATACTTCCTATGTACTAGATGCTGTATCGATCCAGGCTATTAGAGAAACAGATGGGTTGAAAACTGCCAGGATTTTTATCAGCGGAAATGTCTGTGTGAGAGAAAAAAAATTAGGAAGGAAACAAAAAAGTGATGGGAGGGTCACTAGGCAACGAGAGAAGCCAAACGCTGGGAAGGAAAGGGAGACAGAAGCTGGGAAGGAGTCTGCCTGGACATCCATGACACAAGAGAAGGCCCGGCCAAAGGAGTCCCCAAAGGACTCAGGGCGCAACCCCGCTTAGTGCTCTGCCCTGTTCAGGTGCTGACTAAGTTACTCACAGGAGGCCGAACCCGGGCACAAACCATGTTAGATTTCAGAGAACAGCTAGGTCCTTGAATGCTGGGCCCCCATCGGTGATGAGCTGCAAAGGGCCGTCCCCAGAGGGCCCGCATATTTGTCCTTTTGGATGGGTGATCTTAGGGAAAGAACCTTACTCCTCCCCTTTCTTAACCACACCACTCTCATCCTGTCAGAAAGGCTGCAGATCCTGAGATGTGGGTGAAGCTGGTCGTGCAGTCTGGGAAAATTCCCATGAGCTCAGCTCATCACAGGCACCCAAGATTCATGCTTTGGCCAGTTGTAGGAAGTGTAGACGACCCATTCCCCTTATTTCCTTGCCATTGTGTAAGATTTGTTCTCCAAGATCGGACGATACAGTAAAGGGTGCATGTGTTTCTTTATGCGCATCCATGAGTGTGTGCGTGTGTGTACATAAGACAGAGACACAGACATAGAGACAGATGTCTGGCCCATTTGGAATCTGTGCCAGCTGAGCTCAGAGTCTAACTCTTTCAGCATTTACTCCTCCTCCCCCTCCTTTTATTAAAATCAAAGAGCACAAGTAACTCAGCCAAATGCGTTTGCTATCAGTTCGTCAATTAAAAAGAATCTGTCTCGAGATTTTTTTTTTCCCCTCCAGATTCCCAGCAGTTTGGTGAAATTGCAACACAGCTTGTCAAATATTCTCAAGATAACTAGCATCAAAAATAGTCTCAAGATAACTGATAGAAAAAAAAACACCACTTTCTGGAACTAAAAACTGCTTTTTATCAACCCAAAACAGGCAAGTCTTACATATTTTAAGATGCGCCATTTTGTGCCTGGTTGGTGGGAGTTGGTTACAGGCACCGCGGCTGCGTGAGTGGCCAGATTAGCTACAGCCAGTGCTGCAAAGCTGAAGGTCAAGGGCTTCTCCCTGAGTTGCATGATGTAATCTCTTCCGCTTTTATTTTTAGAGCGCACCACTTACATTACTTCAGGAGAAATAGTCATATTAAAATCATGATGCCAGATAGTTCTCAGCCGATTAAGATTGACTCACAAATGGCTTGAGAAATAAGTCTGATAGTATTTGCGAAAGACCAAGCTGTGACTGGAAAACCTGGTTCATTTTGTTCCTCCCTGGCCTTCTTGTGACATCAGCAAGAACAGTTACATTTCTGTTCAGGGAGAGGCTATTTGTCTAGTTTCCTCAGACCTGTTTCTTCAAATCTAATGTGGCCGAAAACTAAGGATGTGAGAAGCTGATTGACATCAACTCAAATGTTCATCTGTATGGCCTGCTTTGAATAATCACGCTTCCCTCTGGTCAGAATTACCACTGGATATAGAACCTCATTTCTCAGAGCGTGATGCTTTGGCAGTCCCAGTCTGCCGCTGAAGGCCTGGAGCATTCTTGGAGAGTCCTTAGTCTCCAATCCATGTTGGAAGGTCAAGAAGTTGCATTTTGATGGTGGTAAAGATGGCGGTGGCAGCAACAACAACAGCCACAGTGGATGCATTCACCAGCAAGAAGCAAAAGAGGGCAGGCGGGTTGACTATTTGTACTGCTTTTCTAGGGAACCCTGTATCTGGGTGCTGGTGCGTGAGTGTGTGTGTGTGTGTGTGTGTGTGTGTGTGTGTGCTGCCCACTCTAGGAGAGGATCTTCTCCCCAGCTAATCCTTCCTAGAACTACTACCACAGACTCACCCAGAGGCTTGCTGCTTAGCTAATTCTAGATCCGATCAAGATGAACCATCACACACCCCATTGGGGAAAACTATCCACAAACCTTGGGACAGTGTTGTCTATGAGTGAAAGGAAAGTGGTATTTTTCTACAGTGAATACCACCTGCCCAAGCTCTCCCGGCCTATTGCTGAAAGAGCACCTACGTTTTTAACAGCAGAAGAATTTGTTTTTGCCCCGTTCTCCATTCTAGGATAAATCAAGGTCTTAGTGTCCCTTTAACAAAACCTCCCACTCAGCAGAAACTGAAATCGCCCTTGTCTTTGGAGGAATGGAGAAAACCAGCCAGCTACAGTGGCCACAAGACATGGCAAGGCACAAGGGTGGACAGACACACACACACTGGCAGCTTTCCCCAAGCGGGGAAATAGACTCGAGATTTGATAAGATGTACGTATTAGGGTCCTCAAGAGGAAATGAACCGATGGGCTGAACACCTGTATTAAAAGAACGTCTGAAATCCGCTTATGTTAAAATATTAACAGCTGAGTCGCGGCTGGCAGGCTCAGCCCCTGACAGTTGCCAAGTCCTTGAGCTTGGTTGCCTTGGCTATTGGAGTAGTTCTGCAGGGGCTCGCTCTCCCTGGGGAGGCTGGCAACACAGTAGTATCTCAGTTCTCAAAGCAGGGTGCTTCGATAATCCCAATTTGGCAGCCAACCCTGGAAGATTCTTGAAGCGCCGCTGGTTCTTAGTCAATAGGGGAAGCGTGGAAACACTGGTTCCCTCTCAGTGAGGGAATCAGCTGGTACAGGGTGAATCTCCTCAGCAGCAAGAGTAAAGGCAACAACACAACCTTCCTTCTGCTGTGTCCTTTGTGGTTGTGGTTGTTGTTTTTGTGTTTTAATCTAGGCTGCAAACAAAAGGTTCACTCAGGTTGGGTCTTCCCACATCAAGCAGGGCCAGGAGGAGACAGATGAGGCTCCCAATTTGTGGCAAGTGAACACTGAAAGCTACCAACGCACCACCGTTTCACCTGCCACAAAGAAACCAATATAGACAGAAATGACCAAAAGGAAATCGATTTTCTCAGCCTGGAAGTCACTGATGACCTTCTATTGATTTTGAAACGGGGTGAAAGGGCAACAGCAGCCACAAGCTTTCTTCTGAAGAAATGAAGTCACCAAAAAGAAGGGGAAAGGTGAGGTGACAAGATGGTAGACTTCCAGTCAGATTGAGTAAGGGCTCCTGGTCAGCACAAAGAGGAGATTAGAGACCTGCAAAAGCAAGGTGAGCTAGGAGTGTGGGGGATGGGTGGGGAATGCTGGAGCCTGACAAACAAGAGTTTTAGCTGCTCAGATTTTGAGAAGTGAAATAATTAGATTAAATGAATAGTGGTCCAAAGCCATCAAACAAAAAAGCAGTGTCCACCCTTGCTGAGGCTGAAGGAGGGTGTAGAGAAAGCTGGGTTTTCCATGTGGGTTACCTGAGTTGAATCTGAAGGGCAGAATTGGCGTGGAGACTCGAGGCCTGGGCGGGCACTGTGGCTGTTGGGTAGAGTTCAGAGGCTCAGGGAGCAAACACCTGCTCCGTCTTTGGGTGACAGCAAGCTCACCTGGAGACGATAACCAAAGCCCAAGAATTAACTCACCTCAGTGCTGGGAAAAGGCTGAAAGAACTGTACAGCCTGAGGGCTGCCCTCCAGAGAGGTCAGCTTGGCATTCACCTCCTTCCCCATGGGGTGTCTGCCAGCTCCTGCCAAGAACCCAAGAGAGGCTTCTGGCAGATGATGGGGTTCAAAGAATAAATGCCTTTAATTTTTATGAAGTCCAATTAATTTCACCTGCTGCTAGATTAACCACCCTAACTTCTAAATTCTGTTTGCACAGAAATATCTTTTCCCATCGTTTCACCCTCAGCCTGTTTGTGTGGTAATTCCCACTGTATCACCGATGGGAATGTAAAATGGTTAAGCAGCCCTGGGAATAAGCTTGGCGGCTCCTTTCAAAGTTAAACGCAGAATTACTGTATTCTTAACAATCCACTCCTAGAGGTATATCTCAAGGAATTGAAAACAGGGTTCAGACCAGCGCTGTTTATAGCAGGGTTGTCCTCAAAGAAGGAAGCGACTCAGATGTCACCCACACATGAGTCACAGTATCCGTGTTCTGCAGAGGAGTAATTAGTAGTGTATTTATGTAGAGGCCAAACGAGAGAGAGCCAGGGAAAGGGATGCACAGATGTACAGATAAAGAGATGATCAAAACTATGACCAGTATTCTATTACATAAATTATATGTGTATATATACATATATATGTACAAACACATGTATATGGCTCAGCAGTCATGAGAGCTGAGAGGTTCACAGTCAACTGTCTTCTTGCCGGGGATGCAGAAAAGTCAGTGGAGTAATTCATGGCCTATGAGCTGGGGACCTGAAGGTGAAGGGTTCAATACTTGTCCAAAGGCCTGACAACCACAAGCTGCAGGCATGAGAAGAGCCGAGCCTCAGCTCAAGTCGTGCCCGGAGAGTAAATCTACCCCTCTGCTTTTCTGTTCTGCCTGATGTTCAACAGTTTGGGAGATGCACACCTGATTTGCTCAGACTCCTAGAAAGAGCCTCAAAGACACAAACAGACCTAGAAATAATGTTCAGCCAGGTGTCTTACTATCCCATAGTACAGTCAAGTCCACACACAAAATTCACCACCACAGTGGATAACCAAACAGTGGATCATAGTGGAACACGATCCCATCACAAAAATAAACAAGTTCAGAATCATACTATAGCAAGATGAACCTTGAAATCATGATGCAAAGCAGCATCAGACAGACACAAAAGTAAGAATTAACATACATATAATATCTAGAATGAGAACATTCTCAGATAGGAAGTAGATTATTAACTATGAGGAGGTTAGCAGAAAGATGAAGGGAGATATAGCCTAGAGAGTTGAAGTTCATATTTGGGATAATGAAAACATTTTAAATTAGATAATAGTGATGGCGTGATATAAAAATCGCACACTTAAATATTATAAGATGACCAGAAACAAGACCAGTGTTATATTACATGAATTTAGCTCAAGGAAAAGCAGTTTGTGTTCTTCAACCCAATAACAATAGAAAATAACAGTAGTGTCTTTGCAATGGATGAAGAAAAGTAGTCATTTTATAAGTTCAAAATTCAAAATTCATTTATTAAAAACACTCTTTAGCATTTAAGGACTGAGGGAGCTCCTTCAACAGAGAAATCTAAAATGGCTGAAAGACACTTAAGGAAATGTCTAACATCCTTAGTCAACAGAGAAATGCAAATTAAAACAATTCTGAGATTCCATCTTACACCTATAAGAATGGCCAAGACCAAAAACACTAATTGACAATTTATGCTGGAGAGGTTGTGGGGTAAAGGGAACACTCCTCCATTGCTGGTGGGAGTGCAAACTGGTACAACTGCTTTGGATAACAGTATGGCAAGTTTCTCAGAAAATTAGGAAACAACCTTCATCAAGACCCAGCAATACCACTTTTGGGTGTATACCCAAAGGATGCTCAATAGTGCCACAAGGACATGTGCTCAACTATGTTCATAGCAGCATTATTAGTCATAGCCAGAACCTGGAAAGAACCTAGATACCCCTCAACCAAAGAATGAATAAGGAAAATGTAATACATTTACACAATGGAGTACTACACAACAGAGAAAACGACACCTTGAAATTTGGAGGCAAATGAATGGAGCTAGGGAACATCATTTTGAGGGAGGTAACCCAGACCCAGAAAGACAAATATCTTATATACTCACTCATAAGTGACTTTAAGACATAAAACAAAGAAAAACCAGTCTACAGTTCACAATCCCAGAGAACCAAGACAACAAAGAGGACCCAAAGAGAGAAATACCTGGATCTAATCTACATGGGAAGTAGAAAAAGACAAGATCCCCTGAGTAAATTGGGAGTATGGGGACCATAGGAGAGGGTAGAAGGGAAGGGGAAAGAAAGGGAAGGGAGTGGAGAAAAATATATAGCTCAGTAAAAACAATTAAAAGGAAAGAAAAGTAGCCCTCACCTCTACTTTCCAAGTGCTAAGCTGGCAAGCATGCACGACACACCCCCTGAAGCTATGCCTCTGTGGGGCTGTAGATGTCTTCAGTATTACATTTTTAAGGTTAAAGGAAATGCTTGCTGGGTAGCATTGAGGAACCAACAGAATGCAGACAACGTTAGATTTGATCAACCCTAGTATCTAAATTTAATGATCTGTCTTACAATGTACAGGAGCCCAGGAGTATGAGGGACGGGGGTGGGTGGAGCAGTCATAGAGATGATGGGAGGCATGACTGACTGTCCTGTGAATGTGCTGGAAAACTAAAGGCAAACATGCATTGGCCATTGCAGGCTCTGTGCAGACATTCCCACAGGTATTATAAACCCAGTCACAGTCAAATGAGATCTCAGCTGCATATGAAGAGTGAGTTCGTGAAATTCAGAGTCAACGCAAACTGGATAGTTTGAGTCAGGGAGAGTGCGGCCACATCAGGTACTCAGAAAACAGAGCCTTCTAGCCTGGCTTCATTCTTTCATTCCCTCGCTCATTCATTCAAGGACTTAAGGAGCATCTAACTATTCAAGATAGAGACACAAGTATGTGTGTGGTATAGATTTTGGGTTAGGTATGTGGCTCCAGGGTAGAACACTACCATGCAAGAAGCCTGGCTTCCATGCCCAGGGCTCCAGGGCTAAAACTGCCAAAGCTCTTCTTGTTAGTTTTAACTGCAGCATTCAAGTAACAACTCAAGATTTCAGGAACAAGACTCACATCCACATCCCCTCCCCAACAGTCCACAAGCTCTACCTCCCTCTGGTCTGGATGGCATCTGACATGAGTCTGTGCCCTTGTCTGACAGCAGACAGGTCTAGCCCAGTCAAAGAGCATGCAATTGAGGCACAGAGAGGCTAAATAACTTGTTTATGAATCTACAGATTGTAATTTCTGGTGCTTAGATGTGAATGCTGGGCGGTCTGACCCCATCACAGGCTTTTAAGAAATCCAATCGATCTGTAGTTATTTTTGCTCTGCTCCCTGACAAGCCCCATCCAGTTCTGTTCTTTGTGGCCTCATGTTTGGTCCTTGTTGACATGGCTGTGGGACAAATTCTTCTCTATACAGAGACTTGTGACTGCCTCCCCAGGATTGGTCTGCAACTCCCAGCGCCCTTCCCTCCCCACTCCCATCCTTTAGGAGCTCCCGGCATCAGGCCCCTCTGGTCTGTCCCTAACTGGTCTACACATCTCCTCTAGAACCTGTGACATTAGTGATCACAGGCAGTGTTAAATCAGCACCAAGGATTGTAAATTCCAGCTAGTGCCATCCCTGTGCCGTGGACTGGATACGGCCTGACCCCACCAAACTTGTGATAAAAATCGCCAATGTAATATGAAAGATGGGGGTTCTTCAAGAGCAGTGTGATTCTTGGGGGCTCCAATCTCATGAAGGAATTACTGGAAAGTTTCTGGTTTGGTGTATCCCATCTTCTCTTTATATCCACCTACTTTCTGGACTATCACATGGCCCTCCCTCTGCACGAGCTGCACAGATACCAGTCCCATACATTTAGATGGCCAGAGCTATGTGCCACAGTAAGTGGCATTCCTTTATATCTTATCCAGTCCCAGGTATTCTATTATAGGAACAGAATATGAGCTAAGGCGTGGTATTAAAAGTCATTGAAATCGGAATGAGAGGTTCCTATACTCTGAGGTAGTCTAGAAAAGGCTTCCAGAAGGGTTGGCCCTTAGCTAGACCATAGGGGTTGAGCAAAACATGCATAGCTAAAGATGTCCAGGAGAGCGGCTTGGACAGGGCAAATGGTATGCGTTAGCCTGAGACTCTGGGGCACAGGGTGTCTCCAGGGCTGGACATTAAGCCAATGATTGCAACAAGCCAGCAAGAGAGACAATCACTGAACTGTGTGCCAGAATCCCAAACTCCCCAAACAAAGACCTTTCTCCCATGAGCCCTCCAATAGTTTGCTGCCTCAGTAAATCCGGAAAACCTGAGTACCTCAGGGGTGGAGGAAAGAGATCCCAATGTAACCAGATTTAGAATTTTAAAATACCTTTTTATTGGATAATATGGTACATAATTAACCGCAGGGTTAGACCTGCTCTGAATTAGGTCCTGTTTAAAAGAAATCGACGCGGGCATGGGCATATTTGACTATGTTTTCTTTGCAACCAGGCCATCTGAATCGTTGCCATTGATCCCATCCCCAGCCAGAGAGCCCAGCCAGTGCCATGTTATGCCCACCAGCCAACAGCAAGCTCTTCCCAAGCCTCCTGGTCCAGATACAAACAGTCCTGCTGGGTGCAGAATCCAGCCAAGAAAGAGAGCACGGGCTGAACAACGTGAGCACGTCTTGGGACGGACTGAGATGAACTTGCATGAGGTTGGTGGGGAGTAACAGGAAGATAGATGCCAGTGGCTGTGGATGCCTCTCTAAAACAGACTAATGGAGTAGGGGCAGTGAACTCACATTAGCTAGATTGTGCACCCTCTATTGTCTTTCTTCTACGAAACATAAGGAATATACAAATATGACTCCAAGTGCTGTATTAGATTTCTAACCCCCCAGAAGACCCCAAATTCCTCATAGCATCCTTAGAGCAGATGAGAGAAATCCCTCACGCCCACCCTTGCTGTCTCAGAAGCCCTCACTAACAGAGATTTGACTACAGGTGTGTAAAGATCATCATAAAATGAGAAAATTCCTGTGGCTGTTTCTTGTGCTTGCCTTGGGTTCTCCACAGATAAAAATCAATCAATATTTCCTTGCAACTCTTTCATCTCCAAATGGCCACTCATGCCCTCCCTCCCATTGCAGCTCATTTGGCAAATGAGAAGACATCGCTTCATGAGTTTTATTGATTTGCCTAAGGAGGCAAAATTCCTAGGTAATGACATCAGACCCAAGCCTGGGACGGCAGTGTCCAATTGGCTCTACTCCTTGTAAGACCATCACAGACCCCAGAACCACTTCCAGCCAGTCTATCGCTACATCTGGGCCCTACGATACGTACACATTTGTGCTGTATAATTTTTATAATTCCAATTTAGAGCTTTGTTATAACACGCATTTTCCCCGGGATTCAAATTTTACTGCAGCCATACAAGGTTTCGGTAGACTGGCCGCTGAATTGCTGATATCATGGGACATGTCACAGATCCCCCCCCCTTTTCTTAATTCTCTCTTATATTACCTCCCGACTGGAGTTTCCCTTCCCTTAGCTCCTCCCAGTCTCTCCGACACCTCTTCTCTGCCTGGAGACCTACTCCCCCTCTGCTTCCTTTCAAGAAAAAGAACAGGCCTCCCAGGGATATCAACAGAACATGGCATAACAAAATATAATAAGACTAGGCACATACCTCATATCAAGGCTGAACGAGGCAACCCAGTAGGAGGAAAAGGGTCCTAAGAGCTGGCAAAAGAGTCAGAGACCCCCCCCTCCCATTCTCACTATTGGGAGTCCCACAAGAACACCAAGCTAAACAATCATAAGGTATATGCAGAGAACTTAGATCAGACCCACACAGGGTCCGTGTTTGTTTCTTTAACATCTGCGAGCCCCTATGAAACCTGCTTCGTTGACTCTGTGGCCATGTTCTCGTGGTGTCCTCAACCCCTCTGGCTCCTACAATACATCCTCCCATTCTTCCATGGGGTTCCCCTGGCTCCGCCTACTGTTTGGCTGTCATACTAACTCCTTATCACCTAATCAAATATTTATTCCCGTTTTAATGTTTTATTTTCACGTTTAGGGTTGATCTGAGTCCTTCCCGATCTTCAATAGAGCTGTGGATCTCTGAAAGATGGGTCACGACCTTAAGCGCTGAGATCAGCGTGCCTGGCAGCAAGAAAGAGCCTGGAGCACAGCCCTGAAGCACAGGGGTGTGATCTGAGCGATAGCTCCCAGACTGAAATTACAGAAGCAGGTGGAGGTGGCTGTCACTGACCTCGCAGCTGGAGCTGAAGGGCAGGGAGGGACTGGTTGGTCTCTGACCTTCTAACCCCAAGGTTTCCCCCTAGAAATCTTCTTTGAAATGATTTGGCAGCTTCACTGGAGAGCAGGTTAGACACTCACACTATTAGACTATTCGTCTATATAGCCAACTCAGCCTCCAAGGAAGCTTCAAAGATGACAATAGATTTTCCTACGTCAAGAGTGCTCTCCCCAGGTTTGGGGAAATGGCTCACTTATGAGCACAGACTCGTCTTGCAGAGGACCTGAGTTTGGTGGCGGCAGCCATGTCCAGCCACCCACAACTGCCTGTAACTCCAGCTCTGGGGATCTGAGGTCTGCTTCTGGCCTCAAAGAACCTGCACTCGTATGCACTCACCCTATATGAGGGTGACATACAGACACAGAGCTTACATTTTTTTTATTATTCCTTTTTTAAAAATGCTCTCCTTAACACCAACCTCTGAGGCTTGTTTTGGGAACTCAAGGGTGCTGAGGTTTGAAACCAAAGTTAAGCTACTCCCAATTGACCTCATCCCCAGAGGGTGGAGGAACTCAGGGAAAGCAAGGAAGAAACCTCTTTCTGTTGCCATGGCCATACTAAGAATCGTCCCACCAAACTTGGGGTGAAGGCTGTTTCTTTCAGATCTCCCTGCATTTGAGACCTATTCCCAACATTTCTGCCTAGTTTGTGTAAAAAGCAAAAAAATGCACTGGCTAGGGACACTGAGCTGTTTAAAGATGTAACATTTCAAATCTTTTGGGTAGGGGTGGGGGAAAGAGACCAACTTAGTATGTGGAATTATATTAAATTAGGGCGCATTACTCCAGAATTTTCTAGGACGTATGGCATCAGGCCTGGGATTCAGAAAGAAAAGCAAGCTTTTGTTTCCACCAGGGTCACCTCCCTCAGTAACTGAGATAACTTTGAAGACACGGAGAAACCTGAGGGTTTGGGTAAGGCTCATCTGTTCTTCTGGTTGCCATGGAGAATAACAGTTTTAAAGACATCTTTAAATGAAGTGAGCTCTGAGCTGAGAGCTCTCTTTTTGTGTGAAAGGAAAGGGAGAAAAAAACCTAACTAAAGAGATGGCTGAGAAGTTTCTTTCCTGTTCTCAAGGGCAGATAATCTTCTCAGAGTGCACATCCGTGGAAGGAACAACAAAGCAGAGTTTGCTGGTCAAAACTCCCAGAGCCTACCTCTCACCTTGAGGTCTCACGTCTGCTTCTCAGAGTTACAGGAAAAAGACTTTGACCCAAGCTCTCAGGCTTTGTTTACCAAATACTCTGCCTGTTCCCATATGTGTGGCTGCAGAAACTCCAAAGTAAGGCTTCAGATTGTACCCACCCTTTCCCATTGCCGACAAAAAAGTTTCTTTTTTTTTTCTTTTTTTCTTTTTTCTTTTTTTGATTTTTTGAGACAGGGTTTCTCTGTAGCTTTTGGTTCCTGTCCTGGAACTAGCCTCGAACTCACAGAGATCCGCCTGCCTCTGCCTCCCGAGTGCTGGGATTAAAGGCGTGCACCACCACCGCCCGGCACAAAAAAGTTTCTTTTCCCACCAAGTGTCGCCTTCTTTATCCTTCACCCCTTAAAAGTCCTCCTTGGATCCTGGATCCCTTCATCCCTCAAGCGGCTGCATGTACCACTGTGATTGCAAGAGGAACACACTGGCAGGAAACAACACCAGGCGTTTCCTTATCCACTTTGAGACATTTTGCATGTATTGTCTTAGTTGCTCTTTGAGCCATCATCCATGTCAAAATTGGTCCCATTTTAGCGTGGAAGAGACTGACCCGGGAAGTTCAAATAACTTGCCACCTGGTTGGCAGGTAGCACATTGGGGGTTCCACACAGACCATGCCTTAATTTGCTTTCTGTCACTATGATAAACGCCATGACCAAAAGCAGCACTGGGGAGGAAAGTGTTCATTGCTTCTTCCAAGTTAGAGTCCGTCAAAGGAAACCAGGGCGGGAACTCAAGCAGGAACCTGGAGGCAAGAACTGAAGCAGAAGCAATTGGAGGGGGGGGGGGCGAGCTGCTTACTGGCTTGCTCCCCATGGCTTGCTCAGTCTGCTTTCTTATACCACCCAGGACCACAATCTCAGGTGTGGCATGGCTCGCAGGGAGCTGGGCCCTCCCGAGGCAACTAAGAAAATGCCTACACAGACTCGCCCACAGTACAACTGATGGAGGTAATTTTTCAAGTGAGGTTCGCCCTTCCAGGATATGTCTAGGTTGGTGTCACGACAATGAGAACCATCCAGGCACCCGTTCACTTATTAATTCCACAAGTGTTTATTGAGTTCTCTGGTCTGGCAGCACTCAAAGCCTCTTAGCAAACTTCCAAGCGAAAGCTGCTGATTCTCGCAGAGACACGGGAGCCAGAAATAAGCACCTATGTCAGAGAACTGCCGAGATTACTTATGGCTAGACAGAAACTTCACAGAATAAAGCAGATCATCGATCCTCAACCTAGCGAGAACACAGCATCGCTTAGCCGGCAGTTCCTGATCCGGAGTAGGCCGGGAAATTCACCTTGCTGCAAAGCTCTGGACAGGAAGATGTTGCCCGGGAACTGCACCTTGAGATTCTCGGAAATGGACTTGGTTGGACCTTGGAGCGAGAACTGGAGAAGACTCCATGTCTGGCGGCTAAATTGAGATCTGACTGCTGAGAACAAGTAAGGTCCAAAATACGAGAGAGAAGGATTCTAAACAGGGCCAAGTTTCCTGGTGAGCCTGCGCCTCAGTCCTCAAAGGTAAAACGAAGGTCGGCTGGGAGATGTTGAGTGGGAAAAAAGAAAGAGGCAGAAAGGGCCCACACAGTTTGGTTCTCTCTGCTCTTCCTCTTGCCCCTCTGGGCTTTGTCGTTTTACCGTGAAAACCAAATGTGTTTAATTGTCAAGATAATGGCGGTCAGCTGACTTTAGAGCTAAAGACATGTTGTAAGGCACGGCGTTCCGTTATTATGACCAGTGTTGAGAAGATCAACTCAAGTGGAGGAATTATTTATTTTGGCCCATAGTTTCCAGGGAGGTCCATTGTTTTGGGCCTGAGATGAGGCAGAACCTTGTGGCAGGAATTCCGGGGAAGAGAACTCATCTTGGGGCAGCAAGAACGTGGAGGAGAGGGAGAGGAAAGAGAAAGGGGAAAGACAGACTCTCCCAGGACTTCCGGGGACCCACTTCCTCTACCTAGACCCTATCCTGCCTTTCGCCATCTTCCAGAGATTGTGTAATGAGTCCACTAAGGGATTAATCCAGTAACCGGAGTCCCGGAACCCAATTGTTTCTCCAAAGCCTTGCTGCTGAACACTGCTCATCTGGGAGCTTGAGTCTAACCTCAGCCTTCAGGGGGCGTTTCATAGCCAACTCTAACAGTCGGGTGACTTAACACGAGCGTCTTTTATGGCACATTTTAAATGTCTCAGGTGCCCTTCAGTTTCAGGCTGCCCTTTCTCGCTGTTATACGTGATGTATGCTGTGTATCATTTTCCTTTCTCTCCCAGGCAAATCTTTAGACTGCAAGCTGCTGATAGAGTCAAACCCAGGCCGTGTGGCCTTTCCTGCCTGGCTCCTCCACCCCAGTGCTTTTCGGACACAACCTTAACTGCAACTGTGCTCTCTTGGCAAGCTTATTGGACAGAAGCTTTCGTTAAGGAAGAATGAACTGGTCTTGCCAGATACACTCCTTCCACCCTGGACCCTGCAGGAGCCGGAAAGGTGAGTCTGGGCTTCCTCAGACTTCTCAGCCCAGGTGTGCCTGTGTGTGTTAGGACACTAGCTCTCAGCCCAGGTGTGCCTGTGTGTGTTAGGACACTAGCTCTCAGCCCTGGTGTGCCTGTGTGTGTTAGGACACTAGCTTTCAGCCCAGGTGTGCCTGTGTGTGTTAGGACACTAGCTCTCAGCCCTGGTGAGCCGGTGTGTGTTAGGACACTAGCTCTCAGCCCTGGTGAGCCTGTGTGTGTTAGGACACTAGCTCTCAGCCCTGGTGTGCCTGTGTGTGTTAGGACACTAGCTCTCAGCCCAGGTGTGCCTGTGTGTGTTAGGACACTAGCTCTCAGCCCAGGTGAGCCTGTGTGTGTTAGGACACTAGCTCTCAGCCCTGGTGAGCCTGTGTGTGTTAGGACACTAGCTCTCAGCCTTGGTGAGCCGGTGTGTGTTAGGACACTAGCTTTCAGCCCATGTGAGCCTCTGTGTGTGTTAAGACACTAGCTCTCAGCCCTGGTGAGCCTGTGTGTGTTAGGACACTAGCTTTCAGCCCATGTGAGCCTCTGTGTGTGTTAAGACACTAGCTCTCAGCCCTGGTGAGCCTGTGTGTGTTAGGACACTAGGTCTCAGCCCAGGTGTGCCTGTGTGTGTTAGGACACTAACTCTCAGCCCAGGTGAGCCTGTGTGTGTTAGGACACTAGCTCTCAGCCTTGGTGAGCCTGTGTGTGTTAGGACACTAGCTCTCAGCCTTGGTGAGCCTGTGTGTGTTAGGACACTAGCTCTCAGCCCAGGTGCGCCTCTGTGTGTTAGGACAATTTGGCTCTTGGTCTCCTTTTACCCAACATTCCTAAGGTGCTTCTATAGTAACGAATTCCTTAACCTACTTTGTGTTTATCTATTCTGATAAAATGATGATTTCGTGTGTGATTGTTTATCCTATTTTTTTTAAATAATTGAAGGCCAGTGAGCATTTTAAATTGTCTGAATGCTGTATAATTGATATATGGCTGCAGTATTAAAAAAAACCCAACACCTTTGTTATTTGCTGCTTAAAATTATGGGCTGAACTTACCTGTTGAAATCTCCGGCCACAGTATCTCTGAATGTGGCTATTTTTGGAAATAGAGTTTTCAAATGGATAATGAAGGTTAGCTGAAGTCATTAGAGCATATCCTAAGTTCACGGGGTTGGTGGCCTTATAGGACAAAATTAGGATGCTGGCACACACAAGGAAACAAGAGAGAGGCAGTCACCAGAATGGTGACTCAAGAGAAACCAACTCTACTGGCAACCTGATCTTAGACTTTCAGATCAGGTCTGAGAAGATCAATTTTGGTTCTTAAAGTCACCCACTCTCTGGAACTTTGGTATGGCCTTACATTCATACAGAAACTTTTATGGGTATTTTATTCCCAGTTTAAAAGAAAAATAAGAAAAGAAATAAAGTCAAGAAACCCATCTGTCTTCTCTGAGTATCTCATCTTGTGAGCTTCAGCTCCACAGTGTGTAGTATTCCCATTGCTGTGATAGACTACGTTCCCAAAGCAACCTAAGACAGGAGACATTTATCTGGGCCTGTGGTTTAAGAGTGCAGTCTACCATGGTGAGAAGGACATGGCAGACACCCAATTCACAGAGGCGGGAGGCTGAGGTGGCTCCTTATCAACACGGTATGGGTTAGCAAGCATTTATCCAGACAGCAAGGAAAAGCCAGCACATTGACCCTCAACGTCTACACTTAGTCCTGAGTCTGTTGTCTACACTCCAGGACCAAGAGGATCACAGCCTCCCAAAATACCATTGTATGGGAGCCAAGTGTTCAAATCCACAAGTCTCCAGGAATCATCTCACACTCAAAGCATGGCACTCAGGAAAACTGGGTGGGGATGATCAGGTAGAACTCTGTGTCCTTTTCTGCCTGCCACAGAAGGCTCTCTTGCTTTCTGATGAAGTCTTGATGTCCATTTTCTACTTGTGAAACCACTCTCTCTCCATTTCTGTTCTCCTGGCCTTGACCTGCTTGGGAAACAGTTTCTGGGTTATTGCCTCTAATTCATATTTCACCTTGGGTTGAAAAACTTTCTGACCCAAACTGCTCTGTCTAGATAGTTTGGAAGAAAAGTCCGGATTGCTTTCCTATCTCTGAGGGTCAAAGAATGCTAAGAATGAATAACCTTTCTCTGGGCCAATAATGACAAAATAATTGGTGTCAGTTAGAAGGCAGCCAGGGCGTGCAGAGCCTTATAACATGGCCCTGACTGAGTCCTGCTGAGGGAACTTCCTGTCTTGATAAATCTTAATGTCTTTGGCTTAATGTGTTTGTGCCAGAGAGAGAATTTAAGCCTATATAAGTGGGATGTTCAAGGCTCAATGGGTCCTGGGTTCAGGTTATTCCATCAGAAAGCTGTCTTTGTGTAATTATCAATCGTCTTCCTCTAGCATGTTGGCAAAGGCGGCTACAGATTTATCCTGTGTGGGACTGTGGACCCCAAAAGAAAAGAAATGTATCTCTGTTCCTAGAGTTCTAACAAAATTCTGTGGGAAACCTTCCTGAGTTACCTGCTCATTTCCAAGTCAGTCATTGTAGTCAGGATGTGAGATGACTCTGGCCACATGCCACCTGGGTAGCTGGTCTCACTCGATCACAGTAGACACATAAAAACGTATCTACTGTTGCACTAGGCAGGCTTCTTTAAAAACAAGTAAATGAACACACAAAAACCAGTTATATGAGAGGGTATGTGTACTTGTGAGTGTGTTACCTAGGGAGATCAGAAGAGGGCGCTGGATCCCATAAAACTGGAGTACAGGTGATTGGAAGCTGCCTACTACAGATGCTGGAAACAGAACCTAGGACCTCTGCAAGAGCAATATAACCGTTGAGCCATCTCTCTAGCCCAACTAGTTAGAGGTCTAGAAAGAGCTCAGGGCTGGATAGCTTATATAACAAACTGACTCATAAAGGAAGAGAGGTGTCTCAAAGACGCAGAAAGCTGTGGTGTCAAAGAAGGAGCAGAGTGAACAGAAAAGGAAACTTGAATTTATACTTGGAAATTGTAAAGGACACAGATTTCAGTTCAACAGCTTGGAAACTCTTCCAGGATGGGACAGGAAGGGTTTGCTTCGTGAAACTGTAGGTTCATCTTCTCGGAGTTGAGTTACAGCAGCGAGAGGAGTCCCCCATTAATGCAGAAAGAGGGTTCTAATCCAGTTGATTCCCAAACTGCTTGATTTCCAAGCAGAAAACACAGCAACAGCATAGAAGAGGCAAACCTAGAGAAGCCCTTCAGGCAACACTGAGGAGTGGGGTGTCTTACCTTGACAATTCCTAAAGCATCACTGAATGTTCTGATCACATGTGTTCTTTAATCGTCCTAGCAAGACTTAGAATTCGGTGAGCGCATTAATGAGAAAGGAGACTGGTATAGTAATTTGCTGAAAATGACACAGCGAATGGCTGAGCCGGAACGTGAATTGATGCTAGCTGCTGCTTGAGGCCCAGCTCCTGTCCCTTCTCTGTCCGTGGGATGCAGGCAGGCCTAATTATTTGCAAGAAGCATCACCACACACCTCCCTCTGCTCGTCTAGCTCTTCTCAGCTGCTCAGGATGAAGGTCGACAGCATCCAGACGGCAGGACAGCAGGTGGATCTAATGAGATGTGAAGGGTGTTCCTGCCAGGGTATGCCAGGAGTGCCCGGGAGAGAATCCCAGATCCTCACCCCCCATTTGAGATGTCAAAAGCGAGCATCATGACCATGCGTTAGACCCCGAAGGCCAGGCATTGTGGTACCTGCCTGAATTCCCAGCACTTAGGAAAAGGAGGCAGGGAGATTACAAGTTTGACACCACCCTGAGCTATATAGTGAGTTTACGGCCAGCTTGGGCAATACAGGGAAACCTTATCACACACACGCATTCAAACAAACAAAACAGAAAACAACAGCAACAACAAAGCCAGTAATATAACTGAACACTTTACAACTCTAGCTAATCCAATTGATTAGGTTGGAATGATATTACACTCCCTAAGTATGACATGGATTCCCTGCACCCTACATCCCTGGTTAACAAGGCAAAACTTCCAGTGCCCACATAGTCAGTGTGAGCCACCGGCCAATTTCTTTCACAGATGCCATTTACTGTTTACACAGAAACTTCCCGGAGCATCTACTTGGATGTCCTATGTATGTTGAACCCTTTATTTCTAAGTTAAGAAGAAGTCACAACTGTCTGTAACTCCAGGTCCAGGGGGCCCAATACCATCCTATAGACTTACATGCAGGCAAAACACTAATGTTCTTAAAATAAAAATAAGAAAAGAAAATTAAAAACCAGGTAGCAACAACAATAACAACAACAACAAATGCAGCACATCTCCTTAATCTCTGTCTAGTTCTCCTGTCATTACCTGTGCTCATATTTGATGGGATGATGTCTTCCAGCCCTGACTGGTCTGGATCTGGCTATGTAGACTGGTGGCCTCTAACACACACAGATCCTCCTGCCTCTGTCTCCCGAGTGCTGGTTAAAGGCGTGCGCCTCCACCGCCCCCCAGAGAAACACATTTAAAGGTAAGCCAGCGGTAGTTTTAGATGGGATCTTAGAAATCCTGCTACTCATCTTCATTGAACTTTGGGGCTTTTTTCCCATTATTTTGCCAAAAAAATAAGTTCCTAAAATTGAAAATCTGGTCATTAGAATTTGAAACAGATGTTGTTGCCAGCCAAAAGGCGAACGTAGTCCTGAAAGCCAGTTTGATTAAAGAACGACGCTCTTAGGTCACATCTGTAGCATCCTTGCCGTGTAATCAAGATGTGATTCCGATGGGAGGGAAATGCTTTGGAGCACTGCTTCTCAACCTGTGGGCCACGGCCCTTTGGCAAACTTCTATCTCCAAAAAAATATTTACACGACATAACAGCAGCAAAATTACAGTTATGAAGTAGCAGCGAAAATAGTGTTGTGGTTGGGGGTCACCGCAACAGGAGGAGCTGTATTAAAGGGCTGCAATGTTAAGAAGGCTGAGAACCATTGCTCTCAAGAGTCTTGTTTTTAAACAGTGTACAAGAAGTCTTGAGTTGCCCCCTCCTATCTCCCATGGATCACTTTGCCATAGAAGAATTAACACACTCATGTTCATAGGTGAGGTTAGGGCTAAAAGGAAAAAAAAAACCCTCAGACATCATATTGACATGAACAAAGTCAGTTTTGCTTTCAGTTTTTGTTGACGAGAACATAGGCCCAGAAAAATGTATACATCACAGGTGTCAGCTGAGTGAGTCTTCCGGAACCGAATGTGCCTGTTGTCCAGGACCTCGCCTCTGCCTCGCTGGCCCCTCATTCTGCCTCATTCCCTACTCATGTGCTACAGCCACCATTATCCCGATTCTTACATTACAGATTCACGTTGCCTGCTTTCTGTGTCAACTAAGCAGAACCGTACAGTACGACGCTTTCATGCCTCAGGCAGCTTTATGTCTGTGAGAGCATCCATATTGTGACGTGTAGTTATAGATAGGCCGTTATCTGTTTGGGCTGGTGTTCCATTGTGCAAATATACCGCAGTTGATTTAGCTATTGTGTGGCTGACAGACGTTTGGGCAACTTCCAGTGTGGGCTGTTACAAAGAGCCAGCTGTATGTGTTTTCTTACATTGGTTACAGTGTGCTGGGTCCAGGACTTCTAATTTGCGTGAACACGACATAGAGCTGTCTAAAACCACACAAGGCTCTTCGGGGTTCTCATAGCTTTGTCCTCTTGCCCATCTGCTGACAGATGCAGGCCTTACTAAAGGCCACAGCTGCAAAAACCAACTCTTGCTTCCAGGAAGAAAAAAAGCTGGGAGGTTTTTGTTGTTTTGAAGATCAGCAATTGAAAACAGAAGTATGCATTGTGGGCCTTATCTGGGTATTTGAGCAGCTGGTCTTAAGAATCTGGATGAGAGATAACCACACACGTAATCTTATTGAGGCTGGACGTAGCCTGATGGTTCTTGAACAAGAAGGATACATGTCTGGGGAAGCAGAAGATGACGGAGCAGAAAGGTGCAGAGAGGTGAGACCGTACAGAAAGCACTTGACCTGGAGAGGATCAGTCTCTGAATGAAGCAGAACTTCCGTGGTCTGTGAGGTTAAAATAAGGGCAAAGCCAGGGATTTTTGGAGGCAGAAATCACTGGCTCCTTGTTTTCCTCATGGCCTGCAGCTCTTCCCTGAGCCGTGCTGGGCCACAGCTCAAGTGCTCCTGGATGTCACTTGTTTCAACTGTGATGCTTTGGTCGCTGCTGCCTCATGGGACCACCAGCGTCCACGAGCCGGAGAGGGGATAAGTTACTTTCTCCCTCCACCCCCAAACAATGCTTTTCACACAGAACAAAGCAACACAGGAGAAAGTTCAGGGATTAGGAACAGTGGTTGAGAACAGTGGTTCTCAACCTGTGGGTTGCAATGCCTTTTGGGGTCAAATGACCCTTTCACAGGGATCACCTAGGACCATCAAAAACATAGATGTTTGCATTATGATTCAGAACAGTAGCAAAATTACAGTTATGAAGTAGTAACAAAAATAATTTTATGGGTGTGTGGGGGGGGTTCACGATAACATGAGGAACTGTATTAAAGGGCCGCAGCATTAGGAAGGCTGAGAACCAGCGGGCTAGGACGTGGTAAGGGGGAGAGAGGCATGGGGTTATGGGAGGAGGGGCTGGGTTTTCATGGTAAGTTCGAAGTGGCTGCATTTGAAGTGATGAAAAGACAAGAGTATTTTTAAACGTAAGTGAAGCAAGTGTTTCTTTGCTTAAAAGCCATCATCACTGTGGTAAACATATAAGAGGGAGTGGATTCTAGTTCCAGACACCCCAGCCCAGAGTCTTGGCCAAAGCCCTGCGGGCCTAGGATGAGGCCGAGCACCATGGTGGAGAAGGCAGAGTGGAACACAGCTGTTCATCTTCTGACTGCTAGGAAGAGAGAACAGACGGAGATGGGCCTGGACAAGAAGAGGAGACCCCAAGAGGGAGCTGCTGGCTCTCACTGTGCCCCGCCCCTTACTTTCCATCACCTCCCAGGACGGCGTTCCTGTGTGTAGCCATCAGTGGGCTCGTTCACTGATGAGGTCAAAGCCCTCATGATCCGATCATCTTTCAACAACTAGATCCAATAGCTGGAGACCAAAGCCTTCAACACATGATTCTTTGGGATCACACGATACCCAAACCATAACCTTCCCACTGCATTTGGAGTAAAATTTGAACTCCTCCCCATGGCCGCCAAAGCCCTACAGAAGCCAGACTCTGAGCCCTTCACCTTACTGACCCATTTGCCTCCAGCCTGTGCCTGTCCCCAATCCTTGACTCCTTCAGGTTCCAGTTTCAGGACATGTATACTCCAGGAAGACTTGGTTTCATCCTCCCTAAATATTACCTAGGCAGAGAGCCTCTCTGCCAGCCCCTTGGTCAGTATTACAGAATACCCAGTGTATTTTGCTTTGTAGTACTTATCTGCAACTTTATAATTCGCCCCCCAACCATCTTGTGTGTATACCAGTGAGTCTGAAGGTAACATCTAGGTGAGAGAAGTAGCGTAGAGCCCCTAGGAACAAGGGGTGGGGGTGGTAAGCAGGTCCGAGGTAGAGGATCTGAATAGAATAGCTGATGGGTTTGGGTAAGGAATGAGTAGGGTATTGGTCAGTGGAGTTGCTTCCTGGGCCTGTGTGAATGCTTGTGCAATTCATTGACCCTGGTTGCCCCAGGTGAAGGGACAAAAACAGAGGGCTTTCCACTCACTGGGAGCTTCTGGGGTATGCCAGAAGCCTATCAGGCATGCGGTGGCTGCCTGGATCTAAAGTTCAGAGAGGTCATAGTGGCAGGTGTCATGTGCTATCAGCCACAGGCCCAGAAGGCATGAAGGAAGATGGGAGAAATGATGAGGGCCTTGGGGCAGCAGGTGAGGAGCTCCCTGCGGGAAGAGCCAGTTAGGGTGAGTATGATACAAACTCAACACTGAACCAGGAAGGTAGATGCAGCAAGCCGGGAGAACACAGCATCACTGGACCAAAACGCAAGGTTATGTCAGAAGATGTTGGTCCTTGGCTCCTAAGATGGACCCCTTAAAAATTTCCACCAGCCGGTCTCTCCAGTGCCTGATCCAAAGACATGTGTTGGGTGGACTACAGAAATTCTTTGCTCTCCAAGTGACCTCTTTCATGAACTTTCCACCCATGAACTGAATTGAGCCCCACGAGAACCCTTATTCATCATTCAATTTTTCCAAGAGAGAAACCAAAGCATGGGGAGAATAAATAACTTTTCCATATCAAAGGGCCAGCAGGGATTGTTGGGGATTTGAACCCAGGCAGTGTGGGTTCCGGAGTCCACAGCTCTGACCACCACCCTGTCTTAGAACCCCGACCCTTTTTCTGGCTCTTCAAGGAATAATTTTTAGATTGATTTATTTATTGGAGGAGGGTGAGGCATACATGTCATAACACATGTGTGGAGGTCAAAGGGCAGCTTGAGGGGCCAGTTCTCTCCTTCCACTATGTGGGTCGGGAGGGTGAAATTCAGGCCATCAGGATCGGTGCCCAATGCTTTTATCCACTGAGCTATCTTGCCAGCCCCTGGCTCTTCTTGGATGGCAAACCATTTGCATTCTCCAAATTTCATGGATCAGAATGGTAGCTGTGGGTGTAAACACACAGGAAGGAGTCAAACTTGCCTTCTAAGCCATTTGGTTAAGGCAACAGTCCCATCTTGCTTCGTTTTGCCCTTCTTCATTTGCTTTATTACAGGTTGGGGAAGGTTTCCAAGCTCCAGGATCCTTCTTTCCAGTTTCTGGGGTCAAGATGCCCACCCAGAGGGCACTGAACCATCCAGAGTTGACCCTGCTTCCGGGGTGGGCAGGGATTCTGAAGCCAGAGCCCACTGGAGCCATTTGGGGGAAGATGGTCTACATAGCCAGCAGCCATCCACACATATCCACTCAGGACATGCCTCCCCACCCCCAAGTTTCTTGACTGGACTCTAATCCAAGTCTGTTTTGTTCTGAGCCCCGTACACCAACACCCTTGGTGACAGGCAGGCTGCACCCATCTCTTTATGACTGAGTTTCAGAAGGGGCCATCTTTCAGCGTTATTCAAACCATGATGCTTTCCCACAAAGTTAATAATCTATGTGTATGTCTCTGTTGGCATTCATCTTCAAATCTACATGAGCCTAGAAGACAGCCTGCATTAAAAAAAGAAAAAGAGATCCTGATAGGCAGCCAGTTGTGTCTTTCACAAAACTGAGCTGCAGTTTCTTTGGCTGATAAAGTCTCGGCCTGGCCAACTGTAGAGTATATTTTAGTTATTTCACACGCAAACAACACTCCGGAGTTTTGTGTTCGGTTGTGTTTTTACTATATTGACCTATAAATACGTTGAAAACATCAATGTGTTATTGTGATAGGCTTTCTGAAAACCTACCCGAACTTTCTCCACTTCAGAAATGATATGTTTTAAGGTAGAACTTCCTGTTTATGAAACCACACAAATTCCCCACCCTTCCCCCTTTGAACACCTCACCAACCTGAGTGTTGCGGTTGCCGCTTGACACCAAACGTTAAGAAGCATTAAGGAAGTATCAGGAACTGGGTGGCACTGAGGTAGGCAGATGCCCCAGGGCTGTTTATCCTTACTGGAAAGTCATGGATTCAGATTGTCCCCATAGGTCTGTTGCAATGAATATCTAGAAAACAGAGTTTGGCCTCATGACAAGCATTGAGAGAAATATGTTGGCCTTTTCATTAATGTAACATTATGCGGATTTTGTAGTTAAAGAAACAACACAACTTGAGCCTGGGGAGATGACTAAGCAGGTGGGGGTGCTTGTGCAAACATGAGGATCTGGCTGTGGATTCTACATGAAAAGTCTGATATAACCATCCATGAGCCAGGAGGATCCTGGGACTTGCTGGCCTTCAGAGAAGCTCCAGGTTCAGTGAGAGACTGTGCCTCAAGGGAATGAGGTGAAGAGTGATAGAGCAAAACATCTGTCCCCCTCTGGCCTCTGTGCATAAGGGTGGGTATGCACACCTGCACACATGTGCAGAGAGAGAGAGAGAGAGAGAAAGAGAGAGAGAGAGAGAGAGAGAGAGAGAGAGAGAGAGAGAGAGAGGGGAGTCTCCACTCTATAGCCGCATTCTACGTAAGAAATCTTGCCTTTGACTGGCCAGTTTCACCAGCTAATTGGTTCTGCACTGATGACCCTACTCATTCATTCTTAGTAACAAGTGGTAAGCCAGACCTCCATGGAGAAACAATGGCTTCCTCATGGAAACTCAGGCTCAGACAATTCCTCTGGGTCTGTGTCCAAGCTATTGAACCTCAGCTAGGATCCAACTTAATGTCCTGAAGGGCTGTCTAGGCAGAACAACCTGGGTGCAAATTCTCCCCTGATAGCTGTCTAAGCAGGAGCTTGGCTTCTTGTTCCTCCCTCTCCATCCACCAGACACAATCACCACGCTGTGCTAACCGAGTCTCCTAAATACCAATCGACTCAAGGCGTTCTGCCTCAGCCTCCACCACCCTTAGCTTCAATACAATCTCCTCAGGGCCTCCTTGCCTCCACATAAAGGTCTTTAAACACACACACACACACAAACACACACACATGCACACACACACACATTATAACTGGGCACAGTAACACAGGCCCATAACCTCAGCACTCAGGAGGCTGAGGCAGGAGAATGGCTTCAAGTTTAAGACCAGTTTGGGTTATATATCAAAATTATCTCTCAAAAGCAAACAAATGAATACAAATTATGCAAGAGCCCTGTCTAGTTTAAATGTCATCAGTGAGTGCCACCAGTCACTTCTGAGGCGCCTCTTTGTTAGCCTCATGTCTCTCTCCACACCCTTGGCACTCCTGCCTTCCCAGGTTTGTCTCCTATATGCCCACTTGTACCAGCTACCTCCAAAACCCTCTCCAGTGTGAATGCAGCACATACCCTCCCAGGCCTGTTCTCTGCATTCCTCCCAAGAATTCCTTCTCCTCTCTCTACTTAGCACCTAATTCTTGGACTTCATTTTCTTCTTTCTTTCTTTCTTTCTTTCTTTCTTTCTTTCTTTCTTTCTTCCTTTGTGGTTTTTGTTTGTTTGTTTTTTTGTTTTGTTTTTTTTTTTGGCAGGCTTTCGCTGTAGCTTTGGAGCCTACTCTGGAACTCACTCTGTAGACCAGGCTGGCCTCGAACTCACAGAGATCTGCCTGCCTCTGCCTCTAGAGTACTGTAATTAAAGGCTTGTGCCACTACCACCCTGCTGGACTTTACCTTCAATGGTTCCAATTATCTGTAATCATTCTACATTATGTGGAATATTTCAGATGTAAATGATCTGTGATGTTTAAATTATTTTTGTATAGTTTATTGTTGTTGTGACTCTGATTCATTATGAGATCTTGATCATCTCTTGCTGTACCTAATTTACGAGTTAAATTTTGGGGCTGGAGAGATAGCTCACAGGTTGAAAGTACAGTATTGCTCTGGAAGAGGACCAAGTTTGGTTCCCAGCATCCATAAGTGATATGGGATTCCCCTCTGTATGCTGTGATTACCGTTGATTAATAAAGAAATGTCTTTGATCCTATAGTAGAGCAGAACAAAGCTAGGTGAGGGAAACTAAACTGAATGCTGGGAGAAAGAAGGCAAGAGTCAGGAGAAGCCATGTAGCCCATCAGAGATAGATGCTGGACGCAACCTTGCCAGTAAGCCACAACCACAAGGCAACACACAGATTAATAGAAATTGGTTAAATTAAGATGTAAGAGCTAGCCAATAAGAAGCTAGAGCTAATAGGCCAAGCAGTGGTTTAATTAATACAGTTTCTGTGTGGTTATTTCAAGGCTAAACACCCAGGAACAAACACAAGCAGCCTCCTACAACACACAAGTGACTCACAACCACCTGTAACTCTAGCTCCAGGGTATCTGACACCCTCTTCTGCTTGAATGTATGCAAACACATACCCAATTTTTTAAAAGACGAATTTTTATAATTTAAATTTATCATAGGTACACGTAAGAGAAAATATAGCATATTTTGAGCTTTGTGCTATCTGTCTTAGATTTTTACATAGCATTTAAAACATGCACCTGACACAGGTAAGAATTCATGGTCTCCAGAAACTGCTCTGTCCCCATGCACTGTGCCAGCGGCCCCCTGATGCCTCGGGCTCTCCATTGTCCTGGATGGAATTTCTCTCTGGTCTTAGCTAGTTTTTCAGGCCGAAGTCTCACTTTGTGTGCCATATTTTGTCCTGTGTCTTCAGCTGCATGTAGCCTCTGTCACAGAGGAGACATTAAATACATTTTTGGTTACTGACCAGGTTCAGGCTCAAGGGTGTCATTTTTGTTTGTTTTGTTTTTGCTGTTTTGTTTTGTTTGTGAGACAAGGACTCACTATGTAGCCCTGGTTGGACTGGAACTAACTATATAGACCAGGTTGGCCTGGCACTCAAACGTTCCTGGCTACCTCTGCCTCCGAATTTTTGAGCTTAAAGGTTATTTTGCCATGCTTAGCCTACTCAAAGTGGCTTTTAATATATTGGCCTCACCTAACATCATTGACGGGTTTACAGATACTAGATTCAAATTTCAGCTTTAAGATATTGTTAAACTTTCCTAGTTTATGAAGACATGGATGATATGTTTTTGTGGGTTTTGTTTTGGCATTTCAATAGTGCTTGCCATACTATTTCCCCATGTACACTGTATATCGGCTGGTACTTTAGAATTCAGTTCACGCCACTGTTACTTTATAGCGCTCTAGAGATAGGACCATTTTAGAATAAGCTGGATGGATTAAAAAAAATTAGTAAAGCAAAAAGAGAATTAGAATGAAATCTACAAAAAAAATGTCAGTGGAGTAGCAATGGGAAAAACTTAACACAGGCTTTATAATTTACAATGCTCAGAGAAGAGAATGTGAAAATACTTAATAAAATGTTTATTGTGAACATTCATAAAAAAAGATATTATTAAATTATGCTTTCATGCTATAGTATAATAGATTTGACCATATCATTTACAATGGATATAGCATATTGCAGGCCGGTGGGCATGTTATAAAACAAGTTTGTTTTGAGGACCTTCAGAGACATCGTACATATCCTGTCATTTTCTGATTACTTACAGAAAAATTTTCAAGGTTGCAAGGCTGGCCATTTTTAAGAAAAATGTCATGGTTTATAGTCCTTTATCTGTGCAAAGGAGGAATTTCTCATTAGAGTGTGACCAAAATAAACTGTAGGAATAATCTAAACCCCGAGGCTGGCTTCAGACAGCAACGGGTCCATAGCCTTTCTGAATTTTCCATCTATAAAGCAGCCCACAGTTCACACGGCTGGGCTCTACAGTGTATGACTTTAATAAGTTTGAGGCTAGCATGGGAGTATATGTGTAAAATGAACCATTAGTCATTTGATATTTTAGGGATTTCTGGAATGTTATTTGAAAGATGGGTTGAGCCGTTTCTTTGAAAGTTTCAAAACCGCTAGCTGAGGAGGCAATGTCCTAGACCCGAGCCTGCCAGTAATTCAACAATCAGTGCCTAAAAAAACAAGGCTGCCTGGGGACTGAGCCCAGGGAGGCCCAAACAGGAAAAAACACTTTAGCATTTTGCTAAAGAAGCCTGGAGAACGAGAATATGCTTCGAGCTTCATCCGGGCACCCAGATCCCTGACCTCAAAGATTTGTGGCTTAGCCTCAGAGCTGACTTCAAAATGGTCTGGCCCCTCCCTGCTCAGCAGTGGGGGAATCCCTTGAGGAACAGACACAGGTGCCTGAACACTAGAAGCTGAGACATAGACCTGGAACGTTCTAAATTCAACGACAATAGAGCTCAGAGCGAGCCAGGTGAAGCTAAATGAAAAGGGCCAGTCAGGGCCGTTCTGTTCAGAACGAGGATAGGACACAGCAGCCCTTCCTTCTCCTATTTCCAGATACCATATTCAACACAGGGGTTTAACTTTGCTTGGGGCTTCATGGCTCCCCCTGGTCATATGACTTTTTCAACAAAGGTAGATTAGATACCAGACTCTCTTCTGGTCCTTCCTCCTCGTCCTTTTCTGCTTCCCCAGAACTTTCCCCCACTCTTCAAAAACATTGTCTCTCCAACAGTTGGCGGAGGGGGAGGGGAGATATCTCCTTCATTGATGTAGAGCTACTGGTAAGGTGCCCATGTTCCTGCAAACACCCCCTCCCCATCCTCCTGCAAACACCCCCTCCCCATGTTCCTGCAAACACCCCCTCCCCATCCTCCTGCAAACACCCCCTCCCCATATTCCTGCAAACATCTCCTCCCCATCCTCCTGCAAACACCCCCTCCCCATCCTCCTGCAAACACCCCCTCCCCATCCTCCTGCAAACATCCCCTCCCCATCCTCCTGTAAACACCCCCTCCCCATCCTCCTGCAAACACCCCCTCCCCATCCTCCTGCAAACATCCCCTCCTCATGCTTCTGTAAATAACCCTAATGAAACTTACTGGGTGATGAAATAAGGGGGCGGAGCATGAGAGTAGAAAGTGGACTAGTTGGGGAGAGGAATGGAATTAATTGGGTGTGGGAAGAGGCAAGATGTTGAGGTGATAAAATAGGATCAAAATATATAATGAGAATAATTATCTGCAATTAAAATTTGATAGTAAAGCCGTTTTGTAAAGTCCTCTCTCAGTTCTACCTCTGTTGCTACTGGCCTATCTGTCCCTGAGCTTCACATGCAACGTCCTGCCCTCAAGACATGACTGTTCCATTGAGTCCCCTCCCCAACCCAGTGCACCTGGATTTCCCCTGCTGTACCAATAACATCATCTTTTCAAAGGTCACTGGCAACTTCCTGATTTAAGTCCCAGAAGCTTTCTGGAAACCCACGCTCTCACTGGCTTTTTTCGTAAGGATTTCTACAAGCGACCACGCCTCAGTTTTGAGATGCCCTTTGCTCTTGTGACCTCACTTCCTGCTTCTCCCTCCCCCTTCCTCACCACTTCTGTCTCCAGAAGCTTTTTCTACCCCTTTCCATGCTTCTAAAGTAGTGGTTCTCAACCTGTGGGTCATGACCCCTCTGGGGTTGAATGACCCTTTTACAGGGTATCCTGGGTATCAGATCTTTACATTATGAATCATAACAGTAGAAAAATTATAGTTATGAAGTGGCAATGAAACAATTTTATGTCTGGAGGTCACTGAACCATGACACTTAGTTTCTTCTGTACGTTGTCTTATTGGTTTGTAGATGGTGATGTCTTTCTGTGACCTTGTGTTCTCCTCTCTGTTTATACGTGTCCCTAAGCTCCTTTTCCCCTGTATGAAGTCATACTGAATGAGGGTCTCCTAATGACTTCATCTTAATCATCTCTGAAAAATTCCCCCTTTCCCCAAATGCAGCCCATTCTGGGACACAGGAGATGGCCATTTCAACACACGGATGTTTGGAAGTGGAAGGAGAGACACAATGTGGCCCTTAACAGTGACCATTCTCATTCAATTCTTGGTCCTTTTAGATTTTTTTTTCTTATGCCCATTCTAAAACTGGGTATATTGTTATCAAGCAAAATGTTTTTGTTTTCTCTTATTGAAAAAGTATCATATCTCATGAAAACATCCAAGGTGTTGGGGAAGAAAGATTAATATGATGCTGTGAGTTCTAAATGAAATTTAGCTCTGTTTTCATCTGCACTCACAGGCCCATTCCCAGAATGCTCCCAGCACTTCTGGTGAGTGCTGGCGGTGCCCACAGGCTGTGCTCCCATCTCCCACCTAAATTCCCACAACCTTTCCAGGCTCCTCCTTCCTCTGCCTGGATACGGTGACCAGATTGTTCGTCCCTTTCCAAGACTGGCTGTGTAATTTGTCGTTCAATACAATATTTACAGGGCTCCTTATTGAAAAGTATTTTTAGAACTTTAGATAATGATGTTCAGAGTATGAAATTCACTGAGGAAACAATCTATTAAGCAATCAGGACACTATCTGGTCTTCTGTACATCCCCCCCGGCCCCACCTTTTCTGGCATTGTGCAATCCCTCATCAGCTTGGGCTTCTGTGAATCTCCCAGGAGCCACGTTCATCTTTATATGCTTGTTAATTCCCACCCAAGACATCACACCTTGAAGCCTCTGATTGAAACCTTTGGGATCCCCACACTTCTTACCCACAGAGCCCAGGGTTTCGAGCCAGTGTTTCTTGATCACTTGACTTGACTCCTGCTCACTCATTCACAGAACACAGAAATGGGGCAAATATCGTGCCCATTTGCTTTGCCCTGGCTGTCCTCACACAGCTCCACCTCCATTCATTGGCATCGACTCTGATGTTCTTTTGAAATACTGCTTCCCCATCTAGGCCATCAGAACCCCTAAAGACAGGGCCTGCCTCTCAAAGGAAGTGTTTCATGGCCTCTCACTTGCTTTGAGTACACCACTCTGGGAAGCTCTATATCCAGAGTCTTGTTGAGCCAAGCTGATGACAAGCCAAATGTCCAACTTGGGGCTTATGTATGTTTTACATTTCTACTTTGAGGTTCCCATTCTTGTCCCTCTAAGGGCTTAATGAGGATGGGTGGGTTGTGCAAGGCCACAAGTATTGGCAGGTGGTGGGTCAGAATTCAAAGCCAAATCGAAACTCAAAATTTGTGATGAACCTTGTGTGGCCAATGTTGATGTGCTACTCAGAGACCCACACAAAGAAAACCCATCTTTGTCGTTTTAACCTTGCGTGAAGTGCTGTGCCAGCCACGTTCGGCCCTGGTTATTCATGTGACCATGTGATCGAGCAGCATGCTTGGAATTCTAGATTAGTCAAAGACATTGTAGAGAATAATCATATTACCTTTATCTTTTCTGTGTGTGTACACATTTACATATGCTTGTGGGTTCATATGTATGTGCAGAACAGAGATTGATGCTGGGTGTCTCTCTTAATTGCTCTTCACCGCATTTTTTTTAAAATATTTATTTATTGGGGTATATATTCCATAGTGTGTGTGTGTGTGTGTGATGTGTATGTAGGTCAAAGGACAACTTGTGGATATAAGTTCTATCATGTGGATCCCAGGATTAGAACTTAGGTCTTTGGTTTTTTGTTACAGCAACAAGAAACCGACTAAGAAAGGGCCCAGATATGAATGGTTCTAACCTTTTTTTAGCCCCTCCCCTGCCCAGCATTATAACGTTGTAGAGTAAGAACTGGGGGAGGGCTCAGCACCTGTCAACACGAAGAGAATGCACAGCCACTACCTGCCTTGTGTAACAACTCTGAAGGATAGGGGAGAAGCCCATCATATACTTCCAAGTGAAGAGAAAACAGAAGGTAAAGTTCTGTGTGTAGTGGGATCCCGTTCTAATACTTCTACATTTGAACAAACGCGTTATGTCTTACTCGTAGCAACTTGAAAAAACAAGCACGGTGGAAAATGAAGACCTATTTCCCCAAAGGTATTCCCCCAATGTGTTGTATACATTTTGGATGAGATTATCTTAACAACTTTAAAATGTGTTTAATGTGTCCAGTTAAGACACATTACAGCTATAACTACAGGTAAAACCGCTAAGGTGTGTATTTCTTGGGACCATGTGTGGGTGCCCCCTATTTAGTTGGAACTCAGAGGCAAATCTACGTGTGGCAATGGGCTTCAGGATTTCAGCAACTCTGTCCTTACCACACTCTGGCAGCTGTTGGGAGAAATAGAAGAAGATGTTGCCAAAGGCCCTTCGCCTTCTGTCTGTAGGCATGTGAGTCTCTGTGCCTGGCAGGAACTTGGTCAGGCGTATACCACTTCCTCTTCATTGGGAATTCCAGGACTGACGTGGTAATGTGCTTTGACCTAAGAGCGGGTGACCAACCCGAAGCAAGGCTGGTAAATGAGCAGAGTTCTGCTGACTCACTGTCTTGTGTCTTCCCACACGGCCTGTGAGAAAGGAGCAGGGGATGCTGGCTCAGATGGCTCCTGGCACCTCTGTCAGCCAATGCCCCTCTCTGTTCCACTTGCCCCCACTGTTTCTAAGTTACCTGATTCTGACCTGGTCTGTAGTGAACCGCCATCTGCCCATCAGCTGCCCCTTGCTGGCATTCTAAGAATGCAGGTTGGGTGTTCATGTCTTCACAGTCTCCTTACCAATTCCACATCTCTTGTCACATCTCTGCTTAGACAGGAACTTCCTGACGCTCTGTGCCGACGTCCAGCCTCAGTGAACAGCAAGAATCTCACTAAATACAACACATCCCACGCTCTGACATCTCTCTGAGGCTGGAGACAGAGCTCAGTGGTAGACCATAAACTTAGCATACCCAAGGAAAAGCTTACTGAGCTTCAGAGAAATGGAATGAATGAGGAAAAACCACAATAGCACGATGAAACAAGTCAGGCAGAAAGAAACGCTTGGTGCTAGGTCCATCTGGGTCTGCCCACCCTGTGAGGAGAGAGACCATCCGTGGTCACTATCTTAGTTTGCTCTCTGTTGCCGTGATAAATACCATGAGCTAAAGTAACCTGGTTAGGAAAGGGCCTATTTCAGCTTACAGTTTACAGTTCATCGTGAAGGGAAGACAGGGCAGGAACCTGGAGGCAGGAACTGATGAAGAGGCCACAGAGGAACACTGCTTACAGTTTGCTCCCTATGGCTTGCTCAGCCTGCTTTGTTAATACAATCCAGGACCACCTGACCAGAGATGGCACCATTCACAGCGGTTTGGGCCCTCCTACACTTTGTAATTAATCAAGAAAATGACACGCAGAGTAGACTATGGGCCAATCTGATGGAGGCATTTTCTCAGTTGAGGCTCCATCCTCATGACCCTAGTTTGTGTTGAGGTGACAGAAAACTGACTAACATAGTCATTCATCTGCCTGTGCTGCTTTCTCCCCACTTCTTCTTCTGGTCCATCTGTTGGGGGATATTCAATCACATCATGACTTTTGAATTTGCATTTGTGTTGATTAAATAAAATTAACCTTGGGAGGAAGCTGAGTTAGCAACTTGTTGACATAAAGTAATTCTAGAACATTAGAGGGCATCCGGGAGAGATAGAGAGACACAGGAAGCAGTAGGGAGTGATTTGGAGAGGTGCAGCTTTTTCTGGTTTGGTGAAATGGAAGGACGTTCTCTTTGGGAGATGCCAGCAAAGAGAGAATGTTAACTAGTTGTGACCCGGTCTCTCTGAGCTAGCAGGTTTTCACCCCAACCTTTGGCTCTCGAGTCTTATTTATAAAAAGAACAACTGCTACCATTAGCAGCAGTGACATAGCCAGTGCCTGAGGGAGCAGAATTCTCACCAGACTGCACCCAGAGAAGCAGGCAGGTAACTGAAGAGTCATAATCGCTGGCTGAAATAGCAGTAGATTAAGGCACAACCACTGTGCTGAGGTTAAAACAATACCCATCTTTCTCCATAAAGCATCACAAATGTTGCTAGGACAGCACTTAAATTATTTCATTGTTTCCTATGTATCCTTATCTCTTCCCAGACAAGACACTCTTTGAGAACTCAGACTACTTTTCTGAGTGTATTAAACTTGGGATTGAGCCAAGTACTCTTACCTGGCTCAGCCCCTTGATGGTTATATGACCACAGTAAATCACAGAACTGCCCTGGGGAATGGTAATAATTATGCATGACTAGTAGAAGTAACAAGCACTATATGAAAGAGACGTGGTATTTGTTTCCCCAGTCTCGACACATGCCGTGTTTTGTAATGCCAGTCACGGGCTCATCATGTCATAGGTGGTCAATGAATATTCGCTGTTGACTGGCAGATGATGAATTATATTCCACTAAACATATATGGATCTCATCTATGTGTCTATTCCTTAAGCACGCTTTATGGAAGAGTTTGATGGTTCTCCCCTGAGAGCCATGGTAAATTAGAAATCAACATTACAGATTTTGCTGGGTTTGGGGATGGGTAGGGAATGGGTTTGAATCCATGCTAAGTACATCATGCACCACTGATCCCTTATTGATTTTTTTTTTAATCCCTCTACAATTTCACCGAAACTGTTGTCAATCAGTGTTACATCAGTTTTCTGCTCATGGGGAAAACTAACAATTCTTTCTTTGATCTGTCTGCATCTTCCAGCTCACCCAGGGTGATTCATATGGAGCCCCGCATAGTGGTGTGCCCCTATACACATGCTTGGAGACAGGAGGGTTGTGAGTTCAAGATCAGCTTGGGTTATATAGCAAGAAAAAAAAGATTTGCACAGGGCTCGGTCACTCTCCTTAATATAAAGCCCATTGCCTTCATTGCCAAGGTTGTTAGTCACATAAGTTGACACAAAAATTGTATAGCCTTAGAGGAAACCCCACACCAACTGCTGCTTTGGAGGACTTGTGCGAGCAGCCTGTGTTCTTTCCCACAAATGATCCCTCCATTAACCAACACTACTAAATGTAGCATGTGGAAAACTTACAGGAAAACCAGAGCCTTATACACATGTCACAAAGCCATAGATTCTACAGATTATTGAGCAAGGAGTTTAATCCATGACACTCAGAAGGAAGTTGATTTTAATACTTACCCTAAGTAGCGTCACATCTTAGGGAGATTCCCACATGCGTGCAGTTGTATTTCTCCCACCTGGTGCAGGGCAGGCTTAGAAGGCACTCTTCCGAATTTCATAACTACTTTCCGTTCCTAGTACTTAGCATATATCAGGTGTTTAATAAAGGCCTAATAAAAGAGGGATGAGTGAGTAGCCAAGAAGTTCCCATTTTCCAGGAACTGTATTAATCTGTATAAAAACTGAAACCAGGTAGAATTCATTTTCATATTCTGTTTGGTTTATCTAAAATTCTCTTTTGAAAATGCCCTCAGTGTATGCACCATTAAATTGCTTTACATCCTCTCCAATCTTCTACCGTTGAAAGCCAGTATCTAGTTCCCACTTGAAACGAATTTCACTTAAATTACAAAATGTTCCTAAGCACATTTGCTCAGGGACCTGCTCAGCAAGAGCACTTGCTGAGGGCTCCAGCTCCAGCCCCAGCACCCATGCCTGGCAGCTCACAATCACATGCCATGCCAGCTCCAGGAGATCCAACACCTCGTTCTAGCCTCCTCCAGTACCTGGGCGGACATGCACATACCTGTTTACACAATGCATATCATTAAAAATGCAATGTTTCAAAAAGAAACCTTTGTTTGGTTGTCAGCTTCAATGAAACTTACTGTTGCAGGATATTTGATCCCACTGTGTGAAAATGTATCTGTTTTACCTTGCCTGCCTAAGGGATCTGATTGGTTTAAAAGAGAGTGCAATGACCAATAGTTAGGCAGAAGAGACGAGGCAGGACTTCCAGGCAAAGAAAAGAATTCAGGGTTGGAATCTGGTGCAGCAGGAGATGCCAGCAAGACACAGAGGAGTCGGATGTGCAGAATGAAGGAGAGGTAAAGAGCCACTTGGCAAAACATAGACGACTAGAAACTGATTGATTTAACCGTTGGAATAGCTAGTTGGAAACAAGCCAAAGCTAAGGTCAAGCTTTCATAATTAGTAATAAGTCTCTGTGTCATTATTTGGGGTCTGACGGTCCCAAAAGGAAGTCCAACGAGAAAGACCAGATGGGAAAGATGACAAGTTAGTATTGAAAAGAACTTCCAACTACCAAGTTGTTGAAATCAGTTAAAAGTTTTCTAATACATAACTGGGTGGTGGTGGCGCACACCTTTAATCCCAGAACTCGGGATGTAGAGGCAGGCGGATCTCTGTGAGTTCGAGGCCAGACTGGTTTACACAGCAAGTTCTAGGACAGGCTCCAAAGTTACACAGAGAAACCCTGTCTTGAAAAAGCCAAAAAAAAAAAAAGTTTTCTACTACTAAATTGAACTGAGCCTCACTCATAAAGGCTCAGTGGCCATATCCAGCTGCAGGCTACCACACAGGACATTGTGGCCCTGGTCCATGTAAGTCTCCATGCAGCCTGCAGTCATCACTTACAAAGCATTCCACAGAAACCAGCCTTCACTGTCTGTGACATGTTAGGCGATGGAACTTTCCATCTGGGCCTCTATGTAAAGTCACTTTCCTGCTGAGCCACTGGGAAGAAGTAAGATAACCTTGGACTATCAAATACCCCTCCCTGGTAGCTCAAGTTAAATTCTATGTAACAGTAGCATCTTCTGTAGATCCCCGGGCAGCTGAAGTGGCAGGGAATTTTCAAAGGAATTTACAGCCCAAAGGACACTGCAAGAAGATGGTGAAAGCACCTGGCTCTGCCCCCTGGGGAAGATGGTGGGGACTCTCTGAACCTGCCCAGAGCTTCAACAGGCCTGATGCCAACACCCTGGGCCACCTCTCTCCTTCTCCAGCTTGGCTCGGTCAGAAAAGAGGACCAATGTCAGATAAAGAAACTAAACACTCCAGTCAGGTCATTCTACTCACTGTGGCAGAGCCTGGGGGAGGTTCCTACTCAGATGGCCTTGTCCTCTCCCAGCTGGCCCTTCCAGCCCAGGAAAGAGTCGGGGAAAGGTCAAGGACCTCTCTGTCGACATGCGCACTGGCTTGCAGGGACAGCCAGGGCAAGGCTTCATGTCTAAGACTCTGCAACAAGAATTAAGGGATTTTACTCAGCCCCGTGGACTACTGTGAAGGTTAAAATGAATGCACAAACTGTGTATAAAAACAGTTGAAAAGTATTTCAGTATTTCCCCCTACTACTATACTATGGAAGCCCATCAGCTGCGTGGCTTTCTAACGTGCATCAGGAAAACCCGAAAAGGCTGGGATGCGCGATGGATTGTGTTAATTTCTATTCAGGGCTAGAGATTGGGAAAGCAAATGCATGAAGTTTTTGGAGGTAAATGAGGCTTTCAGAATGTTAAAGGCTTGTACCCTTGAACCCACAAATTCTACATTTAAGGGTAACTGGGGAAACACGTGGCAAAGATTTATGTGCAAGGATTTCACTGCACTGTAGCCTGGAGCAGCAGAAGGCAAAATCTGCCTGAAGTTCTAGCAGTGGTTGAGAGGAGAGAGAGACAGAGACAGAGAGAGAGACAGAGAGAGAGAATTGTGTGCTGCCGAGAAACAATGGGACCTATGTGTGTCCCTGTGCAAAGGAGGCCATGACATTGCGCTCGTTTTTAAAAGCCAATTCAGGCAGATCAGGAACTATAAATATGCCGTGTATCACATCACGCTAAAATTATAGAAAGACATCAACAAGTAAGCTCTTGAAAATGGACCTCGTTATACTCGATACTTTGTATTTTGTTTTTCAGTTGTTTACATTATGCATGGGCCACTTCTTAATAATCAAAAGAGTAAATATAATTCCATCTTTTATAAAAAAGAAAAGGGGGAAAGGAAAAATTATGTCCAAAATGTGCTAAGCAATGAAGATTTGAAAGGATTTCAAAATACAGTACAGTTCCTCGAGCAGTTTGGAGAATAGCTGAGCAGGCTTAAAAGAAAAGCGTGAGGTTCTGGAGATGGTTCGGTGGCTAAATCACTTGCCATGCCAGCTTGAGAACTGGAGTTTGAATTTTCAGACTCCACATAAATGCCGGGTGGGTGTGGAGACCCAACTCCAGGGTCCGGAAGGGGAGATAGAAAATCCTCAGAGCAAGCTACTAGCTAGCCTAGCCACACCAGAGAGCTCTGGGTTCGAGTGAGCCCTGTGTCGGTGAAAAAAGTGGAGGCAGATCGGGGAAGACTCCCAGTGTCAACGCCGCACCTCCACACACGTGCCCACAAGCACTCGAACACACATATAAATACACGTGTGCGTGCATACGCACAGGAAAAGAAAGAAACCCTTCCCTTCCTTATCTTCATTACTCTCTCAGGAGTTACGTTTCCCAAATCACTGGGCAAATTTTATCTTTAAATGATTACGTGAGATCTCTTACTATTTTTTTTTAAAGCATTTCAAATCTTTTGAAATCTCAAAACAGATTTTTACTCTACTTTTCCTGTTTATTCAAAGACTATTCCCAGAATTCCCTACAGCATGGATGGGACCGTGTGCTAGAGGGGAGCAGACATATTTCTTACCTGACCGTGGAGGCTTTGCAGTAGGATGAGAACACAAGAGACTTAGGTAAATAACAATAATGTAGAAGAACAATTACAATAAGTGTCATAAAGATATGCTGGATACAGGGTTGCAGGGTGGCAGGGTGCCACTCAGCAGACTGTGACAGACCAGAAGACACTTGGCCTGCTCTGGGAAAGGGCGGTACAATTGGGAAGGTAAACATTACTTTCCAATTTTAGAAATGAGCTGAGAACTGTCTGGTAGCTCGGGCAGGCTCAAAATCTTTTATTTCCAGTGACTCAACCAACCTCTGCCCACAGCACTGCCTTGTTGGCTTCCCCCAAGGGTGAGCATGTGGGCTTGGTGGGCTGGTGTCCTGACCTCAGGGTAAGTAGTCTCAGCTCTTGGCTGAATGTCTGCACTGCAGGGTGATTTCCCCTCAGCCCATAAAAGCAGACATTGGATGGACTCTCTTGGTTCATTTGAAACCTCTCAACAATCCTGACCTCTGAAAACAGGCAAAAATCACATGCATGTGCCACCCCCACACACACCGTATGAGTCGTAGTGTGACCCACGTGAAGAAGCCACTTCCACCACGTGGGTTCCCAGAACTAGCCCTTGAGCCAGGGCTCCCCTGTGAAACAGCCGTAGAAACTATTTCCTCCTTACTGCCACATTCTAGAATGTTCCTGAGCAAGATGCTCATTTTCCTCTTTCTGTGGCTTTGTTCTCAGGGCAGCATAAGGAGAGTCTGTGTGAAGGTCACCCTTTCCTCTGGTGACAGTTCTAAGTCCTGGAGAACAAAGGAGCGGGTCGGAGGCTGGCATCTTGGACCGAATAAGCCACATTCAGACAGGCATTCTGGGGAACCACGAGACTGTGAGCAGCAGATGGTCAGGCGCCGTTAGCCAGAATGGTCCTCTCCCGTTCTGCCCCGTAGACATTTATTACTCGGCTGGAAGGTGCCAAGCACAGGGGGTACAGAAACGAACAACCTGGTCCCGAATCCCTGGGAGGCTGCAGTCTGTGGAGGAGAGGTGGCAGATGATATTCATAGCCATCAGCGACCAAGCGCTATGCTAGCAATGACTTCAATCCTACAAGATAGATTTTGTTCAGGCTTCTTTTCATACATGCCGAAGCAAGTGCCCTTAGAGCCCAGAGATGGAGCACATCGCCCAGGAGCGCCCAGGGGGGCTGCAGTAGGGATTGTCTTACAGAAAGTTCACTTCATGTTTCGGTGATCCGTACGGAAACAGCAGAGCTGGAAGGAAGTTCAGGCGAAGTGGGAGACTGTGGAAGCAGAGGATAGATAGGTAAGCAGACCTTAGTGGGCCAGTTCTCCAGGGACAGGGGCTTCGTGAAGGTGGCTACTCCTGTTCCAAGAGACGCTCTAGAGTGCTGCTTCCCTAACAGAGGCCGCTTCAGCTCTCTCTTGGGTAACTCCTCTTTTCCCCTCAGCAGCGGGTTGTTCTTATTCAGCATCTCCGAACCTAGTGAGGACAAACATATCCAAGAAGGTTGTCAAGGGGCGTTGTTACCAGTCTACTCTGAGTTCTAAGAGCGAGGCTTCAGTCTCCAGAGAATGACCTTGCAGGAGGACTTCACCTCCTGAGAGCACTTCGTGTGTTTGCTCCAAGCAAGAATCCTAGCAGGAAGGTTGGGGAAGGGGACCTGAACCAACTGAATTTGCCCCGGGGCCACCTTTCCTGTTTCCGGAAAGCTCCACAGGTGGTGGCCAGCTGTGACCTTTGTTTTTCCAGTAGCTGTCAGTTTACTCAATTGTAGAATGTACAGAGTTGGGGTTGGTACTTCCTCTGACCCACCCTGTCAGAAACACCCACGAGCCCAAGTGAGCACCGCAAGAAGAAAGGTGAATCTCCACGCCCCTTTGTGCCCATTCAATGAGCTACTTTTATTTCAAATAGTCACTCTTTACGGGTGGGGAAAAATTGTCCTAACCTCTGCTTGCATTGGCAGAATCTAGACATATGGGTTCTGAGGATCTTAAAGGTAATTTGAATTGCCGTCTGGGTTTCGAGGTCTGGGCCCATTCCGCTGTAACCCTTTCTACCTTTGTCAATGGTAGGAAACCGTTTTATCATGTAGGTTGCTGGATGTTTCAGATAAGATGGCAGATACAAGAGAGAGTATCAGACAGATAAGAAACCAGACCAGGGTTCATTGGGAAGAGACTTTACAACATCCATCTCATGATGGGCTGATGTTTTAGCAGGCAAGGGACAAAAAAAGTAAAAAACTGGAAATGAACATAGCGACCACACACCAGGGCTCATCAGTAAAGTAAGTCCCGGCAAGAGCTTGCTGTCAGAATGAGAATCATGAACGAGGTGGTTTGGTTCACGTGAAGACAAGGGAGAGAGCTGCAGTGAGCAGAACAGATGACCACAGCGGTGCAGAGAGAGGCCGAGCGTGAGCTCTTCCCCATGTGCCTGTCCCCCTTCCCACTGGAAAGTGAGCGTGGGGTCAGGAAGTCTTGGAGTTCAGGTTGCTTCTCAGATTGCTAACTCGGGGATCATCTGGCTGCCCCAGTCATGGCTTTTAAGAGTGGGGAAACCAGCCAGGGAAGGCGAGACGGCTAACCTGAGGTCACAGGGCGGAGCATAGCCAATGGCTCTGCAAGCAGACCAAAGGGTGAGGGGGGGGAGAGGGAGGGTTGTGGGCACTGAGGGATGGGACCCAACCCAGCCAAGGCAGATCTTTCCTTGCTCTAAAGGGACTGCAGCAGATGCCACTAGAATCGGAATTTTACCTCCATGATTAGACTTCCCAGGCAAGTCTGAGAAACACAAGGCAAACCAACTGGCTGTATAGTTTCCACCGTGCCAATTAGGGTCAGTGACAAGAACGGAGCTTTCTCCATCTCTGCTGTTGCCACATGGGGTCAATAGATTCCTCAGGCTGTCACAAAACAACTCTGTATCCTTATTTGCTCTATATGTAAAGAATTTTTTAAAACTTCTTATTTTGTAAGAATGTGCCCAGTCCAAAAAAATACATTTAAAATTTTTTTGACTGAAATTTTTATAAATTGTCTAATAGAAGAAGTATGTAGAAAACATCCTATGTCATGAAGTCTACACTTAAAAGTTCAAGTTGTCATGCTGAGGAGTTGTCATGCTGAGGAGGTGTTCGGTGGGTCTGATTGCTTTTGCCTAAGGACCCCAGTGCAGATTCCAGATCCCCGGTACTCACCTAGAAAGCCAGCCTTACTGCACTCACCTGAAACCCCTGTGCTGAGGACTGTTGGGACTTGTTGGCCATCAGCCAAGCAAATAAACTGTGAGCTCCAGGTTGGGTGAGAGACCCTGTCTAAAGGGAACAAAGCAGAGAGTGGCAGAGAACATCGAACATCCTTCTTTGGCCTCTTGATGCTCACGGACGGGTGTGTGTACCTACACGCACAGACACACATGCGCACGTATCCCAATCAAATGCATCCAGGTTTCGAAGCCATCCTAAGGCAAAGTGTTTTTGGAAGACAAGTGTGTCTCTGCCGGTGTTGCATGATCTGCAGAATACCAGGGCAAGCAGCTTCTGATGTGGGACTGCTCCAGAGACAGACCTCTGCAGGCTCTCAGGGCGGCAGTGAAACTGAGACGTCTCCTCTGGATCAAAGGTCCGGCAACAAGTCATGGCAGCAATTAGTTCATCAGGACAGCCGATTGGTTGGGCTGTTTAGTAATCAATTTGCTGGTACGTGGCCCTTCCAGAAGGTGGATGACCTTGTAGGGTGCCTGCTCTGTGTTCTAAGTAGCTTCCCTGGGCCTACTTTGTACAAACAACCAATAACAATTGATTTGATGATGTCATCCATAGAAAACTGGTAGAAGTTATTTTTGCCAATCTATTGTGCCTATTATGTAGGGCCTTCTATGGGTCCTGGGCTGAGCTGTCTCCACCTACCTGAGTACCCATCTGTACAGTAACCCAGTCATGCATTTACAGATCCATCTCCTGAGGCTCAGTATGTTTAAGGAACTTACCAAGGTCACACAGCAGTTAAGCAACTTAGCGAAAACTTATAGCCATTTACACTTGTTTCTAAATCCTACCCAAGATTCCTCCGACTACTGTATACTGCAGTAATGGCAGACAATTACCAGAGCCAATATCCCGGGCAGTTCCTGTATCCAAATACTAAAGTCTATCAGGATTCAACAATCAAAACTGCCATAGACCTGATTATTTTCCTCTTTGGTTTAACACACCATTTAGAGACGGAGCACAGGGAGCAGGTAGGCCAGGGGAGCATAGCGCTTCTCCAGGCTCTCAGAATAGCTGAGGACCCATGTCTGTACGATGCCTGCTTAACAGGAGCTGGGTATATTCAGTAAGCACTCATGCGCATCAGCAGTTCTAAGAATACGATCTAAGAGTGAATGCTGGCTTTTAGGGAGGCAGAGGCAGGCGGATCTCTGGGAGTTCGAGGCCAGCCTGGTCTACAAGAGCTAGTTCCGGGACGGTCACCAAAGCTACAGAGAAACCCTGTCTCGCAAAACCAAAAAAAAAAAAAGACCTTAAGGTGACATATAGGGGCAATGTCAATAGCCCTGACTAATGCTTAGTAGGCATCTCAGGGCTCTTGTAAAAATAGTCTCTATTAGTTGACTCAGTAACTCCATGCAACTGGACCATTTAGAGAAGTGATTCAAAGAAAGCTGATCTCTCTCTCTCTCTCTCTAACAATAGTTAGAGATCTGGAAGACAAGTGGAGAGAGATATAATAGGATTCAAGAGATGAGCTTGGAAACAGGAATCTGTAGCTTGTGTAATATGAAGATGCCAAAGCTGAGATAGGCATTGCTTCCTTTTGACTCGTTAGGGTGTCCGCCACCCTATTCCCAAATAAATTCGCGTGGAGGTTTATTCTTTCTTATGAATGCTTGGCCTTAGGTTGGGCTTGTTTCTAGCCAGCTTTTCTTTAATTATCCTGTCTTTTGCCTTGGGACATTTATCTTTCTCTATTTCTACATATTTTTTTTCTTCTTATTCCGTGTCTGGCTGTGTGTCTGGGTGGCTGGCCCCTTCTTTTCTTGCTCCTTGAATGTTTTCCCCCAGGTTTCTCCTCCTATTTAGTCTCTCTACCTGCAAGCCCTGCATTCCCTTTCTCTTGCCTTGCTATTGGCTGTTCATCTCTTTATTAGACCTATCAGGTGTTTTAGACAGGCAAAATAACACAGCTTCACAGAGTTAAACAAACGCAACCTGAAAGAATGTAACACATATTTGCATCATTAAAACAAATGTTTCACAGCATAAATGAATGCAGTGCATCTTAAATTAATGCTCCACAACAAGCTATGATGAAGCAAGGAATCTGCTTCTTGGGGAAGGCCAGAGGCACGGGCCATTGGGGGTAGCTACTCGCATCTCCTGCCGCCTTCAGTAGCACCTTCCTTGTCTTCCCTCCAAAACAAGAACCTGGGAAGACTGAGAGTTCGCAGGGATGTGGTAGGCAAGCCAAGAACATTCTGGTGCAGAAGGCCTGAGGGGTATTACTGACTTTGGAATCACTGGTTCTATTTCCATTATCTTGTCCTAAAAAAAAAAAATCAGTAATAAGATGCATACATTTCAGTCAGTCTCACTGCTCCAGTTTGAATATGACTCACATGTTGGAAGCTGAGTTCCAGTGTGGTAGTTGTGAAAGGTCATGGAACCTTCATGAGCTTAGGGCTGGAGAGATGGCTCACTGGTTTTGAGAGCACCCAGCTCTTGCAGAGGACTTGAGTTCAGTTCCCAGCATTCCTTTCCGACAGTTCACAACCATCTGTAACTCTAGCTCCAGAGGATCTGATGCATCTGGCCTTTGAGGGCAACTGTCCATATACTCCATACATAAACACACTCATACACATAATTAAAAATAAAATATATGTTTTTAAAAATTTAAGCCCGGGCTGTGAGGTGATGCATGGATGAAGACTCCTGTCCCCAGGCTGAACAACCTGAGTATGATGCCTGGAACCTACACGTGGAAAGACAGCCATTCCCCGCAAGTTGTCCTCTGGCCTCAACTCCTGTGCCCCACCCCACACACTACACACAAGGCCTTGGGAAAGATACAGGTCACCAGGGACATCACCCTCAGGAGGGAAAAATGCTGGTGATTAGTTCCCATCAGAGAAAGGCAAGAGTCACCCTCCCCACACAGGCTTCCTTTTTCCCCATCCAATTGTCCTCTCCCGTAATGTGTGGCCACGAACCCAGACTAGAGCCGAAGAGAAGTGAGCCATGCCCATGAGCTACATAGACTTACCCAGCGTCAACTATTTTACTATAACAACGGAAAAGGGACTAGTAGAGCCACTGAGAGTTAGATGGTATAGCGGTGCCTACGCAGGTGCTATTTCTGTCCTCCTGTCAACTACTCTGTGAAACTGCCTTTAATAGCTAAATTTTTTGTTTTTCTTTATTATATTTTTTAAGAAAACAAAACTATCTTTTTTCATTATACATACCAATCCAAGTTCCCACTTCCTCCCCTCCTCCCATTCCCTCCACCTACATCTCCCCCCATCCACTCCTCAGAGAGGGTAAGGCACATTGTTTTGGGGAAGGTCCAAGGCCCTCCCTACTAAATCTACATTAAGCAAGGTATCCATTCAAAGAGAATAGGTTCCAAAAAAGCCAATACAAGCAGTAAGGATAAATCCCGGTGCCACTGCCAGTGGCCCCTCAGTCTGCCCCAGCCGTTCAACTGTGAACCATATTCAGAGGGACTAGTTTGGTCCTATGCCTGTTCCTTTCCAGTCTGGCTGGTGTTGGTGAGCTCCCACTAGCTCAGGTAGACTGTTTCAGTGGGTGTACCCATCATGGGCTTGACCTCTTTGCTCATATTCTCATTCCTTCCACTATTCAGGTGGACTTTGGGAGTTCAGTCCAGTGCTCCGATGTGGGTCTCTGCCTCTGTTTCCATCAGTTGCTGGATGAAGGTTCTATGGTGATATTTAAGATATTCATCAGTCTGACTACAGGGCAAGGCCAGTTCGGGCACCCTCTCCTCTATTGCTTAGGGTCCTTGTTATTTAGATTTTCTACATGAACTTTAGTTGAGGATCACGAACTACAGGCTCAATATCCTTTGTTTACAGCTAGTATCCACTTATGAGTAAGTATATACCATTTTTTTTTCAAGACAGGGCTTCTCTGTGTAACAACTCTGACTGTCCTGGAACTCACTCTGTAGACCAGGCTAGCCTCAAGCTCACAGATCTGCTGCCTTTGCCTCCTGAGCGCTCAGATTAAAGGCTTGGACCTTTTTGAGAGCTGGTTGGTGAGATTAAAGGCATATGCCAGCACCGCCCGGTTTAATATCTAATTTTTATACATGAAAATAGCCTAAACTTAGTGCGGTTCATTTACTCAGGTTTGGATATCCAGGATTTCCACCCTCGCTTTCCTAGGACCCAGGAACTTCCCACTGTCTCATATAACCTTTTACTCTTCAGTCCAACCAACACTTACTGAGCCTTCTCTGAAACATGGGAAATATAGGGAGAAATCTGAAGAGGCAAAACAAAGGAGCAAGGGTTCCGGACATTGGACGGCTTGTAAGAAAATGAATCTACAGGCCCCTGTCACCCAAAGGACTGGGAAGAAGGCCCCATTGTGATTATGAACTGGCATGTGATGAAGACATGGGAGAGAAAGAGAAACGGAGCTGAAGCTACGCTGCCACCTGGGGTGGGGCCATGTGATGTTTGGGCCTGCGCTGCTGCTGAGGGCCATGTCTGGGTCCATAGTCCAACCGCAGCCAGGGTGTGTGATGATGTCCATAGCCTGTGTTATCACTGAAGGCTGTGTGGATGCCTGGGGTCTAGGCCACCACCTGAGGTCACATTAGTGTCAGAGGCCATGATCTCACAGGGACCATACTGATCTGATTGGCCCATGCTGCCACCCAGGGCCATGGTGATGTCCTGGTCTGAGCTGTGGCCCAGGGCCATATCTGGTCCATGGTCCTACTGCATCCTGGGTTTGCACTGATGTCTGTGACCCGTGTTACCACCAGGGACCATGGGAGAGCTGGCCCCCGTGTCTTGTGCACCAGAGAGTTTGTTCCCACCCCTTGTCAGCTACCTCAGTGGGAGAACTGGCCCCCACTCCTGGGAGAACTGGCTTCAGTGGTGCGAGCATGAGAGAGCTAAGCTAGCCCCAACTTGATGGCCCTGGGAGAACTGGCCCCCCACCTTGTCAGCCACTGCAGTGGGAGAGCTGGCACTGCCATTCATCTAGGGAGGGGTCCTGGCAGAGGCCCAGGCTAACCAACGTAGCTACCACCCAGGCCCACATCCAAGGTTTTGAATTGACCCACTCCAACATCTACCCCATCTATGACCTTTTGGAACATATGAAGGCAGCGGTCCTGTGTAACCGTAGCTGCAGGAGCTCCATGACCTGAGAAAACAGCAGGATATCCCAAAGGAGTTTCAGTGGGGGTCCAGTATTGATGGTGTTCCAGAAACCAGAGGCCCTGAAGCAGACCGACGACTCACTGCAATCACCACTGACTCTGTTTGAGCAGAAGGGTAGAGTATGTGACACACTATAGTTCTCAAGGCCACTATGACAAATGAATATGTGCCAGAGAGGCAGGAAAGATGGAGGAGCAAAGGGTTTTTTGGTTTTCGTTTTCAATTATTTTTATTTTCTTTTGGGGGAAGTCTACAAGAGTGTAGGGAGAACATGGAGGCCTGGGAAATGAGTGGGATTGGGGTGTATGGTGTGAAATTTTCAAAGATTCAAAAAACATTATACTAAAAAAAAAAATCTCTGAAGAATCTACTCAAAAAAAAAAAAGAAGGAAGGAAGGAAGGAATAAGGGAAGAAAGGAAGGAAGGAACGAAGAAGGAAGGAAGGAAGGAAGAAACAAAGATTACTACGAAGAAGAAAGATGATTCGTGAATAAGTGTGAAGTCACAGACAGGAGCAGTTCCTGGTGAGAGGAACAGAGGCGTAGGTCATCTTTGACTGAGCGCTGCAGGACAAGTTGGGGTTAGAACAAGACAGAAGCGACATCCATGGTACTTCAGAAACTGAGAAACAGCCGGATCATTCTGGGGACATTTTGAAGATCTTATTCATTCATTTTAGTTAAGAAGAAAGCATTGCAGCTTTAAAAAGAAAATGTATTACACTCCATTCCACATAAAGAGAAATTCACATACCTCAGGAGTACATTCGGTGATTTTTAAGAACTGTGTATACCTGTGCCATCACCATCCTAGTCAAAACAAACCACTCCAATCACCCAGCAGGCACCCTCAATCAGCCCCATCCCTCACCACCACGCCAGCCCTCTGGCGTGTGCCACTTTGTGTCTGATTACTTTCTTACAGTGTGGTGTCGGGACCCACTTAGGCCTCCTGAATACTAAGTAAGCAGTTTCCCCCTGAGCTATAATCCAGCCCAGTTACGTTTTTTTGTTGTTTTGTTTTAATATGGGTGACATTCTCACACAGAAAACAGAAAGACCTGAAGCTATGGCTTCTCCCACAGTTGGCGCACCCACAGAGCCTTTATGTTCAGACCTTCCACATGAAGAACAGCTGTGGAGTTTATAGGCACTTCCTCCTGATTGTCGAGCATCCTGGTGAACTTGAAGAGACTATTTGCAAAGTTTTTGGAAACAATGTTTTACACTCCAGAACATGTTTCTACCGCCTTCTATCTGGCCCTCCCTGCTTCCTCCTGAGTAAAGGTTACAGGAACAAGTCCCCTGCCAAACACAAGGGTGCTTCATCCTCCCAGCTGTGATAAAAGAAAGAAAGAGGCCCAAAGTGATTCTGCATCTTCCATGCACAACAAGCTAAAAAGCTAAGGAAGGCTGGGCACAATTTAATGTTACTTTGGAGGCAGAGGCGGACTTAAGCTAAGGAGTTCAAAATCAGCCTCTCTCTCTCTCTCTCTCTCTCTCTCTCTCTCTCTCTCTCTCTCTCTCTCTCTCTCTCTCTGTGTGTGTGTGTGTGTGTGTGTGTGTGTGTGTGTGTAAGAGAGAGAGAGACAGACAGACAGACAGAGTCTCAAATTAAAAAAATAAGCGAATGAGGTTAAGAAACCAATTGGAAAGTTGACATAAATATTACTTATTTATGTACTTACATGGTAGCCCATAACCATTCCAAACTCGAGTTCCAGGGGGTCTGATACCCTACTCTGAATTCCAAAGACACCAGGCACACACATAGTGCACACACATATCTGCAGACAAAACACTCCTATGCATAAAATAACCAAATCTTTTTTTTTAATTTTTAAAGAAACTAAGTGATAGGAAGAAATTTGGCACCCACCCCGCTGCATCTTCTATTTACGACAATTTCTCTCTCCAGTCTTGCAGTTCAACCCCAGTCAGTGCTTTCTTTACAAACCAAATTGCTCTGATAACACTAATGACTAGCCAGGGGGCCACCCTGGTGAGGTGGCCTGTTCCACCCTGAGTCACTCACTGTCCAGGTGACTTCCTGTGTTACCGCTGTTGGGAGGGGGGGCTGGCTTTTCTTCAACAGCAGAATTTGAGATCCACCAAGAAGGATCTCCCAGAGGCAGAGGAACAGAGAAGAGAGAAGAACAGACAGGAGGGAAGCATTCACCGCGTGAGGCAGTATCCTGGAAGAAAAGGACGCATTTGTAGAGGAAGGCGACTCACCAACAACTGCAGAACTGTCCTCAAATTACATGGCATTGCTACACACCCCGGACAGAAACTCTTAAAGACTTCCACTGATTCCAAACAGTACCAAGGCTTTGGAAAGAGACTGGGGCATCCGTATGGATCAGCTTCTGCTGTAAGTGATAACGAGAGGACAATGCACATGTATACCTTCAACATCCTACAGGAAAACATGTTGGAATGAAATTCCCACCGAACCCAGCCATGACCAGAACGGAATGGCATTCCAATGCTTTGTTCTGCTTTGCTCTGTCTTGTGGTGGTTGTTTGATTTGGAGAGGGTCTAGATGTGTAGCTCCTCAGGTTAATCTCAAACTTGGGATCCTCCTGCCTCAGCCTAAGGGTTGGGATTATAGCCCGGCTCCCTCCCATCCCTAACTCCTCTTTTGTGTTCTTAAAGGAAGGGTAGGATCTACCAGGATGAAGGAAGGGTCTAACAAGTGAGCCCCCCTAGATTCAAGACACTCTCCAGCCCAGTGAGAGAGAAGTGCCCACTCTGAAGATGGGCCTGTTGTGGTGACAGAGAAGAAAGACAGATGGACAAACTGTTAAAGAAAGGGTCTCCCCAAAGGGGAAAAAAATGATAGTAATAAATTATATACTATTAGGACACTTAAAGGGGAAGCTGATGTTTGGAAATAGTTATAAGAATAGGATAAATCATCAGTTGTCACATAAAAATCTAACCACAAAGATTTTTGAACCTGGTGGCTCCCACCTGTCATTCTGTCCTCAAAATGCTGAAGTAGGAGGATTGGTGTGAGTTTGAAGCCAGCTTGAGCGACATAGTGAGTTCCAGGAGAACCCGGACAGAGTGTTCAGAGTAAGACTCTGTTTCCAACAAACAAAAACTTATTATTGTGGTAGGAAGGATGGTGGAGGTTTAATGAAAAGGAGAGAGCCGTAACCGCAGCAGGGTATAGGTCTGAGCCTTGAGGACCGTTTCCATTGTCCTGGTGACAGAAACATCACTGCTGCTGCTGACTGAAGTAGTGGAGGCTCAACCTGAGAGGGAGCTGTGACCTGTGAGGGCAGATTCGCTCCTTCTGGACAAGGGACGTAAACGGTAATGCTAAAATGGAAACATAGAGACAGGCACCAAAAGCAAGGTTTTAAAAAGTATGGACACCAATGGGCTGGAAAGATGGCTTGGTGGTTAAGAGCACTAGCTGCTCTTCCAGAGGACCTGGGTTCAAGTCCCTGTACCCACATGGTGGCTCACAGCCTCCTGTAATTCTAGTTCCAGGGCATTTAACACCCTCTTCTGCCTCTGTAGGCACTGCACACACACACGCGCGCACACACACACACACACACACACACACACACACACACACATATATATATATATATATATATATATATATATACACACACACACACACACACACACACACACATATATATGCAGGCAAAACACCCACATACATTAAAAACAAAACCTTCAAAAAAATTTGTTTTAAAAAGTATGGAGGCACGGGGGCTGGGGAAGATGGCTCAGTTGGGAAATTGCTTGCCACTAACCAGGCCAGAGCCCTACCACCCAGGTAGAAGCTGGTGTCTGTGGTGTCAGTGCTGGGGGAGGGGTGGAAAAGAGACAGATGTATCTCTGGAGCTCATTGGTCAAGCCATCTATCTGAATGGGCCTCTCTCTGCAGCTTGTGTGCCATCTGGAATTGGTTTTGATAAATCCAAACATTAGGGCTACATCAATAAGTGATGTTCTCTCCAAAACTAGGGTGAAGAATCATAGAGAATGACATTTTGATTGACTTCTGGCCTACACACACATATACACACCACACACACCTGTGCACATGCACCTGAACACACACACACACACACACACACACACACACACAGATATGCATGCACCCTCACACGCCCCCACACAAGAAAAAAAAATCCAAAGAAACAGCTGACCTGGGAACGGGATAGGTTTTAAAGGGAGACATGGAAAGACTGGGGTAGGGCTGCTGTTTTGTTACAAGCTTGGACAATGATTTTACTTTTTTATGTGCGTGCACAAATGTAAAGAAGGCAATTCTCGAAAGAGAAGGAGGAAAGTTGCTGGCTGCCTTTAGTCTTTAGGTGTCTGGAGACTAGAGTTGCTTTTGAGTAATAACCCAGGATGGGAAACACATCCAAACCCCGCCCCCATCCTGCCAGATGCTGCGATCTGCAGGCCCTCAGGGCAGTGTCTACACCCCTTCAGGGACTCAGCTGGCCTCTGGATCTTTGAAACCGGTCTAGAGGTCATTGAAGGCAGACTGATTTCTCTTGGCGGCTTCCTGGGGGAACAAAACACACAGGCCAGCTCCAGCCCTATCTTGTTTAGCTTGTGAAAGCAATGCATAGGTTGCCAGGCTAATGAACTAACTGTTATATTTAGCTGGAAAGATAATGTAGCCCTAATGTTTGGATTTATCAAAACCAATTCCAGATGGCACACGAGCTGTGGAGAGAGGGCCATCTGGTAAACAAGAGCAGGGCTTGTTTCTTTCTTTCTTCAAGGTGAAAGGTGATAAATGTCACAACTTCCTATGTGAGAAATTCATCTCTGCTGCTGGAAGGATGGTCCTGGGCCTCACATCTTATCGGTGTTCATTCAAACACCTGGCCCACTGTGCTCCTTCAAATAGAGTCAGCTGGCTTTGAAAACCACCTAGTGCGTGGGGAAAGGTTTCAGGGGACCCTGCCTTCGGTGGATTTCAGTATTTCAAACATGCACTTCAAACATATACTCCTGGTGACAGAGGTAGGCATTAATAAAGCCATTGAACAGGCCCTACAGTTACGCAGATTCCTTGAGTATATAAACCAATAACATCAGAAATTATATTTCTTTCTAAAAATGATTTAAGCCTCTGCTGTTATTGTTTTGTTTAGCTCAGTGGGGGGATGTTTTAAGGGCACTTTCTGTTTGACAAGGTGTTTCTGGCATGTTCTTTTGTCTTCGGTTGTTCCCTCTGTAACCAAGTACCCTGTGCCTGGATTTATTCATCAGTTTCCCACCCTCCAGCATCTCTTACTCCCTCCCTCTCCCTCTGCTCAACTCACAACCGAACCAGTAAAATCTTCTTTAAACATTGCTCTGTTTACAGACCTTTACAGCACAGAAAAGCCACCGCCTCTCCAGTGTCTAGAAGACACTGCACAGGTTGTTGTAAAATGACATCCCACCCCCCTTGCTCACCTCTGCCCCTCAACCTCAGCCCCCCACCTTCCCGGCTCCAAGGACTGAAGTCGCTTTTCTTCTGCAATGGGCTTACTAGCTTTCTTCCCAAGGGTCAGACCCTATTCCATGTTCTCTGGAGATAAATGCCTGGTGCTAAATTCAGCAGGAAGGAGAGAATTAGAGGCCAGTCTGGTCTACAAGAGCTAGTTCCAGGACAGGCTCCAAAGCTACAGAGAATCCCTGTCTCGAAAAACTGAGGCGGAGGCGAGAGGGGGAGTGGAGGATTCTGGGTTAAGTACATTTCCAAGTCTGCTCTAGAACTGGCACTATTTGCATGGATTTTGTGTGTCGGTCATCCTAGACGTTAGGCTACACAACACCCTCTCAATACGATGGTGTCCACGTCTCCAGAACTGTGACTGTCCCGTCTTCCATAGCAGAAGAGTCTCTGCAATGAAATCAAGGATCTTGAGATGAGGAGTTTATCTAGTTTATATCCTGGTGGCTCCAGAGAAAACACAAGCGTCCTTACAAGAGGAAGGCAAGAAGTCAGAGACAGAAATTGATATGAGGCCAGAAGAGAGGCGAAGGGGGGGAATGCAGAGGAGGGGTGGAGAAGAGGGAGAGAGAGAGATTTCAAAGAAGCTACACTGTTGGTTTTGAAAATGGAGAAAGAGGTCACATGCTTTAAGATGCCAGCAGCCTCTGGATGCTGGAAAAGACAAGCAAGCAGTGACTTCCAATCCCAGAGCCTCCAGAAGAGCCAGTATCCCTATCAGCATCAGTAAGAAACTAGCATAGCTTCTCTGCAGAAGCCCCTGGTTCTAGTCTCGGGCTACCCTGTGGGATCTCGGTGAGATTCTACCTGGCCCAGAAGCTCAGGCTAATGACTGTTAAAAGTTGTCCTACGTACATCTGTCACTAGTCACATGTGAGCATTTATATTTAAACTGAATTAAAGCACAGTGAAGCATTCAATTCTTGTACCATCCACGTTTTAAGTGTTAATAACCCCTTGTGGCTGCTGAACTGGAAAGCGAAGATGGGATAATTCCATTGTCATGAAAAGTTCTCTTGGGCAACATGAGTTGGAATAGAGTACACACGCCACTCCGTAAAAATCTACTGCCCCGGATCATCGAGATGGGTTCAGTGCTTAAGTGCTCTTGTCAAACCTGACGACCCGCATTTGACCCAGGATCTGCATTATGGAAAGAGAGAACCAAGTCCTCAAAGTCCTCCTCTGGCCTCCACATGCGCTCCATGTATACACACCAATAAATAAATGTAATCCCCCCTCCAGAAAATCTACTGCGCTGATCGAGTCAAATGAAGACACCCATGGAAGTTAAATCTACGACAGCAATAACTCAGTTTTGTGTCTTCATTCTAAAGGGGATGTCCATGGTGTCGTGAGGTCTCTGGCAGCAACAGCGTCAGCTTGGGAATAGCGTTCGAACCCAGATAGATCCAGTTTTTCTGGCTCCTGTTGTACTATAAGGTAGCGTGAGTGCCTCGGGGCATCTCCAGGCTGATGAAACAGGACTCGGAAGGACCATAAGCTCAAAGAGGGACCTCTCAGAACACTTACTCTTCCCAGGCAGGGAGAGCCCTGGGAGCTAGGACTCCCACTCCTAGAGCTAGGCTGGGCCACTGCCTTGCATGGGAACTCTGGTCCACAGCCAGCAACCCTGTTCCTTCCCAAGTTCAGAAGTCTCTTTCTCTAAGTAGAACTGGGATCAGTTGGTGCCTGTGATATAAGGCAGTGATCTGTGTTTTCCCAATGGATAGCAAATGTCCTACCGCTTCCCACACTGATTTGAAACGCCCCTTGGGTGATGCAATAAATTCCCCGGTATAAGCGGCGGCGCTTTTCCGGTTCTCTCTCCCGGCACTGCTATCACGCTGCTCTAACTGCTCTAGTCTGGCAGTTTGGTTTGCCATCTGGCAGGGCGATTCTCCCCTCGTTATCCTTGCTTTTCAGTATTTCTGCCAGTTCTTGATACTTTCCTCTCCCCGATGGGCTTGGACTCAATTTGCCAACTTCCCCTGAATATCCGAGTGAGATTCCCTTTGGAGTTTGCAAACTGATGCGCTAGCTCACTGCCAATTTTAAAACACAAGAGTTCTTATTCGGATGTCTAGTCTCGTATTCCCTGAAAGCTGTACGTTTGTCTTCATTGTATTGTAAGTCACTTCCATGGCATTTGTATCAGAGCAGCTTTTCTCAACCTGTGGGTAGCCACCCGTTTTTGCGCCACCTAAGACCACTGGAAAACACAAGTATTTGCATTATGATTCATAACAGCACAATTACAGTAAGAAGAAACAATGGAAATAGTTTTATGCCTGGGGGTCACCACAACATGAGGAACTGTATTAAAGGGTCGCAGCAGTAGGAAGTTTGAGAACCACACTGCCATAGAGGAGTAAAGAATAACAGCAAAGGAAAATTCTTTCTTTTTCTAATTTACTTAAAGAGGTTGGAATTTGATGGACGTTGTGTTCTATATTATACAGTCTTCTCTTCTTTAAGTTGCTGGAATCTTCCATCCTAGTGAGAGGTTTCTCAAGGATGGACTGCCCTGGACTCCGGGGATAAACCCACAGGCTGCAGAGTGAGTCAGAGCTCAGGTAAACTGTACTTCTCTGCCTCCTTTTAGGATCCTTTCCTCTTATGTTTTCAGTAACGATTCTTTATAAGTTTCTTCTTAGCCTATTTATTAAGAATTTTGTCTAGTCAGGGTTGTGTTAGCCTTCTAGAATGATAAAGGCAATATTTTTTTTCTAGGAACCTTTACCTGTCTTGTGAGTCTAGGAAAAGTTTCTTATTACCAAAGCAGAGAACTTTGCAAGGGAAGATTTTTGTTTGTTTGTTTTTGTTTTTGAGACAAGGTCTTTCTACATAGCCCTGGCTAGCCTGAATTTCACTGTGTAGACCAGGTTGTACTTGAACTCACAGAGATCTGCCCTTCTCTGCTTCCAGAGTTCTGGGATTAAAGGCGTGCACCACCACATCCAACCTAAAGGAGGGATTTTTTCACTGACTCTGTTCCAAAGCAATTGATCTGTTGTTGGCTATGTTCTTTCAAAGTCACTATTGGCCATGGTGCTCTGAGCATAGGACAGTATTAACCCATAAACGCTAATGAACTTCTGACAGATGATATGGCTGGATGGAACTTGAAGACATGCCCCTGAAATCAGAAGTCTCAAGACAAAAAGGTGTGTGGTTCTCCGTCATGGAATAGCTAGAACAGGGAATGGGAGGTGGTATTCCTTATCAGTTATAGGATTTCTGTTTGCCTGATGGAAAAGGCTTGGAAAGTGTGTTGAGTTACTGTTCCCAATATGTCTACTTAATGTGGCACACGTGTGCGTGCATGCATGTGTGTGTGTGTGTGTGTATTCTACCACAATATAGCATTCAAAAATTCCCATAAAGTGATTTTTGCTTTTTAAAATGTCACTTTTGGTCATTTATAGTTCCCTAGAATGTGTTTCATCTAGATGTGAAAACTCTTGATGAGAAATGAGAATGTTGTCCTTCCTCTTAACTTAATACTTATTTATACATCTTTTTCTGTCATTTATTCTAAGCTTTCAAAGTGTATCTGTTTTCCTCACTAACTTCCTCAAATAGTCTTTGGTTATATTGATTATATTGATTTTTTTTTCATTTCAGTTAATTCCTCCTACTTTTATAGAGATCGTTTGTGTATGTGTTCATGAGTGTGCATGTGTGTGTGTGTGTGTGAGTGTGTGTGTGTGTGCTTGCGTGCCTGTGTGTGCAACAGGAGACGACCTTAGGTATAGTTTCTCAGGCTGTTGCCTCACCCCGGCCTGGAGCTTCCTAATCAGGGTAAGCTGGTAGACCAGCTACCTCAGGGACCCACCTATCTCTGCTGCCCCAGGGTTGGGTTACAAGTGCACAGCGCCCGCCACACCTGGTTCTCCTGAGTGGGTTCTGGGTTGTGAATTCCACCTTATCAGCAAGTAATGGACTTGCTGATTGAGCCATCTCCCCAGCCCTTCACACATCTTCTTTAAGAAGATTCTGTTGTCGCTTTTAAGATTCTGTCTTTGTCCATTTCATCTTAACTTAAAATCTGTTTTAGGTTAGCAACTGTTCATTTCAAAGGAGTTAATGACGTCAGTAAAAATGTCTTTTTAACTCTAGAGATAAACAATAAACGTTTATTAGTGACTTAATCTTTTTGCTGCCATTTTACTTTCCCTATTTCTAACTTTACTGTCCGTGGCTTGAGACTTTGTGGTCATATATGTACGTTCCTGGTGAACCATACCGGAATTTTTAACATGTACTGATGAGTAATGCCTCTTAAATTTTTTAAAATTACAAGTGTGGGGCATATACCACGGCACACCTTGGAGATCAGAGGTCAGGTAGTGGGAATTTGTCCTCTTTTATCGGGTGGGTCCTGTGGATGGACCTCGAGTCTTTGGTCTCCATGGCAAACGCCTTCATGTGTTGAGTTGCCTCCCTAACCCTAAATGTATTTTATGAGTGCTCTAAGGTCAACCGAAAAGAATGTACATAAATATATGTCTGCAAATATTCATATAGTTGTGTAAATGTATTCTACGTAATTCTACTATTCATGTCTTGCTTGAATACAGAATTAAATTTTTTTCTGTTTAATCTTAGCTTTTTGAGAAAGGTTTGGATGATGTTCTAATAAACTTGTTATTGCCAATGTTTCTGGTGTATTTTAATGTGTGTTAAGGCTATTTATTATATATAATTAAGAGAATAAAGATTCATGACAATATGTTTTCTTGCTAGACAGAAACATTACCATCACAAAACAACTTTTCTCATTGTAATACATTTAGCTTAAATCTCATTTTATCTGATATTAATATTGTCATGTCTACTGTGTTTACATTTTTAATCTATATAAATTTCAACTTGTATGGGTACTTGGTTTTTAAAATCAAAGTATTATATGAGACTTAAAGTCAAATCTCTTTGCTTCATCCATTTGCCTCCGTATTTCCTCTCCCACTTATTACATTGCCTCCGCTGGTAATTGCTTCCATATTTCTACATAATCATCTTCCATTACTATCTCCTGAATTTCATTTTAGATTCAACCTCTTTCCGGGGTGGGACATTTGCTAGTTAGGGCTCTTACACTCCCCCATCCCACTCCCAGCTTCGTTCCTCGCTCTTCTTAGCAGAGCTAGAATTGTTGATATCTGCATTTGAAAGTATGATTCATAGCTAAACTACTTAATATCCTTTCATTATATATTCTTTTCCATGTAACATCTGCTCTCTTGGCTGTTCATAAAGCTCTGCTTTTGCTTGGTTTAGGTACTTTCCCCCACCCAGCCTTCCTCAAGAAGAGTACGTGTTTCCTTAGCACCCAGCAACTCTCTGCCCACCTGCCATTGGTTGAACCTGAGTGCCTCCCCTTCCCCCTGGGTGTACCCTTCATTCCCTGTGTTGAGCTCAGCACTTGCTCCCTTGTTTTGGGGGACATGACCAGACTCACGGGGACAGGCTGTTTGAGAGAAGCTTGGTTGCATATGTCTTTTCCTAGTCTTCATCTGAGTAGGAGTTTGGGGGAATCTGGGGTGTATTTTTGTGTTGGAAAACATTTTTCCCCCAGGATTTTTTTTTTTATGGTTTTTTGAGACTGGGTTTCTCTGTAGCTTTGGAACCTTTCCTGGAACTAGCTCTTGTAGACCAGGCTGGCCTCAAACATACAGAGATCCACCTGCTTCTGTCTCCCGAGTGCTGGGATTAAAGGCGTGTGCCATCTCTGTGTGACGACTATTTTAACTTGCTTTCTATTGCTGTGATAAACAGCCTGACCAAAAGCAAGTTGGAGGAGCAAGTGGTCTTTTGTTTACTCCATGAGGAATTTTCTCAAATTTCTTGTTGAGTATTTTCAGTTCCCTTCTTCCATCCCCAGTTTTATTTGACTGAATTTCTCAAATGTGCTATGGCAGTTTTTAATTTCCAAAGAAATTAAAGGCAAGGTCTACCACATGCTTGACAAGCACTCTAACTGAGCTATCTCCTCTATCCCAGTGACAACTGTTTTGTTGTTGTTTTTGTTTGTTTGTTTGTTAGTCGAGACAGGGTTTTGCTGAAGTTTTGGGGCCTCTCCTGGAACTAGCTCTTGTAGACGAGGCTGGCCTTGAACTCACAGAGATCCGCCTGCCTCTGCCTCCCGAGTGCTGGGATTAAAGGCTAAAGAGACCCTACTTACTATTGTCAGGTACCAGCATTCTTGGAGTCAAGCACGGAAGGGGACAGGTCACACCTTCTCTACCCATAGGATTCCTTTAACTCTGCATCTCTGCATCTCTGCTCCTCATCTGAGCCCAATGTTTCCCTAGTTAATTTGCCGTCCAGTCTTCTGCCAAGGTGTCTTTAAAGTCCCAGCTGGACCACACATAACCTTTCCTATCATATTTTCTTCTTTCTTCTCACAGCAACCCCTTCTCTGTATGCCCAGAGCGGTGCTTCTGGTGTGGGCTTTGTGCTGGTTGTGACGGAAAACTGCCTGTGTCTGGCTTCCTGGGCCACTAAAGGCACATTAGTTTCTTCTGGGTGGTGAATCATTTAGCAATTAGCTGTCTAACTGTTTCTGTTTTCTAAGTTGTGTTTGTAGTTTATCTTTATAGTTATATATGTGTCTTATTATATATTTACACACACAGATATATGTTTTACATACACACACACTGTCAGTGGGATGATGCAAGCGTAGGGCACCTTTCCTCCACTGTGTTTAACTCAATGCTCCTTGTCTATTAGTATCTCTTTATTTGTTTCTGCATTTTCCAACTTTAAATATATCTTTTGTTCAAGGTATCTTTTCCCATAACAATAACTGCTTTAGATACTTTGCCGGGTACTTTACCCATGTGTTTTTTAATTATGTTTTGGGGTGAAAGTACTGTTCATGCGTCATGTGCTCTGTTATTCACAAAACATTGTTAATTAGGTAGCAGATACATTTATTTGCTGGGATTAATGATAATATAAAAATGAGGTTTTTACTCTGCGATTAATTATATTTTACTAGCAAACTGTTCCCCCTCTTTTCCATATGGCGAGGACACATCAGTTCCTCTGCTGCTGGGCTTCGACATTTATTTTACTCTCTTTTTCCCTCCAGTTACAGCTGTGGCCCTCACTTCCATGACAGCTGCTTAAAAACCCAGTTCTGAGCCGGGCAGTAGTGGCGCACACCTTTAATCCCAGCACTCAGGAGGCAGAGGCAGGCGGATCTCTGTGAGTTTGAGGCCAGCCTGGTCTACAGAGTGAGTTCCAGGACAACCAGGGCTACACCAAGCAACCCGGTCTTGGAAAAACAAAACAAAACAAAGCAACACATCCCAGGCCTGTTCTTTGTAATTGCACACACTGTGTGGAAGAAACAGAACTGTTTCTGTGGTTCTGAGTTCCCAACAACAGCCCCTGTGCAATTCTAGCTACCTTTTGTATTCCAGGGATTGACAGAAATAACTTTCTTATGTTATTTCTCTTCTTGGTCTGTTTGTTTTAATGATTCCTTTGTGGAGGGGGTGTCTTAGTTAGGGTTTCTATTGCTGTGATGAAACACCACAACCAAAAGCAAACTGGGGAGGAGAGGGTTTATTTGGCTTACGCTGCTACTTCACTGTTCAACACTGAAGGAAGTCAGAACAGAAACTCAAACAGGGCAGAAATTTGGAGACAGGAGCTGATGCAGAGGCCGTGGAGGGTGCTACTTACTGGCTTGCCCCTCATGGCTCGCTCAACCTGCTTTCTTATAGACCCTCAAGACCACCAGACCAGGGAAGGCACCACCCCCAATGGGCTGGGCTCCCCCACCAATCACTAATTAAGAAAATGTTCTACAAACTAGCCTATGGCCTCCTGAGTACTAGGATTAGGATTAAAAGAATGTACCACCATGCCTGGGTCCACTAGTCTGCTTTCTATTGTTATGGCAGATTACCACAGACTGACTAACTTTTTTAAAATAAAGTTTAACATAATTTCTTTATTGAATCTTTGGGAATTTCACATCATGCACCCCAGTTTGGCTCACCTCCCAGTCCCGCCATATCCTCCCCTCCCCCCTGCAGAGCCTCCCCAAATGAAAATTTAAAAACATCAAACCAAACCAAAACAAGCAAACAAAAAGAAAAATAAAAACAAAAGAACAAAATCAAAACAACAAAAAACAAGCAAAAAGTCCTCTTCACTCCTCCATCTTCCCCACCTCTCAACACCTCTTCATTCTTCTAGTGGCGTTGGGAGCCCTGACGGGCTAATTCTTGAACAGAGGTTTGTGTAGCTCGGGGCTCTGGAGGCCAAGAAGACTCTGAGCATGGCACCAGCATCAGCTTGACCCCTTCCTGATGATGCAGCGTGGCATGCAGAAGGCATGAAGCAACAAGACAGAACAAGTGTGCCCACTAGAGCTCGCCTTCCAAACAAAGCTGCTCCGTGAATAGCTGAATTCATTCTTGGGAGCTGAGACTCCACAATCCAGTCACCTTCCAACATTCCACTTGTCTAGGAACAGATCTCTGCCGACCACACATCAGAAAGGGGGTCTGTCATCTAGTACAGCGTACCGCACCAGTGAACCACCAAAGCCCAAGTCATCCAGCCTGAAAATAAACTAAAGAAGAAATAAAAAACAGTCAATAAATATTACAGAAAGTGTTCAACATCCTTGATCAAGAAAATACAAATGCAAACTGGTTTGAGACTTTTCTCTCACCCTGGACAGAAAGGCTATAATCAAGAGATCAAATGCCGGCCGGGAAGTGGAAACGGAGGGATCCTTTTTCACTGTTGTGGGAATGTAAATCTGTGAAGCCACTATGGAAAATCTAAAAATAAAATGACCCTCTGACCTACTCTTGGGTCAAATACCCAAAGGACTCTAAGTCAACATACCACAGAGCACAATAGCTGGGAAACGCAGGCAGCCGAAATGCCCATCAACGGATAGAGAAAATACATACGCATGATGGAATTTTGTGTAACCATGAAGAAAAATCGCAGCTTTGCAAGAAAATAGATGTAACTGGAACTCATTAGGTTAAGCAAAACAACCAAGACTTAGAAAGACAAATATTCCCATGTTTAAAGACTGCATGTTTTTGCTTATATGTGGAACCTACATTTAAAATGATCTGTGTATGTGTGTGTGTGCGTGTGTGTATATGTGTGTGGGGTTTTCTTTGTGTGTGATTTGTGTGTGCATATGTATGTGTGTGCATGTATGTTCACATGTGTGTATATGTGCATGCGTGCTCGCGCGTGCGTGCACATTTGTGTGTGTGTGCATGTGTGTATGTGTGTGCATGCATGTGCGCATGTTTGCGTGTGTTTGTGTGTGCGTGTTTGTGTGTGTGCGTGTTTGTGTGTGTGCGTGTTTGTGTGTGTATATGTGTGTGTTGTGTGTGTGTGTGATGAATCTAAGAGAGGGCAGCAGAGTACATATGACTTGAAAGAATAGCTTGCCTGGGAGCAAGCTGGAAACCAGCAAGGGACATTCGAGGAGGGGAGAGCAGGAGAACAAAGCATACCGACATGTATGTATGAAGATGCCATGGTGAAACACAGTCTTTTGTATACCAACTGAGAAAAATCAATGATAATTTTTTTAAATCCTGCTTGTCACAACCAATATGTACTGTGTGGTTGCGTTTCTACCGTATGATATTTAGGCAGCTCCTCTGCTGCCTAAATTCTTCCTTCTTGGACTTGCCACTCTCCATCTTTTTCCTGCTCAGGTCACAGAGTCATATCAGTTAGCGTGGCTATCAGCTACATAAAGATGTCCAGTGAGCCAGGCACGGTAACACATGCACTTAATCCTTCTGCTGCATACACACCTCAGCTTCAAAGATAGGCATTATCTCAGAGTAAAGGGTTGGGAAAAGAGTTTTCAGAAAAAAGTGGACCTAAGAAGCAAGTCAGTGTAGCTATCCTAATATCTAACAAAATAGACTTCAAACTAAAATGAATCAAAAGAGACGAAGAAGGGCATTTTATGTTTATCAAAGAAAATAAATCCATCAAAATGAAGTTTCAGTTCTGAACATCTATGCCTCAAATATAAGGCCACCCACATTTGTAAAAGAAATATTACTAAAGCTTAAATTTGTTGTGTGATGTTTTACTCTTTTGGCTCTTTGGGGGACCCGCCACTCAGTTCCCAAATAAATCACACACGAAAGCTTATTCTTAGTAATAAATGTCCGGCTTTAGCTTAGCTAGTTTCTTGCCAGCTTTTCTTAAATTATCCCAACTACCATTTGCCTCTGGGCTTTTAACTCTTTCTATTTCTGTACACCTTTAGTTACTTCTTCCTCTGTGGCTGGCTGTGTAGCTGGGTGGCTGGACCCTGATGTCCTCCTCTCCTTGCTCTCCTGCTCCTCTTCTTCCTCAGTGCTCCTTCTATTTCTCCTCTCTGCCTGCTAGCCCCGCCAATCCTTGCTTCTGCCTCGGTATTGGCCATTCATATCTTTATTAGGAGCACTAGGTGTTTTAGACTGGCACAGTAACACAGCTTCACAGAGTTAAACAAATGCAGCATAAACAACTGAAAATAATATTCCCCAACATAAAGTGCACATCAAACCCCACACATTAATAGTGGGAAATTTCAACACCCCACCCTCACCAATGAACAGGTTGGCCAGCAGAGCTTTAACAGAAAAATAAAGGAACTAACCTAACAGATGTTATGACTCAAATTGACTTAATAGATATCTACAGAACATTCCATCCAAACACAAAAGAATATACCTTCTTCCCAGCAACTCATGGAACCTTCTCTAAAACTGACCACATACTCAATCACAAAGAAAATCTCAATAGATATGAAAAAATTGTAATAAGCTCCTGTATCTTATTGGACCACCATGGATTAAAGTTAGAGTTCAACAACAACACAAATTACAGAAGACCTTCAGCGCATAGAAACTGAACAACTCTCAACTGAATCACCACAGTGTCAGGGAAGAAACAAAGAAAGAAGTTAAACACTTCCTGGAATTCAACGATAGTGAATCCACATCATACCCAAACTTATGGGACACTATGAAAACAGTGCTAAGAGGAAACTTCATAACACTAAGTGCTTACAAAAAATAATTTGGAGAAATCTCACAATAGTGATTTAACAGCATACCTGAACGCTCTAGAACAAAAAGAAGGAAACTCACCCAGGAGAAGTAGGTATCATGAAATAATCAAACTCTGGGCTGAAATCAATAAAAAAATAGAAGCAAAGAAAAAGATACAAAGAATCAATGAAACAGAGAGTTGGTTCTTTGAGAAAATCACCAAGATAGACAAACCCTTATTCAAACTAACCAAAAGGCAGAGAGAAAATAGCCAAATTAGCAAACTAAGGAAATACAGAGAATCATTAAATTATACTTCAAAAACCTGTATGCCACAAAATTGGAAAATCAAAAAATAGACAAGGTACCACGAACCAAAATTAAATTAAGACCAGATAAACAACCTAAATTGACCTATAACCTCTAAGGACATAGAAGCAGTCATTAAAAGTCTCCCAATCAAAAAAAGTCCAGCACAGAGTTCTACAAGAATTTCAAAGAGCTAATATCAATACTCCTCAAATTGTTCCACACAATAGATTTCCCTAAAAAAGGGAAGTAGAAGAGATTTCCTGGGTAATCTGGGGATGGGGTGGGGGGTGGGTGAAGATGTGGAAACATGGGGGTTTGGGTTGGGCAGTTTGGGGGTGGGACAAACAGGGAGAATAATTAAAGAGAAGATATCCCTATTGGGAGCAGTTTGGAGGTTAGGTAGAAATTTGGTGCCAGAGAACCCCCCAGGAATCCACAATGATGACCCTAACTAAGACTTCTAGCAATAGTGGAGAAGTTGCCTGAACTGGCCTTATCCTGTAGTCAGATTGGTGACTACCCTAATTGTCATTAGGGAACCTTCATCCAGTAACTGATGGAAGCAGATGCAGAGATCCCCAGTCAACTGTAGTATAGGAGGGCTAGCTTACACCTGAAATAATCACACGGAAATTGTATTAATTAATTTACTGCCTGGCCCATTAGTTCTAGCCTCTTCTTGCCTAATTTTTACATCTTGATTCAACCCATTTCTAATAATCTGTTTAGAACTACGAGGTCGTGGCTTACCGAGAAAGATTCAGCATGTCTGACTCTGGCAACTTCATGGTGGCTCTCTCTGCCTGCCTTCTTCCCAGCATCCTGTTCTGTCTACTCCACCCACTTAATTTTCTGCCCTATCAAAAGGCCAAGGCAGTCTATTTAATCACCCTTCTACACCAGTCAAGCACTGGACCAAACTTTAGGAGTCCTTCTGAAGAAAAGGAGGAAGGATTTTTACTAGCGGAGGTGGTGTGTGTGTGTGTCTTGGTCATGACAGGGGAACCCACAGAGACAGCTGACCTGAGCTGTTGGGAGCTCACAGACTATGGACTGACAAGGAATCTGCATGGGAGCCATCTAAGCCCTCTGCATGTGTGTGACAGTTATGTAATTTGATTTGTTTATGGGATTCCTTGCAGTAGGATCAGGACCTGTCCCTGGTGCTTGAACTGGCTTTTGGGAACCCATTCCCCCTTGCCCAATCTTGATGCTGGGTGAGGAGCTTGGTCCTACCTCAACTTGGTGTGCCAGGCTTTGTTGATTCCCTTGGGAGGCCTGACCCTTTCTGAAAGAGATGGGAGAGGAGGATGGGAGGGTACAAGGGAGATAGGGTGAAGGAGTGGGAGGAGAGGAGGGGAAAAAAACTGTAGTTAGTATGTAAAATAAATGAAAAAAATTAATAGAAAAAAATCCCTTTATGTCCTACAGGCAAAGTGAGCCACTTTGTCCTTGGTTTACTGCGTTTGTCTGATTCCTTCTCTTGCTTTCCAACCCTCTGCATCTATTCTAAGTCAGACATCCTATCATTTCCTGTTAGTCCTATTCACGGTGTGGCTTTGAATTTCCGATCACATCAGCTATGTCTTTGTTCTGCCTTGCCACATTTTTGATATTTGTACCAGCAACAGGAGCATTTTCAGCCTGTCTCCCCATCTGTAAAAAGAGCATTACATCGGTCTTACCTGAAAGGAGATTTGATAATGAAGTGCCTTTCATACTAAGTGCTTAGCAGAACATCTTGTACGAGAGGCTGTACTGGGGGTGGAGATAAATGGAGGACGGGACAGAGAGCAGCCTAGGCATTTTTTTCTTCTTCTTAAACACATTGTTCCAAGTCAGACTTGGTAGTTTTGATGTTTGCTGTTGTGTTTTGAGTTTTTAAGGTAAAAGCACGCAGGTTCCATGATGGTGATTGCAATATCCTAAGCTCTGGAGAGAAAGGGAAAGACAATAACCTGTTCACCTCGAAGGTAACACAAGAGGAAGATAGCACAAGGACGGAGCATCCATATGGGCTAGTCTCAGCACTGCCCCAGACGGTCGCTCTCTTCACCATCTCCACATGACCGTGCTTCTTCACCTTTATGAGTTACTCTGGACATTTATTTAGAACAGTGGCTGAGCTGTCACGTGGAAACACAAAAATCCAGGACAGCAAAAACAGTGCTGAATAATGAAAGAATGGCTAGAGGCATCACCACCCTGTACTTCAGATCTACGTAAAAACATCGCTGTATTGGCATAAAAATAGACATATTGATCAATGGAAAGGACCTGAAGACTCAGACATAAGTCCACACACCTATGGAGACCTAATTTCTTTTTTTTTTTACAAAGACGTCAAAAATACGTATTAGAAATAAGACAGCATCTTTAATTCATGTGCTAGTCCAACTGGATGACTGCATGTAAAAAAGTGCAAATAGATCCATAGTTAGCACCCTGCATAAAACTCAACTCCAAATGGATCAAGGACCTCAACATAAAACCAGATACCCTGAATCTGAATAGACTAAAAAGTGGAAATAGTCTTGAATCCATTGGCACAGCAAGGGCGTTCTGAACAAGATGCAGATAGCACAGGCACTAAGACCAACAATTAATAAATAGGACTTCATGAAACTGAAAAGCTTCCGTATGGCAAAGAACACCATCATTTGGACACAGTGGCAGCCTACCGAATGGGAAAAGATCTTCACCAGGTATATATTTGATGGAGAGTTAGGTATCTAAAGAATATAAAAAACTAAAAAACAAACAAAAACTGGACATCAAGAAAGGAAATAACCCAGTTAAAAAAAATGTGGTCTAGAACTAAGCAAGAGTTCTGAAAGGGTGAGACCCAAATGTTTGAAAAACACTTAGAGAAATGTTCAACATCCTTAGTCATCAGGGAAATGCAAATTCAAACTACTTTGAGAGTTCATCTTACACCAGTAAGAATGGCCAAGATCAATAAAACAAATGACAGCTCATGCTGGCAAGGATGTGGGATAAGAAGAACACTCATCCTTTGCTGGTGGGAGTGCAAAGTTGTACAGCCGCTATGGAAATCGGTGTGTCAGTTTCTCAGTAATCAGGGAATAGATCTACCTCAGAATCCAGCTTTATCACTCGGGCAAATCCCCAAAGGACTCGACACCTTACTAGAGAGACACTTACTCATTCGTGTTCTTTGCTGCTTTATTCATAATACCCAGAAATTGGAAACTTCCTAGATATCAACTCATGAATAATGAATTGTGGTACGTTTACATGATAGAAAATTGATCAGCTGTTTAAAAATGAAATTTACAGGTAAATGGATGGAGCTGGGAAAAAAAACTCATTCTGCATATTTTTTGACGGGGTAGTATTGGTTGTCCTGGAACTCACCACATAGACCAGGCTTGCCTTGAACTCACAGAGATCTGACTGCCTCTACCTCTCAAGTGCTGAGATTAAAGGCATTGCACCACCATGCCCAGCTCACTGGACATCTTTTCTTCGCTGGTAGCCAAACTCACTGATGTTAGCCTGTATTTGGAAGCAGGTTTGCCCACTTGGTATTTTTGGATTTGAGTCAGAAAGTGTGAATTAAAAATGAGCCCCACTAGAACATTTAAACAACTGACTTAATCACACTAAAGCTTATTTTCCTCTGCAAAGAGAAAGAGTTAGAGCAGGCATGCCCCCGGAGTATTGGGGCTCTAGGTTAAATGTCTGTTTTTGCAGAACTAGTTTGGTGAGTAACAACCAAGAGGTGCAGCCTAACTCCGTCAAACTCAGGCTCTCCTGCCTGGTAAACACACAATCACTGAGTTCCCGTCTTTTTTTTTTTTTTTTTTAAATGATTTATTTATTTATTATGTACACAGTGTTCAGCCTCCATGCCTGCAGGCCAGAAGAGGGCACCAGATCTCATTACAGATGATTGTGAGTTACCACGTGGGTGCTGGGAATTGAACTCAGGACCTCTGGGAGAGCAGTCCGTGCTCTTAACCTCTGAGCCATCTCTCCAGCCCTCCCGTCTTTTTTATATGATCACATTGACTCTTTCTTTCCTCAGTGCTTGGGACTGAACTCAGGGCCTGGCACATCAAGGCAACCACTCTACCACCTAGGTATGCCTCTAGCTCTTTCTACCATTTGCCAGTGTGTTCTTGCTTTAACTGAGTCATGACACAGTCTCACGTATTCCTCTTAACCATGATGGAATTTCATGTCTTGTACACCACTGTGTTACAGACCAGACTGAGCTATCAGTGGGGTGAGTCGATGGAATGCCTTTTATTATCGCTAAATTTGGGATGAGGAGTCACGACACATATTGCAGTTCACGTCAGTTGTCAACTTGCTACACCTGGGAAGAGAGAACTTCAATTGGGGAAATGCCTCTATTGAGCGTGCCCGTGGGGCATTTTCATAACTGCTAATGGATGTAGGAGGTTCTAGTCCACTGTGGGTGGTGTCATTCCTAGGCAGATGGGCCCCAGGCTATATAAGAAAAGTTGCTAAACCTGGCAATGGTGGCGCATTCCTTTAATAATTCTAGCACTCGGAAGGCAAAGGCAGGCAGATCTCTGTGAGTTCAAGGCCAGCCTGGTCTACAGAGCTAGTTCTAGAACAGCCAGGGCTGCTACACCTTGCCTTTTGCCTTTAAAAACAAAAGCAAACATACCAAAAAGTTGCTCACTGTGAGCCTGCAAGGAAGACTATAATAGAGTTCATCCATGGTTTCAGTTCCAGGCTCCTGCCTTTAGTTTCTGTCCTGATTTCCCTTGATGATGAACTGTGAGCTGGAAGGTGAAATTATAGTTTTCCTTTTCTCCTCAAGTTGTGTTTTTGTCGTAGTGGGTACCATAGCAACAGAAAGCCAACTAGAACACCATGGCTCCATCAATGGGTGTATACAGAGAAGGGAAGCTTCAGGCCAACCAACTAGCTCATACACACAACTAAATTAACTATGATATATTAAAATCCTCTTTCAGAAATCATCTATGCACCACAGAACATATTTTAATGTTCATTAAACATGTCTTATCACAGAGAAACTAGGAAGTAAAACATGGAAACCCCGGTGTCTTAGTTTACCATTCTAGTGTTGTGAGGAGACACCATGACTGAGACAATGCATAACAAAAGAAGATATTTAATTGAGGGCTTACTTTCAGTCTCTGAGGGTTAGTCTGTGACCATCATGGTGGGGAGCATGGAGCAGGCAGGCTCAGTGCTGCAGCAGCAGCTGAGAGCTCACATCTGGTCTGCAAGTTGCAGGCAGAGAGAGAGAGAGAGAGAGAGAGAGAGAGAGAGAGAGAGAGAGAGAGAGAGAGACTGAGCCTGGTGTGGGCTTTTAAGACATCGAAATCCCACCCCCAGTGGCATACTCCTCTAAGGCTATAGGGCCTCCAACAAGGCTGAAACTCTAATCCTTCCTAAACAATTCACCAGCTGGGAAACAAATAGCCAAATATTTGAGCCTATGGGGCCATTTTTTATTGAAACGTCACCACACCCTGTTTGCTGCACTTCAGTCCGTTCCAATCAGAGTCAGTTTTGGGGATTCATATTTTGTCTGGGGCAGGGATGATGACCCTGGTCACTCCTGATGCAATAAAGCACAACAACCCCAACCAAGGCATGCCCAGAGGCTACAGCTACAAAACACTTTTTACAAACTGTCTCCGCTTCTTATTTCTGCCCTACTTTGGTACTGTGTAAGAAAAAAGAAGAATTTGGTAAAATGTAAGTCTGTATTATACATGTTACACCCTCTGGAATGGACAGGCAAACCTGGAAACGTCCTCAATGCCATTTCTCTTGACCTCAGGTGAAAGAAGGGCACACCACATGCCAAGCTCCCTTCCCTTCTGTCGACACCACAAAATGGCACACAGAATCATGCCCGAGGGTGAGCTTTGTTCGCCTTTGTTCAGGCCAACAAACCAGGCATTGTCTTTGCACAGTCATTCCGAGCTCTAAGTAGTCGCTGAGAATGTGTAACCAGACGTGGCAATTACCACAAGTGGCCCTTTCCAGTCCCCGGTTCAGCGGAGTGCATTCCCCTCATTCCCGCTTTTGCCTGGTTTTGCCGGCCAAGCTGAAGGCTCGGCACCAGCTGTGTGTAAGACGGCATCTGTTATGTGGCTGGAATTCAGCAAAGGGGAAAAAATAATGGTAACTTGTTCAGCAAGTCTAGGGGCTCCGTGTTGTGACGGTGCTGGTGCATAGTTCCACCTGCGGACGGGAGGGAGGGCCTCTGAGGAAGTGACTCTGGGTGGAACAGGGAGTAAGTCTCTCTCCTGAATCCTAACGCTCTGGAGGCAAAGGCAGGAGTGCAGCCAAGTCTAAAGCCAGCCTGGTCTACAAAATGAGTTGAGGGCCATCCAGGGCTACAGAGTGAGATTCTGTCTCAAACAACCCAGACAAAACAAAACAAAAAGCAAAACAAAGACGGTGTCCCATGACTAATGCCAGCTCCTGTACACAGGGGAACGTGATGCTATGACAACCACCTGGTGCATCATTCTAGAACCTGACAAGAAGCGGAGGAATCCGCAGGCAAAAAGTCCCCCGTTTGCACGCGGAGAACTTTCCTGCCGGTCACTCTACACCTTTGCTTTTGCAGTGGTTTCTCGTGTTTCTCCCAGGCTGCCAAGCCCACATCTGTGAGCTGGACGGCAATGCCAAACCTGAACCTGGGTGTGACATCCTCTGACCCTGACCTTTGGTGCTTCTGGAACCCACAGGCGGACACCAGGTGCCAAAAGGAACCGGGAAATCTGGTGAGTGATCTCCGTGCCTGTATCTCCCTCCAGAGCTGGTGCCACAGTGTACACATCTCGCCGTTCCAGTTCTCCCTCTCACAACTTGGCAGGAAAGTTTTGGATGGAGTTTGAGAAAATATACCAAGAATCTTATATGTGTTCATAGGCTTTGGATTGCAATTCTATTTCAAGAATTTCTCTTAGGAAGCTGAGTAGCCCTCTTTATATATGCAGGGGATACATCCCAAGACACCCCGTGGGTACCTGAAATGAATGGTATGCATACTGTATTTTTTTTTCCTACACGAAATGATTAACTCTGTGTGTGTGTGTGTGTGTGTGTGTGTGTGTGTGTACTTGGTCTAAGTGTATGGAGCATGAATATTCAGGACAAAGACACAATTCCTTCATGCCTCACAAGGGACAAAATAAGCCATTGCAAGATTTTTGTCACTTCCCAGCTTCAAATTGGCCAACTGTCCAATAGGTTTTTCCACTGACTATTTTTGGACTGTGGTTGACTCTGAGTAACTGTCACTATAGGCAGAGAAAGAGAGGATAAAGCAGGACATCCATGCTGGTGTGTCTGGTACTCAGAGCCTAAGTGATTCGAAATAAACTAACAAAATAGGATGGGGGAAATAAATTACATTATAGTCAAACAAGCTATTAAAAATTAGCTCATAAAAATATTCAGTGTTGTAAGAATGTTAAAAATAAATGAAGTGAAAAGAAGCATGCCACCAAATAGTACAATTTTGATTACATTTGCATATAAGGAGATAAAGAAGCAAACCAACATACTTGGGGGAAATGGGGATGTCAATATAGCAAATGTTACGAATTATTGATAAGAATTATTGGTAAATACTTATTAATTTTATACTTTTCTATATTTTATTTAATAATTACATTACTTCGTAACCAAGGGAGTTTTTTTTAAAGCCCCTTTTCATTGTTAATGAATTGGATCTTTTCTCAAAGCTTGGTTAAAATGCGTAAGTTGCCTAAAACGCCATAGTCAAAAGCATGGGTTTGGGGTTGTTGTAAGGAGTCAGTAGATGAAGGCACACAGTAGATGAAGGCATGTGTCGCCAAGTCTGATGACCTAAGTTCAATCTCAGGAACCTATAGGAGGAAGGAGAGAACCAATTCCTGCAAGTCGTCCTCTGGCTCCTCATGTGCACTGTGGCGCGCGCGCGCGCGCACACACACACACACATCCCACTCACAGAGGGGACACGAAACTAAACTAAAAATAAAAGCAACAGGTTGCCAGATGGATCTGGCCTCCAGCCCTGCGCCTGCTACCTTCCGAAGGTGCAATTAAAGAAGGCGTGGTCAAACGACCCGATGCCTCCATGTCTCCCTCACCATGAAACAGTTACGACAAACGTGTTTATTACACAGCATGTAAGGGTTTAATAAGACATGCAAGGAAAGTCCCAGGGATGGTGCCCAACAAATGGTAAACACGTGCTAAATGGGCGCAGCCACCATGCTCTGCTGCTGACGACCTCTGTCATGTCAACACTTGATGGATAGCGATCCTTGGTATCGACTAGCGATTGCTCATCACCCAGCACTTCCGCCCACTACCAACCCTGCACACCCAAATCCACACAGGCTGGAGTCCCCTAGACAAAAACTGTGGACTCTACACAGAGTGAACTCAGCCTCTTTTAAATGATCTCTTGATTCCTTAAAGTACCCACCATGACATCCACGCTTTGGAAATGGGTGGTCTATTATCTTGTTTAGGGAAGGGTGATGGAGTCTATACATGCTCCATAGTATAGAATTGGTTCTTTTCAAATAGCAGCCATCTGCAGGTCATTGAGTTCATAACCAACTGACGAATTTCTGGCTTTCTTGTAGGAGAGGCAAGAGGACTTGAGAAGGGACAAGGTGAATCACCCAGGAGACCCAGCCACACCACTGTGTATTAAAGAGGAGAGAAGAGGTACTTTTGTGTCTCAACAATATTACTGTGGGGGGAAACCTGGCCCCCCTTCCAGCCTTCTGACCCTTGATATTCAGAGTAGTTGATTCTAATTTCCTGACTGCTCAGAGTCAAGTTTTGTGGTCCCAGCTTAGCTTTGCATTTAATTTCTTTAGGCCTTTAACACAAACAAAGCGCTCTCAGTAAGAAAATGGAAATAAGAAGAATAACTGCACAATGTAGTACACATGCCAATCTGATGATGTCACTGACATTCTCATTAAAATACGTGTGTGCGTGCAACAAGACAAATAAATATTTTTGCTTGCAAAGGCCTGCAGCAGCAATAGAGTCATATTCCAGGGATATAAGGAAAGCCGTGCTTACTTTGTCCATGCCACACTCTAATTCCTTACTTACAATTTTGTGTCATGTCATTCTGCCAAATTTGGCAAAAGATATTCTTTCGAAATATTAAACAAATGCATTTGTCTCAGTACTAAACTTGCCACCATTTCTAACTCTGCCATTAGAAAAATTCACAAAATGAATAGTCCAAAGCCAGGAAGGCCTTGTCTTAAAACATGAGTTAGTTTGCAAATATCTCAGCAGAACTAGAGATTATTCAATGTGGAAAAATTGTCATTTTGGAAAATTAAATTTCTGTTTAGAGCTATTTGAACCTTATCTGGCTTTCTTCTTTTTCCTTAATAGTCTCTTCTCTCTCATCTCTTTAGGTGTCCATCAAATGGCCTGATTTTTTATTTATATATAATGCCATCCTAAGGACGCTCTTTATAGAGACTCACAAGTTGTACCTATTTGTTTTAAAAAGTCATTGTATAAATAAATAAATAAGCAACTCACAGCTTCTGGCTGCAGTTTTAAATTTTGATAACGGCTAGAGAGATGGCTCAGTGGTTAAAGAGCACCAGCTGCTTTTCCAGAGGACTCAGGTTCAATTCCCAGCACCCACAAGGCATTTCAAAATCATCTGTCAAAGCAGCGAAACTCAGTGCCTCTTTTGGCTTCTGCAGGCACTCATGGTGCACAGAGAGGTGTCCAGGAAAAACACCCACATACATAAAACAAAGTGAAAAAAATTAAATTTTTGTTAGATGAATGCAGTGTGTGACTAATAAGTACATGCTAGAATAGATAACAAGGAGGGTGGCAGGGGAGAAAACGAGGTGAACCATGGGAAAAACCTACCTAAACCATCACTCATGTGACGAAAGTGTGGAAACCACCACATTCCAGTTAGAAAGAATAATGGGGTACCTTTGAGGATGGGGCAAATCTGGTCTGCACAGAGAGTTCCAGGCCAAACCGGGTTATAATAAATACATAAGTGAAGAAAGAGAGAGAGAAGAAGAAGAAAAGAAAGGCAGAGAGAGAGGAGGGATGTAACTACGGAAAGAAACACCAAAATGGCAAATTACAGTTTGAATAGTGTCTTTTCTCCTCTCTCCAAAAACACATGTTGAAGCCTGTCTTTGAGTTTCCATTGCTGTGAAGAGATACCATGACCAAGGCAACTACTATGAGGAAAACGGTTAATTAGGTTGGTTTGTTTTCCGGTTTCAGTCTTATCATCATGGTGGGGAGCAAGGTGGCATGCAGGCTATATCTTCATCAGAAGGCAACAGAAAGTTGACTGTGACACTGGGAGTGGCTTGCATACAGGACAACTCAAAGCCCACCCCCACATTGACACACTTCCTCCAACAAGGCCACACCCACTCCAACAAAACCACACCTCCTCACAGTGCCCCGCCCCTCGGAGGCCAGTTTCTTTCAAACTGCCACAAATCTCTTACCCCATTACCTCAGAAAGTGACTTTACATGAAAACAGAGGATTTCATTCTCTAAAGTGTGCTCTGTGAAAAACATGAGTGCCATGGTTAGTCAATTTGATGGGATCTAGAGTCACCTAGGAGATGATTTTGGCCAGAAAGCTGCTGGGATGCCAGTGTTCAGCTGTCTCCACTCCGCCTCTGGTGCAATGCGGCCAGCTACCTCACTCTTCTGCCAGCACGACCAACTGTGTCACTTCAAACTGCGAGCCAGAATAAGCCCCTCCTTCCCTGGGTTGCTCTTCTTGTCTATTTTGTCAAATGACCAATATAAAAGACCGGTCTATTTGGTTAGACAAACACACGGAATGAATACATGACCACTTGGTCTATTTCTGGTTGCTGATGCAGAACACCTGACTTTGGTTCGCCTGTACAGAAAGGTTGTTTTAGTTCATAGTTCTGTAGATTACCAGTCCAAGACCAGGCGGGGCTAGCTGCTGGGCTTCTGATGAGGACCTGGCGCTGTTTCGATTATTGGAGGAAAATGAATGGGAAGTGGTTTGGCAGAAAGAAAGCAGGGGTGAGGGGGTGGAGAGGTGGGGAGTGAGGGATGGGGTGGAGGGTTGGGGAGTGGGGGGAGTGGGGTTGGGGAGGATGCTTTCTAACAGCTCAGTCCTTGACAATTTCACATGTGTGTATAATGCCCTCTGACCACCCTTACCTCCCTACCCTCCTTCCTACAAATCCTTTCCCCATATTCTCATCTAATCATTTTGTTTTATGACCCACTGAGTTTAACCAGGGCGGTCTGTGTGACCATGGAGCCATCTATCCACTGGAACACAGTGGGCTCGACAGCAGGTGTGTAACTAAAGATCACATTTTCCCTTCTCCAAGAATCTATCAATATCCGTAAACCTATCAGCAGTAAAGGGTAAGGCCTCATTAGCTGCTCCCCTTTTCATGTCCGATTATTGATAGATTGTCTATCTTGTATAGGCCTGGTGCTGGTAGTTCCAGTTGTGAGTTCATGATTATTTAGTTATTTCAAGTCTCAATGTCATCTCCCAGTTTCTCACCCTATCTTTTACATAAATAACTCATTCTTATAGTAACTAACCCATCCTCTCAGGACTTGATTCCTTCATGGGCTTCAGGTCAGGGGTGGAGTCCCTGAGACCAGAATAACTCCTTTTTTTTTTCTTTTGAGACAGGGTCTCTCTTTGTAGCACTGTCCAGTCTGGAGCTTACTATGTATAGCAGGCTGGCCTTGAACTCACAGAGATCCACCTGCCTTTGCTGCTATCTCTGCCTCCTGAGTGCTGGGATCAAAGGCATCTACTACCACACCTGGCCTAGCATAATAAGTCTTAAGGCCCCATGATCTGTCTGTATTCCTACAGTGACAATGGCTTTTCAACACAAGCTTTTCTGAGGACAAGCTATATCCAGACCATAGCGCCCTCACCAACTGAAATAGTCACAGGCCATTCTCTGATCTATGCATTAGGCACCCACAATGCCAGGGTAGCTTCTGAATCGAGAGGCCAGGTTCCTGACTCACACTCCTTAGTCATTTCTTTCTCTCTTCTCAAGTCCTGGAAACGATTTAAAAACTGTTTATAAAGTATTGCTTAGTGTTGAATTAAAAAATACACTTAATAAATATATGTTATGTGATTACAGTTTCTAGTATACCTTAATGTAGGATTTTCTACTTTCTTAGCAATGAAATCTCATTAAAAATATCACTCACCCTTTAATCCCAGCACTTGGGAGGCAGAGGCAGGCAGATCTCTATTAGTTCAAGGCCACCCAGTCTACGTGTAGAGCTCAAAGCTAGTCAGGGTGTTACAGTGAGACTCTGTCTCAAAAAAAAAATCACTCATATTCTCAGACTTGCGTCACATCAAAAACCAGAATTTGTAGGTGGAAAAAGAGAAAGGAAGGCAGTATTCCTGATACTCTGATGCCCTGGAAACCTCCAGGAACATCTGGTGCCCTCGAAATTCTATGGAATGTCCAGTACTGCAATGCTCCAGAGATTCCACAGACTGTCCAGTATTGTGGTCCTCTAGAGACCCCATGAAATGTCCAGTACTGTGGTCCTCTAGAAACACCATGGAATGTCCAGTACTATGGTCCTCTAGAGACCCCATGGAATGTCCAGTACTGTGGTCCTCTAGAGACCCCATGGAATGTCCAGTACTGTGGTCCTCTAGAGACCCCATGGAATGTCCAGTACTGTGGTCCTCTAGAGACCCCATGGAATGTCCAGTACTGTGGTCCTCTAGAAACACCATGGAATGTCCAGTACTGTGGTCCTCTAGAGACCCCATGGAATGTCCAGTACTGTGGTCCTCTAGAGACCCCATGGAATGTCCAGTACTGTGGTCCTCTAGAGACCCCATGGAATGTCCAGTACTGTGGTCCTCTAGAAACACCATAGAATGTCCAGTACTGTGGTCCTCTAGAAACACCATGGAATGTCCAGTACTGAGGTCCTCTAGAAACACCATGGAATGTCCAGTACTGTGGTCCTCTAGAGACCCCATGGAATGTCCAGTACTGTGGTCCTCTAGAAACACCATGGAATGTCCAGAAAATCTTGCACAATTGTCAGGGAACCTTATGACTCTGAGGAACACAGTTTGAATACCAACTCAGATTTCAGTTTTATCTATTCAATATTCAATGGCACTGGATGATTTTCTCATAGCTCTCTTGTGTCTAAAAAATTGATGATTATAAAATTAATTTTAAGGTTCCTTTAAATAACTGGTCTGCTGAGTTCCTACCTTGTCCTTAGTTTTTGGAAATTTCGAAATGGGTGGTGACTCTTAGAAGTGACATATATTGCTGCGTGGTGGTGGTGGTGCACATCTTTAATCCTAGCACTTGGGAGTCAGGGTCAGGGGTATCTCCAATCACAGTTAATCCTAGAACTCAGGAGGCAGAGTCAGTCAGATCTCTGAGTTCAAGGCCAGCCTGGTCTATAGAGTGAGTTCCAGGACAACCAAGGCTACGCAGAGGATAAACAAAAACAAAAAGCAAATAATAAAACAAAACAAAAAAGAAATGGATATGTTGAATCCATATCCAGATCTTAAATTTTTAGCTTCTCTCCCTATTGACTGGCTTCCTCTGCATTTTCTTCCCTCTATAGAATGACAGAGCTAAGTTGAAAACCATGCCTGCTTAACAGTTCTGTGCACAGTACTATTACAGATTAGAATATTTGCTCTGCTTCTTCTCCGCCTTCTTTCTTCTTCCTTCTTCTCCTTCTCTTTCTCCTTTTAAAACAAACCAGCCAGCTAGAAACAGTATGTTCTAATTCAAGATGCAGTTTGGTGAGAGTAAGCTGCCTTTGTCTTTTGTGGTTCTGAGTTATGCTTCCAGAGTTGAAAGGCACTGTGCCTAGCCAGTCATCCTTGTTCGTTTCCCTTTAACCCTGCCTCTCAGTCCCAGCAATCTCAAGGAGCTGTTCATAGTCCAGAATCAGGATCCAGTCAGTGCCTCCCATCAGTCATGGCTGGCCTCTTGACCTGATTTTGTTGGTCTTCTTTTCTCAATGGTTTCATCACAGAACAGAAGCCTACGGGCATGGGCCAGATGATGGGAATGACAGCGAGTTACGTGAGAGGACAGGAATTTTACAGCTCCCCAGTTCAGCATTCAAAACTCACAGTTCATCATTGGTATTTCACCGCTTTCTCTTTGCTACAGGATACCTTTCGAGAAGTTTTGAGATGGGAGCCACTGTAATTAACCAAGAACTGATCAATAGCCCCGGTGAGCTTGCTTCACCGCTATTGGAGTCTTGCCGTTCATTTTTAAATTTGACTGTTATGGTGTGCATGTGTGTGGTGTATTTGTGGGTGTGCATGGCTCCAGGCGTATGCTGGGGGTGTCTCTGTCACTCTCCACCTTATTTTTAGGGGTAAGGCTCAATCTTTCCTGAGTTTCCTCATTTGGCTAGACTGGCTGGTGAATGAGCTATGGAGATCCACTTACCCCCCAAACACTGGTAGCTTTCGGGTGGGGGCTGGGCATCTCGACTCAAATCATCACGCTTAAGGAGCAAATACCTCACCCACTCCCCATGCCTGACTCCCTTTCGAAGGGATAAACCTGAGTATGACTGAAGTTCCTCTTTAACGGGTACTCTGATAGACAAGTCTCTTTCTGCTCTCACAAAGTAGATGCTGAGCCCCAGAGACCCCTCTGGTCGGGCTCCTTTCTGGAGCTGTATATACTGTGGATACCGGGGGCACAAACACCTACCTGTTGAAGCATCCATAACGCCCACTCAAGGTTTCCAAATGGTTGATTTATACACTGCAAGTTGCTCTGAACTTAAAACTGTTCTGGTTGGGTGTGGTGGCGCATGCCTATAATCTCAGCAGGCTGAAGGCTAATCAAGCGGCTACAAAAGGACATTCTATTTGGAAAGCCAAGATTTGGGATGTAGCTCAGTGGTAGAGTACTTGCCTAGTCTGGAGTTTGAGGCCTAGCTACCCTATAGAGCCCCACTCCCAGCCCCACCCCCCACTAAACCTGTAACAAATACAAAACAGAATTCTGCTTTTTCTTTTATTGATTGGGATCAGTCTCAGGATGTTGGTGAGGTGGCCCTGAAATGCCAAATCCTGCCTCAGTTTCCTAAGTAGCTCCGTGTGCAGGTGTAGGCCGCCTCGCCCAGCTTACTGTTTTCACGTCTACAAAACCCTTTCCTATGAGCACAAGCGCTATGTATGGCTTGACTTCGAAACCCATGGTGAAACGAGATTGTCCTTCTGGCTTTCTCTTGGGAGGGGTGCGGTCACTTTAAGAGGGATTAATACTTTTCTGAGTTTGTTCTTTTGCAGACGGCATTAGTCATCCCAAGAGTGGATTGGTATAGAGCTAGGCTGGGTCTGCTCCCTCCTGCACACACCTGCTTGCCCTTCCCTTTCGGGCATGTGGTGAAGCAGCAGGATGATGTCACGCTCTTGGACTTCCCAGCCTCCAGAACTGTGCGCCAACTGATCTGTTCTTTAAAAACCACTCAGTCTACACCGGCATTATGAAATGATCTTAGGTGGTTCTCTTTTTGTTTTCAGCCTTAGCCAGCTAGGAATGCCTAGCCTAGCTGTTTACAGCAATCCCTTGCTTGGGAACACAGTTGTTCCTAACACCACACGCCTTCCCATGTGTATTTTGGAGGATGATCCTGGCAATGAAACTGACCATACCTAAATCCGTGTCTCTGGATCTGCCTTTGGGAGATCCGCGCTAAGACTACTTCCTCATCACAGATCTGCCAACACCCACAGCCTTAGAAGCACGGACAGGATGTTGGTCCCTCCTAGGGACCACTTCTTCTTTTGTTGCCCTTTGATCTAGCTTCTGTAGTTCACACTGTCTACCCGGTCGGGTGGCTCTCTGGTTATTTCCTTTATTCCTAATGATCTGATCAGTAGTTTAAAGCGTTTTGGTCTTGATTTCAATGATCAAAGGTGATTTTTTTTTTTTGGACAAAATCTCACTCTGGGCCGGAACTCAGATTCTCTTGTTTTTGCTTCACTACAACTGAAATCAGAGGTGTGCCCCACCATTTCCCGGGTGTCTTCTTCTGTTTTTCAGAGCTAAGGATGCGACTCAGGGCTTTGCAAATGCTATGTAAGTGGTCTCATACCAAACCATACTGATAGTCCTTCAAAAATGGCTTTTAAAGGTGGGAACTTGCTGCCAAATTTATCATATTCTCCATCTGTTATTTTTACTGCACATGGTTGGTGCTGTCTCCATACATGGCTGACAGAAATTTGGAGGTTTTTAAGAGGATCTGCTAATCATTTTACCCAATTCTCCAATTTTATGTTAGAAAACTGAAGATTCAAGAGGGTATAAATCTTCTCAACACCTAGGCCACCAGAGAAAGCTCTCTGGCCTGTTGGCCTGCCTCTCCCCCTTTATCCTTCTCTGAACACAGTTAAACATCTTTCCCCTTATTAGATTCAATTGCCTTTTCTCATCAATACTTTTTTTTATTACTTATTTCTAATCAATCTATATCCTCAATGACTTTGAATGCTCAAATCATATCCATGCTATCTACTGCCCTATTCTGATCTGGAAAATACATTTCCCCAAATACTTTTGCAACAAAGAAAAGCTAAGAAATAAGTAAAGCGATGTTGTAATTGTCAGACAGCCTTGCATAATGAAGCTCTCCCCTGAACTTCTGCGCTTGGGCACAGATGTGACTGTCGCCCCTTATACTTCAGGCAGATGAGCTTTCAAAGGTCCCATAACCTACTAGGCTTAGGAGTTACTCACGGGCTGTGGTTTGCATGTATCACTCAGAGTTCCTGTGTTGGAAACGGAATCCCCAGCACAACAGTGTTGAGAAGCAGGATGTTTAGAGGTGCATGAGCTTCGCAGACACTGTCTGCACACTCCTTGACATAACTGGGATTTTAGATGTCCCTCAAAGGCCCTTGTGTTGTGTTGATGGCTTATTCCCAGATAAGCCAGGAAGTTAATGGGAGAACTTTAAAAAGTGAGGTCTAGTATGGATCCTGGATCACTAAGCAGTGTGTGTGGGGGGAATAGGTGGGACCCTCCCCCAACTGCTCCTTCTTCTTTCTTTGCTTCTGGCTGCCTTGGGATGAATGGCGCTGCTCTGGCAGGGTTCCCTGCCACTCTGCCATCTTACTGTATCTTACTGTAGGTCTAGAAGCAATGGGGCCCATGTATCATGGACTGAAACTTCCCAAACTGAGGAAAACAGAGCCTGCTCTTGTTACAGTGATGGACGAGTGACATATTCTGCCTTTACTGAGGACCCTGACTTGAGTCTTCTGCCTAGTCTGGCTGATCTCTCCACTCTTCCAAGTTTTCCTTCTTTATCTAAGACAGCTTTTTTACTCCCTGACCTGAAATGTCAGGGTGGTATTTATTTTCTAATTCTCCACCTTCATAGCTCAGTTTGTGTGCTCAATCAGATACCATTGTAGCAACTTTTCTATTGCCGTGATACAATGCATGAACAGTATAGAAGGAAGGGTTTTTTTTGGGGCTTACAGTTCCAGAGGGGTAGAAGTCCATCACCACCGTGGCAGGGAGCATGGCAGAGGGCAGGCAGGAATGACTGGGTCAGCAGCCGAAAGTTCACAATCCGATCTACAAGCAGGAGGCAGAAAAACACAGCGGGGATGGCATGAGTCTTCTGAAGCCTCAAACCTACCCTTTGTGACACATCTTTGGGAACAAAGCCACACCCCCGAATACTTCCCAAATAGTTCCATCAACTGGAAACCAGGTATTCAAACGTATTAGTCTATGGGGGCATTCTCATTTAAACCACCACAGACACCTAAGGACTAGGGCTTGTCTCTACCCCATTCATATGGTGAAGTTTTACCTCCTCTCTATGGGTTTGTACTTGGAGGTAGGTTCCTTGGGGGAAGTAATTAAGTCGGGGGAAGTCAGAGAGTGGCACCTAATGCCACCAGAAGATGGCTCAGTGGTTACTATCATTTACTGCTCTTGTAGAACTTGAAGATCTGGGCTTGGCTCCCCAAATCCATGTCAGAAGGTTCATAAATACCTGTAATTTCAGTTCAGGGGCACTGACGACTTTTTCAGGCACTTGCACACACGGTGTATGTATCAACAAGCAGGCAGACATACATACATGTAAATAAAAATAAAACAAGAAAAAAAATTAACAAGGGTGAAGCGCAGAAGGTCAGGACAGCACAGAGCACACCCTCTTCTCCTTAATCAGGCACCCAGGTGGATGTCTTCCAGAGAGGTAAAAGCTGAATACTTAAAAGCATTCATCTTGCACATAGAGCCTCTAGAACCATAAGAAAATACATTTTGCTAGTTACACATCGGTAAGTAGCTGCCAAGATCCTCAGTGGATATCTGAAAATGCAGATAATATCCCGCCCCCCACATGCACATGCATACACACACATATATGCATACAAAAACAATAAAGTCAAGCAATTATAACAACATACTATAATAGGTTGTTTAAAACTCGTGAAGCTTATTTCCAGAATTTTCCACTTAACATTTTCAGATTGAAGTTGTTCTCAGGTAAAGGCTACCTCGGAAAGGAAAAGCATAGTTCACAGAGGGCTACCACACGAAAGGTACCCGGGTCAAGGTCTTTGGCTATGATTACCTGAACTAAAGCATGGCTGTGCATTTTTAGCAAGGCTCCTACCCACAGAGTTAGGGGTTCAAGTGGGGCAGAGGTAAAAGGGTTCAGTTTACGTTGGTTTTGGGTGTAAAAGCAAACATTTGGTCACTGTTATCCAGCAACTCCATCTTTTCCCTGCTCCTGGCAATATGCTGCGCGTGTCGGCACAGTTCTGAGGCACAAGGACAGGGTCTTACCTTTCACCTCCATGCTGCTCTCTGGAATCCCTTCAGGTGTCAAGTCTTTGGAGAATCTAGCATCCCATGACCTCTGAGATCTAGTCACCAGTCCTCATTACTCTGGCCCGAGCTCTTGCTTCTCAGTTTGTCTTTCTTATCTCTTGCCTTTATCTAGTATACTGAAGAGGAAATAGGCTGGGGGGGTTAAGCAACAGGAGCAAGGTTGCACAATTGATAAATAATAGAGCTAGGGTTCAGCCCCAGTTCAGCTTTGCCCTGATTTCTGCAGACTTCAGAGGACAGCTCTTTCTGTCTGGCCGGGATTACAATACTTCGAGTTATGGGTATTTATGAAACTGTCCCATGACCATCACTCAGCTGTAAATTCTCTGAGGATACACTGTGATACTCTTCTGATATCCTGGGCACTGGTTAGCCCTTTCAATAATACATACTGCCCTGAAAGTGGAAAACGACAGCCTCAGCGGTGACATTGGCCATTGCATCTTAGAATGGATGGGGGACTTACAGTAGGATGTGGTGGCTCTGAAGTGATGGGAGGGATTCATATATATAGATGAGAAGGAAGTGGTATGAGGTAGACCTCAATGTCATGGGTCTGATGCTAATCCGTGGAAAGAGCTGGGGGGGGGATTGCTATATCTGGATAGTGATCAGCTGTGCACACGGGACAAGCTACTTCTTCAGATTTCATTTTCCACTGTGTGAAGCAGGACAGTTAAGAGCACCACTATATTATTATTAATAATAGCATGATCTGAAAGTTCAGTGATGTGCGCTGCTCTAGTTCTCTGAGTAAGTTAACCTTCTCAGGGGAATAACTTAAAATGTCATTGCTGTTGACCAAAACAAAACCATTTAAAAGCACGGATAGACAGTGGAGAGGAACCTCAGAAGAATGCTTACCTTGCATGTGAAAAGCCCTGAACTAGATCCCCAACACAGAATAAACTGTACACAGGTTTAATCCTACCAGGCTGGGAGAATCAGAGTTTAAGGCTATATTTAGCTAACCTAGTGGGGTTTGATGCCAGCCTGGCGTGGGTGACACCTTGTCTTAGAAACCAAAACAAAACCAAATTAAAAAACAAAAGCGGGTGGTGGTGGAACATGCCTTTAATCCCAGCACTCGGGAGGCAGAGGCAGAAGGATTGCTATAAATTCGAAGCTGGCCTAGCGAGTTACACGACAGCCAGGGCTGTTAGTTACATAAAGAGAGAGAGGGGTGGGGGAGGGAGGGAGAGAGAAGGAAGAGAGGAAGAACACTAACAAATTCTCAAACACCTGTTACTATGAATTTCCTAATAAATGGATATAAGGAGTTTCAAATGTAAGTTAACTTTACAATGGAGTTCCACGTCAAAAATCGTAGACTGTAAACAACTAGCAGGAAGCAGGGGAGTGCTAGTCATTCTCTGGGCGCAGCTGACTTGAACTTTGGGTATATACAGGCTGGCCTGGCGAGCGTCCCCACTCCTTTTCCACATTAGGCTCTTAATGGGGTTGTGTAAAACACTTAAGAGTATTTGGGATTTTCCACTCTGAGGCTATAACGTGGCTACCGCCTAACTTAGACCAGTTCATGAGTGTGTGGCAAGGAAGTAGGTGCAGGGCTGCTAGTGACAATAGATGCCCATGTCTGTGAAGCCTGGTACCCTGGAACACCAAGCTCCGCTTCATCTGCTAACTGGTCAGGCCCATTCCAGGCCTCTTAACATGTGGGAGTCAAGTCCCCAATCGGCGATTTTACAATACTATCTGGCCATTCTGGGGTTACTCCCGAGAACACCGGCTCTAAGGTAACAGGGAGCCACCGAACATGTTTTTGGCTGGTCCAGAAATGTGATAAAGATGACTTGATGAAACAGGGTGTAAACTGGCTAGCTGACTTGCTTCCATTGTATTGGAAGAAGCCTGTCTGGTGACTCGTGGTGATCTCCAGGTACTAAGCACGGTCCCGGCTTTAGAGCCCAAACAGATTGTCAGGAACATAGCAACAAGCAATTACAGGGGATTGTTTTGGATTCGGTCCGGCGGTCAAGTGATGTTCAGCCAATCCTCTAACTGCAACCTTGTCACAAATCTAGCCTGGAAAAGAGAATGGAAAGGAAAACCCTGTGGGGAAATGGGGAAACCAGGGGCTCCGCGAACGATAGGCGGCGGAGGGGCAAACCGGGAGAGGTGGGTGGGGACGGAGGTAGCTCCCTTTGCCCGGTCGGGCACACCCTTTCCCCGGCGCGGCGTGGGTCCGTGGCCTTGCGGCCGCGGGGCTCCTCACTGTTCTCCATTCATTGTTAGCAGAGGCAGGGGCGTTCCCTGGAGCCCCGCACCTCCTCCGGGAAGGCCCCGAGGGCTCCCCAGCCCCACCCAGGGCCGGGCTGCCGTCCCGCGGAGGTCCCCGCCGCCCCGCCATTGTTCGAACCCCACCCCTGCTGAATATTCACGCGGTGCTGGCGAGGGCGAGAGCCGGGTTCCGCCCGCTTTCCCGGCCAGACGAGGAGGAGGCGGGGGTAGCTGCTCGCTCCTCCTCAGAAGCGCCGGTCGCTGCCCCGCGTCCCCGCCCCCGCCCCCGCCTCCCGCGGCATCTTTGTCTCGCGGCCTCGCGCTCGCTCGCCGCACTCTCCGGCGCTGCCGCGGCCCCAGCTCCGGGCCGCTCCTCCGAGGCGGACGGACGGACGGGCGGGCGCGCGCGCACGGGCGGGCGAGCGAGCGAGCGGGCGCCGGGGTCTGAGGCGGCGGGCGACGCCCGGGGGGTGGGGTGGGGGGCTGACGGCCGCCGCGCCATGGTGTGAGCCCCGCGGCCCGCGCCCGCTGCGCTCCGAGGAGAAGCCGCGCCGACCCCGGCGGCGGCCTTGCCCGTACGGCCCGCGCCCCGGCGCCGCGGAGCTCCTGACCGCCGCGGCTTGTCGCTCTCGGGGCGGCGACCGGGGAAGATGGCGAACGATTCGCCCGCGAAGAGTCTGGTGGACATCGATCTCTCGTCCCTGCGGGTGAGTGTGGCCGCGCCCTGGGCATCGCGGTGGCCGCGGACACCCGCGGGCGCGGCGGCCCCTTTGTCTGCCGGGCGGGCGGGACTCGTCGCGGCGCTCCTGGCCGGCGGGGACCCGGCGGGGCCAGAGCCTTTGTCACCGCCCTGCATCCCTCCGCCCGGCTCTGTCTCTTCATTTGGGGGGCCCCCTTTTAAAACGACCATCTCCCCCTCCTCTCTCTCCAGGACCCGGCTGGGATTTTCGAGCTGGTGGAAGTGGTTGGAAATGGCACCTATGGACAAGTCTATAAGGTCGGTGTGGGGCGCCTTTGTTCCCCGTGGCGTGGAGAAACTTCTTAGGGGACGAGGGAAAGGGTGACGAGACGCTGCTTGCTGACTGGAGGCCATGCCGCCTGGCCAAAGTTGGGAAAGGGGTTTCGCCTGGCTTTTTTTTTTTCGCTTGTGTTCAGACTGGCCTTAAAAGACCTCATTTCCTGGCTTTGAGATAAAGGAAATAAGCCACACTGTTAGGCATGCACTTTGCTTCAGCAAAATAGAAAAGGAATTTTGAGTTCGAAGATGACCAGAGGGTCTCCCCCCTTCACCCCACCCCCCATTTTTCCTCCAAATCTGGCCTCCACGAAACGTTTGCATTGGTTGGTGAATTAAAATTCAGTGTAGACAGGCCTTGCCTGTGATTCCCCTCAACCACTGGCTGGGTCTTCTTCAAAACTGTCGTCATGCTTCTTCCTGAAGAGTGCTTGCCAGATGACTTGACGTGGGGAGTTTGGTGTTACCTGGAACTGCTTTTCAAAGCTCTGGCCAGCCTGCCCATTTCTGGCGGACAGTATTTTGGGGAGGCCGGGGGTGGGGTGGGGTGGGATGGGGGGGAGTGTGTGTTTGGGTCACCGGAGCAGGAAGAATTACAGTGTGGGGATTATAAAATCTGAATTCCAGGAATAACCTGTGTAACAGCTGTGTAATTGAGATAGCAAGGGAGGAGGAGTAGAGAGGGTGCCCGGTTTCACACCCACCACCCCGGGTCTTTCTCTTCCTTTACAGTTGTGGAGACTGTTAGTCTGTGCTGGGTAGTAGCTGGCACCCGATGTGCCTAACTGTGTCGTTCATTCTGTTGAGTGCACGTTCTAGAAGAAGGCTCAGGCTCCCCCTCCCCCCAAAAAAATGAAGAAAGAAAGAAAGAACTTTAAATTCTCTTTTCCGATTTTTTTCTTGTTACTAAACGTTCTCTGGAAGCTGTCTTCGCCGGGAGAGTTTTCCCGTTGTTAGGACTGGGTCAAGGTTGAGCTACAAGAAAATTATCTTATGAAGGAGGGCTTTGTGGCTCACCATGAAGAATTGTGATTGTTTCACTAAAAATGGGGGTGGTGGTGGAAGCTGACTGCAGACATTTTCTGAGGCCAAATTAAGTGTGGATTCCATTGTCCCTTTTCTGTTTTATGAATAGGGTTTATGTGTTCCCCGTTGCTTCTCCTAGCTTTAGTGCCCCCCTTCCCCACTCTGGGATCTGGATGCTGGCATTGACAGGCCATGGTCTGAACTTGAGTCCATATTTTTAGGTGATCTCAAGTGAATTAGTGTGTTTTGTTGTTTAACTGTTGGGGCCCAGGCCAGATTTTTGAATTTGAAAGGCAGCCCTGTTAACAGCCTGCTGGGCTCATCTGAGTTTGGAAGGCTTTGGAAAATTTTGGAAAAGCTTGTGTTGCAACTCAGAGTGGCTGGTAACTGGCTTAGAGGCTTGCTTCCCAGCCCCAGTGTTTGCTTAAGCACTGCTTGGTTTTTTTCTAACCCACTTTCTCTGGCCAACTCTGAGTGGTGAGTAGACTCTTCCAAGGGAGTTAGCCAGAGCTTGTTTTTGACCTGGTTACACAGTAGTTGGATTGTTCGGGTCTTTCTGGGTGAGCCTGGAGGCTGTGGTAGCAGAGTCAGCTAGAAGGCCCTGGTGCGGTTTAAAAGGCCTGCCCGGATGAAATTAGTTTTAAGAGGTGGGCACTTGGTGGTGTGAATTTGGGCAGGTTCTTTATTGTTCTCCTCCTCTCTTCTTTCGCCCCACGCTTCCTACCCCAAGGGCTCTGCTAAGCAGTGCTTTTGGGGAGTGTTAGGGATACAGTCTCTAGTGTTCTTGGACTCCACCCTCTGCAGCTGAAGTATCCTCTATGCAAATCTAAGGAATTAAGACCTTGACATAGAAGTTGCAGGTCAACGATAACAAAGTAGCGCTAAAGGTTTTCTTCCCAGGCAGTTACACATTTCCCCTCTTCTTTGAGGAAGTTTTCAAGAGAGCACAGTTTTTATAGCACAGTTTGATAGCACACCATTGATTCTGTTTCATCTGTAGTCTTCTTTTTCCTTTTTCTTGAACTTAAGATAACATTTTATTGATAAATACTGGAGTGTTTCCTCCTTCTTTTTAAACATTGTCACAGTGTTATTCCACACTTAGACACACATCAGATTTTCTCTAGCGTGCCCCACCTGCCCTAGTCCTTGCCACTTAGCAGGTACAGGAGCTTGAATTTCTTAGAAATGGCATGTTTCCTTTTCCTTTTAAATGCATAATTTCTAGATCCGATACTGTTGTGCAGAGTGGTTTAGTTGCTATTTTTTTTCCTTGGTTGCTTGGCATGGGGTAGTTTTGGGATTAGTTGAATTTATTACAACTTATAAATTTTAAGCATTTTTAGGTTAAGCACTTGGACAACCTAGAATTCTAATTTATTTCAGTGTTTTATTTTCTATATATATACACACATGTACGTGTATATATATATTCTACATATATACACGTATGTATGTGTGTATGTATATATATATGTATGTATGTGTATATATGTGTATGTATGTGTGTGATTGAGTGTGTAACCCCATGTATGAATATGTATGTGGGTGGCATGTGGAGGCCTGTGGTTAATGTTAGGTGTCTTTGATTGTTTTCTACCTTACATCTTGTCGTAGGCTTTCCACTTAGACCCAGATCTTGTCAGTTTAGCTGGTCTAGTTAGTTGCTTGTTCTAGGTTCCCTGTTTCTACCTCCTACATGGGGGGTTACCATGGGTCACCATGCCCTCTGGGTGCTGGAGATCTGAACTCCTAGCCTTGGATTTGTGCTGCAAGTGTTTTACTTCCTAAGCCACCCTACCTGCCCCTCTATTTTATAGGAACAGAGTGAGGTAGGGTGCTTGTTTTGAGGGGCTGTGCTGAATGAAGTGAGTTTTTTTGAAGATGACTTTGTGAGGATATGGCCTGGTGTGTTTGAACTATATCTGTAGTCTTTTCTTTGAGAGGTAGCTCAGCAGGCAAGAATGCTTGCTGTACTAGCACAAGGACGAGTTCGAATCCCCAGCACCCATGTGAAAGCTGGGTTACCTGTTTATGTGGGGTTGGAAGCTGGAAGACCACTGGGGTTCGCCCTCCAGTCTAGCTTCAGATTCCCTGAGAGATTCTGTCTCCAGGGAATGAGGCAGTGTGACAGAGGAGGATCTATCTCCTCTGTCCTCTGGGTGGTGAACACAGGCTCCAAACACATATGCATATAACATACCTACCCCAAAGGTAAAAAAAAAAACATTAAAAAAATGAATTGAAAGACTATACTTTCTTCAGAGAAATTTATTTCTAGCCTTACTTATCTGGATGATCGTGTGGAAAGATACTCATAGATTAAAGCTTAGAAAAATAATCTTTGGGCTGCTTCCTATGTTCAGTGAGCAGGTGCTTGCCTACTCAGAGGTGGGCCTTCAGTTCTGTCCCTAGAAACCTACTGTGTGTGCAGCTCTGGTTACAAGGTTCTATTCAGAATACCATGTAAGAACAATGTCTGTAGTAGTGGTTTCTTTATCTGCTTTCTAGTTATCCACATTGAATAAATGGCAAATTACAAGTGTTTTTGTTAGTGAGACAATAATAGCATGGAAGATTAAGACCAGCAAAAGGCTAATTTCCATGTTACTTTGGGTTTTATTTTTCTTCTGAATATTTGGGGATTTTTGCTTTTCTTGGGTAACTACCATTATTTTGTATTTTATGAGCATACTGCCGTCTTGAGAAGTACTTAGTAATAGGCATTGCAGGTCTGGGGGGGAGGGAGAGAAGGAGAGAGAGAGAGAGAGAGAGAGAGAGAGAGAGAGAGAGAGAGAGAGAAACATCTGGGTGGACTCAGAGGTACCATAGTTATGGAGGACAGAGCAGATTTGGCCCTGTTTTGCTGACCTTGGAGGAGAGGTGTCAGGCAAACCTGGGTGGCTAAACAGGAAGCTTGTTTAGGCCCAAAGACCTTGATGTAAGGGTAACTAACACTGAGAGTTTGTTTTTGATGATCCTGCCTCTTCAGTTATTATTTAAGGAAGATAGAGGGACAAGCGTGTGTGGCGGACGAAGGAGTGAGAGTGACCATTGGGAATGACAGTATCAGGAAGGCATTGTTTTTGGACTGCAGCTGAGGAACAACCGTATTCCTGAAGCACTGAGAAGCCTTTAAAAGGTTTTACTGGGCTCGGGGATCCCTAGGGACCTATATCAGATGATATTTTGGGAAGAGCAGGTAGGATGGGTGACTTAGGACCTGAGTCCAGAGAGGGGTGGCGAAGGTCTGAAGCAGGGCAGTGGTGGAGGTGCTAGAGGGGAGCAAGGTGGAGGCAAATGCTCTGGAATGTCTTTTTCTCAGTATTTAACTTGGGGAATGCATGTATGCTTTGGTTCTCCCTTTTAAATGCAAGTTCTTGTTACTAGATTAGGTGGAGCTTTGGCTGACAGGGTAGGAGTGCCCCAATTTCCCAGTTGGTTCTGATTGCTGCTCAGGGATAAAGAACCCAACAAGCAGAGCACCTCTTGTTCCTGGTCGGACGTGAAGCCATGCAGTGGGCAGTGAGAATTCTGAGCGTGATGTTCCATCAGGAGAGTGTTGTGTCAGCTGATCTGTAGCTGAGTGGCATGTTCAGACTTGTTCTGAGACTTGGGCTCCCTCACGCTGGAAGGATCCTGGCTGTGGGTAAGGTGGGAGGAAGCCAGCCTGTTGAACAAGTATTGCTGTGCAGCTCTTCAGACTGTCAACCCCAGACTTCTACATGCTGTTTCCCAAAAGCAGGAACATCAAAGCTTGACCAGCGGGCCCTGCTAAGGTGCAGCTTTAACAGTTTCTAAAACATTGTAATAAATATGAACTCATGAATAGCTGCAAACTTGTATTTTGCCTTTTTTCTTAGCAAGAATTGGAGATGTTTATATTTCTATGTATTAACACAGACTGAAAGTATATCCATGCCTTTTGATAGAAGTGCATGTGTTCACAGATTGAGCCTGAAAGAACAACAACAAAAAAAAAAAAACATAAAAAGGTGTTCTCCTTTTGGAGTAGTGTGTCCCAGGAAAGTGGTGCTGAGCGGAAGAATAGTTACCAAAGCAGCTTCCTTTCTAGGGAGTAGAAACATTGTGGTTGAGTGCCTGAAAGGTGGAAGCTTTATCTTAGGGATTTCTGGGTGGTATTTTGTTAGTTTCTTTGCCCCCTGGTGTGAGTGACTGAACTAAGCACGGCCCACACTTGGATCATCAGGCAGTTCTCATTTCTCTCTGCTGTGTTAAGTTCACAATGCCCATTTTATCAGTGCTTTCATTTTTCCCATCATTTATTCCAGTCATTGAAAACAATAGCAGGTAGCAGTAGGACATGCAATTGCAGAAATTCACACTTTTTGTACCCAAAAAGGCAAGGTGCTGAGACACAGCTCTGGTGAGAGGTGAGCACTGCCATGTGGTCACCCCTCAGGTTTATTCTCCAGCTTAAATGAGGGGGTTTCATGGACAGTAGAGTGAAGTGTTCAGAAGGTATTAGATGGCTTCTCTGTCTTCTGTTTCAGGGTTTGAATTGGTGTTAGCAGTGTCTCTCACAGGGTAGACAGATACCAAGTAGATTGTAGCAGACTGGGTATTTGCAAATAGTTACTTAGAGAATTTAAGTAGATTTTACACTGTGTTTGGCTTCTCATCTGAATGATCAGTGTTACAATACTAGTGCTGATAAGGGTAAGGATCCCCATGTGCTTCACTGTGGAAGACTGGGGTGACATTAGTTGACTCTGCTCATAGCACAAGGATTGAATCAAGGTAAACTGTTTGGATATGGCAAGATGGATGGGGAGACTGGAGAAGGGCTACATTGTTACCAGTCGTCAGAAATGTATCTGGATTTTAGAATTTTACACCACTGTTTGCCAAATAGAATATGATCTTTTGTATGAGACTGCTTCACTACCACAGACTGCTGGCTTTGTTTGGGCTAAGAAATTCGCATAGTAATGATTTAGGATACATGTTTTCATGAACATATTTTAAAGAACAGTGTTTTAGGACTTTTATGTTTTATTTAAGGCAAGGAATGTTTTGTGTTTGGGGAGTTTAGAACTAAATTGAGGAGTCAAAAGAAAAATGTATAGCAGAGTTTTTTTCTTTTTTCAGGTACTTATTGTACTGTTTCCAGCATGGGGCTTCTTGTGTGTGTCAGTGCACTGTGGGGAGGGACACTGCTTCCTTTGATGAAGGCAGGAAAGACGGGAGTGGACACAAAGTGACAGCAGCCAGCTGTATGTGCAGCAGGCCTCTCTGTGTGGCCCCCAGGACCTCAGCACCTGCTTTCAGACCCGTGGAACCAGCACAGTTCAAGCTTATTGTGAGACAGATTCTCGCTACACAGTCCTTGATTCATAGCTCTTGACTGGTTAGGAACTCACTGTGTAGACCCTGCTGGCTTTGAACTTGTAGATCTGCCTGCCTCTGCTTTCAGTGCTGGCATTAAAGGCAAGTGCCACTACACTGGCCTAAGGTTGCTTTGAAATGAGGCAGGATCTCCTTAGTTTATCTTTGTAGCTCAGCCTGGCCTTGAACTCAAGGTTCTCCTGCCTTACTTAGTCTCCAGAATAGTGGGGACTGTAGGAATGTCTTACACCTGGCTACAGTTTAGGAGGTTCAGGAACTGTTCAGTAAAACACAGTACAAGCAGATGATTGGAGAATGGGAAGGGAAGATCGGCATATAGAGTGCTGGTGTGTAGTTTCCCACAAGAGTTTGCTGTGCGTGTGCTGTGTCAGAAATGATCTTATTGCACACTGGTAGTGAACTGTGCTCTGAGAAGCTTGGAGCTGACTTGTAAAACTCATAGGGAGCAGGCTCTTAGCTCACCTGGCTTGGCACATCAGCAGGCTGTTGTCAGTGTCTAGCAGTTAACTTCCCACCACTGAGCAGCCGAGCCAAGGAACCTGTGCTTCCAGCTTTGTGCTTATTGCCAAATACCTCTGGTCTCTGGCATTGTGTCTCAGATATGGCTTCGTGTGGACAAGTTATTCTATTACAGTTAAATAATTAAAGAAGGAACCCCAGCTTGGCATTATAATTTAAAAAAATATCTGTTATTTATGATAAGGGCCTTAATGTGTACTACAGTTAGAAGCAGAGTAGGGATCAAGAATCCTAGGATGCTTGTTTCAATATGTGGAGCTGTCCTGTCCTTCAGAGGCATCAGTTTCTGTCCTGTTACCTGCCGCGTTTGATATTTACTGCCATGTCTCCCTATTGTATGTTGGTACCCATTTTTCCTCAGTTTACTAGGTTAGTTCTGCATTGACAGCCTGTGACAGTAGTTGCTGCTCTGAGCTGCTGCAGTTCAAGAGCAGCTGAATACTTGGCTCCTGCACTTGCTCCTTCCATAAATGAGTATGTCATCATTTGGGGCTAAAATGATAGCAGTTTATATTATCAAGACTGTGTAAATATTATTATCTGCGAGCCAACTGGCATATAATGTTTCCTTTCCTAAACAGTACCCTTCCTCTTACATTCCTTTTCTTTGTTATTGCTTAGTTTTCAATGCTTTGCCGTTTCTTTCTCATTCATACACTTTGAAAGATAAGCTAAATTAAGGCCTAGCAAAGTTCAACCTCTCAGCCGTTTTCCCTAATGCTGAGTACATAGAATTAATTGTTTCAGATAACCTGTTAATTTCAGCTTTTCCACCCTGGAGCCCCCTCAGAGCTGGGCGGATAAGACTGCCCCTAGACCTGGTGTCCAGCTGTGTCATGGAGTGTCCCTGTTTCTTATGGCCCTTTCTTTGACTTACTATTGATTATGCTGAGATACATCCTCCAGCAGCCTTCAGGAAAGCATGCAGAATGTGAAGCCGTAAGTCACTGCAGGTCTAAAGCACATCTCCACCTCTGCCCTCCGTTGGCCTCTGCCATGTGCTGGAGCATCCCTTCTTCTAGGGGCTAACCATACTCGCCATGGTATGGAGTGATGTCAGAGAGTCACCCAGTTGTGCAAGACAAAGCAAGGGCTGCAAACTTAGATACGTTCTCTGGAGGTTCGCCCTGTACTCGCTCCGGATGAGTTGCTTTCTTTCAGGTGATGTTTTCTGGGCTCCAGAGGCAGACTGCCTGACTTGTGTCTGTGTCCGTCCTGCCTGGCATTGGGTTCATAAATGCTCTGTGTCTCCTTTCGGTTTTCAGAAATTGATAGAAATGATCTCTGTCATAGTCTCTCTTGGTCTCTCTTTCATTCTTTTGTTTACCTTATGATTTCCAGTAGTTCATGGTGCACATGATAACTCCACCACGATTAGCCAGGAGTTGTGGCTGTGTTGTAAACTTAGGGGTTGGCTCAGGTGTTTCCTGTACTCGGACAGTAACAGAAGCAGCATGGAAACAAAGGGGAACAGGTCAGCCGGGCCTAGTGCAGGCTCCTGTGCTGACTTAGGATGTGCAGGCCCTGGAGGTGAAGGAGAGGAAGGGGGAACGGAGGAGGCATGTGTAGCGCGGTGCTCTGGGGTGCCCTGTGCTGCTTGGAGCAGCTTTTCAAGACAGTGAGTTTGGAAATTGATTTTTCAAAGTTTTTCCTATTTGCTGTAAAGTTGGCCCTGTTGAAGCTTGCATTTTGATGATTTTTGATCCATTTATAGAGCAGCGCAGCCTTTGCCCCCAGCAGTTTTCATAAGGTGATGGCCCAGGTAAGATACTCATCCTCATATGCATTTACTCCCCATTCTAACTCAGCACCAGGCCAGTCCTGGTGGTTCTGTTTGTGTAAATTTACCTTTTTATTTAAATTAGCTCAGTGTGTAGCGTGTGATTTATTTCACATCCTGTTTTTGAGGTTTACCTATATAGTGGTCTGGTGGTTTCTTTTTATTAGTTCATAGTATTCCAGTATGTGGATATACCATACATCTGCCTAGATGTCCACCGCTTCACAGACACTGCAGTTGCGTTTTGTGTGTGGCTCGCTTGAGTGGTGCATTTGGAAGATATTTTTGCCTGGCATTGCGTTCTTGTTCAGAAGGCAGACTGATGGAGTTACCTGAAGAGAAAGGAGCAGGGGTTTTGTGTCCTTGGGGCTTTCCATTTCTGTCAATTTAACCAAACACCCTTTCTGACTATACTACCCTGAATGTGCCTTATCTCTGATTCTCATGACACAGCTTTGCTACAGGGGTGGGGGGGTTGGTGTGGGAGGGGGGAGGTAGCATTTGAAAGTTCCACTTTCCTGAAATCTTTACCTTCTCCCTTGCTGTAAGGCTAAGTCATAGTCTTGAGCTGTGAGTACAGTTTCTTTCTCATTGCTGTACAGACAAGCTTTACTGTCACTGAGTTCACTCTCATCTGAAATAGCATTCTCCCTTCTGTGTGTTTTATAGATTTTATTTTATAAAGGTAGCCAGTGCCGTAATGCTGAAGACCGTTGTCTTCCTTTATCCCAAAAAGGAGCTGTTGATCTGCCAGGATTTAAAAGCCACAAGGTTCAGAGGATAGAGGAGCAGGCCTGAGAGGTCCTGAATTCCACTATGGGATCACACTAGGTGGCAGGAGAGAAGTGACTCATGTGTGTTGCCTGTAGCATTTGTGCACATGCGTAAAAATCTGTATTTGGACAGAAAAATGCATCTCAAGTTAAATAAATGATTTTCTCTGTTATGTGTGAAGGAATGAGGTTACTCATCTGAGTTTGCTGCAGAAGTTCCTTCAGAATGTTTCCTGGGGGAGGGGTATGGGTTATGGGTGGTACTGTGAGACAGGATGTTGCTAAGAAATCCAGACTGGTTTTGAACTCATGATCCTTCTGCCTTAGCCTCCTGAGTGTCTGTCTGAGTGTTGGGAGAATAGGTGTGTGCCAACTTGTACAACTTTACATTTTTTAAAAAATGATTATTTTTTATTAGAGACTTGAGGCATTAGCCCTCCTCTTATTAAGAGTTATGATTGTGCACCTCTTGGGAACTCTTGACCAGGGAACATTCTTTCTTACCTATTTAGACAATGAAAGAACAGTGTTGCCTCTCAGACAAACTTCTTTGCCTACCTCAGTTTTTTCTGATGTCTTTGTGTAATTGCTGAGTAGCTTTTCTGACCGTAACTTTGAGATCTCTGGTTAAAGATAGTTATGGGAGTAGAGACTGTGCATCAAGGGACACAGACCTTCTTAGGGATTCCCAGTGAGATACTGAGTGTTGGGTGTGGTTGAGGATGCACACAGTTGTTGGCTATGCTCACTTTTACATGACTCAAGTCCCAGGGCATGCCAGTGTGAATTTGGGGTGTGTAGCTCCTCAGGCCTCTGAGGCTGTGGGTGCTCTTTCCTGTCATTCTTGCTTTGCTCTCCTATGATTGTCAGGAAAAGAAATTATGGATCCTCAGCTCTTACTTTGGATTTAAAGTCTTAATATTCTTTTTTTTTTTTTTTTTGGTTCACTATCCACAAGTATTTGAGTCTAGTTCAGCTCGGCGAGATCTCTTATTCATTACTGAAATGCTTAATGTGTGTATAATGTGTGCCAGGCACCAATGGAACAGCGAACAGGCAAGTCCGTGTGTGCCGCTGCGTATTTACAAGCCCAATGTTAGGCAGACAGTGAACAGTTTAAGGAAGTGAAGTTACAGATGGAGTCCTGCAGAGGCTGTGAGAGAACCTGTGACTGGAGCAGAAGTGCATTTGTTAAGTAGATGGTGTGTCCACAGTAGAGAGTCTTTGCAGGAGGCATAGACTAGCAAGGAGAAGTAGTCCCTAGGTTCCAGAGAAGCCATTTAGCCTGTGACTTATCGTCTTGGTTAATACCATATTGGAGGCTTGAATAAAGAGAAAGAGAATGGGGAGGATTCTGTGTTTATTATGGTGATTGACTCTCTACCTCAGTTTGCTTTGAGCTAGTTGTGTCTTGGGAACCGTTGCCTCCAACAGCTACTACTGTTGGGTGTTGGTTGCTTTGAGTCTCCTGTATCCATGTTTCAGCCTGTCCATCTCTTCAGAGGTAGGTCTCATTGGCCTGGAATGTCCTCTGAGTAATATTTGGATTCATACTTGGAGAGTGGAGACCCAAAGCCATGTGTGCCCTGCACACAGAAAGGAATCACTTTCTCAGGTGCTGGCCCTCCTGATCTTAGAGCTGGAAAGGGGGGCCCTCTGTAAGATGGCTACATTGGTTACAGGTTTTCGGGATAAACCCATATGCAGGTTTAAAAGTTTCTAGAGTTTCTGTAATAGAAGTAAATGATTGAAAGATGAACTTGCCATTTCTTTCTTAAGCTGTTTTTGAGCAGTTAGTTGTGGGTTGTTTAGTGCTGGGAGTACATTCTGAGAAATGTTGCCCTGGAGGTATTTTGTTTTTCCAGTGTGTAACTTCAGTGTGTGTATAAATGAATGCAACTGTCACTAGGCAGGACGTCATCATGTGTTGAGTCTGTTACTCAGCACATAATTGTTTGCTTTTTGATAATGGATAAAAATTTTATTTTTCAGAGCTTACTAAGTAAAATGGCTTTGTTGGATTTTCCATTTTTAATTTTTAAAATTATAATTATTTGTATATGGTTGGGAACATGCCATGATGTCAGTGTGGAAGACAGAGGACAGCTTACTAGAGTTCGTTCTCTCCTACATTGAGTCCCAGAGATCAAGCTCAGGTTGTCAGACTTGGGTGAAGTGCCCATACTTGTAGAGCCATCTCGTAGGCCCACAAAATCAACAGAATATTTCTAACCTTTTTCTGATCTTAATAGAAAAAAACTCTGCAGCTATTAATGTTAGCTTTCAAAGTGTGAAATTCCTTTTATTTTGATTTAATAGGGCTTTGTCAGCCATCAACCCCCAAGATTGAATTAGACAATTCATTTTTCACTAGTTTGTTACTTAATTAGCTGAAAATAATTTCTGCTGCTTACTTACTGTTACATGAAAGAAGTAGTTTAATGCTAAGTTTTCTATAGGATTTCCTTGTTTGTTTGTTTCGTTGCCCACGACTCTGTATGTAAGGAGTTGTTTTTCCCTTTTTGTCTTTGGGAGTCTTTCCTCCTCCCATAATTCCATTTTTTTTCTTTGCAGGTTACTAGCTGTAATTTTGTTATTTTATAGGTTGCTTTAGAACTTGCAGTGCTCTGCTTGCTTACTTATTAATGAGATAGGGTTTCCCATTTGTAGACCGGGCTGGTCTCCAACTCAAAGAGATTCTCCTGCCTCTGCCTCCCAAGTGCTGGGATTAAAGGCATGCCTAAGTTTTAGTGTAAATTTTTAGCTTACAGTCTAAGTTGAGACGGCATACGTTTCATGTGTAAGTTAGCCTGTATTACCTGTTAAGAAGCAAAGATAAGGGAGGAAGGGTTTATCTCAGTTTGAGGTTTGAGGGCACAGTCCATTATGGTGGAAAGGCATGGCAGCAGAGAGTGGGAGTTGGTCACACTGTAGCCACACAGAGAGCCATTTGTCTTTGCTCAGCTGGCTTCTCTTATTTTTCAATCTAGGATCCCTGTCCTTGGACTGATGTAGCTGACACATTGGGGGATCTTTGCATCTCTGTTCATGCAGAGTGCCTAATCCCTCACAGACATGCCTAGGGCTTGTGTCTCCCAGGTGATTCTAGGTCCTGTCAACTTGATGGTATTGACCAAGTTTGCCATGTTACTGTGTTAGCCAGCGTTCTGTTGCTGTGAAGAGACACTATGACCAAGGCAGCCCCTATAGAAGGAAACATTTAATTGAGACTTGCTTTCAGTTTCAAAGGTTTAGTCCATTATCCTCATGTCAGGGAACATAGTGGCATGCAGGCAGACATGGTAGCTGAGAGTTCTGCATTTGGATTTGCAGGCAGCACAAAGAGTGAGATACTGGGTTTGGCTTTGACTTTTGAAACCTCAAAGCCCACCCATGTGATGTACTTCCTCTAGCAAGGCCACATCTACTAATAAGGCCACACCTCCCAATTCTTTTAAGTAGTGCCACTCCCTGATGATTAAGCATTCAAATTTATGAGCCTGTGGGGACTGTTCTTACTCAACCACCAAATTCTACTCCCTGGTCTCCTTAGGCTTGTAAGCATATCAGAATATAAAAATGCATTCAGTCCAACCTCAGAAGTCCCCATCCTTTGTCAGTCTCAGCACTGTTTAAAAGTTCAAAGTCTCTTCTGAGACTCATGGCAATCTCTTACCTGTAACCCCTGTAAAATCAAAAAAATCAGAAAGCAGACCACATACTCCCAACATACAGCGACACAGGGTATATATTACCAGTCCAAAAGGGAGGAAAGGGAGCATAGTGAGGAAATGCTCAACCAAAACAAGACCTAAAACCAGCAGGGTAAGTCCCAAACTCTGCATCTCCATGTCTGATGTCAAAGCACTTTTCAGATCCAGCTCCTTTCAGCTTTGTTGTCTGCAACATACTTATTATCTCTGTTGGGCTGGCTCCACACCTGGCTTGCAGCTCTTCTTGGCGGGTATCCCACAGCTCTGGAATCTCCAACATCTTGGGGTCTCTAATGAAGTTAGGTTTCACCTTCACACTTTCATGCGGTGGCCCCTCTGGGTCTCCATTCAGGGACACCCCTGTCACATGCCTGGCTTCAGCAGCTTTCCTTAATTGAGGAGGGAGATTCCGTAACCCCTTTCTTGTATCCTTGACTCTAAAGCCAGAACCATGAGGCCAAAGCTGCCAAGTTCTGCTGCTTGCTAGGCTAGGGCTTGCCCACCTCGTTCAATTACAATTGTTCAGCTGTCTGTTGTTGATGGTTTCCTTCACTGCTTAAGCTTTTCTGTAATTTCTTTCTGCAAGTTGGAAGCTTAGCTGGGTGGGATCTTGCCCTGAGGTCACCACTCCCTTTGGACCATTTAGCACCAAGGCTTTTCTTAGCTTTTTATCTTCTCCATCACAGGACTTAGCTTCTTTAGACTTCCTGGTGCTCATTTTCTCCTCAAACTATGTTTTGTAATTTTTTTATTCACTTGCTCCTTTTCGTTATAGATCTGCTTATGACTGGCCATTAATAATCACATGACAGAGTCAGTACTAGATTGTCTTGAAATCTCCTGTGTTAACACCATTAATTCAAAACTCTTCATTTTAGCCTCATGCAGATTTTTTGGGGGGGGGGCAAGGATAAAAAGCAGCCACATTTTTTAAGGAGACAAAACTGGTCTTCTTAGAAATGGTGACTTACTAATATTCTTCCGCTCTGCAACTTCTTGAGCTGGGCTCTCGCAGTCCACCACACTCAGGACCATTATCTTGTATGCTTTTACCAGGATGGCCTGTTAAACCTTGCTTAAAGCGTTCAACTGCTTTCCTGCCTAATCCATAGTTCATGTCTTGCCAAATAACATGGTCAGGCCTGTCACAGAAATACCCATCTCCCTGGCACCAGCTTCTGTCTTGGTCAGTGTCTGTTTCTGCGAAGAGACATTCTGTCACTGGGCCTACCCACACTGACATACTTCCTTCAACAAAGCCACACCACCTAATCCTTCTAGGTAGTACTACTCCTCCATGGCTAAGCATTCAGATATATGAGCCTATGGGGACATTCTTACCCACCTACCACACATGACCTTATAGCATTGTGGCATACAAGTGATTACCATGGATAGTACTTGTCATTTTTTATTTAGACCTGTATTTCTTGGTATCATCTTCTTGTGTCTGAGTATTTTCTGTAATTTATTGTTATTGTTTAGTGCAAGTTGGCTGACAATAAATTCTTTCAGCTTAGTACATCTGAAAGCATTTATTTTTAATTTCTGGAAGATATTTTTGTGCATATAGCATTCTAGGCTCATATTTTTCCTTTCAGTATGTTAGAGTTACTGTCTTCATTTCCATTTTTGCCTCTATTTGAATCTGTTAATTCTTATTTTGTTCCTTTGTTTATAAATGTCATTCTTTCCTGGCTGCCTTTAAAATTTTATTTTTATTGTTGGCTTGATTTGATTATCCTGTGCTCATGTGTGTATGTGTGTGTGTGTTTGTTTGTGTGTCTGTGTGTATGCATTTACCCTGTTGTTTGCTCAGACTCTTTCAAGGCTTCATTTGGGGTGGTCACTACTGCTCAGGTTTCATGTTCACTTACCCTTTAAAAACAAATTTGTTTTTACTAATTTATGTGTATGTATATGTTTGTGGGTATGTGCATGTGAGTTTGGTGTCTACAGAGGCCAGAGGCATTGGATCCCTTGGAGCTGGAGTTCCAGGGACCTGTGAGCTGTCAATGTGAGTGTAGGGAGCCACTTGGTCCTCTGCTGCGCACTTTGAGCCTCCACGCCGCCAGTCAAGCATCTTTTAGTTCCAGGGTCTACTTTGCTAGTAGTTTCATCTACTATATATTTTTAAATTTCAGACATTTTTTTCAAGGATTTTGGATTTTTTTTTGTATTTTTCTAGGCTTTATATTGTCTCTATTTTTTTTGAGCAAAAGAAATAGCTATACTGTTTTAAATAATGCCGATTAATTCTAACCTTTCAATTTTGCAGTTTTCAGTTGACTTTCAGAGACTTATTGTTCTCTTATGGGTTATACTTCCCAGTATGTTTATCTTGAAATGGATGCCATTTACCTTGAATTTTACTGTGTTTTAGTGCTGGGTATTTTTATCTGGGAGTTCAGTTACATAGGAGAAAGTAAGTTAATCTTCTAGGGACCCATTTCTCTGATTTCTAAATAGGACACAACAGGGTGGCACTAGCTGTTTCTTTCTACGCATGCGAGACATTTTGGAGTGCTTAGTTTTCTATGAACTCTGCATTCAGCCATCTCTCTGAATTGGCTCTGTTCCATCAGTTTTTTTCAGTATATATTTTATCTTCACCATAGGTAGTTTCCTTATGCATGTATGGTTTGCACTGGCTGAACTCATACAGACCCCCTTTTAGAGCTTGGGGTTCTTTATGTCTGGGCAGCCTCTGTATCCCTGCTTCTGCATTCCCATTTTAACTCTGACTTCTTTTTTTTTTTAATTTATTTGTTTATTAAAGATTTCTGTCTCTTCCCCGCCACCGCCTCCCAATTCCCTCCCCCCCAATTAAATCCCCCCCCCAGCCCGAAAAGCAATCAGGGTTCCCTGTCCTGTGGGAAGTCCAAGGAACCCCCACCTCCATCCAGGTCTAGTAAGTTGAGCATCCAAACTGCCTAGGCTCCCACAAAGCCAGTGCGTGCAGTAGGATCAGAAACCCATTGCCATTGTTCTTGATCTACCCAGACTCTAAGCTCATCCTTAGCTAAGGGAATATTGGCTGGGTTTTGCTTTGGTTTCTTCTTGAGTAATGGCCTGAAACTTTAGAGGGAGTAGGTAGTCCCAGGAGTCAGGGATCATTCTCTGCCTTTCATTGTTTGACATCCAGTTTCCCCTTTTTTCCTCTCCTTTTTTCTTCCTTTCATTTAAAAACAATTCATTGTATATGCAGATGCACCTGTAAGGCAGTGGTTCCCATCCGGTGGGTTGCGTATCTGACATCCTGCGTATCAGATATTTGCATTCTGATTCATAATGATAGCAAACTTACAGTTATGAAGTAGCAACAAATTAATTTTATGGTTGGGGTCGCCATAACATGAGGAACTATACTAAAGGGTCGCAGTGTTAGGAAGGCTGAGAACCATGGGTGTAAGAACAGAAACGAATATCCAGTGTCTGACTCTATCATTCTCTGCTTATTCTTTTGAGGCATAGTCTGTCTCAGAACTTGGGACTTGGGTTTTCTGAGCAAGGTTGGAAGCCAGTAAGCCCTGTGCTTAGAAGGATGTTGGATGCCCTGGGTTGTTAATGGGCGCTGTGATCTGAACTCTGTGTAATTGCCTGGCAAGTACTCTTAACCACTGAACCATTTCTCCAGGCCTCCTTTTTCTTGGTTGGATCTTGCTTTGTAATTAGTTGCCTTGAGATTCTCCCTTCTCAGCCTCTTGTGTGTTGGAATGTAAGGTGTGTGTACTACCACAATTGCCTAAACATCTAGGTTTCTTGTTTTTGAGAGAGTCTCACAGGTAAAACTTGGCTGGCCTGCTGGTGTTAAAGGTGTATACAAACATGCCTTCCTCCTATTTTTTTTTTTGATGGTAGTATTGACATGTGGAACAAACATGTTAGCTTTAGAAAGAGCTGCTTGTCTTTGTTTTTGTTTTTGAGACAGGGTTTCTCTCTGTTGCCCTGGCTGTTCTGAAATTCACTCTGTAGACCAGGCAGGCCTCAAACTCAGATCTAACTGCTTCTCCCTCAGTACTAGGATTAAAGGTGAGAGCCACCACTACCCAGCTAGAAATAAAGAATTTTTTTTTTTAAAAAAAGAAAAGTGTTATTCTGACGATGTGATTCATTTCCTGCATCACACACCCATTTATAACATGCTCTCCATGGCTCTTAATGTATTCAGAATTGCACACAGTCACAGTCTGATGACATCCTTCACATAGACCCATGTTCTAGTCCTCCTGGTGCCTGATGCCTTCAGCACCTCAGCCTTCTGCTACCACCTTTGTTTCTGTCTTTTGTGGATGTAGGTACTGTAGACATTTCATAGAAATAGAGCCACACAGTGCCTGTCTTCTTTTGACGTGGTGTTTTTAAGGTTCATGGATGTCTTAGTAGGCGTCAGGGGTTCGTTTCCACTTTTTGTCTAATGGTGTTCTATTTTGTGTTTATACCACATTGTATTGGTTCATCAGTTGTTGGACACGTGGCTGGTTCCAGTTTGAGCTACTAGGAATAATGCTTCTGTGGGCATGCACGTGTAGTTTCTGTGTAGACAGTTAGGGCTGTAGGAGTCTGATAAGTGTGAATTTGGAGGAGCTACAGAGTATGTACTTTCTGTGACACCCCCATTAGCCGTATAGGAATGTACTTTTTTTTGCTAATGCTTGTAATATTTGTCATTTTTATTATGGCCTTCATAATGAGTATAGAGTGTATCCTTATTTGTGGTTTTGATTTGCATTTCTCTGATGACTAATGGTGTTGAGCATGGTTTTACTTGCTTTTGGCCTTTTGAATATTTTTATGGATAGAGTTTTCAAGTCTTTTAGCCGTTGTTTAAGTTGGGTGATAACGATTTCTGAATTTACTGCCTGAAAGTTCTTTGTAAGTCTAGGATCGCCAGGCATACAGTGCGCAGCATTTTTCTGAATTCTGTGACTGCATTTTCACTTTCTTGTTGTATAGTTTTTCCAAGCACATTTTTCATTTTGATGAAATCCAGTGTGCCTCTTTTGCCTGTGATGTTGGTGTCATATCCGAGAAACCTTTTCCTAATCCAGGGTTTAGAAGGTTCACGCTTATGTTTTCTGCTTTGCTTTATTTAGCTCTTAGATTCATTTTTAATTACTCTCTATGTGTTTCACGTTGTGTGCATGGCCACCCATTTGCACATGGGTATCTGATTTCTATCCCCATTGTTTGAACCCACTTGTTAAAACTGTTGATTTAATGCGAGAGCTGCTGGACTCCGGCCTCAGTGGCTGCTGTCTGCTTCTGCCAGCCTCACAGCACCTCAATCACTGCACCTTTGCAGTGTTTGGAGGTAGAAAGTGAGCCTTCTTCCAGAGCAGCTCGTCAAAGAGCCTGCTGCTTTTACTTGACATATGACACATTTTTAAGGAACATTGTTAGCAGTTGCTATAAATTTTTACATTCAGTACTTATTTCTCTCAAAGTTAATATCTCACCATTTCTCCAGAATAACACATTTATATATTCATACATATCATGTATATAGTAGATCACCATGTTTTTGTAAGGGGGCATATAGCATATAGAAACATTGCTAAGTCTCACTTGCCATACACATTACTTCAAAGAATAATTTGATAATACCAATGATTTCAGGATCTCGACCTTATCAAATTATAGGCCATATAGTATAGAAGAAGATAAAAGATTTTAAGGAATGGGAATCAAGCCAATATCTAGATGTAAGATATCTGCAAAAAAAATTATGGTGTAAAACACTTCCAGAATATGTACAAATTCTCTATGTTGATAACATATCTTTCAATATCACAAAAGTCTAGTGATCTAGGGTAGATCAAAGTCTGTCCATGGAACACTAAGTAATAGTTTGCTTTGATTTTTTTTTCCCAGAGCCAATTAGTAAAAAATGTCTGTTAAACCGAAATCTTTATTTTGCTTAAAATATTTCCATAGTAGGAAAAATGTGCTCTGCTATCCCCATGTTCCTGTGACAAATGGAAGTTTTTAGTCTCCCATCATCTGACCCTACCAGAAACACTACACCGAGGTGCTTCCTATTTCAGTTGCCATCCTGAATGGTCTCATGAAAAGAGTAAGTCGCCAAATATTTTTGTCTTAATACTCATACAATACAGATAAACCTCAAATCTAATCTAGAGCTCTTAAGAACAATGGTGTACTTAACAAGGAACTCCCTGTATCAGGCTTACCTTAAACTCAAGAGAGTAAAGGCGTATGCCACCATGCCTGGCCCTTCTCACACTTTCAGAGCATAGTTTTCATTCAGTTTGTTCAACTGCTGGTTTATAAATATTAGTAAAAGAGGAACTACCCAGAACACAGATTTCATCAAGCAACCTGTTGAGACTAAATTTCAGGGGAGGAAGTTTTTGCTAAGATGCCTTTCCTTTATGGTGAAGAAACCTTTGTTGAGAAATTAACGTCAACTCTGAGAAAATGGTGGCATTTCTGTGCAGCCTTTAAGGAGCATAATTTTCTGACATTTCAGTTCAGATCTTTGAAGAGAATCTTTTTTTTCTGCTACAGAAGTACAAGGAACTTATTTTACAGCTATCCTATGTGACTACCCACAAGACTTCTGTGCTGGTTTGAAAGAAAATGACCCCCAAAGGGAGTGGCACTAATAACAGGTGTGGCCTTGTTGGAGGAAGTATGTCATTATAGGGGTGGACTTTGTGGTCCCTTGTGCTCAAGATAACCACCCAGTGTCTCAGTTCACTTCCTGTTGCCTGCAAGATGTAGAACTCTCAGCCACTTCTCTAGTACTATGTCTGCCTGTGTACCACCATGTCCTGCCATGATGATAATAGACAAAACCTCTGAAACTGTAAGCCATCTAATTAGATATTTTCCTAATTAGAGTTGCTGTGGTCATGATGTCTCTTCACAGCAATACAAGCCCTAAGACCCCCTCCATTTTTCTAAAGCACGAGGAAACTGACCTTCAGTGAAAGTCAACTCTTATGTTAACTACCTTAAGATGAAAAGTTAAAACTCCTTTCTAAATTGTTTTGCAGACTATTCTGATATTCCATGTAAGCTCGCTTAGGGTTAGTGGCAGTCCTGGCAGGATATTTTGTTTGAACTGTGATCAAAGAATGGATCCTCTAGAGACTATATAGACCTTCTCCTGAATATAAAACCCGCTAGTCATGGTACTAAAACCCACCTCAATTAAAAAAATGCTTGTTCTCCAATTTCCATGAACTCTAGTTGATTTATTAAGAATCCTCCCCAGCCCCTACCCCTTTTTTTTAAATATTTATTTATTTATTATGTATACAATATTCTGTCTGTATGCCTGAAGGCCAGAAGAGGGTGCCAGACCTCTTTACAGATGGTTGTGAGCCACCATGTGGTTGCTGGGAATTGAACTCAGGACCTTTGGAAGAGCAGGCAATGCTCTTAACCACTAAGCCATCTCTCCAGCCCAGCCCCTACCCCTTAAAACAGTGTTGTTATGTTGTGCTGGCCAGCCTTTCATGATTAAGCAGAGCAATGACTGGGCTGGGTCCATGCTCAGCATGGTGGTTCTAGCCCCTCAGGCAGCTGCTGTGTCACTGAGTTAACTGGAAGTTTTGTGGTGTAACATAGGGGTTGGCAGATGTTTAAAAACACTCCTGCCACCTTGGTCACATCAGTTTTCTCTTTGTTCTTTTTAATATAATGTTAAAAAGATACTGGCCATGCCAGGCAGTGGTGGCGCACACCTTTAATTCCAGCACCTGGGAAGCAGAGACAGTGGATCTCTGTGAGTTCAAGGCTAGCCTGGTCTATAGAGTGAGTTCCAGAACAGGCTCCAAAGTTACAGAGAAACCCTGTCTTGAAAAATCAAAAAAAAAAAAAAAAGTTGACTTTGTGGAAGAGCTGGTGCTGAGGGAAAGTTAGGAATTTTCCTCTATCACTTAGGACAGTAGTAGAGTGACCAAATGGTTGTAAGCTTTGCTTTGGTGTAGGAGCCTCAGTTCATGCGTGGCTATGCTAGACCTGCTTTGCTTAGCTTTACAGGAATGAGAGTAGAACTCTGTAGAAGGAAGTCCTATGTTCTCAGCTTTCAGTGTGCAGGCTTCTCATCGGTGGTCTAGGAGAACAATCATGTTGTTCTTGCTCCTCAAATTGCTCATGTTTGAAAAAAAAACTCAGGTACAGCTACAGTAGATTCTGATTCAATATGTCTGTGGGGAGGCCTGGAACTCTGTGTCTAGTCTGCTTGTCTTCGATTCCACACTTTGAGTACTGAGGACACAGGAGACTGAAGTGTTTCATTGGAGCAGAGTGTACCAGTGTCAATTTGGATTGAGATTGTGCAGGGTGAAGTGTCATGTGTAGTCACACACATTGATGATGTGATTAGATTGTGGCTTTAGTGAGAATTCTAGTTTTGGGAGGACTTGGTGTTCTTAGTAGAGAACAGGATATTAGAGATTGCAGTGCCTGACCTTTGGGTACACAGATGGAAGTGGGGTCTTTGTGACTGGGTTAAGGAGATCTGGGGTCTCCCGAAGTCTTTCCTCCTATTAGGAGTACAGATAGGTGGTGCTTCTTCCTTGCCACCTCAAGTGGGGATGTGGTGATTATTAATAGCATTAGAAACTCATGGAGCACATTCCATTTTGGTTTCTAGTGCACGTCTAGAATAAATGTAAAAGTGTCTGAGAGTGTGAATGAAGAAGAGGCCTGTCTTCAGAGTGAGCTGGGTCACAGTAGGCCCAGAGCCAGAGTGGCTTGCACTGTTTGTACTAGAAAAAACAGATGAGACCATTGTGGTGGTGTGGAAAAAAGCTATAGACTCATACAGTGACAGGCGTTCAGACCACAGCTGTGATCTGAGTCAGCGAATTGGGCAGGTATAAAAATAATCAGATGGGTAGCTCAGGGAAGAAGCTTATGCATGCTCCTCCCCTTCTGATTATGTGCCCATTCTTCCATCTAGGGAAGCAGTCAGGAAAAGATGTCATAGTTAGAGTAAAAGCCTGGGACCCAGGTTGTGGGAATACAGATGTCATAAAAGCAGTGGCTGGAAGGTAGGGTGAGCTTGATGAGGGGAAGGACAGGTGAGGGAGAAGCAGGTTAAAAATCAGTCTTGGCAGAGATTTGCATGTCATGCTTAAGCATGCCCCTGTGGGCTGGCGGGTAAGAACAGTGGCTTCTATGTTGGAGCTCTGGAACTTTAGAATGGTGGTTCTGAGGGAACTTTGGGAGCCGGTATTCTCTCTTTTCTGGAAGTTCCAAGACTCATTGAGGTAGAGGGACTTGATCAAAGATTAGTGTCATTCCAGTGTAAATTTCCTCCTCCTCCTCACCCCCACTCCGCCTTCTCGCTGGAAATGTTATCTGAAATAAATTTCTTTCCAGAGCTTGCAAACCAGTGGTTTGAGGTGAAGGAAAAGCTGCTCTGCTAGACCGTATACCGACAGAGTCCCACAGTCACTCTGGTGATTTGTGTGATCTCTTCCTGCCTTGTTTTTAGTTCACATTCACCGTCTTGAATAACAGTTTTGACTCTAAGTAACAGAAAATATAGCGGAATCCCAGCCAGTTTCAAAAGTGGCTGTCCTGTGACATGATGACTCAGGACTTAGGGTTTGCTGGTTTTCCACTTGGCTGTCTTAAGGATGTGGATCTTTCTAGCTGCAACCTCTCTTGTAAAATTTTAAAAAATTTTTATTATCTTGGGTACAGACACTGTAATAAATGTTATTTTTATCAGCTTTATTTTTTGACTTTAATTTCTTTGTTTTTAAACATTCATTTATTTTATCTGTATGAGTGTGTCTACATGTATATATGTGTACTGTGTGTGGTGGTGTCCTTGGAGGCCAATAAAGGGCATTGGCGTCTCTTACTATGGTTGTGAGCCACCAGAGAGTGATGGGAACAGAACCCAGATCCTCTGCAAGAACAGCAAAGTCCTCTTAGCCACTGGGCATCTTTTTAGTTCTCTAGTTTCTAGAAATGTATTCATGCAACTTAATGAAAAAATCTTGGGTTGAACACGTTAGACTAGGTTGTAATTCCAGGACTCTGGAGTCTGCGACAGGATGAGTTCTAGACTAGTCTGGGCTAGTGAGACCCTGTTTCAATGCCCCTTCCCAGGAAGTGAAATCTTTTGTTAATGTTGTCTTGATACGCGAATAATTACTAAGTCTATTTACGGCAGGCTATTATGTAATTTGGAAAAACAAGTACAAGTGTTTATTGCTGAATTTGGTCAGCCGTGGTACAAATTTTGCAGTCTGTTGCATCAGGCGGGCCAGTCTTTAGAGAATAACAGTTTTAAGACTATTTCCTATGATTCATAAGAATGAAAACCAGATTTTATATTTTGACCTTTCAAAGAACTGTAGTCTGGCAGAATTGCACTTAGCTTTATTATAGCAGTTCTAGCATTAATTCAAACTGTCTAGTTATCTACAAGTATAGATTTAACATTTCAGTTTTACAAGTGTGACTTTGATAGTTAATTTCCATCTTCAAGTTAGCAGGCTCAGAATTAAAATAAGTTTGACTACTACTGGAAACTGTCAATATGACATGCCACTATACAGAGGTAATCCCTTGAAGCAGCCTGATAAACAAAGTCCACCTTTAGATGACTTTGGAAAAGAACATTTACCTTTCGTTTTAGAAACGACTTTCCAGGAGATCGCCCAGGTTTGAGAAGGAGGAAGGGCTGTGGACTTGGCAAGGAGAGACGATGTTAGCGGACACTGCCAGAACCATGTCTGAATAGTGTATTCAGCAAGGTGCACCTTAGCTTTGGACTGTAGCCTTTGGCCTGCTGTGTGAGAGGAAGTATGATTAATATTGGATTAGAGACTTGTCATAAAGCTTTACTTTCCCCAGCAGTATTTAGAATATAGTCCTCTCCCACCTCATTTAAAACAGCCCTGAACCTAGCAACAGATCAGCCTCATAGTAGACCTGCTCTCAGTGAATAGCAGCTGCTCAGGTTAGCTGTGTGTAGTCGCTGCCTCCTACTGCACCTGGTGAGTGCTTGCCTATGCCGTGCTCTTTGGAGTTTGGAGACTGCTTACTGGGGTTTATTCAGAGAAAGCAGTCATACAAAATTTGAAGGGAAAATTTCGGACAGCATTGCCGTGTTGTTCAGAATCATCTTGGGGGAGCTGTAAGCAGAAAGGCAGCTTTATACAATGGAACTGTTTATCCGAGGTGTGGACATAGCTAATTGAAAACTTTCCCCACTACCTTGCTCACACAGTATAGTCACTAAGGAAGATCAGAAAAAAATTGTTGCCTGTGCTGCAGCCCCAGGAAGAAAGACTTGATTATTCTTCAGTGCTCTTTGGGCATTGGCGTTTTACAAAGCACTTAGATTACCTTGTCGTGCACACTGCTTCCAAATCCCAGTGCTTCGGTAGCACTGTCAGCCAGGGTTGGTGTGAGACTTGAGCTGATACTGAATTTAGAAGTCCTTTGCAGTACACACACACACACACACTGGAGGTGGGGTGGGGAGGAGGGGCAGGAATAGAACCATTTGGAGCACAGTTACGACTGTAAGTAGGGAACATTTAGAACAAGTGAACTTCAAAGATTGCCAGGGTGCTGTTGTTCTCCACAGATCAGTAGCACGGGAGGTGAGTTTAAATTCAGCCCAAGCACTCTGATTTTTCCAGTTTAGGACAAGGCTGGAGTTAGACTTATAGGCACTAAAGACAGAAGATGTATGGAGTTTGCATGGGCATGGGAGGAAAGGGGTTTATATTATACATACCTGTGCACAGGTGGCCATGGACAGTGCCCACTTGCCATGTCTTTCTTTATCTGTTCTGCTGGAGGAGGGATGGCATTGTTAGGAAAATAGCAACGATTTGTAGACTCTCACAGATTGGTTTTGTGATCCTAAAAGAAAATCCTGTTTGAATCCTAGACATAGCAGTGCTGACTCATCTTAGTGGGTGCACTAATACAAAGTGTCGTACCTGGCGAGCATTTTATAAATTTGATGAAGTCTCATAAGAATTCTTTATCATCTTTTCTTTTATTATTATTCTGCTAATTGGTAGAAAAAAGTTCCCAAATAAAGTGAGCTATTGTCCATTATGTGGTATCACACTGGAGTGTCTGTAATAGGAAAGATTGAGGCTTTGGAAATGCTTTAATTGAAAATCGGTGTCAAGTCAGATCTTGAAAGTATAAAAAAATGACCTGGTAAAATGTTATGTTGAAGTGCCCCCATTTTTTCTAAATTGTATAGCTAACAATTATGTGCTATAAAATTCCCTTTTGTAGTAAAAAAAAAATCTAGAAGAGAAGAACCTCACGGCTAAGTCTGAGACACATAGTTGTCTACGTTGAGAATGTGCAGAATGGAACAGTATGAGAACCGGGCAGTTTGCTTAAAAAGTGTCCACGGCCTCATTATATAGCAGGCCAGAGTTTTAATACTCTTACTTTTCTTTCTTTTTTTAAAAATATTATTTATGTTTTTTATGTATGTGCGTTCTGCATGCCAGAGAGGGCATCAGATCCTATTATAGATGGTTGTAGCCACCATGTGGGTGCTGGGAATTGAACTCAGGTCCTCTGGAAGAGCAGCCAGTGCTCTTAACCACTGAACCACCTTCCCAGCCCTACTCTTATTTGTCAGTTGCCTATCCTTGCATCTGCTCTGACACAGCAGTTCAGCCTTCTCTAGTTTTCCTGATCCTCTGCAAGAAAAAGAGCCCTAACCATCGAGCCATCTCTCCAGCCCTAGACTAGTCATTTTTGCCAAGGCTATCCTCCCTCTGAGTTTCTCGTATGAGGGCAGTGGGTTTTACTTCTTGAATGGTGTCTAAGTAAAAGTCTTCCTGAATGGACAAGTCAACACACTGTACATGCTACCTGTTCTTTGATGCTGGAGTTTCCCGTTGACCTTGCTGTGGAAAATTTTGCATTTTCAAGCAAAATTTTTTTCAAGCAAACAGTTTTCAGAATATTCCAGTTATTCCTCATTTTGGGCAGGGCCTGAAGGTTGTGGCTAGAGGACTGTTAAATTAGTGAGTCCAGGCTGTATTCTGAAGGAAGACCTGTTCTAGCGTAGTGGGCAGGCCAGCATGGAGCCATGTGGCTGAAGGTACTGCTTTGGCTGTTGCTGGGTTAGGAGCCGGAGAGAAAATAAACATGGAGGTGTGTGGAAGAGTCAGTGCTAGAGACAAGAGAAGTACAGACCAAGGGGTAGCTGGCAGAGCAAACTGGGATTTTGACAGACTTTTTTTTTTTTTTTTAAAAAAAAGATTGTTTCATTGTCTTTTTAATTTTTTTTTATTGAGCTATACATTTTTCTCCTCTCCCTTTCTTCCCCTCTCCCATGATCCCCATGCTCCCAATTTACTCAGGAGATCTTCTTTTTCTCCTTCCTATGTAGATCCATCATGTATGCCTCTCTCAGGGTCCTCTTTGTTGTCTAGGTTCTTTGTGGTTGTGGACTGTAGGTTGGTTTTTCTTTGCTTTATGTTTAAAGCCAGTTATGAGTGAATATATATTATATTTGTTTTTCTGGATCTGAGTTACTTCAATATGTTTTTTTTTTCTAGATCCATCCACTTGCCTGCAAATTTCAATATGTTATTATTTTTTGCCACTTTGTAGTACTCCACTGTGTAAATGTACCACATTTTCTTTATCCCTTCTTCGGTTGAGGGGCATTTAGATTGTTTCCAGGTTCTTGCTATTATGAATAAGGCTGCTATGAACATAGTTGGGCGCACATGTCCTTGTGGTATGATTGAACATCCTTTGGGTATCTGCCCAAGTGTGGTATTGCTGGGTCTTTAGTGCTGTAGGAAGATTTGCCACACTTGAGGTAGATTTTTTTTCTTAATTTTCTGAGAAATCACCATACTGATTTTCAAAGCAGCCATACAAGTTTGTACTCCCACCAGCAATCGAGATAGAGGAACATTTCCTTTACTCCACATCCTCTCCAGCATAAGCTGTCATCAGTGTTTTTGATTTGGCTATTCTAACAGGTGTAAGATGGAATCTCAGAGTTGTTTTGATTTGCATTTCTCTGATGGCTAAGGATGTTGAACATTTCCTTAAGTGTCTTTCAGACATTTGAGATTTGTCTGTTTCGAGTTCTCTGTTTAGATCTATACCCCATTTTTTTTTTTTTAAATTGGGTTATTCACTCTTTGGATGTCAAGTTTCTTGAGTTCTTTGTATATCTTTGAGAGTCTTGATGTGGAGTTGGTGAAAATCTTTTTCCATTCTGTAGGCTGCAGTTTTGTCCTGTTGACCGTGTCCTTTGCTTTACAGAAGCTTTTCAGTTTCAGGAGGTCCCATTTACTAATTGTTGTTCTCAGTTTGACACAGACTGAGATCTGAGCAGTGTTGAAGGACTGCTGGCAGGTGCTTTCAGGACAGTTGATGCAGTGGTGCTTTTTTCTCAAGCAGACATGCACCTGCTTTCAGCTTGTGTTTGCTGATGTCGCCTGTTGACATGCGAGGGGCCCGCTTCCGAGGTGTTTCACGCCACTCAAGCATGTTGCCATCGAGTGTTTTGAAGACCAGAATGGTAGACTTGGTACCAGCGCTGCTGCCGTGGTCAGGGTCCTTCTGTTTATCCTTCAACCTTTGACCTTATAGTTACAGATGTTCCCACAAGCGATTGATTATGTCACCTTCTTCTCTGTTCCGAGTGCTGTGACATGTACTGTTAGACACATTCTGCCTGGCCCTGGAGCAGTACAAGCCCAGCTGACATGCGTCCCTTCTTGTTGCTACCTCTCTAGCCTTCTGTCAGGCCCTGGTTCTTACATCATTTCCATCTAGCGCTTAAAATTCTTCTGACCTCTGCCTGAATTCCTCACTGGGCCCAAGTTATAGATGTAGGTGATTAGTCTATTGCCATAGCACTTGGCATTTTCTTTCTGCAGTCTTTGATTAGTGTTAGAGAGGGCTCACCACTACCCTCCTGGCTATCACATAGCTGAATTCAGCCTAGCCTGGTGTAGTAATTCATTATGTCGCTGAATCCTAACCCCCCTAAGAAGTTTCATTTGGTAGGTCTTTCTGATCATCCTACTGAAGTTACCCTTTACGCTGGGCTCTGTAGTGCCTCTTACAGCTTTGCATTGCTCTGTGAATTTTATTGTCAGTGGTGATCTTTTGGGGTGCAGGATTAGTGCTCCTGACACAATAGTTTTTGGCATCCACTGGGTGCTATATCAAGGTTTGTTGGGCAAGATTCACCTTCAGAAAGGTGTGTGTAAAATTAAAAGTCCTGGCAGCAAAAGTCTTCATCAGTTCTTTCTTCTCACTCTTCCTCTCCCTCATTGGTCGGTTCATTTTACTCTTGTAGTATGTGTTTGCTTTGTTATGAGCTGTTCACACACAGGAAAGGAGGAATGTTGGGCAATTTGGAATTCTGGGTATGAAAGTTAGTCATTATGACTAGTCTGTGAAACACAGGTGATAAAGCTGCTAATAAACTTTAATCTCTGAGATTACTCGTCTTCCGGAAGAGCAGCCGTTCTGAGGATACCTTTACGGCTGGAGGGTGTGTGTGCTGCTGTTTACTACATAGTCTTAGATGGTGCCTTGTTTTGGGCTTGCTGTTTTCTTCTTGACTTTTAGATTACATTGTATTGGTCTCATGGTTCCGGAGAACTTAGCAGTGCACACCATCGCTGCCAATGACTAGTGAAGTCTTAGCAAGGCGAGGTGTTTTCATTTCTGTCCCCTCCGCCCTTTGCTATTACTAATTGTTGTCTCATTTGATGGATCACAGAGTATGATTGGGAAATACTGAGTAGTTACATTTGGAGAGAGACAGCTGGAGTAATCTGGCAGGACTGCCCAGTCTCATTAAACATGTTGATGAGTGCACACAGGAGCGGTCCTGTGCTTCCTCCTCTCTTGAATCACTCAAGACCCTGCAGGGTCCTGGGCTTGGAACAGGTGACTCAGATGAAAGTTTGGAAAGTAAAACTGCTGTCGTTTCCGGCTGTTGTTACCATTCATGGCCTGAGCTAATGAACGCCTTCCCCTGCTTTCTCTCCTCTTGCTCTCTCGTGTGAATTCTTGCCTACTTTATTTCTTTTTGCACAGTCTTTGTTTTCCAGGAATGAGTAGAAATGCAGAAGAATGCCGTCATTACTATCTGTTGATCCTGCTGCATGGCAGGCTCTGACCTCCTGTCTGTACATCACTCCCAGATCCTTCTCTCTGGGGGTCTTGCTGTGGAGCCCCGGTTGCCCTGGAGTTTTAACCTTCTGAGTAGTAGCAAGACAGTGGACACTAGGTACTGTGCCAGCAGAACATTATTTTGTAATAGTTTATATGCCATGTACTAGGTTGGTTGGTTCTTTTTTTTTCTTCCATGTGCGTTTGTATCACTGCATAGGAGTAGAGATAGTGAACAATTTTTGAATCCCTTTTCTTCCACCATGTGGGTACCAAGGAACAGAGCCAGGTAGTCAGGTGTGGCAGCAAGTGTCCTTGTTGATCCAACTTGGCAGATCTGCCAGAACAGCTTTTAGTATTTTTAATATAAGTCGCTTGGAAGTTTTCAGCTGTTTTCTTAGAGGACATGTTGTATAGATCAGGGCCGATGATGTATAATTAAATAAGATGGAAACTCTTCCTTTATGGTGGTTACATAGAATTTGTAGTGAAACCGTAAACCCCAGAAATTAATAAAGAATTTGCTTCAGTTAGAGACAGTCACTTCTTTGACTCTCCACTTTGAGAAGTCGAACGTACAGAGGCTCTGGACCTGCCCAGTGGGTCCTGCCTATCTGTAAAAGGCATTCTCCCTTCCTTGCTGTGCTTGGGCAGAGTCTCTGGTTCTTACACCAGAAGAAGTAAGAGTGAGCAGGGTTATTGGGGCTTCTAGGTGCTGACACGGGAGGCCCAGGGTGAAGACCGTGAGTTTCCTGGGAGGAGAGAAAGTTCTGCCATGGCTTCAGTGCAGCATCTGCTGTTTGGGGTTTTAAAGTGACTTACCATCTTGATATCTTCTCCCTAAACATTGTAATTCAAGCCCACATTGTATTCTGTCTCTAATTTATTCTATAAATCTGAAATAGTCCAGAAAGGATTTCCGTCTTCAGTGTCATCACAATGGAAACTGTATTTTGACCTTGATGTCTGCAGTTACTGTTGTTTTCAGGTGTACTGAGTAGACTGCAGTGTTGACATCCAAATGCGAAAATAAACATTTGAAGATTTATTTAGTTTTCTCAGTTCCACTGTCAGCACAAGAAAGCCTTTTTCTTATCTGTGCTGAAAAAGCACCTTATGTTTAGAGTAAGGAAAGGAGCAGGGATAGGTTTTATGAAGTGGGACACTCAACCTCTCTCCTTGCTGCAGCTAACCACAGCAGTGAAGATTATTACATCGGCATGAGTCTCTGTGGCCAGGTCTTCAACTACATACCTGGCCCCTAAAAACATCTCAGTGGTTGTTCCTTGTTTCTGTGGGTGATGAGGCTGAGTTTATAGGGCTTGTTATCTCTCCCAAGGCAAGAGAGAGTTAAGCACTCTCTGCTACCTCAGGACTCTGGGAACATTAGTGTAATAAATAGATATTCTTCTCCCTTAAGGATCTCACAGATTCTGTGTTAATGATGGATTCCTAATTCATACTAAATTAGATCAAGGGCATTTTATTCTGTCTCCTTTCTCTCTGTAGTTACTCATCTTTAATTTCTAATGTAAACTGTGATAGTATTCACCTAAACAAAACTGGAAACAAAACCACTGGCATATGTTTTGGGACATGCTGCCTTGAGTTTGTTCCCTTTCTTTAATCTTTAGCTGTGGGTCCTTATGGTATTTATTTTTCTGATTCTCAGTGCCCTTATTTGAAACAAATAAACAGACAAAAAAACCAAACCAGCCAATCAGAGTAAGTAATGGGGTTGTGAGATGAAGTAAACTTCCTCACCAAGTGTCTCTCCAGGCTGAATGCAGAGTTACCATTGTGCTAGACACCAGAGATAGCAAGAGTCTTCTAACTGCAAGTCTGGAAGAGCTTACAGTCAGTCATTCTGAGGCAGATTTACTTGTCAACAGATAAATAAAAATGTATTGGTAGACAGGAAAAGCACTCCCTAGTGAACATCTACTATTTGAAGATGTCGCTAACAAAGGCATAGGTCAAAGAGTTCTGAGATCTGGTCCCGGGACCTTCCGTGCTCCAGTGGGCCTTGCCATTTGTCCAGGAGGACATGTAAAGACCTCTTCAAAATCTTATGTTCTGGAATTGGTTTCATCCTATCTCTAGAGAAAGTGCCATCCAGCAGGAACTATGAACTTCAACCTCTCTCTGGTCCCCTGGGATTTCTTTTGGAGACCTCCTAGGCATGTGCCAGCATGTTCTGATCTTGATTCATTCAGGTTGAATAACAAGGTATTGTCGAAGGCAACAGGGCTCTGCACTGAAAGCCTTTTGGTAATCTCAGGTTGTCTGATGTCAGTGATCTCTTTGGACTAGGTTGTTTCCCTGAGTCTTTTAAATTAGTTGACTTCTGTTTTCCTTGGCTTCCTGTGCCACACTGCCCTCCCACATCCCTGCTCATGTCCCTCTGCTTACTCATCTGTTGCGCTCCCAGTGCCTTTGTCTTTTCATTGTATGGGGCTTACAGTGAAGAGTGTGTGCCAAAAAGTGAAGCGTCTTCACTCCAGTGCTAGCTTGGGCATGCATTAAAGGAGTGAGACTTCCCACTTCCTCTGGTGCTGCTTTGTCGTGGAGAAACTTTGACTGGCAGATGGAATGGAGGGCACAGAGATTTTTGCTCACTATGCACGCTTTACACGTGGCAGGCAGCCTTCTTCACATTCTAGACGTGACAGGAAGATGACTGCCCTACAGCAGCTGCTCACAGGAAGAGCACTGATTGGTCTCTTGAGACTCCAGTTCTCAGCCGCAGTCAGCCCCTCCACAGATGTGTAGTGCTCCCCCATGTGGCAGGGCCACAGTGAGCTCTTGTATTCTATGGAAAGATGTTGTCACCCTTTATTTCTGTCCTGTCTGCCCTACCCCAGATACAATCACCGTTTTTACCAAGGAGAAAGATACCATAACTCCCTTCAGTGCTGTACCTAGACTGTGATTGATCTGGCTGTTCAGTGCTGACTACAGGAGCTATCAGTGCAGTTTACCTTCATGTGCTGGGACACAATAATATAGAATCTTGAAGGCATTGTTTGTAATTCTCACTGATTCTCAAACTATGTGAGCAGCACTGGCCAGCAGAATTATGATAGGAACCATGTGTCTTTTAAATTTTCCTACAGTGCAATAGAATGTGAAAAAAAATAGGTAAATTTGATTTTAATAATAGGTTTTGTTTAACTTATTATAGCCACAGCTGTTGCTTCATCATTTTAAAATGTCATTATTAATCAGGCAGTTTCCTTTCTAGAAAAAATAAGCCCACTGTATAGTGTGTGTTTATAGTACATGTTCACACCTTCTCAAAGCCCTCAGATAGGCAGAGCAGACTTAGGGGATTTAGCCTTACCTCTCTTCTCAGCTTTTTGGCTAAAATTGAGGGTTGTGAGAATTTGATTTATAATTAAATGAAACTTTGTTTAATTCCTTTTTTCTACTCAATGAATTTTAGGCGGTAGATTTACAGATTTGCCCTTTGGCTAGTACGGAATGGTGTGCTGCCGCTTGTGTTGCGAGGCCTGAACTTGTCTGAGTTCTTTGTGAGTGGTGGTATGTGCAGGGTGGGTGCCTCGAGGGAGTACCGTGAGGGCCAGACCAGTGGCTTCACTGGCCATAGAAAAGGCCTGCCCACGTCTTATTCCAGGTGAAGAACAAATTCTTCAGAGAAACTTGATTTCTGGGCTGATTTGTGTTGTTGCTGAAACCGAAGGTTTACTGAAAGGTCTGTCTGCAACTCCATAGCTTAGCTCCCCCCTTCTCCCAGACAGACTTTGAAGTGGACCTCCCACAGAAGAGTTGACTCCCAGGATAGAGGATGAAACTGACAAACAAATCTAACAACTTGGCCTTGGATTGTTTCTGTGCACTTCAGTTCGGCCAAGAATGATCTATATGTCCTTGTGTCTGAGGGGTGTGAGGCGTTGATCCTGGTCTCCCTAGAACGGAGTAGGCATTTCAGAGCTGAATAATTAGAGACTTCTTTAAAGGAACGGGCATTCCAAACTTCTAATTAGAAAAGTCTGTACTGCATATGACTGCAAATTAAAACAGCTCAGCTGGTAAAGGAGTCTTGATGGCAGTGCCCAACAGCCTTGTTTATTTCTCCTTTTTCCGAAGGATCATTTTTCCTTCCTAAGCCTTATTTATATAGGGATTAGAGAAACTGTCTGGCTTACAAAGTTACCAAAAAACAACAAAAGCTCCCACATGTTATCTCAGACTAACTGTGCCTGTGTTGGGACGAGAAGGAAGCTTTGATTAACTTTGCAGCCTTTCAAAATAATTGGCTAGGCTTGGGCTAGACTGCTCTCACTATGACTGACCAGTTTGTAAAATGATTCTTGTGAGGCACTTGAGAAACTTGGAGCCGTTGATAATAACTTTGGCATTAGCCTCAGAGAAACAGAAATACTTTAAATGTCTTTAGCATATTGATATGTTGGGCATAATTGTAATGTATTTTCCATCTGTTCAAAGGAGCAGCCACACCCTGAGGCTGTGGGTGTAAAGCAGTATCATAGTAATTTAGGAAGTATCCCAGAGAATTTCAGTGGGTTGTGCACATAAATCTATACCCTGCTTTTTGGCTTCTGAATAGTTGAAAGTTTAGTAAGTAAAGCTGTTGAGAGCATGTTAAATACCCAACAAAGGTAGCTAGGTATGGGTGTGTGCCTATAGTGGCCTCAGAAGAAACGTGTTTCTGATAAACAAGCAAAACAAAACAAAAAGCAACTCTATTCTCCGGCTTTGAAATTAGAATTGTTTACTGTCAGGTGATGGACTTATTGAATCTTCATTTATTTATATAATTTGTGTTTCTCCCTCTTGATCCTGAACTTGGAATAGCAGGAAACTACAGTTAGAAATAAAGAATGAGGAAACATATCCAGGGCTATCAGGATGACCTAACAGAGGAAGAGGCTGTCAAAATTATGCATCCAGCTATTGCTAGCTATTGCTGTAAGCTATCTACCATTGTATCTTTTCATTCTTCTTCTTTTTAAAAAATTTTTTTTGGGGGTGTGTGTGCGCAGGCACATTCATTGTGTATGATTGCGTGGGTGTGTATGTGGAGGCCAGAAGTGGGCACATCAGACACCGGATGTCTTCTTCAATTGTTTGCCACCTTATTTTCGAGGCAGTTTTTTTTTTGTTTGTTTTTTAAAATTGAACTTGGACCTTGCTGATTACATCAGCTGGGCTAGCCAGCAATCCCTAGGAACCCTCTTTCTCTGCCTCCCTGGTGCTGGGACTGCATGTGTGTGCTGCCATACCAGGAATTTTATGTGGATGCTGGGCATCTGAAGTCAGTTTCTCCCAACTGGATGAGGCATCTATCTTCTTAGCCCATCGTTTCACTCCCCTTCATGTTGGTATTTTAGCTGTCTCCAGGGTTGACAGCTTGGCTGTAGCACTGATCAGAGCGATAAGAAGTGAGGTAGTGCCATGACCTTGCATGGTTTGAGTCCCAGAATCTTGGCTACACAGAAAATCTGGGATCAGGTGGTCTGGTCTCCCTGGAGAACCTACAGCACTCTTGAGCCCAGTGTGTTTATCATATACATCTAAACAGGAAAGTGGGGTTATTGCATACAGCTGGAAAAGGATGAACTACGAGGCAGGCTTTGTTTGTCTCTATAGGACCAGTCTCTGTCGGGGACTGTTTTAGGCCGTAAGCATCTTTGGGGAAAAGCTGTGGTGGATATTTTCTGTGTACACTGTCAGCATTTGCACTCGGATACAGTCCAAGGAAGACTTTGCCATTCCTCTGAGCCTCACCTGGGGGGAGACTTTGCCAATTCCATGGGGCTGAGTGTTTGCTCCTTGATATGGCCAAGCTCATGTCAACACACATCTGCTCAAGCCTTCACTTGCTCCCTACACGACATCCTTGGGTATTCTGTTGGTGTTCTGCCACTTTCACTTCCCTGGCTGTCCTGGAAAGTTTGACAGAGCTTTAATAATGGTGTTTGAGGTACAAATTAGCATTTCTGCGAAGAATTTTTGTTTACTCTCCGGATGCACACATTCTTACCAGCTGAAGAAACATGACGTCAACTATGAAACAGACTAAGAAACAGGGAAATTGGGCAGTTCTATGAAGTAAAGTACTGCTTCCCCAGAATGGTATTCCTTCCTGGCGTGCCTATGCCGGGGAGAGGTAGAATCCAAAGATCCTTTCTGCATCCTGACCACAGCATATAACTGTTACAGCAAGTAGCATAGCCTTCGCTTCATGGGGAATGGAGTATCTCTGCTGAGGATGGACTTCCTTTTTCCCCGGTGCCTGCTGAGTGCTACTAGGCACAGTGCTCTTTCCATTTACAGGAAGAAGTGACCTCTGCCCTCCTTTGTTCATGCAGACAGTATAGTGGGGTAAGCAGGGACAGAGAAGATGATAGTTTTATTTAGACATAGGAGGGATGTTAGAGATTTGACTGCTGTCCACAACAACAGAATTTAGAGGCTTTAACTGTGTGTGTGCGCGTGCACTATTTTAGTTGGGCTCTCTGGGTTTGCATACACCTCAAGTTTCTGTGTCCTGATGGAAGGTAGGAGAGTTGAGTGTTGAGGCGGGAAACACGTATATATGACTGGATGGATGCGTGAGAAAGAGTTAGGGTGAGAGAATTGAGGGAACATACATTTGTAACTGACTCAGAAAGGCTTTTTAGGTGTCATTTTATTCTCCAAAATCTTTGCATCTTGAACACCTTAAGTGACTAAATTTAGCAGGCATTGTTGTCACAGTCAGTGTGCGTCTCTTGTCCTTAGTGGTCAAGTTGCTTTGTTTTCAGTTATACTCTGTCTCAGTGTAGACCCAGAGGAGCCTGAGGTGTGGGCCGGGATTCTCCTGCTTCTCTGGCAGTGTTTGCATTTTACCTGTGAGTGGTCTGCGTGCATTACTGGGCGCTAGAGAAACGCCCCCAGCACTTGGGGTGCGTCGGTACAGCTCTTTGATTTCTCTGTTATATTTTCCCTTGGAGCCATCCCTTCTTTTCAGAGTTTTAAAGTGGGTTGACACTAATTTATACTGAAGTTGAAGGTCTGACATGCACAAGGATAAAGAAGTCCAAGTAATAGAAGCCTGGTCTGTGAGTTAGGGAGAGTAGCCTAGGATCACACTGCGTGGCGCCACGTGGGTTTGAGATTCTCAGGCTGTGCCTGCAATGCCCTGGCTTGTCCCTTTCTGAGCATTTCATTCAGTGATTCATGCGCCTATCTGAAAGGGGGCAGTTACATCATTGGTTCAGTTTTGCATTGGTTCATTCTTGGCTGAGAAGAGGATGCCACTCCCCTTATTAACCTGCATTTTCTCATGAACACAGTTGTATGACAGAAGCTACTTGGTGTTAGACAGTTCCAGGGCAAAGAAGGAGGGGAGAAAGAAACAGGATGATCTGGAAGGTTCATGGAAGTAGGCCCTGTGCCAGCACTGTCATGTGCTTATCTGTTTGAGCTGAGGAGGACATGGGAAGCTTAGTAAAGTTGAGTTACCTGTCTGTGATTATATGGCTTGAAAGGTTCTGGCTTGGAATTCAAGATCTTTCCACTGAGCAGTACTAAGAATTTTCACTACATCCACTTTCTACGTCATTATCATTGCTGGTCCCTGTCTGTGTCTGTCTGTAAAACCATGGCCAACTGAAGCGCCCCTGTCCTGTTTTTTTCTGGTGCCAGGTTCTGCCTATAGGGAGCACTGGCAGCCTTGTACTGATGGGGTCCTGGCACCAAGGGCAGAACAAACCATAGGACAATGCTTGTTCTGTCTGTGCCATAAGTGACTATAACATTCAGTGGCCGGCTGGAGAGGTGGCTCAGATGTTTAAGAGCACTGACTGCTCTTCCGGAGGTCCTGAGTCCCAGCAACCACATGGTGGCTCACAACCATCTGTAATGAGGTCTGGTGCCCTCTTCTGGCCTGCAGGCATACATGGAGGCTGAACACTGTGTACATAATAAATATATCTTAAAAAAAAAACAATCAGTGGCATTTACTGTGTGTTCTGTGCATGCTGGAAGTTAGAGAGCATGCTTGTACGTAAACCACCATCTCAGGTAATTCTTCAGATTATTTTGTTGTCCATCTTGTAGGTGATGACATTTAGGCTTGGAGTTGTTTATGAAGTTGCCTGAGTTCTTACAGAGCTAGTCTGTGCAGAGTTGTGACTTGAGATCTCTGTTTGAAATAAAAGCTTTTGAATGTGTTTTGGTGGTTTTGCACACACATTTTCATTGTGCTGCCTGGAGGAGATTGTGGAAATGCATTTCCTGGAGAACTTAGCAAAATAGGGTAGACAGACTTTGTTGAAGCTGAGACATGAGAAATGAAGTAGTGGATACAGAGGCCTCATCTGGCTCTGCTCTCTGGAGCACAGAGATAAGTGATTTCAGCAAGCGTGCAAACCATTTTTGGCTTTTTGTGAACTTTATTTCCATCCATTTTGTCCACAAATAGTCACTCACCGAGTCTCATTTAACTCAACAGAACATTTCCAAGCTTTAATCTAACAGATACTTCTTTTCAAACAATATTCACTGTAGAAATTGCCAGCTCTCGAAGGTATTTTGCTGCTTGCTTTGGATTTAGTCAGCTGTGTTTTTATAAGTTTCCCTCACTCTGTGGCTTAAAGAATGAAGTCATCTGTGTGATTTGCTCTTCAGCACGACATCTTGTTGTCTGCTGGAGTTTTTTCCCTTATCTTTCAGTGCTGCGGCCTGCACAGTCTGGATAGCCGAGACTGTGTGTGTGTGCGCGCTCGCCGGAATTGAGACACGGAGGCTTCTTTTCAGGTGGAAGAACAGCAACCTTTATTTTGCCCAGCAACCTTTTATACCTCTATTCCTTCTGTGGAGACCCACCGGCCAGAAAGAACACAAACATCCTTGTCAATTACAGACCACAAGGAAGTTCCCCTGCCGGTCAGGGGGATCACAACATTTCAGGAGTCACTATTGCTCAGCTCATGTGCAGAAGGGTGGTCCTAGTAAAAATGAAGCCAGGTTCTAGGATGATTAGCTAGCCCAACGGGTTCAGAGTTTCTTTCTCTTAATCGAGAAAGACTCAAAGAACGACACCCCCACCCTTTTTGTTCATTGTCAGATATCTATGTGCATGGTCTTTCCTCCCTCATTTTGTGAATGAGCCTTGTGCAGGGTATCAGCAGTAAATTCATTTTAATGTCTTCATGTTGCTGTTCAGATTCAGGAGGTGGTTGCTGGCCCATTTGTGAGAAATCTCTTTCTAGTTTTAGGTATTCCCCTATTCTTCTGTTGCAGTTAGAATTGTTGATTTAAGTTTGCATTAAACAGAGTGAATTAAAGCCCTAGGAAAATGCTCTGGGAGAATGAGGCTGGCATTTAGTTGGTGCTAAAACCAGCAGTAGCGTCTGAGTATTCAGCAGCTAGCTCAGTGGTGGAAAGCTAGAGTCTTTTCTGCTTTAAGCATTTTCAAGAGTGCTGGGAAGGTATCCAGAGGAAGAATATATAGTAACATTAACAAAGATTGACCATCAAGTTGTGTGTTGTATCACAAGAGTGAGTAGCAGAGTTAAATGTGTTTGTTTTCATTTGTTCCTTGCTATTGGGAAAAAAATAAAGATGTATCCTCACTGTTTAGAGTAGCCCATTGAAGGTAGTTGGGGGTAATGAGGAATTTGCCTGTGCTGAACTTGGATTTCATCAAATGTTTTCTAAAAATGGAATTTGTTTTGATTTTTTTTAAAGTAGAGTGAAAAATTCTGTATTCTGGTCTAAAATTTTTGAAGGTTTTCTTGTAGGCTTCACAGTAAAGCTTTTGTCTGCTATACAAACTGAATTCATATGATTAGTACTGGGGAATAAGTATTTAAACACAGCAAGGGTACATTGTCTTGTCTTCTCAGTCTACCCTCTATTTTTCTGAGTCTAAGACTCTACTGGAAAAAAGGTTTATACAGCTAGTCTTGACCTAGGACACTTGGAGGGGCTGAAGCGTATCAAGACTACCTGACTTAAAGCTTCTGTTCCTAGTGTACTGTTCATCCTCGCAGTCAGTACCTGAGTTTGGCCTCTTTCCCTGTTGAGTGTACTTGTTGTTGGACAGGACAGAATAAATATAAACAGGTATTTGTGCTTCATTAAGAAGTATGTGTAGCGGCGTAAACGAATGCAGACAGTTTGTAAAAATATATATAGTTTTAATGTAGAAATAGACTTACAGAACCACCGTTCCCGCGGAGACCAGGAAAGTAGAAGAGCCAGCTCGGAGCGAAATTTATAGGCAGACATTAGCCCGAGGCGAACACGCCCCCTAAGGGGTGGGACTTATCCCTACAAGTATGTATCTCAAGGATGACCTCAGCTAAGACTTTTAACAATAGTGGAGAGGGTATCTGAACTGGCCCTCTCCTGTAATCAGATTAGTGACTACACTAATTGTCTTCAGAGAGCCTTCTTCCAGTAACTGATGGAAACAGGTGCAGAGATCCCCAGCCAAGCACTGGACCAAGCTCCCAAAGTCCAGTTGAAGAGAGGGAAGAGGTTTTGTACCAGCCAGGGGGTCAAAATCATGGTGGGAAAACCCACATAGACAGCTGGCCTGCGCTAGTGGGAGCTCATGGACTCTGGACTGACCTAGCTAGGGAGCCTGCATGGGGCCAACCTAGCCCTCTGCATGTGTGTGACAGTTGTGTAGCTTGCTCTGTTTGGGGCTCCTAGCATTGGGACCAGGACCTGTGCCTGGTACTTGAGCTGACTTTTGGCAACCCATTTCCCTTGCCCAGCCTTGATGCTGGGGGAGGAGCTTGGACCTGCCTCAACTTGATATGCCATGCTTTGTTGACTCCCATTGGAGGCCTGCCCCTTTCTGAATGGAGAGATGGAGGTGGGGTTAGGAGAGAGGGGCTGGTATGTAAAATAAATGAAAAAATTTGAGAAAAGTGTGTATCTTGTATAGGCGTCCTGGCCATACTTTCGTGCATGAAGGAAACCTTATCCATAGCCAAATTTTCATTCTAAGTTTGATAAAAAGGGCTAACAAGAGTCAGTTTCATCTCTTTTTTGTTAGCCACCCTTCTGAAAGTTGTGTATTAGCAAAGCACTTAGAGTGACTTCCAGACAGTTTCGTCCACTTTCTCCACTTTTCTTTTGCATAAGGTTGTTTGTACTAATAAACTCACAATTTCTTTTTTGAGGGGTAACTTTTGAGAAATGAGAATTATATGAGAGGACTTAAACTGAATCTCCCGTGTTAATAAGGGAGTAAATGTCTATGTTTGCTTTCTCGTTAGTCATTGACTTTTCCATCAGAAACTGTAGCCCTCCCTGTAGCTGAGAGGACACCCGGGAGCTGAGGAGATACCATCTAGTCCAGCCTACTCTTGTTTGTGCCTCTCCTGTAGGGGTTGAAAAGGTCCGGGAGATTATTGATCGGTGATGCTTTCTATTGGTAGGGACAGGATTGAACCCTGGCCGTGTCCTTTGTCCTCGAGCCATCTTCATCACAGCTGCGCTGCTATCACTTAGAAGTGCAGCCCTGTGTTAGTTGGACTTTATCCAATTTATTGAAGCCCTGTAGTCATGATTCCACCATTGTTAGTGAATTTTTCATTTTATTTCATGGAGAACATAGAGATGCAGGGCTTGCTTTCTTCCTATGGTTTCACTCAACTGTTGAGACTACTTCAGAAGGGTTTGTGTGTAACTTTGAGATAGAAGTGAGAGGAACACCAAAGGCCAGAAAGACCCCTGCACACTTAGCTAATGTAATTAACAACATTAGCAGCTCACTGAAGTGATTGTTTGACAAGATGCTTTTGGAATATTAACACATTAACCTTCTATTTTTAGGGCATCCCCTCTTGGCAACTCTAGAACACTTGTTAAAAGTTTCAGAAATATTGTGTATAAACTTTGTTTCTGTGTCTATCTCTCTATGAAAATGGAAAACACTATTCTGGTAAATGCTGTAGTGAGCAAATGAAATCTGTAGTATGTTTCAGAATTTTTACTCAGTACAGTAGCAGTAGCAGATCATTGAGTATTTCAATGGGAAAGTGAAACTTTCTAAAAATGGTCAGTAATTGTGGTGGTTTGGGATAAAATGACTTAGAAACTCATAGGGAGTGGCTCAGTTGGGAGGTGTAGCCTTGTTGGAGGAGGGGTGTCGCTGGGTGGGGTGCTTTGAGGCCCCTGGTGATCAGCTAGGCCCAGTGGGCCACTGTTCCTTCCTGCTGTCTAAGGATCCAGAACTCAAAGCCCCTCTCCAGCACCATGTCTGTTTACATTCTGCCGTTGTCTTAGTTAAGGTTTCTATTCCTGTGACGAAATACCATGGCCAGAAAGTAAGTTGGAGAGGCAAGGGTTTATTTGCCTTAGGCTTCCCATGTTCATCATTGGAGGAAGGCAGAACAGGAGCTCAGGCAGGGCTGGAACCTGGAGACAGGAGCTGATGCAGAGGCCATGAAGGGGAGCTGCTTACTGACCTGCTTTCCCTGGTTTGCTCAGCCTGCTTTCTTATGGAACCCAGGAACACCAGTCCAGTGGCAGTCCCATCCACCATGGCCCGGGCCCTCGGCCATTGATCACTAATTGAGAAAATGCCTTACAGCTTGATTTCATAGGGGCTTTTTCTCAACTGAGGCTCCTTCCTCTCTGATGACTTTAGCTTGTGTCAAGTTGACACACAAAACCAGCCAATTCAGCCATGCTTCCCATCATTACAATAATGGACTAAACCTCTCAACTATAATCCGGCCCCTAATTAAATGTTTTCCTTTATAAGAGTTGCTGTGGTCATGGTGTCTCTTCACAGCAATAGAAACCCAAACTAAGGCAGTCATATAACGGTGGATTTAATCATAGAACCCATTGTCCTGGAAGGTGATAGATAACTCAGAGAGATTTTGTATGTTGTAGCTGTGGTGGTAATACATCTGACATCTCTTTTTTGGAAATGGATGGCATAGAGGGTCTTAGGGCTACCATGCCACTTTAGTCCTTTCTGCTAAGTATATAAAGCTCCCCCAGGTTTCAGGCTGGCTATACACTTTTCCCCTGGTGTCCTTAGTTCTAAGGGTCCTACAACTTTGCTTTATATGCTTTTCTGCTTATGAGGAAGCAACTGGTCTAAAGAAAGGAAGGAAAAGACTTGAGAAATTCAGCCAGTGTCAGGAATAGAGATGTTAGAAATAGCCACACACATCATCAACTCCTTCTCTCAGGTCAAACAGAAATCAATCTCTTTCGGGTATTCCCGGCTGTAAAAATTTAGGCTTCTTACTTCAGTGTCAGTAGATTGAAAAGGCTCATTAAGCCATATTAAAATCTTTCTGTGAACAAAATTTGCTGCCTTGGACACTTTTCCCTAGAAAGGAGCTCTTAGCTATTTCTGTTTTTGAAGACATCTTGCGTACCACCATCTCTTAGGCATTTCCTTCAGTCTGTGGATTTCCTAGGAGGGGGAGAGGAAGAGGCCATGAAACTGAGTGTTCTCACTAGCTCCACCCTTCCTCTCTTCTTTCCTTCCTCTCTTTCTGTTTCTTTCTTTGTTCCTCTCTCTCCCGTCCCTCCATTTCTTTCTCTCTCTTTTTCTTTTCCCTCCCTCCCTCTTTCTCTTTCCTTGTTTCTTTCTCTTTCTCTTTCCCTCTTTCCCTCCCTCTCTCCCTCCCTTCCTACCTATGTTTTATTTCCATGTTCTTATATGGTGTAGGACCTTGTACTGAGTCACTGACATAATGAAACAGCAGCATTAACTGGATAAAATAACGCAGTCAAGTGATAGGCAGGTAAACCGTGATTAGAAAAATGCTGTTTAAAAAATCCAGCTGAAACCAGAGTCCTTTAACTGGATGAATAAAAGGAATCTTTTGTCTTAGATGTAGGCTGGTCTCAGACTCATAGTGTATCTGAGTATGTCCTTGGACTCTTGATCTTTCTACCTCTTCTGAGTTCTGATTAGGATTATATGCAACTTCTACTCATGCAGGACTCAAAGAACTTGATTTTATCTTCGGAATTGCTAAGTCTTCTAGAAGCAAAATGTTCAGGCAATAATAGATTTTTTAAGTAGCATTTGTGCTTTACAAATACACTATAAACATTAAATATTCTACTGGAGTAGTATTACTTTTCTTTGATAGCACTTCATTTTTAAGATTATGGTTGTGAAGATTTTCGGATTTGGTTTTTCTTTTATGATTGTGTATACAGTGATGGCTTGGCTTTTCCCAGTGACATATGGGAGACATTACTTCAGCAGTCATGCTTGTGCATCTGGCATTATCGTAGGTGCCCATCTGCATCCGCCCGTCTGCACCGAGTTTATGCAGTATGGGTCTGGATTTAGGACAGTCAGATTCAGGTCAGTTACAGCTGGAAAAGCAGGGAGCTCTAGGGAGAGAGTCCACCTTGCTGCGCTCCCTGGCTGTGCCTCAGCAGGTCTGGAGATTGGACAACTGAGCCTCTTAGTTGATTTATTGACTGGAAAAATTAAACTAGGAGCCCCTGGCAAGCAAAGTCATTTTCAGGATAGGAAGTGTGTGATGGGAAGTGAACTTTTAACTAAACATGATGTAAATGGTGGTGCTGTGACCCATCCTGATGATGGCTTTGATGTCAGAACTTGAGTGTTCTCCATTTAGAGGGGCCCTATCTTAATGGTCTACAAGAATTCTTCATCTAGAATATGTAATATGGTAAGTGACATGTCTTGATGTGATGCTTAACCTACCCTGACTTTAAAGTGGCAAGTTGTCTAGGCTGGCATAGGTAGCACATTTGGTGGTGTCCCCTCCCTTCCCTTTCCTCTGCGCAGTGAGGATTCCCCTGCATTGACTTGAATGCTTAGGGTTTAGAAGGCCAGAGGAGTTTTCAAAGGAGGCCCTTGTGAATAGAGTCTCTGTCTGGCCCAGGCCTTCGATCCTCCATTCAGCTCTGAGTACAGAACTGCTTTTGATACCATCTGCTGAGTTGTCAGCTCTTGTAGAGGTAAAACAGCTGAAGTGGCACAGGGGGAGATTATTAAGGGAACAACCATCTAAATGGGAGCTCTTTAACAAAAGTCTGGCAATAAACATAATTTCCTCATTCGAAATTGCTGTGGAGAAACCCCGAGCATGTGGTACACAAAGCTGTACTGTTGTCTCACTGGGCTAGCAAAGGGCTGAGGGGTTCTCGGACTTAATACAAATTTCCTCCTCTTGGGCCGTAGTGCTTGGCCCTCCTTCTGGTGGAATTGGAAAAAGGAGAGGAAAGGATTGTGGGAAGCAGTGGTTTCTTTTATGCTGGTTCCAGCAGTCGTTTTGGATGGGTAGAGCTGGGTATGTATGGTAATGAATTTTAGTAGCTACATGTATGGAAAGGTAACATATGACTATCATTTACTGTATGTGAGGAAAAGAGGCCAGAACAGCACAGAGACAGAACATTCAAATTGCATTCTTAGACACCTGCTTTGGACTGAGGTAACTGGGAGCCTAAATCCACTTTACCTCAGCATATGGCTCTAGAGAAGAATCTAGCAAGAACAGGAGAAACATAACTTCTTTGCACATACCCTTTACTTCCTGTTTCAGCAGTGGATGTGGCCCTGTCCTCACAGCTGCTGTGAGTGGGATGGGAGTTGGTTCATGGTAGAACCGTTTTGAACAGAGTAAAAGCCCAACCCATTTATTTGTTGGGGTATGCCTTTACAAATTCCAGCCAAGTCGGGTGACTTTTGATAGTATGTATGAACTCTTAGGTCCCCTTGTGCTTTGTGTTGGACAGTGTAGTTTTTCAAGGTTTTTGGTGGTTAAATTGGTGGGGCTTGTAATATAAAATTTTCACCCAGTTAGTTTGTTCTAGACAGAGAAGTATCTGAGTTGTTTCCAGAATGTGCACAAGTTCTCTTGTTTTTCCCAGACAAAGGAATTGGGTGAAGCAAATTTTTCTTGAGTTTTTAAAAACTGTTAACATTCAGAGACTCAGAGGAATGGCCTGGAAAGTGCAAGCTTTCTATAGGAAACAAAGATTAGGAATTAAATAGGATTCTGGCACGAATGCATCTGTGAAAGAGTTGGAAATCCACCTTAACCTGGTACATTTGCAGTATATCTAACAAAGCAACAGCACAAGTGTGCCAGCCCCAGGCTGAGGATGGAGAGAGGTGAGATTTCACAGAGACCAGGCTGCCAACGCTGGGGTACTGACAACCCCTAAATGCTGTTTTTGTCTGAGCACACAGGAATAGATTCTGGCAGTTGTAGTGCAGCTTTTGTTTGTCCTGTGGAGCTGTGTGACAGCGTTATGTGTGGGGGGAGCTTTGTGGGTTTGATGTGCCTTATTAAAGAGGGTTTATTTCACACACTTGGAGATTCTGTTCGCTCAGGTAAGAGGGCATTGACATTAACAAAAACTTATATATAGTTTACATATATTGTTTATATATATAGTACATAAAATGGTACCTTGGTTTATAAAAAGAATGTTGTTGCACTGTAGTATCACATTAAAATATTGTGAGAAATTGCACTCCAGTGGAACCTTGCTTCAGAATTCATATCTCAGGTTTATTAGAAAGGCCATTATACTGAGTATCAGGCTATGGGAAATTTAACTTTGACACCATGTTGCAGTACAATGAGGGTGAGAACATTTTAGTCTCCCCTCACTATTAAGTGGCTATTAAGAGAGATCCAGTGTGTGTGATTCATGTATGGATGTGAGCGAGCTCTTGTGTGTTTGAAAGTTTATGGATTCGAAGACGGCATATCCGTTTGCTTGCATATATTTTAAAATGTATTTTAATGCTATCCAAAGAATTAGTTTGAGGATTAGATTTCCAGTGTTAATTGTATAACTGTTACCTCCTGGCAGTAAAGCAGACCGACAGACTCCACTTTCTGTTTATTTGTTACTCATAACCTAAACTAATATAATAGAAATCCAAGACCCGGATTTCTGTGGTTGTGGCTCATTTACTTCTTTTATTATTCCCTTTTTTCTTCTTGTATTCTCTCGTTTATGATGCTTGTAGGTGAAATGATCTTAGAGTAAAATACTGAAATCATTGCTTAATTGAGCGCAGGATCACTAGTATACGGCCAGTCGGATAGCCGGCCATTATATTGTAGATTTGTAATACTGCCATTATATTGTAGATTTGTAATACTGCCATTATATTGCAGCTTATGCCATTATCCATAGCGTGTTCATAACAGTTAATCAGGACCTACTGGGGGTAAACTCACTAAGAGGAACAAATTTATCAACACAGCTAACACAAGGGAACTGTCAGATGAATTCAAAGCAGGAGACTTTCTTTAAGGAAGCTGCCCCTGCTGTATTAGTTACTTTTCTAGGTGCTCTGACCACCCACTTGACCGGCAAGGAAATGTTTATCTTGGCTTGCAGTTTAAGAAAGGGTGTGGCCTCCCGTGGGAGGTACTGTATGCTGGCTGGGGAGTGGGCTGTCTATTTATACTGTATTATTGTTAGCAAGCAGAAAGAAAGTGAGAACTGGCCATAAAACCTCTACTCTAGGCTCACCTTTAGTGACAAACCTCCTCTGGCAAGTCTCCACCTTCAAAGGTTTTATAACCTTCCCAGACAATGCCAGCAGCTGCACAGCTAAGGTTCAAGGACATTATGAATGTCGGAGGGGGAGGGGCGATGTCACTTTCACAGTGACAAAGTCAAAAGAATGAGTGTGTAAGACCGTTTAGAAACACGCTGAAGTATAGGGTGTGAGTGTATACTAGCTAGTGGGTAACATCTGGGCCATCGTTTTCTTAGCTGTGATAGCGGTATTGGAAAACTCCATGTAATGCTCTTTTTGGAAAGGGTTGTTTTGATGTCTCTGTTTTGAAGTAGTTCATTGCAGTAACCTGTCTTAACTAGAAGAAATCGGTAATGTTACTGTTAGCAGGTGTGTAATCTAGGTATTAAACAATTAGATAACCATTACATGTAGGGCTGTTACTGTTTGTGTTTTAACAATAATAAATCCACAAAATTGTTTTCACTTCTGAAGCAGTACTTTACAGATTGTATTAAAATGTAGACTCACGAATTTCTTTAATGAAATTTGTCATACTTTTTTTTTCTTAACTTTTAATTTTCAAAGCCCAAACAAACCTAAAACAATAACAGAAAAGCTTGTGGCAGTAACGAGTTTGTTTTGTGGTCCAGGGCGTGGGGCGTGCCTGCTGTTTCTGTTGGTCCTGTACCAGTCACACAGGCTCCTTCTCTGTCACCACCTTCTGTGGACACGTGCTCTCATTTAGATTGTTTCTGGACAAAATTTCCTTTCTCCCTTGGTCAGAAAATTGAACTGAAGTGGCTGCCCAGTCTTCCGTGCTGCAAGAATTGTTGACAGGGAAAACCAGTTGTGACTGTTGTTTCCCTCTTCTTTCTGAATGATAGGTGAAGCCGGACTGGGAGAGGGTGATGGCCCTGTAGACTGGGTGTGAGGGATGACACTGCTGTAGCCCTTGTCAGCCAGCGGAGCAGTTTGCTTTTGCCTTAAAGTTTGACCTTAGAAAGGGCCTGGAGGCCTGGAGCAGCCTGTGCCCAGCTCTCAATCATTGAGGCATGGCCTTGGTCTCTTCAGTGTCTTCCCCATGCATAAATATACACACAAGTGGAATTGATTAGGTAGTTTGGAAGGAAATAAACCTCAAGCTTCGTATTTCCAGCTGCTTTCAGATTTAGAGCCTTCTCAGAATTGAGGGTTTTTTTTCTCCCACTTTTCAGAGTTTCCTTTAAAAGTTTGCACGTTTGGTTGTGTTTTCCTAACCTGTGTCCAGCGTTGGCATCTTTGTCTTCATTTCTCTGTTTCCTGTACTAGGAAACTTTTAAACTCTGCTTCTTTGCAGTGGAGAGATATGTTGACAGTGGAAAGGGGAACCATGGCACGTGGTCTGCTCTAATGAGAAAATGTTTTGAGAGGCTTATTTGAGAAGACTGTCTACACGTTGAATAGAAGAGGCTGTAATTTAACCTGGCTCTTATTTCACCTCTCCTCCACTAATTCAAGATTATAAAGTTTTCACCCCTTCCCTCAGTGTGGTTTCCCAGCCTCTAGTCTGAATTCATCTTCAGAAGGAGCTCTCTGACTGCAAAGGATTTTTCCTGAGCAGGATGACTTGCTTTGGTGTCTTGGCTTTGGCTGTGCTGTGATCTCTTATCTCCAAAATAACCTTACTGTTTATTCTCAGATTTTAGAAAGCATAGCTTTGCTACTTTTTTGGTGTGATCCAGTGTCTTTCCTTTGGTGCTGCACCCGCCGCTTTCTCCAGGCCACAGCTTTTGGTGTTGAGAGTGTTTTCTACCTGCTGGCTCAGGGCAGCCTCCCCTGACAGAGGTGCTCCCTTCTGACTGGCACTGAGATGAAGTGTATGGCAAGGCAACTTGTGTTAGCCTTTAATTAGGTATGAAGTTTGCTTTAATAGTTGCTGGGGCAGCCTGGCATGCTAATAACACACACCGCTGCTTGTCCTCAGACCTGCAGTTCTTTTCCTACCTGCTCTCCCACAGTTCACACTGCCTTTTGAGTGTGTGGCTTAATATAAATTGATGCAGTTGTTCAATATAAAGTTATCTCTAAGCTTTTTTTAAAAAATGAATTGAAACACAGAATTTAAAATTTTTCATAATGGTTACTTATTTGTGTATTTTTCCCTTGACATGTACCTCATTACTGCAATTACTTAAGCTGTTTAACTACATTACTGCCTTATCTTTTGAGGCAGCATTCCCGCATATAAGAGAGGCTTGGCTAGGATTCAGGAACCCTCTATTTACCACACTCTCCCATGTGCTGGGATATGGACATGCACTACCACACTTGGCTCGTCTTGAAGTTTTACAGAATAAAAAATACTACTGTGTAAAATTGTGCCAGTGCAAACAATGTGATTTAGCAACAGCTTACCTTCCTCCTGGCCTTGTTCTCCTTTCCTCTTTCCTTTCCTTTCCTTTGCTTTCCTTTGCTTTCCTTTCCTTTCCTTTCCTTTCCTTTCCTTTCCTTTCCTTTCCTTTTTCCTTTTTCCTTTTTCCTTTTTCCTTTCTGTGTTTTTGGGTTTTTTGTTGTTGTTTTGTTTTGTTTTTTGAAACAGAGTTTTCCTATGTAACAATCCTGGCTGTTCTGGAACTAGCTCTTTTAGACCAGGCTGCCCTCGAACTCACAGAGATCCACCTGCCTCTGCTTCCTGAGTGCTGGGATTAAAGGTGTGTGCCCACTGCCTGGCCTGGCCTTGTTTCTTAGGACTCAATATTTCTCTTTGATCATCTCCATTGCATCGAATTGAAAAATGAAATGTATGCCTTGGCAATGCTGCAGCCTGCATGGGCAGCCCGTATATGGCGGGTCTGTTGAGTCTATGTTGATGAGGACAACTGACTAGGTCTCTTTCTCAAGAGGGCGCCAGATCTCATTACAGATGCTTGTGAGCCACCATATGATTGCTGGGAATTGAACTCAGGACCTTTGGAACAGCAGGCAGTGCTCTTAACCGCTGAGCTATCTCTCCAGCCCCCTTCCCATTTCATTGACCTTAGATTAATCGAGTTCTTGGGGTGTTGTCTTGGTGGCAGTCAGTTATAGGAGCTAAAATGATTATAAGAGGCAGTTTGCTGGGCAGACAGCTGTTACCAGGTGCTGGGCTATTGTGACCAGGATCCAGCTGAATGTAGATTGTACACGTAGTTCACAGTGCTGCTTCCCCTATATATCCTTCATTCATAGGTTGAATTGAAGACTGCCATTTGAAAGCAGGAGGGGCTATAAAAGGAGGATCCCAGTCAACTGCACTCTTTCTCTCATTAGATAGAGGCTGAAATCAGGAGTAAAGCAGGCATTGGTTTGTGATAGATGATTGAAATATCATTGCTACTGGTGAGGTCAGCAGCTTCCTCCCTGAGCTTAGCTCTCTAAGCATAGCCTGACATGGCAGGGCCAGGCCTCCTGCAGACCCCACTGTCTTTACACTGAGATTGTTTCATTGGGCTTCAGAAGTCTTGGCTCAGTGTGCATTGAAAGGACAATGACCAAATAAAGTGGTCAGGCATGGCCCTAATGAGGAGGACTGCAAGCTCACCGACTTGTGTTAGCCTCTAGGCTACCCAGCAACCATTCAGAATCATTCCATGTGTTTTTCTCACTGAAAGGACAAATCCGTCTCTCCAGACTTGAAGTCATTTTAAACTTGGTTTATGAACTTAAGGTAAAATTTAATGAATTTTGCAAAAATTCTTTTAAAATGTCAAATTAGAAACACACCTACCACTTAAGCACAGCAGAACTTTTAAAATAATTTGTTTTCACACAAACTTTGTTCTTTTTAAATTGTGGACAATTGTAACTTACTTTCTGAAAACCTGATTGAAATTATTTTGTTTCCTTTCAAGGAGGACAAAGAAAAGTTGCCACAGACGTTAGTTTCCACCTTTACTTTGAGGTGGAGGTGTCCAGCGAGGGGACACTGGAGGTGTGAGCCTAGGCTGCTCACCACTTCATGTGATTCCTCCGCTTTGTTTTATCTGAGGGATACAATTCATTTATTTGCATTAGGTTTTCAGGAAACCGTAGTAGAAATGCATGTTGGTGTAGGGTGGTGTTTATGGATATTGGAGGATTCCACGATTCACGGTCCTTGTACTCCACTGAAGAGTCTTAGCACTGGAGGAAGAGCTCTCCTTGTCTTGGACCTCCCAGATCACCAGGAACTCTTAACTTTGAATTTCTTGAGTGTCAATGTGAAAAGAATAGGAAAAGGGAAGGCAAGGGGGAGAAGGAAGGAAGACAATGCCAAGAAACACAATCTCTGAGCGGATGTGTCTGTCTGTCTTGAGGGGCACCTCACTGAGAAAACAGGAAAAGAGAACCAAGGGCTGAGAGACACATAGGGTTTTGAGTCATTGCTGCTTCAGCTCAGTGACTTAAAAAAGTTGCCAAGTAAAAGTGACTCTAGTTTTCCTTGTGTGTACAAGTCTGAATAGAGTTTTTAACACATGTAAGGATTGTTGAATCTATAGCTAGAACAGATCCAGTACCCTAAGGCCTACCATGTGGTCTTCCTTTGGTTTCTGAGTGGAGAGAGAGAGAGAGAGAGAGAGAGAGAGAGAGAGAGAGAGAGAGAGAGAGAGAGAGAGCGAGCTGTTTTTTCCCTAAGAAGTGCTCTTGGAGGACCTGGGGGTCATACACAGACAGCCCCACAGGTCTTCTACAGAGGCAGCTAGGTGTCTTTCCAGCTAGGTGTCTGGGTTTTGTCTTTATCACATTTTTGTTGGTATATACATTTAATGGCGAATAGGGTTTCCTGGTTTGTTTGTTTGTTTTTCCCCTCCTTGATGTATATAGTTCTTATTTTTTTTCAAGGACTGGATTAAGATCGTAGCCATCCATCTGTAGGTTTATATTTTCCTGTCAATGTAGATCCCTGAGGTTTACTGTGTGTCATGCAGTGGCTCCGCGAGGCTACTATAGTATACCTGTGAGGAGCAGGCCATGGGGCACCTGGCCTAAAAGGAACAGCAGGGGTGTCTGGCACTGGAGAGGCGATGTCCTGTCTACTGCAGAGGCAGATGAGTTAATTATATCTACCTGCCTTCCTTCCTTTTCCCTCTCCCCTCTCCCCTCTCCCACTTTCCTGCCTCCATTTGATTGTGTTTTTGAAGAAGTTGTATTTCAGTGAGCTCATCCTGGGTGGTCTGTTGAAGGAGATGCTGCCTGGAAACCTGGAAGGAAAGGCCACTGAGAGGTTTCAGGGTCTGGCCCTGTTGCCATTGCATATACAAAGGTTTGTTTATAGACCACTGACTGGATTTCTCTTCGCTACTTGCTGATCTCCTGCTGTGAGCGGTCCTGGACTGGCATTAGGGGTGAGAGGTTAGCGTCCAATAATTCATGATTTGCCATCTTTTTTCTCCCTTCTCTCCAGGGCCTTAGACAACAAAAGCAACAGCAACTTGCAGCCTGGTGAAAGGAGGGTTTCATACCTCCAGTTCGCCTGGTCTGGCATAGTTTTACTCCGGGTCCTGTTTGCAGGGTGGGTTAGTGTGGTCAGAGCAGGGAAAGGAGGACAGGGCTCTCAGAAGTCTCCTGTTGGTGCCTCATGGGGTCGGCTTCTTGTGTGCCTTCTTGTTTGTCAGTTCAACACCTGCCTCTTCCGTGCATCCAGGAGACAACCGCATGTCTTATTAGGTCAACTTACTGCAACTTATTAGTTCAACTTACTGCAACGTGTGGTAGTGTTTGGGGGAATCTTACAACTTTTTTTCTTAGTGACAGTTTGGGTTTTGGTGTTACATATTGAGGTGTGCTGATATTACTGTCCACGGGGTATGGTACAGTAGATTTAGGTCAAACATATTTGACCAAAAACAAAACAAAACCCACACAGTAAGAAGTCTTTTCCAGAGACTGAGCTATGGTTCAAGACCTACTGCTGTCTGGAGCCTTGCAAATATTTTTCAGGACTCTTTGTTGAAAAAGGCCTGGAGGATGCTGAGAGCTGCTGCTGCTTGGTCAGCACCCAGAGGCAACAGTCAGCTCCGCTTTAGATGCTGATCCCTGGGCCTAGCCTAAGACACAAATTTTAACTAGGGTTTTTAAAGTGGTGAGTGTTTGGGAAGAAGAAAATTAGTGAGAGAGGGAAAGGGAGACAGGAGATGCTAATGGGGAGGGAACATGCTCAAAGCTCATGATATACTTGAGCAAAATGTTACAAAATCCATTGCTTTGTACCCTGTACATGCATTAATAAAGTTTTAAAGTATGTAATGCCCTGATTTTTGTAATATTCAGCAGAAAAGGTGGAATGCAGATATCACCCCACTACTCACTCTACAGCAAACAAGCTGCAGGAACCGTGCTGTCCAGCTTAGTCTGCGAGCTACCAGGGAGAAGACCCCCGTTAACCTTTAGAGAGTGGGCTCTGCATTCCGAGCCTTCGGGAAGCCTGTAATACGGTGCTAGGGTGATATGAAATGAGAGCTGTGCAGCCGTAGCAGACAACGCAGAGGCTCTGAGTATGGGCGCTCATGAACTTCTTCTGCAGCTGTTTCTCAGCACCCGAGTCTATGGTGACCTCAGAGCCCATGGAGCCACATGTAAATAATAACATGTAGCGGGTGCGCCATAAGTTTGCTTTCTTTCTTTTTTTTTTTTTTTGGTTTTTCGAGACAGGGTTTCTCTGTAGCTTAGGTTCCCGTCCCGGAACTAGCTCTTGTAGACCAGGCTGGCCTCGAACTCACAGAGATCCGCCTGCCTCTGCCTCCTGAGTGCTGGGATTAAAGGCGTGCGCCACCACCGCCTGGCCTAAGTTTTCTTATTTTTAAAATGATCTTTTTCTCCGTTTCTCTCTTTGATTCATTTGACTGCATAAGCAGTGTACCATGTCTCGGCTCAGGAGCAGGGCTTTTTAGAGAAGCAACAGTTGGAAACCTTAATTGAGGGTTGGCTAGTGGTGAGTGGAAATCCATGGGCGGGTCCGCTGCCCGGAATGGAACCGGAGTCCTTTTTTTCACACGATCTTCTGTCTTTGGATAGTGTCTCAAATGCTGATGCTCGGCCCTAAGCCAATGGGAAACGTTACCCTTAGTGCTTTAGTGATGTTTGAACTTAGTTTCCAGGGTCGCAGTGATGTGGTGGATATAGTTTCACAAAATGAAGTATGCTATAAAGTCACAAGGAAGACATGTATGGAAACTTCTTGGGTGAGGGGATAATGCTGATTTCTGCTTGGTCTTTTATTCTGGACAGATGGTCACCATTATAATGAACAGGGTTTTTATTAAAAGTCACAGGTGGATGGTAGTAGATGGTAATATATGTGCTCATGGAGGCCAGAGGTCAGTGTTAAATATCTTCCTCAACTCAATCTCTTGCTTATTTATTTAGTTTTCACAACAGGGTCTCACTGATCAGGAGCTCACTGGTGGGCTAGACTGGCTGGGCAGTGAGTCCGTGGACCATCTTATCTCTGCCCTCAGTACTAGTGTTTACTATAGGTACATGCTGTCATGACCGGCTTTTAACATGGGTGCTGGGGATCTGAACTCATTACACAGTGTGCTATTTCCTATCTCCCAAGCCCCTAGTATTTATCCTTTTTTTGATACCCACTGTGTAGAGATGGAATTCACCACTTAAAGGTTTGTACCCTGACACCTAATTCATTTCTAACGCGTCAGGACAGAATGTGAATTTGAGGTTTAGCATGAACAGACTGACTAGTTACGTGCGAATGTATATTTCTTGGTGGGTAAGTTTGCATATAGTATGAAGAATAGAGAGTTTTTCTAGTGAATGAAGGGAGTAGTGGTTATACCGGTATGATACATGTGGTCATAGGTATCTGCAGCCAGAATTTTCCATTGTTCTAGCCCTTAAAACAAACATTCTCACAAAACAATCCAAACACACATTGATTTGATACTTATATGCTGAGGAATGGCAGTAGAAAAATATTCAGAGTCTCTTTTCTGAACTAGAACTGTTAGGTTTCCATAAAAGCAGTAAGAAGCGTGCCGCTCACCATAGGCAGTGAGTGGCCTGACTGAGCTGGGGTGTCTTGGGCAGCGTTCCTTGGTGTTGGGTGGCATCTGGCACATGCTGTACAGAGTATTCACCTGTGTCCACAGCCCAGGCTGCGGGGACAGCATCCCTGTGAGGCCACGAACACCTAGAATCAAGTATTTTGAGTTTTTAATTAATTTTTCTCTACAAAGAGTTAAGAAATTTTTGCTATTCCCTAATTCTTTTTATACCCCATATTTAATTAGGCTCCCTCTATGGGGTCTGACCTCACAGCTTAAGAAATTGTGTTTTGAGACAATTTCTAAATGACAGAACAGATACGTAGGCCCTTTGTACTGCTGGGCGAACAGTTCCCTGAAGTGCTCTAATTGCAGGGACTGGGTAGTACTTGTGTTCACAATGTCCCTGAGCCATTAGGAAAAGCGTTTTTATGGCACTGAAGAGCTCAAGGTTTAGGAAGTTTCTAGACTGGCCCCTTAAAGAAAATGTGCTACGTAATGCATTTAACTTTCTGATCTTTGCTAACTCTGCTATGCAAGGTGATGACTCATTGGCTGGGGAGGGGCATGGCATAAGGCAGGCATCCTGTTGTCCGTTTTTGCTTTTCCCTCACTCTTATCTCCATTTACATAGTCGTCTTTAGTGTTGTTTTATCTAAGCAAGGTATGATTTGACATTGAGGTTTTTAATCTTAAACTCTTGGGAGTGTTCTTTTTTTTTTTTTTAATTCTGACTGATCTTATAATACGCATTCTAATGCTTCTTCTGTCTACCTGCTCACTTGAGGCACTGGTCCTGGGAGATGGAGAAGCAACAAGCCATTGCTAGTTGTATTAAGTAGGAGCTATAGGATTTAGGTGTGAGCCTGCCTGTTTTTAGCCATGGGTCAGTGGTCTCCTGCTGCCTTATTCTTACTGCCCTGCAGGGAGATATTTAGAACATTCTAGTTGTTTTCTCAAGTGCTCTCAACTGACTCCTAAACTAGGGATAAGCTTTCGTAGATGGCTCACAGTGCTGCCTGGCTGCCTTGTACCTTCTCCCCTGCTGCCTGCCTGCCTGCCATCCATCCATCCATCCATCCATCCATCCATCCATCCATCCATCTAAAGGCACTTCCTGTAAAGTCCACTCTGAAGTGGTTTTGAGGTTTACAGTGCGGAACCAGTTAACCTGTCCCTCTCTGCCTTTGGGATGGATCGATGGAGTGGTCATCCAACTGCCTAGTGCTGAACTCATGCTGTTTAGCAGAGAGCCATGGAGGTTTCATATGTGCTTTAGAAAGCAAACTCAGAGCAGGGAGGGCCTTGGAATTTTCAAGCTGACTTCATGGTGGTCTATATAAGATGCTGCCATGATATGTTGGTCTAGATGAGGCACTATGTGGCTCTTTGACTTTCCTTTCTCATATGAACTGCTTGTAAGCGATAGGGGAATCTTAGTCTGGCCCTCTCAAACAATTATTTTATTAAACTTTAAAAAATATTTTTGAGATTGTATTATAATTACATTTCTCCTTCTCATTTCCTCCCTTCAAACCTTTCTATATACCCTTCCTTTATCTATTTCAAACTCATGGCTTTTTTTATTAACTGTTAGTACACACATACATGTATATGTGTGTATAAATACATATTTCTAAACATTACCTGTTCAATCTATATAATGTTACTTGTCTGTTTTCAGGACTGGCCATTTGGTATTGGATAACCAATTGGTGTGCTCTTCCCTGGAAAAGACTGTTTCTCCCACTCCCAGCATTCCTCAGAAGTGCCTCAAACCCTAGGGGGGCACAAGAAGCCACCAGGCACTGCTTTAGAAAGCTGTGGATCTTGTCTTGCTCTCTTCAGTTCTCATGGGCTGGAAGTCTACGCATTATGTATGAACAGGAACAATTTTTTGTGTGTGTTTTGTTTTGGAACATGACTTGTTTACTAGAAAAGTTTAACGCTTCTACGTTGGGTAGATTTTGTTTTCTTTTTAAACAAATTGTGTGTGTGTGTGTGTATTTGCATGTACATGCATGCCACCTGTGTACAGGTACCTGTGGTGGTCAGAAGAGCATGTTGGATCCTGTGGCGCTGAAGCTACAGGTGTTTGTGAGCCTTCTGATGTGGGTGCTGGAAACCAAACTCAGGTCCTGGAAGAGCAATACACACTCTTGACCACTGAGCCATTTCTTCAGACTCCTTCATAAACTTGACTTAAAAAAAAAAATCTCTGTGTGTGTATGCATGTGGGTGCATTTGTCTGGAGGTCAGAGGATAACCTTGGGCCAGGATCTCTGGTTGATTGCTGCTGAATGAATTGGGCTAACTGGCCTGTGGACTTCTGTGGCTTCTCCTGTCACTGCCTTCCTCTTGCCATATGAGATTCGGTCTGTTCAACCTTTTGTGAATGAGCCCTGGGCATTCATTCTAAGTTCTTCATGCTTATACTCCAACCTCCTGTGAACATCTCAAACCCAACTAACTTTTCCAAATCAACAAGACATCACGTCTAGGAACAGAGGTTTCGGAAACAAAGCTTTTCTTTGGGTGGGAATGAGAAGCAGCCAGATCTGCTTCCCTTTTTATACTGTGATGAAATCTCTTCCTAAGCTTTCGAGAGAGCTGCTATCTTGGCTGGGTGCAGCGCATGCCACTGCCTGTTGGTCTGCAGAGAGTTTGCATGGTTTTGTGACACAGCTTTTCATCCCAGGTGAATCATCGTGTTCTTCCTTTCATTTCTGGCCACCTATATGTCTGTTCCGGGATATAGGAAAGATTGTGTGCAGCTCCAATTCTCAGGAGGGAACCCATGCCCTACTCTTTGATCGATTGTTTTCAGATTATTATTGCTCCCTAAAAACCCACCCTTTTGCCTTTTCTAGCAAAGGAGAACAGTTGGTTTCTCACTGTCAGGCAATTCTACTATCGAGTCCCAATAGTGCTTTTCTTATTGGGTAAACACAGTATTTCTACACACACACATTTCCAAATTACCATTTCTCTGAGCAGGCACCATGTCGTTAAGCAGTTTTGGACAGTGAGATAACTGTGGGAATAAACAAAAGCCCAATACAAGTTTCAGAGACACATGGGCTTAGAATTTGACCTCATATACTTCTGCCTACATATCTCTCTCCTCACTGGGATTTAAAAGCTTCCCTTAATGTTATTTCCTCTGTGCTTCCCATGGGACAGGGACAAACTTCACTAAAGGTACAGACAGGCTGTAATGGTGTCCTGAATCTTAAAGCTATATAGTGTGATTTTTCCTTGGAACATGTGTTGTGTATTGTATATTTGGAAGGGCAAAGTGGTGATTGTGACTGGGTTAGAAACTCAAAGGGGAGTTGAAAAATAGGTCGTTTCCTTAGCCTGTATCTCTACCAGGCCTCGTCCCCCCCCCCCCCTTAAAAGAAGACATTCATTTTCCTAGTTGGGGTGGGGAGCAAAAGTGAATCAAAAGCTATGAGGTTCTGTACTGAGGGGTAATTCTGGTTACTGTGAGTCAGGCAGACTGTCATGAAATGACACTGGTAGAGTATTGTTACCTAATTGGGATAAAGAAAGATGACACGGTGTCAGTCTTTGGAGAGAGAGTGTTTTGACAGACTCATGTTTTCTAGATTTAGAGTCCCTCCTCTATATTTTATCTGGGCCGGTCCAGCATTACATACCTATCTTCTCAAAAAGAAGAAAGCCCAAACAGCTCCTGCTGTTTTCTACAGTCACCTGGTTTCTAGCAGGGAGAAGTTTGCTGCAGTGATCTGGAAATAGCCTTTTAGCCACTGTAGAAAGGCCAAAAGATTGAGGGCTGTGTGGGAGGAGATCATCGTACTCTTTCTATTGCCGGTGTCTTAAGTGTACTCTTCCTTCTTGGATTCAAGAAAAGCACAGTTTGGCTTTGTGATTGTGCTGTCACATGGGAGATGCTTGATGCTGTTACTGATGGAGGGGATAGACTCATCTTCTGCGGTTATATTTGACTACTGCCCAAGTGCCCCACAGTATATTTTGCATCTCGATTATTATATTTCACAATGCTATGAAGTGTATCACTTCCGGTACCCCATCCTCCATGGAGCTCATACACCAGTCTGAAACATGTCTCCACTACTGGTTGCCGAGTATGCTAGTTGTTGTTTAATTACAGTGTACTAGCTGTCAGGTGGTACCATTTCAGGGACTGCTTTGTCCTTGTTGTAACGTGAGTTTCTGCACAAATTTCGTGAGTAAAGACAGAGTTGTCCTTTGATGTTATAAATTCATTCTTTCTGTCATGAGACCACAAGATAGACAGATCTTCGGGAAATGTAAGGGTGTTATTTCTGCTTTGCGTAGTTGCAGAAGGGCCATTTGTAAACACTGCATCCTTAAGTAGCTCATGTACAAGATAGCTGGGTGGTTCCTAGTTACTGCCTTGAGAAATGCTAGCAAGGCTTTGCTGCAGAGAGTAGGCTGGTAACCAAACCCAAACTGAGAGAGAAGAATTATACCAGATTTTTGAAATACAGAGTGACATGAATGAGCAACACAGTTTTAGGTCCTAGATCAAAAATTATAGTTGTGACAAAGTTATTTTGCTTGCCTCTGAATCTTTTTGTATACTTCCTTTACTCTGGAATATAGTCTCTATACTCCCTGCATTGTAGGGGCTGTAGGAAGATTTTAAAGAGGACATTCTTTATAATTTGTGAAATCAAATAGTTACTATTGAGATTCCACTAGGAAAATGCAATTACCCATTTATGGCTTTAAATAAATAGCTAGAGCTTTATCCATCCATCCATCCATCCATCCATCCATCCATCCATCCATCCATCTATTGGCCATTGAAGGAAAGGTTGGTGACCCTGATATATAGACAAACACATTACTTAAGTTGATTGGAGGACTGGAGAGATGGTTTGTTCGTTTGGCTGCCAGCACCCACATAGTGGCTCAGACTCCCCCACCTCCATTACCTCCAGTTGTAGGGGGATCTGATGCCCTCTTTTGACCTTCATGACTCCTGAATGCATGAAACTTACACAGGCACACATAAATTTAACTAAAGTATTTTAAGTACCTTGGATTAAACCAGAAGAAAAAGAATTGATGTTTTATTTAAATTCATTTGAACTTCTCTTATTAGTAACAGAACAAGCATAGGGAAGAGATACTGTGTGAGAGACTTCAGCCATTCTGTTTGGGTGACTGTCCAGAATGTTGGTATTAACCAGTCTTTCTTTTCTCCTTGTTCAGGGTCGACATGTTAAAACAGGTCAGCTGGCGGCCATCAAGGTTATGGATGTCACCGAGGTAAGGCTGGATCACGTATGTTTATGAAAGGATTGTGGCTTTAAAGTTACTCCTGCCCTAGTAAAAAGCCTCTCTGTGTTTGGAGATTGTGATCCCTTGAGCACATGGCTCTGCTGTGGCATTTGGTGCTCAGGGTCCAGTGGCAGGCCAGTTGACATATTTGAGTTGTTGCAGGTGGTCCCCAGGTAGCTAAGTCAGTAGCATTTGTTTATTATTATTATTATTATTTTTAAAACAGCCGTCCTAGAACACCTCCCTGTGATGTCATCCTTGGCTACAAAATGGAGTGTAATGGGAAACATCTTCACTAATAGGGAAAAAATCGGAGGCAGGATCATGGAGGTCACATGAATAGAGAGTGAAGGAAAGCTTCCCTTAGGGTAGTAGTCTACACCTGTGCTATTTATTTTATCACGGGAGAAGAAAACATCCAGCCAAGTTCCCAGGGGTTGTAAGAGAAACATCTGTTAGAACGTTGAGTAGATTGTTGGCAAAATTTAGTGGGAAAAGATAGTTCTTGAAATGATTGAGGATTTATGGTGTAGCTTTACATAGGAAAAGAGAACTGAGCCAAACAAAATGTGAGTCCACACACGTGGACATGCAGGGGCCTGCCTGTTTGAGTGCTCTGAGAATGCATGCTTAGTTCATAAGATAGACATACGGTGTGAGGAGCTGGGGGTGTCTTTACATCAAATCGTCTGGAATCTACTGAGGATCCTAATGGCTACACTGAGTTCAGTGTGCCACCAGTAATCTAGTGAGGTGTTCTCTGACCTCTCCGCTGCTTTCAAACAGCACGTACCTCTCCAATCTGCCTGCTTCTGTGCCCCACCCCCTATTTGCAGCTCAGATAAGCATTTGAAAGAACAATGAAAGAGTGGTACATTCTAACTTGGTGTGATTTAAATATTTGTGAAGTACTCTCTGAGACTGGACCAGGCAGTGGCACCTTCTTGCTGAAACCCCTATTCCTGTCTCTGTGACTCTTACTGCTATCTTGGGATATGGTATCCCGGAGCCCAGGAATTTTGAATATTTATAAACTTACTTGTTGACTGCTTTATTGTTAGATTTGTCGATACCATTTTAAATATAGACTTTGGTCCAGGCGTAGGTGTGCAACCTTTAATCCCTACACTCAGGAACCAGAGGCAGATAAATCTCCATGAGTTCAGGGCCAGCCTACATAACAAGTTCCTGGACAGCAAGGGCCATATAAAGAGACCCTGTCTCAAAAACAAAAACAACAAAACAAAACTAAAAAAAAGTAAGCCTTAAGCTTTGGATATTTATAAATCCAGAATTTAGGGCTCAGTGTCTTTAGCCTGTGCTGTGCTTCCTGAATAGCTGCTGTGGCCTCCTTGTATGTTGCCTTCACACTTCAGATAGACTTCAAGCGGAGGACCTCCTTATCCAAGGCAGAGTCTGATAAATGTGCAATGCATGGTCACCAGAGAAAGAGATTGTAATATATAGGAAAATATAAAGAAAAGTTACATCCTTCCACCTTTCTACAGTAGCCACTGTGTGCCTCGGTATATTTCTCTTCCAATCATGCATCTGTGAGAACATCTATAAAGTACATGCAAACTTATACATGTACTAGATGCTTTTGTATTGTATTATTGTTGTTGTTATTTTCTATGCTGGGGATTAATGAGGACCTTGTGTGTCCTAGCTAAATAAGTGCTGTACCACTGACCTACACACCAACTGTGTGTTTTCTTTCCTGAAAAGTAAGGCAACAGTTGGCAAATGCATGACACAAGTATATTTAGGGTTTCTTTAAAAATAATTAGTGTAAAGCTCATGTATTCCAGTAAAGTGAAAACCAGAGTGTGACCCTTAAAAAGAACCGACCTTCAATCAATCATTGAGTACATTGTATTGTATTGAGTAATATTTCTTACATGTGCTTTTCCTGTACTGACCTCTGTTGTAGCCTGGGGCTCAGAAAGGATCTAGAGTAAGTGTAGATTGTGAATAGAAGACCATGTTCAGCTGCATGGAGAACATGCTCTTGTCTGCCCTGAACATCAGTAGCTTCTAGGCTTTGCCTGTGAACTTGTAGGCCTGGCTGGAACCTGGGAGGCACATAGGAGAGATTTCGCACCAGACTTGAGCTCCAGCAGGAGATGTCATTGGATAGGAAGGTTCTGTCTGATTTCCACTCTATTTCATCTCAGGGACAAAATGGTGCAAAAGCTAGTTCCTGGGGGGCTGGGAGGGATCAGACTGAGACTTGTTAGGAGAAACTTAATGGTTGATGCAGACTCAGAAGGGAGAAATGGTATGGATGGGAAGACTAAGGCATGGTTCTATCCCTCAGTTAGCTATTGGCAGCCTGAGTGAATCCAGTTCCAGCACCAGCTGCAGTGAGTGGGAAAATGGAGGCCTGCTTCACCCAGTATACTTGGTTATGTGAAGAACCTGGACACAACCAACCAAGAACTCACGTTCTGCTCTGGGGTGTTTGGACATGAGTCTGTTGTAGACTATTATTTTAAGATGCGTTAACATTTGTTTATGCTGTGGAACATTTAATAATGCAAAGATGTGTTGCATTTTTTTGTTTACATTTGTTTAACTCTGTGAAACTGTGATACTTTGCCTGCCCAAAACACCCCATGGTCTGATAAAAAGCTGAATGGCCAATAATGAGGCAGGAGAGAGGATAGGTGGGGCTGGCAGGCAGAGAGAATAAACAGAAGAAAAGAGCAAGGAGCAAGAAAGGAATGGGCAACAAGGGAGCGACCTCTGAGGGAGCAGGCCCATGGCAGCTACCTTAGTGGAAGCAGCCCGAAGCAAGCAACTACCTTGGAAACAGGCCCAAATGAACCTCAGTATTGCAGATCGATCCCCCAGGAGTTCTGAGCAACCTTCAGGAACACCAAGTGACCTCCAGGGCTGACTGGAACCTTGGCCCTGACTACGAGGAACAACCATCTGAGCCTAGCATCCACTGGCATCTGGAAGATTGATCACCAGAGATACAGACAGTCCCAGCTACACCAATCAAAGGAAAAGATGGATAGATAAGACAAGAATACATTCAACACCACAAAGAGCAACAAGACACCAATAAAAACTAGTGGCCCTAAAACAGCAAGACTTGAACAACCAAATATAGATGAAGCAGAAGAAAATGACCTAAAAAATAATACTATCCTGCCTTGAAACCCCCTCTGCCAAACATATTAGTCCATTACTTTTAAATCGTCCTTATTCAGTGTCTTGGGACATGAACATAATGCAGCCAGATTCTGTGATGGTGTGCAGCCTTGATGGCTTCTGTCTGACTTCCTAAGAGTCCTTATTTTCCCTGAAGGGTAAACCTATGAGTTAGGACATCACTGTCACATTTCTCTATGTATTCTAGTCTTCCATATTCTGACCGAAATGCCCTGGTAAGCACTGTTTATAACATTATAGGGGTTTTCACCTGCACAGCGAACTTCTCATTCCTCCTGGGAAACCTGTTCCCAGAGTGTATGGATTCGTCACACACTCTGTCATACACGGTCAGATTTGCCACAGCGAAGACTTGACTTCTCAGCACTGATTTTCTCCTGGCTCCCTTGTGTGTTGTGACAGAAGGGGAAAGGTCTGTTCTGGTTCACAGTTTGAGGAAGAGCAGTGTCAGGTGGGAGGCTCGCAGGCCACACTGCGTCTGTACTTGGGGAGCAGGATATGAACAGGAAATGGAACGGAGTTCACCCCCTTTACCTACTCTCTCCAGCAAAACTAACGGTTTTATAATCTTCTTAAATAGTGCCCACCTACTAGGGTCTAATTTTCAGACACATGAGCTTATGAAAGACATTTCACATTAAGACTCCAATGGTTGGCACCATTAATTACTTGCATACAATATTGGTTTCTTTGGCCAAGAAAATTAATCTTATTTTCATATCCTTTTTATAATTGCAGATATCGTAATTAATTAGGAATGCTAATAATCACCAGGTATAGTGGTGCAGGCTTTTAATCTTAGCATGGGGGAGGCAGAGGCAGGTGTAGATCTGAGTTTGAGGCCAGCCTGGTCTACAGAGTGAGTTCCAGGACAGGTAGGGCTACAAAGAGAAACCCTGTGTCAAACAAAACAAAACACCCTGCCACACACAAAAAAAACCAGAAATGCTAACAATCAAATAGTAACATGCTATGTTCTTTATACTTTCACACTTACATTTCATGTCCCAAGAAAAGAAATTATTAAATTGACCATGTCTATAATTCCAGCACTTTGGAGACAGGAAGATTGCCCCAAATAAAATAGGCTGAACCTTGTTAAGAAGACAAAGACTTTGTCGCTGAATGAATAGAAAATGCCTTAGCCTTTTACCTGTAGACATCCATTTGAAGAACATAAGTACCCTTCAAGTTGAGTTTATAGTTGTGAACCTCTAGTATTTTATGTTCATGTCCTTGCTTTCTCCTGGAGAAATCTTACATCATTCCTTAGAATATTACTCAGGATTAAACAAGATAACATTTCAGTTTGCTTGTATATAGAATGGAAAAATAATTCCGATCTTGTAGGCTTTTTATCAGGGCTAAAGCATCTAGTTAAGTACTTTTTACTTGATAAGCCACGCTTCCTTGCTTCATTGTTCTCTCTCAGTACATTAAAATACCGTTTTAAAAGTTACTTTATCATTGTATGTTATTTGTATGTTTATTTTACATGCACATTTGTCTGTACCATGTGCATGTATGCCAGTGGAGGCTAGAAGAAGGCTCTGGATCCTCCAGAACTGGAGTTAGAGACAGTTGTGAGCTGCCATGTGGGTGCTGAGAATTGAACCCAGGTCCTCTGGAATAGCAACTGGTGTTCTTAACCAAGCCACCTCTCCAGCCCCGAAAACACCATTTGCTGAAGATATTTTAAGGCCTCCTGGTGCTCTTATTGCATGTTTGCTACTGCAGTGAACTAGAATAGTTAACTATGCTGTAGAACATTTATTCTTTATTTTTTTAAAAAACTTTTTGTGGCAGGATGTGCCTAGTGTTAATGAACACTTCACAATCAGATTGGATGTCTACATATTTTAGTTCAAGTTTATTTTAAAGTAAAATAAATAAATAAAAATTACTCAACGTATTTTGTACGACTAAATATTTTTTTTTTATATCTGTCTTTTGTCCTTCCATTATTCTGTTCTTTCTCCTTACCATGTTATTTTAGAGCATGAGACTACAAAGCAAAATGAGCATGGGTGTGGGGAGATGTATTAGTGAAGTTGGAGGAGTGTAGGCACAGACCTCCGATGCCCCGGGGGCACATAGGGCAGACATACTTTCTTCCAAAGACAACTGGGCACTTTCATCTACCAGTGAAGCTTGTTAGACTCAGGCCCTGAGCTTTAGTTTGGGGCTGACAGTATAAACAGCCACTGTTAGCCCTATTCTTCAGCAACAGTTCTACACAGTGCCCTTTTGTCTTCCTTCTGAGCCACACTCCATGTCTCCTCCATAGCTTCTGGGAGACTAGGTAACTTTTTCCTGACCCTGTGAGCTGGCAGCTTGTCTTCTCCCTTGTGGAGGTTGGGAAGGAATCAAGATAGTGGCAGAGGGAGCTAGAGCCAAACAACATCCCAAGCCAGCCTGAGATCTCACATCCTACCCTGTTGGCTCTCTCTGATCCTATCTCCATAGCTCTCACAGAGCCTGGAGAGACAGAGGTGGCTGTGACGTTTTGTTGTCCCTCATAGAGAGCAGCAGCGAGGGCAGTAGCTGTCCGGGTGATGCAGTACTTCCTGGGGGTGACCATTTCTTTTGTGAATGAGAGATGTTTATACAAAATAGGTGGGCGTTGTCTTTGTAGCTGTTTCCCTTCTGACAATGCCAGCTGAACTCCACAGACTCTTCTCTAATTCCTACTCTCTAGTAGAGATTCTGGACTACCTTTGCCCTAGAACTAAAGAAAGTTGTGGTCTTTCATTACGTTGTATGGAAGAGGAGAAAACAGTGGAAAGTGCTTCAGTAGATTTTAAAAATACTTTTGCTTAATTTTTTTCATGAAATATATTTTGATCATATTCTGTCCCCTCCCCAGCTCCTTCAAGATCTATGTATATTTAGTGAAGTCTTAAGGTCACGTACTCACCTAGAGATAGAACATGGATTTCCCCTTATCTTGGGCCGTTCCTCAGTTGCTTAGCTTCTGACTGTTCCCAGTATTTCTTACTACTGCCAGACACTCAAAGGACTCTACTTGGTCATTTGCTTACCTTATGGTTACATTTAATTTCAGAACTTTGTGTTTATTCCAGGAAATGTTCTAAATAATTCAGAAGGTGAGTTCCTTAACTTACCTCATCTCAAATATGTCCCTTAATGTATTTCAGATACACCCCCCCCATTTCCCTCCTCACAGTGAGCTCTGTTTTGTAGCTTGTAAACAGCGTGCATAGCCAGTCCACGCATAGTCCTTCTGTCTGTGCTCTTAGGCAGCTGGCTTTAGGTTGTGAATCCCGAAAGACCAGACCAGTTTTAGTGACAGTTTTTACTTCTTTCTTGTAGTTACTTTTGTGGTTGGCGCACAGGGTCTTGGAAGGTGACTCTTCATTACCACCGTCTATACTGAAGGTTTAATGAGTGCTCTCCTTCACAGATACTCCTAAAAGGGCAAGACAATTGCCATCACTTTTATTATTTTAACTTGTAGAGAAAGAAGCATATAACCCATGACTGAAACCTACCCATTTTAAACCGTTCTCCTGATGTGGACGCTTGAGCCCAGGTGATGTAGATTGATCCTATTTCGTCACACACCAGGGAAGGAAGATGACTGGAAGATGACAGTCACTAAGCTGGGCTGCAGCATGGTGTCTGTGACCAGCGGAGCATCGGTACTAAAACACCTGGTTTAGAGCGTTCTCTGCAGCTGGATGAAAAGTAATAGAATAATGCCAGTATACTTAATTGGCATAGGAGGGAGGCACGTGATTTAAAAATCCAATAGGCTTTTGATTTTTCCATGAAGCCCTAAGGATTTCAGTGAGTTGGACGTGGTGTTACTGTATTTCTATGCTCCTGTGCAGGTAGCTTGTCTGTACAGTGCATGTGTACTCCGGCTGTGCTAACTCCCTGTGCTCCAAGCACACAAAGAGCAGTGAAAGCTTCAGCTAATCTCAGGGTGAATTTGGTTTGGATTAGATTTCTTGTTTTTTTTTTTTTTGTTTTGTTTTGTTTTTGTTTTTCGAGACAGGGTTTCTCTGTGGCTTTGGAGCCTGTCCTGGAACTAGCTCTGTAGACCAGGCTGGTCTCGAACTCAGAGATCCGCCTGCCTCTGCCTCCCGAGTGCTGGGATTAAAGGCATGCGCCACCATCGCCCGGCTTGGATTAGATTTCTTGAGAACTGCTGTGTTCTTTTTTTTTTTTTTTAAAAAAAAAGATTTATTTATTATGTATACAACATTCTGCCTCCATGTATGCCCGCATGCCAGAGGAGGGCGCCAGAGCTCAGTACAGATGGTTGTGAGCTACCATGTGGTTGCTGGGAATTTAACTCAGGACCTCTGGAAGAGCAGCCAGTGCTTTTAACCTCTGAGCCATCTCTCCAGCCCCCCAGAGATGTGTTCTTAGTAACTTTTGTACATTTTAAAAAGGATCTTTAGAAAATTTACCCTCACTGGGTGGTGGCGGTGGCACACACCTTCAATCCCAGCACTCAGGAGACAATGTCAGGCAGATCTCTGAGTTTGAGGCCATATTGGTCTAGCTAGTGAGTTCCAGGAGAGCCAGGGATACACAAAACCTTGTCTCAAAAAACAAAACCAAACAAAAAAGAAAGAATAATTTCCATCAATACCACTATGGGTATTTTCTTTATATAATTAACATTTTCAAAACTATACAGTGCACATTTATGTGCTTGTATTATTTTTTCTATATTAAACTCATGCATGCCCATGGTTAATGTGTAATAGTTAACCTTACTAGTTCTTGCATTGGATGGGTTGTTCTTATCTCAAGATTTTACAATCTGTTTTCCACATAATCAAGGACGTAATCTTAAGTGAAGTCACTTAACTTGATGAGCTGTGTGCTCAGCGTTAGAGTGGTCAGCTGCTTCTTTTTCCCAGCCTGTCTAATTCTAGTCAGCTGACTGCAAACAGAGGCTGCATTTCTCTGCTGCCATATTTTAGGCAAGACTGTAGTGTTTCATAGAAAGATGAGCTGCGAAATGTGTGGGGTGCAGCCTCTGCTCCTTACACTTTTGCTTTGTCTGATAGGTTCATTAGTGTGGGCTTGAGCATGAATATAATTGTTCTGACCTGTAGGAGTGTGTGTGTTGTGTGTCCGTGTCTGTCTGTCCCTCCATGTCTGCTTCATTTTAGATGCTGTGAGTCATGTTCTGGATGACTTGATGCTATAAGATTATCTCAAGCACCATCTTCAGTCTCCTGTCTGTCATCATCTTCCTGGGGAGCCAGTGGCTGTTGTCTGTCCCTGTGCTGCAGAGTCTGTAGATGTTTGTTGCATAGTGTCCATCCCTGCCCTGTGCATGCTCCCTTGTTCCAGTTCAGCTTCAGCTGTGAAGCTGACCCTCAGTGTGAACACGGAAATTGAAAATACTTTATCAGCAAGCAGGAGAATGCATTTAAAAGGCTGGCAAGGAAAGTGACATGGTCTCCTCAATCTTCTTATACTTCTCATTTATTACTGGTGGGAGGAGGAAGAACAAGGCAGATTTTTACTTAGAAATTTAAGTCGGTAATGGTCTTTCAGGGTCTTGACTGGGGAATAGTCATTTCGGCATATAACTAATCGGCTTAAATTCTAGTCTCTATAAACCAGTATGTATTGAGGAGGTAATGTCATTTGGTCTCCTTCCCTCCCTCTCCCTGTGTGTGTATATGTATGTATGATGGTGATAGATTTAATTTTTCTTTGATGCAGAAACCCAGTTCTGCTGTCCCACTACCTTGAGTGCAGACATGGGATAGTAGGTGGTCCTCTTTCTGACAAGTGAGTTCTGTTTCTTGTCTCCTGTGAGAGTTCCATTTTTAAAACAATTGTTCTGACTTGGCCAACCTCAGGAGACTCCAGACAAACTCTTACCATGTGTTTTGCTTTATGGTCATGTAGAGTGCCAAGAGAGGGTCTCTGGGGAGAGATGGCTGTGTTATTAGGGGGTGGCATCACTCGTCTGCTGGCGGGACGGAGAGCTGTTCTGAGGCTCTGCTCCCAGACCTCTCTTCCAGAGAGTTCCACTGCCTCTGTCTGTCTGTGTACTTGCACTGTAGCCATGACTTCAGAATAGAAGGAGGAAGAAGGGACTAAAGAGCCTATCTCGGGTTAGTGAGCCGCTTTTAGACCAGACTGAAATGTGCATGCCGTCGGCTGCCCTGGAGTGCTGTGTTATGATTCATCATCAAACAGTGTTCCAGTCACTTCCCTTCCTAGTTATCTAAGGTAGAGCTCTGTTTTTCTTTTACTTTCAGTAATTGCTATGCAGCTTTCTTGCAGTGCCTAGTAGGGTTATGAAGTAGTAAAGTAGTAGGCTTAACCAACTTCTGTTTTCAAAACTTCACAAGTTATAGTTTGTTTGCCCTTTTGAATTGGATCATGCGAATCCTGTAAAAGTTTACTTTTATATTTAACAAAATCTCACATCTTAAACAGTTGTCTTATATATATCTTTTAAAATCACATTTGAAAGGACAACTATTCTTTGATAAGATACACACAGTGTTCAGTATCAACAACTGTGCGGTGTGTTCAGAACATACCCTAGCATGCATTTAAGGGAGCGGCTGCAGTAGAGCTCATGGTAGTGGGACTCCTGGTGTAGCACTGTTGAGCAGGACTAGCATCAACACTGGGTGAATATAATTATCTTTCCTTACCAGTTTCTTTGACATCTGTAGATTATAGTCATCTTTCCTGTTTTTCTAAGAAGGAACACTTGCAGGGTTGTGTGTGTGTGTGTGTGTGTGTGTGTGTGTGTGTGTGTCGTTGTATGAATAGAAGTAACAGTATATATAGTTAAGACTCAAATTGCTATTCATTGTTAGCAAGAGATTAGCCTAACTGGCCGTTGGAAATAAAGCAGGTTACACTGGCATTGGCTGGTTTGACCTGTGTCATCCTTACTCTGTCTTCTTGCTTCATCCCAGCAGTAAGTTTTAGATTTCCTGTCTGCCCACTGCTGCTAGCAGAAGGCCATGCTGAGGATTTGTGCCTGTGTTCAACAGTGCTTGCTTTTGTGTTACAGGCTGCTGTAGGAATGCAATGTAAAAAGGCAGAGGTAATTGAAGTTAAAATCACAGCACATATTTGCTATGTGCTGTACACTGTAAAAATATTTTTATGCTAACCTAATTTATTATTTATAACACTAGGAGGCTCACCTGTTTGGAATGGATCCCCTATCTTAGATGTAAAGAAACTTGAGTGTAAGGAATTGGCTCATGTTATTTTTAAAGCAAAAACATCATCATTGCTGTGTGTGGTGGATAATGTTTCTGAAAGCAGGTGCTGTAAAGAATAAGACCACGAATTTTTGTTGTGTGCATGTGTGTAAAAATATTAAAGAAAAAGACCATGACTTTGAAGGGAAACAAAGTGGGGAGGGGTGAGATAAGTGGGAAGGATCTTAGGCAGAAAAAAGAAGTTGTGCAGTTATATTAAAAATAGAAACTAATTAAAAATCTTTGGTTGTTTGCTAGTACTTTTAAAGTCAGAATTAAAAATCACTTTATTATTGCTTGCAGTATGGGCTGTCTAATAGTTTCCATGGTATCTGTACTTTTGGTTCTGTATTGTTGTGTTAGCAGTTGATACGCAATAAAAATCATTAAAGTGCTGTGATTTGGTACATTAATTTTAAGGAGGGTTTTCTTTCCTAAGTGTGATAATAATGTTTATTAAAAATCATGATTCGTTCCTGGTGCTGCATGCCTCTGATTCCATCAAAGTTAAGGCCAGCAAGATTGTGGGTTTCAGGATAGTCTGATCCGCATAGTGAGATTGTGTCCAGACAGTTACATTCTCCCAGCGCTAGGTAAGTGGAGACAGATGGTCTGTGGGGTTTTCTTTGTCATCGTCTGGAGGAACTGAAACATGTAAATCAAGTTGTGTTAATGTAGCACACCCTATCAAGCCACGTGATGCTATTTCAGGAGCATGTTCCTAACCAGCACAATAGTCAAAACCAACAGGAATAGATTGTTGGTTGTTTATCCCCTTCTCTTCTGTGGTTATTTGTTCTAATATCTTTACCTGGCAGTTTCTAGTTAGATCAGCACCATGAATTCTACCTTCTTGGATTCACAATATTTTATGCTTTGAGGTGGGGTTCAGTTAATTACCATAAATTGGGATTGGATCAGCATCTAGTCGATGACTAGTTTCTCTCCGCTGTTGAGACCATGGCTTTCAGAGTCCTGTGGGATGATGTTCAGTTGGGTTTGTGGCAGTCTGCACGGTTCCTGTCTCTGAGGGCTGGTTTCTGCTCACAGGTGCCTGGTAAAGACTGGATTCTTCCCATACCCCAAGTGGTTTTTTGGTGGTGGTGCTCTCCTGCAACCTGAGAAGGGTTCCATATTCCACAGCTTTCATCTGTGCAATTCTCTCCTCTCTGGACGTTTATTCATGTGGCTGCTGCTGATCTTCCAAACTCTGTTCTACTCCCTGAGCTCATAGGCTCCTCTTGTTCCATTTGAGTCTCCTGTTCTTGGTTAGTCTAGACTCTCTCCTTAAGGCACGAAACTGCCCATCCTTACCTGGTATCTTAGCCTCCTCAGGATTTGTTTAATTTTAGTAGGAGGGTAAATCATCTGGCCCTTGATACTTTATCTCCTCCAGGAGCAGATGTCCCTCCCTATATTCTTTCTAATTGCAGATACTTCTGAGAGCATAGCCTGTATCTGAGCATGCCAAGTGAGTAAGCAGGAGCTCCCATGACCTGAGGTCACAGACGGGTACTGCCCATCACTCCCTTGCAGTTTCCCTTTGTCAATCTGCACTTGAGTGTTTGTATGACTTAAACACCACTATTCAGCATACACAGTATTTTTTTTTTCTTTCTTGTATGTAGTATGGGGAGCTTCGTGAATTTGACACTGGCATGAAAGTCTACAGTGTCTGGATGGCCTGAAGCTATCTATATCCCTATAAGGGGGCCTCTGGCAGTCAGAAGTTAAGACAGGATGATGAGCCTCTTTCTTGCTTCTTACTGGGAATGACTTGCTTTTGGAAACTGCTGATCTTAGGTCACAGCAGACAAGAAAGAACAAGCCTGAGGCCTTGTAGTGCCTCTGGCCTAGTCCTAGCCAGGCTTTGAGGGTCTTAGGTTTGGCAGAATCCTGCAACATTAGGTACAGGAGACACACATGGAGCAGACCATAAGAACTGACAAAGTTCTGTTGAATTTTCACAGGACTCACATTCCTGTTCCATAAACCATAAGTTTTTCAAAATTAGCCAAATATTACATGGCCATGTAGAAGATTAAGAGATTAAGGGGGCTGGAGAGATGGCTCAGTGGTTAAGAGCATTGCTTGCTCTTCCAAAGGTCCTGAGTTCAATTCCCAGCAACCACATGGTGGCTCACAACCATCTGTAAAGAGGTCTGGTGCCCTCTTCTGGCCTGCAGACATGCACACAGACAGAATATTGTATACATAATAAATTTAAAAAAAAAAGATTAAGAGATTAAAGAAGAAACTGACCTAGAGATGGCCTGTAGTAGGATCTCCTCCTCTTCCTCTCCTTTGTGTACTCCTTCTCCCTGTCTATAGCACATTTACATTATGGACAGCTGCATCTGTTGCCAAGGTCATAACTGCTTTGCTAGCTTCTGGGTATTTTAGATCTTGGATCCCCCCTCCCTTTTTGTTCTTATAATTTAACAGTTTGGGCCCTTTAAAACGTTGATGTAAAATCACTTTTAAAACATTGAAGTGTAATTATAATTTGGTTTTGGAAATAAATTTGTGTTATTTGAGGCTGTTTCATTAGAAATACTTATACCTATGGTATTTTGCCTTATGGCTTGGGACTGACTTTGGTGTCTGGGTGTTGACACGAAATTTTGGAACAAGCTATTAGTTCAAGAACCTAGAAAAATAGTGCTTTATTGGGACTTGATGGAAATCACCATGTGCTGTGCCTTTTGGAGGTGTGCTTTGGGCTTCTGTGTTTTTTTCATCGTGTTCATAGGGGCACCAGTCCCCCAAGGCTGCTCACAGGTGAGTGCGGGTGTAGAAGGAAAGGGTTCTGCTCACAGGTGAGTGCAGGTGTAGGAGGAAAGGGTTCTGCTCACAGATGAGTGTGGGTGTAGGAGGAAAGGGTTCTGCTCACTGTGGTGGTGTTTTAGTTACGATCTCAGGTCTGTCCCATTCTTTCGAGCTGTTACTTGTTTTGTTTTTAATCACACTGCTAGATAACCAGGTGAAGCACTCAGCAAGGGGCAAACTTAGTTAGAGAAAGGATGTAGAAGACTCAGGGCTGTTCTGACTAGATGTGTCAGTAGGCAAAGAAGAGCTTCAAGGCCAAGCCATTACCAGAAGAAACACCCTGGTTCAGTTACATAAAAAGAGTGTGTTCAAAAGAGTGTTTTTCTTCTATATCTTGAGCAAGCTTTTTGTGCATATGCGATTTTCACTTTGGTTATATTAATTTTCATGAGTTTTTACTGTAGTATTCAGTGATTTGGATGAGGATGTTAGTTTTGAAGATTGTCAGTCTTGTGACCTGATTCCATAATCTTAATTTTGTTCTAAAATTTATCCTCTTCTAGAATCTGTAAAATTTTCTTCATTTACATATTGTTGAATGGTGAATTTAAGATGTGTAACTTTTTATGTTTGAATCAAATTAAACTTAATTGAATCTGTGCTCCCTTTAACTTGACTTTAACTGAGTAATACACTCAGATCTACCAGGACTCTGTAAGTTGAAATATCTTAATTTCTTTCAGCTTGCAGCCATAAGGAAGAGCAGAGTAGCAGTTGACTATAAACCATTCATTTCTTTCAGGAACATGCTTACATCTTAGTGCAGAAATCCTCCAGGAGACTGTCTCACTTTACCAGTGTTTTTCTCCAGTTTTGCAAAGACCACCAGTTGCCCCTCTATTTGTTCAACTGTCAATAACTGATATTTAAATTTGTAAAGAAGCCAGGTGGAAAGATGGTAAACTCAGAACATTTCTCAGTCCTCTTGTTTCCCAGTTAGCATCCCGGAGGTCTGCCTGTCAGTCCTACCATCAGAGGAATGAGACAGCACTGAGACAATAAGGAGTTAAAGCATATTTTAAGGGAACAAAAAAACGGCTGGAGATGTTAGCTCAGTGGTAGAGCGCTTACCTAACATACTCAAGGCACTGCAAAACAATCTTCAGAACACCACCCAAGGGGCCATTAAAAGACAAAGAGCCAAAGTAATAATTTGCACCCCTATGTGCTCAGATGGTGAAGTGGGCAGTGCTTCTCATTTGACTCATTTACAACCCATAGCTGCTTGTGCAAATTAATGTTGTGCAGATGTTGGCTCCTCCCAGCCCCCAATCCTCTGATAGCCAACTGAAAGCTCACCCACTGTCATAGCCCAGCTCTAGACAAAGACCTTTTCTCTGAGAATTGCTCCTGTTGGTCAGAGGCCAAAATGCTAATTGGCACCAGCTGCATTAACTCACTAAGTGGGGGTCAGCAGCTGCCTCGTCATTGCAGGAAACCAGAAGAGAGCCCTCTTCCCTTTTGCTCCAAGAAGCCCCCACCCCATCCTTCAGATCCTCCTATTTGCGATCATCTTGGCTCCCCTAAAGTAGAGTATGAAGGACACAGTAATTTGGACTCTAAACTAGACACATGGGGTGTTGTATAAACTTTCTCTGTGTAGCTTTGTCAGTTCAGCTATTTTTTAAATGCCAGCCCCAAGTCTGTTTACTGACTGTTTACTGCTGTATCTTCTACTTAAATACAGTGTTTACTTTGGTGGTGGTGGTGTGTATATCTAATAAATGTTGAAATAAGACTACCAAACTTATTTTTTAAGAAAACATTTGTTTTTTATTTTATGTGTATACAGTCTGTGTACCTGGTCACCATGGAGGCCAGAAAAGGACATTGGATCCCCTAAAACTAGAGTTCTAAATGGTTGTGCACCTCCATGTGGGGGCTGGGTATAGAATCAGGATCCTCTGGAAGAGTAGCCAGTGTTCTTAACTGCTGAGCTATCTTTCTAACCGTGAACCTTACTTTAAACCAATGATCAAAGGGAAGTTGAAACTCAAACTTGCTTCATTATATCTATAGTCTAAAGAAAATGTAGATTATTGCATACTCAGTATTAGTCCTTAGGTTCTAGTTGTAATTGGCTCAAAGTCCTCTGGCAAATCTCTATTTCTGATGCTTTTTCCTCCAAGGCTAGGTCTTCATAATAAGTCAGTAAATGACAATAAGTGGTGGAGAAGAATGTCTTTATTAGATATGCAGTAGTCATCTATTTTAAAATCATAAAAACAATAGAGATAATGTTTAGAGTATCCATTACATTACATCATCCTAATACAGTACTTTGGAAAAGAGACCACGATTTCCTCTCAATATTCTTTGTAGTCGAGTTTCTTATGGCTTATGATTTGACTCCTTAAGACCTCAAGGGCATATTTTGGCAAGTAAATGAATGTGATCACTTTCTCTCTAGATGATGTACCAGTCCTCTAGAAAGGCTACTGTTGAACTGAGTGCACTTAGGGTCTTGTATTTCATTGACTAAGACGTAACCCAGTTTCTCTTTTTGAGATGAGTCCCATTATATAGCCTACAAACTTGCATAGTCTTCCTGCCTCAGCCTCCCAGATGCTGGGATTCCAGGCTTCCCAGCCCAGTTCGAAGGTGTGACAGCATGAGTCTTGTGATGGTGAACATAGTTACAGAACACACTAGTGTGTTTTTGTCTAAAGATGTTTAGAATTAGAAGAAACAGTGCAATGAAAACCCATCAATCATATTTCTCAGTATACATATTCAACATTTTCAGACCACTGGACAGTACTGAATTTAAGCTTATAATGAGAATATGTGCTTGTTTTTAACCAGTGGGTTATGAAACTATCAAGTACCTTTGGAAGCATTTGACGAACAGCTAGATCCTAGAAGAATTGCCTTCTGGTACTCAAAGGAAAAGTGCACTGCAGCCAGTCAGACTCTTCTGATTCTTAATTACTCTTCAGGGAGCTGCTTTTGTTTATTCTCTGCCAAGAAGCAGAACCAACCCTTTGTGTAGTGGGATGCGACAATGACCCTGGGAAAAATCAACCGAGATGGAGAGTGGAAGAAGGTGGGAGTGAGGGATATATGGGTAAACATGTCCCTGAACGAGGACAGCTCTGCACCAGTGAACTGTAGGTAATGTTTAGCTTTTTCCTGCCTACTGAAAGTACTCTTTTTGTTTTGTACATGTATGCTCTTTAAAGACAGGATCTCACTGTATCCCCGGCCTGCAACTCCGTATGTAGACCGCGGCGGCCTCAAAGGCTGGCACAGCCACACCTGGCTGTGCACTTTTTTTTTAATGTACTCCAAATTTCTATATGTTTATTTATTTTTTTTGTTTAAGTAAAAATGATCTGATCTTTAGTTTTTGCTGTGATATCCTGGCTACAGCTAATGTAAGAAACGGGATTTTGGGCTCTTTGGATCATGTGTTTAGCTGTGGACCTTGTTCCAGGAGAGGCATTGAATGGCTTTGTAAGCAGACCTTCTCATGTCTCATATATATTATTCTGTACATATGAGTGTGCATGTATAGGTAAATCTCATATATATTATTCTGTACATATGAGTGTGCATGTATAGGTAAATCTCATATATATTATTCTGTACATATGAGTGTGCATGTATAGGTAAATCTCATATATATTATTCTGTACATATGAGTGTGCATGTATAGGTAAAGGACACAATTAAAGCCTTTCTGTGAATTGAGAATTCTTAGTTTTGCTAGAGACATTATTTCTTTCTGCCTTTGTTCATACTACTTTCTGTTTTAATATAAAGTTCCTTTGAAGAAAAATTTAGATAGAATCATTTTTTCTTAAATTAGCCAAGTTAAATGTTAGTTTGTATAGAATTAAGATAATTACCATAGCCATAATTATTGTCCCAGTTTTCATTGCTGCTTTGAACATGGCCATGTTTGAGTCAATTGTTGAAGTGGTATGCATTTTGGTATGGTTTTCCTCTACAGGGCGGAGAATCATTGTAGAGCACTATATTTGGACAGCTTACTCTGCTGCCTTGTGGACAGTTGTCTCCTATGGAAATTATAAGATCACTGTATTTGCAGAACATCTGTAACATCCTAATATCTGTGTCTTTGATTTATCATATCTTTTTTGGTAATAATACCCAGTAGGAAATCTGCCATTCATAGATTCACTACTTTAAGGTGACTGCAAACCTTCTGAGGTGTTTGGTTTCTAAAGTAAAATATATAACTGAAATTATAATTAGTATTTTTCCTTTTTCCATTTCTTTTGGTCTTCTCTTTAATATCTAATTAGTGATAGTTATCTTTTATCTTAGAGTATAATAGTGATAAAGTCTAATATATTTTTTGAGTCTTTAAGAGAGCTTCTGTAGATGCTAGCCTTAAGCAATTGATATCTTCATACCTTGTGTCTGTACTCATACACACACACACACACAAACACACACTTGTGGGTACTTTACTATGCTTCACTGGACATGCGTGTGCACACCTGTGTATTACTCAAGTTATTCCATGAAAAGGGAGGAACATCAATGTCGAGTGGGTGTGTTTGTGCAGAAATCTAAGGAAGCTGTAACAATGGAGTGCAGAAGGAATTTTAGAGATTTTTATCATGAATTTACCCGTTATACTAGACTCTCATTTCAAGTCCTGTGTGTGTGTGCGCGCGCGCGCACGCACGCACGCACGCACACACACACACACACACACACACACACACACACACGGTTTTCTCGCTTTAATCCTAATTTTCCTTCATTTGGAAGATACTTCAAGAACTTCCATAATCTGCTCTGTCTTACAGGAAGTTTGTCAGTGTTTGTAGCAGGCAACAAAATAAAATGTCCCTGTTGATTGATGCACTTTCTTCCCTAAGTGTGAAGAGAGGCGGAGACTATGACCTCTCTCCCTTTGTCATTCACAGGACAACTGGCTGAAGTTTTAGTGCCCATGCGTCTGTCTGTTTCCTTCTTCCTCCTCATCCCATCTTCTTTTCCTGCTGCTCTACTTATTAATATGACAGCAGACGCAAGGAAGAGCTTAGTCTGAAACAGCCTGTGTAAGGAGGTCAGCCTCTGAGTGGAGCCTCGCACAACACCCGGAACACACGTGTTGTCATCTGAAGTCTATTCATAAATGTTTCCTAAAAAGAAAATAGCCCTTCTTAATGATCATTTGAAATAGTAGCAGTCAAATTACCATTTAACACTGGGGTGGGGTTTTACTTGAGCAAACTGCCTTTCGGAGAAGTAGAGTCAGTAGCCTGAGGTCACAGGTGGTGGAGGAGCAGGCTGGAACTCCGCCCTGGTCCATCCTGCTGTGTATCACACTGGTTATCGCTCTCTTTATTGTCTTGTAGTCACCTGCAGGAGGGTGAGCTGAGAGTGGAGGGAGCCTGTGTTCCTCCTGTCACTTTACCTTTGTTTCTGTGGGAGGAAATCAAATCATTCAAAAGCCATGTTTTGTTTTATTTTTTTTTCTTAAGGATGAAGAGGAAGAAATAAAACTGGAGATAAATATGCTGAAGAAATATTCTCATCATAGAAATATTGCAACATACTATGGTGCTTTCATTAAGAAGAGCCCTCCAGGACATGATGACCAACTCTGGGTAGGTAGCTCTTTGCAAGTCTTGGGTGTGTTTTCTCTCTGTGGTTGTTGTAATAAGGGAATTAAGGACTTCACAGGGAATGTGGAGAGAGAGAAAAAAAAAGCAAAACCAAACCAAAGGGGGTTGTTATCATTACCCTTCCTTATCCTGTATCTGTGGTGTGGCAAGGAGATCGGGAATGAGAGGCCATTTCATAGACATCTCAAGACAGTGTGGTATTATCAGTCATTGCCGACACTAATGTTAGTAGTATTTTATGAACCAGAAGTTCCAGGAAAAATTCCTAAACCAATGCATTCAACCTTAAAAGAAATTATATTCAAAATGATGACTGAGGGACCGTCATCTGTGTGAGTTGCATGAGCTAAACTGAAGGTATTGGATTTATAGAACAAGAAGATTAATTGATAGCTTTTTCTAATGATTTTAAAAAGGCTAATGTAGGAAGCATTAGCAGCTTGGTACCGACATGAGAGAAGAGAAGAATGGGGGTAGAACTGAGGACCCAGAAGCAGATATGCACAGTCATAGCCACTGATGTGTGACAGAGATGTCAGAAGCAGACCTTGGAGAATAACGTCTATAACAGAGGACTCTGGGGAAAGTTGCTCAGAAGAGTGGAGCCAGATTGCTATCTCTCATGATGTACGAAAATAATTGAAAATGGGTCAAAGGTCTTACTGTAAGGCCTGGCCCTGTGAAACTGTTAGAGAACCGCATAGGAGCACTGATGGAGGACAGGTGAGGGTTTTCAGAGAGGACCCAGCTGTCCAGGACATAATACCAACAGTTGACAAAGGGAATTGCATAAGATTGAAAAGGTCTCCACAACAGAGGAGACAGTCAAGTGAAGAAACTGGTCTGAGGAGTAGAAGAAACTCTTCTGGCTGTGCATCTAATGGAGGATTAATATCTAGAATACATTTAAAAAATCCAAAACCAAACAACCCAATCAATAGATGTGGTAATGAACCGACAGGCCTCAGATGAAGTACATATCACCAACAAATACTTGAAAAAGTGTTCAGTATTCTTAGCTGTCAGGGAGAAGCTGTCACAAATGCCTGTGAGGATGTGGGGAAGGGAACTCATACACACTGCTGGAGGAACGTAAATTGTTGGCCAGTGTGGAAGTCAGTGTGGAAGTTCATGTGACCAGCTATATATACCACTTGTAAGTAGGTACCCGACGAGCCCCAGTGTGATGGGCCTCAGGAGATACTTACACACAGGGTTGTTGGCAGCACTGTTCATAATAGCCACATTTGCAGCCAGACTGTGTACCCATTAGCAGATGAATGGATAAAGGAAATGCAGTATATACACACTGGAGTTCTGTTGAGCCACAAAGAAAGAGAAAACTATGTCATGTGCTGGAAAATAGATGTAACTGGAGGTCATCCAAATAGAAAGACATGTGTTGTATGATCTTTCACATTTGTGGAACCTAGAATATTTTACTGATAAATAAATCACACACACACAGAGTCCAAAACAACAAAATGGTGAAACCTCACTCAGTTAGTCCTTTGTCCTCCACATACAGATGAAAAGGTGCTTTGATTCAATCCTTGCACATGCATATTGTGTTAAGACACCAACAAAAGCAATTTAGAGGAGAAAGGGGTTTATTCTGGCTTACAGTTCCAGCGTCCATCACGATGAGGAAGTGATAGCAGCCAGGAGCATGAGGCACGCTCCTCACATAGCATCAGCAGTCCCAAAGCAGAGAGCAGACAAGAAGTGGGGCCGGGTTATAAAACCTCAAAACCTTCCGCAAGGGACATATGTCCATCATCAGGACTCTTGTTACTAAATGTCCCACAACCTCTCAAACAGCACCACCGGACACATGAGCCTGTGGGGGCCATTCATTCAGAGTAAAACACATGGACTACAGATGAGAGAGAGGGAGAAAGAGGGAAGAAGAAAGGAGAAGGGAAAAGGGGGAGCAGAAAGAAAAGGGAAGGAAAATAGAAATGAAATAGTTACTATTGCCTAAATCCAGTCATAATTGAAATTTTAGAATTGTTCAGTTCATTTTCTAGGAACTTCAAGTGTAGTTGTTATTATGTTTAGCTATTTCAGATAGATATATTTTCAGAACTATGTAATTGCTCAGAAGTACCATAGGAAATATTATGAAATAATTTGAAAATCATCTCAAGGAAGAACTTCTGGAATACTGATTTCTGTTAGTTTGGCAATGATGACCAGCAAAATGACCTCTGTTATTTGCCACTCAGATGTGTGTGAGAGTCTTCTGGACTGTATGAATATACTTTCAGCGAAGAGACACAGTGAATATACTCTCTGTATAAAGCAACTGTTATTACTTGGATGCTTCCAACATGATTGTGTGTGTGCCTAGGTGTTCAGGGGAGCAAGCAATTCGGCTGTGTGTTTTGTTTTGAATGTGTACTCAGTCTGGTCTATGATTGTTTCCATCTATCTTGTCTGCCCTGTAGCTTGTTATGGAGTTTTGTGGGGCTGGGTCCATCACAGACCTTGTGAAGAACACCAAAGGGAACACACTCAAAGAAGACTGGATTGCCTACATCTCCAGAGAAATCCTCAGGGTAAGTAAGGAAAGCGAAGTGTCCCATTCCTATATCATGTGTCCATCCTCAACTGAATCTCACGTGTGTTCTACATCAAGAGATAATCATCTATTGTGATAGCCAAGTATTTTCTGTACTTCGTTAATTTATTCTACATTATGGTTTGAAACTTGCCACTCTGTGGAAAGGTTGATTTAAAAAAAAAAAAGTAGCGTTTCCTACCTAAGAGCTTGCCTTGTGTGGTTGGAAAACACTTGAAACAAATTGCTGTGTTCAGAGTACACAGACTCCCCCTTTCATTACTTCATAAATAATACAGTATAATAGCTATACCATCCTAAATTATGAATGTGACCTAAAGAAGAGGATATATATATAGTTTATATGCAAACACTGCACCGTTACAATATGAGGAACTTGAGCATGCTCATTCATATATTTTATATATATATATATATGTATACACACACACACACAAACACACAAATATATAAATTTCTTGAGACACGGTTTCTTTATGTAGCCCTGATTGTCCTGGTACTTGCTATATAGACCAGGCTGGCCTCGAACCTGGAGGTCTTCCTGCCTCTGCCACACAAGTGCTAGGATTAAATGTGTGCACCATCACTGCCTGACTGACTGCGTGTTCGCATTTTATATATTAGAGGTTTTGGTATTCTGGAACCAGTCTCCAGATATACCCGAGGGTAACTGTAGTCTCTGAATTTGACTTCGTTGTTATTATAAGGCACCCAATAGTTCCTTTCTTTGGCATTTAAAGGAAATAAGATTGAAGGAGATGAGAAATGAACCTGAAATGTTGTGTCTGTAGACAGTGTGGGGGAAGCTACAGATCAATACTAAAAGGACTGAATGCTGGGTTCCAGAATCTTCAGCGGACTTTGGCATTAGCTGTTAGAACCTCTTGGAATATTTATGAAGTGAGTCTTAATGCTTAATGTTAGTTACAGCTGATTGCAGAGCTGGCTAATGAGCTCAGAGAAAGTTCCTAAATTGCTGTTTTTTAGCCACTAAATGGTTCCTTTCAGTGGTAAAGCCATCCTGACAGCACAGAGGTTTTCAGGGCTTCATATTTAAAAGCTGCATGAGAGTTGAAAGGATGTCTTTTATTCCATGACCATAGTTTTTCTTTTCCTTCACCCCTAAATTACACACTTAAATTAATTGGCTGCATTGTTTATCCTCCATTTTTTTAAAAATAAAGACTCTGAATGTAAACTGAAATTTTACTTCCTATTTCCTGCTAAAGTCTGGTAACAAGTTAGTCATTTTTTTTTTATTGTAACTAAATTTACTTTCTATATTTAAGATTCATAGAAGACTACAAACTTAAAAACTGCCAACTAGAATTCCTAGAGAAATGTTTAATTTCTCTTTCCTCATATATTTTATGGAGTGTTCAATAAAACTTCCTTCACAACCAGTGTAAGGAAGGGAGGCTGATGGAAGGAGAGCCATACTTTTATAATTACTCAGACTTGTCATTATTAAAATAGCAGGTGCTTACTTTTTATGGCTATTACTGAAAACTGAGGCTGAAAGGGAAAAGCTGCTGTACGGGCTCCTTGGTGACAGGCAGGGTACAGCAGCAAGGACTGGACTACAGAGCTGCTTAGATACAGATCTGAGGAGCTTGATGGACTACTTATTCTATTTAAACATAGACATACCTTTTTTGCGGCTTTAGACTTGTGGCCTCCTGCTTTGGCTTCCTGTGTGTTGTAGTTTCGGGGTAGAGCACCCTGCTTAGCAGATGAGAGATTTCTCAAGTGGAGAAATCTGTGCTTTTAGCATAATGTTATAGACATAAGATGTATTATCAGACATCAAAGATGATTGACCTGTTTTTATATACCTGGGAGGAACAGTTTACCTCTCAAGTATTATGTGTTTGTTTTAGCATTTTGTCACCCTTGACCCCAGGAACATTGAAGAGAAGACCAAGTCTGCAGCACTTCATCCTTTTGAAGTGCTGCAGACTGTTTCCTTCTCAGTGAGCGTCTTTAATAGGAACCTTCTCCACTCATGAACCATATACAATAAAAATTTTCTGTAGCAGAGTTTTAGTTCAAAACAAAGGAATGCCCCATATTGTATGCTGGTGTTTGCTTTAGGCGTTATGTTGATGTTGATAGAGAAAGCAGGGTACCAAGATGGAGGTGTGGTCTCATGTAAAAGGCACCCCAGTGGGTCCTCTGGGTTCCCACACATTGTTGAAAGTAGCTGGTTTCTCTGTGGGAAAGCTTTTCCTCACCCCTTAGTGGACATTCGAGAAGACTAGACCAGGCAAGGGTCCTAAGTCTGTAGACCACAGCTGTCAGAAGTCCTCTATTGGGCTAGTCTGCTGAATGGTGAGGGCCCCAAAGTTTACCACACAGCCATTCCTGCTCATTCACAATCTAAGCAACAATTTTCTCATCTTAGTAGAAAGCACTATTTCATACTGAAGATGAGAACTTAGGACTTTACGTTACCAATGTTGAGGGACAGTTTGCTCTTTGGTTACATGTAGTCAGTTACGATAGACTTAGAAGAAAACTGTTTCCTAGCTCAGAAACACTGTCCCAGTTGATTTAGAGCAGGCTGTTTGCAGAGTGAAATGGACTGGAATCTTTACCAAGGAGGAATGATTGTGGCCTTAGTTCAGGCTTGGCTACCAAAGTCCTTCGTATAAGGGACACGTATTCATGTTTGTCCTGAGTAATTATACTTCAAGATAGCAGTATTATGAGCTATTTTTGAGTAGAAGCAGCAATGCTTGCACAGTATGGACTGGGAAATGGGCATCATTTCCCATACTTCCTGCTGGAAGTGTGTAGGATCGCACATAAGCCGTAACTCTGAAGTCAGGCTGCTTATGTTTGTGGAGATGTGGCGGGTCAGAAGTAAGTTCATGCAGGTTAGAAAGCAGAAATGAACTGGAGCAGTAGAAGTAGGAATTCTGTAAAAGAATACAGTGGCTTCATTTTGCTCTTTCAGCATTTAATGTTATAGCATGCAGAGAGGGAGATGTGCTTCCTAATTAGACCACTGAAGGATCACGTGTTGGGTGCTTTTCCCCCATCACAGCCTTAGGGTATACTACTATACCTTGTGTTACGAGAATAGATAAGTATCGCATAAGCTGTGTTCTGTTTCACTGGCAGATTAGTCAGATGAATTTAGAGCCTACTATGCTTCAAAAGGTAGTGATCTAGAGCTGCAAAATGATGGAAGTTAGGCTTGATATCATAGCTGTGGTCCTAGCACTCAAAGCTAAGGCAGGAGGTTTTCAAGTTGCACAGTAATGACTCTGCTTGCCGCCGCCACCACCACAGCCCTTCATATATATATATATATATATATATATATATATATATATATATATATATATATATAAAGCAAGCCCCTTACAAGTAGTAATGAGGCATTTCAGGAAAAACAGGTTGTTTATGTCTTAAGGAGGCGCGTTCTGGGGTGTGGCTTCTCTAGCCAGGAAGAGGAAAGCAGTGAGTTGCGGCAGTGGTGCATAGCCGTCTTCACACCACAGTTTGGGTGCAGCATGTGTGGTGCATAGCCGCCTTCACACCACAGTTGGGTGCAGCAGTGTTTTCCCACTGCCTCCTGAGATGTTGTTGGGCTCATTCTAGATACAAGGGCATCAAAAAGTGCTCTATGCCAGAAACATTTTCCCCTCTAGGGAAGAAAGACATTTTATCCCTGTACAAGGCTGTTCTGGTGGCAGAATTATTTTACATCTGGATGGAAGGTAGGGTACATCAGCACTTAAGTTGTTTCTGTGTAATGGGAAGACAGGCCTGCATTTTAAGCCCCTCTCTAATCTAGACCGGACTGGGTCTAGCTCAGATAAGTTCACAGGGTTACCCACTGAAAGATAGAAGTTTGGCGTGGGAAAGGAGCTAGCCTGTACACAAATAGCACAAATTATAGCAGAGGAACTATAGATGGCAATCAGGGCTTGTGTCATAGGCACAGCTAGAGAGTGGTGTGATCATCCCAGAGGGAACACCCAGCCTGCTGCTTACTGTGTGTGTGGTAAGGCTGACAGCGCCTTCCTGGGAATGCGCCATGGGTAAATTTTATGTTCTAAATGTGGACTTACAAACCCTTGGCCCACGTGTGCCACTTACTGTAAACGGGTGCTGCTGGCTGTCTGCTTACAGGGACTGAGAGCTGAACTCTGCTCTGCTTTCCGTTCCAGGGCCTGGCACATCTCCACGTCCACCACGTTATTCACCGAGATATCAAGGGGCAGAATGTGCTGCTGACCGAGAATGCGGAGGTGAAACTTGGTACGTAGCTGATGTGTGTGAGGTCTGCTGCACCCACCTGGTACAAGCCAGCAGCATGCTGTGCCCCTTCAACATTTAGCTAAAAGTTCATTCTCCCACTTTAAGACTAAGAGACCTGGCCTATTGCTTAGTCAGGTACCAGCCTTGTCCCATGCTTCTGTAGACTCCTCTATCTGGATAGAGCAACTAGCCAGAGTGTTTTAATTTTTTATTTTGATTAACTTTGAGGAAGGGGACTGAGAGGTTTCTCTTGGTTAGGGTTTATTGCTGTGAAGAGACACCATGACCATGACAACTCATATAAAGGAAAACATTTAATTGGGGTTAGCTTACAATTCAGAGGTTTAGTCTGTTGTCACCATGGTGGGAAGCAGAGCAGCATGCAGGCAGACATGGTGCTGGAAAGGTAGCTGAGATTATATTTGGATCCACAGGCAGTTTGAAGATACAGTGATTAGGCCTGGCTTGAGCTTCTGAAACCTCACAGCCCACCCCAGTGACACACTTCCTCTAATATGGCCACACCAACTCCAACAAGGCCAGACCTCCTAATAGTGCCATTCCCATGGGCCTGTGGGGGCTGTTGTATGCAAACCACCACAAGACCCAATCCCAGGAACTGATGACGGAGGAACGCTTTCAGCCCTACGCTGACATAGAAGTCAGACTTTCTTGCTTCAACACCACCCTTAGTGGTGTCTGGCATTCTATTCCTAGTACTTGGAAGGCTTAAACAGGAAGATTGTGAGTTTGAAGCCAGCCTAAGGTATGAAGTCAGAAAGAGGGAAGGGGACAGAGAGACACACACAGAGAAGCAGACACCCCTAATGATTTCCTGTTTCATGTCACAAAAATTCGCACTTCTTGCCCTGACTAATGAATAGTGTGGGCATGACCACTGCTACTTTCCTGCCCGTCATCTGACCCCCTTTTTCTACCCTACGTTACATGTTATAACATGGAAGCAATTTTATGAAGTTTTTCTAGTAATAGAATAAGGAAAATCATAAATAAAGTCATAAAAAGTAAATCAAGATGCATTTGAGATACAAAAGATCGGTGGAAGCATCAACCACCCAGTCACTGCCGTTTCTTTTCCTTGACGTCTTAAATGGCACCCAGACCCTTTGCATATCCTGCTCTCCCTTGGTAATACTTGTCCGCATTTTCAAACTTACCATTTTTCCTGTTCTCAGGGGCTCTCTGTGGCCCTTTGACCCTCCTTGGACTCCTGCCTCCTTTCTATAGCGCTGTTGATAATTTATGATTCTGTTGAGAGTGTGTGGCATTTTTCAAAGAAAAGAAAGCATTGTTCTTCACCAGAATACTCTGGAGTCCAGCGCCAGGGCTGTGTTAGTCCCTGCTGCCTTCACCTAGCACCTCGTGTGTTGTCTTCTGTGTTGTAGGTATTGACAGATGTCATAGTGGGTACTGTTTCCTAGAGGTGTCTTCTAATGATTCACAGTGTTTCCTGTCTCTCCTAGCTACACCTGAACTTATTCTCATTTTATTTTTACTCTGTTAACATTTTTAAACAGAATCAACATTAACTTTTCTTCTACTTTTCACATTATTTTTCCTTTGTCCACTCAACAATTTAGTCTCCCTTCTCAAAAGTCTGAACCATAGAAGTTGCTTTTTAGAGTTCAGATCACTGCTCTCTTTCTTAGTGCCTGTGCTGACTGGCTATCTACAGATGCTCTGACACTTGGAAGTCTGCATAGGGCTAAGCTGGAACACTTGCTCCATCCCTGCTCCGACTGCCTTGGTTAGGTGTGTCCACGCACTGACCTCATGACACCGAGACTGTGATACCCTTCAGTAGTTACCCAGTTATCGGTTGCTGTTGCTAGCCAGGGTTCTAGAACACTTATTTAGTCTTTGTCCTGATGTTGTTGTCTTGTATTGAAGAGCATTCAACAAGTAAGCCTGCGGTTTCCTGAACTTGTTCTGTACACAGAGGTGAAATGTGCAGCTCCTGCCAATTGTCCAGCATTTTGTGGACCTGTGTGTGAGCTGCTCCTGTTCTCGACCCTCCTGCTGGGCTCATGGCAGTGTGGGGGCTATGATGATGGGGGCAAACATCCAACACGTGGGCTTTCTGCCAGCCCTGCCTCCCATCCTTTAGCTTTCTTCTCGACCACCATCATTAAATTTGTGGGAAGTAGAAGTTACTCTGAAAAGTCAACTGAAGGCCCAGTTGTTCTGGGGAATGTTTATTGTAGGTTTATTTGCCCTCCCTCCCTCCCTCCCTCCCTCCCTCCCTCCCTTCCTACCTTCCTTCCTTCCTCTTACTCTGTGTGTGTGTGTAAATGTGGGTGCAAATGCCACAATGCACATGTGGAGGTCAGAATAACTGGAGCCTGTTCTTTCCATTCACCTTACATAGGCTCCAGGGATGGACCTTAGATCCCTAGGTATGTTCAGTGAGTTCTTTTAAGCGCCCATATCTGCTGAGCCATCTCACAGGCCCCTTTGTGTCTTCGTGTGTTAGCCTGGGGCCTGTATGCTGAATAAACTCTGACAGTGGAGAAAGCAAGGATCTGGGAAACAACCCTTACAGACAGCTCTTGCCTACCTGGAACCTTTCAGTGTGTTCTTTCCAGGAAAACCACAGCTGTGAATTGCAGAGCTAATCTAGGACGGGCTCTATGTCCGTTCTCCTAAACTTGGGGCTTTCTTTAATTTGCACTTGTTTTGACACACACATTTTCTAAAAAGTGCAAACCTCATTATTGTCCCTGTAACAAACAGGTCCTCTTCTGGTCCGGGGCCAGGCCTCTTAGGTTCTTCTGGAGTGGTACAGGCTCTTGGTGTCATTGCTCTGCCTGAACAGTTCTGCAGATGACAAAGCAGTGTTGTTTGTGTTTGCTGTGACACCTCAGTTTTTTTCTTCTTTGTTAATTGTGCTCCACTTTTCCTTGCTTTTTGTTCCTCAGTTGATTTTGGTGTGAGCGCTCAGCTGGACAGGACGGTTGGCCGGAGAAATACATTCATAGGCACACCCTACTGGATGGCTCCTGAGGTCATTGCCTGCGATGAGAACCCAGACGCTACTTATGACTACAGAGTAAGTGGCACCTGCTCTCCTGGGCCATCCATGGGTCCTTAGCATTGCAGAGGACTGGGGGCTTGGCTGTGAACCGCACACCACTCCACCTACTGGACATACACAGACTGTTGAAAGAGGTTTTCAGGCCTGTGCAAAAATACTTTTTTGGTGCTGTTGATCTTTTGCTTCGTTTCTGATTTCACTGAGGTTACAAACAGCCAGCCAGACAGAAATCTCCTCATGAGCCTGTCTGCCCCTCCCCTAGCAGCCTTTTTATCTTGAAGAACACATTAGAATCAGATACGGTTTCTTTTGAATATACCATTAAAATTTATAATAGCATCCTCTGAAATTTTATAGTATTTTTCTGTAACGAGTTTTACAACCTCTTAGTTATACAAATAAATTGAAGTGATTATACAGTGACCTCTAGGGACTTGAAGCCATAATGCACTTTTTTCATCCAGACATAAAACCTGTGTTTAATAATCTCATTCAGGTTGACTACATTGCTGTTTCATTTGTCAACAAACCAAAACGTTTGCATAAGTGGTTATTGTGTCTGTTAATGATGTTAAAACTGGGTTCATCTTTCAGTTGTTCCCCATGTAGCTCAGCATTTGTTTCAAATACCCAGTTAACGAGGATTAATCTAAACCATTGCCGCAGAGGAATTTTCTCTTGATTCAAGTATTTAAAAATATATTGCAGAGTTTATAATTTCCTACTATTAATATATACCTAAAATTTGAAAACACCTTCCAACATTGTCAAAGTAATATCCTGCTGAAATAAATGGCAAATATTTCCTGGCACTGGGGAGGTAATGTTTGTTTGTTTCCTTGAAGGATGTGTTTATTTCATTTGTATGCCTGACCAGAAATATAAATAGGTATCCGGAAGATTCTCTTTTTGTTTTTGCAGAGTGACCTTTGGTCTTGTGGCATCACAGCAATTGAGATGGCAGAAGGTGCCCCCCGTGAGTAACTTCTTCCTTTTGAGCTCATTTCTTCTGTGTAACTTGAACTGGGCGGAACCAGTGGAGCGAGTGGATGAAGGGCCCACCAGCAAGAGTGGCTTTAGATGTAGAGCGAATTCTTGGTAACCAGTAATCCTCCTGGGCTCCAGATTTAATAAGGGCTATTTTTTCTTAATTGCATTTAAAAATATCATTTGGAACAGGGCCCTAATCTTTAAAATTTTGTTGTTTCTTATTTTGACTTTATAAATTGAGATACTGTCTTTTATTTGTGGAACTTTTTGTGAAGATTTGATTGGGTTAAATCAGTAAATTGATTGATCATGAAACTGATATTTAATTAAGGTTGTACTAGAAATGTAGAGAAAATAAGGAAAGAAAGCATGTGTAGCATTTTCTCCTGGTCTGCTTCAGCGAGGTGTGCACAAACTGTACAATGCCCCGCACATATTTGTTGAATAAATACTTGTTCAGTGAATGAAAAATATTGGCAGTAAAGAAGCAGTTACAAAGCAGAATCCGGGTCCCTTGTGTATTTGTATGCCATTGAGACAGGGGACCTATTGCTGACTCATTTGCCTGTTTTCTTTCACACTGGGACACTGGTGTCTGCTAGTCTAGGCCCCACGTTCCTCCTAGAAATGTGTCTCATCTACCGTGACACGCTAGTGTGCGTGTCTGCTGAGTTCACCTTGCTCGGATTGTGTAAATACAGACGGTAACTACAAAGACTGTTTACACTCAGCTGTATTCTTCCTGGTGACTTTAGCTGTAGTAACAGACAGTATTGCGTGGAGGCTCTGAAGGCCTTCACAAGCCGCTCTGAGCCTTAAACTAGACTTACGGAAACAGCCATTTTCATTACAATCGTAAAGGTGATTTGAAGACTTAAGTATTTTCTCCTTTTAAATTTGAATTAATATTTATCTTTGATTTATGAAAACTTTTTAGGGTCTATTTGAAGTTATGAATTGTTGGTTTTCTCCTTATATTTTGCTGTTTTTAAATGGTAAATTTAAGATATGGCCTAGGGTTTGTAAAATACATCTCGGCTGCTTGACATTCATGGCAGTTGAACAGTGGGATAGAGTATTTGAAATTATTTGTGAATGAATCCTGAAGTCAAGAATGAGTAAATACGTGCCTTACTGACACAGCCATCTCCTTTCCCCAGCTCTCTGTGACATGCATCCCATGAGAGCACTGTTTCTCATCCCTAGAAACCCTCCTCCCAGACTGAAGTCCAAAAAATGGTAAGCTGTATATGGATTTCCCTCCCTCCAAAACCCCACCCCGAATAGTTTCACTTTGCTCTGGGATAAAATTCTGGCCATTCTATTTTCGGTAACAAAAGTCAGCACCCCCAAACAATCTAAAGTACATTTATTTCTTTGTGCTATTGTTCTTGATACGTGTTTGGATTACACACTTACGACTAGTGACACCTGGTAGCTTCATAAATATAGAGAAAAGGTTATATTTTAATGTTTAAACATCTTTTAAGTGTAATATGTCGCAGAACAATGGCAAAGATGTGTTGGAAGTCCTATGATAATAAGACTGTAATATTGGTGGAAGGTATTTGGGCTGTGGTGCATGCTTGCAGGCCCCATGACTTGTGAGACTACAACAGGAGGAACGTTTGAATGTGGGGGTTTGAAGCATCTAGATAATAGAGCAAGACCGTGTCTATAAAGGGGACATTTACTGTAATGATGGTTTATAGAATGGCAGGTGGGCACACCTCTTTGTCGCAGAAGAGCTGGTTAGCAGAATGGCCCTTCGCCACCGGGCATCCAGCTCCCCTTCTTGCCGCTTTCTGAGTTTGTTGTTCAGAATTCTGACACTCATGGAGGGTAGGCATGATGACCGCTGAGCAAAGCGTTTAGAATCGTAGCTTGTGAAGACACGTGTTTTGGTCAAATTTAAATCTTTGAGGGGCAGTTTCTTTTTTTGGGGAGGGGAACTGAGAGTTTTGCCTAACCGCCCCGTGAATGTTGTCTGGTAGTTCCTGTCTGCACTCAAGCACCCCATGCTTTCTGGCCTGGCTCTCCCCCCATCCCGCCTCTGTGCCCTCTGCTCTCGGCTTGTTTAGTCCTGCCACACCACTGTGCTTTCCATTTTCCTCTTGTTTGAAATCTTACTAATTTTCCAATTAATTAATGGTATCCTTCTTACTCTCTCTCTCTCTGAAATACACACAAGGCCTCACAGTCAGTCCATCCATCTGGATTTGGTTTTTCAGTTTCTGCTGACTGCTGTATTCATGGTTGCCTGTGTTCTGAGCCATGCAGACTTCCTTTGCCTCAGCTGTAGGTGCACACGCCATCCCACCTCTCTCCTTTCTCCTTGTTTACTTTCCTGGTGTTCAACACATTTCACTTTTCCTTTCCCACCTTTCTTTTACTTGAAAGGTTTTTTTTTCCCTTTCTTTACACACCCTTTAACCTTAAATCGATGCTAAGTAAAAGAATTGCCTAATTCTGTTAAACCAGTGTTTAGAGAGATCCGAAGGACCACACAGTTGCAAAGATTTTGGCCCCGATTAGTTCCATGTATTAATAAGTGAGATATGATGATTCTGGGCATCATTGATAACCAGTGCCAAGGACACAAATGTGTGTAGTGGGCGCTTTCCAGGGTCAAGCTAAGGGGCTGGAGGAACTATTTAGCTCCTGCTAAACCAAGTGGTCTTTGTTTTCCTTTCTTTTTTTTCCTTGTGAGATTTTATTAATGAGATTCTGTTCTGGAAGGATTACAAATCAGTATTATGTATGAAGAATAACTCACACGGTCTCCATTATATGTAAATTTTGGTTAACCATTTGCATGTAGTATATGCTAATAGAGACAGTGGTAGATGGGGAGTGATACCTCATGGGTTCTTCAGGCAAACTCTTGTCTAAATTAGGTAAAATGCTACATTGATTCTTTTGCGCCACTATTCTCATCTTATCCAAGTATTTGAAAGTACAGCAAGCTTCTTCCTTTGTGATTTCTGTCTTAATTCCCAGATGTAATTTCTGTTACTTTTTCTGGAGAAATGGCTATCAGAAATGGCCAGTGGCTTATCTGTCCGAAGAATTCACTTTCTGATTTTAAGGAATATACCATGGCTGGTTGATTCCTAAGTGTTATCTGGTGGACATGGTGCATAAGTGGTTTTTAATTTAGGGATTGAGTCTCAAAATTTGGAATTTTGGTGTAGTGAGTCAGCACTTGTTTCTTTAGTCAATTCTATGAATGATCTTAGTGCAAGGTTTGGTAATCTGTGTTAGGATGCTGTACTATACATGTTACATAGACTGTCATGTTCCTCTTTAACCTTAGACCCTTCTGTGAAGTGATCCTGACCTGTCTTTCCATTCTCTTCTGCCTTTTGTAATAGCCTCAGAAAGTGACTCTTTAGTCTCTGATACTTTTGCCCTTTTGTTCATGGTCTTGTTGCCTGAATACAGTCTTCTTGTTCCCAACTTGGAATAACAATATTGTACCTTTGGTTTATGCTTAAACACTGACATAGTTTTATTTTTCTGCCTTTATATACCTGCTGTTGTGTATACTTAACTTTCCTCTACTTTACTTTACATGTGTGTTTCTTACTGAGTCTAACACAGATAGATGTACATATAAATATTGCTTAAACTGAAAAAATAGCTTGAAAATATGAGATATAGAAGTGACATAATTAGAACTGAAGTAAATATAAAGATGAATAACTCATTCATTCAACAAAAACTTATTAAAATACTCTTTGTGGTATGTTAATATTGAACATGACTGACAGGTTGAAAAATAAGAACCCATCTCAGTATGTACCAAAGAAACAAAACTATAGTCTATAAACTGTGACTTGCAGATCTCTCCAGAAGAAATGGTCTTAACTTGGGGTGGGGTGCTACCAGGAAAGGCTTACCAGGAGACCATCGCAGAACTGAGTATCAAAAGATAACCCAGCAGAATGACTTAACTTGGGCCAATGAGACTGCTCAGTGAATAAAGGAAGTTGTCCCCTTGTAAGGTCTAGAAACCTGAGTGTGATCTCCAGATCCTGTGTAAAGGTGGAAGGAGAGAAATGAATTCATGGAGTTGTTCCCAACCTCCACACATGCGCGCCTCTCTCTCTCTCTCTCTCTCTCTCTCTCTCTCTCTCTCTCTCTCTCTCTCTCTCTCTCTCTCTCTCTCACACACACACACACACACACACACACACACACATATATTTTTACAAAGATTTTATTTATTTCATATGCAGTGTTCTGCCTGCATATATGCCTACATGTCAGAAGAGGGCACCACATCTCATTATATATGGCTGTGAGCCACCATGTGGCTGCTGGGAATTGAACTCAGGATCTCTGGAAGAGCAGCCAGTGCTCTTAACCTCTGAGCCATCTCTCATTCACATACATACATACATACATACATACATACATACATACATACATACATACATTTTTAAATGTTCCAACCAAAGGTAGGGCTAGGTATGAGTGTTCATGCGCTGGGCCAGGAACAGGAAAAGGGCAAAGCTCAGAAAGTGACTAGTGGCACACATGTGGGCGACAAGTTATTGTGCCCTCCCCCAAAGTAAAAACCGGCTGCTTCTGCCTTTGTTCATCAAGCCCTGGGATCTGATGAGTCAAACTAGTGCAAGACTGGATGGAGCATCAGTGGGTTCAGAATGCCCTGCACTTGCCCACTGAGACAGACCCTCTGCTCATCTCTCTGTCTGTTCTTGTTTTCTGGATACCAGACAGCTATCTTCATCTGTGCTCCTGCATGTGCTGTACACAGTCCTTTCATCCATGTGTCCATGTCCTCCCCCCTCCCTTAGTGAAGCCCTTCCTCTATTCTCTTGCCTCTTCTACACCCCTGATGTGGTGGAAACTGAGTGACATTAGCCTTAACCTCTTTTCCTTTAAATCTGGCTTCTTTTACAATGGTTTCTGGTACATCGTTAGTGGTGTGCTGCGAGTGTAAAGCCACATTAATGCTCCTGCCCCCTTGCCCTCAGTCCTGGGCTCCTGTGTTCTCCCAGCGTGGCTGCGTATTGGCAGACCGCTTTTCAGGCTTCTCACTGCTATTTTGGAGCTATACTTTTGTGGTAGAAGTTTGATGATGTGTTTCACTTCCTCTTACAGGTCAAAGAAATTTTTCAGCTTCATAGAAGGCTGCCTGGTGAAGAATTACATGCAGCGGCCCTCTACAGAACAGCTTTTGAAACACCCTTTCATAAGGGACCAGCCCAATGAAAGGCAGGTTCGAATCCAGCTGAAGGATCATATAGACCGGACCAGGAAGAAGAGGGGGGAGAAAGGTATTACGGCTCTTTTATTTTCACTTTTTTTCTAACATAGCATTGAATAAATTTTAGAAGATTATAAACTAGTGTTAAAGGCTTCACCCTAACATTTTTAGATAGAGGAGTTTTGTTGTTGTTATTGAGCCTCCCACTGCCTTCCCCACCATCCCTCTCCCTCTGTGCCCTTCCATCCTCACATCCTCTTTCCACTTTCCTGTCACATGATCTTCTACCTTCCTGTATACGTACACTGCAAGCGTAAAGCCACAGTAAACGGCCATATCCCCTCTCGGGGTTCCCGCTGACTTTGTGTCATCTACGCACACACCAACACACATATGTAAACACTGTAAGGAGGGACTCGTGAAAGATGCTTGTCACTGCGACTCCGAAGACTACTGCGCTCTGTCGGTCACTGTGACTCTGAAGTGTCATTTGCGATCAGTTATTAAGGTGTCCCCAGTTGTACTCTTTTCATTTCTATTTAGCAAAACTTTCTCTTGCCATTTTGCTAGAAGCTGGAATGTAAAAATAATTAAATTTGGTTATGATTTTGGTTGCTTTGGTTAAATTCAGTAGATAATTTTTGTGTCTATCTACTTATCTACCATTTATCTCTACCATGTATATGTGTATCGTCTATTTGTATTTACTTTGTTATAATAGGTTTCTTTGTGAATATGTTGGTGCTGTTGGACTATTTTTCTTGTGTGTACTCTCACAGAAAATCCCACAGCTAAGAATTTATCGGTGCTGAAAACCCAGCACTTCTGTAGGGAGTGTGGCTAGCTCCAGGAATTTACTGCCATTGATATGGGAAGGCAGCATCTGTTCTGTGCAAGTTCTCCTAACCGCCATGTTCAGAAAGAGCATCTTGTGTTGGTCACCGTGCCTCTGGAGATGCTCGCCTCCTCAGGTGCCTGTCAGGATGTGTCAACGCTCCTGCTTGTCTTGTAGATGAAACCGAGTATGAGTACAGCGGGAGTGAGGAGGAAGAGGAGGAAGTGCCTGAACAGGAAGGAGAGCCAAGGTAAGGGCGCCGCCATTGCCGCTTTGTGAGAGATGAAGCTCCATTGAAGCTGGCATTCCACAGGAACAGATAGCACTGGCTCGCTTCCTGTCCCCATCCTCACCTCATGACAGATGTCTATGAGCAGCTCCCCACTCCAAACTGTTACCTAGTGTTTTTTTTTTAACCCAGTTTTATATTTGGGGCTGAGGAAATACTGCTGCTGACATTTAGTGCTCCAGGAGGCACAGTGGTACAAGTCCTACAATAACTTAAACAATCTGAGTCCATTTCAAACTAAAATTTGCACAAAATTAGAATTGATTTCATGACACTATAATTGCTTTTAGAGAATAAAATGGCATGTGTAAGACACACACTGGCATATGTAGTAAAAGGAATTGCAGCATGTTTGTATTCTTGCTGTTCTGTGTGATATGGGATTGGGGAAGACAGAACAGTACTAGCTCAGCGTCCTGTGCAAAGTCCACTCACAAGCCCGCTTGGGGCCTGCTGCTGTCCCCGATCCTAAAGAGCAGAGGTAGGGAATACAGAGCAGGCTTGATGCTGGCCAGATGAAGGAAAATGAAGGAATGCTGAGCACCAGTGAGTGCCATTTCTTTGTGATGATGGAAAATAAGAGGGCCAAAGAGAGACCACTGAAATGATAGAAAGTGAGCTCAGTCTTCCATTGTGTTGTTGAATTGATAGAAATGCCTACTAAGCATCTAGAACTGATTTTTCAGACATTACTAATGATAATGGATGATGCAAGCCTTCTGAGCTGTAAACATAGTTGTCCCTGACCTGTTGATTGAACGCCTGGGTCAAGTTCTCATTAAGAGAATTGGGTGTAGAAGAGGAAAAGGATGCCCATGCTCTTGGCGCCCTCAGAGCCAAGGTGATGCGTGAAGCCCTGATAGCCCTCTTCACTCTGCAGTTCCATTGTCAATGTGCCTGGAGAGTCGACTCTGCGCCGTGATTTCCTGAGACTGCAGCAGGAGAACAAGGAGCGTTCTGAGGCTCTGCGGAGACAGCAGCTTCTTCAGGAGCAACAACTCCGGGAGCAGGAGGAGTATAAGAGGCAGCTGTTGGCGGAGAGGCAGAAACGGATTGAACAGCAGAAGGAACAGAGGAGGCGGCTGGAAGAGGTAGGAGACATCCGCGTTGGTCTTTTCCTTTTCCATACTCATGTCTGTTGGTTACCAGACACCCCGCCAGGTTGCCGAGGTGATGTGGTACTGAGACAATAGGTGCAGGCCCTGTTGTAGCCATTCAGACCTTCTGAAGGGAAGCTTGTGCTTTGGTCTGGCAGGCTTCACATTCCTGGACCTTAGAAATGTGTTCCTTGTAAAACATGCTGAAGACCTGCCCAACACTTAGTTTACATGTGTATTTTGAGGTGTAGAACTCCATTGTCCTGAAGATGGCACCAGACCAGCTTTCTATAGTGTTTCCATTGTGTTTAAGTTGACTTGCTTAGACTTGACCTGATTTCTTTTCCATTCTCGGCTTTTGGATCCCAATTTTTTATTTTTCTGACACTTAAGACATATATATATATATATATGGAAAAGATTGTTCTCAAAATGCCTTAACTTTGGGGTGGATTTAAGAGTAAAAAATTCAGGCCAAGAAGATGGTTCCATGGATGTAGATTCATGCCACCAAGCCTGACAACTGGAGTTTGGTCCCTAGGTCCTAGGTAGTATATTAGAGAGAATGAACTCTAGCAAGTTGTCTTCCTCCACACGTGTGCTGTGACACGTGCATTGCATGTACTACACACACACATACAACAAATGTATTTTTTTAAAAAGGAGTAAGAAATTCAGAAAACAGAATAATTTTGTTCTGTGGCAGGCAAGTGCAGTTTACACCATGTTAATTTACACCATTAATATTCTCAGCATTGGTAATGTAGTTATTTAAAGGTTTTTATTTTTAATTCACAGAAATGTAGTTTCCCTGTGATTCACTTGAGAATCAAGAGTGTTTTGATTTTCATTTCTTGACTGCCTTTTATTTACTATGCCATAGCCCCTAATTTCTCACAATCATTTGTTTCCATTTGATTTGAACATACTTTTTCCGCCTCTATAATTTTTTCCTAGTAGAAGAATCATCAGAAATAAAGCCCTGTAATGACATTTCCAGTGGGATTTACTTTAAATAACTAAGCATGCTGTTGCGTAGGTCATGCAGCGAGTATGCTGGCACGGTGTCTTTTTTTATCCTGTGGCTTTGCTCACTGCTTGGAAACCAGCGTGTGCCTCACAAAGGGAGATATGTAAATACTCTGAACTTTATAGTGAAAAAATTAAGTGTTTGTAGGACTTTTAAAAGCTTACTCGCAAATCTCTTTAAAAGATTTAAGTCTTGCCGGGCGGTGGTGGCGCACGCCTTTAATCCCAGCACTTGGGAGGCAGAGGCAGGTGGATCTCTATGAGTTCGAGACCAGCCTGGTCTACAAGAGCTAGTTCCAGGACAGGCTCCAAAACCACAGGGAAACCCTGTCTCGAAAAACCAAAAAAAAAAAAAAAGATTTAAGTCTTTTCTTACTGTTTTGTGAACAGACTGGAAAACTTGGATGAGTTTGGAAACTCACTGCAGGTACTGGGATGAGCTCTGACCCTGTCTAGTTCCACTGCCCAGGCAGGTGGGAAGGGTTGCCCTATGGGGATATGATGAACTGGATTGTCTAGAGTTTGTTTGTAACGCAGGCAATGACAGTGGCTTTCAGGCTGTAGTAGTGAGATTGGCATCTCTCCTCTCTGTGAGGTAGGCAGTGAGGATCACACAGTGAAGACAGCTGAAGTTCGTTGATGTTTTTGGGTCATTTGTTTCACTCAGTACATTGATGCCTAGTGGGTTAGAGATGTCTGCTTTGCATGTTTTTCTCATGTTTTGCCAGTTTATGATCGAGTGTAAATTCATACTCAGGGTCACCGCTGATTCCACTTTTCCTAAACATAGGGGAGGGGCTGGAGAGATGCTCGGTGGCTAAGAGCACACTTGTTGCTCTTGTAGAGAAACCCAGATCTGGTTCACAGTACCCACGTGTGGGTTACAATCATTCATAAGTCCATGGGCACCAAGCACACACATGCTACACATGCAGGCTAAACACTCATTTGCTAAAAGAGAAATAAAGAAAGAAAAATAGAGGAAATGTGGTGTTAGGGTAGTTGGAGGGGTGAGAATGAGGGGATGGAGTTGATCAAAACATTATATGTATGTGTGAAATTCTCAAACAATAAAAAAGAAACCTTAAAAATAGAGCTAGGCACTGGAACGGCAAGTGTTCTCACAAACAGAATCTGCTTGTTGGGATTCTAGGAGGTCTAGCTCCTTTTCCTTAATTGGAGGCAGTTGTAAGCATTGTTTGCACTTTAGCTTCCAGAAAGGTAATTTGGGAATCTTTGAGGCTGAGTAATTTGTAACCCTTTCAACAAAAGGCTATGTTAGCCCCCCTTTTAAATGGAAATAAAAATTCCTTTAAAAAAAATTCCCATTATAAACAATGTAGGTGAAGAAATGCAGCCCCATTCATGAGATGAGTGAATGTTGGGCCACTGAGATGGCTCAGAGCTTCAGTCCCTGGGACCCACATGACAAAAGGAGAAAACAGACTCTTCAAGTTGTCTTCTGACCTCCATGTGTGCACTGTGGTAGCATGCTCTTCACATGTGCATACTAAATAAACATAATTTAAAAATTCCCAAAGCCTAAATAATTTCCTTTCATTAGGCCAGCCAGAAATGCTTTAAAATGAGGAGTAAGGGGCCATGGTGCAGAGCCCCCCCCCTTTTGCCCTGCTTTAAAACTAGTCTTGCTGCAGCTAGGTGTGTCCTCTTTCTTCCTAGCAGAGGCCCATTATATTTCAGTACTTGTGTGCCTCTCCCTTAGCTAGGAGATACCAGCTGCTCCTTCTGTTTGCTGGTGTGTTATACATGGCGTGCAGATGCAGCATTCGCCTCAGAGGGAGTGACCATGGCTAGGAAGAGTCCGTGTTACCCCAATACCCTACTACACATTACCTTTACGTTACATACCTAATCACATATTACCATTACATCACAGCTTTATGAAGTTGTTGTGATTGAGCAAAGACAAACAAGTCAAGATGCTTCTGTCAGGACGACTTCCTAGCTTTGCTAAGGAGAGCCTATTACACACCCCAGGCCCTGCTCTCTGATGACCTCCTAACCTTTGTTGGAAGCAAAGGATTTACCTAGTAATCATGGCTATTAGGTCAGACACAGTGGGCAGGGAATGGTTATTAAAGAGGCTAAAGACAGCCAAGAAGCTCGTCTCCCAGTAGTTCCGGTCAGCCAGCAGCCTTGCAGAATCTCCAACACAGGAGCTTGTTCTTACATCTCAGCTCACGTAGGTATCTGGGAACTGGTTTTCTAGTTTTGTTGCTTTCTGCTTTTCCTGTCACATTCTCTTAGTGCCAGGAAGGAGTCCACGCGGGCCAGTCTTTCCATAACACTCTTGGCTCCCTTCCCTGCTGCTGTCCCCTCTCTGTCTGTGAACACTGCAGTAGGATACCCACTCTTCCCTCTTGTGTCCTTTCCTCAGCAGGGTGGACATGTAGTGTGTGCTCAGTAGAGTCCCTCTCCCCAGGAGGACACATGGATTATTCAGTTTAGAGGGGCAGGTGGAAGTGAATACATTAAAAGCAAAGGGAAGTGAGAGAAAAGAAAATTTCTTTGTGAAGTGGGGTTAGCATTAGGCAGACATAGTTTCTCAGTAAGAGTTAATAAGCCATCCTGTGTCTGTTGTGTTTTTTGGCTCTGAGATCATAGAAGGGAAAATTTGAACTCCTTTGCCTCAGAGAATTTTCAGAGGCTTTCCACACATTTCAAAGGAATAAGAACCATTTCCTCACTTGCCTTCATACAAAAGGCCATTGTTGTGCAAACATCAGCATCTGACAACAGGGTCGGCCTTGGCCTGGCACTGCCTTTTTCACAGCTCCCGCTTTAAAGATCTGCTTTATCCCTGGGCCTGGCAACCCAGGGCCGAAGCTAAGGCCTTGCCTAGTCCAGTTGGCAGTGATTGTCTTGTTCATAAGAACCTCTTGTAAGTTCTTGATGTTCTTTTGACGTGCAGTCTTGTGCTTTTATTTTTAGTTAAATTTGGTGAAGAATTTAATTCAGCAAACATTGGTATCTTAAGATGGGGAGGATTTTCTTTTGGGAAATTCCAGTCATTTTTTTTTCTCTTTTAAAAGGTGATCAGAACTGTAACATAAGCAAACACACTGTCACCTGTATGCAGTAGCATGTTCTCAAGCCTCTTGAATGGAAGTAATTAGAATATTGCTAACACTAGTAAATCCAGGTCATGTGTGAATGGGCTTTCGAGCTGTATTGGTATGGCAGACTTGGGGAAGATTTTAATAGCCCAAAAAGTATGCATTTACTCTGACACACTTAAGAACACTTCAGTAATAAGAAAATCTGTGATTTGAGAGACCTTGAGAATCATTCTTATAACATTATGCAGTCTTTCACTTTGATGTTTGTTAAATTGATGCAAGAAAACAAGACAAGATTAAACTATTATATTTGTAGTTATTAACAGGAGATTCATTTCATTTAGGTTATTTTCTTTCATGAAAACAGCCTTTCATATTAATCATCTGTTAAGAGATATTTAGGGGGCTGGAGAAATGGCTCAGAGGTTAAAAGCACTGGCTACTCTTCCAAAGGTCCTGAGTTCAATTCCTGGCAACCTCATGGTGGCTCGCAACCATCTATAATGAGATCTGGTGCCCTCTTCTGACCTGCAGGCAGAATACTGTATACATAATAAATAAATGGACCATTAAAAAAAAGAGCTATGTAATAGAATACATTTAGAAAGTCAGTTGTTTGGATTCTACTGTTAGGGTCTTTCTGAATGTGAAGAACTTTGGTTGCTCACAACTGTCCTGTTGATTCTTGGTCAGATTCTCAGACTCCGGGTCTTGGGAGGATGGTGGGGAGAGTGTGCAGTGTAGCAGTGCCTCTGTCCTGTGGTGTCCACCTCTCTGCCCTGCCCTGGAGGTGCATTTGCCCTTTCTCTCCCCAGATACTGCCAAGACCACTCATTGCTCCACTTACCTAAGGGGTTGAACATTGGTGATTCTTTCTGGACCTGTCTTCTTTTTCTCCTCCCTAAATTAGAGCAGTCTTATACTCTTGTTTCAGTTTATACTTGTGAATATTCAAGTCTATTATGGATGGCAAGTAAGAAAGAAATTGTCTTATTCTTTGCCTTGGCCATTCATTCATTCTTCCTCTAGGCAAGACTTGCTTAATGGGATAGTCTCAGGAATTTTTGCATGTGCCTCATTGTTCAAATTTATCTTCATATGTCCATGATACTTGCTAATACAGGTTTCTCAAGTGGATAAATCAGTCATTTCTAGGCCTGTGTGTATCTCTGAAAAGTGACTGTTGATACTGTACTTATTTGAAAATCGATCCTTATATGTGAGGTCTCTGAGTCTCGGATACTTTATTATTATTATTTTATTAGTTTTCTTTTATTGGTTTTATTGAGCTATACATTTTTCCACTCCCCTTCCTTCCTCCCTGTTCTCTTCTATCCTTCCCTTGTCCCCCACACTCCTGATTTACTCAGGTCTTACACTTTGGACCACTCAAAGACCTTATGTCCTGAGAAACAGAGGCTGTGCTTTGAAAATATGATACCCTACCCACATATACCAGCTATTCCTCAAGCTTATCTGTACTTTATGCAAAGATTATCGTAGGATTTGATTGAGTTTCAACTCTGAATAGATAGTTCTGTCTTCCATCACTCTGAGTGTGAGATGCTGAGTACAACCACAACAGTTTTCTCCAGGATGCCATGTGCTTGTCACGAGTCGGATTTAATTTAAATTAAGGCTGACAGGGGAGCTCAGTAGTAGCTGAGCATTGCCTGGCATGTTTGAGGCCTTGGAGTCAATCCCCAGCGCACACACACACGCGCGTACACACATACATGCACGTGCACCCTATATTCCCCTCAGAAAGGTGATGTGTACATGGAGAAGGCTAAATATAACCATGCTTTCAAAGGACTTAAATTTCTAAAACGTTTCATTTAACACTAAGAAGAAAATTCCTTTTGAAAACTTTCAGTCAATAGTTGAGGTTTTTCTTTTTAAGATTTATTATTTTATTCTATGTGTATGGGGTTTTACTTATGCCTACCTATGCACACAGTGCCACAGTGGCCAGAAGACAGCATTAGATCCTTTAGTGGTCTGGAAGTCCCGGTCCCTGACCACCACCCAGGCTAACTCAGAGAATGCTTCTCGGGAGCGAGGATTGAAAGATTTCTATAATAGCTTGCACAGTGTCTGAAGGTAATTCTCTTTTATTATTCTTAGATCTAATTCTCTTGTCCTAATTGTCTATAGTTCTCTAGCTTCTAATTCTTCAGTTCCAATTCTATAATTTTAAATCTTTGGTTTCAATATTCTGTTCCAATTCTCTGTAGCTTCCTGTTCAATCTAGCCTGAATACACTTTCTACAGGAGGCTTGAAGTTTTAATTTAAAAATTACAGGAGTTACATCTCGTTGGTAAGAAGCACATTCCTTTGGGTGAGTGACAAGGGGAGAGCCCTTTACCATGGCCACACAAAGCTTCAAGGTCTCTGGAGTGACTGTGACCAAAGGGCAGGCACAGTGCCCAGGGAGATGAGCTATGAGACACAGTTTCATCAGCTACTCTTGGCAAGTGAAGAAGTGATAGGGTTTTTTAGACTTTGTGTTAGTAACTTTGGTTAGGCACCCACGACTCTGAACTTGTGCAGAGCTGTAAAGTTTTAAAACGTATACTCCATTCACAAAAACCTTTAGTTTAGTTTGAACTTGCTCTAAAAAACGAGCTGATTGTGTACAGTTTGTCTTAGATTGAGGAGACATTTGTTACTTTCTTGTTAGTCGGAGTAAAGGGAACAAAGCGGCTTCTAAGTGCCTCACAGTCCTCGTGGGATAATAGATCTAGTTATGAAGCATATTTTAGCATATTTCTATATATATCAAAATCATACAGCTTAATGAGAAGTCATCTTCCTGACGATCCATAGATATATGTGTGCCCAGTAGATGGAATATTTTCAGGAGATAAACACACAGGCAGTGGGAAAACATCCAAAGCTGCTCTTAGGGAGGAAATGAAGTGACTCATGAGAGAAATTACAGAAGAGTCAAACAGTTGTCTACAGTGACCCCATGGCCTTACCAAGTAGGGCTCCCATCAGAGGGTCACTCATCTGATAATAGGTCAGCCTATTGGACACTAGTTATCACCTGCTGTATACTCCCATGGCCTCCAACAAGATCCCCAGGAATTGGAGTTACAGATAGTTGTGAGCTACCCTGTGAGTGCTGGGAACTGAACCTGAGTCCTTTGGAAGAGGAGCCAGTGCTCTTAAGTTCTGAGCCAGCTCTCAAGCCCCTGAGGATGGTTTTTTTAACTTGTTGTTTGTTTTAATGTAGTAAGAATTCCTGAAGTGTTTAAAAACTCTTAGAAAATAGGAAAAGAAGAAAAGACAAATTTATGGGTAATAGAACAAAAGAAAACCAATTGATCCAGGAGCCCCACATTGCCTTTAGACATTCTAAGACATTGGTGTGTTGGGAAGAACATACAGTTAAACAAATAGTTAAACAAAATTTCTAGCTCTGAGAAATACATTTATGTCAGGCATGTTCTGCCATTCCAGAACTCAGAAAGAGGCAGGAGAATTGAAAATTCAAAGTCAGCCTGGGCTACATAGTAAACCAAAAATCAAAAACCAAAAGATACGGTTTCTGAGTTGAAAAACTTAATACATACACAGCACACGGTTGAAAACACGAAGAAAGAAGGGCCCACGCGAAGGCCCATGTCATCTTCGAGTCTCTGTATTGAAGACAGAAAGGGGCTCCTAGAAGCTGCAGAGCAGGCACTTTGTGGTCCTGTTGCAGGTACCGAGAGTCAGCGTGGACCTCGGTTGGGCAGACTGCACAGTCTCAGTGGGACATCACCCCCGTCCAGGCCCAGCACACACAGGACATGCCTTAGACGCTGCTGGAGTATGGGGAAGATTCAGAAGGGGTACTAAGCTCTAACAGATCCTTATGTTGTGTACCCACTGTAACCTTGTGATATGGTATTTTTATTTAGTCTTGTTGTTAGCCACAGTAGCACAGATAGAATTCGTGAGCTGTATCAGTTTTCTCTCTCTGAAAAAGTGATATATTCTGTAGAGGTGTTGTCCAGTGGAGTAGCCACTAATAAACTCGTTTCCTTATGCGTGCAAGCTACAATTTAGCGGTAGTGTTCGCCATGTATTAGACAGTGCTGGTTGAATGTTAGCATTTCCCATATTCACAGAAAGAACTAATAAACTTTAGACTCCACAGCATGTTAGTGCTTTGCTGACAGGTACTGTGTCATTTTGCAAGAACAGTTAGGGAAGTAGCTGTGTTGTTGTTGTACACTGCGTGCATGTCTGGAGCGGGCCGAGTCTACCGAGTTGGTTCTACACTCTGTCTGTCAGGGGGTGCTAGGTGGAGCGTACTTAAGAATGAGCCTTATAGGGAGAATGGCTTTTCCAGCAGAGGCTTTTTGGCCAGTGACATTGGACAGGTCATTTTATTTTTCTGAGCCTGTTTTCTGTGTAGTCGCAATGAGTTACAGTAGGAATGAGATCCTGACTTCCCAGGGTTGTAAAGAGAATTATAACTTTGAGATATTCCCAGCAGTAATAGTGATCCTTTTCTTTGCTGATGCTCATTTCTTTCTGTTCTTTTTTCTCGTGCATACTTCTAATTTTTAAGATATTTTTTGTTTTTTTTCTTCTTTGTCCTTTTTTTCTACCCTCTAATCATTTATTTCTTTCTGTTCTGATTTAAGAGTCCTAGATAGTGATGCCATTAATAACAATGAATGGTGGAGTTCAGTAGGCAGTGAGGATGATTGGAGTCAAAGCAGAACAGAAACCCTGTAAGAGCTCAAAGGAACGTTACACCTGTGACCAGTAGTTATGGGGAAGCTGTTAAGTACATGGTACATGTAGAACACTTGGTCAGAAGAGGCTGCAGGGTCCAGGAGTTTCGCTCATTGACACCTGTTTCTCACTGTCGGCAAATCTCCGAGGACCACAGCCAGCGGATCCCTGGTAACTCCACAGTTCTTCTTCTGCAGCAACAAAGAAGAGAGAGGGAAGCCAGGAGGCAGCAGGAGCGAGAGCAGCGAAGGCGAGAACAAGAAGAAAAGAGGCGTCTAGAGGAACTGGAGAGGAGGCGCAAAGAAGAAGAGGAGAGGAGAAGGGCTGAGGAGGAGAAGAGGAGAGTGGAACGGGAGCAGGTTAGTTTATCAAATCGTAGTGTTTGTTATCCTGTTGAGCTGGAGACTGGGAACCAAAAGTACTCTCCTGTGTGCATTCATGTACACTCAGAAGTTTAGGTTAGTGTTTACATTGGAAGCACTAATGACTTGACTCCTTATCTTCAAAAAGAATAGAAACTAATGCAGTGAAGAGACCCCTTGAAACTAGCCAGAGTCCTGACGAGTGTGACATGTGACAGATTTCTGCATATATGTTCACAGACTCGGCTTACATACTGTGAACTCCAGGTATCTGGGAGTTAACTTTTTAGACAAGGAAATTAAAAACCAACTGTAAGGGAATTTTTAATACATGTTTGAAATATCTAGTGACTGAATGCATTTTCAAACATATATTTGTAATATTAAAGATTTTTTCGATATAGTTTAACAGAAACAGTTTTTGTAATGCTTTCAATTTTAGTATTGCTTTCTAGTTTATTTGTAAATTTCTTAAACCATATGTAAACAAAAAATAACTTTTCTTAGTTTATTTGGCTTTCCTGTCTTTGAATTGATCATTCTTTGTTTTGAGCTTTGAATAAAGAAGAAACTCAATGAATGGAAACCATTTGAACAGTGCTTGGATTTCAGATTTAAAGTACTTTCAGACCATGATTTTAACTCCAGATGGGATGATCCAGCTGCTGTTCTTGGTTCTCCTCCTGGACCTTGAGTGTCTGAGCTTGGGTCTGCATATACACCACTGTCTGTTTGAACGTCCGTGATACAGCCTACGTATTACTGTCTACTTCTTGGTGCTTAACAGCATTGCTTGTTTGTTTGTGGTGGCTGTCATTAATATTTTATCATGTTTATCCCTGAGGGCTACAAATTTGTGAAAATGCCACTTGTCAAGAAGTCACCGGGGTGTTGCTGTGTTTGATTGTGAGAGGCTTGTGAGGGTGGTGCTTCCCCTTTAATTCTGTGGTGGAAGTTGCAGTTGTTCAGATATTGTGAATAGGGGCTGGTGAGCTTGCCCAGCAGGGGAGAGCACTGGCTGCTCCTCCAGAAGACCCGAATTCAGTTCTTAGCACCCACGTGGCCCCTTAGGAACCCCGTCACTCCAGTTCCAGGGATCCAGTGGCCTCTTCCTGGAATGCATACACATGGTCTACAAATATTCATGTAGGCAGAACACTCATAAATACAAAATAAAAATAAATCTTAACCTTAACTGGCAAGTACTCTGCACTTTAAGGGTTTCTTAAAATTGTTTCTGTTTTCTGCTTTTCCTTTTCGATTCCTAAAAAGTAGTACACATAGCATTCCCATGCAAGTGTGTGTTCCATCTTCTCTGATCATTGTATGTCAGAATCTTTGTGGTTTGGATAGCATGTGATTTTTTTTTCCCCTCCAGTTTTCTTGCATTTTAAAGGAAGAACATGGAAGATCAAGTTACTATACTCATTTAAATTAGGATTTAATTCTGTTTTGCTAAAACAAAAAAATATATGATTTGATATTCAGATTCTCCTTTTCAGACAGCTAAGGCCAAATGTCCATCACAAAGACTCTCCTTGCTAAGCATGATCCTGGGGAGCCAGGGACCAGGGACCTGGCTTTGGGGACTCAGTCTTTATAAGATACAGTGCCCTGAGGGTGTTTACAGGACATTGTTTTTGTGTTGTCTAATACTCTTCTGGTTAGCTTAAGCATCTGTGCAGCCCATATCTTTGGCTCTTTACTTCAAGGCATGTGCCATGAAACAGGGGCTGGTCAGTAGGAGGCATCTAAAGAAACAGAACCCACCTCCATGGAACAGTTTTCCCACAAGCCCTTTCTTTGCTCCCCTTCTAGGGCGGGTGGGTAGTTTTCACTAATGCAGGGGTGGCAGTGTTTGTTTTCCTGACGGAAAGACTTCTTGTAAAATGCTTTTGCTCCAGAGAGATATTTCATATCTAGCTCATATTCCATTTCTCTAGTGAAGAAACATAATGGAAGGTTGAACATATGCAGCAAATTACTCAGCTTGTTTTTGATGGAACTGAGTTTAGGATCTCCTGATCGCTTTGTTAAAATAAGATAGGTACAGCTTCAAGCTTGAGTATATTCCTGCCTCTTACTTCTTCCCCCAGAGTGGAACTTGAACTACAGACTTTAGGCAGGTCAAAGTAGCATTATTACCTTTGTGTATTATGCTTCATATGTGATTGCCTTTCCCATTGTGATACAGATCTGTCATTTTCACCCGCTGTCGTGCCCGTGCACACGTCTGTGCACAATACACAAACACGCAGACTCATCACCAAGAGCTTGGGCCTGTTTACTTGTAGAGAAGTGCCCGTAGCCTGTGATCCCTGACCATATCCTTCAGACTATAGTCATTCAAGTACCTTTCGAGTCATTAGCAAAAGCACAATTTGTGTTTGGGGTTTTTTTTGGTTTTAGGTCTTAAAACAGATTTGAGTTTTAGTTTTCAAAAGTTGCTGACCCATGCTGTTTAAAATGATGTCACGTAAGCAGGTATTTACTAATCAGAATCCCTTGCTCCTAATTCAGCTCAGTGGCTGTGGAGTCTGTCATCTTAAGAGGAAGACCTCCTTTACAGTTCTGTGTTGGGTGTGGTAATAGCATTGTACAGTAGTGCTCCCACATGGCCACGTGTCACTGGATGCCCTGGCCTCCCTGCACTCACTGGCCAGCTTGAAGCCTTTGTAAAAGTCCCCAGCTAGAGGTTGTTTTTAGGTTAGGTGTGCATTCTTCGGTGAGTTTGCTGTGAAGCTTATTGGAGTAGTTCTTGGTTGCCCACACAGGTGACTGATGCTTTCCTTCTGGATGTATTGACTGCTGGGTAATTTCTGTGTGACAGGAGTACATCAGGCGGCAGCTAGAGGAGGAGCAGCGGCACCTGGAAATCCTGCAGCAGCAGCTGCTCCAGGAGCAGGCCATGTTACTGGTAACGCCCCGCCTCTGTCCCATTCCCAAGCCACAGGGCCTGTCCCTCCCCTGAGTTGGCCGGCTGTGGTGACTCCAGAGCTTTTTGGTTTTATGTGGAAGTCAGGTTTCTAATGAAGATGTCCTCTGTGGTCATGCTGTCAAGCACAGTGTAAACTGGCCTTTGTTTATTTCCCATTAGTAAGTTAACTGCTTTGTTCAGTACGTGCCTGTCATGTTTTAAACAGAACTTGGCATTCAGTGAATGTGAAAGTGCTGAAGGTGTCAGGCTCACCGAGCATGTGTAGAATTTTCGCTGAATTTGTGTGTATATATACCACTGAATCTGATGTTTAATTAAATTCTTTTACTCTGCAATGATGTTACAGTTAGCAAATGCTGTCAGATTTTACACAGGTAACATGCTATTTAAAATCCCAACCATTTGTTTTGCTCTTATACAAGAGGGGAAGTGCTGTTTAAACAAACAAAAATCAAGAAGGGACTCAGAGACGAGATGAGCTCGCCGTGGTCCCCAGATTCAGTGTTGCCCTCTCCCTCTCCAAGGAGTGCCGATGGCGGGAGATGGAGGAGCACCGGCAGGCAGAGAGGCTCCAGAGGCAGTTGCAACAAGAACAAGCATATCTCCTGTCTCTACAGCACGATCACAGGAGGCCGCACCCGCAGCAGCAGCCGCAGCAGCCGCAGCAGGACAGGAGCAAGCCAAGCTATCATGCTCCAGAGCCCAAGCCTCACTACGACCCTGCTGACAGAGCTCGGGAGGTATCTTCTTTCACTTTGCTTAAATGCTGGTCCTGAAAAGGCTCTGAGACGTTCCCTCATGACTGGTGAGAGAGCTGTACCATGAATTTCAGAAGGGACCAGCAAATCACCCGTTTTCTGTGTGGATGCCTCATTTAACAAGTATTAGAGGAATTAGAAGTAAAACTACACAAAAAAGAATGTTTGGCACCATCATTCTTTAGTGTGTGAACAAGAGAAGTGGTCTGGTGTAAGACTAGGATGAAGATCCAATGGACCTTTAGCCTGATTTCTTATTGGGTCAGTTGGTACATTTGGTCACAGCCTCAAACTCAGATGCAACCAAGCCTTCTTCCACCTCTGGGCTAGACAAAAGGGTTTGGTTGCTTCCAGGAGCACTGAGCAGTTCTGGCCTGTAGATGGCACTCTTACTCTACATCCTCCTTCACAGGGCGGAGAGTCAGGGAACAAATTCTCTTACAGATAGAGTAATGAAACTGGGCACGGAGGCTATCTTAGAGGCTGCTTTGCTTAATTTTAATTTTCATAGTTTTTAAAAATCCTGTATCAAATCTTAGCCCTGCTTTTTGCCACCCCTCAGCTGCTCTCTCTCTTTTCTTATAGCTGAAGAGAACAATTTCTCTTAATGTCCTGCTCTTAGACTTCCTTCTTCATCTCTCCTTTCCCTACTAACATGGCGCTATGTCTTCTAATTCTCTGATGCAGGTGGAAGATAGATTTAGAAAGACTAACCACAGCTCCCCTGAGGCCCAGTCTAAGCAAACAGGCAGAGGATTGGAGCCGCCGGTGCCTTCCCGATCAGAATCTTTTTCCAATGGCAACTCCGAGTCTGTGCACCCTGCCCTGCAGAGACCAGCGGAGCCACAGGTAGCAGCAGCAGCCTTTGCTGTGCTGAAGACACATAGTGGCTCACTGGCCACACTTAGTGCATTGTCACGTGGAGAGGAGAGAGCTGCTGTGGCGGTACAGCTAAAGAAGGATATGCAGTCGCACTTCATTGTTTAAGTCATTAGGAACAGTATATCTATAGTCAGTAATTTCATTTTTGCCCTTTTTAACTCAGATGTGAAGTCCCTCCTTCCTCTTAAACAAATACTTTTTTTCACTAGGTTTTTAGAAAGTTGTTTTATTGTGTAAGCACGTTTGAAAAGAACCAGAGGCTCTTCTCTCAAACATTTTAAAGTAAGTGCTTTACTCCTGTGGTCCCCAGTTCCCTGGAGGATGCTTGGAGGCTGAAGATGCCTGAGATCCATGCAGAATTCTGTTTATTTGGCTGAATATGTCTGGGAAAGTCTTTGTTTTTACCAGATTCACAAACACTTCAAGATTCAAACAGGTTATGACCATTAGATTGAATATTGATTTCCTGGAGGAAGTCTTGACAAAGGTTATGACTTTTCTTCAGTCCGTACCATATTCTGCCTTGTCTGAGTACTCAAAAGAGAAACTGCCATGTTGTCTAGGAAGGAAAGTAGATGGCAGAGACATCCTAGGCTGACTGTTGGCCTCAAATCCTAATTCTTGCTCTCTTGCTGACGACAGTGTTTAGATACTCCTTCCATGCTGTTCTGTACTGCAGGCTGCCTCAGACAGATGCTAACTTCCCTGCATTTGCCACTGGAGTTTGCATGTCTCCTAGGACAAAAGTTCGTGGTTTTGAGACAGAAGTAATGATTGTGCTTTGACAAATGCATTCACCTGAGAGTTTGAATGTGCTTTACAATAACAAATCCTCCTATTGGACAGTGGGGTGCTATGGCAAGGGGTCAAGAGGAGCAGATCTGAGGCACAGTATGTAGGGAGAGGGTTTATGTGGGTACAGCAGCAGAGAACTCCAGAGATTAAAAGATGGACAGAAAAAGATACAGCATAGGGTGAGAGAACAGGAACAGACCCAAGTAGAAAAGTTTGGTTGCCACTCGCTCCTAAACTTGGAGCTTGTTTCCTGGTGTGCTGCGTGGTAAATGCACAAGAAGCATTTGTCTTGAAAGTTAAACCCAGCACAAGGGTCAGACTTCTGAGTCTTCAAGAGCAGTAGAATTCAAGAGCTCCTGAGTTACGTGACCTCATTTTTATTTCATGAGTGATTAATACAGTATTTAGAAATAGTCTCCCTTTTCCTCCTCCTTTGCTGAGAGTGCTCTTGGCCTAAGCAAGCACTGTAGAGTGTTCTTGGAGGGAACCTTCTCAGTGGCACCTAACGTTGAGCCCCACTTACTACTGCTTGGTGACACATTTGTTTGTATCTTTCCCAGTGAACGTTTAAAATATTTTAGTAGTATGAAATTGTAACAAAACTAGGATTATATGATCCACTTGTGAGCTATGGAGATTGTGCACGGGGATTTGGCCACAAGTTATATCGGCAGAAGTCAAGTGGGTTAAGGACTTTGTGATTTCAGTTTGCACTAAACACACTGATCAGTAAGTATGTAGCAAGAATTATGAGAATCGTAATGTTGGGCAGTTATTCTACAATAATAAGACAACATTTAATGAAAATATTTCATAGATTTTTGAGAGAATGTTTTTAAAGCAACTGAATAAATTAACTTGGCAAAGTCACCTTCTTGAGTTCTTAATTGGAAGGCACACTTCGACACTGGTCAGCCTGGGGTGACTTGTCATTGGATTTTTTGCTAAAGAAATTTTAATTCCACTTTTTTCATAATTAATATAAAGTCTCAAAGATTAGGAGGAAATAAGAAAAAGCTATTGGTATATTTGGAAAGTCAGTTGTTTGTGTTCTACTGTTAGGGTCTTTCTGAATGTGAAGAACTTTGGTTGCTCACAACTGTCCTGTTGATTCTTGGTCAGATTCTCAGACTCCGGGTCTTGGGAGGATGGTGGGGAGAGTGTGCAGTGTAGCAGTGCCTCTGTCCTGTGGTGTCCACCTCTCTGCCCTGCCCTGGAGGTGCATGCAGCGCACTCTCCCCTCTCGGGGTCCAAGTCTGCAGCATGTGTCTGGTGCTGGTCTCCCTGTGAGTGCGCATTTGCCCTTTCTCTCCTTCATCAGAATTTAACCGGTTTGCTGCTCCATGCCTGACCCTGCGCTGCTCTGATTCCCATTTCACTTCTACTAGCTCCTGTTGGATTTAGTGTTGACCAGAAAAGCTAGTTGTATGCAGAACGCATTGAATGTTTTGTGTTTTGTTTTCTCGTAAGGTACAGTGGTCCCACCTGGCATCTCTCAAGAACAATGTTTCCCCTGTCTCGAGATCCCATTCCTTCAGTGACCCTTCTCCTCCCAAATTCGCACACCACCATCTTCGCTCTCAGGACCCATGTCCACCTTCCCGCAGTGAGGTGCTCAGTCAAAGCTCTGACTCTAAGTCAGAGCTACCTGACCCCACCCAAAAGGCTTGGTCTAGATCAGACAGTGACGAGGTGCCTCCAAGGGTAAGGAGCAGAAAGACAGATGTGTGTTTCTTTTTTCTTTTAAGAGTTATTATTTACTTTGATTATGGGTATGGTGAGTTCACCAGATTTAAAGGGGCAATGAAATTTCAAAGTAACTTTTTATAGAGAGAAAAACATTCCATGTTTAGTCAGTTACATTTAGCCAATGGTCTATTGTTAACTGGTTTAAAACGTAATTGTTAACTGGTTTAAAACGTAATTTAATAAAAAGATTTAAAAGGGGACTAGAGAGATGTCTCATGTTAAGAGTAGTGGTTGCTCTCCCAGAGGTCCTGAGTTCAACTTCCAACAACTCCATGGTGGCTCACAACCATCTTTAATGAGATCTGGTGCCCTCTTCTGATATGCGGGCATACATGTAGACAGAAAACTGTATACACAATAAATAAATCTTAAAAAATTTTTAAAGAAAAATTGTAAACAGCATGCTTCTAAAGTAAATAGAATTGTAAGTTTAAGCAGAAGCTTTTCATTATTATGCATAACATCAAAAATTTCAGAAAAAGTCTTATGAGGAAAAAATTAACAAAATGATTTTTTTATTGTAAAGTTATTTTGTAATTAGTAACAAAATGAAATTAAAAGGCATATTTTAGTGTATTTTTTCCTTCACATGGAATTTGCTTCCTCTTAATAATTTCTTGCTTTTGCCAGTCTTTGCTTCTTGCTAATCTATTTGTAAACCATTGTTTGATTCCTTTGAGCTTATCTCTTGATTCTTACATTATCTCAGCGAAGTGCTGTTGTGCGTTCCTGCCACCAGCTTCAGTCCACACATCACATCATGTTGCAGAGTGTAGAGATTGCCCAGGCCGGTTTGTTCAGTGCAGGACAAGGGCAGGACTGGGAGAGGGAGGAGCCTAGTGATAGGGTGCCAGCATAAGGAGGACTGTGTTGGAATGTGTTTTGAAGAGCTTTGAAGATGAGCTTTGTTGCTCAGCTCATGTCTTTAGTTTTAACTGCTATGTTTTCCTATCTAAAGGTTCCTGTGAGAACAACATCTCGTTCCCCTGTCTTATCCCGCCGGGATTCCCCACTGCAGGGCAGTGGACAGCAAAATAGCCAAGCAGGACAGAGAAACTCCACCAGGTAAAAGAAGATTGACAGGAGCCGATGTCCTGTGTGCTTGTTCTCAGAGTCATCTGTTGTCTATTTTCATAAGTGTGCTCTTCCCAGAACTGAAGTTCTAGACAAAAGACATGAGCAGCTTTGTGTACACACACCCCTACCTCATTAGTATGAACAACAAATTGATCTGTAGTAAAAAGATTTGGTATGTATTGTAGTTGAAATGAAAACAGCTTTTCTCTGTAAAGCAGAGAATGGAGGCTTGGGAACAGGTTCTGAGAAACTTGAAGTTTGAGGAAGTTTTTAGCCTAAAAGACTAAACTGTGAAGGTGTAGACTGATGTAAAAGTCACAGCAAAGTCAGTGTTGTAGCAGCCTGCAGCAGGCTAGTGAGCTTGTCAAATGGCATCACACTGGGGTTGGGGCAGCTCTGCGTGATGCTGTAGTGTTGGCCACACAAGGCTAAGTGGGAATTTAACTGACTTTAAATGAAATAAAATTAACACTTCACCTCCTTGGTGGGGCATTAGCCGTGTTTCAGGTGCTGGTGTCACGTGTACTGCTAGTACAGTGATCAGATGTGGCGTGTGTTACATGTTCAGCTTACTGGAAATTTCTGTTTGTCAGCATTGCCCTAGAGATTATCCTTGCTAAGTCTTTGGCAGTTTGGTCATCACTGAGCCTTTCGTATTGGCAACCGTGGTATAGTTACAGGTGGCTAGATGGATGGTAACTCAGAATCTGCAGGCAGCCCTTTAATGCCAGTGACCAGAACACGAATTCTCCCCAGCAGATGTGTGCTGTGGGTCTGACCATAGCCAGAAAGCCTTCCCAGTTTTGCTTCCCCCACACATCTCAGACAAAAGAATGAATTGTGGACATTCAGGGTGTGAGAACTGTAATGGGTGAACGAGGGCAACCTAGATATAATGGGTAATTATCTCAGTGATGTTTATTTCCCATCAAGAATTGGCTCTGATTAGGACAGAAATGCTGCTTGTAGCTCTAGACTGTGTGCATCCATAACATGGATGTCGTTTGCTTCAGGAGGAGGTGTCTTTTGGTGTGTGGCAAGTCCACAAGGTCTGCACCACCGTGTGTATGCAGTGCACTGTGTTAAATGCTGTTCATAGGCTTCTCTCTCCTCCACACATTCCACATCATGTACACATTTATGCCATAACATAGTGGAATGACACCGTTCTCTCTTCTTTTCCAACAGCAGTATTGAGCCCCGGCTCCTATGGGAGAGAGTGGAGAAGCTGGTCCCCAGGCCAGGCAGTGGCAGCTCCTCGGGGTCCAGCAACTCAGGATCCCAGCCTGGCTCCCATCCTGGGTCTCAGAGCGGCTCTGGTGAACGCTTCAGAGTGAGATGTAGGCTATCTCTCCTACACACTTTCTTTGGGAACACCCGTGGCTGTAATTAGTGATTGAAAGACCTCCTTGTGTAAAAGAGACCTGGACTTGCATACAGCTGCGTTTCACAAATGATGCTTTGACATAGATTGCTGAGGATATAAGTAATCATAAATAATAAGTAATCATAAGTAGTCATAATAATTTTACTCAGAGAGCTATATTGTCAAAACTTCACACATATCTAGCACCATAAACACTTTAGAGTTGAGTGCAATCAGATAATGTGCCTAAAGTGAATTAAAATGCCTAAGCTGGGGTTTGACATTTCTTCCTGTTTGGATTCTGAGACTTGTGCTATCGTTAGTATGTATTATTGACAACAGTAGTTACTGTTTTCTTCATAGTCCTTGGGAGCACCCATGAAACTGATGCAGGGCTTTCAGTAAGATATCAGAAAGAGTGCAGAGTGTCCCTAGATCCCATTTTTTGCCTGAAGTTCAGACTCTGTGGAGAGAAGTCAACAGGGAGAAATGGGAAGCTGGGTGGATGGGGGTGGGGCAGGAAGAGTGTATGATTTGCATATATCTGTGTTTCTACTTTTTTGTCTCTTGAACTGAACAGCATCATCCAAGTCTGAAGGCTCTCCATCTCAGCGCCTTGAAAATGTAGCCAAAAAACCTGAGGAAAAGAAAGAAGTATTTCGACCTCTCAAGCCTGCTGTAAGGACTGTGTAAAATCAATCGGTTCTGTCCCAAGCTTGAGTGAAATCTCTGTAGTAAAAATATGACTGAAGGGCTAGGGTGTGGGGCTGTACTTCAGAGGTTCTAGTTCAGTCTCTAGCAAAAAGAAGGAAGCAAACTGATTGAGAAGCCTGTGGTGGTTTGATTTGTGTGTGGTCCTTTCCCTGTGTGCGGAGGTCGAAGGAATGTCCTATGCCAGGATGCATTTGTGGGTTCTCTCTTAGGTATCTCACACCTGAAATCCCTAGTGGGGCAGATTTTTTTTTACTTTAGCCTTATATTTTCTGTCCAGTCCTCTTTACAGAAAAGTACAGAACAAAATGTAGTTTTATTTGAAAGGCATTTTTAAAGGGAACACATACTTTATAGTAATACTAAGTAAAAGCTAAGATTCCCCCTGCACACGTGCGCAGACACACACACACACACACACACACACAAATCACAGGTGGGCATTAAACCTTATGCTAAATGAGTTTGGCATTTACAGTACTGACTTTCAAAATGAACTGTTGTAAGTCAGCTTTTCAAAGCCTCCTGTTGCTTGAGTGCTGCTGCCTTTGGTCTCTGGAATGATGGCTGTGACTGCCCCTCACACTCCCCTTCTCTCCTTGAATAATAACTAGTTATGTGACTGTGGGTGGTTGTAGATTTAAACCTACTGAAGTTTGAATTTCCTGCTTGGACTGATTTCTTGACTTCTTCCCCCTCCTTTTTTTTTTCTGCTGTCTGCTCCCCTTTTCTCTGCATCCCCCATCAACGATGGCCTCCCCCGCCACCTCCATGAATTGCCGTGTCCTGAAGGGTGAAGTGGTAAGCCCTAACTCTGGCTCGTCTACCTTCAGCAGCGCTCTCTCTACCTTTTAACTTGGCTTAAATTTGAACTCTGCTCTCGACTTGCCTTATTGTTTTCTAGACGTCACAAACTGTATTTCATTGGTAATCAGATATCTTAGCACTAGGACATGCTCTGGGTATTCACTGTGGTCAGACTTCAGTCCCTTGAGCGTCTGTTTGAGAACTGCTGCAGTGGCACAGATAATTAGCAGGATATGAGGGCTCAGACTTGCTCCCCGTTGTTTCAGAGGCTCAAGGGTGAATTAAAAAACATACTCTTAACTGCATAAAAGAAGAAAGCTAAACCAGAACTGCTCTTTAAATAGAAAGGAAAAATAGCTATATAGTTGTTTGTTTTTTTTTTTAAATGTCATTGCTTTTAAGTAAAATTCTCAGTGAATTTGGAATTGGCATGTAAATGGGAGGGGTAAGTAATCATCACTCTGGAAAATTAGATTTGGCAGATTGATAAGAATCTTAAAATATCTCAGCACAGTAAAGAGAAATGAAGCCAGGGTTTAGTAAGTTTTCCTTTGATGTTCACACTCCTTGGCCATATTGCAGGGAGCGTGGCTGAGTCTAGAAGGGGGGCCTGGAAAACATCTCTCCTGTTACATGGCGTGTAGCAGAGAGACTTTCCCCTGTGACTCGGCAAGATGGTAGTTACTCGTAGGGAAGTGGGGGGTGGCTGTGCTAGAAGCACCCCATTCTCTTGTGGCCTCAGAATTCTGTACAAATGAGGGAAGAAAACTCAGATATGTTAACTCAGATCTGTGTGATTCGAGGCTGGTGTTCTGAGTTATCCCTTTAAAAGAAATACTATCGTGTAGTCAGGACACATCATAGCAAAGCCTCGGCCCTGTTTCTATACGTAACAGACATAAAATATTACTTCCTATTTGAAAACAGAATGCTGTCAGCTTATCCTAAGCAGATCCTTGAATTGTGATTGCCAACAGCATCTGCCTATTTCTATCAAAAACTGTACAGACTCCTTCATTTGAAACACACATCTCCAGAGAGCCCTCTCTGACACCAACCCTGGCTGCTTACTGGCAGTTAGCCTGGAAAGCTTATTACCTGTCTCTCCTCCTGGCCCCTTTGCCTAACTCCCGTTTTCCATCCTGTGTGTTAGGACTTGACTGCATTGGCCAAAGAGCTTCGAGCAGTGGAAGATGTTCGACCACCTCACAAAGTGACAGACTACTCCTCCTCCAGTGAGGAGTCTGGGACCACAGATGAGGAGGAGGAGGACGTGGAGCAGGAGGGGCCTGATGACTCCACCTCAGGACCGGAGGACACCAGAGCAGCGTCAGTGCTTGCTGTATTAGCAGATGAGAGTCTTCCCTCTACGCTTTCCTTCTGATGCAGCCTTTTGCCCTAGCACTGTTGCAGAAGTTTGATGTGGTTTTCATGAACTCAGTAGAATATAAACTTACACACACACACACACACACACACACACACACACACACACACACACACACACACGTCAGTGCCTCCTCACAATATCTCAGAATGTGTTTTTTTAAATTTAAGGGTGCAGTACAAGGGAAGTTTGGGTGTAGTTAAAAAGTATACTTTCTGAGGTTTTGCTTAAGAACAAAGTAAACAGCAGAGAACTCTCTGTCAAAAGGATAGAGCCAAATCCTGCTACCTAGAGGAAGCTCATGCCTGCAGCCTCCTCTCACCTTAGGCTTTGAGATGGTAAGGAGGTTTAGCTTGATATCCTTGACATGGGATTTTGTCACCACAGGTCATCTCTGAATCTGAGCAATGGGGAAACAGAATCTGTGAAAACTATGATTGTTCACGATGATGTGGAAAGTGAGCCAGCCATGACCCCATCCAAGGAGGGCACCCTGATCGTCCGCCAGGTACCTGTGTCTCTTCTTTCTGTTGTCAGAGGCTGAGCTTCTCCTGTAGTCATTAACCCACTTGCTCATTCACTCACTCATGCTATTCTACATCATCATCTGTTTTCATGTTAACACAACTCTGAGGGTAGGGTATCCTGGGCTAGGGAGGCAGGTGTGCTGCATGCCACCAAGGTAGCCAGTAGTCTTCCACCCCACATTGCTGCTCCCCTGCATGCCTGTGGCAGCCTTCATCCAAGCACCATGCTGAGTTTCACAATCTGTGTTAGAGTGGTAGAAAAGCCACAGAGAGTCTGAGATCTGGAGCCTGTAAGAGGGCCACCAAGAGGCTCTGCTGGGGCATCTGGCCCTGAGTGTCTGCAGTATTGCAGGAGTGGGGCACAAGGATAAGCAGGTCTCCTGTGGTCCAAAGTGATTATCTCGGTTTGTGATGCAAGATGTGGTCTCTTTGGACCGTGATGTTTTATAACTGTTCATTCTTAACTTAGATTTCATTCAAGTGATAGGGTCCTTATTGACGTAGGACAGGGCACTCTCGGCTTTGGGATTTTGCCCTGAGTGTTTTATGCCACAGCAGTGTATTTGGATGGAAAGTAGGAAGAACATGAGAAAACCAGGATTCAAAGAAACCGCAGGGTATTTTCTAGGGGTAATTTGGAGAGATTTACAGTGAGAACAAGGGGGTGGTCTTCCATGCTATTGCTGCAGATGAACCAGGTGAAACACTTGCTACTTGCATTCGGTTGCATTGGGTACTTTGAATTCAATTGGCTCAAATTGGGCATTTGGCAAGGAAGTTTGAGCGATTCCGGCTAATTTCATTGGATTTTCCTTGGTAATTTTAACAGTTTGAAAAGTCACACAGCACCTTGAACAAAGCAGTTATCAGTAGGGTTGTCAGCAATGTCAGCAGTGCTTGAGCGAGACCAGTGTGCCTGTTTTTTCTACAGAGTACAGTTGACCAAAAGCGTGCCAGCCATCATGAGAGCAATGGCTTTGCCGGTCGCATTCACCTCTTGCCAGATCTCTTACAGCAAAGCCATTCCTCCTCCACTTCCTCCACCTCTTCCTCCCCATCCTCCAGCCAGCCGACACCCACCATGTCCCCACAGACACCCCAGGACAAGCTCACTGCTAATGAGGTATGTCTCACACCACAGCTGGCTGCTTTCCTGGGGTTAGACCAGCACTGCCGAGGAGCTAGTTTGCAAAGAAGCCCTTCCCAGAAACCCTCTCCCTCTTCCTCCCCCTGCTTTTCTGTCATCTGCCCTCCTCCCCAATCCCAAGTAACATGTTCAGATCTGCATACAAATCCCTAACCCTAGATGGATCGATTCCCCAAAACTTGCCAGTTCACTGTTTACTTTTTCTAGATAAGTATAGTTGCATGGCTTGCTTTATTCTGTTCATTTTTTTTTAAATAAAATGATTGCTGTGTTCTCAGATCCATTACGTATTTGGCATGAAATCCTTGTAGTCATCTGTGGAATTTGCCTCTTCATCCTTTTTATCCAGTTTATAAAATACAGGAAAATGTGACTACATAAACTTGGCCTTACTTGCACAAACTTCTTGTCTTGTGTGAGAATCTCCTTCAAATAGGCATTGATTGTGTTTTGGTTACTGGTTTCGTCTGTTTATTTTGGGGAGGGGTTGGTTGTTGGTTGATGACTTTGGTTTTAACCAGTCCTTTTATCTTTTTCCTTGACATCCACATATACTCAGGGTTTAAGAAGAGTCAAGGACTTTTGGGGTAAAATGTAGACAATTATGATGCTAAGCAAGAACAAAGGTCTGAGCTTTCTTTTAATTTAAATTCTGTTTAGGTAGTCCTGTGTGTTTGTGGCATAGCTGTGCTGCTCAGTCTGGGTCCTAGGTGGGTGAGCCTTTGTTCTTTAAGTAGGTCATGCACAAGTGCAGTGATAGCCCACCTGAGCACCTGCTTAATTAAACAAGATTTCATTTCAGTGTGCAGACTTACTGTGTCCATTTGTTTAATAGCTGAGAGAGGTCTAAACATTTAGTTTCAGCCAATCTTGTCAAGTAGACACCTGATTGACTGCTAGGCAGCAGCAATACTTTGGTTCCCTCACTAGAAAGTATGAGAAAAGTCTCCTGAGGACAATGTCAGGCAGCTGCTTTCTCAGCAAATCGGCTTGGCCACTGATTGACAGGGCAGGGAGAGAAGTCTGTGAGATGGCAACCTGGGCAGGTGGGGAATCTTAGGATGGTATGGGCTGTAGGACATGGTGACTCTCAGGTGCCCCACAGAGGAAGCAAGTAGAGGAAAGGCGCTTGCTGAGCTGTATTCTGTCCCTGAGATCTGTGCTTGCACTCCTTGTTTATATCTCACACACGCTCCATCTTACTGTAACCCTTAACTCACTAAACTGGCAAGTTTTTCTCTTTGGTTTTAATCATCATTGCATTTCCACTTAACAACTTGTTTCACTTTCTTTGTGAGCTTTTTGTTTGTTTAATTTTTTGATTTTAAGTTACATTATTAACACCAGTGCTCCTAAAAGATCAGAAGGTCATGCCTATTGTCATTTGTACGTTTACTAATGAGCCCCTGTTGTGTGGTATGGGCTTAATGGTCATTCACCTTTTAGCAACATTGGCATTCTGGAAGAGGCTCAATTAAAATAAACAATGAACAAAAGAAGTATGTGCCCATAGTCTGTCCCAGTAGATAGTAGGTCACACTAATCACCTACCATAGTGGATAGGAGGTTATAACAATATTTTCTATCACTGTAAAGAGTAGAGCATACCAGTAATCTACCACAGTACCTAGGAGATCATACCAGCAGTCACCACAGTATATAGGAGATCACACCAGTAGTCTATCACAGTAGATAGGAGATTACACCAGTAGTCTATCACAGTAGATAGGAGATTACACCAGTATTCTGTCATAGTAGATAGGAGATCACACCAGTATTCTGTCACAGTAGATAGGAGATCACACCAGTAATCTATCACAGTAGATAGGAGATCACACCAGTAGTCTATCACAATAGGTAGGAGATCACACCAGTAATCTGTAGATAGATCACACCAGTAGTCTATCACAGTACATAAGAGATCACACCAGTAGTCTGTTCCAGTAGATAGAAGATCACACCACATAGATCACACCAGTAGTCTATCACAGTACATAAGAGATCACACCAGTAGTCTGTTCCAGTAGATAGAAGATCACACCACATAGGAGATCACACCAATAGTCTGCCACAGTAGATAGTAGATAGTAGGTTACATTGGGGGGGGGGGTATGAGAAGTAAATCCAGAAGGTACTGAAGTGATGTTAAGACACTTTAGATGCTGTTTAAGAATTTCCATTACTTTTTTTAAAGCTGATTATGAAGTGGTGCTTTTATTGGTAGTTTACAGCATCACTGCCCTAGGTGTGCATCTCGGGGAAGAGATACAGCAGTTGAAATGCCTGCTGGGGTTTTTGGGGAATGATGCAGGAAGAGGTGGCTTGGATTGGGAAATTAATGTTCACTTTTTAAATGTCTCTTATATTAATGAAATTGAAATTTACATTGCAGACTCAATCCGCTAGTAGCACACTCCAGAAACACAAATCTTCCTCCTCCTTTACACCTTTTATAGACCCCAGGTTACTACAGATTTCTCCATCTAGTGGAACGACAGTTACTTCCGTGGGTAAGTACAGCAGCAACAAGGAAAGCAGCTGACAGACAGGACCTGGTCCCTCGAGTAGCTTCCCAAGTGGCTTAGGCATGGCATGGTTGCTCATGGCACAGACCTCTGCTAAGGAGTCCATCCCACTCTCATTGCCTGCTTAGCAGTGAGCCTCACAGTCAGTTTCCTTTTCCATGTATGTTTTACAGAATGCCTTTTCTTTGAGAAAGTGTCAGGTACAGCATATGGCTGTTTATCTGGGGCATGCTGAGGGGGGCTGGGCAGTTGTGAGTGTACAGGAGATAAGGTTTCACATGTACTGTGTTTCAGTGGGATTTTCCTGTGACGGAATGAGACCAGAAGCCATAAGGCAAGATCCTACTCGGAAAGGCTCAGTGGTCAATGTGAACCCCACCAACACTAGACCACAGAGTGACACCCCTGAGATTCGTAAATACAAGAAGAGGTTTAACTCGGAGATACTGTGTGCTGCCTTATGGGGTAGGTGTCTCACTGCTGTAAATTGTGTGGTTTTATTGTGACAAACAGATTGTCTGTCATTCAGAGAATCGCTGTTTTAATAGTGCAGAGATTTTTTTTTTCTTTTTGAAGGACTTATGATTTCTGTGGTTGCTGCCTTAAGTCTAGCTGAGTATGTGTTAGGGGGACAGAGTGCGTGTGTGGCTGCCGTCATTCCAGCAGTAGATGTTGTCTCCTTTTCTCCCGTGGAGGTGCACGGTGAGGATGAGCAGGAGGTGGTCCTTAGCACAGGGAGATGAAGTGTCTGTCAGTGCTTGTGTTCACCTTTTGCCTGTGACTTTGACCAGTTTCCAAATGACACTCTTAGAAACAGTCTGCAGAGGGACTGTCTGCCTGTCTTGTCTTACATGTGTGGACTCAGGGCAGTAGCAGGGAGCCTGCTGTACACTCGGGTCTGCCTTCGCAAACCCAAACTTGCCTTTCTGTCCTGTCCTGACCCTGACATCTAGGCCCACGGTTTGTGTTCTGCTTTAAGAGTACACAACTTCTACTTACAAATGACATCGCGTCTTCTGGAGGGGTCCACAGCACATACGTCCTACAGTCCTAGTCCCTGAAATCACAGCCACCACATCATGCAGTAGTAAATCAGCCGTCCCCTCCCAGCCCAGCCTTGCATGCCCCTTTCTGTTGTTGTTGGGAGAAAAAAAGTGAGACCAACGCAAGGGCTCAGCTTTTACCTTTAGATCCTGCAAACGCTCCCTGCCCCTGTCCTCGCCCACGCCGCCTGCCCTCTTTCGCCTGGCTCTGAAGCTCCTGCCCAGCCATCTCCCAAACTCTTTTGAAGAGCTATGCATACTCATAGCAAACACACCTGCTCTCTTGGGGTCAGGAACTCTGCCATGTTGTGACTGTTTTAAAGCTCATGGCACACAATGAGGACTTTATTAGCTGTCTAGATCAATGGTTCTCAACCTGTGGGTCAGGACTCTCTCATAGGGATCACCTAAGACCATCAGAAAACAGATATTTACATAATGATTCATAACAGTAGCAAAATTAGTTATGAAGTAGCAACGACAATAATCTTCCTGTTGGGGTCACCGCAGCTTGAGCAGCTGTGTTAAAGGGTGGCAGCACTAGGAAGGCTGAGAACCACGGCTAGGTAAACTAAAACTAGGTGAGGGGTTGTGGGCTCCATGCAGCAGGAGCCTGGCACACAGGTGTGACTAGCAAGCTGCTGCTGCTCAGCAGACGTCAGTAGCCGTTGTTTCTGGAAGCAGGCTGTCAGTTATTCATACTGAAAGATTTTAATGTAGTTTATACGTTACACCATAGTTGGTGTAGAGATTGTGTTAAACATGTCGGTTATGTTGAAACTGATAATAAATGCTTAGCGAATGATGTCATTTTATCCAGAGAAGTTAGGCCTGGGAACAGTCTTAGTGTTACATCATGTTCCTCTAATGTCCCAGCAAGTTCCAGGCCCACCTCATTTTTGTACTTTTGTCTATGTGTTGGTCATCTAAAAGGACTTTGACCTTAGTTCCTTTCTTGTGATCAAATGCCTGAGAAGAAGCAAGGTAAAGGCAAGGGTTATTTGATTCCTAGTGTTAGTCTATTTACATAGGTGGTGTTCCTATGGATAGTCCGTTAGCGGATGAATCAGAGCATTGACTTAGATAGAGCATGTGTCCTTACAGCTTCATAAACTTCCAGCAAAACTCTTAGTAACAAATTCTTTAGTAGTCATGCAAATCTGATAATGACTTAATTCTGGGGGAAAATGCCCAAATTGTAGAGACTCTCTTAAAATGTTCTTAAGCTGTTTTATAGACTGCTCCCCTTTAACAAACTGTCTTGACCTCTCCCACTGCCCATTTCATGTGTGTAAGATGATTGACCTAGCAGGGACTTTGTAAGAGCACAAAGACTTGGTTATTTGTCTTGCTGAGTTTATACCCAGCTTAGAGGATTGACATGAATGGATGTGTTTAGTTCGCTGGAAGATGCTTCCAAAGGTAAAGGTTTTAGAGCAAAGAAGTACAAACATTTGGATAAATATGTGAATGTAGAGGGAGAATCCATATTAACTGAAGCTTTTAGTGGAAGAAGGCTACTGGCTGGAGAAGTGTGGGGTCCTGATTGTCAGACCAGAGATTTTGACACTGCATCTTGGGAGGTGTAAATTTTAAAGATACAGCATGACTCCTGAGTTTTAAGAAAATGAACACTTGAAAGAAAGTGGAAGTTATCTGGACAGTCTGAATCAAGGCCTGTGTCCATCATCTCTAAAATGGTCAGCAAGCGTGGTAGACCCTCGAGAGGACAGAAGGAAGGGGCAAGAAGATTTTTACCTGACTTGGAGACCAGGCTAGGTAGCTTTGTCAGGTGGGAAGCCTGGGTTCAGTAGGAGTCTTTAGTGTGCGGAAGAATAATTCGGAAGTAAAGCGTGGCAGTAGGAGCCACTGTTTCTGTTACCTGACATATGTGGGCAGCAACTTCAGTGTCCATGGAAGAAGCAGAGATACTTCCTGACTAGGAGTAAGCACAAGTTTGCCAGTTGTGAGGCCATGGTATCAGAGGAAGGTTTTTTCAATGTGGCCAGATCTGTAAAAGCTAAGAACCAGTAAGCTCATGGTACACTCAGGACAGAAGGACGGTGGGCACAGATAAGGTGATGGGGTTTCTTCAGTACTTAAGTAAATGTCACTGTCATTCCTTGTGTGGCAAGAATCATTTGCCTTAACCTCACTGTTCTGAGCATTTCTTTCTGAATTAAGGAAGCTATCGTCCTTTCAAGTAGAGAATGGTTTCCTTTCCTTACGGTACAGCTCCATACAAGCACAGCCTAAAATGTAGCCACTCTGTGTTCTTGAAACAGGGGTGAATTTGCTAGTTGGCACAGAGAGCGGTCTGATGCTCTTGGACAGAAGTGGCCAAGGGAAAGTGTATCCTCTGATCAACAGAAGACGGTTCCAGCAGATGGATGTTCTTGAGGGCCTGAATGTCTTGGTGACAATATCTGGTAAGTGTTTTGTAAAGCAGAATCTATAGCATCGGTCATTATGTCTAGCCTTAAATACTGAACTCTGCTCCTTCTTGAACTACTGGTTAAATAATCACAGAGTATTGTGAGTTTGCCTGATGTGGGAAGGTGTGCAGAGTCACTACATGCACCCAGTTGTCCTTATTACTAACCTATTTTTTATTTGTAGTCCATTATTTTTTATTGTTATTAATAGTATGCTACTATTAATTAAAATGTAATTTATATTGCTATGCAGTGCGTTAACTTGGTTTTTTATTTTTTAATTTTATTGATTTTTTATTGAGCTTTACATTTTTCTCTGCTCCTCTCCCTGCCTCTCCCCTCCCTTCCAACCCTCCCCCAAGGTGTCCATGCTCCTAATTTACTAAGGAGATCTTGTCTTTTTCTACTTCCCATGTAGATTATCCATGTATGTCTCTCTTAGTGTCCTCATTGTTGTCTAGTCTCTGGGATTGTAATTTGTAGACCGGTTTTCTTTATGTTTAAAAACCACCTATAAGTGAGTACATGTGATAATTATCTATCTGTGTCTGGGTTACCTCACTCAAAATAATGTTTTCTAGCTCCATCCATTTTCCTGCAGCATTCAAGATGTTATTTTTTTCTGCTGTGTAGTACTCCATTGTGTAAATGTACCACATTTTCCTTATCCATTCTTGAGTCAAGGGGCATTTAGGTTGTTTCCAGGTTCTGGCTATGACAAACAAAGTTGCTATGAACATAGTTGAACACATGTCCTTGTGGCACGATTGAGCATCCTTTGGATATATACTCAAAAGTGGTATTACTGGATCTTGAGGAAGGTTGTTTCCTAATTTTCTGAGAAATCACCACACTGACATCCAAAGAGGCTGTACCAGCTTGCATTCCCACCAGCAATGCAGAAGTGTATTAACTTGGTTTTGACAACTATATTACGACATATATATTCCATTATTCTGTCATCTAGTACTATTTGTACTTTGTTCTGAGTTCCTGGTGACAGCTGATCAACTTTTTGATTACTTTACTATTCTTGCATGCTGTATCATTGGATTCATATAGCGCTAACCTTGCATGACTGTTTGGATCATGTAATACGTGGACTGACTTCTTTCCTTTGAAAATACACTTTCAAGTTAAGATTGCTTCATGTTTTTTGTGGTTTGGTGTCTGTCTCTTTTATATTGCTAAATGTTCCTCATACAGATGTGTCGCTGTGTATCCAGTCACTTACTGAATGACATCTTGGTGCTTCTGGGTAGGAAGTTATAGGGAAAGCTGCTAGATAAGTATTTGTGTGCAGCTTTTTACTTCATTTCATGTACTTGATAAAAAGCCAAGTAACACAACTAATAGTAGCATAGGCCAAAAGCTTCGTTAGTCTGGAGATTTGCTGAACAGTCTTGCAAAGTGGCTCCATGTTCACAATTGACAGTTAGGGAAGGGGGCTTCTGTACCTCATCTCTAATGCCCAAGATTGTTAGTGTTTTGGATTTTCCATCTTGATAGGTTAGTAGAGTGGTCTCTTGTTCAAATGGGGAATCCCCTGGTGATGTGTGTATTTTCATGCTTTTCTGCCTTCTCTGTCTCTTCCTTGGGGACCTGTGTACTTAGTGTCTGCGTAGATCTTTAGCCCATATTGCAACCGGGTTACTTTTCCCCCTACTCTTGGATTATAAGGAGTCTCTGTATATTTTAGATAGCAGCCTTTCATTGCATGTCTCTGGGAATACCTTTTCCCTGCCTGTGGCTTCTCTGTTAATTCTCTTTACCAGTATCTTGAAGAGCAGACTCCTTAGTGAAATCAAATACTTGGTTTTCTTTTTCCTTTTGTGTATTGCTCTTTTGGTGTTTTACCTAAAAAGTCACTGCCAAATCCAAGCTCCGATTTGTATATGCTTTCTTCTAGAAGCTGCAAGCTTGGATTTTCACATTTACCTCTGTGACTCGCTTGTACTTTATGTTTGTGGAACACTGAAGGCTTGCGAACAGATTCCCTTCCATTCACAGCATTCCGTTTATTTTAGAAGGGGCTTCTTCCTTTTGCCGTTAGTTCACTGCATTGTGTGCATCTGTTTCTGGGCCCTGCTTTTTCACTGTTTTCTTACTTCTTTTGCTAATAACCACATGGTCTTGGTTACTATAATGGGTATATGGTCTTGAAATCAAGAATTGTCCAGAAACTTTGTTTTTGTTTCAGTATTTTGTTCACCATGTCACTGCATTGCTCCTGAATATAAATTTTAGAGTATGTTTATGGTATGGACAGATAACTCCACTGGGTTCGACTAGAATTCTGTTGAGTCTGTAATTCAAGTTGGGAAGAACTGATGGTGCATTTTTCTATGAACACAAAGTATTTCTGTTTAATTCTTTGACAAGAATTTTATAATTATCCTCAAATAGATCTTTAAAAGAGCTATTTTGTGAGATTTGTGCCTTTTTCTTTTTGGAGGTAGAGTTTCTCTAGCTTTGAAACCTGTCCTGGAACTAGCTCTTGTAGCGTAGGCTGGCCTCGAACTCACAGAGATCTGCCTGCCTCTGCCTCCCAAGTGCTGGGATTAAAGGCATGTGCCACCAGTGCCTGGCCTATTTCATTTCTTTAGTGTTACTATGAATATTATGTTAAATTTCAGCTCTGTTATTTTGCAGTTGATGTATAGGAAAGTAATTGGCTTATGTGTGATAGGCTTGTTATCCAAAATCATCACTGTAATTGTTTCAAGAAGTTTTCATCCTTTCCCAGATGGACTGTCTCCCAGCACCCTCACATGTTCTGCTATCTGAAAGTTCATTTTAACTCTGTAATTCTGTTTTTTTTTTAAATGGAGACCTCATTTTATAGACTTAATCCTTGGCTAATGGTGTTAGACTCAGGAGACAAGGGGTGGAGCAGAAAGCCATGCTGCTCTGGTCTTTCTGGTTCCTAGCTCTCATCCTGAGCTGCACAATAGCCTGCTACCCACCATTCTATCATTAACATAGAGTAAAATACAAAAAACCAGAAGTGTTTCTACTGTATGGTTTATGATCTGTCGTGTAAGTGAAGATTCACTATTCTTTCGAATCCTGTCCTAGCCATGCCTGCTTATACCATTGGTAATTTTTAAAGGGGCTTTAGAACTCCTTGAAGTAGCCCAAATAGGAATTTCAGATAAAACTGATACTAAATAATTCCCTAGGGGAAATGTATTTACTGTTTCTTTTGAATATTTTTGTTATTAGTGATAAGATTTATTTTTGACCATGCATATAAAATACTTATATTTATCAAAATATAAATTTTTATGTTATTTTTTAGGAAAAAAGGACAAGTTACGTGTCTACTATTTATCCTGGTTAAGAAATAAAATCCTTCATAATGACCCAGAAGTTGAGAAGAAGCAAGGGTGGACGACTGTGGGCGATTTGGAAGGATGCGTACACTATAAAGTGGGTAAGTTCCCAGGGAGTTGTAGCGTTTGATCTCTTCAGCTTAGTTAGGGTTCATCTGGACATCTTAGTGTATTGTTCGTCTATAAGTACAGCACAGCGTGTTCCTTCCGCTCACTCTGTCCTCAGTCTTCCCTACACCTTTTCCCCTGAGAGTCTCCCACCCTCTTTAACAGCCCTCATTCTCCCCTGTAAGGTGTGATTCTAGATGACCTCTCTGAGAAAATGCTACCATACTGAGCCCTCGGACTTTGATCCCTTTACCTTTCGGCTCTTATTTAGAGTGTGCTGGGTGCCCCTTAGCAGTCACTAGTAGAACATTGGAGAATTTGACTGATTTTTGTGCCTTGTTATTTTTACTTAACTACATTATGCAGAGGTAGCTACCGTAGTCCTTATGTATAAACAACTGTGGCATGCTAGTTGTTGTTTCTTGGCAACCATTGTTTGATTGGCATTTTCCTCCCTTGGAACATTCAGTGAATCTCACAAAGTTAGCTAACCATATGAGAAAAATGAAAGTGTGTGTTAGAAATAAATGGGAAATAATGAACCATAACAAAGTCAGTTTTAAGGACTGATAATGTGGTTTTATAGAATTTGGCTGGTTAAGGTTAGAGAATCCATTGAGTACTGATCTGTGCTTGCATATTTTACTAAGGTACAGACTATACACAATTGTTCTGCCCACCTCCCCCAGAATATTGTAATCTGCGACGTTGTCTTCTTTATCTATAATGCCAGCTCATCGGTTAATAATTATTACAGGAGTCATCTTTCTATTTGGAATGATTCTGAGTTTCTAACAAGATCAGGTGGCTAAAATACAGTTAATTAGTGTTAGCAATCTTTAGTTCAGCTCCCATGTGGCCCTAGGACCTCTTCAATGTCAGTAGCTATGGTATTCTCTACAGGGATTAGTAGTACACATAGAACGATTTCCATCATTCCAGAAAAGTCTATTAACAGTGTTCATTGGACAGCCTCTTATAATTCTTTGTATGACTCTTTAACATTTGACAGTATGTGATGTTTACCAGAGCTGTATCAGATAGAGGTGTGATGATAGAAAGTTCCTGTGGAGTGGGTGGCATGTGGAAACAGACATCACCTGTGCTTAGGGAACACTAGGGAGCAGTTGTAGCTCTGAAAGAACACAAGGGCTTTATCATTCAAGCAGCATGTACTACTTTGCTCCTTCCCTATTCTTGTCTGTATGAGCCCCTTGGTTGACCTGTCACACTATTATTACTTGGAAGTAATAATGAGTCCTCCAGTCTTTAGGATTGGCTGCCTAGGCTGGCCATTGGTAATAAAATACTTAGAATCTAAGACATTATGATCATCTGCTAAACTATTTATTGTTTTTGTAGAATTGATCTAGGGAAGTGAATTACACACGGAAGAATTAGAAAAGCAAAGTGTGTGGCTTCAGCTCTCTCTTGATTTTGGATGAGCAATAAGAGGCATATTTATAAAGTTTACAAATGGCTACAGAAAGAATTTGTGACTCTGTGTTAATACTGATAGTATTTCTCTTGACTTTTATGTTTATTTCAGTAAAATATGAAAGAATCAAATTTCTGGTAATTGCTTTGAAGAGTTCTGTGGAAGTCTATGCGTGGGCACCGAAGCCGTATCACAAGTTTATGGCCTTTAAGGTAAAACCACCAGTTTTAAATTGGCTTAAGAAGCCTGAACAGTTAATATAAAGCTATATATTAATGTAAAATAACTGTCGAATAAAAAGCTATATATAACATAACATAATAATAATAAGCACATGTAACTATTTTCTGAGTTCTCAGATAATCATTTTTCCCAAATGGTACTTGCACCCTCTCTTAAAACTTAGATTTTCAACTGGACACGTTGGCTCACGCCTTTAATCCCAGCTGTCAGGAGTCAGAGGCAGGCGATCTCTCAAGTCCAAGGATAGTCAGGGTTACACAGAAACCCTGTCTTAAAATCCATCATCATGATGATGATGACGGTGATGGTGATGTAGATCTCCATGAAAAGACATAGATGTGATGACGATCCAGATATGGTTAAAAGAGCTCAGCAGAAATCAGTAGTAAAGGGTGTGTTTAGTGCAGTACAGTTGAAAAACTGAGTAATAAACTGGGTGTGATGTGCACACCAAAGAGGCGGGAACATTGTTGTGGAGTCAAGGCCAGCCAGGTATACATAGCAAAGCCCTATCACAAAACAAACAGATAATTGAATTATAGAGATTCTGGAGGGTATAAACAATAGATATTACACATTAAATAAATGGAAGAAGGAAGTTAATGACTATACTATAGTCCTGTTTTTCTTTCAATTAAAAAACTGTCAGTTTAACAGTATCTTGATATTTACAGTAAGGTGGTTTTACCATTCTACAAGTAGAGTTCGGGTGAAGTAATAATGTTTGTGCTAAACTTGATACTGTTTAGGGTGTGAGTTTATACGCACTCATGATTGGTCTTATATTTACTTGCAGTGTATGTGATAAAAGGTAGTATATGGAACACTTCCAGTAAGCCTTGTACTCCATAATCATCCACACCACCAAATACAGAGAACTGACAGTCATTGTCCTGTGTATATTTTTAGTAATTTATTTTAGGGAGTGCCCTAAATCCAATGCATAAAATTCTTGATTATAATTGATACGGTTCTAGCATTAGATAGAAATAATAATTATTTCTATTTTGAGATATAGAGCCTTAAGAGTAGTGCAGGGACATTTTACTAGAAGTTAAGAAATAAGATATTTCATCTAAAATAATTGCATTTAAAATAATTTTGATACAGTTTATTGAAAGAGTAAGTTTCAGTTACTTGGGAAGTTTGAATTAAGGGGATGCTTACTGCTTGATTTCCCCAGTGAATCAGAGTCAGTGGGGTTAGCATTTTTGGTAAATCTAGTATTACTGAGTAAAGATAGATTCAATTTAAATTGGAAATTTGCCTACATTGTCTTCTGGAATCTAGTTTTAGTATTCCTACATGACAGGCACTGTGCATGTTGCTTTGCCTTACGTCACTACTCCAGTTTACTGTCCTGGTCCTGTGAGCTGTGGTGATGTGAAGAACTGGGGCTCTCCCAGTTGAGTCACACAAAGTCTATAGCTCCTAACAACAGCCAGATGCTCAGTGCTGTGACTCCTACAGCTTCCCATTCCACTGCTGTGTTTGAATATTCAAATACTGTGTTGTGCCAACTCCTCATTGTTGACTTTGCACGTATTCTAATCAAGACACAGGACAGAGCATTTTCCTGCTAGGTGGGAGGGAAGAAGTATCTTCCAGAGGCTAATTAACAATGCCATGTGATAAACCAGATGCCCACAGCCAGTTTCTTATCTGATGTAAGTTTGTCTTCCTGCTTCTGTCTTGGTTATCTCTGTAGTCATTTGGAGAACTGGTACATAAACCATTACTGGTGGATCTCACTGTTGAGGAAGGCCAGAGGTTAAAAGTGATCTATGGATCTTGTGCTGGATTCCATGCTGTTGATGTGGATTCAGGCTCAGTCTATGACATTTATCTACCAACACACGTAAGAAAGAACCCACACTCTATGGTTGGTTGACTGGCTTCACTTTGTTTTCACTTTCCCTTTACTCTGCTTAGTGAACTAACACAAGCAGGGTTTCCTCATTTCCCTGGCATGTAGGGTGAGTATTTAAATGAAACAGCATTTTCCTGGCTCTGTTAGGGCCTGAAGACCATTTAGCACTTGCTTTAACTAACATGGGATGGAGTTGGGCAGTTGCTGTCAGGCCAAAACAGCCTGGGTTGGGAATGTTTCTCAAATGTGTCTACTATCCAGTTATGTTTCCAGGACTCAAAAATTGTGAGTCAGTAGAGTCCATGACCTGTAAATGGTAGACTTGGGGTTGTATATTGCATGGGTTTCCCAAGAGTCCTGCCTATTTGTGGTAGGTATGGCCAGGGGTATAGCACTATTGCATTCTCTAGACAGTCTTACTGAGCATTTTCATGGGGCTGGAGATAGCTACAAACATGCTTCCTTGTTTCTGTTCTCTAGATTCAGTGTAGCATCAAACCCCATGCAATCATTATTCTCCCCAACACGGATGGAATGGAGCTTCTGGTGTGCTATGAAGATGAGGGGGTTTATGTAAACACGTATGGAAGGATCACCAAGGATGTGGTTCTGCAGTGGGGAGAGATGCCAACATCTGTAGGTAATGATGCATCATGAAGAGGCATTTGTGAGAGGAGCCCACTAAGAGCACATCTCTTTATTGTACTAACTTGCATGTTGCTCATACCTTCTGGTTGGTCAGTGGTCATCAGCAGATGGGAGAAGGTTAAATAAGACAAAACCCACGTAATTCTTGAGTGCCTTTAACAGCTGTGCTAGTGCTCTAGTTTGGCCCTTACTTTATATAGAATAAAGGAGGTGTATTTTTTTTTTGACCAATTTATATGGAGTGAAGCAAATCATAGAAACATTTTGAGCTGCAGAGCCCCAGTTAGAAACAGCCTCTTGCCCAGTCTTCTGCTTTGTATCCAGGAGCAGAGGCTGGTGTTTGACCATTTCATGGCTTTGTGTTTACATCCCTGAACTGTCTGCTCGTCATTTCTTCCTCACCGTCTCTCATGCTGTGTTGATGAAACATGTATGATAATCCACACACCATGGCTATTTCCAGAAGTTGATTAAAAGCCTAAGGAAAATCAGTTCTTTCAATTATTAATTCATATGACTACTTCCCATGACAGACAGTGTATAGAGGCACACTCCCCCTTTTTGATCAATACCTGGGCCTTGTGCACAGGAGGTAGGCTTTCAGTGATTGAACAGATGCCCAGCCCCAAGGCAGAACGCCTGAAATACCAAAGTCCTCACATGCCAGGCACTCAGGTAGACGTGCGTGTGCGTCACAAGCGCCTTGTCACAAGTCTGCTATGCTAACACTTTTTCCCTCTCTAAAAGCATATATCCGATCGAACCAGACCATGGGCTGGGGAGAGAAGGCGATCGAGATACGGTCTGTGGAAACCGGCCACTTGGATGGTGTATTTATGCACAAAAGGGCTCAAAGACTAAAATTCTTATGTGAACGCAATGACAAGGTAATGTTTCCTTATGGCTCCTATGTTGTTGTGGCTGTTTTTTTAAGTGGCTTATTCTTTATGGACATTGATGGTGAATCTTCTTGCAGTTCTGGCATATTTTAAAATAAATTAAGGAAAATTTTTAGACATTTCCTTTTAGACATATTTTGGGGGGTGGGGTTAGGCACTAGAAGGTAGCAGATGGCCTGCTGACTGCCCTCTCTGGTTGTGTTTGCAGGTGTTCTTCGCCTCCGTTCGGTCTGGTGGCAGCAGTCAGGTTTATTTCATGACCTTAGGCAGGACTTCTCTTCTGAGCTGGTAGAGGCGGTGTGAGCTGGGATCACTGACCCCCGGAGTCGTCAAGACCCTGAGAACTTGGAATTCCTTGCAACTGGAGCTCAGAGCTGCACCGGTGCAGCCAGGACAGCTGTATATGCAGGCCTCTTGCGTGTTGGGTCCTCTCCCCTCCTTCCTACACTTTCTGCCAGTTTATTCCCGTTCTCTCCTTTTCCTTAGTCGAAAATAAATCAAGGCTGCATTGCAGCTGGTGCTGTTTAGACTCTACCATCGGTGCTAGGAGTGTTTGGGGATGAGCATCAGACCAGAAAGAGCGCCTTTCCACAGCTCCAGGATTCCTTGTCTCTGAGTGACTCTGGCCTGTGGGTGTCTGAAGGTTGTGATGAGCACACCATCAGATGTTGGCAGTGGGCACAAGGAGGTGTAAGTGGTGTAAGAAGCAGCTTGCTGAAGCAGAGAACAGATTTAATATAGTAACCTTAACAATGTATTTAATTGACATTTCTTTTTTTGTAATGTGACAATATGTGGACAAAGAAGAAGGTGCAGGTTTAAGAAGTTAATATTTATAAAATGTGAAAGACACAGCTACTAGGATAACTTTTTGTGGGTGGGGCTAGGGTGGGTGGAGTGGGTTAAGGGATCCCATTTTGTTTCTTTGAAAATTTTTGGAGAGGGTTGTCCTGGCCAAGAACTGAGTCATTTTTCTGTGTACCAAGTTTTGCCTAAATTGTGCAGATGGTTCTAAAAAAAAGAAAAAGAAAGAAAAAAGAAAATGTGTGTGTCTTGTTCGATGGCCAGAACTTTGTTGTGTGACAGTATTAGCACTGCTTCTGCTAAAGGTTTGATTTCTGTTGAAGCCTGGAAGAGCAACAGCAGCTCCACCATGGTCTGCACTTGGAATAGGAAAAAAGTCAACTTTCCTGTGGGTTTTTTTTTTGTTGTTACTGTTTTGTTTTTTGCCTACCTCATTGTTTTTAATGCATTGAGAGGTGATTTAGTTTATGGATTTGGCAGAAAACATTAATGTTTAATTTAACTTTAATACCAAAACTATCTGATTGAAGTTTGACTGACTTTGTCACAAGTCTAATCAGGTACCAGAAAAGCTGTCTGTGAAGGCGGAGACCAGCCTCATGGCTGGTGCGGTCTGCTTTCAAAAAGCAGAGCCTCTGTTTTCACCAGGTTCACCATTCATGGTCGGTGGGTGGGCCACCTTCACCTATCCTTAACACACGAGATTGCATTGTTCTCAGTTGGGGTTTGGTAGCAGGCAGGTTGTCACATTTGAGTAGTCATGCAAACTGTTCATTGTTTCAGGAACCTTTTCTTGGGGGTAAGGGGGTGTCCCTTTTCTAAAAATGCAACGCACTAAAACTATTTTAAGAATGTAGTTGATTCTACCTATTCATAAAGATGGCATCTCCCTGTGTTTTAGGTGTAATATTGAAGCCCTGGCTTTTCTTGTTTTCTCACTTGCTCTCTCGTTCTGTTTTTTTTTTAACTAATTTTTCTTTATGAATATGTCTGTGACATTTGTAATAAATGTCTTGTAATAATTTGCTTCATGGCTTCATGGTGATCACTACATTCCTCTGAGGATGCTAGTGTCTCAGAGAAGGGACAGTCATGCTGAGTCATGCCCTGCCTTCCTGCTGTAGCTCTTACGACAACTGCTGTGGGCTTCATTCCCCAGACAGAAACTGCTTGTTTCAAAGGCTTGATCTTGCTCGATGGTGCATTCGCTTTTAGAGCATGAGCCATCTGATCCCCTGTCCCGTGAAATAGTTATCTGTACCTAGTGCCAAGCCTGTCCCATCTGTCCCATTCAGATACCTGTCCTTCTCTTAGCTCTGGTGTAGTAGTTTTGTGAACAAAAGTCTAGTAAAGAATACATAAAACTGCAGTTAAGTGGTTGGTTGTAAATACCAGCAAAGACAGGTCAGAATAAGTGAGCAACCCTTACTCTTAGAGGGTAAAGGAGGGAAAAGTAGTTTTCCATTGATGCAAGGACTTCAGAGCAGCCCAAGAACTATTACTGTTCTTCTCTAATTGTGGTCAACCTAGAGTAGTTTAAAGAATTAATCCCACACAAGACTGAGACGATCCCAGAAGCAAAGAACTCAAAATCTAATGCTGACAGCCTCCTGCCCACACTCAGGTCTTTGAAATGAGAGGTACCACCAAGGCAGATGGGTGAATCAGGAGGACACAGAGTTGTTCAGGTGATGTCGGCCTTTCCCCTGGGTTTAGAGCGCTGTGGAAGGTGAGCAGATGGCTTTGAAGAAGCATCAAGCTACAAATACCAAGGAGCCGGAAGTGACAAAGGAGGCTGCTGTCCACTTGACTTCTGTGTCACCGGGCACCACTGTCATGGCCCCTCATCCACAGGCTGCAAGCTCTGTCTTCAGTGAGAGGTTGCAAATAGTACAAGCATGTGTTGTTGGGATTGTTCATACCTAGAACCTTCCTGTGGGGGTGGCAGGAGAAAAAACGTCCCTCCCAGCCCAGTGTGCATTCCCCTAGTTGACCCAGACCAATTCCATGGCCATCTTGATTGAAGCAGAACAGAAGCAGCTGCTCCCCTCTGTCATCTTGACTGTTCCCTCTCTAGCTTGACACCTTGTAAACCAAGTTGAGATTGAGTTATACAGATGAATTCAGGTGTCTAGAGAGAGTTGCCCAGGAGAGAAAAAAGCAGGCTGCTGTGACTTCATATTCCTTTAGGGAGGACAGAGTGTCATTTTGACAAAGCAGTATTAAGGTGACACACCACCGGTGTGGATCATGAATGTGCCGAGGGGGTGCTCATCGCGGTGCCTCCACGCCCGGTGTGTCTAAGAGCGCCAGAGCTTCAGTGCCTTTCTGTACGTAAGTTCGAAGAACCTCTGTGTGTGTAGTACAGTGTACCATGCACATTCTACATGGGAGGGGATGTTTACAGGGATGGTTTGTGGCACTAATGTGCACCCAGTTATGGTTTACTTCTAAATGACTTTCATGGGCTGTGGGGTTTCTAGCTTAGGTGTAGCACACTTCAGGATTTGTAATTGCTAATTTTACTAGTTTGAGTAATAATACAGGTGAGAAAGTGCATTAAATTTACTAGTCATGAAGCTGAGCAGGCTAGGACAAGTACACAGCCTTTGCTTTTTCGTTTTTGCAGTGCTAACTTGTCTACTGTTATATAAATTATTGTTCTCCCCTACCTTTCTTTCCTAAATAAAGTAAAAATAATTTCTACTTAAGTGTGTCCTGACCCTTTAGACATCTCCTTCCTACGAAGATCCCTGTTTTGTGCATCCCCTCCCTCCTCCAGCTGGCCACTCCAGGCCAGAGCGGTCTCCCACATCCTGCTGTCTCTGGCTGGGGGAGATTGGTGAAGGACAGCTTTGAAAGGGGCAGACCTATGCACAAACTTATCAGAAGTAAGGTGGAAAGTTCTCAGTCCCTAGGGCAAAAATGAGAGGAAAGGGAGAAAGGAGGCTGGGGTTTTGCATGTCTAAATAGGATCAGGATGTAAACCAGCTGGTGAGGAGGCTCAGCAGTTAATAGCACCTGCTATTCTAGCAGGACCAGGTTCAGCTCAGCACTCACACATCCACCAGGCAGCTGTGACTCCAGCTCCAGGGAAACCTACACCCTCTTTCTGTCCTGCATGTGGAAGACACATGGCAGACACACGAATGAAGGGGAACAAAATCTTTTTAAAATGTAAAGTAGCATCTTATTCCCAGTAGGACATAAAGTAACCCTTTCTTTATTGGTGCTTAAATGCTGTGTTGGGTGCAATGGCTAGATGGTGTCAGTGGGACTGAGTGCCCAGTCGTATCCCAAAGTGTTCTAAACATGTGCCATTTCTGACAGATGGGCACTAGCTCTTAGGACCATCACCTTGCCTTTGTTGCAGGGATGCATTGTCAAGGAAACTAACGCCTGCGTCTCGGAGCATGTTCTCTCCAAAGGTGAGAGTAAAATGAATTCCTTGGCCACCAGATGATCTAAGGTTTGCTCTACTTGCAGCTGGTGGCCAATGAAGCATGAAAATCGGGTGACATCTTGGACTATCCGTGAGTCTTCCTCTTCTAGCCCCCCGCCCCGCACTCCCCCTCCCCATCCCTGTTTGAGAGTTCACTCAAAGGAAGTAATTGGAATCAGATTCGGCCTCTTAGCTGACACCAGCTGTTTTGGTGTCACATTCAGAGACATAGTTGAATTGTTGCTTCCTTCTGTGTAACACTTTAAAAGAATGATGTCTCCGCTTCCCTGAATAGGAGCAGATGGGGTGCTTTAAAAAAGGCTAAGGAGTTGAAAGTTGGCAAAAGTCATTACCACATTTTCATAGTGAGAAGACCGGTGCATTCAAGCACTAGGTTCTAGTCTCTCAAGGTTAACCTGTTTTTCGTAATAAGAATGAAATACAAATTAATAGGAATCCTGGGGAAGTGCTACCCTCGTGCAGTATGGACCTGGTGTGATGGCTCAGCTTTGGGAGGACGGAACAGCGGTTGAGAACTGCCCCTGTCAAATGGGGCTGTGGGCATGGCTGTGGGGCATTGTTTGGATGCTAATTGGTGGAGAGGAGCCCAGCACATTGTGGCCAGTGCCACTCCTAGACAGGTGGTCGTAGGTTGTATAAGGAAGCTGCCAGAAGCAAGTAAGCATCACTCCTCCCTCAAGAGAAATTTGTGATCTGGGACACAGATGAGACAAACCTTTTCCTTCCCACCTTGGTCTTGGTCAGTGTTTTATCTATCAGCAGAAAGGCAGACTAGAACTGCCAGCCTGTACATGGGAGGCCAGGGCTCGCCCCAGCGTCCCCATTGGAGTTGCCATGGCAACACTGAGGGCTCTCCCTGACCAAGGTCTCCAGGGAATTTGAGTTGGTGTCTAGCTTTCTTCATCTCTTTGTTCATTCTGTGCTGGTATGAGTTTTTATTATTTTTAAGACATCTTCATTTCTATTTTGGTCTAAAATGTAGAAGGCCGGCAAGGTACGCACGTGTTCTAGACAGGATCCAGAGCTGGAGCAAGCGTATCCTGTCCCTTCCCTGAGTTTGCAGAAGTTAGACCTGATCACAGCTACACAGACCAGTGCTGACTGACCTTCATCAATAGGTGACACTGAATACTGTCTTAATCTTCACATACGACTCGTCCACTGAGACACAGGTGGATGGCCTGTGTGTTCGGGCTTCCCGCACCCTTTTGCAGTTATCTCCTGATAATAGGCAACCTCCTGTTTCCTGGTCACATTCGGTTTGCCTCCTCCACGTTCATGGATTACAGCATCCATGGTGTGGCCTCTGCCTTTGGTGTAGTTTTCAGTGCATCTGCTATAGCATTGCCGGTAGCTGATGCTTTATTGGCGTTCTTGGTTCTTAGTCTATGGCCAAGGTGCCTGCCTTTATCTTTAGAACTGACTACCTAAACCACAAGGCTTCTCTCAAGAAGAGCCATAGGTTACTCTGTCACCCCTTGGGAGACAGCCACCAAAGCTACCCTAGATTTCCAGGGTGTGTTTTCAGTTTCAGAAACCCAATGGTCCTTTTCTCCCTAAATAATCCTGCTGAACATCAAGTTTATTGTAGACTAGATATGGGTCGCAATTTAGAGCGGATGCCATCCGGAAGCTAGCATCGTGCAAACTGGCCCTGCCTATTGCGGACAGTCTGTGGACAGGTTGGTGAGGTCAGGGCCTCAGTTGTCCCCTCGCGCTTCCTGTTCACTCCTACAGAGAGGCAGAACTGGGCTGCATAGGATCCATTTCTTATATGGGAAAGATGTTTCAAAAGGTCTTGTCTTGGATCTCTGTGTGTTACTGGCATCTAGGATACTTCCTTGGTGTGCTCTCTGAAGGACTAGTTGTCCCCTCACCTTCCCTAGCAGGGTACATCATTGAGTAAGTTCTGGGAACTTGGCGGCTTTTTTGGTCAAGTTGAGCAATCCCTGTGTGCTGAGCAGTCATAAGGCACAGTACTCCTGTGGGGAAACTGGCCTAAAGGGCGGCTGGGACTAGTGATCATGGTCCTAGAAGCTACATCAGAGCCTCTGGTCTCAGTGCATATGCTGAAGATTTTGTGTGTGTGTATCTGTCTGCACATACGTACATATGAATATATAGAGACCAGAATGCCAGTGCCAGGGGTCCTTGTCAATTGTCTTCCACCTGATTTTTGGTTGTGAGCCTAGCCTTACCAGCTGAGCCATCTCCAACCCTCTCTACCTTATTTTTGAAATAGTCTCTACCTGTAGCTTCACTGGTTGCATTAGATTGGTTGACCAGCCTGCAAACTCCAGGAGTCCTCCCGTTTTCATCTCTCTCTTGAGCTGTGATTATGAGTGCATGCCATTGGGGCTTAGCTAGCCCCTGGGGATCTCTGTGGGCTGTTTTTTTCTGTGTTTCAGTGTATGTTATGGTGACATATGTCACTAAAATCAGAGGTCTACAGGATAACCAAGACAAGGTCCCACTAGATCAGCGGTTGTCAACCTGTGGGTTGTGACCCCTTTGGGGGTCAAATGACCCTTTCTCAGGGGTCACATATGAGATAATCCTGCACATCAGATATTTGCCTTATGATTCATAACAATAGCAAAATTACAGTTATGAAGTAGAAACAAAAAAGTAATTTTATGGTTGTGGGTCACCACAACACGAGGAACTGTATTAAAGGGTTGCAGCATTAGGAAGGCTGAGAACCATTGCATGTAATGTTACCTATGCTGAATTTTACGAAATCATTCCATCCCCCACATCTACAAAGCTCTCGTTCCTTGCATCTATTAAAATGGTACCGTGAGATGGTCAAAGTGGGAGGCCGTACTCTGCAAACTTCAAGGCAGTGCATTGGCTCTGGGTGAAACCTAAGAAACCCTCCTTCCTAGTGGCAATCCAGCATGCTCCTGTGTCCTGCATTTTCTAAAGGCTGCAAGGAAGGCAAGGTTCCCATATGAAGTTGCAAACTGTGCTCATGCAGCAGAGGTGTTCATCCGAGCCTCTGACTCACTGACGGCAGTGAGCAGGGACCCATCAGGCTGGGAAATGAGGCGCTCAGAGACTTCTTGTGGTTGTGGGGAAAACCCACCCTTCCACTGCATCCGGATTCTGGCTCCTACCCTTGTGTACTCTATGAAAGAATGGAGCACAGACCTGTAGAGGAAGGAATTGAGAAGCTTGATGGCAGCTGTGTAATTTGTTGTCCTCATGGTACAGTCAGATATATCCTTCCCAGTCACTAACAAGATTCCAGTGTTCCTTCATGAGTCGCTCTGGACTGTGCCATGGGATGGATGCCGCCTGTGTCTAGATCATAATCCCCCTGACTGGTTTCAAACAAAACTCCAAACTCCATTGTCAGCTCCTGCTGTTGGGACCTCACTCTAGCTAAGTGCTGTCATGAAGGCTGTGCACCCTGAGTTGGGAGAAACACAAGAGAATGGTCAGCCTGAAATCTGCTGAGTCACCGCTTCCCATCATGTAGGACAACATTTCCCCAGCTTCACATCACAGTTGTCTTTCACAGACATGGAGCAGCACGGAGCATTGCCATTGCATCAGAAACTGAGGGGTTTTGTGTCCACGCAGTAAACGTTTATGAATTGCTGCACTTTGTACCAGTCACCGTAATTATAACGTACGGTGGCTTTGTAGTGCTCAGACACTGAAGTTACCATGAGTGAGGCTCTGATCCGATTCCAAAAGGAAGCAAACTATATAAAATAAAAAAGGCAGTATGTGCAGATCCCAAGAATGCAGCATGCGGCTCCAGAGAGGCCAGCTAAGTGCAGGCCTTAGAGGAAGGTCCAGCTGCAAACGTAAGGGTCTTCCAACCTGGGACATAGATGGCATTCCCAAGAAGGGAAAGTTCTTTTTTGTTTTTACTCATTTTATTTTTTAAAATAAGGGCTTTTTGTTTGTTTGAGAACTTCATGCCTGCATATATACTATGTTTTAGTCAAATGCAACCCCAATTCCCTCACCTCCAATTCCTCGTTTCCCCTCTCCCCAACTTTCAACTCCCAACTTCATGTACTTTTTTATTTTTTTTTAATGCACTGAGTCAGCTTTGTGCTTCTATATATGCACGGGTGTAGGTCGGTCTGCGGAGCATGTATAGGCTTCTGGAGCTGAAGAAAACAGACCCTCCCCCCAGCAGCCGTCCATTGTTCATAGCCCCCCAGTGAGGGATGGGATTTGTACACCCCTCCTCCAGCCATGCTGGTGCTTTGCTTGGCTCGATTTTTGTGCGTGCAATCACAGCTACTGTTGGGTTTGTGTGTGCAATGACCCTGTCATATCCAACAAATGCTGTTTGACTCCAGACATCCACTCTCTCTAGTTCTGATATTTTCACCCCCTTTTAAGCAGTGAGCTCTGAGCATGAAGTGGAGAATTTGGTGAAGATGGCTGGCTGGGTCTCACCCTCCAGAGTATTTGTTTATCCAGATTTGAGGTGTCATGGGAAAGCCCCAAGTGACAAGAGACTACTGGAGAGAAAACAAAGAGTCTCTAGATAGAAGGTTCTGTACCTTCCTCCTTATTTCCAGATTGCTTATAATCCCCAGTGTTTCTGGTGCAGTCTTAAGAAGCTGTAGACCAGCCAGGCGGTGGTGGCGCACACCTTTAATCCCAGCACTCGGGAGGCAGAGGCAGGCAGATCTCTGTGAATTCGAGACCAGCCTGGTCTACAGAGCTAGTTCCAGGACAGGCTCCAAAGCTACAGAGAAACCCTGTCTCGAAAAAACCAAAACCAAAAAAAAAAAAAAAAAAAAAAGAAGCTGTAGACCCCAGTCCTGTGTAGACTCTGTGTTTTAACCAGAAGAGGTTTTAGGTCCAATCCTGTGAATAATGTGAGTGTCTTCACTTGACCATTATGGAGATGATATGCACATAGGCTAAAGTTGCTTTTTAAATCTTGTAGCTGTGGAAAAACTAAAGTATTTATAAAAATAATAGGAAGTTAGATGGCTTAGCAGTTTCAGAGCACGTATGCTCTTGCGGTGGTCCTGAGTTCAGTTCATAGCACCAAAGTCAACTGACTGACAGCTGCCTATAAATACAGTTCTGAGGGAGTGCAATGGCCTACACATACACACACAAATGAACAATCTTAAATGTTTCCATCTTCCTGCTTCAATTACATTTTTAATATATTTTTATATGTATAGCTGTTTTGTCTGTACCATGGAGACCAAAAGAGGATGCCAGATCCCCTGGGACTGTAGTTACAGGTGGTTGTAAGCTGCCAGGTAGGTGCTGGAAATTGAACCCTGGTCCTCTGAATGAGCAACCCGTGTTTTTAATTACTGAGCCGTTTCATCACCCACCTCTTGCTTCAGGTATCTGTTCTTACCTCATTTTACCTATGGGTCATCTCAAAGCAATCCCTAGACTTTAGACCATTTTACTCATAAATACACAGTATCCATGTCCAAATACATCCAATAATTGCACCAAAATCTAGCAGAAGTGATTTCATCAAATATTCAATTGTCATGTGTTCTTGTGAGTATTTTTTTGTTTTATTTTTAACTGTGAATGGATCAATTAGATGAGTGTCAGCATTATTTGTGCACTATTTTAAACTTTGGCCCACAGAAGCTTGTCCTGTTAGCTCTTGGATGTAAGAGACAGTTGTAGTCTCTCTGATACATTTCCTGTACTCACTGGATTCATCTGTTTCTCTAAGACTGCCCCATCTTCATGAGAAATAGTATTTTCTGATCAGTCTGGTACTCAGATTTCTAGTAGCTACAGTGAATTTTTCTGTTTTCCTTGCAATGTAAAGATTTTTTTTAAAGGACTGCTTCATACTCATGTCAACAGCACATATACTAACATTGGAATGATACAGAGAAGACTCACACGGTGCTGGCATAATGACATGCAAATCTGTGATTTTGCTTTTAAGAACAAGGGCTCACTGTGTAGCCCAGGCTGGCCTCAAATTCTTTATCTTTTCTCTTGAGTCTTCTCAGTGCCAGAATTGTGCTTGCAGGCTATTATGCCTGACTGAAGATTTTATTAATAATATTAATAATATTTTTATTCTTTGAAAAATGTGCCTTTATTAATATAATTTAAACATACCCATTCACCTCTCACTTTTCTGACCTTATTTTAATGACAGCAAATGCTGGGTTTATACTTGATATTCAGGCTGGCAGGCTTTTTTTAATTTTAACTCTTTGGTTGGTTTTATAATTCTAGATCTACTTTCTCCTCTCCTGAATACCAGTACCATTCCCTGGTCACAATACATACACCAAAGCCAGAATACTATTAAACCCATCCTAAATAATGTATGATCATTGGGAAGAAGTTACGGGTTTGTTGGTCGACTTTGTTTTTCTTGTTGCTTTTGCCCTTAGAATGGTGATGCCACCAGAGTGATACATAATTTTGTCTGCTTTAGAGTTTTCAGGATTGTTTTTTTAAATTTAACTTTTATACTCATGTGAAATAATATGTTACTGAGCCAGTTTTACTAAACAAAATCTAGGCAGTCAGGGAATCGAAGCTTCTTTGCTTTCTCCAGTCATTAGCCTCTTTATCTTTCTAGGTAACTTTTAAAAATGAAGTTGACGGCCAGAGGTGGTGACACACACATATAATCCCAGCACTTGGGAAATTGGGACAGGTAAATCAAGTTCTAGGGTATCCTTTCCTAGCATGAGTTAAAGACCATGCTGAGAAATTTAGAAAGAACCTGTCTCAAAAAGCCAACACACACACAAGCTAGGTTTCTTTTTATCTCCATTAAAAAGAAAAATACAAGCAAACGTGTTTGTGTTGTTGTAGCCACAGCCATGGCTATATTGCTGACACTCAAGTACTCATTCATCGCAGAACATCCCATGGCCATATGAAAGGGCTTTGCATTTTATTTAAAAAACAGCTTTAACGAGATATCCCTTAAATAGATCTGAGAGGTCCACGTGGATGAAGTCTAATCATGCATCACTCATCACAACCTCCTTTTTTTTTTTCTTTTTGGTTTTTCGAGACAGGGTTTCTCTGTGGTTTTGGAGCCTGTCCTGGAACTAGCTCTTGTAGACCAGGCTGGTCTCGAACTCACAGAGATCCGCCTGCCTCTGCCTCCCGAGTGCTGGGATTAAAGGCGTGCGCCACCACCGCCCGGCTCACAACCTCCTTTAATACTCGTACCATTCCAGAAAGTACCTTGCTATGTCAGCTATGAGAACCAATAGTGTGTTATTCTCCGCATAGTCTGTGGTCAAATGTTGTGACCTGTGTACCACTGAAAGGAGATGTTTCTGATAGGAGAATGAACAGCCTTTTCCAACACTGTTAACTCTTCAAAGCGTGCTAAATAGTTTGTTCATATTTTCCCTGAACTTAAGCATGTTTTTCCCCACTAGATGTTGAACAAACGGCTAAGAAGTTATCTTCATCTGGTCTACCCAACTTTCCATCAGTTCTACCAGATCTTCAATCTTGCCTTAGTATTGAAACTATAGAATGCAATACTTTTCCTATCAGGATCTCTTGTAGACCACCACAGCTTCCTCTCCTTCCTAGATGATGCTGTCTAGGACTGTAGGCCAGATCTCACTTGGCACTTCACTTCTGTGACTGCTGTTCTTCTCTTTACCTGGGTTAGATGTTTTCTGGATTTCATTTCCTTCTCTCTTTTCCTTCCTTATTTTCTTGAAGAACATCCTTGAGCAACTTCCTCAACAGTTTGTGGGAAGAAACCTTTACAGTAGTCTTTCTGAAAATGTTCATGTTCATCCTGTGTCTCATAATTGGTAGTTTTGGGGTTCTGTATTGACCTGAGTCAATACAGACCTTCAGATTCCATTATGTTCTGTCATTGATTGTTAACTCATTTGAAGACATGTATTGATATCATCCTGTTCTTTGGTACTTGAAAGTTTTCCCTGTTCTACTTTCCATTTCTGTTGCTGTGATAAAATATCCTGACAAAAAGAAGCTTAGAAGAAAAGGATTTCTTTCAGCTTACAATTTCAAGTTATCGTCCATGATTATATATACAGTTCAAGATGCAGGGAGGTCGGCAAGGCTTCGGGAACTTGAAACAGCAGTCACAGCATCCATAGACAGTAGCAGAGAAGAATGAATGTTTGCATGTGCCTGGCTTATTTTCTCCATTCATGCAGTTCAGCCCAGGACCCCCTGGTTAGAGAATGGTGCCAGCCACAGAGGGCTGTGTCTTTCCATATCAATTAACTCAAGACAATCTCCAACAGACATGCCCACCAGATGTAGGCAATCCCCCAGTGAGACTCTCCTCAGTGATTCTAGGTGTGTCAAGTTGACAGCGCAAACCATCACACCCACTCTAGAAGCATCAGGGATTTTCCTTTTAGTGTCGGTGTTTGAAACACTTTCATTTTGGATTCAATCATTGAATTTAAAAACATATCCTAAGTGGCACTAATAGAGCCTTCCAATCTATAATCAGGTAGTGCTAATTTTCTCCACTGCGTTCACTAAGTCCAACAGTTGTTCAGATCTGCCTGATGAATTGGCTGTCTTATTCTGTCTTCCTGATTAAAGACTTGTTTGTCCTGTTTATTGGAATATCTTCACCTTAACTTGTTTTTGCTTACATTTTGGCCAAAACTATTTACTTAAACTCAGGTAAAAGTCTAAACCATTGATAAAACGCATGCTCCCAACTACTGACAGCAATTATAAGTGCTTTAAAAAGATTTTAAAAATCCACACGAAAGCAGGATAAGTATGCAGGCAAGCCAGTGTTCTTAAGTATTTCTGCTCTTGACAAGATGCTTATTTGAAAACAGTGTGGCCTAAGGTTGAAAATATAGGAGCTCATGAGCGGGAACTAAATCTAAGCTTCCCGCAGTTTCGTAGCCACTGGAGCCAAAAACATGGATGAGAGAGAGATCTTCAGGCTTAAGAAGCCGAGTCTTAGACATTTTATACTAAAAGGAGAAGCCAATGAGATGAACCAAGATTTTGTTGTATTTTCCTTATGTAACGGCTGGCTTTTATAAACAGCATGAATTCAAGGCCCTAAGAAGACTAAGAAAGGATACAGAGCTTTGACAGTCTGATAAGTCTGGAAGACATAGATTCCAGTGACTTTCTTAGTACACAGGACCAAGCCCCAGGCTCCCTGTGAGAACCACAGGACTGGGCTGCACTCTTAAGATTAGGGGCAAATCTGAAAAAGGAGCCTCCCCAAACACTAAAAACCAATTTCAAATCAGATCTATCCTGTACTGGATAAAGTGAGCTTCCTCTAACCCCAAGTGTGTGCCCAAAAGCAAAAGATATTCTCAGGACAACTTCAGGAAACCTCTAATTGTATCTATAATTTTTCCATACATAATATTCAGCATGTAATAAAAATCAGATATCCTTAGGAAGGAATAGCAAATATCCTCAGTAAAATATACTATGTCAAAGAATGGAGTTACCTTGGAACATTTATGACCATGTTTAAGAAAGTCAGACTAGAAAGTTCTATATAAAGCTGGGACCAATAAAACAGATTCATGGAAATCTGGTAAAAGAACTTATTATTGATAATATTTTACTTTAGATACCACTGTTCCCTGTCACCACTTCGCTGGCAGTCACGGTAAACCCTGCCCCATGTTCTTCAATGTCAGGGTAGACAATGTTTCAAGGGCAGCAGAGAACATTCATGCTCTGAGCAATAGAGAGAAAGAATTTGGAAATAAGGGTTCCTCCCTTCGCAGAAGTATTCTAGGACTCATGTTCCAGGGTGGTTACGTCACACATCATAAAGACATTGGTGGCAATTCCATCTACACAAATTTGAGGATGAAGATTTCATCCTGAAGTGTCCGGATCTTGTCATCTTGCCCATGGTAAATGCTGGACCAAACACCCATGGTTCATTGTTTTTCATCTGCCCTGCCAAGACTGAGTGGCTGGATGGCAAGCGTGGTCCTTGGGAAGGTGAAAGAAGAAATGAGCAGTATGGGAGCCATGGAGCATTTGGGGTCCAGGATGGCAAGACTAACAAGATCTCCCTCGCTGACTGTGGACAATTCTTAATTCTTCGAACTTGAGGGCACCTTACCCACCAGACCATTCTGTAGCTCAGGAGAACCACCCCCACCCCATCTGCATGTAATGATGGACAATCTTTGCTCTCACTGAAGTCCTTAGGGTTTCCGATTTTCCTCATTCCCTTCCAAGTCTAGCTGGATTACAGATTTAAGTTTATGAATCAAAATGAAATTAAAAAATTTAGGGAGAAAACAATTTGCACATCTTGTAGCTCATAAGGGATTAATGTGAACTTATTACATCTCAGGACAAAACAAAACAAAAACTGATTAAAACCTAGGCAAAAAACTTGAGTAGACATGTTTCCAAAGGATATGCACCAATGTCCAAGAATCACAGAAAACATAACGACATTAGCTGGGGGTGTGCGATTCAAATGCCAACAGAAAATATATGGATGAAAAGATGTGGAGGAATCAGGATTCTTGTTGGGAATGCAAAATACTTCAGCAGCAATAGCTGTGAGTCTGATAGTTCCTCGAAACGTAAGCACAGTCACCCACCTGGCATAGCAACCCCTCTTCTGCCTGTGTGTACACCAGCAGCAGTTCACATGCCCATAGTTGGATGAATGTATGAATATTCACAATACCAAACTGCAAAAGGACAGGAATTAAAAGACATCTTTCAAAAAATAATTTCAAGTAGCAATCCCATAATTAAAAGACATAGACTATCTGGTTGGACTAAACAATATCTAGCTCTTTGTTGCCTCCACAAAAAAACACAACCTTAGGGCAAAATCATGAAAAAAAAAAAGTATTCTAAACAAATGAACCAAGGAAGCAAACAGTTGTCACTGTGCTAATATCTGACCAAATAGTCTTCAGACCAAAATTAGAAAAGAATGCCACATCATACTGAAACATAAACAACTCCTAAGGAAATAGCACATCAAAAGGGTATTACAAACTAGGCACATACACACTGTGGTGGTTAATGTTGCAGGCCAACTGGGCAGGATATAGAATCTCCTTGGAGACAAACCTCTGGTTATGTCTAAGGGATTTCCTAGTTTAGTTTCATCGAAGTGGGAAGGCCCTCCCCAACTCCTGAGCCACATCAATAAGAGTCTGCTGATCACAATCAGGTCTCCTATAACAAACATAAATATTTAGGTGTGATGGTGTCCCAAAGTCCCAGCATGTAGCATCATTTCCTGGGTCAAGGGGATCTGGAGCTTCTCCAGCTGCCATCCAGGGGTGTCCACATGACTCCAGACTCTTGGGGGAAAGAAAACTGATGAGGCTTTGGAATCCTTACACAAGGTGGCCAGCCATTTATGGTCTTGCCTGTCTGCTCCTCTGCTACATGGAAGAGGAGAGCCTTCAGCCCTCCTCCTCGGGGAGCAGTTCAGCCCACCAGATGTGTACCTGGGACCCAAATCTAAGCTGAGAGAGAAAGCCTGCAGGAGAACATCTGTCTAAAGCAATGCTTCCCACCACTGCCTGAAGCAGGGGTGCTACGAAGAAGCCCTGCCCTCATCAAGATGCACAGGGACCCACCCAGGATCCAGCTGCTTCCATCCTGTTGAAAGCACCTTTCTTTCTCCAGAGGGTTTGACTTGGGGCCTTCACTGTGATTTTATTGCTTCCTTGTTTGGTTCGGTTTTTATCAGGCAGCTGGGATGTGGGGGAGTTGGGGGTGGGGGGAAATGGCCATCTCCATCTGCAGCACAGTGTTGTCTGGGGCCAGGGGGGTTGGAGGCCATCTTGATATTTATCTCACACATGCTCCACAAGTGTCTCAGAACCTTTGGAGAAGTCTGGGTGGATAACAGGGGACATTTCCCTCTTTCTGCTGAGGATAGCCCTCAACTGCCATCCTTGTTTTCTTTTCTCAAGACAATTATGAGTCAAATGTCGTAGTCACAGAAAGGTATCGGCCTCAGTGATGAACAGCTTGCCTTCCTTCCTCTTTCCACAGTCATCAGCCTGGCTTTGATTTCACTAACCCTGGCTTCCTACATTCTTGGGTAAACCACTTCAGAAACATGTTAGGGGCAGCTGTTATCCAAGTGTAGCTCAGAGAACTTGGCTCACCTGTAACATTAGCTTCGTGAAAGACAAGAGAGGAGGGGAGAGAAGAGGTGGGATGGGAGAGAATGGGAGGGGAGTGAAGGAAAAGGGGGTAAAGGAGAGAGGAGAGGAGGAGAGAAAAGAGGAGGGAAGAGGGGAGGGGAAGGGAGAGAGGAGTCACCTTAAGGAAATGATAAGATTCATACTTCCATTTCCCTGGAGCGTGTCCTTCCCCTAGAGACTAGGTTAGACAGGTTTTATCCCAAACTGTGAGTTCATTAGCAAAGATCCCTCTGAATGCTTCTCCTGGCCCCTGGACATATTTCCACACACCGTACATAGAGCGTACGCACTACACTGTTCTCTGGAAGTATCTCCAGTTGACCTTTGAGGGTGGCAATGACAAGAAACAGTGACTGACGGGGGTAGGGAAGCAGAAAGGGAAGGAAGTTCCCATTAGGTATTGGCCGCAAAGCCCACAGTCCCTTCCTGGAGAAGTTCTGAGTTATCATTAAATCATTTTCCCTAGGAAGATAAATTAGACACGATGTAAGGTACCTGGGAGATAGTGACTGAGGTAGCAAGAACAGCAAGATAACTGTGCAAGGCTTCCCTGGTACTTAAGAAAAGTGGGTTTCAGAGGGTGTTAACGCAAGGACAATACCACCGATTGGTCAGGACAGGGAAGCTAGACTTCCTGGGGAAGTCTGTCCTTCTCTGCCCTTCCATTTCTCCTCTCCCAATAAACGGGCCTTAAGTACCTGCAATGGAGAAAATTGTGATGTCTTTCAGGGTTAAACTGTTTCCAGACTCTGGAAACTTTGTCCTCAGCTGTCTGAAGGAAAAGCGAGTTCTAGGATACCAGGGGTGGACGGGCAGGCTTCTGGCAGCAACAGAGATACCACACCCCCTTCTTTACTGCTGCCTAGCTATGTGAGGTCACTGTGACTTATGGCCGAGTTGACTTCAGGATAGTCACACCTTCAGTGGGCTGGGTCCTCCCACGTCGGTCATATATGGAGAAAACATCAGAAAGGTCATCTTCAAGGGGCATTGTCTTAATTGATGGTCTCTCTAACCTGTGTCAAGTTGTCAGCACACAAACCTGAGGTCACACAGACAGGGAGTGATGGAGCTCATATCCCAAATCAGGCTGCCTGCTTTTTAACTGCATTTGTGCTGTCTCTCTTCAGTTGGTTTGCAATTTACCTATCACATGTGCTGGCACTATTAAACCCCCGTAAAAAAAGAGGAGGAGTCTAGAAAGATTGCTCAGTGGTTAGGAATGCTCAATGCTCTTGCAGAGGACCCAGGTTGGGTTCTCAGCACCCATATAAGTGGCTCATAACTGCTTGGTGTTTCAATGCCAGGGGATCTGACATCCTCTTCTGGCATTTGCACACACGTGCATGCACACACTCATAAACACAAAATAATTTTTTTTTAGAAAAAGAAACATGGAACTTCCTCCTTCATCTATAGTACAAAACATCCTACAGAAATCAAATGTAAAAACATTTAAATAAAAATCGCAAAAAGAAAATGCAAGGAGCCATGTTTTAATGCTTGTGACAGGGGAGACTTCTTAACCTAAGTCAATAAACCTAGATGGTATTGTATATTAGATTCAGGTACACTTAATTATACATATGTTTCTGAAATCAAATTATACTAGACAGGAAGCTATCAGCTTTCCATTGCTGCAATGAAATACTTGAAATAATCAACTTAAAAAGTAGAAAAGTTTCCTTGGGTTCACGGTTTTGGAGCATTCAGCCTGTGGTTGGTTGTTCATTTGTCCATGGCTTCGCAGCTTGTGGTGAGGTGGTGTGTCATCACGAGCGTATGACTGGCTGCTCACCTCATGGCCAGGAATGGAAAGGGGAAGCAGAAGAGCTTCAGGCTGCTGACCTTCACCACAGGAAGAAGTTCCACCTGCAAACATCTCCTCTGACTTCATAAGCTGAGGCCCTGAGCTCTCAGCCCTCTACCCATGGCCTCTGTCCGACGCACGTACAAGTCCTAATAGAAGTCAGGGGGGTAATGATCAGATGGAGGAAGGTACTGTTAATGCATATTGAAATACTGCTAACACTCATAAAACTGAAGAAAAAAGCAACGTAGAAAAATTGGCCAACTACATAAATAAGTAACCCATATATTCACAAAAGAAACCCAAAAAACTGCAAAGTTATGGACAACTGTAAAACATCATTAATTGTCATGGAGATGCAAATTAGAATATGCAAATTATAAAAATTAAGATAAAGAGCATTGCCCCACTGATCAGCTTGTAAGTTGGGCCTCTAAGATCCAACCCAGGTCCCCCATGCGTGTCAACTTGTTCTTTTTGGGAACCTTTCTCAGGCCTTTTTTGTCTCAACCAAGACTCCTGCAAAAAATACACCAGCCAGCTACTCTGAAGGATGCCCTGGTCTGATGTGTCCCCATAAGTAGATGATGATCATGTAATTCTGGCAGGAATTTCTCCAAAGGAATGTTAGTCATGTCTGTGCAGTAATATATTCCTTTTAAAAATGAGTTGTATTAACTTCACAGTATTTTGCGGCCCCTATCAGCACTTTTACATCTACCCCAAAGCAACTTTATAATCTCGTACTCTTTAGTCACTATTCCCTAAAGATCTCAAGCCTTCATCCCTAAGCGACTACTGCTTCCTTGATGTCCCTGGACTTTAGCTCATGCACCCCGAGGTCTTCTGCAGTCCGGATTCTTTCACTTGGCGTAAAGTTCCCCAGGTTGTGTCCTCATTTAGTTTATGTCTCTGTGATACCATATCCCCACAAAAGTCACCGAGGAGAGGACAGATTTCCTTTCTGTACAATTCTAGGTTACAGCCCGTCATTTCAGGGAAGTCAACGCAGGAACTTAAGCAGTTAGTCATATCACACCCACAGTCAAGAGCAAAGAGAGATTAAACTCATCCTTGATTGCCTTCTGCTCCTGTTCAGCTGGCGTTCTGGCTTTTGTGCAGGTCAGGGCCCGCCCATGAAACAGCCTTGTCTATCACTGAAGGGGGGTCTTCCCACTTCAGTCAGGAGTCAAGACAGTCTTCCACAGATGGCTCCCACAAGCTAACCTGAGCTACGTAATTTCTCACTCAGGCTCTTGTCCCAGGCGATTCCAGGTTCTAACACACATTTTCGGTCTATTGATTTATAGGTGAATGATAGTAACATAGGTGAAATTGCTTGCAGAATCCACTGGGATTTCTGAGGGCCTCCTTTTACTGTTGCTTTCCAGGCCTACTGCAGCCGCTAACATCAGCCTCAAACTACAGCAAGAGTAGGCCCTCACCAGACCTGCTAGCCTTCGCTCCTGAAAGACCTCCTCACAGGGCGAGGGATCTTCTAAGTGAAGAAGTCAGGCCAGCTATTGCCTGTACTCTTCCTTCTAGGCTGTACCCCAGTACTAGCACCTTGAATCCTGAACTTCGGGGTCATGTCACCCCACCATGCTTCCCAAGCCTGTAATGTCTTCTTCTCTGGGTCTGTTCCCTGAGTGTGAGCCTTTTGGTCTAATGGGGATATCTACTAGGAGATGAAGGTAGGCCTAGCCAGAGTAGCCAGAGCTGCTTGCAAGTGGGCTGGGGACATTCTTGCACTTGAGTTTTCTGGTGTGTTAAACAGTCTTGGAGGAAAGGGAAGATTGTGGACAAGGTAGCCAGGGCTCTCTAGAGAAACAGATCCATTGGAATCTCTCTCCTCTCCCTCTTTTCTCTACCACATCTATCTATGTCTGTTGGAAGAGTCTTCTTGTTTGTTCCTGGCTGCCCGGCTAGTTTAGACCCGAAATAATCACACAGAAAACTTTATTAATTAAATCACCACTTGGCCCATTCTTATTGGCTAACTCTTCTATTAATTTAACCCATTTCTATTAATCTGTATATTGCCAGGGGCTTACCAGCAAGGTTTCAGCATGTCTGACTCTGGAGGAAGCTCCATGGCATCTCTCTGACTCTGCCCTTCTTTCTCCCAGCATACAGCCTAGCTTTCCCTGCCTAGTTCTGTTCTTCCCTGCCATAGGCTCAAAGCAGTTCTTTATTCATTAACCAATAAAAACAAGACATAGACAGAAGGACCTCCCATACCATATGTTCACATATCTATATCAAGAAAGATTTATGATAAGGAATTGACTCATATTCATAGAAGTTGAGCAATTCATGACATCCTGTCTGCAAGCTTGAGACTCAGGACCCCTCAACCGGTTTAGTATAAAACCTCCAGATCAAAAGATTCATGGTATAGATTCCAGCCCAGGTCCAAAGGCCTGAGAACCAGAGAGCTCCATGTGCCTAGCTCGACCACCAGGCCTTGTCACTCTTACCCTGTTTATCTGTTAGACAGGTTGGTGGTTGTATTCCCACACTGGGCTGCTTTATCCAGCCTCCCAAAATGTGCTAATCTTTTAAGAAGTTCCCTCTGGTCCCCACCAGAGACAATGTTAAAGCAGCTGCTGGGCACGTCATGGCTAGTCAAGCTGCCACCAGAGTAGCCGTCACACAGGTGTCTCTACAACCCTGCAGATGGAACCTGAAGACCTCTCCTCTCGCTAGAGTGTCATCCTAAAGCAGGGCTCTACAGGTGGTCCCTGACTTCTGATGAGTCAGTGTACGATTTTCAACTTCATTGTGGGTTGAAAATACTATGCACTGGATAGAAACTGTCCTTGGAATTTTCTCCATATTAATCAACTTATGGAATCTCTTTGACTCTTGGTGTGCTCTGCCTTGGAATTCTGGTTGGTTCCTTCCCATGCCTCCTTCACAGCCTCTCAAGATGCTGGATGGGAGCATTGAGCTTCAGCTCCAAGTCATCACTGTAGTCTTGAGAGCATTCAGGTGAGAATCTGTGGTAGGTGATTTGCTTACTTGTGGTGATCAGGATACTAGGCATATTAATCATATAGACTCATGATATTTTCGGTTTACAACAGGTTTTATTCCAATTCTATGGTAAACCAAGGTACGTCTGGGCACAGTTCATGAACTGTTTGGACTTGATTCCTATCTTAAACACGGATACACAGCCTCCACTTGTTGCCTTGCCCTGGGCACTGCAGTGTAAAGTGTGTGTGTGGGGGGTGGGCTCTCTGTTATTGTGGGCATTCTTTCTTTACAATATTCTTGAGTCAAGACTCTCATTTACTGGATCGTGTAATTTCCACGTGGCTATTGCTGGGCAAAGAATGATCTTGAAACCAAATGACTCAAAATAAAGATTTCTATTATTTCTTGTGGTTTCCTGGGATATCTGGGTGGTTCGTGGCCTCTGGGCTGGCTCAGCTGAGACTGGCCAGCGGGTTGGCATGGAGTTGGAATCTTTCTTCTCGGGACTGATCATTTTCCAGCAGGCCAACACAAGTCTGTTCACACGAGGGTGGGAGAATTCCTGGAATGACAGAAGTAACTGCACTGGTGTCTATGTTTTTGGTTGTGCGTCTAGCCTTTAGGACAGCCGAGCCATCTCCCCAGCCCTACAAAAGCTTCTTAAGACTTAGCTTCGAAAATCATTGGTCACCTCTGCCATCTGCTGTGCTCAAAGACAGTTGGAACAATAAATGAAAAAAAAAAACCAACAACACAATAGGGATGGTGAGGACAAGAGATCATTTCAATTATGATAGGTTGCAAGGACAGGCCAGACCCAATAATGAAGAAGTTAGAGAGAACTGCAGATCTTTCATTTTGTGGGGGTTTGGTTTTTTTTTTCCTTTACAGTCTGTCAAAATGTATAGTTTTACTATTCAGTAGATTCTCTAGATCTACTTTGGCAGAAAATCGGTATATCTTTCCTAGAATACCCGAGGACAAATGTTTGAGTCCTAAAATAACTACCTACAGTAACCACATGACTTGGTGTGGTGGCACAGGAAGAACCAGCAATGTTACTTAGCATTTGAGGGTTGGGTCATGACTGGAGGATGAGCCCATAATGGAGCTGCGGGATAAACTCTAGCTATGTAGGCACGGGTTAGTGGTTGGCAGTATCCCCTCACAGTGGCATATCAGTGCTGGTTAGGGGGTGAGGTACCCTGTCTCCACATTGCATTGCTCAACATGAAGCTGCTTTATCAGCTGTTTGTTGATAGTGATGGCAGAAGTGACTAGACAATGGCCGTGGTCTCCCTTGGTCTCCCAGACCACAAAGGAATGGACCCAATGGATGGGACCTCTCCTGCATCTCCAATCACAGCAGCAGATGCTTTGGGATCTTCAGTATAAGAAAGCTGTACTGGGCACACCTGTGCCAATCTAGCCTAGCTCTCAGTTATCTTAACAGTATGACCAGTCTGGGGCCTGGGGCGATAGCCGGTCTTGCAATACCCACTCTGTTGGGTGAAGCACATACATGAGGATGGCCTGGACAGTGATGATTAATCCATCTAGCCTGATTTTAGCACAATGTCAAAGCATTCAACCTGACCCCTTTCAGTTGCCTTTGGAACTGTAGGGGTCTCAACCAACTTATTTGCTGTGAAGAAATAAGATATTTTGTCTGTTTTCACCAGGAGCAGTGGATGATGTGTCTATAATGTATAGAAAATATATTGGGTATTGTATAACTCATTTTTTTGTTTCTGTAACAAGTACTTGAAGTTGGGTACTTTATAAAGAATAAGGGCTCACTTAGCTCAAGAGTATAAAGACTCGGGAGCCTGGTCCTGGCCTCTGTTCAGCTCCAGTGAGGACTTTCTGGTCGTATGCCAAAATGGTAGCTATATGTGTTGTAGTTTAACAGAGGCAAGAATGAACCACAACATACCATAAACCCACATGGGAGTAATTTGATAGAGGGGTATGGGGGGCCGTGATAGGAAAGAGAACAGCTGAAGGAGAGAGCCAGGGGCAGTCGGAACTTGCTTTAAAAGGACCCTTTGCACATGTTTACAGAGCCTTAAGCAACCACACAATGTATGGCATGGCCACGCAGTGCATGATGTAGTGATGTACGCCTGTAGGACCCCCAGGCTGACAAGTATTTGCCTGGCAGGTCCATGTGTGGCTGTAAGACTCTGAGGCTGGCTAGGTATTTGCCTGGGTGCTGTCAAAGCATCCTGTCAGCTGACAGGGGCTGGGTCAGCATAATGCCTGAATCCTAAGAGTATGCATATGGGAAGGGGGACTAGACAGGAAGCCAGAGAGCCTTAGGAAAAAGCCTTCCTACTATAATAACTGGCATTCATGGGAGCAATAATAGGGGTCCTGTGAGAGCCATCTTCCCCCAGACCCCACCTCTTAAAACATCTCCACATCTCAGGGTAATATCAGGCTATGGAGGTTGGCCATCATATCTGGATGACAGGCCCAGGAGACAATCTTGTTGAGGAAGGGACAACCACATGTTAGAGGGTCCAGCCACATGCTCTGCTGTTCTTCCTCTTAGACCAGCAGCCCCCACACCTACCATACCACTCACTCTTTAAAAGTCAACTTCCCTTGTTAGGCCAAGGAAAAGTAAAGTTTGGCAAAGCACAGAGGAGTTGGTGTTGGCTTGATAACCAGGGTCCCCCTCCTGCAGAGTACTGCTTTCCTCTTCCACCTCCAAAGGGAACTCTCAGGGACAGAAAATGAATCTCTCACTCTGTATTTTTCATGTCAGTTTCTTTATTGTTCTGCCTCTATCCTAATTCTCCTGTCCTACTTCTAACTTCTTCTGGCGTCTTCTTCTTTTAATCTAAAAACTCTTCTCCTTCAAGAGCCTTGACACAATGAAGAAATTACAGGAGCTCTTTCTCATTGGTCAAGAGCATATTCCTAGGGCAAGCAATAAATAGGGAATTGAGCCATTGCCATGGCAACACAAGGATCCAAGGTTATAGAAGTAAAACCATGACCAGAGGGGTAATGGTGAGATAATCTTTGAGACATAGATCTTTTGTTAGTAGACTGGCAAGTGAAGAATCGACATGCTTTCCTTAGTAACCTTGTTTGGACATTACCACCTATTTACAAAAAGCCTTTATTCAGTTTGAACTTACTCTGAGACGAAAGTGAGCTAATTGTGTGCAGTTAGTCTGAGCAAAAGAACAAAGGATCCACAGTCCTTGTGGGACAAATAGATCCAGTTATGAAGCAAGTCTCAGTATATATTCTATGTATCAAAATTATACAGGTAAATGAAAAGTCATCTTCCTGACCACCCACAGATATGTGTGCCCAGCAGATGGAATATTTTCATGAGATAAACACCCAAAAGCTATTCTTAAGGAAGAAATGAAGAGACTTACGAGAGAAATTATAGACAGGAGCAAGTGGTTTCCACAGTTAGGAACTCCACTGCCTTTCCTATCAAAGAGACACTCATCTGGTAGGTTGGTCTACTGAACATGAGGTATATCACCTGCTGTATCTCTCATGGCCCTGGACAGGTCACCAGGCTACTTAACAATCATTTGCTGTCAGCCTAGGCAAGAACAGAGCCCAAGCAAGACAGATGGGTGAGTAGGAGGCTGGATCACAGGACCTTCAGCAGAGAACAGTATCCTTCAGCCCTCCCAGATCACCCAGGTCATCTCACCAAGCCCTCATTTGACAAAAGGAGGCACACGAAGGGAGGCTGATACTGCCCAGGGCTTCTAAGCCATTACTCTCTCTGTGAAAGCCAAAGCTGCTGGAGACCATAAAGGAGACCTGCTTTTCCTTTGGCCAAGCCAGTAGGCTAAACTAAACCGGGCTGGTCAACTTTGGGTGCTTTGAGGTACTGAGGGCTCACATCTGCCTGGCCACTCCTGAGGTTCCCTATATCCTGCTGCCTTGAAGAGCAGGCACTGCTGCCCAGCTAAGCCCTTGGCAAATGAGGACTCCAGCTGGGGAGGCTGAGTGACTTGACAGGAAGTGGAAGAATCGGCAGGTTCTTCCCGAGCCCTGTGGGCTGCTGCCTCTTCCGGCCAGAGCCTCTTTGAGGGAGGCAGCATATGCTCTGGGAACTCCCTGCGCGGGGCCTCCTCTTGGTACGGTCTGTGAACTTATCTCAGAATCAAAAGATGTCAGGGGCCTCTGAGCCAGCTGCTCCCCTGGAGCTGGGGAATGAATGGTGGCCACCTGGGCTGTGTTATCTGCATTTCATCACCTCGTTCTGTTACGCAGAGTCAACCGCACGCTGTTTTTCCAGCAGGCAGAGGAGTTCTGGCAGGCTTCTTCACAGGCCTCTGCGGTGGGAAATCCCCGCGGGTGCAAACAACCCAGCTTCCAGCACAAACCTGGAGTGCTGCTGCCTTTTGTCCTGCAGATTCGGTGGCTCAGATCTACTTGAGAGCCCGCCCACCCTCCCGCTGTGCTCCTGGCCAGGCGACGACTTGCAGGCTGTGTCACTTGTGGGTGTTAGGGCCACCTCCCCTAACCTCTGTCTCCACACTTTCAAAATAGGACCCAAAACGCAGGAATTGGTGACTTTACCAATCTGAGCAGTATTCTTGGCTCACTGACTCTTTTTTCAAACTTCTCCCCAGAAGCCTCAGTGGGTTTCCAGTTTCCCGCCCCAAAGGGCTCCTCGCTTTAGCAACAGCACAGTAGAATTAGCCAAGGGTATCTGTAGGAGGTGTTGAGCTTGGCTGAGACCCAGGGACCTATCACACGAACAGAATGCTTTTGTGGGGTCAACACCTGGAGACCTAATGCACACGACTACATCCACCCCTTACTGCAAATGGTCCTGGAAGGGAGTAGGTAGTTTGCCAGGTAGGTAAAAGAGGTAAGTCAGGGTTGTGAGATCCAGGAATCAATCCCTGCTCCCTCTCTGAGGCAAGGTCTTATGCAGCTCAGTCTACTATAAAATACACGCTCACTAGAGAGCCAAGGATCACCTGGAATTTCTAATTGCCTTGCCTTCATCCCCTGAGTGTTGGGGTTGCAATAATTATACCATGAAAGCTGACCCGAGAGTACATCCTGATGGCAAAGACGGGCTCATTGCTGGTGTGTTGCCTAGCAAGACCCTAAGACAAGGAGTGAAGCCAGCCACCCAGCTGAGGGCAGGGGAGTCTCTTGCCTCAGGAGAGGTGAAAGAAGGGACCACAGCTGGAGATGAGAAGAGTGGGAGGTTTTCCAGCAGGGACAAGAAGAGCACAGCACACTTTCAGTGGGTACCGGGCTCGGGCTCAGGGGCACCTGGAGAAACACCTTTTTAAAATCTCTCAGGGTCCCATCTCCTGCCTGACCTCCCGAGAGTCAGAGGAGCCTAAAGAGTGCACAGGGCAGGGATAGCCAGCCTGGCCTAGCTAGGGTGGTGTGAGCTTGTGTAGGCATGTGCGGTGGAAAATTCCAGGCTCCTCAACAAGCCACTTTTAATCTTGCCCATCATAGTGGAAGGACATCAATGCCCTGCTGGCCTCACAGCTGGTCCCCGCAGCACAGGCTTCCCCTGCTTGCCCTTCAGGGCATGGGACATGGAGGGCAAGGCAAGACACAGCCCCAAGGATGAACCATGAACACATCTGTCCCCTCCTAGGCTAACTCAGTTGCCAGGGTGAGATCTTGACTCCACCGTATTGTGCAATCCTGATTTATATTCTTTCTGTAGCATGCTTTAAGAGAGCAGCTGCACTGTGTAAATTGGCTCTGGGAAGACATTCGTGTTTAGCTTGTGGCTTCATGTCGTGTCAGGTCACAGGCCCCTCATGGCCCTACCTCAGCTAGTTTCCAGATGTAACAGCCCAGCTGTACCAGCTGTAGTCCCGCAGTCTGCTAAGGCCTCTGGGAATCAACTTTGCCAAGCTGCAGGGGAGAATGGATCCGTGCCCACAACATGCTAAAAAGAATTTCAGATAAGCCACACAGGAAAGAAAAGGTCCCAGAAGAAAAATAGCCAAGCCCCTTGGAGGCTCCAGAGTCCTGTCCCTCAGGGGGCCCCTGGCCACCTTCAAGTCCTGACTCCCTGGGGCTGCCCCTCTTTCTCTGAGTCATCTTGGGCTAATCCACATGTGATGTAAAGATGAGCGTTCCTCACTTATGGGATCGCCCACGTATACCACTGGTCAGCCTGGGAACTCGAGAACATGACCTTGACTGCTCTGGGCTTCAGCCCTCAGGTCCAGGGGCTGCTAATCAGGATAGGAAGACTGTCTTGATTCTCAGGATCTTAAAGAACAGAAAGGGTTTGGGTTTGTTGGTGCCGTTCATACATCCCAGGTTGTGTTGAGCCTATGGGCAGTGCAGTGTACTGTAGTGGGAGAGAGCGTGGTACCCGAGGCCTGTTTACCTCACGGCACCCAGGAGACAGGAAGGGGAAGCCATTGTATTAGGATTACACTGGCCTACACGGTCACCTGGCAGGATGAACCCAGGTAGTACCCTAGCCAGCCCGGGGGGCCTACGGGCTATGTTACCATGCTAGTGCAAAGGTCTCTTTAAGAGACAAACTCTGGCTGGGTGGTGGTGGCAATGCATGCCTTTAATCTCAGCACTCAGGAGGCAGAGGCAGGCGGATCTCTGTGAGTTCGAGGCCACCCTGGTCTATAAGAGCTAGTTCCAGGACAGGCCTCTCTCTCTCTCTCTCCCCCTTACCCATTCCCTTTATCTCCTCATTCTAGCTCTGTCTGCACGATGTATTTCATCTCCCACCCATGTTCCTCACCTGCTGTGGAACCCACCAAGGTCTCTCTCAGGCCTATCTTACAGTGTTCTAATAGTCTTTGGATGGCCACTTCCATAGCATTTTGACTTCCTTTCCCTAAGCCCCACCTCCTAATGGTTTAACTACCCACCAGCTTGAGTTACAGGCTGATGGCCAAGAGTGTAACACAAGAGTTTTGGGTAGACGCTTATCTTCTGCCAGGGGACCTGTGGCCCAAGAGGACTCTGTGCTTCTGAGAAAAGAGGAAGTTGATGGTGATTTGTCCTACTTAGAAAACACAGTAAAACATGAAATTTCCCAACCCAGAAAACCTTTATACAAAGAAAACCAATTTATCATTTGATAAGCTTTAAACCAGGATGCGATGTGCATCATCACAACAATCTGCTAAGAGATTCCAGACGGAAATCTCATCCTTTTACACAGCCAAGTGGTATTGAGAGAAACAACCACTAAAGGGCCATGGTAGCCCTGGTAATGGCACATGTTCCCCTTCGCAGGTCATCTGATAGCTGGGTCACCGTCTGTGCTCGTTAACTGATGTCATACAAAGGCAGGGCAAATGCCTGTCTATGTGATGAGGACCAGCACTATGGCAACAGTCAGGTCCCAGCTCCCACAGAAACCGAGAGCTGCATACGTGCCGTCCCTAAATGTCTGTATCTCAGGGGAATGAAAGACAGGTCTGGGTCATAAAGCTGGTAGGTGGCTCCTTCAAATTCTCAAACAATTTATGCTCATTTTAAAGAAACCGCTGGAAGAACGTAGAACTCCCAGTTATAAAGGATAATGCGTAGGGAAGTGGAGGAGGAAGAGTCTGCCTTTCATTATTAATTTCTGTTACTAATTGCAGAGAACTGAGCTGATGCAACTGAGATACAAGAGCACATTTTAAGAGGAGGGGTTGTCCCCTGCTGTTAGCTGGGCTGATCAGTGATTTAGACGATGGTGAGGTTGGATAGCTACAGCAAGGCAGGGCTCTATGGAAAACGGCAGTGTGGTTTCAATCTTTTAGGGGGCTCAATGTGTCTCATGGAGTGTCTGAGGCCTGGGAGACATACTAAGCTAGCTCACCCGTACAGATGTCTGAAGACCCAGTGTTCGTGTTTCCATAGTGAGCATATCTGCCATTGCCATGATGTCTTTCAGAAACAGTTTAAATGAGGAAGGATTTGCTCCAGACGCAATTCTCAGAGGTTCAGGCCACAGTTGCTCAGCCTGTGTGTTTGGTTAATATATCATGATGGTGGGATATACTGTGGCAGAGGAAATGCTTCACTTTATGCTGGACGTGAAGCAGACAAAGAAAGAAACCAGGGTGAGATGTGACTCCAAGGACATTCTCCCCTCTCCCCACCAGGCTTTCCTACCTGCCTCCAACTAGGCTCCACCCCCTATGTTTCACTGCCTTCCAATGAAACCATTGTGTTATGAATCCATCTAGGGCTTAATCAATCGAGGAGTTCAGAACTCGCAGGATCTAACTGTCTCTAAATGCCATCATAAACACCCTTCCTGGTATCCTTCATTAATTGCCCAGGTATTGTACACACACACACACACACGCTTCACATATATCATATATAATATTCTATTACTACCTTGAGAATTTCACATATGCACCCAATATATTTGATCATATTCTGATGCACAATTAATAAAAGCCCAGGGTCAGAAATTGGGGTTCAACCTGAAGAGCTGAAAAACAAAAACCAGCTACTGGCTCTTACCTCGACCTCAGTCTGAAATGGCGATCCTGCCTCCTGGAATCTCAGAAGGAGACTGCATCTGAAAGCTGCCTCAGGCCCATTTTATATTTCTCTCTAGGGCTGGGATTAAAGGCATGCACCACTGGGATTAAAGGCATGCATTTCCCAGTTTCTATGGCAACTAGTGTGGCTACTGGTATTAAAGGTGTGTGTCATTATGGCTACTGAGATTAAAGGTGTGTGTTACCATAACCTGATCTGTAAGGCTGACCAGTGGGGCTGTTTTACTCTCAGATCTTCAGGCAGTCTTTACTTATTAAAATACAATTGAAATGTCACTACAATATTCAACACCTGCTTCCTCATTATTTCCTTTTAGATCAGGTTCATGCCTCCTCTCCTTCCCATCTCTCTCTCTCTCTCTCTCTCTCTCTCTCTCTCTCTCTCTCTCTCTCTTTGTTTATATCTCAAGAGTCTAATTTATGCTGCCTGTATACTTGCTGGTATGAGGCCATCCACTAAAGCTTACTTAACCTTCTGTGGGCTGTATCCTTAAAGAAAACTGACTCTCCCACCCTCAGAAGCCACAGCCTGTCAGTAGTCCCTCAGCAAGGGATGAGGCCTGTGACACCTCCCTGATCCCTGCTGCAATGTTGACTGGCTTGATCTCATGTTGATCCTGTGCAGGCCACCACACTACTGGGAGTTCATGTCCAGAAGATTCTGCTGTAAAAAGTAATACTGGTCTAAATGATGAAATCCATGTGGAGGATGAGTCAAAAAACCCAGTTGGACAGAGTAAACGTATATTTTGGCAGACTTCTATTAATGATCAAAGACCAAAGCTAAGAGTCTGTATAAATGGCACTTTTATTGAAGGCTTATTAGACACAGGTGCGGATGTAAGTATCATTACCCCAGAATCTTGGCATCCGAATTGGCCTCTTCAAGAGGTAGATGTTCAGTTCCTGGGAATTGGAACCCTATCTCGTGTAAAACAAAGCACAAGATGGGTTGAATGCATAGGGCCCGAAGGGCAAATAGGAAGACTAAGGCCATATATAGCCAATATTGCCATAAATTTATGGGGCCGTGACCTGCTACAGCAATGGAATACCCAGATTAACATTCCTGTAGTTCCAGGAACTCATAATTCTGGGAAGTATATGATGAGGTATTATGGAAAAAGGTCACTAGCCATTCAGGCTGTACAAGAACATACAGCAAATACCAAACCTTTAGAGGTACCAACAGCCCTACCTTTAAAATGGCTAACTGAGAAGCCAATATGGATCAAACAGTGGCCTCTAGCTGAAGATAAACTACAGGCATTGGAACAGCTGGTGCAGGAGCAACTAGATGCTCACCACATTGAAGAATCAACCAGCCCTTGGAATTCTCCTGTGTTTGTTGTAAAAAAGAAATCTGGTAAATGGAGAATGGTGACAGATCTAAGAGCTGTCAACAAAGTAATTCAACCTATGGGCTCACTACAATCTGGAATTCCTTTGCCTTCTCTGTTACCAAAAGGATGGCCTCTTATAGTTATTGATTTGAAAGATTGTTTTTTCACTATACCGTTACAAGAAAAGGATAGAGAAAAATTTGCCTTCACAGTGCCTACTTATAATAATTCTCAGCCCAATAGGAGATATCAATGGACTGTCCTCCCACAGGGTATGCTCAATAGTCCTACACTGTGCCAATATTTTGTAAGTAAGCCATTGGAAATAATTCGTAAACAATTCCCCAAGTCCATTATTTATCATTACATGGATGACATCTTGTTATCTGATTCAAATAAAGATACTTTAGAAAGGATGTTTGAAGAAGTAAAGAAAGTCTTGCCTAGGTGGGGATTACAAATTGCCCCTGAAAAGATTCAAAGAGGAAATTCTATTAATTACCTAGGTTACAGAATAGGGTTAGAGAAAATTAAAACGCAAAAGGCACAAATTAGGAGAGACCGCTTAAAGACTCTTAATGACTTCCAAAGATTGTTAGGAGACATTTCCAGTCTACGACCAGCTGTTGGGATAACACCTGATCTAATAGTTCATTTAAACAAAACCTTAGATGGTGATAAAGATTTGAATAGTCCAAGAAAACTGACAGCTGAAGCAGAAAAGGAACTGACAATGATTGAGGAAAAATTACAGGAGGCACATGTGGATAGGGTGAACCCAAATCTTAGCTGCATCCTAGTCATATTGCCTTCCAGAATTTCTCCTACAGGGATTCTAATGCAGAGGGAAGATATTATTTTAGAGTGGATATTTATACCTAATAAACCAAGTAAAAAATTAAAAACTTATGTGGAAAAAGTCTCTGAATTAATTATAAAAGGTAAGCTGAGACTTCGTCAACTAGCAGGTATAGACCCAGCAGAAATTATAGTGCCTTTTACTACTGAAGAAATAAAAAAGTTATGGGAAGACAATGAACCGTGGCAAAGAGCTTGTGCTAATTTTTTGGGAGAAATTAATAGCAACTATCCCAAAAGTGGTAGACTTAACCTCATAAAAAGAACTTCTTGGATTCTTCCTAGAATTGTACGTGATGCTCCAATAACTGGAGCCCGTACGTTCTATACTGATGCAAATAAATCAGGGAAAGCAGGTTACAAGTCAGATGAATTGAGTAAGGTGGAACAAAGCCCTTATAATTCTGTCCAGAAGGCAGAATTATATGCCATTCTTATGGTGCTAAGGGATTTTAAAGAACCTCTTAATATAGTTACAGATTCACAATATGCAGAAAGAGTTATCTTGCATATTGAAACCGCTGAATTTATACCAGATGACACAGAGTTGACTTCATTGTTTATCCAGGTACAAGACATAATCAGGAACAGGCTTTGTCCGATGTACATAACACACATCCGGTCCCATACAGGTCTGCCTGGTCCTCTAGCCCAAGGCAACGCTGAGATTGATCAATTATTGATTGGAAGTGTGTTGCAGGCCTCAGAATTTCATAAGAAGCATCATGTCAATAGTAAAGGCCTAAAGAAAGAATTTTCCATTACTTGGCAACAAGCTAAGGACATTATAAAGAGATGTCCTACTTGTTCTTTCTATAATCAAACACCGTTGCCTGCAGGGAGTAACCCAAAGGGCACTAAGAGAAATGAAATCTGGCAGATGGATGTGTTCCACTTTATAGAATTTGGTAAATTAAAATATGTACACCACACCATAGACACGTATTCAGGGTTTCAATGGGCTACTGCCCTGAGCTCAGAAAAGGCTGATTCAGTAATCACACATTTATTGGAAGTTATGGCCATCATGGGTATACCTGCGCAAATAAAGACAGATAATGGTCCAGCATATGTATCTAAGAAAATGAAACGCTTTTTTGATTATTATAATATAAAACATATTACAGGTATACCAAATAATCCTACAGGTCAGGCAGTTATAGAAAGATCAAATCGTACTATAAAGGATATGCTGAACAAACAGAAAGGGACCGAAAATACCCCCAGAAATAGATTACATAATGCTTTATTAACCTTGAATTTTCTTAACGCTAATGAGAAAGGAACGACAGCAGCAGAGAGACATTGGATAATGGAAAAGTCTGCTGAACTAAATCAACCGATTTATTTCAAAGATGTGCTGACCTCTCAATGGAAGCCAGGAGATGTGCTACGTTGGGGAAGGGGTTTTGCTCTTGTTTCCACAGGAGAAGAAAAATTGTGGATACCATCAAAATTAATAAAGTTTCGATTTGAAGAGGAAAAACCTCTTGGAAAGGAGAAATGACAACTTATCTACAATGATGATATTCATACAGATGGTAAGAAAAACATATAGAATGGGGGCAGGGTTCTGTTCTTATCTCCACAGGAAAACACTCATCTTTGAAAAATTCAAGGGACCCTGGATGTTTGGATACTGACAGATGGAAAAGTACCTGCCCGATAGGAAATATCAAGAAAACTGAATGGGTTGTGTAAGTAATATTAAACCATATTTCTAAATTTATAAAGCTGGTTTTGAAGTTGGACTCTGGCTCAGTCCCTCTCCAATTCCAAGCCTGTTAGTAAGAGAAAAACCCAGAGTTTCTGGAGTTTCTGTCTCATGTCAAGAGCCATGATGTGGGACAGAAAGAAATATGAGTTTAGAAAACATCTTTGCTTTTCTTCATATCTATCATACTTTTCATTGAATATATCTATCATGTCTTTCATTGAATATATATATATATATGTCTATATGATTAATGCTTAAGTTTCTCATAATGAACAATGAGTTTTTCCTGAAGTGACATTTGAAGTTTCCAGGAAGAAGATGGGGCCCCATAACAACAACTCCACCTGGTTGATATGACGTCATGATACTGATAGCGCTACAACAAGACCTGCTTTGGGTACCAGCTGCACAAGACAGTTCCAACTTGGTTAGCTGAAATGGTGCACATCTTATACAACATTTTGGCCAGACCTGCACAAAATACTCAGAGACTATTGGCAATTTTAAAAGACATTGATCTTGAAATTTAACCATCATTTTACTTTCACAGGATCCCCCAGAAAGAACGTCGCCCCCATGACAGCTGGAAGTAATTCTAGAGGACGACGTCCCCTCTCCCAGTAAAGTTTGCCCTTGGGTTTAGGGACATCATTTAGGGGTTGATTATAATTAGTATACGATTGAGGGTTGGGGGAGGAATTTTATAAGCTCAGGGATCATTTTGAAAAAAAAAAAAAGAGGGATGATGGGATAATAGATTTGTAATTGTGAGTTACTGTTTTTAGACAAATATATTGGTATAGATTCTTGTATATTGATACAAAGTTAAATTATATTGACTATTGGATGCATGCATGTTTCTACCTTGTTTAAAACATTTTTATGTATTGACATATATTGTATTGTATATATTTACCATATTGCTGTGTACATTTCTACCTCTGATTAAGATACTTATATAATGTTTGTGTATTGATATATATTTACCTACTGCAATGTATATTTGTACATTGTTTATATTTGGAGGTCATTGTCCTCATTTGTTTCACAGTTGTTTATTGTCTTAATCTTTAAGTTAGATAGATATTGAGAATTATATAGACTAATAGTCATCTAAGTTTGTCATTTATAATTAGACTAATCAGGTTCTTTAGATATATAGAGATTATACTCAGTATAGATAGATAATCTTCAACTTCTTCAAAGAGCTGTAGAAAATGGCCTTTAATCTAACTCAGAGTTTTGTGGTAGTGAGACACAATTGCTCCTGGCAACACCACTCTATTCCCGAGAGAATGTTGAGCACCAAAGACACTCCACCTGGAGCCTTTCCTTTTGGCAGAACTGGCCTTGGGGCAAAGAAATGCCCATACCTCAACCACTGACAAAGATACAGAGCGTGCATCAATGGATAAAACAGGGCTGTCTTATCCTGCCAAGACAGGGTAAGATAGTTTTGAAAAGTTGCTTGCCTTTGAAAATGGTGTGTCAGTTATGTTAGGCCTTAGCCAAAGTTGGTTGCTTCAACGCTGCTAATGTGACTTTGGGTGATTGCCTAGGTAGCTAGTTGTCTCTGTGATTTGTTGCATGTTTTGGAAGTTGTTTTATTGAACTTCCTAATTAACCAAGTAACATTATTTCCCTTCTCAGATCTTTGATGGGGTTGAAGACTATATAGATGTAGTTACTTTTCTCTCATGACTTGGCCAAGTTATTTATTATACAAGACCTAAGCTAGTTAGAATAGGATATTTGTACTTATTGTATATAATTTCATAGTAGGTTTAGAACTCTCTTATTTAAACAAAAGGGGGAGGTGTTACGGGAGGTCCTCCCACTCCTCCAGCCTATTGCCGCTGAGATACCAGCCCCTTGGGGCGTGGTCTCTCTCCCTTTAAAAAAGCGGCCACTTCCCTCTCCTCTCTCTCTTCACTTCCTGCTCCGCTGGTGACTTGACTTCCTTCCTGGTTACGCAGAGGGCTGACAGTGATCTGTAAGTTTTTTCCCCTTTAAATAAATACCACCCTATTAATCATAATTCCAAACTGGTGTGGCATTGTTTGTGACTTACGCCTTCACCTGTCTTCCCCAAACTCTGATTCTTAAAATATCCCTTCTTTCACAGTGTTCTCCAAGTCGTAGTAATTTTTTATCCAATCAAATGAGCAAAAGAATTGGCCATCACAAACAGCAAACCCAGTGAGGCTTGAGCAACCCTGGCTTTCCATTTTCAACCATTCCCCCATATAATGCTTGAGCCCCCCCGCAAGCAGGATTTCAGCAAAGCTGAAATGTGGTTGGGTACTCAGTGGTCCAAATGGGAGGACTAGCCCATCAGGAGACTCCAGAGCTGAGCCCCACACTCTAAATCTATGAAGGAAGGATGCCATATACGCCAGATCTCGCTTTGTACCAGTTCAGCGGTTCAGGCCTAACTCTCTGGCCCTTTAAATCCTTTGGGTACCAAATGGAGTGAGGGCACCAGGGGCTGGCTGGTGGAGACCAACCACCATTTCTTAACCATCCCTTCCTGCTCTCTCTCCCTTGCCCAGACATCATTCTGCTTGGCTCCTAGACCACACACATGGTCTTTCTAGTCTTGCACTGTTTAGAGTGTTTTTTCCCCCTTCTTCTTCAGAGCTAAAGTGGTGTATGTGAGGAGGAAATGGGGTGGCGAAGAAACTGTCAGCATGACTGCCTCATGATGTGATTAAGGAAGGAGAGAACACCTACAGGCATGTGGAAGAGTCCAGAAGAGAGAGAGAGAGAGAGAGAGAGAGAGAGAGACTGACTATGGCCAACAGACTAGACATGGCCAGAACCTGGGAAGTGGTAGAATGGGAGTGAACAGTGGAGCTAGTGAGACACAAGAGACAGAGAATAAACCACAGCAAGAGAGAGCATGCGTGGGAAGAGTAGAGAATAGAGTTAGAAGGAGAGCGAGTAGCTGCGGGTGGGAGACGGAGACTGTGTGGGGGCTTTGAGATACGTAACAAGCACTTGTGACTACTGAGATTTGTGACTAGTATTTGTGAGCCTGGAGGCTGGCAGAGGCTTTGCTATGCAGCCACAGGTACGTGTCACAGAAGCCACATCATGTCCCTTCTGCCAGAGGTTAGGGAAATGAACTCCTTTTGGCAGATAGGAACCAGTCTCACAAGTTCCTGAGGAATTCTGGCTTTTCTCTAACCCCCAAATCTTCCTACAGTCCAGGTTCGATTCATTTCTGGATATCTGGACAGCCTGAGACCTAACAGATGGGATTTAGCCAGTGGTATTTCTTAGGATCCCAGACGGGGCTGTATAGGTCTTGAGATCTACAGGAGACTCACAAGGGCAGATGCCCGGCTTTTCCACATGGGAAGAGCCTGGGGTGGGCTGGGTCTGGAGATTACTTCCCTACAACGGCGGGATCTGGAGGAAGAGCCTCCTCCACAGACAGGCACACGGAGAGGAGCACTGACCTCTGAGTCAGCAAAGCCAGCTTGCCAGTGATAGGTGGCTGATCTCAGCGTACTCCCCAAGGGGGACAAGGCTTCACAGTATTTGGGAGGGTTGTAGAGGAGACACGTACATAGACCATCTTAAAACCACAACCGGCTCTCACTAGTGGCAGCATAGTGCCGTCATTAAAGCACTTGGGTGTCTTCCGGGACGGTGTCCATCCTGTCTAGAAAATGAGGGGCTCTAGAAAGCAGCCAACTCCCTTGTTCCCAGTGTGGGCCCACCGCCATGTTTGTCTTATAAGACAGTCAGAAGAGATTTCATGGAAAATGTTACCACCAGCCTTTTCTGCTTCAACACGACCAGAGGTCAGGGGTCTGCACTCGCTCTGGCCTGTGCGCTGTTGGGTGACGTCATCTGCAGAGCATAGGGCCTGAAGAACCTTGCAACTGCCTCATTCACACGTACGTCTTTCTGGTCTTGATGATTCAGGCTGCTCTCATGCCTGTGTTCCTGTGAGGTCTTATTTTATATCCAAAGGACCAAGGTATACTCCAAGTGAAATATGTGTTTCGATACAGACCCTGTTCTCGGCGTGTGTAGCTGGTCTTCCTGGAAGGGTTTTAGGCTTGTGGGTGATAGAGACTGGATGGAATCTCCTCTTGTTTCTATGTAATGTTTGGTGTAGCATCAACCCTCTGTGTGAAGGGAGTTTAGCACTGTGGTTTTCTGAGATAAGTCCTGTTAGGAATATGAAGATATGGATTCTCAGTTATTATCATCTCCATAAATTGTTAAACACTGAATATACTTATTACAGACACGGAAGCTATGGGGGTTACCTATGAATTTTCTGCTTCCATCCTTTAAGTCACTGATAAGGTAGGTATCTTTACCTATTACCGCCAAGGACACTGTGACTCACACGATAACTCATGTGTCTGAAGTCCTAGAGGTGAGGCTCACCGGGCTGAGCTAGAAACAACTGGCCCCTCCCTTGTTCTCTACCTCTCTTACTAATAAATAGCTCCGTACATGATCTCATCTTTGCCGTACTCCCTACCCTTCCACTGTGACGGTAAGAAGAAAGGTGACCTTATATGGGAAACAGTGTCAGGCACGTGCTAAACCTGATGATCGAGAGGAGAAAGGACCAAATCCAAAACTGTTCAATTAAACCAAGCTGTACATTGGGGTGCCCCCAGGACTTGCCAGCTGGAATCTCATCTGATTTGAGAGAGCAGCCCCTGCCAGCCTCTTGAAATCCCTTTCATAGGAGAGATGCAGTCTTCACAAGGACGAGAGAGTTGGCTATCATACACGGCCGAAAGGAAGGAACAAAGGCAAGGATATATACGCCATGTGAACGGGGTTGCAAGCAGCGCACCTCAGATATCAGGTCTAAGAAACAGTGAAACTTATGCTTCACTGTGAATAGAAACTTTAACTTGCAAGGATTTAACACAGGACAGACAGGAACTTCTTTCATTTTTGATTATTGAATTAATTAATTTATTAATTTAGGTTTTTCAAGACAGGGTTTCTCTGTGTAATCCTGGCTGTCCTGGGACTCACTTTGTAGGCCAGGCTGGCCTCGAACTCATGGAGATCTGCCTGCCTCTGCCTCCTGAGTACTGGGCTTAAAGGTGTTTGCCATTGCCCTGCAGACAGGGATTTTTTAATTACAAATAGAAACCTTCATTTTCAAGGACAAATTAACAGAAGACAAACCGTACCTTACTCTTAACTGTCTTAACTGCAAACAGAGCCTTAACCCGCAAGGTAGATTGCTTCTGTTTTGGCCTCACACATGCCTGCCACTTTGATTGCATTTACTTACGTATGTATGCAAAGTAACACAGCTTCACAGAGTTAAACAAATGTAACATAAAAGAATGCGACACGCCTTTGCATCATTAAACAAATGTCCCAGAGCATAAACAAGTGTAACACATCTTCAATATTCCCCAGCAGATGGCAGTTGATTAGCAGGTGACTTGACGACTTCACTGCCCTTCCCACCGCCTTGGAAAGTCAGCCCCTCCACTTGCTGTCTCTTCCCACACTGCTTTTCCAATGTGAATCCATGCTGCTTAGACTTCTCCCCTGAGCCAGCTATAGCTGCTTGCAACCCTTGCGTCATTCCGAAAACCCTTACTACGTATTTGCTTACAAGACTTTAACTTGTTAAAAATATCTTTTAAAACAGAGTGTACGTATGGACACAGGAGTCAGGTATCTACAGGGGTGCCCCTGGAGGTCACCTACAAACGCGGGCTATGGGACTTGCTTGTGGAGGAGTTCACATAGCTTCAAGGTAAGCATGATGATGGCCTAACTGAGAACGAGTTTCTCGGCAACTTGAATATCTCCGATTGGGGAGTTGGGCATCTGGGAGTGCCCAGGGCCAGATTTAGTTGGATGTATCAGAATTCAGAAATTTAAGGTTTTTCTGCATCCAAATACTGTGGAACAAGGGCTGCACATGTAGCTACATTTTGGAGGCTGCCCTGGGCTCACAAAGACTGCGCAGGATGGGCCTACGCTGACTCACGTTTCCAGTCGACTAGAAGGTATGACGTCTTAGAGCGCTTGTGCGCAACACGCCGCTAGGAAGGGCAAGGATTTTAAGGATCTATTTTGGACTTGGAGAACCTAAAGCATCATGATTACAGCACAAAACCCTCTGAAGACATAAAGGAACCAATCTCTACAAGCCAGAAATCCTTCCATGAGAAGGAACAGCAGGCCTGGATGACGTGAGGGGGGACATGGAAAGACCCTATCTTTGTGCCTAACTTCTGGGATATATGAGGGCCCACTGGATGGTTAAGTGAATTATCAGTTGAGGATGGTTTTTGTAAGGAATGACTTGCCATCCTTTCTAGGAAGTATGGAACATTAGGTACTTGGCTCATCTGAGAGAGTGGAGCAATGCAGGCTGGGTGGCCAAGGAATCGTGTTGTTGAGGTTTTGAGGGTGCATTGTTCCAGGCGCTGGCTAGGTAATGAGTACTTCAAGCATGTCAAAACATACCCCTGATCGCTTAGAAGTCTGTTTTAGTGCTTTTTGAAATGCAGGCATGATTTTTGCAGCCTAGGTTGGAGTTAGGAGCTTGGGTTTCCTGGGGATTAGCTTTTGGTCTTTGCATGTAAAAAATCGAATATAAAGAATAAGCAATGGCCAGTGCATTTATATAAAACAGAACTCTGATCTGGGTACGTCTGCAGCAGCCAATCCAGGACGTACCCATTGATAGCTCAGCTCAGGCAGAGTAGAGCTTGAACAGGGTGATAAGAACAGGGAAGCCAAAGGATGCCTCAAACAACTGCCCCATCAGGGAGACAGATGACCACTGACAGCTGCCCCAGCTTTCAGTTTACAACCAGTGGAAGAAAGCACCACCCTGAACCAATCATCTGAACTGTCCACATCCAGTTTGCCACACGCAGCCCCCCACGGCAGCAGCTTGTGTCCCTCAGATGCTTCCCTGCCCCCTAGGAGGAGGCTCAATGCCACCTGCCTTTTTAATCTGCCAAATCTCAAGTGACTGATCTGTCAGAGCAAGCCTTTGCTGGTTCCCTCTTATTTGGGTAGTTCTTATTTCCACAGAATTAAGATCCCAATCAAAGAGGAAATGGGCCAACCTGGGGCATGCCTGGCTCTTTGCTCCATCAAGTCCCTAAACAACCAAAGCAAGCGGGGAAAGGGGTGTCACAGCACGAAATGTCAGAACTATGGACAGGCATGTCTAAGCTTTCCGGAATTGTTGAATTCCAAGAAACTGAGATTCACTGAGTTCGTGGTATTGGCAACCACTGTTTCTTTTACTCTCGTCTAAATGATATTAACTCTCAGATCTCAAATTGTGTGTGTGTGTGTGTGGTGTTCCCAAGTGACCAAGAATGGGTTAAAGAGTTGCAGAGTTCACAGACCTTGCCAGAGAAGCAAAGAGCAGATACAGATGCAGCCGTTGCATGTGCCAGCTTTGGCAAGGATTGGTAGCTGCTACCGTCCCAGTGTTAGGTGTCCCTCTGTTTATGTGACAATTGGAGGGAGAAGTATCACTTGTTGGTCAGGTGCTTTTAAAAGTCCAGGGGCTGGGATTTTTTTTGAAAAACGGTTTTGGTAGACGTGTGTGTTGTAGGTGGAGTGTTTTGTCGGGACCACAATCAACTCTGTTCCCCCAGCCGCTCCCCAAATAACCACTCAGAGAGTAATTATTAATTATAAATTCTCGGTTGATAGCTCAGGCTTATTACTCACTAGCTCTTACAACTTAACCCATTTCTATTCATTTGTGTGCTGCCTCAAGGCTCGTGGGTTTTACCTGCTTCCTTTTTGTCTACCGGGTGACTGACTCCTCTGACTCTGCTCTTTTTCTTCCCAGCATTCCCTCTGTCCTGAAAATCCTGCTTGATTATTCCACAGCAGCGTGTCCATACTTTCCCAGCTTAACTTGATAAATTAACTTGGTGGTCATGTTTTATTTGCATAACAACATTCAAGCCTGTTTTGCCATGCAGATGGTGGTATGTACTTGGTTGCACAGGCAAGATGCAGTCTTCTCCTTTTCCGGAGCATTCACACTCACTACGGAACAGGCTGCCTATAATATGGAGCCATGCAAGGTAAGGCACAGCCTGATAGATGCTCTTCTCCATAACACAGTGTCTTAGGGCAGTATACAGTCTGATCTCAAGGAGCAGGGTGTGGAGGAGAAATGGGGTTGAGGTTGAGATCTCAGCAGCTCTTCCAAGGAGTTCTAGAGAGAAGACCCTAAGGCCAGATGATGAGCCAAGGGGTTCTGGGACTTGAGGGCTGTGTTGTTTTAAACCTAAGTATTATTTCATTATGACTATATGCCTTGAAAAAACATGGCAAGAATAGTAGACAAAATCCATATATAATTCAATGAGATTCTCTGAATATCAATATTTTATTATATAGACGCTATCTTTTTCTATCCCTTCTCTCTGTATATGAATTAGTATTTTTTTGAATTAATGAAAGTTGTGACTAGGCACATTCTCTGTTTCTTAACACATCAGAACATATTTCCTGAAGAAAAGAAATTTTCTCCTAGCCAGAGAACCATGTGTGTGTGTGTGTGTGTGTGTGTGTGTATTTATGTATTCCCATTTGTCCCAATAATTCCCTTATAGCAAAAGCATCCTTCCTTGCATTTCATGGTCATATTTCATTAGCCCCTGTAACCTGGACTGTTTCACCACTTTTCTTTATATTTCATGATATTTGCCACTTATAAAAGATGGTAGCCTGGGGAGTCTTTGGAAGGCCCCTCCATGTTTGTCTAGTGTTTACTCAGGGTTACCTTCAGGTTTATATCATTGGCAGGAACCACAGGATCAAGCTACACTCAACTTATCATTTTTCTCATTGCTATGATCAAATATCTAATAAAACAACAAAGGAGGAGCAAGATTTTATTTTTGCTCATGGTTTCAGAGGTTTCGGTTCATTGTGTGAGAGCTTGTTCATTCAAAGTCAAAGCTGAGGCAGAATGCCATAGCAGTGGTGGAATATGACAGAGGCTTCACACATCATAGGGTGCAAAAAGGAAAAAGGGAAGAAGAGGGAGAGGAAAAAGGATAGGAAGAGGGGGAGGGAGAGAGAGAAAACAGGGATAATAAGAAGAGGTCAGAAATAGAACACTCCCAAGCACCTTCTGTCAGTCAGATTCCACCTCTTAAATTGTTCAGAACCTCCCCAGATGGTACTACTATCTGGAGCTCACCTCCCTGGCACACGAACTTTTCTCAGGGAACAAAATATATGCAAACTGCGCAGTGACATTAAAGTCATGTCAACATCTGCATCAGATGCCACAGGTGGTAGGTACTGGCATTGAGCCATACCTCAGGACTACAGGAGTATCAGGAAAGAGGTCTCAAGAAAGGGGTCATCAAGCCACTTAGTAAGAAAGTCACACCTACAGGACGTTTCCTGCTTATATCTTAGTCACCAACTGACTGAACACCAAAGTGGGTGTTTGTTGGTGAAAGGGTGACTTACTCAGGCCATGGTCTGAATTGGAAATGGGCTCTCACTGCTGACAGCAAAGGCCGTTGAGATGAGTGGGTTGGGCTGAACCATTTTAGGGAGTGCTGTATGATCTTGTTTTCAGGACAAAGGAACCCTGGAGGCATGATGATCTTTATTCTCTATTCAGCCCTGGTCATTTTCTCCAGGAAAGCAAATGGGTATTTACTTTCTGTCAAATTTTCAGGGTACTAGGAGTCTCGAAAGGAGGAGTTCACAGACACCCCTTTCATTTCTGGAGACTTCAACAGTGGGATCTTGGGCTCTGACTTCATCACTTCCTTATTCCGTGGTTCTCTGCTCTGCATTTCTGAGACAAAAGCCAGTGCTCCCCCGTGATGTGGTTTGGGACTGCATGCTCCTGAGAATGGTTCACTAGAGGGGCTTTGGTGAAAGAAGGCAGGAAGGGTTTGTCCTGGTGGTCAGGTCATGCGAGACAAGCCTGAAAGTAATTGAAAGCTGGGGTGAGGGGTACTGGTTTTCTGCAGAATGTGGGCTCCAGGGAAGGTCTGGGTCAGCACAGCCGGGGCCAGCAGGCCGATGCTTAGAGTGGCCACCCTGAGGGTGGGCCTGTGTCCTGTGTCCTCGGAGCAACATCTGGATTTGACTGCCGAGGAGACCACATTGGGAATCCACTCCACTGAACCCCAATTTTTGATCAGATTCTGATCATGTTGCCTGGTAAAAAGTTGGTGCATTCAGGGGCCTCTTGTGGCCAAGAGGGTCCTGGGGAGATAAGAACCCTGTTATCTCAGAATGCACTGTGCTGATCCCTGACTGTCTAGGACAAAGAGATTCAGTCCTGTTGGTGTGTGTAGTGCTGGTGACCTGGAGTTTTGTAGCTGTCACCAGGACAGTGAGGAGCCCCAGTGCTCTGACCTCTCAGCTTTGTCCATGCATCCTGAGTAACCGGTTAGCTATTACTTCATGGTGAATCTCCATGATCCACAGAAATGGACAGAGTGAGGAGAAGGATTCCCCCACATGCGCCCACAGCTTTGGAAGCTGAGGGAGGGTAAGGAATCAGGGTCAGCTGTGTGAGCAGGAGGGGAGAAAGACACGGCATAGGTATTGTTAGGCTGAGAGGGGTTCAGATATAGGAGAGGGAGCAGGGTGGGGTCACAAGATGCCCTGGGGCGCGATTCTTTTCCTTTACTTATGGAACCATGTGGCCTGGCTTTGCTAATTCAGGCTCCTTGTCACCTTGACAAGATGAGTGGCTATGACTCACTGCCTGGAGGCCTAGAGGCTTAAAGACCTGGGCCACGGAGACCTGGTGCAGGTAGCATAAAACAAGTGACCAAGTGCTGCAAGCATCGGCTCCCTGTGCCTCCTTCTGTGGAAATGCAGTGCCCAGGACACATGAACATGATGGGAAAATCTTGAGCTCTATCCACAGACCAGGTATCTGTGAGAGTGTCCTATCTCCTTAGGGAGCTGGCTCCCAGGGCTGACTAGGTACACTGGGTATCTCTAGAGGAGGACAAGGACCCCATCTGCCCCAGTCCCTCTGCATCTCTTATTCCTTCACCCTCCACAGCTGTCACTAGCTTCTCAGTACTCGACCTATGCCCTGACATCTGCTTTTGCTTCACCAAGGTGCTAGGCCTTGGATGCCTGTGCCAATCTGTAAAGGAGAGCAGCTAGAGCAGGTCCAGGCCTGAGCTGGGAGTGGAACAAGGCAGGAACAAGGTCATGAGCTGGCAAGGTTGACACGACCCTGAGCCAGCAGCTTCAGGATCCCTAACTTGGGCCCTATTGCTTAGAACGGTGCTTGTTCACACAAGTAAGGGCCAAGACCCAAGAGCTGAGGCAGGACTCGCTTCTTGCTAGAATTCACCTGGCATCAATGGTCTTGTGTTCTCAATCCTTGTAGTTCAGGCTGAGACCTCTGTGTTCATTAGTTTATGTTAGCTCTGTAGAAGTTGCTGACACGACCGGGAGTTTTCCTTTGTGCTCAACCTTTTCAGACGTCAGTTTTATCCTAAAACACTGTTAGAGAGAATACGATTGTCTCCACACTGCAGAAGAGCACACTGAGGTATAGAGGGTCAGCCACATGCTTAGTTACTATCTGTGGTAGTTTGAATGTAACTGGCCCCCATAATCTCATAATGGCACTATTAGAAGGCTTGGCTTTGTTAGAGGAAGTATGGCCTTGTTGGAGGAAGTGTGTCACTGTGGGGTGGGTTTTGAGGTTTCCTATGCTCAGGATACTGCCCAGTGTTACAGTTGACTTCCTGTTGCCTGCAAGATATAGGACTCTTAGTTGTTCCTTCAGCACCACATCTGCCTGCACACCGCCATGCTCCGAATCATGATGATAATGGACTGGACCTCTGAAATTGTAAGTGAGCCCTCCTCAATGAAATGTTTTCCTTATGAGTTGTGGTGGTTATGGTGTCTCTATCTATAGTGCTATCTAAGACACTATAGAGCACTAAGACACTATCTATAGCATCACGTTCACCCTTACACCTTGACTCCAGAAGCCAAGCTGGTGCTTCATAATGGTTTGGGGGCCAGAGCGATGAAACGGCCCAGTAGTTAATAACACTTACTCTTCCAGACCACCCTAGTTTGCTTCCCAGTACCCATGTCAGACAGCTTAAAATTCCTGTAACCTGAGCTCCAGTGGATTCAACACCTTCTTCTCACTGCTGATGGTACCCACACACATGTGGTATATACTCACACAGACACACATATACATATTTAAAAATATCTAGAGACTGGAGGGGCAGAGGAGCAGTTAAGAGCCCTGCTGCTCTTTCAGAGGACCTGAATTCAGTTTCCAGAACCCATGTTGGGCAATTGACCTATAACTTTAGCTCCAGGGGATCTGACACCCTTTTCTGCCTACCATAGGCACACACACACACACACACACACACACACACACACACACACACACACACACATAAATAATAAGAAATTAATATTCAAGCGATCAGTGCTAGGCAAGCTGGGTTGAATTGGTGACCTGTACCCCTGGGGATGTTGGTTACTACCTTTGCTCACAGGGCCTATGTTTTTCAGGGTGACTGGTTAATGCCTGTTGTGTAGATGCTGTTCTGACATCAGGGTGAGAAACTCACTTTCATACAGCCCTCAATAATTCAGTTTGAAGTCTGTCCCACCCTGGTGGTGCCCAGTCTTTGTGGGAGCAAGTTTGGGGGTGCCCCTCGTCTACCCTCTGGGCACACAGTTTGCTCTGGCCTCATTCCTCCTGGCAGGAGTAGCAGACTCATGCTGCAAGTTACGGGGTCAAACCCTTGCAGAGTGAAAAATCACCTCAAAACGTGGTAAACAAGCCCAACCTATTACTGGGGCACATGCCATTCTTCACAAAAGTGTTCTGTTACTACAAGCTACAGTGTCGGGGGTGGTTTCAGTCTTGTTGGAGAGGTTTGTCAACGTGCCTCTATCTTAATCTTTTGAGAATGTAGATGAGCAATGAATGAAACGTTATCTACCATCTATTCTGTATCTGTGGAGTTCTTGGCCAACCACCACCAATACCACCACCATGAGCACCACCTCCACCTCCACCACCTCCATCTCCTCCACCTCCACCTCCACCACCTTCATCTCCACCACCTCCACCTCCACCACCTCCACCTCCACCTCCACCACCTCCATCTCCTCCACCTCCACCTCCACCACCTTCATCTCTACCACCTCCACCTCCACCATCTCCTCCACCTCCACCTCCACCTCCACCTCCTCCACCACCTCCATCTCCTCCACCTCCACCACCTTCATCTCCACCACCTCCACCTCCACCACCTCCACCTCCACCGCCTCCACCACCTCCATCTCCTCCACCTCCACCTCCACCACCTTCATCTCCACCACCTCCACCTCCACCACCTCCACCACCTCCATCTCCTCCACCTCCACCTCCACCTCCACCACCTTCATCTCCACCACCACCACCACCACCACCTCCACCACCACCACCACCTCCTTCACCTCCACCACCACCTCCACCACCTCCACCTCCTCCACCACTTCCTCTTCCACCTCCACCACCTCCACCTCTTCCACCACTTCCTCTTCCACCACCTCCTCCACCTCCACCACCACCACCTCCTCCACCACTTCCTCTTCCACCACCTCCTCCTCCACCTCCACAACTTCCTCTTCCACCTCCACCACTTCCTCTTCCACCACCTCCACCACCACCTCCACCACCTCCACCACCTCCACCATCACCTCCACCTCCTCCACCACTTCCACCTCCACCACTTCCACCATCACCTCCACCACCTCCACCATCACCTCCACCATCACCTCCACCACCTCCACCTCCTCCACCACCTCCACCATCACCTCCACCTCCTCCACCACCTCCACCTCCTCCACCACCCCCACCACCCCCACCTCCACCACCCCCACCTCCACCACCTCCTCCACCTCCACCACCTCCACCACTTTCACCTCCACCACCATGAGTTGTGCTCCCTGCTGCTTTATTTACAGTCATCCAAGCTCTGCACTACCCGAAGGCACATGTGTGGTTTAGCCTAACAAAGAACTGCCTGCTAGATAGTTTAGAACAATCAATTTTAATTGTATCTGCCATCTGAGGTCTTCCATCTGAGTTCAGACTGTGGGGTCAAGTCACACTCCCTCTGGTGGCTGCAGGAGGATGCTTCTGTACCTTTTCCATATCCTGGTGTTGCTGGCCATCCTTGGCATCCCTCTGTTTGCCACACCAGCCACAGTTGTCCTCTCAGTTTGCCTTTAAGTCCTCTTCCTTCTCTCTGTGTTTTTCTCTGTGCTGGCTTTTCTCCTTTGTGTACAGGCCCCAGTCAGTGGCCTAGAACCCACCCTGATGATCTTGTTTTGACTCTCTTTCATATAGACCATAGTTCCAACAAAGACACAAATAAAGTTAGAGTATTAGGATTCAACATATCTGCCTTGGGAAAACGCATTTATTGTCTTGCCTTTGGAAAATTATTAGTGCCATCAGGGATCCATTTCTTTATCTGTAGACTGGGTCATTAGGTCACTGTATGATTAAATGAGCTACTATATAAATGGAGTGTTTGGAACAGAGTCAGGGTCTTAGTTCTGCTGCCATCACCGCCATCTTACTGCACTTGTACGAATGTAGGCTCCGGGGAAGTCATGGTGTTCCCTGAAGGGTTTGAAGATGGGTTAGGAACCCAACTCTGCCTGCACTGGGACAAAGCTCCAGGACAGGCTTCTACCCAGACCAGCATCATGGCTCATAGACAGGCTCCATGGAGCACCTCTGGAAAGTAATGTCTCTCCATCTCTGTCTGTCTCTCTCCACAGTTCACTGACCTTGTCTGAGGCAGCACATATCATACACAGATGTAACTTTAGCAGTGTTTGGGAAGTGGCATTGTGTGGTCATCACACTGAGTTTCAGTTAGACAAAACTATCCTCTGAGCCAAACAGCCACCATCTTGGGAAGTTTAGCTGCGCCCTCTTGTAAAAGATCATCCCTGCTTGGGTTTTGACTGTTTCCCCCATTCCCACCTCATAGAGTGTAGAGAAGGGTGTGAGGACCCTCACCTGAGTGGTCAGCTGCTCCCTACCGCCAGGCGTATACAGCTTTACCCTAACTATGTAGGGGAAGACTAGGTGAGTGGGTCCTAGCTACAGAACAGCTGAAAAAGCCATCATTTCTGCTGGTAAAGACTTTCCAATGTGGCCTTTTGGTGGGCGTTCCCACACTGCAGTTAGTGAGGGATTTTATGCTCTGCAATGAAGCTCAATAATCTTATTGGTTCCTCCAAAAGAACGGTGGTGGAATTGTATCGGAGTTTGTCATTGGAATTGCAAAAGAAGAAGTAGATGGAGCTCACGTGGATCCCTGGAAAGAAAATGTAGCTTTCCTATGAAAGCTGCCATTGTAGGATGAGGAACCTAGAGTCCTCTTCCTGGCTGGCTTCACTGTCACAGCCTGAGTCTGACAAGCCAAAGCAGGGAACCCATTCACACCAGTGTGTCCTGGGGAGGGGAGGGGTTTGAAGATGACAGGTCTGAGTCAGGGCTCTGCAGAAAGCATTCGCGTGTGGGGAGCCACACTAGTATGTCGCAGTGCCCAAGTGGGGTTCACAAAAAGTTGCCATGTATACAACGTGATACAAGAAGAGGCCCTGGGAGCTCTTGGGCCTTATGGGATGGCTGCGTTGCAGAGACGTGGGCTGTTGACAGCAGCCGAGGAAAGCGAAAGTTCTGTTGTCCTATGGAGAGATCAGTCAGAGTGTAGAGGGCTCACGATTCTAGAAAAGAAAAGACTTGGAAGCTAGAAGGTTACATAGAAACGAGGGGTGTGGTGTGACGGGCAACTGAGGGTGGAGGGGTAAAGGAAACCGCCAACCTAAGACTCAGTCATACAAGGCTTTGGGTGATGGCTTTGAGATTTGAGATTTGAGTTCTCAAGGCTTTGGGTGATGGCTTTGAGATTTGTCTTAAATGAGTTCTCCACATGGGGTCTATTTAAGTCTTAAAACACTTTCCAAATGCAAACTTTTAAACAAAGTCTGTGCTTGCTACTCTGTTTTGGCACGGGTCTTTAATTTTTAATACACTGAGAGCTTAATACAAAACTGTGACAAGGTGTGTAGTTTGTCACCCGTTGGCAGTCCTGTCAGGTCTATGTGGAAATGGTGATAATTGGTGGATCAGGGATGGCGGGAGACTGAGCGTGGCTCTGGGAGGCAGGAATGGAGAGCTGTAATTCATTCACACTTCGGGGGGATATCTACAAACATGTAACACCCTCTCCACATATCCGAGGGATCCTAAAGTAGAGACCTCATCTAAAGGTTTGTGTGTGTGTGTGTGTATTTGTGTGTGTGTGTGACAAACCTCAACCAGACCTGTCACAGACTCTTCTAGAATCGACACTTTGCACAATGGCTACCACAACCTTACACACATACACACACACACACACACACACACACACACACACACGTTTCTGCTCAATGACTTCCTGTTTAATGTAACTGAAGCCACACATGGTATTGATCCTGTGGCCTGGCATTATTATTTCAAAATAACTTAAGCAAGCCTCCCCCGTTTCTCTTTAAAAGCTGCCCTTTGACTCAACTTCCTTAAACCCCACGTTATTTACTATTGTGCATTTCCGGCCTGATAAAGTTCATTGTGTTTGGAGGCTCTCCCTGTGGATGTTGGTGTTTGATTCATGCAAAGAAGACAGTGGGCTCAGATCAGGGTAGGAAACCACATGGTGTCCCTGGAGCCCCAGGGTTGGAGGAAAGACTTAGAGGAATTGATGGAAGAACATACAGGGTCTTGGGTCCTGGATTAGGCTTAGGTGCTCTTGGGATGGCCAGACGGCATGGAACTGAGACCAGATTCTAGCAGCCCTGTTATTAAGTCCTGGCTCCCGTGGGAAGGTGAGCTGGTGTGAGGGTGGTCAGCGGCGGTCAGTGGTAAGGCTGGTCCCTCTGGAGGTCATTCCCGTTCTTCCTCAGTTTGCCTGGAAACCTAAGGTGGGAATAAGGAAAGACAGGAAATCAAAAATCCTTCCACAGTGATCACTGGCTTTTCTTGGAATTGAACTGCCAAGTAAAGTCTCCTGGAAATCTCCAAAACTCCATACTTTGTTTCCACCTTAACCTGGGCTATGAAAGGAATTGTGGGATTCCAGTGAACAATTATGCTCAGCCATTTGTTGTTAAGAGACAGAATCTCTATGCTGGGCAGACTGGCCTTGAACTCTGGGACTTGAGCGATCTTGACGCAGTCTCTGAGCGCTGGGACTCCAGGTGCATACTGATGTACTGGCCGGAACCACCTTCTCAGTCTTCTATTTAGAATTGAAAAGCACGGATCGTGAGTGCTGGAAGGAAGCTTTGCACTTAAACAGGCTGAAGAACTGAGCCGAAGGATGTCTGCCTCTGAGACATTGGAAGCTGGGAGCATGCTATGTGGTGTGGAGAAAGGGACTTCATTAAGGATTTCCAGGTGGGAGGACAGGGTTGGTTTTGGTGCTTAAGGGAAGAGTGGTAAGCTGGCTAAAGGAGAAAGGGGGTAGTGTGTGTAGGGCTGTAGCCAATGAGCAGGAAAGCCACAGAGGCTGGGAAAAGACCGAGGCATGAATGCTGCCCTTGAGGTTCCAGCAGAGATCCGATATTAACTGCAATTCATTTTAGCCCGCGTAGACTCATTCAGACCTCTGACTCCCAGAATGATGTAGTAACAGGGAACAATCAAAGATCTCGTTTACCCCTGTCTTCATCCTATCTTCTCAAAAAACAGGAGCCTGAAGCCCATGTCTTCTCCCCTTGCCCTGAATTTATGAAGTACTTATATACAAGAATACTTTTTCTCATGTCTCTGTGAAAAAGAGAACTGTTGCTCAGTTGGCCAGATTAGGGCTGAGAATTCCCAATTGTATGATGTCTCACGGTGAATTTTATCCTAGGTGTTTGATGACCACATTTTCTTCCATCAAAACTGCAGGATTTGGGTCTGATAAAAACAGATGAATTGGATTTTAGAGTTAAGACTTTGCCCTCAAACTGGTAACAAATTCATGCTGTTAGCTGGCCCCCCTGCTGTCTTCCTGCTCACTTCCCTCCACCCTCTGATCTGAACATCACCAAAAAGGACCTGGCCACCGGGTTTTCAGATGTGGCTGCTGGTTTCTGAGCCAGAACACACGTTGGGAAAGCTTCCTTGGGGCTAAAAGAGGAGGAGTCGCTGCTTCAGCCTTTACAATGAACATCTTGGGTAACAGGCATCTTGAAGCTCAGGAGATCTTACGATGCTCTTGTTCATTTCCCATCAGCTGGTGGGGAAGCTGAACCAAACATCCTGTTGCTGGTGGGACCATGAATGGAAGATAGAGGGATGCAGGAGAAGCAGCCATTGTCCCTGGGTCCTGTAGCAGGTTTGGGGATTTAGTCCCTGTGACTACTAAGTTGAAACCTTAGTTGTTTTCTTATTGTCCTCCTCCCTCTTATTCTCTTCCTCTTTCTCTTCTTCCTTTTGTTAGAGTCTTACCATTTAACCCTAGCTAGACTGGGACTCTATGTAGAACCAGGCTGGTCTTGAACTCACGGAGACCTACCTGCCTCTGCCTCCCAAATTGCTGGGTTTACTAACACACATTCCCAAACTAGGCCTTGAGCATTAGTACTTGAAAGGACTATTAGACTCTGATTGCCTTAATTAAGTTTCTAATGCTATGATAAATACCATGACCAAGGGCAACTTGGGGAGAAAAGGGCTTATTTCAAATTACAATTTACAGTCCTTCGTAAAGAAAACTCAAGGCAGGGACCTGGAGGCAGGAACTGGAGTAGACACCATGGAGAGACGCTGCTTACTGGCTTGGTCCTCTTGGATTGCTCTGCCTGCATTCTTATCCTATCCAGGACCACCTTCCCAGGGATGGCAGGCTGTTCTGCCCTGCCTTCTGAGATGGGCCCTCCCATATCAATCAGTTATCAAGAAAATTTCCCCACAGACTTGCCTATAAGTCAGTCTGATGGAGACATTTTCTCAATGAAAATCTCTTTTCCCAGATAGGTCTAGGTTTGTGTCCAGTCAACAAAAGCAAATCAACACAATGATCAAGCTTTTCCATAACAGAAAATGAGGTTGGGTAAATTCCTCTTTACGGATCACAAGGTCCCACAGTTCCTCTTGAGTGTAGTCAAAGGCGTCTGCCAGGATCTTGCTTCTCCTCTGAGGCTGCCTTAAGCCGTGTGTTGCCTTTGCTGTTGAGTGGATAGGATCCTACGTTAGGCAGGTCAGCTGCAGAGATGAGAGTGAAGGAGTCTGCCATTTGCATGGTCTTTATGCTGGGATGGAGATGGCATTTAGGAAAACCTTCCTGTTGGGGTGAATTTCTGCCTTTGAAACTTCCTTGGCATGGCTCCAAACTTAGAGCTTACTCTTCAATCTTACCATGTCAGAATTAAGAAACAAAAGTATGAACATATAACTTAAGACTTACCCTTTGTCCTAAAAGCTCATTTGGGGGTAGTTATAGCTTTATAAGACTATTGCCCAGTGTACATGTTGGCTTTGACACAAACCTAGACATATGGAAAAGGCAATCAACTCGGAAAACACTTCTTTAAGACTGGCCTGTAGGCCAGACTGAGGGGGATTTTCTTGACAAATGATTGAGATGGGAGGGCCCACACCATTGTGGATTGCACTCCCCTTGGCAGGAGGTACTAGATATTCTAAGAAAGCAGGCTGAGTAAGCTGTGGGGAGCAAGCTCTTTGGCCTCTGTTTCAGTTCCTGCTTTTAGGTTCCTGCCCGGTGATAGATTGTGATGATCTGAGAATTATGTGATGAAATAAACCTTCTCCAAATTGCTTTTGGTTATGGACTTTTATCACAATAATAGAAACCATAACTAAGACACCTAGTATGATGTTGTGTGTGTAATTAAATTAACATAGCTAACTCAAACATGGCCCCACAACTGCCTGGACCTCAGGTCACTCCTTTTCAACTGAAGGATGGATTTGATTATTGCCAAGTTTCTATTTAGTTCCCCTATTATATTTCTTTTCAATACCATTTGCTCAACTTGAAATTTCAATTCCAAGAATTACCTTCCTTGCTTTCCAAAGACTGTCCGTTTTAACTTGACCTTGAGACTTGAAAAAAATTGTTTAAATTTTTAAAGTTACTTCTATGTGTATATCTGTGTAAGGTTAAGTGCTTTGGAATGGAGGGTCCTTTATGGCAAGAAGAGAAAGTTATATCGCCTGGAATTACAGGCAGTTGTGAGCCACTTTGACATGATGGGAACCAAACTTGGGACTTCTGCAAGAGCTGTATGTATTCTTAACTGCTGAGTCTTCCCTCCAGACCTAGCCTTGAGACTCTTGTTGAGGATATGGAAGTCTTAATACTTTTCTTAAATGCTTTTGTACCTACTTTTTCACCTGTGGGGACATGATGAGCAGGTATAAACAAGGTAGAAAATAACACCGGAGTTAATAGCATGGGTTGGTGGTTTGTTTCTTCCATCACTGATATTGTTTGTGATTATTACTCGCAGGGCTGGATTTTCAAGTACATTTTGTGAAGCATTATTTTTTATCCTCCAATAGGGGGCCTCCAAATGCACCTGTTTATACTGTGTGGCACTGTCCAACATCTATACAGCCGAGCAAAAGGGCTGTTGGGACTGCATAGAGCTGGAAGACCTGGTGCTTGTCTTCTGGATAGGCCAGGGCCAAGACCTCACTCTCCTACTTGGCTCCCTAACAGCACCCAGTGGTAGACCATGATGTCTTTGGGATCTTGCTAGGCGTCAGGGGATAGATTGGAGCTGGGGCTCTGAGCCACACTTGTACTCATCCTGCCCCGCTCCCTGTGTGGAGCTGACTTGTGAATGAGAGAGAGAGAGCAAGCAATGGTATCATTTGGACCTTTTGGGGGAGTTCATGAGATGTTAACTCATTAACATGTTAATGAGATGTTAATGAGAAACTACTATCAGAACAATTCCACAAACCAGAAAAAGAATTAGAAAATCAACTCATTTTTAAAATTGTTTTTATTGAGCTATATATTTTTCTTCACTCCCTTCCCTGCCTCTTCCTTCCCCTTCTACCCTCTTCCATGATCCCCATGTTCCCAATTCACTCAGGAGATCTTATCTTTTTCTACTTCCCATGTAGATTAGATCCATGTGTGTCTCTCTTAGGATCCTCATTGTTGTCTAAGTTTTCTGGGATTGCTTTATAGTCTAAAAACTACTTATGAGTGAGTACATATTATATTTGTCTTTCTGGGTCTGGGTTACCTAACTTAATATGATGTTTTCTAGATCCATCCATTTGCTGCAAATTTCAAGATGTCATTATTTTTTTCTGCTGTGTAGTACTCCATTGTGTAAATGTACCACATTTTCCTTATCCATTCTTCAGTTGAGGGGCATTTAGGTTGTTTCTAGGTTCTGGCTATGGCAAACAAAGCTTCTATGAACATAGTTGAGCACGTGTCCTTGTTGTACGATTGAGCATCCTTTGGGTATATACCCAAAGTGGTTTTGCTGGGTCTTAAAGTAGGTTGTTTCCTACTCTGAGAAATCACCATACTGTTATCCAAAGTAGTTCTACCAGTTTGCATTCCCACCATCAATGCAGGAGTGTTCCCTGTACCCCACATTCTCTCCAGCATAAGTTGTCATCAGTGTTTTTGAAAATCAACTCTTTACATCACCTCTCTTTGAAAAAAAAAAACAAGGTTAAGAAACAAACAACTAAAAACCAAAAACCTAAATCGAATCCCCTAAAACAATCCCATAAGCTTAACCCTCTTTAGATCTCAGAGAGATTCTCGTGGGTAGGAGTGGGGACCTTCTCTCCCACTCGTTAGACACCTCCTTGTCTCTTTAATGGGACTATGTTTGGGTTTCAACCAGCGTCCAGCTAATGTGGTGAAATCCCATCCATGGAACTGTTTAAATGTTGGATATACAACCAGAATCACTTTAAGATGTATTCTTAGTCGGAAGTACGTCATTTTAGCCAGTCACATACACACACACACACACACACACACACACGGGAAACTCAGAGTTTCCTTAGGCCACTTCCCCATCTGGCAGGCATTCACGCACAAAAAAACGCCATGAGCCTAAACCGGCTGCTCCCCTGTGAGGAGGGAAAAGGTGTGTCCACTGCCACCCATTTAGAGCGAGTGACACAGCCCAGTTAGGAAGTCCCAACAGACAGGAGTGTATAAATCCCTGTGGTGACTCTGGAGACATCACTGAAGGTGAAAGTCTGACCTGGCAGCTGTCCCCAGGCAAGAAGCAGCAAGCTACAAGAATGCAGAGCTCCAGGTAAGAAGGTTAGAGAGAGCCTGGGAGAGACCAGAAAGCAGAATGGCAGGCTCTGTTTTTTTACTGGGACCTCAGACAACTCTCTATGCTCCTCCTGTCTTCATCTAGGTGACCTTTCTTCCCAGTGAGTGTCTATACAAGTGTGCAGGTCACTTTAGACATTTCTTTGCCTTTTCCCACTTTGATTTTTCTGTTAAAAAGTGTGTGTGTGAATTGGGTCAGAGGGCTTCTAAGACAGTCCACAATTACAGGCAGCTGACAAGCATCCAGAATCCTAAAATCCCCCCTGGAGGGACTGAATAGGTTGGGCTCTCACCTTAGGAGGCTGGGCATGTGGGGCAGAGTGCAGAGCGCCTCTTTGGAAGGCTCCTGAGACTTTCCTAATGTGGAGTGCTTGTTTGTTTTAAATGGACCTGAAGCATCTCAGAAGCCATAGCTTCTGGCAGAGTGAGCAGCCCTCTAGGATAGGCCTGGCATTCACAGCTGTTAGAGAAACTCTTTGGTTTTTTTTCCCTTGCTATTTACAGTCCCCTCTCTTGACTCCCTTTGGAATCTTTTCCCCTCCCCCTTAAAGCCCCACCTCACCAGTCTCTGACCTGAGCCTCCTTACACAGGGTGGTCTTGGCTAGAACTTTTCTCTGGGTAAATAGAGGCAGAGCACTGGACTGTCCTCCTCAGGCCCGCCCAGGATTCTGCTTGCAAGGAGATGTTGCTGTCTTCCCTCCGGGCTTCTTACCATCAGCCTCACCCTCTTCTCCCTCTGCCTTTCCAGGAGGCTTTTTTTTTTCTGGGATCAGTGTCTTGTTCCTACAGGCGTAAGTGCGGAAGAATGCCTTCCCCTGAGGCTCCTCTGAACCTCATCCGTCTCAATGCATTGCTTCGTAGGCTTTCCCAGGAGCTGCAGGTCTGGAAGTGTAGCCGGGATGGCTCCCCCATGGGCTGTCGGTGGGCCTGGGCTTCACCCGATATCTTCACTCGCATCTCATTTTCCAAAATTGTTTGATCCCTAGAGTGGAGCAATCCTGTGATCACATCCCTCCTCCCATACTCCAGGATAGCAGAGCCAGCTCCTAATGCTAGCAATGCTAGTACCTTCCGCAAGTGGTACTGATGCAGGCGCCTTGCCGTGGATGCTTCACCATGGCAGTGCCCATGTTCATCAGGTCCTCGGAATTTGCTGCTATCAGATCTGCCTACCACACAGATTGTTTGGCCCCCACGGATTTCCAGATTCAGTGGGTGTGGATGGGTACCCAGGGACTTGCGTCACAGACTGGCACTGCTCGCATGGAAAACCCATTTTGAGGACTGTTTTCTCAGGCGATAAGACAAGGTTCATGCCCATCAGTAAGCCTAGGAGGGAATTGTTTGGGGACAAGGACCTTGTGAGATCCCTGTTTTTCCTGGGAGTCTTGTAGACACACAGGTGATTTTTGTTCCCGCGGGCTGATATAGGGCCTGAGCATCTGCATTCCTTACAAGCGCCACTCATGTTGTTGGGCTACACTCTGAGCAACTAAGCTGTAAGGAGTTTGGAAGAGACCTTACTTGAGGGTGAGGAAGGAGAAAATGTAAAGCATTGGGTGGGTCTCGAATGTTCAAGAGGCAGTACTCATCGGGATATTTTACATGTGTGTAAGAGGCAGAACCGTAGAATGTGATCCACCGATTCATGCCCCGTATAAGCCCCTCTCTTTGAGTGAGGCTGGGATGTACGAACAGATGGATCTCACAGTCACGGCCTGGGTCACCTTATATAGTACAGCTGTGGGACTTTTGTGGGTGCAGTTCAGGCTCTTAACCAGCTGAGCAAAAGGAAGAGCAGATTGGTGGCTCCCATGCCAGAGCCTCACTCTTCCTAAGTGGGTCTGGAGGTCAGTGTCAGAGAGAGCCGAAGCTGCATCAGTGACCTGTTGGACTTAAAGAGGTGCACAAGCTAGAGCCTGGGTGGTCACTAGGAGCCAGCCTTCAGCCACTAGAAAGCAGGGACTTCAATATTCTAATTATAACCATCACAGAAACTTGGAAGAGGACTACAGGCTCATAAAAGGAACACAGCCCAGCTGACCCTTGGCTCTAATCAGGAAAGACTTTGAGCAGAGAAACCATTTAAACTGAGCTCAGACATTAGACCTACAGCTGGTGGGGCTAAATGCCCAGTGTATGGTCCTTGGTTTCACAGAAATAGGAAACAAAACTGTGTCCTGGTCTTTCTCTTTGACTTCTGTATGTCCTAATCCAAGTTGCAGCGCAGTGGTACCTACATCGCCCCGTAGTCTAACACAGCGTCAGTCAGTTTTTGCTTCTGCCATCTCGTCTTCCATCAACTGTGCCAGACCCTGATGACTTCCCACAGCTTCCCCAGGCCTCCCCGGCCGTTTTCAAATCAGTATTTACAGAGAACATCTGCTGGATTATATATTGTTTTGACATCCATTCTCTCTCCAACTCTCTCTGTGTGTGCGTGCGTGCATGCGTGTTTGTAATACCCCCCAGGCTTGCTACAGGATATTCAGGACGTGAAACTACTTCTCTGTCCTACGGAAGTGGTTTTCAATGTGTAGTCCCTGGACAAGAGGCTTCAGCATCATCTGGGAACTTCCTAGAAATGCAAATTCTTGTGTCTCCACTCATACTTCCTGAAAGAGATGAGGCAGGGACAAACGTGGGGATCAGCAACTGGACTTTGGTAATCACCTGTCAGGGTGTCCAGCTGTGTTCTGCTGGCAGCATTCACCAGAGCTCCTTGTTTCCCATGGCCAGAGAACAGAGGGCTGGCGTAGAGAACACCAGCTGTGAAGTGGGTAGGCCTGGAAGTCCAAGCGTTCCTATCAGTGCTGTGCCAGGACTAACTTCAAGGCTGCAGAGGAAAGAAATACCAGAGTAAGAAAGGGCCAGCCACTAATGAACCTGGGTATACTAATATCTACCATGTCCTGTTGCTCAGGTATGTTAGCTGGGGGTTGCTAGGAGGGAAATCCTGGAATCGATTTCAGACTCCAAACTTCTCAGGGATGTTCTCAGCAGCAGGAACAGGCTGGTGGTGGTGTTCTCCAGGAGACAGATGCCAGAGGGTTCAGCGTGGCAAGGGAACACAGCCCTTTGGGGAGAACCAAGAGTTTTTGAGCCCATGGAAAATGCAGCGGGTCTGGGATGACTTCCGGTCAATTAAAACATTTTCTTACAGCAAGGGGTTTCCCACGTGGTGTAGATAGAAAGTTCTTGGATTGTGTGTGTGTGTGTGTACATGGGTGGACGGGGATGTGTGCATATGTGCTCACTGTTGACCTTTAGTTTTTTCTCAAGGACATTCATCATGCACAGCTCAGGATAGCTTCTTTCGTTGGTGACCCTCAGAGCAGAGGGCATCTTAGCTGTTGTCCTTGGTTACCCTTAGACTGTTGTCCAGTCTAGGTTGGGCGCAGTTGCTGGAGAATGGGAAATAATCTTTCAAAGCATAAAAGGAAAAGTCCTATCTGTCCCAGAATCTTGACAGTTCTAGGAGAAAATGTTTCTACAATGTATAGCTATATTACAGAAAAACCATATGCTCACTGAAAATCATTGCCCCTCCGTGTAGCTGCTGTTGCGAAAAGAGTCTCCTTTGGTTCCTGAGTCCTTTTTCCACGGGGGAGGGAGATTCAGCCTGCTCTTGTGTATCTCCATCTCAGATGCCTCACCTTCATTCCTATTGGGCTCATCAGATTCCTTTGGGTAGATGCTCATTGCAGTTTCTCATCTGGTTCCTTATAGCCATCTTCTAAGATGCATTCCCCAAGAATGGTAGGAGGAAGTGTGCTTGATGTATACCTGCTGACCTAGGGTCACTCAATGGCTTCCTCAGATCTGTGTTTGTGTCTGCTGGGACCCATGGCTGGGAAAACCCATAGTCTAATGTCCCAGGTATGTGACAGCCAATGTCCTCTGTACTCCTCACTGACTCTACCAGTCCTCTGCATTTGGCCACCACTTTGTTTATTTTCCTCTGGTTCAGAATGTCCAGGTGATAACCAAAATAATTAGCAGCTGGTGGGGGACACACCCCAAACAATCCGAATGGATACTGCCACATCGATTGCTCAACTATGGTGATGTCTGGGAACATCAGGAAAGCTGGAGCATCAGAGCAGAGACAAAGTGGCTATGCCCTGATTCCTTCTCGGACCACTCCGCTGCTTCCCAATGACGGCTTCATCTAGATCAATCCCTTTCGCCGTGGCAGCCCCAGCCCAGCCCAACCCTTAGCTTACCTCCCATTCTTCACTGCACGTACAGTCTGAACCCTCTCCATTGACCCGGGAGTGAGACTACCAGCAAGTCATCTTATAGCAACCTAGCATCCCTTCTGTGGATGTATCCCATCGCCATTGCTTTTTCTCTCTGCTGTTCCCACCCTAGTAAGAGTAGCTAGCCAGACCAAGGTGGGACTCCTATACAGATCCGTTTGTAGTGAGCAAGAGTTCTTCTGCTTTTAGCTTATTGAAAAAAAAATCAAAATTCTTTTCTGATTGGCTTTCAGGTTTCAAACACATTATAGGCCTATCCATCTCTTTCATCTGGTACCTCTCTTTTCCATTTTCTGTGGACCCCAAAGGATCATTCTCTTCTGCTTGTCTTCCTGCTGAGAAGGAGTGTCCCCCATGTCTTATCTACATCCTTCCCTCCTTTCCAATCAGTGTGTTGTGCTTCCACTCCTGGGGCCATCTTGTAGAACCATCAGGAATAGCTTGGACACATTTCCTTCACTAAAAACATACCCTCGAACCAGAGTTGAATCGTTCTGTGCCATCCAAGGCCATCACTGAAAACCTTAGCTGTTCTGTGCTCTCACATTCCAAGGCCCTTGTTGGGACCCAATAACACGGAGGGAGGGCAATGCTTCTGTCTGCTTTTCCAAGCCCCACGTGGTTATTTCCTTTGCTTTTTGCAAGTCTTAGTTCTTTTCTCATCTCCTTTATTGCCAGGGAACCACCTGCTGTTGTTTGCAGTTTGCATTTTTTTCTATCAACCATTTACTTTTCTACCACCAATCAATTCCCACCCCCATCCTCCCAGGAGCTTAAATATGTTCAGCGTGTTCCGCTATACCAGCAGCATCGCATCTGCTTTTGAGTGAACATTCACCCTGGCCTCCATGATAAACTACACTAAAATGTAGCCGTTTGACACAACCACCGCTTTGTTATAACTCATACATCGCGTAGGCCTCATACTTGAGAAAGGGTGGGCAATTCTTCTGTGTATTTCAACTGAGTTCCAACTGTGGTTATCAGTTAATAAAGGGACATGTTTGTGTTGTCTATGGTTATCTCACACGGGTGGTACCTTTGAGGGGGTTCGAGAGGTTGCTGACAGCTCAATCAAGACCCTCACGCATGCCCCTCTGGGGACAGTCAGGCTGCTTCCAAGGTGGCTGGTTTTCCTCCAGGAAGCTAGGTGGCATCTGCTTTGCTCTCTCAACTAGCTGCAGAGTTCACACAGAGTGAGCTCACTTCTGTTGCATTCTTTTGGCCACTCATGAGTTACTAGCCTGCCCACATTCAAGGGAGATGAGCTGGACTCCACCTCTTGATGGCAGGCTGATGGTAGCACTACAGAGACTTATGAGGGATGGAAGCCATGCTCACGGACATCTGCAAGGTCTAATCTACTCTGCAAGAGAGCCACGCCACGTAGAGAGAGAAAGAATGTCGGAAGGGGCTTCTAGGATGTCGCTGTGAGTAAACACAGACTCTTGCGTTGAGAACCTAGGGCTCCTTCAACTGTTCCCATCTTTGGGTCCTTGTTTGTTCTCTCTGTGGTATTTTAGAGGGACAGGTTGTTTGGGTAACTGGTTCTTTGAATGTTTGACTTGTTTCCTATATTCATGATCTAGGGGTTGGAAGCACACATGTCATCTGAAGGGTGTTGTGTGTGCTGGGAGCCAGACTCAGCCCCAATGCCAGCAGAGCAGACCTGACCACTAGTTACAGTTGCCTAGAAATGGTCCAGAGGGGGCAGAAACGGCGAATCCTGAGCATTGGTTCTGTTCTTCGCTGCCCAAACAGCTCACATAGATGGGCTTACTTGATATACTTTGTTTGATGAAGCCCTTCAACTTGTATCTTTGGAAGTGGAGGTTGAAAGCCTGACCAAGACCTGTGCTCAAATCCCAATTAACTTTGAATCCTCAGTAGTGAGGCCCCGTCAGCATAGCCTTTGTATTTCAGAAATGAGGAAATGGTGACACAGATTGTGTAATTGACTTTGTGGTTGCCCAAGACTGCATAGCAACATGAAGACAGAGGGCCCAGTTCCTATCTCCATTACCTGTGTTTAAGGACTCTGTCACTAAGGGGTCAATCTGAAAAAAGGTACCAGAAAGCTTCGAATTCCCAACCAGCTTCATAAACCTGTAGGTATTTTTCTCCATGTACTTAAGATCATGCTTATATGTTAAATACATTCTGTAATTTAGAGGTATGCATTTGGTCTTACTGATTGCTTTAGGCAACAGTCTATACGTTTCTAGCATGGTGACTGGTATTAGCTCAGTTATTGACGAAGATGCTAGAAAGTTCCTGGCTGTGGAGGGCCACCAAAGCAGGAGCCAGGCAGAATGCAGAGGGTGGACTCTGTGACCACTCACTTGGGTCTGCCAGCTATGTGTGCTTGCCATGTTACTAACCCCCTCAAGTACCAGCGTCTGTGACATACCGGCCAGCCTTGCCTTGTATTGAGTGCTTTCTCTTTTCCAGCACTGTGTTGAGTTCTACAAGTGACATGTCTGTCATCCTAAAATTTTTACCAGATGAGGGGATGAACCACCCACATGTGATGTTTCTGGCCCTTGGCTGTGCCCCTGGTGTTCCTTGTGTTCTCACTCTCTGTCCTCATGAGCTTTCCCCTGGGTTTTCTAAAGAGTCTCACTGAGGTCCAGGCCTACTGACCAAGGTGAACAAAATTTCTGTGGACAACTCTAGGTAGCAACATCTGACCAACGAATGCCATTTAGAGAAAGGCAAGTTTGGGCCCTGAACTGGCAGAAAAGTATTGAGTTAGGGATTTGTCTGGAGATGGAAAAGGCCTGTCTATTAAGGAGGTAAGTTCGTGACCATCTACAGATGATACTGATGGAAAGAATTTTCTAGGAAGTGTCAACATCTCCCTCCCTAGGCTTCTCCAGGACACAGTGGGAGTTGGGGACCCTGGTTAGGGAGTGGTCAGTGTTCATTCTGACATGATTATGCAGTCAGAAATAGCACCATCACGCTGCTTGGAGGCAGAATCCCCTTTATTCTGGGGGTAAAACCTAGCTTCTGTTTTTCCAATAGAGCAGCAACAATCCCATCAAAGGCTCTGTCTCCAGACAGCACATTTGCCAATAAAAGTTGCGGCTGCCCGGTCATACATTCCTCCTGACTTACGCCAAGGATGCTCTGATCCCGTCAGTTCTTAAAGTTCTGAGATTTCCCGCCTAAGCTATGATGTGAATATTTATCTCCTTATCAGTCATAGAAGGCTTCATAGGATGCACATGGTACGTGTGTGGGCTTTAGGATCTTTGATTGCCACCCTGGCCGTGACTAAGTGATGGGTGCTTGAGCCAGTAGCTAATCAATTTGATTAATAGTCAACACTGCCACTTTGTCCTGTTGTTTTGGTGACTGTTCTGTCTGACTCAGAAGTGGGATAGTTGCCCAAAACCTCCAGGCATCAAAATGAGCACACTAAAGCTTAACTTCCCACTTTAATTTAGTCCTGACATATTCAAATACAGTATTGGAGGGTTTTTTTTGAAATATTTCAATTGATCTTTAAAAAGAATTTTGTTTATATACTCGCCTGTGATTCCACTCAGACCACATTTATATCTCTCCCACCTCCAGGCCCTCTTTGGATGACCCACTGAGTTTGGTTAGGGTGGCCTGGATGTGTATGGTGTCGAGCCAACCCCTAGAGCATGAGAAATTCATCAGGGCCTGCGTCTCCAAGGAAAGCTGACCCTCCCTTTCTTAGCAGCCATTAGCTGCCGGCTGCTCATCAGTTGGCAGTGGGGCTTCCTGTATCCCTCCTCCATCCACATGGAGACGTTGACTGGCTTGATATCTGCCGGTCTTTTGCAGACAACCCCAGAGGTTAGTGAGTTCACTCGTGCGATAGTTCTGACAGGCCCAGAAGACACACTTAAGCAGCTGTCTTCACTGATCTCAGGCTCCCACAGTCTTTTCTTCTCTCCCCTCAAGATGCTTCTGAGCCTTTTGAGGAGGGGGTTGTTCTAGATGTCTTTTTTAGGGATGAGCACATATCCCCACAGCGCACTTTGATGAGCTGTCTCCATAGTAACTGCGAAAAGACGCTTCTGTGATTGGGGGCTGAGAGCTGCCTAATCTGTGGATAGAAACTTAAGTATTTAGAAGGCAGTTTGATGATCTGTCTGTTTAGCCAAACAATGGCCCTAGGTCTTTCCCTAGGGCAAATGACTTCCCAGTCACGAGTTCTTATTTTTACTTAGTTCTTCTGTTAAATCTGTTAAAATGTATTTATTGCTATATGTATCCTGAAGTACTTAGACATTTGATGGTACCTGTAATTTTCAGATGTTGTATTTTTTTCTGTATATGGAATTTTACAGTATACAGAGAGGGAGAGAGAGAGAGAGAAAGAGGAGAGGAAAGGGGGAGGGAGAGAAGAGAAAGAGAGACAGAATGATGCACACAGAGAAAGAGACAGAGAGACACACAGAGAGACAAAGAGACAGAGAGAGACACACACACACACACAGAGAGAGAGAGAGAGAGAGAGAGAGAGAGAGAGAGAGACAGAGAGAGAGAGAGAGAGACAGAGACGACAATGAGTTCCAATTCTAGGTGAAATCTACTCTGAAGTACCCAGACCTTTTTCGTTTCCAGTTTGTGGAGTGATGTAATTGCTTACGTGCTCGTAAGCTGTTTGCATTGTCCATGTACAAGGGTCAGAAGCTAAACAGCTGCTCAAAGGCACAGGTCCCCCAGGCCTGAGTGAGTACCAGGAGAAGATGACTCCTGTCTGGTCAGGGCCTGGTCATTTGGGCCTTTTACTTTACTGTGTTATTTCTCTTTTCACCTCATCTTCACACAAACTGATCATTTGCATGTAAAATCTAGTCGCTCTCCTACCCCACTTTTCAGCCCATCGCCGTGTTCTTACATGGAATGAAAAGCATGAAACATGATTATTTGTCCAGAAAAAAAAATAGAGATCAAATTATGACTCCCGTGCTTGGAATGAACCACCCCTGAAATGTCCTCCCGATCACAAGGTCAGCTTGGACTCCAGGAGAAAAATCAAGCTGCCTGGGCTTTGGAGATGTGTTTAAAGAAAGCAGGGCAGGGAATGTGTTTGGGTGGGAGCCTCAGCGAATGATTGCGTCCCCTCTATGGGCCTGCCAAGGACTCGCTGTTTCCCACACGGCAGCAATTTTGGTTCCAGCCTTTTGTGAGGTTTTGATTATTGAAAACTGTCACTTCTACGTGCCTGCGGTTTGCTTGTCTGAAGCCACTTCCTGGGGAAGTCACGGTGAAGCAGCTGTTTTGCTGTAATCCAGAGAGAGAAAGAGAGAGAATTCAAGAGAACCTCTTGACTGGGGGTGGCCGGGGACATGGACAGGGGCAAACAGAGCTCAAGGAGGGCAGCCCTCGAGGATGTCCTTTTCTTATGGAAACAGTTACCTTCTTGCTTGACCAGATGGATAAACTGGACAGAACAGTCAACTTCCAGTTCTGTTTGGTTCCTTGCCCAAGGAAGATATTGGAGTAAAATTCTTGTATTAGTTACCTTTCTTGCTGCTGGAACAAAAGAAAAGAAAACATAAGAAGCAATGTAAAGCCAATTATTTTTGGCTTACAGTTCTAGGGGGATATAGTCTATCCTGGTAGACAAGGCAGCAAGCAAGACAGGAGACAAGCTGGTCACATTGCATCCACAGTCAGGAAGCAAAGAGTGAACAGGAAGTGAGGCCAGACCACAGAACCTCAAGACTACCCCTGTGACGTACTTCCTCTAGCAAGGACACATGTCCCAAAGGTTCCCCAACCTTCCAAAACAGTGCTGCTAGCTGAAGGCCAAGTGTTCGAATACATGGGCCTGGGGCATTCCCCACCTTAACCACACTTCCCTGATGCCAGAGCTTCATGATTCCATGAAGCATCAGCTAGAGACCATGCCAGCAGATACTAAATGACGTCTTGGTATCAGAGTAATTGTTATTCGTGTTATAGACCTCGATACAAACCCAAGGAAAGCCTGACTCAGAAACAGTGTGAGCCTTGGGGCGGGGACTGCTTTCATCCCCGCAGAGGCTGCAAGGCAACTCCCCAGTCAAAGTCATTTTTCAGAATCCTCCCACCAGATAAAGTCTGATCTGGGCCAAGTTGGTGTCAGAAGGAAGGCTGTGGGAACAGCACGCCTCATGCTGCCTTTTAGGGCTCCTTCCCCTGGGTATTTTTTAGAAAATTCTTTAATGATCTCCAGGCAGATCCCAGATCAGGTTTGGGTGCATACTATAGAAAGCTTGAGTAGAAATCTTGAGTACATAGAAGAAGGTGGTCTAGGAGCCAACTCTCTTCTCATTGATCCAACACTTTCCCATGAATCCTCTCAACTTGTGGTCCAAGATGATGGCTGCAGTCTAGCCACCAGTGGGTATGAACACTGAGGGCACAAGGAACTATGATTAGTGGAGATTTTGTTGGGGATGTTATTTCATTCTAGCTGATAATAGCACATGTTTATGAGATACAGCACAATATGGTACACACACACACATATATTATATAATGAGCAATTATATGCGATTAACAAATTGATCACTTGGTATAGATCTCATCCACAAACCTCCCAGCTACTTTGGAATACACATTGACTATAATTATCTGATTTCACAGTTAGAGAAGTAGCACTTATTTTGCCCGTCTACGTCTAACTTTGTGTCGTTGACCAACTACTTCAAATCTTTTCTGGCCCCAACCCCATCTCTGGAGACCACTATTTTACCCACACCTTCTATGTGATCAAGATTTTCAGATTCTACATACAAAGAAGATTTTATAGTAATTGTGTATGTCTGGCTTCTTTTGCCTGACACGATATCCCTTCTACTTATGTTGATACAAATGGAAGAATTTGCACTTTAAAAAATGACCAAACAGTATTCCATTATGCGTATATATTGCTACACATTCTTCATTCATTACATCTGGGTATTGAATTGACTCCAAATCCTGCTTTTTGTGAATAAGCACTAGTGTCTCTTTGACATACTCATTTCATTTCCTTTGGCTATATGCTTAATCATGGGGCTGTGAGGTTCATGAATATTATTTTAAGGGACCTCCCCAGGAAGACTATGCATTCCAGCTACATTCCATTGGCTCAAATTTTCGTTCTTACATGGACAACTCTAACAGCGGAGGGTGATGGGAAGTGTGGTCTTTGTATGGGATGGACCCAGAGGAGAGACAGAGGTAACATTATTAGGGAAAACAGGGTGGATAGGTATTGGCGGAGGAGAAAAAGAGTATCTGCCATAGAAAGTATCGCTCTGAAGAGCAGGGGGCTTTGAAGTCAGCAGTCTTGGGGTAAACTCCGGTTCTTACTTAGTAGCTATTCTATCATGGCCAAGCCCCCTTAATCTCTTTGATTTACTCTGATGCATCTTATATAAAATGGTACGATAGTCACCCCTAGGGACAAATGAAGAAATGTATGTTCAATATTTGTCACAGTCACTGTGGCTATCACATTAGCCTGCACACTTGTATATTTGGCTTAATTTTCTTATACAAAGGCATAGCATTTGTATGGTGTACTATTCCAACTGGATAGTCAGTTAGTCTGGGCTAGGGCCAGTGTACCTGAAGACATGATACTCAGATGAGTGTCTGAAGAGGACAAAGCAGCTTGCCTAATGTTTGTACAGTTTTCATGTCACCAAACAAGAGGACAGACAGGGTTAGAGGTGAGATTTAAGAAGTATTTATGTTTCAAGAATGCATGCGCGAGAGAAGCCTGTGGAAGCAAGAAGACCTTGGGGGACACAGAGCTAGGCCAGATACACACCTAAGAGAGAAGGATCCCCTGTCCTGTTACTAGAAGTGGGCTCCAAGGCTGAAGGTTTGGGTGTTTGGAATCTGAGATCCCCTGTTTATGAGGGAGGATTTTACTGGAATATTCTCAATGCTCTCCCTGCATTAGCGTGGATATTCATCTGAACTATTTCAAGTTGTTCCCAGGACAAGGGAGGTGTGGTGGTGGTTCAGACTACACCTCAGGTAGAATTTCAGTCATGAATATCCCCTGGTACTTTCCATGACTGGCTACTGAGGCCAGGAGACTTATAAACACAACACAGTTTCTGACCGGAAAGCTGTCACCACCCCTGGAGAACCAGGCAAAGAGCAAGCACAACAGAGAACATGAATGTTCCCATAATTACCCCTGCTGGTGTGTGACTCTTGCCTTGATCCCATGACCTGCTGAGGCCGTGGAATGTGGGCAAGTAAGAAGGCACTAGTTCCAAGCATAGCAATGCTTGCTTCTGCCTGCGTTGCTTGGCCATTACTGAGAACGGGTGTTTCCAGCTCTAAGAATACTGAGAGCAACATGGAGGCCACGCGGACTCCGCCTGTGTCTCGGAGTCATCCTCAGCCCTGCCTGGTCTTGACTAGTCAGCCTGTATGTGACATAAAGACTTGTGAGTCATGGCCAATGATCACTTTATGTCGTCAGCACTGGGGATAATCTGCTACGCTGCCTTGCTATGGTCATGGTTGGCTTGCTTAACCAGCAGTTGTGCGGTGTGAAAGGCCCAGGAGCCTTTTAGACAAGCAATTGGTGGACCATGCCTAGGGTAGGAATGCTTCATGAACTTGTACATGATATTCACTTTTTTAGATTCTCATCCCTTCAAGATATTCTTGCTCTCCCCTCCCCTGGCAATACTTTAGAGCAGGAACTTAGCACTATGTAGAATCTCTAAGTGTGTGTCAGAATTGTGTATAAAGTAAGAGTCAGTCTCCAGGTCTATGTCATTCACTTAAGGATCTTCTAGATACTGAAGACTGAGGATGCTCAAGACCCCTATGGAAGATGGTGCAGTACCTGTGTATGAATTGTATAACCTTCCTGTATGCTTTGAATCATGTCTATGCCACTTATGATAACAAACACAAAGGAAATGCTAGCTGTGCTGTTGCTCTAATGTCTTGCTTAAGGAATATCAAGAGTGGTCCATGTCTGTGCATGTATAGCAGAGATGGTGAGAAAGAATAGGAAGGGCCCAAGTGGCCCAACCACGTTTTATGACTTTGGCAAGTAGTCTTAGCAAATGGGTTTTTTAGATATAATATTGTTCTGTGAAAGGGAGGGGAGGTGGGAAGAAAGCCCGAAGGACAGGCCTTTATGAAATGCTGTCAGAACTCTATAGTAAAAAATCTTCTGTCATGGGTCTGTAGGGGTGCAAATCTCCAAATCCCTAGGTCTACAGCTCCCTTGCTCAGACAAGCAGACTCACCCCTCCATCTGGTACTTCACCCCAGTCTCATCCCCTCTTCAGACTCCCCCTCCTCCCACATAGAAGGTTGTATCTGGGAATGCAGCAGAGATGTGTAATTTTCTCAAACCCCCTTTTCTGTTGGAATTTAGACAAAGCAAAGCTCTCCAGATAGGAATTCCAGTCACACGTCTTTAAGGGTATCTCTGACAGGACACACGGATCTAGCTGCTTGCTGGCGGCAGGTTGGAGTCATCTGGGGGGAAGAAGGATTACTAATTTGGGGATCCCCCTTCAGCTGCAGTTTCTCAGGGTGTTAGGTACTTTTTGAAAGCTTCCAGGTGATCCTAGTACGTAGTCATGCTGAGAAACACGAATCCAAGTGGGGACTTCCTGAGAAGACCCAAGTGAATCAGAATCTAGGGCCCAAGAATCTCCTAACTTAACATGCGCTAAACAAGTCAGTTATGCGTGGCAAGTTCTGCTTAGACACCGTCTGAAGACACAAAGGGGTAAAGGGTGAAGGGCAATCACCTCTACAAATCATTTCTGCATACTTCAGCAGAACTATCTTAGTGAAAAAGCTTGGCCCCGCTTCCGAAGATGATATGCGATCACACTAATGTACCAAAGTAAGACTGAGGGACTTAACTTTCCTTGGAGTTTTTCCTTTCCAGTTTTTGAATTTTTAGATGTTTCTTTCTTTCTCTTTGGCCACCTACCCGCGTTTATCCCATCTTTGATGAGGCTGAGGTTAGGAAACCAGATGCCACTCTACCCTAGGCAAGAGACTCAATTTCCATCCTGGGAAATGACAACTTGAGAGGGAGGCATGATCAAGGAGCAGGTGTTCCTCTCAGCAATGGACATGGCCCAATAATAAGACAGACTTGGTAGCTTCTCAGAGAACCCTGAGAGATTCAGGGATGAGTTCCTAAAGTTTGACTTTCATCTTGCCTCGGAAGCGTGTTATTACTGCACCATGGGCCAGCACCCGATACACGGCCACATAGTTAATATTCAGTGACCCAGAAGAGATGGAGTTCCTTGTGTGGATCCCCACTGAGATGAAGAACTCTACCTCGAGGCTAGGGAGAGAATAGAACGTGACCTGTGTTTTTGAAAAAATGAAGGGTTTTAAGGTTGAGCCTGTTCAGTACAATCAGCTTAGGCCTTCTTGAGACTTTATCCGGATGCTCCTGAAAACATGACAACGCTGTCCCATGCTCAGTGGAAAGAGGGCTTCAGTGGCCACCCATCTTATGACACAGGTTGCCCCAGTGTCCTACAGGAAGTTACAAGGCTTGAGGCAGACTCACACCTTTTGTCTGCTCTGGTAGAGGCCTGTAAGGCTTTTCACCACAGAGTGGGTGGAAAGGTCTGAGAATCATAAGAGGTTAGAGAAACCTATGAAGCTCTGGCTTCCCTGACTTGATTGCTACCTCAGGGCCACCCCACAGAGCCCCTGAAGGTCTATAGCCAGCTCCAATAGGAACAGTGATATCAAAGTCGGAAACAGTGCACATAAAGGAAGGGAGCCTGCTCTCTCTGATCACCTCGGGAGGGCACGCTGAGAAGTGCCCCACGCTAAACCCAAGCTCAGTCTGAGCAGGAAATGTCACCACATGAACTGAAGAGGCCTGAGGGTCCTTCAGGCTCTACTGCCTTCCTCACAGAGTCACTGTCACCACAGAGTCACACCAGGAGAGCCTCGGCTTAAGTAACCCTTGACCCGCAAACAGGGTAACAGTTTTATTATATATGGAGTTTCCTGTTCTAGTCTAATCCAACTTCTTGGCCTTCATTGCAATGCCAGCTGCCCAATGATGGGTATAAGTGGGCAGCCTAAAGTCAGGAGTTTAACTTTCCTTCCAGTTAACACCTGATTCTATTTTCGTTTAGAGAGAATGGATAGGTTTCTATTTCTGTTTAGAAAGAATGGATAGGTTTCTTCATTCACTAACTTACTTTGATGGTACCAGTTCTAAACTCATATACATCCCTAACAGACAATCTCTGAAAATACAGGTTGGCTCTGGAATTGCTAGGGAGACAGACTCCTTAGACCCCACCCTTGTCCATGAAGATAGAGGGGAGCACCTTCTTGGTCCCTGGGGCTCAATGTTTATTCAAAAATTGAATCTCTTCAGGGTCACGATCCTGTGTGCCTTCTAAGGGTGTTATCGGGGCCTACAGGAAGCTCCCGAACTTTCCTGGGGTTGGGGACAGCCGCTATCTTTTTTGGGGGCAGTGTTTTTTAATCAAAGTACTATGAAAACCATGCTAAGAAAGGGAGCTGGGCTGCAAACACAGACAAGTGCCATTGTTAGGATCCAGAGGACAACCCTGTGCGTCCCAGGCATGGCAAACTATAGGTTTCTAACCTATACCCTTAGGAGAGGCATCAGGACCACATGTTACTAGAACTGCCAAGGAGAGATTTCAATGCCTCTAGCCGTTGAGCAGCCAGAAACAGATATTGTCAGTCATGAGCTATTAAAATCTCTGAAGATACTAATCTTGAGGGTGGAGGGTGGGATGAGAGATGAAGAAAGCTCTGATTTCTCAACCCTGCTTTCTAGCTTTAATGAGAAACAGGCTCTGCAGGATCACGCTATTTAAGCCATTTCCCTCACAAAGCGACTTCATGAGCAGTCCTGGGTGTCCAAGGCGAGCATCTCGGATTGTGTAGGCTTCGCTCCTCGCCCCGTCCGAGTGACCCAGGGACTCTAGTCTGTGTTCTGCTTCCTTGTGCCCACCTGAGCGTAATCCCCTCCAAAGCCTCCCGTGGAGTTGCTTGTTTTATTTTCTACCTTGAACGGAGCAGAAGAACCCAAGGCCAAGGAGGCACAGTAGCTTCCTGTGAGCTGTGGTCCCACCACTGGCAGGGCAAACAGGTAACAGGAAGGGCTGAGTGGACGGGTATTAATGAGAGGAGACCCTTTTGCTGGTTTCTCATCCATGGCCTGTTCAATCTGCCCATGTAGAACCAGGAAAATCTCCACGAGGAGTAAAACCTGAGGACTTCCGGCTTCTAGTGATTTGTTAAACTGTCCACAAATTCAGCAAATGAGTTGGGGAGGAGCAGGATGGTGAATAAAGTGGATTCCTTATCCACATAGAGTTTGTGTGTGTTTAATGAAGAATTGCTACAAAGGACCACAAAGCCAGAGAGGAGGGTGTGGAGGGGCCACTAGGGCCAGAGTGTAACGCAAGGCTCATGCTGAGGGTGAGGAGAGACCTCACTCAGAGAGTGGTGTGTGGGTGCATGCCTGGAGGAGAAATAGGTACAAAGAGTTGCCCAGGGCTGGAGCTATTGAGATGCATCACTGGAGAGACAAGACACTTGGGACCTGAAATTTTTGTTCCAGGCAGGTGTGTGGGAGACACCCAGGGGTTTAATGTTAGGCACCTTCAGAAACATAGCCGCAGGGAGAGAAATAAAATGGTTTGAGTTTTCTTGTTTGAAAATTTGTAGACCAAATGTTCCCCATTCTATGGTGCAGTTTCAAGACTCCATTCTATCCCCCAGGACCATCTTTCCACGGAAGCTCATGTTCCTACCAACTCTTCTTTCTCCTCTTGTAGGCTCCGAGAGTCCCGTGCCCTTGGGAAGTTAGTGCAGACAATGTTCATCTTGTGTGTGTTGATGACTTGCGTTTCTGCTCTCACCACTTCGCCAGTGGAACACACAGAAAGGGTTTCTGGAACCCCCACTACGCCAGAGAAACACATAGGTGAGAAACAACCACTTCAACAGGGAAAGGGCCTGACCCCGTGTTTCTGGGGAGCACAATTCTCTAAACAAATATACATATTCAGAATATGGCCAATCTGCCCTTATTTAAAGAAACATTTGTTATGGAGTTTGAGACCCCTGGAAAAAGACCACAGCCTTAATCCAGATTGTAAATAGTTAAGTTTAGTGAAGCTGTTAGCAGGACAGCAGATGCTGAGCCAAGCTAGACACTGCTGCTCAAGGGGGGGGGGGTGAAGGAAGGGGTTTTTACATGCGAAAACCACAAGAACACCTTGAGTATCAGCACAAGCAAATCAAGAACTGTTCTGCTCTGCCAAGATTAGGTAGCCAAGGCTACCTCAAAATAGTCCTTGAATGTCTATATAAGAAGGTTACAGAAGCAAAGCAAGTCTTCAGTCATATCATGGAAGTGGGTGGTCATGAGTGTGTATTTCTGGTTGGGAGTCACTGAGTTACTGAGATAAATTATTGGGGCTTATCTTTCAGGGACTGGCATCAGAGAGAAATGGCTAGTGGTTACTAAGGTGGAGGCTTAGCAGAAAATAGAATTTCTTTAGCCATCACACCTTTGATTTGAAATCTGTCTCAACCAACCTGTTTTATCTGTACTTATAGAGTTCGACGTTTAATATCAACAAATGAAAATATAAGACCATGTATTTAAATCTTTAAAAAAGAAATTTAAGATGTTTTTATTTCTGTGTGCATGCACGTAGGCGTGTGTATGTGTACGCCCATGTAGGCAGGAGCCCTGAAAGACCAGGAGAGAGTGTCAAATCTCCTGTAACTAGAGTTACAGGTGGTTCTGAGCTTTCTGACGTAGATGCTGAAGAATGGAACTCCAGCCCCCATTTTTAAAAAATAGCATTGTGAATCTGATTTAACTGACTCCTCGGGATGAAAACTGAAATTGGTGGTCCCCAGGTTATCATTTGGGGAATTCCAAAGCATAGTAGCAGGGAGTACTGCTCATGGGATCCTGGGTGCGGGTCAGTTTGTTGGGGATATACAGAGTCTTACTTAGATTATACCCTGTGTACCCTTTTGTTGGGACCACCTTCAGTTTGGGTACCTAGGGTTTTGCGATGTGAGCAGGTTTTGGATCTAAAGCCTACTCTCTCTGACTGGCAGAGCTTGGAGACAACTGCCAATTTCGTGGCAGAGAGTTCAAATCTGAATTCCGGCTGGAAGGTGAGCCTGTGGTTCTGCGGTGCCCTCTGACGTGGTCTTATTCAGATGCTGCCGCCAGTTCCTACCCCTTTCTGACCTGGCGTAAAATGAACTCATCTCAGCTGATCCCGGGAGATGAGCCAAGGCTGTGGGTAAAGGATGCCTCCCTCTGGGTTCTGCCAGCAGTGCAGCCGGACTCTGGGACCTACATCTGCACATTCAGGTAAGACCCTCTGGGACGGGGTGGTGTGGCTCCAGGCAGAATGGAGTCGAAGGTTCTCAGCACACACGGATGGCAATTCATGCTTTGTTCTCCTTGGGGTCCCTGCAGAGCCCCTGTGCTGGTTAGGGTTTATTTATTTATGTTTATTTCTTTGGTCAACTTGACATTAGCTAGTTTCACGGAGAAAGGGAATTCCATTGAGGAATTGTCTCCATCAGATTGACTTATAGACAAATAGGTGGAACTTTTTGATTAATGGTTTATATAGAAGGATCGAGCCCACTGTTTTAGTCAGTGTTCCTCTGCTACAAAGAGAAACCATGACCATGGCCATCTTTACAAAAGAAAACATTTAACTGGGGCTTTCTTTCAGCTTCAGAGGTTTAGCCCATTATTACCATGGTGGGAAGCATCATGGCGTGCGGGCAGACATGGTGCTAGAGAAGGAGCTGAGAGTTCTACATCCAGATCTACAGGCAACACTGGCACTGGCTTAGTCTTCTGAAACTCCAAAGTCCACCCCACCAGTGACGCACTTCCTCCAACAAGGTCATGCCTCCTAATCCCTCTCAAAATAGTGCCACTCCCAAATGATCGAGTATTCAAATACATGAGCCGCTGGGGGCCATTCTTTTTCAAACCACCACACCCACTGTAAGCAATGCCAATGCTAGTCAGAAGGTTCTGGTTATATAAGAAAGGAGGCTGAGTCATTCGTGCAAAGCAAGCCAGTAAGCAGTGTTTCTCTACAGCCTCTACTTCAGTTTCTGCCTCCAGATTCCTGCCTTGACTTCCCTTCATGATGGAATGTGAGCTGAGAGCTGAAATAGGTCCTTTCCTCTCCGAGGTGCTTTTAGTTAGGATGTCTATCAGTGATGGAAAGTCAACCAAGACAACACCTCGCCTGTGGTGTGTTTGATTTCTGCTCAAATGTCACTTCTCTGGAGAGAACTCCCGAGCTGATGCAGCATTCGGTCCTCTCTCCTTACACTGATGTCATTTTTCTTGACCGAGTTTTTCCCATCAGTCACACCTGTTCTGTGCACATGTCCGCCATCAGAACACGAGCCACAGAAAGAGGGGTATTTGCTTTGTGTCCTTCACTGGTGACTCATGGTAGAGAAACAAGACATAGATGGAAAATCCCAGGGAGAATTTTAGAACAGGATGGAATCTTAGAGATAGCTGAATCCGAGTGATTATTGCACAGATAGAGAAAGTGAGTATGCATAGAAAATTCTTCTAGAAAGGAGCAGGGGATAGACCATGAATCTGGACCAGTCCTCCCTATTTTATATCCTATTGCTTTTGGAAAATATTCTTACACACATGTAACATGGACCCTGCCATGTTAACTGTCTTTAAGTGTGCCACTCAAGCAAGTTAAGTGCTTCCATATTGTAGCACCACTGTGGTCACCATCCACCTCCAGAGCATCCTCTTCTTCCCAAACTGAAGCTTGGTCCTCATTAAACTGCAGCGTCCTTCTGTTCCTCACCCCCTCACCCCTGCAACCACTGCTCTACCCTCTCTCTCTGTAAATCTGCCTCTCTAGATGCTTCATGCAAGTATTGGTGCCCCTTCCTTTTCACGACTGATGGGTTGCTGTCTCATGGTGCAAACAACTTCCTGTCCGCTTGTCTGTTTGTCCTTCTGTGAACACTCAGGTTTCTTCTGCTTTGTGGCCATCTTCAGTAATGCCATTATGAACATGAGCTTTTGTTCATGTTTCTGGATCATCTGGCGGTTTATGTCTGATCTTAATCTGTTTCCCACAGCAGCTGCATTGTCTTCCATCCCCACCAGGGTTCTGCTGTTCTCCATGCTTGCCAGTGCTGGTTGCTCTTATTTTTCACAGGTCTGTTCTAATGGGTATGAACTGGTAGTTTGTGTCCTTGGCTGTAGTCTCCCGGTATTTCAGCTTTCCATGTCTTTTTTGGCCACTTGTGTATATTTCTTGGAGAAATGGCTGCTCAAGTCTTTGCCAGTTTTGAGAACTGCGCTTTATTGCTTGCTATTGAGTTGGAGGAGTTTGGAATGTCTTCTCCTGATTGGCTGTATGACTTAGGGATCCTTTATCTCCCTCTCTGGCTTGCTCATTCACTCCATTGATAGTTTCCTTTGGAGAAACTCATTTGCATTTTGGTGAATTCTCGATTATGTACTTGCCCTATTGTTCATGTTGTCTGGGATCAGGAAATCATGAATGAATTCAGAGTTATGAAGCTTTCCCCCGCGTTTTCTTCCTATAATTCTATGTTTAACTCTTGTGTTTTGGGTGTCTCGTACATTCTGAGCTATTTTTGGTACACAGTGTGAGGCAAGGGTCTGGCCCTGGTTTTGCATGGGGCTCTGCTGCTCTCTCAGCGCCATCTATTAAGAAGATTCTTTCTGCAGTGATTGGTGCTGATGTGTCCCGCCGCCTCTGGAAGGGTAAAGTTGTTGATTTCATGTTGATGATCTTGATCGTTTCCTGGCACAGTTCTTCTGAAAGGATTAGGGCACACCCTTGGCATGCCTGGAGAATAGCCTTCCTTCTTGAGATGGCTGCCTCTGTTCCTGGGCCTCTGCTTGTTCCACCTACTTGCTGGCTTTCGAGTTCCTCTAGATTTCATTAACTCATTTATGGCAAGATGGCCCAGAATACTGATGCTTAGAAGGAGATCTAGACAAGCTGACATTCTTAGCATGAATGGAGGAAGCTCAGACAATATCAGCTCCAGTCCCAGGTGCGGTGTATAAGCAACATGCGTGTGCTTGTGGAGTCAAAAGTTCTTTCAGATCCAATCCAGCTCTACATGGTGGTTGGTGTGCCTCACTTCCCCTGCTTAGAGGCAGGTTTCAACCTGTCCGCTTTTGCTGAGGAAGCAGGTCAGGGATCTCTTCCTCCTGTACTGGGGAAGTGGGAACATCCAACTTTGCAGCCGGCATAAAGCTGGTTTCCTTCTAGGTTTTCCGTCTGACTCTCTCTGAGGAACACTACCAGGAAGACTTAGAAGTGGAGTAGGAAAAAAAATGAACTTGCTCTGGAATCAGAAAGACATAAATGGGAATTTTAGCTGCTCCTCTGTGTATCCTGATACTTAAGTCTCTGTTTTCTTCCCCATTGGGAGGTTTGTTAGAAGAGTTGGATACACTAACACAGCCTAGGAAGGATCTGGTGTACTGAGACTCATGGCCTATAACCAATGTGAGCATGGAGCCCCTGCAGGGCTACTGCCTAGAGTTAGGAGTGTTAGGGAGGGGTGGACAGAGGCATGTTGGCCTTATAGTAAGTTTTATGCTAGATCAAGAACTATAGCTAATGCCCTTATTTTTGTGTGTGTGTGTGGGGGGGAAGGAGCTCTGATATTGAGGTGGAGTGCTGAGAATCCCAGTGTTTAAAGTGTTTCTTGCCTGGGGGAAATGCTTGCCGTCTCTTCCAAATGTGTAGTCCTGGGCTTCAATTCGAGTGGAAATCTCCAGCAGCTGCTAGGACAAGCTTTGGCATTTATGGTTCCAGGCCACAAGACTGCCCTGCTCTTCGATGTTTATGCTCTTGCTATTGGGAACTCACGTGGCCTTGCTGTTGCTCAGAGTAGTCAAGATAATACTGCCAGAACAAACAGTCCTCAGTCTCAATGCTTTGCCCAAGGGGGAAAATAATGGAATAAAAAGTGGAAAATATGGAAAAAAAATCTGGAATTAAACCAGATCAATAATGTGAACAAGCTTTAGACTCTTTATATGTCTGGCAAGCTTGGTTTCTGGAGACTTCTTGTAGTTTATGGGATTTCCAAGGGCCCTTGATTTTTGTCTTTTAGTAGCTATAGAGACTTAGGAGGTTATTTGAGTTTGAACTTAACTTACTTTGGTTGAAAACACTGTAATAGTCATGATTACCATATGTATGTCTATATGTACATATATACATAGTTAATTTAAGGTTACTTAAATGTGTACTTAATTTACTTTAGTTGAAATCACTATAATAATCATTGCTCCCATATATGTTACTTGACTGAAGACCACTTTGCTAAAACTAGCTACCTTGAGCACTTTTCAGACTTCTTCTCTTTTTTTAAATTGTTTTTATTGAGCTATATATTTGACTCCTTTCTTCCCCCTCCCATTCTACCCTTTCCCACGGTCCCCGTGCTCCCAATTTACTCAGGAGATCTTGTCTTTTTCTACTTCCCATGTAGATCAGATCCCTATATGTCTCTCTTAGGGTCCTCATTGTTGTCTAGGTTCTCTGGGGTTGTGAATTGCAGGCAGACTTCTCATTTTCATCTCTTCAATTTGTAATGTGATTATTTATTAGGCAACTTCATACACATATTTACTGAATTTTGGTTATTCCCATTGTTGTCTTTTATTTTCCTCTTTCTTTTCCATTGGAACCCCTTTTCTTCCCCTGAATCCTCTTCCAACTTTGGAGGTGTCTTTTTGTGTGCATGACCCATTATGTTTAATCATGGTTGCCTGCATAAACGTGACTGGGTTGTTGTTTACAAACGGATCAGCGGTAACTTAGCGGCTACACAACTGGAGAAAGCGACAGCCCCTTCTCCTGGTACCCATTAGTTGCCCATAGTTCTTCAGTGGGCAGTGGGCCTCAGGGGCTCCTCCCCAGTGTATTATGCAATTGTAACCAGTCCAATTTTATAAGGCAACCCCAGATGCTATGAGTTCATGGATGCAGTGGCTATGTCACGTCCAGAAGATGCTCTTTTGCGGCATTATCCCAGTCTCTGGGTCTTGCTTCTTTCCACCCCCTCTTCTGCAGTGTTCTCTCAGTCAGTGAGTAGGTGACATCTGTGTCGTATTTAGGGCCGAGCACTCCCTAGTCACTTATCCTTTACACTGGTAACAGCATCGAGTCTCTGTGCTGCCATCCGCTGCAAAAAGAGGCGTCTCTGATGAAGGCTGAAAGCAGCATTCATCTACAAATATAAAAATAAACACTTAGAAAGTGGTTTAACATCATGTCCATTTAATAAAACAAGACTCAAAGGTTCCCCGAAGGACCTATGACCTCTCTAGTCTTGGAGAACAGGTTTACAGAACCAAGCATGTGTTTCTTCCTGTGGAGGAAGCCTCAGATCACAGCAGGGAGCAGTTGGTTACCTCTGTAAGAGCTATGCCATTCTTACAGTAGCGTGCATATCTTGCCAGGTAGGAAGCTGCAGCATATGGGATCCACAGCCAGTTAGACTGCTGGTGACTTTTCTCCTCCCACAGTGTGCATAGCACGCTCTGACACTTGTGAAAACTAGCCAGGGGGGGAGGGAACTTCCAGCCATAGCTCAGCTGATTTTCTCAGTGTCCTTCAAATCCCAAGGGCGATTACTCATTGTTTTTAAAAGTTAGAGTTAACATTCTGCATTTTCTTTGTGCATAAATTGTCCATCCAATTCAATTTTTCTTGGTTTTATGTTTTTAATTCACTTTTAAAACTTTCATCCAGTTAAGGGATTATCAAATCTCTCTCACATATATTGGTCATGCAGTGTTGCTTCTTTGGATGTCTATTGTTTGAATTCTTTTGTGAAAGTAACTTTCATACCATATTTGCAATTGATTCTCATGCTCTTGATTGATGTGTTATTATTCATCTTAAGTGGCTATTCATATCTCAGGGTCTTAACTGATAGAACTGCATTTTTCTGCTTTATTTTGTTTCCTTTTTTGGATGCTGCAAATTAGATGCATAGCCCCATCCGCAAAAGTGCATGCTCAATTACTTCTCTACCTTCCAAGCCCTTGTTTTTCTATTTTAAAAACTAAATTTGTTAATCTCTTCTATCCTCCATCCATTCCCCCTCATATTTCCAGCACTATTTTTACCCCTGACTTTTTCTCAGTTCTAAGGGCTTGATAGAATCACAAGAGTAGGATTATGGGTGGGCTGATGAACAATCAAAAACATCTTACCTAGTTAATGGTCCCTGTCCCCCCCCCCACCCCGCCTGCCATGCAGTTGTGTTTATGTCTTTTAAAATCCAAACTCCAAGTTCTCAGCAGTTTCCTGAAACTAGAAATCAGTTGGTAATAAAGGACAGAGAAGGAAATTTTCTTTAATGGAGACAGTGGCTCTTGGGAAGCCATCTGTCTGGGTCTGGTCCTTTGGATCATATCTAGGCTAGTTTCAAGGTTCTCAACTTTCCAATTCCTTTGGAGAAGGCTTGGGGGTTTCTTAATGTCCTGGGCACTGGAATGAAACTTCTGCGGGGTCCTTCATGAAAAGCACAGTGCACACAGCTTCTATATAGCTGTTAGTATGTGACGCTTTGTTTTGTATCCCAAGAACTTAAAATAATCAGGAGTTAAGCCATAATCATCAAAACCATGCAGGCAGAATTGAACGAGGGTGGGAAATCACTCTTCTCTGCATTTTGGTTTTGTATTTCTGACTTATCATTCATTGCCTCTTTCTTTTTTTTCTCAATAAACAATTAGAAACGCATCTCATTGTGAGGAGATGTCCATTGAGCTCAAGGTTTTCAAGGACACTGAAGCATCCCTGCCATTTGTCTCCTACTCGCAAATCTCAACCGTTTCTACCACCGGGTTGCTAGTGTGCCCTGACCTGAAAGAATTCATTGGCAAAACCGGTGGAAATGTCCAGTGGTATAAGGTACGTGTGCCACTGAAATACGTCTTATGGCCCATAGAACACATACACAAAAGCTGTGAGAAGACAATCTATCCATGTAGACACACATCCGCTCACATATTTAGAATTATAATATTAATTTAAATGGCGGTGGTTAGTATTGTCTATTGGTCTTTTTCTGGTTTGTGGGTAAGGTTCATATAGACAGACTTTGAAATGATTCCAGGATAAATAGCTGCTAAGGGGCTTTTGACTGTCACTTGCCTAAAAATAAGCAGGAAAAAAAAAAACCCTGTTCATGACTACAAAAATGTTATATACACGTTAAAGAAGTCTCTTTTAAAGCACAAGGCAACTTTTGGATTACAGGAGGAAATGCAGTTGCACTTGGTCTTCCTGAATAAACAGCAAGTATTGTGTGGATTCTGAGGGCATCAGACATGGCTATGTCGAGTATAGGCCTCAAATTCTAGCCTAGAGTCACATAGCGCGGTCACCTGTCTTTGTGTAACTCATCAAGTGCGGCAAGTTTTCAGTTTAGAAATGCTTGAAACAATTAGAAGACTACTTCAGAGCACGTGACCACGGACAAAAGCTCAAACTTTGGTGTCCATAAACACACCTGAATTGTCCCATAATAGAGTATGACTATGACGTCACTCAAGGTTATATTTGACTACTAAAAGCTTTGCACTTTGATCACATTTTCTTTTCTTCCCCTTCCTCCCTTCCTTTTTTCTTCCTCAGCCCCTTTGCCCCACTCCTCCTCCCTTTTCCTTACAATAGGCTTTTTCTATATAGCTCAGACTGGCTTCAAACTCCTAATTCTCCTGTCTTAACTTCCCCACTGCTGAGATTATGGGTACAGAATACCGTGTATGGGTCTATCATGGTATCGAAAGCAATATTCTTGAGAACATGGTATAATAAGGATTTTTTTTTACCCTGTGCACTTCTCTTATTTTACTGGGGGCCTTGCCCTTGAACGTTCTATTTGCAGAGAATCTGCAGGACTCTGTGTCCGTATGAGACTATGGACCCAGGCTCCTCTATTTTCTTACTCTTGCAGTATGTCTTTTGTAGTATGTCCTAAAATTGAAATGATTTTTAAAGCAATTCCTGCAGCATGCTCTCTTCATATCTCCATAGCTGGTGAATAGTGGTCTTCCTTGATATTGTTCCTAGTCACTAGAAGGCTGTTAGATCTTTAATGGCCAAAAATATATTCATCTTTAAAACAGATGTTAGTAGATTCCTTTTCCTAAACTGGGTATGGGCATCCATCCACGTCATCCTAGAATCCAGATGGCTAAGACAGGAGACTATAGAGTGGAAGGCCAGTGTGGGCTACATGATAAGTTTCTGCCTCAAGAAAAAAGTATGAGTTTCTTAAAAACATAGTTAAAAGTGTGTCCCCAAAGACAAAATTGTCAATGTAAATATGTACTAGGGAAATTCTTGGGTTGCAGACTCTACATTGACTGACAGGCTAATGTGGTCCTGAGTGCTGAAGAGCTGTGTTAGTCTACAATGTAACGTTATGATCCATTTCCTCTCAAGGGCTCTGTCCTCTTGGATAGAGACAGTAAGAAATTCCTCAGAGTGCGAGACCCTACACGCTTACTGATCTCCAACACATCCCTGGAAGATGCTGGCTTTTACAGATGTGTCGCCACATTTCTCCACAAGGGCACGAAATACAACATCACTAGGAATATTAAGCTCCGTGTTGAAGGTGAGTACTTAACCACCAATGTACCTGTCATGCCTAGAAGCAGCCCGATGAGAATAAATTCAGAATCACATAGAAGCCCTTGAATATCTTTGACATGAAGGAAAAGAAAAATACATTTGTCAACTATTCTAAAACTTACTAATACATGTGCACGATACTTTAAACAGTATATACCAGGGAGTTCTGAGAGGAGAGTTAATTCTTGGGCAGGTAAAGGATTCAAGTAGGTGTTTGAAAATGGTAAGCCTAAAACTCACCACTAGAGGAGGCCAAACCAAAGAGTCTGGAACATGGAAGGTACAAACTGAGCTGGTGAGGACACACTTGCCATAATCTTGTATATACTTCTAAGGCACAGAGATTTTACTGTAGTGATTCTCAACCTGTGCTCTGTGACCCCTTTGGGGAGGTCATCCATCAAACAGCCTGCATATTAGATATTAAGATACATTAAATTAGAAAAATTACAGTTATAAAAGTAGCAATGAAGCAATTTTATGGTTGAGGGTCACCAAAACATGAGGAACTGTATTAAAGAGTTACAGCATTAGGAAGGTTGAGAACCACTACTTTATTTTATTTTTTTATTAAATTTATTCTACTTTATGTGTATGCCTCCACACATGTGTGTGTCCCACGTGTGTGCCTGTTGGATCCACTAGAACAAGGATTACAGATTGTTGTGAGCCACCATGTGGGATGTGGGATGGGGATAGAACCCTCATCATTTTGCAAGAGTAACAAGTGTTCTTAGCCACTAAGCCATCTCTCTAGCCCTGTTTTATTGGATTTCGAACAGAGCACTGTGCACTGACATGGCCCATTCAAAGTGTCCTGGTTGTTGTCTGCCGAGGGTATATCTCATTGTCCTTCATTCAGATTGAGCACTACCTGCCTGAAAGTTGACAACAGAAATCTTCAGGATCTTGATTTCCCTCACCCCTGAGAACTGGCATATTTACACTCACATATTTACACTGGCATAATGAGATATCTTGGGGATAGGCACAAGATTAAATATGAAATTAGTTTATGCTATATATATATGTTTAAATATGACCCAGAAATAGTTTGATGTTCGATCTATCTATCTATCTATCTATCTATCTATCTATCTATCTATCTATCTATCTATCTATCATCTATCATCTATCTATCTATCTATCTATCTATCTATCTATCTATCATCTATCTATCTATCTATCTATCTATCTATCTATCTATCTATCTATCTATCTATCTATCTATCATCTATCTATCTATCTATCTATCTATCTATCATCTATCTATCTATCATCTATCTATCTATCTATCTATCTATCTATCTATCTATCTACCTATCTATCTGTCATTTTTTTATTTTGAGGCGGGGTCTCAAGCTATTCTTAGAATGGTTATGTGGTCCAGGGGCTGCAGGCTGACGTCCAGCTAGAGAACGAACCTCTTGCAATCTTTCCATGCTGAGATCACAGACGCATGCCACCAGTATTTTAAGTAACTCTGCATAAAACCAAGTGTCACAGTACGGCATTTTCCATTCGCAGCATTATATTGGCGCTCAACGAATTCCAGATTTTAGAGGACTTCAGATTTTGAAAACCTGGAGAAGTGCCGCTCAGCTTAGACAAGGACAAATTATCTGGGAAAAGAAGGCAGTAGGCAGGGTTGGCTAGCATTTAACAGCGGTTTTAATATCCATCCCATCTCTTACATGCTGGAGGGGACGCTGAGTGAAAGGAGAATAAAATATGTGGGCCACATACTCTGTCCTTGAGAATACCCAGTCTTTCTTTATACTGAGGATCAGATACAACTGGAGACTTAAATTAAAGGCAGACCAGAGAGCTTGGGAACACTGAGGGTTAAGTAACTTCCATGAGGGGAAAATAGCTTCTCTCCCAGAACCCAGAGATTCATTTATGTCATAAGGGATATCTTATCCTCCATGAACCCAAGCCTCTGGGCTATGCTTTCTTTTTTCCTGTCCTGTGAGAACCCATTCATAACTTCTTGCTTGATTCAGGCTAGTGCTTGGGAACGTCCTCCACTGCTTGTTTGTGTGTAATACTGCACAGAAACACGAGGGGGCAGCAGACCTACACAGTGTACTGAGTTGTGAACCTGGGGAGGCACAGTGAGTCCCAAATGGTAGTCTTGAACCAGAACTAGCGGCGTCACCTGTGTACTGCCTATCCCAGGGCCTCCCCCTCAAGACCATGCAGGTATATCCTCAAGTTGGAGAACTCCCTTGACTGTCCCAGCCTTGTTAAAGGTAGCAATGTTACTTTCCCAGTGGAGAAGCCATCTGCTCCTTAACTTTCACTGTCAGCTCAGCAGGTCCTTATTTCACTGGTAATTTAAGTTCTTTTTAGTAGAAGAAAAGAGACCTATGAGGCCAGGTGAAGAATGGCTCCCAGCCCTTCACTTGCTCCCAGCTGTCCTTTCTGCTCCACGCCAGGTGCTCAGCTCCTTCAAGCTGGTTCAAATACCGTGGAGGTCCTCTCAAGCCTCCTTGAAGAGTTTATTATTTCCTTAGTTAAAAAGGCATCTGTGATCAGGGCTGGGTCACTGAATTTAATACCCAGCGTGGGATTAGTCTCATGCACGGGCGACTTTCCAACCCCTGGGTCTGCTCTTGAAGAAGTGAATCTTTAGCGTTGATGGGTAGGGCAGACATTAAGGCAAAAGCCATCCTGTGGCTATCATCAGTGTGCCTTCAGGAAGCCTGGGAGAGGACCAGCTGATTGTTCACTACAGAGCAGATAAAAAGATCATCTGCCAGAGGAATGTGCAACCGTGGCCTCTTCCAGTAATGTCTCTGCCGGGAAAAGGATTGGCTTAAGATGCTCAGTTTTATGGAGAGCCTGTTTCCGTTGCCAGACAAAGGCTGATTCTCGAAATGTTTGGCCACATGGGGAAGGATCATTTAATTAACTAAACAATGGAATCCGAATCTCAGCTCGAAACCGAGGCTTCCCTAATGCAAACTCTTTTCCTTCCAACCTTCTCAGAAATGACCGCGGAATCCATCCCTGTGATTATCTCTCCCCTAGAGACAATACCAGCATCTCTGGGTAAGGATCTGCGAGGACTGGGTATCCCACATGCCCACTGTGGTGCCTGAAATCCATCGGGGCGGGGGGTTGGAGACCTGCATCTGCTGACCACACCATGCCCTTGGGTGTATACTGCCTGAGTGGAACCCAAGAACCGCAATATGTAGGAACCGGCATGACCAATGTAAGGGACCTCTGTCTTTTGCCAAGCGCTTTTTAGGATTGCCAGTATTTGAGAGCAACAGTGCTTTATTTTCTAAAAGTTACACCTACAAAAGCCTAAATGTGAAGAGGTAAATCATTTGGTAACAGTTATTAACTGGAGGAAAGAGTCCTCAGAGCTGGCATCTTTGGTGTATATGGCTTAATTCTTGTTCTCAATGTTTAGCAACTGCTCAGAATCCCTAGAAGAATCTATTTGTCAGACAAAGCCAGCAGTGACTGCAGACAGTTTCCTGTTACAGGAGCTGCTATAGTCTCTCAAGGGTCTGAGGAAAAGGGCTTTTCCGTTCTCGCCCCATGCTGATGCTGGATGTCCTGACCACCACACACACTGGCTGGATGGTCCTTAGTGAGCGGCCAGTAAAGGCACATAAAGGAACTGTACTAGTCCCTTTTTGGCATTCATGGGAGGAAAGAGCTGGCCATTTATTGAGCATCTACTCTGTCCAGTGGGAGTCTATCCCATGCCTACACCAACTCTATAGGAAGGTTTTATTTCTGCAATTCACCATAAGGAAAAGCCACCGGTGAGTCATGGGGATAAGAGTGAACTTCCGAAACTCACACTTGGGGTCAAGTCTGGATACATATTCTGGTCTGCATGCCTGGGAAGTCAGCTGACATGTACATACCCTTTTATGTGTTTGGTTTTAATAATATAGATTTTTATAGTTTTGATGTTCATTCTGGCTTCAGAGGCCTTTTTAAAAACAAAACATTATTCTTATTACCTCGGTTTAGTGTTGGATTTAAATGCTGATGTTAAACCCTGAGGCCATTGAGGTAGAGAGCTCTTGTACAGAGGTTAGAATTGGTTGTATCCCTCATGCCTACCTATTGACCAGCTATTTGAAAGCCATAGTCTTGGAGACAGTAGTTGGTACTGCCTGGCTTCCAGGTTCTTAGATCTCAGGTGCTACCAGGCAAAGAGGATTCCAGTTCTGATCTCTTGCTTTGAGGGCACCACAGGGTGTAGGAGAGTCACATGACTACCGAGTTATTTATTTAATCCCAGTTCTGGGCATGGGGTCAGACTTTTTGCTCGTTAGACATGACCTAGATTTAATGGGCTATACTATAGCAGGGGTGAGGGTGGGGAGGGTTTAAGGTCACAGGGACAAGAAGCGATGGAGGAGAGCTGATGTTCTCTCTCTAAGTATGACATAGGACCAAGAATAGGAACAGGCCAACTGCAGAAGGTGTGTCTTAAGAGTAAGAAGTGAGGGAATGGGATTTACTCTTCTTTTTCATCGTCTCCTCTTTGGTGACTCAGAAAGAAAGGTAACTTCACAAGGCATTGGCACCATCTCATGGCACAGCCGTATAGGAGCCTCTGTCTTTAGATTATGCAGTTGGCTTTCAAAGGGTTAATTCTAAACTTTGGACCTCTTGGAATGGAGCCTTCTATTGGGAAAGAGTGGAGCTGAGACCAGCAAGGGGCCAAAAGAAAGACTCACATATGGTTGGATTTTACGTAGTTACAATCAGTGTGGAAGAAGACAGTCCTTGAATGTTGGGTGCTCTGTAGGAACTGAGCGACCATGATGAAGTCATTCAAGTCCATTGCCTGCATAGACCAGTGGATGGTCCTGGGGATATTTGTTAAATAAGAATCGAACAAAGCTTTACTTGAGCAGGACCATTTGAAGAAACTAAATTTTCCTCTAAGGAAGGGATTGACTTGTGAGGGGTGTTTGGGAAGACAAAGAAGCCCTGTGCTGAGAGCTTTCTGCAGGATGGGAAGTCAGGGGGCCCCTTTCCCTGCTGGGTTCTGATGGTTGATGTGTTCTATCTTGCTATCCCCAGGGTCAAGACTCATAGTCCCGTGCAAGGTGTTTCTGGGAACTGACACATCTTCCAACACCATAGTGTGGTGGATGGCTAACAGCACCTTTATCTCAGTGGCCTACCCGAGAGGCCGTGTGACCGAGGGGCTACTCCAGTAAGTGGGTGAGGGTCTCTGCTGTGATTTGCTTCCTTCTGGAGGAGGTGTTACATTCAGGGCCCGTTAATATGACATACGTGCAAGAAAAGTATTTCTTAAAACGATATAAACTCTTGGAGATTTGGAACTTGAAAAACTGAATTTTGCAAAAAGTTGTCTTGAGAACCAAACGTTCTCTAGACTTGGAGGAGTTGCAGTCTGCCAGTTGATTCTTTGAACATTTATTTCTTGAGTTTTTGCGTGTCTATCTCAGAGTTCATATAGTTCCATTGCCCACTCTGCCACATTCATTACTCTTAAAGATTTTCATAAGTTCTTATAAACACTGTAAGGCCTTGCCCTAGTATCTGCATTAGAACTGCAGTCTTGTAGCTCGATGTGTTCTAAGAGAGAGAAAGAATATGAATTAGTTGTGTATAAGCACCCATCCCTTCAATAGGTTTTTGCACTATGAAAGTTGACAGGGAAGGAGACAAGTGGTTCAAAACTTCCCCTGCTTTATAAGTCGCAGTCTTGATATTTCGAATTAGCCTGGATTTACGTTTGGCACTCTTTTGCATTTTGGGGAAGATTAACAAGAAGTTCTTTATGGGTGTAATTAGTGGATGAGAAGGATGCGCAGTAGCACAATCATTTGCTTTCAGTTCCTTGTTTCCAAAGACTTAGCCACAATAAATGTCCAAGGTTAGTAGACTCAGCCTGCTTTCTTAATAGCCCCAGTTAACACATGCTGGCATGTCTTTATTCAGATGAAGGGATGGTAGTGAATATCTTTGACTTCTGCTAACATTACAAATGGTGGCCACCCTGATTAAGGCTTTCCCCAGACTGGCTGATGCCTCTTACCTGCATTTGTTTTTGCCATGAGGGCTGAAATAGCAATGAGGGAAGAAACCTATGTGGGATGGAGTTCTGGAAACTCCCTCTGCCTCACCATGCAATAACCGACTGGTGAGAGAGTCAAATTTCCCAAACTAGAATTTTCTGTTTCTACTTGATTATTGAAAATATTTTTGTTCACCCCCAAATGAAGTTTTCCATCCAAACCAAAAGGAGATTATGTGTTTTTATTGTTAGCAAGTGTTTTGTTACAATGAACAGCATCTTCAAGGACGTATTGTCCTCCAGGAACATGCTAGAAGGTCTCTCAAAAGAGAGCCAAATATGACGACCAGTTCTTTGAGCTCCACAGAAGTCCTGGTCAGTTTATACGTGACAGGTGTTTCTAATTTGAGAATGTCTGCCTGGCATCTTGAAAAAGGTAGGTCTACTTGCCATACGTACGTCGTACTTAATCAAAGGTCTTCTCACCCAGCCAATATTCAGAGAACGATGAGAACTATGTGGAAGTGTCGCTGATTTTCGATCCAGTCACAAGGGAGGATCTGAACACGGACTTTAAATGTGTGGCCAAGAATCCAAGGAGTCTTCAGTCACTCCATACCACAGTCAAAGAAGGTAGGGATCTGGGGGACACGAAAAGAAAACCCAGCTTGTTGAATGCTTTATGGATGCTGGACAGAGCTGCACACTGATGTTTCCTTGTGGGGCGTTGAAAGCAAACCTCAAAATGTGTGTGAGCGTGTGTATTGTACATATATGTTCATGTGGGTGCAGAGAAGCATGTTGGATGCCTTTTGCAATTGCTCTCCACCTTATACTTTTTTGAGACAGAGTCTCCCACTGAATGCAGAGTACATCGCTTTGGCTAGGCTAACCAGCCAATAAACTCCAGGCATTTGCCCATCTCTACCCCACCACAGAGTTGAGGTTATAAATGTGTGCACCCAGCTTTTACATGGCTGCTGGGGATTCAAACTCAGGTCCTCGTGTTTGCACAGTGGACACTTTACTGACTCCTGGGTGCTGGAATTATAAGCAGGCTGACACATCCACCTTGCATATACATAGGTGCTGGGGACCTGCAGTCTGATCCTTAGGTTTGTGCGGGTAAGCAAATTTCCAGGTACCTCCACACAGATTCTCCTGAGCTGCCCCAGATTGCAACTGCCCTGGCTCCTTCCAAATTGAAGGTGTATAACTGAAGCTGGAGTGCCTGGGGTGCTGTCTCAGGTCATCTCGGTGCCATTCAAGCTGGGAGGGACCTGATGATGTAGGAGTTGCATAGATTTGGAAGTCAGAGTCCCACAGAAAGTTGCTTCCCCATCTGGGTACCAGATTAAAAAAGGAACCTGGACTGTGTGTGGTCCCTGCGCTGGAGACCTTTTACACGTTAGATCACTAAGTCCTAACTTAGCATGTCTGTCCCTAGGGAGGCTGTGGCTGATTTTCAAGGGGACATTAGGATTGAGAGGTATATGGAACTTGTTTCTCAGAAAATAACAGCTTTATATAGTTCTCATCCATGGGGAATTGTAAGATGGTGGGGAAATTCCCCATAGAACTGGCTTCAGATTCTGTTCATCCCTAGGCAGAGCACGGCAAATCCTAGCTCCAAATGTTTAATCTGATACTGGGGAGAAGTTCATCAGGTAAAACAAACCTGAGTTCAGATCCCAGGCATCCATGTAAAAAGTCAGCCATGGTAACATGTACCCATAATCACAAGGCTGGGGGGCGGGGGAGGAGACAGAAGAATCCTGGGGCTCACTGACCATTCAATCCAGATAATAAATGAACTCCAGGTTCAATGAGAGACCCTAATGAAAAAGAAAAGAGAGGGGGGAAGAGTGATAGAGGAAGACACCCGAGTTAGTCCTTGGTCTCTGCACACACGTCTATACTCACCACTCATACCCGCATATGCCCACACCACTGACCCTACAATCCTCCCCACATACACATCTACCCCCCTGCACATCCACATACATACACCCACACACATGCCCTACCATCACCGCACTTGCACACACCCACACCCTCCAGAGAGAGAGAGAGAGAGAGAGAGAGAGAGAGAGAGAGAGAGAGAGAGAGAGGTGTGTGTGAACACTGCTCTAACAAACGTGGAATCCTACATACCTATAGCCCTAGTCCCTGAACTGAAGCAAGGGGGAGTCAAGAGTTTGAGGACCTACTGGGTACTGAGACCCTATCTCAAAAAAAAAAAACATCTTTGAATTGTGACCTTCTCAGCGTGATATCCAACAACACTCTTCTCATACACACTTTTTGTTATTGTGTTTTGTAATCTCTTCTTGTATTTCCATAACAGATATGTCTAGGAATCAAATACACAACACTGAACCAAAGAAATAATCTTAGCATCCAAGGTCCTTAACCAAAAGTTCCTTTATTTCCTACTTAATCCCCATGACCCCCAGGATCACTGGCAAGACAGAGATTGTCCCCGGCACATCACGGACAGCTAGCAGAGACAAAAGCAAGCTCTTTTTCACACACACCACCCCATGGGTACAGCCCCTTGGCCTTGGCTCCTTACTTTGTGATGTCCTTCAAGTAGGTTTTGCCCACCTTGCTTGTCCTATGATGTCACAGATATCATAGGCTTTGGTGTAAGAGACAAACTTTCTAGAAATTTATCGAAAGAGAAACCCTCTGATTTGTTTCTTCCCTGTGCCCTGGGCTGCCTGGTTCTGCAGAGCTGTTTCTTCTCACGGTTTCTTTCCTCTCTACAGTCTCCTCCACGTTCTCTTGGGGCATTGCCTTGGCACCCCTGTCACTGGTCCTCCTGGTTGTGGCGGGAATATGGATGCACAGACGGTGTAAACAGAGGGCTGGACTGACCAAGCTACGGACTGACAACCAGGACTTTCCTTCCAGCCCAAGCCAAATAAAGGAAATGAACTAACACGAGGCCAACCTGTGTCATGTGGTATGAAGGTCACTGTGCTGTTCAGAGGCTGGTTTGCTCTGGGTTGTTCAGCAGAGCTTTTCTGTAGCCGGACCTGGAAGTCCACACTCCGCACTTCTCTGAAAATCATGCTGGGAGCAAACGTGTAGGGAGTAGGAGCTGCCCTGTCCCTGTCGGTCCATGTATGAGAACAAGCCAACAGCAGCCGTTGAGGGCTCGTGGAAAACGTGCCCACTGGGCCTGACCCTTAGTACAGTAATGTCCTTCTTCACCCATCCAAAACAACCACTAAAACAAGGAGCTATTAGTCTTGAATAAGAGGGAAACCCTCCAGAGTGATTTGAAAGTCCATCTGCCCTTTCAATTAAATTGTGCTAGAAGTCTGTTTAGTCAGGCTGATGGGAGATACTGGGGGCACAAAGATGCTTAAGACACAATGTCCCCAGAAATTTTGAATGCTGGAAGGACAATTTCGAAATACTGAAACGGAAGAGTAAGGATTAGTGATTGAAAATGAACAATTATCTTTTCGCAGTGGATAGAAACCACCACAAGAATCCCCAACCGGTCGAAACTGCCGAGAACAGCTGCCTACAGAGTGTCCATCTCCTACTGTTACATCTACAACACAACCCTAGACTCAAGGCTCGAGAAACATCTCAGAGGGCTAGAAAGGTTGTAGGAGTCAGAAGTTGAGGTCATTTGCGGTGAGGCAGGGTTTTCTATAAAAACAAGGAAGTTGCACCTACGGAATATCAACAACACGGTGTTCTAAACAAGACCCGGATAAGACAACAGCAAAGGGAGACAATTCACAAGCCCTAGATAAAGAGCTCCAGCTAATTACTGGCTGCCGAGGGAGAAAGAATCAGTCTTCTCCAGGCTGAGCCCCAGTAGATTATTCGCTCCCAAGTGGTCAGCTTTGAACACACATACACATGAGCAACGCTAAATGGATGTGGCAGATTATAGATGTGTATGCATACACATAAAATACTAATAATTCAAGCTTAGGTCATGAATTTGAGAGGGAGGTGGGGGCACAGAAGGAGTTGACTGAGGAAGAGGGTTGGGTATGATGAAAATACAGTACTCATGTGTACCAAATTCTCAAAAAAATGTACAAAGCAAAAGAACAACAAAATGTAGCTTGCTTAAAAATTCGCTACTTTTTCACAAACAATAGAGTAGTTGAAACATTAAATTTAAAGTTACTTAGCTGAGAGGCATTGTTCTTAGTATGTTTTGCTACTGTCTTAGAATGACTTCTCTTGCTTTGAGAAAAACCAAATGGCCAAAAGCAGCTTGGGAAGAAAAGGGTTAATTTGGCTTGCAGGTTAGAGGCCAACAGCAGGGGAAGCCAATGTTGGACTCAGGGCAGGAGCCTGGAGGCTGGAAATAAGCAGGGACTAGGGAGGATGCTGCTTACTGGTTTGCTCCTTAGGCTCACCTATAGTTCCCTTTCTCATGCCTTCAAGGACCACCTGCTCAGGGATAGCTCCACCCACAGTGGACTGGGTCGTCCCACGTCAATCATGGATCAAGGTAATTTGCCTACGGCTCATTTTGTTGGAGGCATTTTTTTCAGTAGATGTTCCCCTTCCCAACTCTAGCTTGTATCAAGCTGACAAAAAACAAAACAAAACAAAACAAAGAAAACACTAAGCAGGACAGTTACTGTAACAAATTACAATAAATGGGGAGGGGAGTTGGCTTTTATAAACAATGGGAGTTCATTTCCTACAGTTCCGGAAGTTGGGAGTTCAAGATCATGAAGCTGCTACTTCCTGGTTCGCAGAGAGCTGCTGTACAGAACAAGCTCCTTCCAAAGGCCCCGCCTCCCAACACCATTCTACGGAGGATTAAAATTTCAACACAGGAATGTCAGGAAGACACAAGCAATCTCGTAGCAGCCACACCCTTGTCAGTGTGAGAACACGGGTAGGAGACACACACACAAATGCTTGTGTCAGTGATCATCAGATGAAGACTAACGAGTTACCTACGAGCTCAACACGCTCACACCCTAACCGGTGTTAATGAATAAGAGCAAGGCTGTTTGCAGGCAGGCACGCCAGTACCCCATAACTCTTTTAGCAATTTCAGAATAGGAAAAAGGCAATAAGGAAGAAACCAGTGAGCTGCTAGCTAGGGTCAGCTTGAACATGTTTCTAAGATCCAAATATCTCTTAACCCTTTCTGCCCAGTGATGTCATGCTGGTGATGGAGAGCCATTGTGAGCTCATTCCGCCCTAAAAAGAAAGGCCTATGCCACAGACAAGCACTTCCTTCCTCTCCCCGGCTGCCACAGAGATCAGACCAGGTCAAAGAGTGCCATTCCCGGCAATTGATCCCAGGCAATCCTTTGAAAACAGAATTGATTAGAGTTATACAACTGAGTGTCTTGACGCTAAAGAACTATGCATCAATTTTCAATTATAATTGTTCGTATTGTAAGACAAGGAGACTGTTAATGGAAAATTATAGTGTTTTGTGTGATCTTTAGGATTCTGTTACAAAGGATGGTCGGAATCTGGACTGGTTTTTAGTCTCTTGGTCAAAGAATTGAAAGAAAGTGGTGCATAGAGTAAAAAAGGTTAGCAAGGAAGCTTTATTCAAAGTGCATTGATAGTGCAGGTCAGCCCTACACTGGTAAGATCGACAGGGGTTCAAATGAGTGAGTCATTTAAAGGCCTGACTATCTTCCCCGGGACCTTCTTGTGCGTGATTCAAAAGAAGAGGAAGTGTAGTTCGTAGGGCAGAACTAGAGCGCGTCTCTGTTGTAGTTGACCAATTATGTTGCATAATCATTTCTCCTGGTGGGTCCCTTTCCGTGTTATGCATCTATTTGATTACAATCGTATGCGCACCCAGTTATGCATATGCATAAGATGGTAAACAGAGGATTCTTCTGGGCAGTTCACTTAGGGACAATGCGGTTTTGCATCATTACAAAATGAATCCAAAACCAATCCAGGCTGAATGGCCTGTCTACCTTCATACCTCGACATAAGCCAAGGGTGACTGCACAGAATCAAGGTTTGATGGTCAGTAAGAAAATGGAGAACACACTCCATTGTTGGGAGTTGGCTGTGCACATAGTTTGGTTCAGGTTTGGGTCCCAGGTTGCTGAAGGGTTGCTAGGTGCATTGTTTGGAGTGAGGTGTGTGCATAGGTTGAGCCAAGTGGAGTTCCAGGTGACTAAACTGTTTCCCATGCTTGACTGCCTGAGTTACAATGCCATTACCTGCATCTAGACAAAGATGAAAGTTGGAAATAAGGAATTGAAGGAGTGCTATCTTTGCTGTGTGATCCTGGGCAAATCCTTTTATTTTGCGGACTACCACTTTTCCCATTCGAAAAGTTGGGATGATAGCAAAAACTCTATTAACTATTTAGCTATATTTTGTGTATTTATACCTTTTCTTTTTGAAATTAGAAGTCAAACCAGGAAGCATCAACGGAAATCAAAACAGTTGTTTTGCGTAGGCTACACACAAGCAGACCACATCTTGCCAGCAGCTCTAGTCTGCTGTTGGTTTCTGTGCATTTCTCCCCATCAGAATGTAGCCATGCCTGCATGTTTATGGATCATCATTGGCTGTCTTTGCTCTTTGCAGATAGAGCAGCTCATTTACAGAGCCTGGCACATTTACTATCTGGCGCTTCCCAGAGAGAGTTTAACAGGCCCCGATTTGGACCAAAGAGAACCAGAATCAATTTCGACCCTTATTTTAACATTTCCCTGCTGTTGTCTCCTCTTGCTCCGTCCTCTGTTTTCTCACCATTTGAGGAGGAGAAGAAGCAGGCAGAGGAAGCAGTGGCTTCTGAGCATCTAGGCTTTCCCTGTGAAGGCAGAGCACATGGCTTGAGATGGAAGGACCAGGCAGCTGGGACAGCAGAACCGTGGGCTCTATGATCTCTTTATTAGTCCCTTCAGCTCCCTGGTCCCCACCTGCAGATTTTGGCAGCTTCAGCCATGATCCCAGAAAAAGAACCTGACTGTAACTAGGAGGAGCTGCCGGCTGATCTTCAGACTCACCTTGACTGTGCCTTGGACATACTGCCTTCAAACTATGTTTCTGAAGTGACAGAAGAATATGAGAGAGGGGTTCTCAGCAGCTCATATTCATGTCAAAGAAGAAGCATAATGAGATCAATACAGCAAATGGAAAAAGAGATGTTACTTTTCTAAAAGACACTGTGTATTGTTTAAGGGCAGTGTCTTAGGTAGAAGAATAAAAGAAATAAGATTGACCATGTGTTGACTTTTTTTGTCACTGGTGATGGTTTTCCTGGGTTTTTCCATGCCGTCCTGTCTATTCTTGTATAAGTCTGAAAATTCCCATATTAGAGAGTAAAATATAAGGCAGAACCAAATTAGGTATCTACTAGGCAAGGGGTGGGAATGCAATAAGTAGCTTACGCAATGGGAGACTAAGGAAGCCACTGTAATAAATAAGAGGCATGTAACAATATCACTGGTTCTTAGAAGGATGTCAATGAATGAAGTCCAGGAAATATTCATTCACACCATGGTGCCCTTCTAAGAAAAGCAGGAACAATGAAACTGGACATTTGTGTTCTCTCCCCCCTTAATCTTTCTCTGTTTTTATACACACACGTGTATAGACACATGTATGTCTGTGATTAGAAGACAGTTTCATGCATATATTTCTAAATGAGGGGGGGAAGGGAGGGAGAGAGAGACAGAGAGACAGAGAGAGAGAGACAGAGACTTGTGTCAGGGAACAAGTCAGGGACAATGGTCAGAAAGAATCGGAAGATGTCAGATCCATCTAGTTTCACTCTCACGTTGAGTAGTGGGCTATAATCACTTAGCCTATCATCAAATAAGCAAATTACAAACCAGGCCACCCAGGGAACAATGCAAAATGTGCCTGAAGAATCAAGGAAACCTGACTAACACAGGTTCATGCACTCGAGTCCTAATGAAGTATAGCAGCAGGTTGATCTCTTAATGCCCTATGTATCAATACGCTACCTCCTCAAGAAGTAAATAAGGATAACAGTGGTTGTTAACAACCGTTACCAAAAGTGACTGATACATTAAAGGTATATTTAATGCCTCATGCATTTCAAATGCCCAAGGAGATACTGGGGACTCTTAAATAGAAAAGGTGGAGATTTACTGCAAGAGTCTCAAGCCAGGAGGATTCTTACTCAAGGGTACATCTCCAAAACTGGGCATGGTACCTTGCCAACTGTAGATTTTTACAATGTGTCTGCAGCGTGGGTAAACTGCCCCCACACCAAACTTGCACTGGCTTTTGCCCTGACATTCTGCCAACAACCACTGGGCACCAAAGCTCCCTGTGTTTCTGTGGTTGCTTTCTTGAATATGTGTTCTCCACCCCCTGGGCATCTGCCATCCTCGTCACCTCTTCAGGTCTGCTTGCTACTGCTCTTGGGCTCCAAGAGATCACTGCCACCTACAGTGGATGTGGCCTCTTAGTGTCCAGGGACAAGTTGTTCAGCTGCTATTTTTGGCTGCAGCCACAGACAGCTATGGTCGCCCCCGGTACCCCCAGGGAAGTTCTTTTCTCGGAAGCTCACATGGTCAAACAGACTCTAAACCAGGGTGGTGACGGGGACTACAAGCCCCGGTTCTTCCCACAGCTTCAGAAAAATCAAAGCCAGACTTGTTCTGCTTTTGTATTGCCCCAGCTATAGGGCAGAGCTTTCAGGTCAAGGAGTGACAGACTAGCTCCAAGGACAGGGGAGAGAAAGCTTTGAGTGAAGAAAAGAAATAAAGGAATAAAGAAGAAAGTATCATGAATTTACAATATGTAAGAATCTACTAGATAAACACAGTCATCCATACTTTAGAGATAAAGAAACTGATGCTATTTTTTTTATTTATTTGTAGAGTGTGTGCACGCGCATGTCGATGACAAAAGGATGTTTTCCTTAACCTCTTTTCCACTTTATAGTTTTGCTCTCACTCAATCTGGAACTCGGAGCTTGCCATTTCTTCTAGACTGGCTGGGCAATCAGCCCTGGAGATATGCCTATATCTGCCCTCCAGCACTAAGGTTATAGGCACAGGCTACCACATGTAGCTTTTATGTAGGTGCTGGGCATCTGAACGCCGTTCCTGTGCTTGCACATCTCCTTAGCCTTGGCACGTTCAATTTAAAAGTTACTCATTGAGTGTGGCTCAGAGTAGCTGGGACAATGGACTTTTTAGACCAGGTCTTGGAACACATCTGCATAACAGCTGGCCCAGGTCAAGGGTCCTGCTAGAAATGACAGAGTAAATGTTTTTTTTTCACTCCTGGGGGCCACTGGCTCCCAAGAAGAGGGAGAGGGACAGTCACAGAGATCTAGTTCCCCCCAAACTCGCCGGCAGATGTGTATGGAATCTGTGGGGGACCAGACTGGCTAACAAAGATCCATCCCTCCCCGGAGAAGGAAGCACCAGAAAGGAAACTAGAGTCCTGCACTGCAGTCTTTTTGTAGTTCTGGTTCCCTAAGCTGGATGGGACATCCAGCGAACAAACCCATGCTCTGTTAGGACACCCTGGAGACGAGCCGTCGATTAGAACAGTCCAGCGTGGCTGCCACCTTTACAGCCTGCTTTCCCGGAGAAATGCAGGCAAGCCTTTTGGGACCTTTCTGAAGCTATTGGGAGGGAAATCTGGATTTCATCCCCCAGAAATCTTTAAAATATTTAAAACAGCATTTGAATAAATGAGTAGCAATATCTCCCGCTACCCCGGAGGCTGACAATTCACCTTGTATTTCTTATCTCAAACGGCTGCTTTAAAATATGGACATGATTATCCAGGTATGGTGGGGCCAATGGATCAGGAGGCTGATGCCATCAGAGAGGCAGCAGCATCTCTCATCCCAGGATACAGGACATGCATGGTGTGAGAGGGCACGGAGACAGGTTAGTCAGGAGGCTGGGGAAGCAGAGAGAAGATGTGGGCATCCCCTTTGTGATGCTTCTCTGGGGCGGAGAAGCACAGCTGAAGGCAGGTTCAGGATTAGCCGCTCAGAAGAGTGGCCTCTGGTTATGCAGGGCAGTGAATCCACAGTGAGAGGTTCGAGACTGGGCTCTAGACTTAGTGAATGTGCCTTTGTGTGACTCGTTTTCTGGATGAGTTATCACAAGTAGGAATTGAGTGAACCTGGGCGAAGTGGATCTTCCGGAGACAGCAGAACTGCAGTGCCGAATCATCGGGAACATGCGCTTAACACAGGCTTTCTCTGAGGTGGTGTGTGAGAAGCAAACCAAGAAATTCAAATGGCCAAACATAGTGTTGGTGGGTGTTACAGGTCTGCGATGGAGCTTTGCCTCACATATGCAAGACTTTGGTTTCATCCGCAGTGCTGAAAACAAACAAAAAAAAAAAAAACAAGCCAACAAAAATAAATATGTCCTCAATACCAAATATCATTTCCCAAGCACAGTAGATCAGACAAAATCAAATCTTCCAGGCATGGGCAGCAAAGGGCAGGCGCTGCATTGAAACATGACCTTGGGATTATAGGTTACCCAATAGAGCCTGAGATCCTGTTCCAGATTTGGTTTTGCTGCGTCTTATCCAGGGTCAGGGTAGTCTGGGCTGTCATCACTGCTGGGAAGTCTGTGACTCCAGATCCTGGACTCTGGGATGGCTTCTTGTGTACCCCTTTGTGGTGTTAACGGGTGTTAATGCAAGATCAGCCTTGCGCTGACTCTATCTACGTGACATTTTAACTCAAGCCATCTTGTAGCCCTGGGGCAGACTTCCAGAAGCAGGGAGCATCTAGGTCCTGGCTAAGCGTCAATAGTGTGCACAGAAGAGATTATTTGGGAGGTTCTGAGTGAAGAGGGGCCAGTGGATGCCAGCAGTCTAGATGATGCTTCTCCATGTGTGGACCCTAGGCCAGCATCAGCATCCCTAAAGAACATTTAGACATAACAGGATTGCTGAGAAACGAGGGGACTGTAGTTCAACACCCCCTCCCCCACCCCTGCTGACGCTTGTACACCAAGGCTGAGCACCAGGTCTCTGTGGTCAGTCTAGAACCCTTGAGCTGGGATGGCTTTCTCTTCCCCTGGCACCATGTTTTGTTACCTGTGACCCCACATGTTGGCCTTTCCTTGGTGTCAGAGCTCTCTGTTTTATTGTCAGGTACTCTATGCCCTTCTGCTGTGGAACTTTCTAGATCTATGCTCCTTTCTCAAGAACATGGCTCTTTTCTAGCCCCACTCCAGCTGTATGATCATACTTACCCGGTCATCCCCACCATCAGTGTCCCAGGGTTATAGTGAGATTGGCCCTGTCACCATATGCTCCTCTACATGTGGCTTGCCTTGGGCATTTAAATGGTCAGAACATCGTACTACATTCCTCCCTCGAAATCAGGCTTCAGAAGTGGAGGGACCACTTCCCGAGTGCTTGTGTGGGGGGCGAGTGGGAGGTTCCTAGTCCTGGATCCAGAATGAGGTCATCACAAGATGAAAGCGGGTAGTCCAGACCACCCTAGGGACTGTGCTACAGAGTCTGGACTCTGAAAACCTTCAAAACTTCAGGGCAGTTTTAAAGAATGGCCCGGGAGGAAGCTCTTGCCTGGCTCAGCTTAACCTCTTTGACACTCTAGCTCTTGTGGGTCTGTCCACCCATCCATCTGTCCATCCATCCTTTTTTCCTTTACGTACTCTAACAAACTTCTGTAGATTTTGGTCTCATACATGGGTTCTCATTGCGACTGATAAAAATCAGCAAGTCCAGGCTTGGCAGAAGCTCCCTGGGGAATTGGGAGCCAAAAAGAGCCCCAGAACATCTGGCTTCTTAATCATGCATGACCTGTCTCCTAATGGACAGCATTTGAGCAGGAGAGCAAGGCACACAGGCTTAGCTCAGTTCTGAAACTCCAAATATGGCCCCACAGTCCTCTCTTGGAGGAGAGTCCATGTAGAAGCAAGCATCAGGCAAGGGGAGCAAGTTCGACTTGCTCAAAAGCTAAGCATCCTGCAGCTGTCTCTAGCAATTGTGCCGCAGCTTCTCCGTTCCTGTTCTATTCCTGTACTGTAGCTCCTCTTGCCTGGAATGCAAAACCAGGAGAGGTTGGGATGTGGCTTTGAAGTTGGAGTACCGCTGAGCTATCTCTTCGGAGTCCAGACTCTAGGAGATGGGACGGGAGTCTTTACTTACTTATTTTTAAAGATTTATTTATTATGTATATAGCATTCTGCCTGCATGTGTTCCTGCATGCCAGAAGAGGGCACAAGATCTCACTACAAATGGTTGTGAACCACCCTGTGGTTGCTGAGAATTAAATTCAGGACCACCGGAAGAGCAGCTAGTGCTCTTAACCTCTGAGACATCTGTCCAGTCCCCTTACAGGAGTCTTTAAAAAGCACTGTTCACACTCCTGTTCCCCGTGTCGTGTGGCCTCATCTTCACAGCACGGAGCGTTTGTGCTAGAACCGGGTAGTCCTCCTCTTATGCTTCCAGAAAACAGGTTTAATAGACAGGAGGCAGTCAACAAGTGTTTATTGGATTCACACACACATGAACAATGAACGGTTTCTGCCCTGAGTGGAAGAAAGAGCTTTTTATTGGCCACTGGCACCTCTGCAAAGGCTGGGGTCAGGCTCCCATCTGGCACTTCACCTGCATCTTCTTACAGCATCTGTGTTTCCTATGATGCTGATTCTGTTTTCCTTCTTCAACTGTGGTTGGAGTGTGGGCAAGTTGAGCCCAGGCTCAAGGGTTGCTTATCTTTGCCTCTCAGAACCCATCCTGTAAGATTTACCAGAGTAAGGGCAAGGGATGGGCTTATGTAAAAGCATTGAGGAGGATGAGAGGAGCCGCAAATGGTCCTGACAGTCACATCACTGCTGTGACACAGGAAGAAGGCTGGAAGACATGAACTCCCTCTGGCCTGACACACTCCATCTGAGGAAGCTGACAGGACCGCAGGTCTCTGGTGAGGGATGCAGCCCATGGGGGATGGGAATGGCCAGCTGAACCAATCAGATATTCGCCTGCTAGCCTGAACACTTAAAGAGAGTGAGGAAGGGACACCAATACAACTGTCGAGTGCACCCTAGTTTCACTGTTCTGGTCTGGGTTTGTTTGTGGTAGAGCGTCACACTTTTCCTGGTCTATTAGACGGCAGCATCTCCTTCCTTCCTCTTTAACCCCCTTCCTCAGCTTCTCTCATAGGGTAGCTGGAGTGTTCTCTCTAGCCCACATCTGATAGCATCATGCCTCTGTTTCAGACCCCCACATGTCTGCCTCATTCCCATAGTCTAAATGCCCTAGCTATATGCCCGCAGAGAGAGGACTACTGAACCTGCCTAAAGGTGAGATGATCTTTCGGGGTTCCTGATCATGAAAGAGTCTGCGAGACATTCTGCAGGACACAGCAGATAGTGACTGAACTGCCTTTGAAATTTCCTGCTTCATGGAAATGTCTTCTGGATACTATGGGCCTGTAGGCTGAAGATGGATGCCCCAGCGGTACAAAAAGAACTTTGGGTGACTGTCCAGGCAGCGAGATGTTTCTGTCACTTCTAGAGTTTTGGAAGTTTCTTACTCATTTACTTAGGTAATATTATATCCTTCTGGAGTCTTTGATGGAGTTGAAGAATAGATAAATAGTTATAGTTATAGTTTTCCATTGTTATGATAAGAGATAAAATAGATATGAATATTGTAACTGTAATTCTTACTTGATAACTGTTTTGTTATATGTAATTTTGCTATGTTAAAGTTAAAGCCTTTCCTTTTTGTTTAAACAGAAAAAGGGGAAATGATGGAGGAAGGTCATTGGCTAATAAAAAAACTGCCTTGGCCCATCTGATAGGGCAGAGTTTAGATAGGCAGAGTAAACAGAACAGAATGCTGGGAGGAAGAGGAAGTGAGCTCAGAAATCATGCAGCTCCTCTCAGAGCCAGATGTGATGAAGCAAGCCGCCAGGTCAGACATGCTGAATCTTTCCCTGTAAGACTGGTGCTACACAGATCATTAGAGATGGGTTGATCGGGATATGAGAATTAGCCAGTAAGAGCTAGAGCTAATGGGCCAAGCAGTGTTTAAAAGAATCCAGTTTTCGTGTTATTTTGGGGCATAAGCTAGCCAGGCGGCTGGGAGCTGGGGCGGCAGGAATGAAGCCTGCAGCTCCCTTCAACAGCTGCCATAGAATCAGTATTAGAAAATACTGAGTGTGTAGGTCAGTTCTCAGCTCTTTGACTTCATCTTTTGCCAAGATGCCACTCTCTCCTCCAGCATGTGGCTAGCCATAGACACTGGCGCTTCCCTGGGGGCTCTCCATTCTTTCTTGTGCTGGGGCCTTGGAAAATGTATTTCTTGCATCTGGAAAGTCATGTACCACTCTGTCCAGTGACTGATTCCCCATTCCTGTGGATGGTCTACCTGGGAGGTCTTTCTGGATCCGCTCCCATCAGTTGACAGAAAGGTCTTCTTACTGGATTTCAGAGCACCAAGCAGCCTCCTCGGCTTGTACTGGTTAATTTTCTTGTCACTGAGACCCCAGACAAGCAAGACGAAGGAGGAAATGTGTCAGAGAGAGTCAGCCCACCATGGTCCCAGATACTGTATTCTTTGCACCTACATGTGCTCTGAGTGTACTAACATTACTTGTGGTCTTGTTTCTGTGCTGGACTGTGAGCTTCTTGAGGCTGGGGATTTATCTTGCACACCTTTGGACTGTACTTGCTGACTGACTATGTTTACCGAGTTCTAAGCACTCAACAGCCGTGAATGAATGAATAAGCAGAGGGTAGTATAAGGTTCTAGGTGGAAGGTTAAAAACCCTGTCTTTTTCTTCCACGTCAATGCAGGATGCTTGGCACTGGTTGGCTTGTCTATATTGCAAGTCCCTGTGAAAGCATCCATTAGCCCCGTATGGATAGGAGAGTGTCACAGGTTTCATAACATCCAAGATGTGTACAAGCATGGATAAACGAATGAATGAGACATGGCGGCCATGGGGATTTATATTTAGAGAGCTACCACAGTTTGTTCCCTGTGATAGAGATGTGAGTCCTCTTTCAGGCAACCGCCGCTCCTCAGAAGTCAGTCTCTCCCTTTTTCATAGCTAAGCTCCAGCCTCCGCTGCCTGTAAGTCCTTCATTTCATTGCAAAAGGAAACTCCCGATCTTCCCTTTGCTTTTTAGCCTGAACATATCTCTCAGTGGAGTTGGGGACGCCGGGGAGTCTGCTCTAAGCAGGGCGGGTAGCATTTCCCAGTCACCTCTGGCATGGTTCTAAGTGTTTTTTTTTTGTTTTTTTTTTTTGTTCTCTGGACTCAGGGTTTCCTGTTGCAAAGGTCTGAGAGAGAATCACAGCTGGGCACGGAGCACTTGCTGAGCTCTGACTAAATACAGCCTGTGATTAAGTCCTTCAGACTCTAAAGAAAAAGTTTTTAGGAGATTCCTTTGGGAGGCATGCCAAGTGCGAGCGCACTTTTCTCGGTAAACATTTGGACCGGCCCGACTTTCTGAGTCAGCTCCTTCTCAGCATGCCCATCCTGAGGAAATTCGGGGTACTGATCTTCAAAGCTTAAAGTGGGAGTCGATTTCAGACATCTCCTGGAGATAACAGACCCGATAAGACAGTTCATGCTGCTGCTGCTGCTTTCTGTTTGTGTGTATTGGCCTCTTGATTTAAGACTTTAAATAAAAATTTCCAGCAACAGACTTAAAATGTCAGCCTGTCAAGAGAAAATCCACAAAGGAATTTTCCATCACCCTCCTGGGTCCCTAGTGTCCCCTAAATCCAGGCCATGTGGGGACGGACTGGGGTGACACAGGGAGCATTTTGACTACAGGTGACAACTCTGACATAGATTGCTTTAATCACGTTTTCGTCCCCTCCAATAACCAAAACTAATTCTGGAAGCAAAATGGGCATCAGTGTTGAGTAGGAGGCCATGTTGGTCGAGGACTTGGAAGGAAGCTTGTCTGTGGGTCTTGTGGTTTCCCAGCAGCCAGGAGTGGGCAGGACAGCTCCACAGAAGGCGGGTGTTTTCCCCCAGGCTGCATGAACGGCAGTTGATGGCTTTAGATCAAGATCTGTAGCAGTTAGGGATTGATGGGACAGCAGGTAACCGAAGATGGAGCAGAGTCACTTAAAAGTCAGTCCTGCCGGTTTCTCTCCCGTCATCGGGCACTCAGCAGCTTAGCCAGGTCAGGGCTGTGGCTGCTCTCAGTTTTGGTCTTTTCCTTCAAGCCATAGGGGAACTGTTGGGGTGCCATGGTATCTACGCTGCAGACACATAACGGGACAATTGAACCTCTACTTTGACTGTTTCTTTTTTTTTTTTTTTGTTTTTGTTTTCACTCCTCTCTTTATTTCTCTGGCTTTAGAAGCAATATTTTCTGTTCACATACATAAAACCTTGTATTACTTTGACTGTTTCTAAAGGCCTCTGCCTCAGTTCCCAGCAGACTTCTGCTTACGTATCGCTGATTAGAGCTGTCTCTCAGGACTCACTTGCCCCAAAGGAGTGTAGGAATGTCATACGTGAGCCTCTCCCATTCACTTTTTCTCCCTACCATCTTTTCTGAAGGCCACTGATTTTCCAACTACTTTACAGGCTAGTTTTCTAGTTCTCAAGTACAGATCAATAATCTATTTAGGGCCATCTGCAATGCATAGCACTTGGTTTTCTTGGCCTGTCATTATTCCCAATATAATGTACTATACCGACTATTTGCATAGCTTGTGTACGTGTTGGGTGTTACGATAACCTAGACATGATTGTGATGTGGAAAACTCCCTGGGGCCTCATATGAAGACAGCAGGTGTTGCAGGGACCACATGGCTTCCAATAGGTCCCTCTGCTCTCACCATTCAGTTGATGATCCCCAGCCTGGCTCCCAGGCGACTTTCTTTCTCTTGAAGCAACTTCTTTTCTCATGAGGCTATTATTTTGAAAGTTATGGGGTGTCCAGTGCTTCCTGATTTTGGGTGTCCAGTGGTGAATCTGGGGCAGGGCTAGATGTCAGACCTGTGAGTGGCTCAGCAACTTTAGGGGACTCAAGGATGCAATGGCAATGGGGTGACACAGACACCCTGGAGTTCCTGTTATGCTAGGAAGGAAGGAGGGAAGTAGAGGAAGAGAAGGAAAGAGGAGAGAAGGGGAGGAAAAATAAGAGAGAACAATGAAAGATACAAGGAGATCAAAGAAGAAACACAGACCCAGACACATGCACACAGAGACAGAGAATGCACAAGCAAGCCTAAACATGTTAACTGCTACACACACACACACACACATACACACACACGGCAAAGAGTCACCACGATGTTAATGAGGCAGAGCAGGGAGAAGTGACTCAGAGGAGGAGGGAGGTCAGCGCATGTATCACAGCAGAAAGAACGTCCTGTTCATTTGTCCACTCATTCATTCATTTACTCATTCACCAAATACAAATGTGTCTTCCCTTGTCCCAGGGAAGGGGCCTGTCCTGTGTTCTGCCTATGTCTCCCTGGGGACAAAAATAACAGAATGACCCTAAAATGGAAAATGCGAGGAAAGAGAATGGTGTGTATTGAGTACAATCAACGACCCCCTCTGGAGGCCAGAGCATGTTCAAAGATGAGTGAGAGGTATGTGTAGGGTAGGAGGGGAAGATTCCGGTGAGAAGCAACAGGCTGAACAGTGCACAGGGCTCCTGGGGTCGGCTGAAAGGGGATGGGAAAGGCAAATGCCCTGGCTATCTGAAAATGATATCCCTGAGAGGCATTTTTTTTAAAGGAAAACAAAGGAATGCATCTAGAGGAAGGGGAGGTAGGGAGAGTGGGACTGGGAGAAGTAGAGGGAGGGGAAACTGTGGTTGGGATGCAATGTATAAGAGGAGGCGGGGGAGGGAGAAAGGGAGAGAGGAAGAGAGGAAGGTCCATTAACCTCACGCCACTGGGGTTAATGGACCAGGCTAGTATTCCTCCCAAGCATAGATTAGTGAGAGGAATATCAGAAAGACACTGTGGTAAGTTAGTGTTCTAATCACAATACTGATTGGATGATTATAACCAGGATATAAAGATGCCCACATATCTCTTGCTGCTTCTTCAGTGAAGACGTGAATCTAGGGCTAGGAGATACATAGTAGTGATAGAGCTCTTGTCTCTCATGCACAGGCCCTGGGAGTTATCTCCTCAGCACCACAGATACATGGGTAGACAAACTCACAGGCATACACAGAGACACTCAGAGACATGCAGAGACACGTAGAGACACAAAGAGACATACACGAACATAGACACACAGATGCACATGCAAACACATGTGAACTCATAAGCACATGAGTGAGTGAGCGAGCACACACACACACACACACACACACACAGTGAATTATAAATCTCCTTCCCTTAACTCTGGTCTGGATTCAATGACTTGCTTGACCAATAAAAAGAGATAGCTTTAACTCTGTAGGAGTTCCCAGCTATGTCCCCAGAAACCTACAAAGTACAGGGCCCAGGGCCTCTCCATTAGGACAGTGGTTCTTGGAGTCTCAAGTGACTGCTGAAGATAGCAGTCGGTCAGAGGCTCCATGTCGGGGAGGCCCCACTCAGTGCCACCAAGTTCCAGGTCAGCAACTCAGCCAACCTTCCAACTGTCCTCACAGTGCCAGCTGTATGAGAGGGCCTCCAGACCCCACCCTTTTGTAGCCGAGAGCCCCTGCGTGACCACTGTTGAGGCCACACAGAATGGATGAACCAATCGGGCGGAGACCTGCCCAATTACTGATCCAGAGAAATGAGAGGTTAATAGCGGTCTTGTTAGGCCCCTAAGCTTCCTGGTGGTTATTTAAGAGGAGGTAAATACAACATGACCTCACTTTCTCCACTCACTACCACAACACACTTGTTAGGAAGATATAGACAGTCTTTCCATTAATGCTAAATGCTGTGTTAAAACAGTTATTCGGACTAAGTTCTGATGATCAGACATTTGATAACCATTGGGGGAGTTTGGAAATTTCCCTAAATTATGTCAGGACTTACTTATTTACTAATTTGCTGTGCTGAGGACAGCATTTTGGGCAGCATGCCCTCAAGGCACACACTCTATAGCTAGTCCCAGGTCTGGATCAAGTGCCTGAACACCGCCCCCCCCCCCATAGGTAGGCAGGTACACACTCCATTCTTACTGCTGAACCTTACGTAATTGGTGGTTGCACTTCCTAAATCCACTTACAAATGCAGCGCAGGCAGAGCGGTCTAATCTGTCCCTGTGGTGAGCAGCTTCCCATGAGCTCTTGGTAAGGAAAACAGATGGATGTGTTTTCCAAGAAGTCAAGCAGAAAACAGAACAAAATTTCAGGGGATGCTCTCAGAGAAGGAGGCAGAGCTCATGTGGAGATTGGGGGAGGAAGGTTTCTGGAGGAGGCATTGATGCCCTGGGTAGGCAGAGGTCTAAGGGACAGAGATGGGAGTGAAGAGGAGATCACAGCCCCTCACTTTTCAGGTACCTGCGTTTGAGTTCCCTGTGACCTCAGTCACGACTCTGGGTAGTCATATACGTACTGCAGTGGGGAGAACTTTGCTTCCATTGGTTATTATGATTTAGCAAGGCAGCTTAGCCCTTTGGGGGCACAGTTATGACATGGTTCACTTTTAGTTACCCTCTTCTGATGAGGTCTTTATCTGGGTGGCATCTCCCGCAAGCCTATTTGATCTATTTCTGTGACTTTTCACTTTTTAGTAATGCTGGTTGTCAGAACTGTCTAATTCTGACCTTAAGATTGCTGCGTTTATTTTAACATCTTAGTGACTATTAGGATTAGTATTTAGAACTCAGTGAGGAATCATGCTACTTTAGTAAATTGCCATTAGTAGGTTCTCTTTTTAGATTTCATGACCTCACCAGCCTATGACAGTTGGCTAGCTTTTCAGTACCCAGCGTGACTTCCCTCCCGTCGAGCAGGTCTTAAGTCTAACTAGACAACTGTGGCTTCTCCCAAGATGTGAGTACCACTGTGGTAGTTCTAGGAATGTCTTGCCATGCTGGTCACTGACATGGTTTATAGATGTCACAACTGGGTAGAACCATTGCTTGCTTCCCTCCCTTGGAAACTTGCTTAGCACATTCTGGTACCACGAATGCTAGTCCTCTGGGACGATGCTTGAATTCTCTGGGTCCTGTGTCCAACGTGAATGGTAGCTTCAGCAATAGAGACTTGTGTTCCCTCTCTGGGAGGTAACCAAGAACAACAGCAATAGCCTGTATTGTTTTAGGAATCATTTGGGCAGCCTGGGCAAACAACTTATAAGGGAGTTTTTCATGACTGGTACTGAAATTTTCGTTAGATAGTATATGGCTCTTGAGGGGAGCATTGTCAGTCAGTCCAAGTGGCATAACCTCATGTAAATTGTGTGTGTGTGTGTATGTGTGTGTGCGCGTGTGTGTGTATGTGTGTATGTGTGTGTGCGCGTGTGTGTGTATGTGTGTGTGTGTGTGTGTGTGTGTGTATTTTAATATGCCATTCTGCCAAAAAGACACTGGCACAGAAAAAAGGCAAAAAGGCTGATGTGTTGCTTTGGTACAAGACAGTAGTTTTTTTAAGTCTCCAGTTGTGAGAAACTCCTCCCTCTTCCTCCCATTGTCCATCGCTCTGGAGAGTGACAATCTTTCACTCTTCTAGGTGAGCTGCCTTCCAAGCTCCCCATCCTTCCTGGCTCAAGACACAAAGCCTTATCTAATGAGTATTCTGGGGCTTAAGGCAGCCCCTTCCTCTGATCATGGGTTTGGTCACAGAGCAGAGTGCCTGCAAGTTTCCAACTCTCTGTGCGCTGAGATGCAGCAAGCACCAGCTGTTGGCTGGAGAAGCCAGGGTCCTGGATCCTCCTGCTCAGCTGTGACTCTTGATGATCTCGGGTTTATTTACTACAGTACCTATGGGGCATGTGTTTGGTTTCACAATCTCTCTCCCAGAGTGCACAGTCCTAGGTTGGCTGGGGCTGTAGGAGGGAGGAGAAAAGAAGATGCATGGGTGATTGTCTCAGTTCAGGCTGTTGCACTCCTCCTATTGACCACTGGGACTCTTCCATCTTGCCTGGATTGGTTCTGGGGCCAGGCCATACTTCCTGCCAAGTGTTGACTGTGTGGAGGTTGAGGAAGGCTTGTGTTGGTTTTTTGATGTCCTCTTGGGGTGACTGGTCACAGATTCCATTGTTCCCTGTATTTTATGATAACGTTAATGTCATCGATGTCTTAACTTGTTCTAGTGAAGAGTTCCCACCTTCCTATGATGGGTCACCCAGAAGAACCAGTTTAGCCCATCTCTAATTCTCCTGAGCCTATGCTCTGTAGACCAGCCACCATGAAGAGCCTTTTCACCACTGACTGTTACCTCCTGCAGTCCTGTTGACTCAGGAGGGAACAGAGGTGAGGAGGCAAAAGCCTGCCCTATTGGATTCTCCCACAGGGCCCAAGTTCTTGTTGAGTGTCCCCTTGTCCCGTGTCTTCTTGTGTTTATTCTCTGGGCCCACACTCCACAGTCTTTCTCCGTGCTTCTGAAAATCTCTTTCAGCCCCCCATTATGTCATTTTTAAAGATGTGGTCATCTAAAATTCATGCAGGTTTCCAAATATGGCCAAAGTGGGTCTGTGAAGACATAGGACGGTGGTTTGGGGGTGTTTGTGACAATAGCTTCTGTGCCTCTTCACTCTGATGAGACAGCAAGAGTGTGTGTGTGGCTGGAGGGACATTGCCGTGAAACCACCATGATTTCTTCAGGTCCCTTTTCTGGGTCATAGTGAATAGCCTGGAAACCTTTATCTTATGAAAATAGTGCAGATGACTTTCCTGGAAGAAGTTTGAAGGGAAAACTATAATCAGAAAACAATCTCAGACAAGAGACTCAGGCTGTTGTTTCCTCTCAACTGTTTCTTATATTTTCAGACCTTTCCCAAAGCTTATGACTTGGCATCACCTTATCTGAGGGATGAGAGTCATCTCCAGGTCAGAGTGCCCCATGCACTCCCTGAGCAGACCATGGAGAAATATTCACTTCTGTCAGAGGTTGGATTGGCTCCCAAACTTCCTATCTAGACTTTCTAGATGCATGCATTTTTCTTGGTTCCATGTTGAAGTCGTCAGGCTGGAATGGGAATGCCTCTGAGGTAGGATCAGAATTCGAGTTTGGGGCAGGAGGTGTTTGTTTCCACACATGTGTAGTTTATCAAGATCTGGAATTTTCTTCTCTGGCAAATCAGAATTGGGGATATACCTCTCATAAATATATAAAATTATGAGGTATTTTTATATATTGCAAACCCACAAACTCTGTTTGATATTGGTCAAGAAAATAATTCTCAATATTAAGGAAGTCTTTGAAAGCCATTCACAATGAGGCGGTTATATTGTCAGGTACCAAAGAATCACTTAGTGGAATTAGATAACATTAAATTACAGCAACACATGATACATTATGTAGTTATTTATAACAGCGGGTATGTATCCAAAGGAATTAAATCAGTATCTGTATTCTCATGTTCCTCACAATAGCCAAGATATGGAACTAATTTAAATGGGCGAACAGAGTAGGAAAATATATATAATTCTATATAATGAAATGTGTCTGAAAAGAAGACGTTTTGCCATTGTGACAGAATGGAAAGTATTACGTTATTAGAAATAAACCAGAAACCAAAAGACTAATATTACATGATCTCATTTATATAGAGAATCCATTCACTAATTTGAACTGAGCAAAGACAGGAGAAGGACAGTGACCAGAGTCCCTAGAGAGGGGCCATAAGGATCTGGGGGTTTTAAAATAAATAATACAAAATTTCTGACAGGAAGAGCAGGTACAGAACACTGACTTGATTAAAGTAGCGATTAAACTTATCCTGGGTAGCACTTTTGTATCAAACACTTACTGGAATTAACCACTTACTGGAGGACCAGCCTCGACAAATCACCTCTTACCAGGTTAGTGCCATAGGTACTGAAGAAATAGAAGCAAAGGCTACGAAGGCGCGTCGAATAACAAGACAGAAACCATAAGACAGTTCCGGGAGGATATTACAGGGATTACTGAAACCCTGAAATCCTGAAATTCACCCGCGTTTATTTTTCCACAGTTTTTATACCAAATGTAAACTGGGGGAGAAGGTAAGGAAAGGCTTTATCAACATGGTACAAAAGGATAACTCACACAGTCAGTGATAGAGACATCAAATCGTGAGCGTTGTCATCTAGGTAGCTAAAGTGCTTCAAGTCATGTATGTGTGCTGAAGACTGCCTTTCCCGCAGCGACCTCATAGTAACAATAAAAGGAGCAGAAGCACATTTACATATCCCGACCATTCATCAGGTGGCATGGAATTATCTTAATTCCAAAAGAACCAAGAAATCACCTCCTGAGTTAGGATATGTAACTATGCTTGTCAATCTCCAGACTCTGACCGACAAGGTGGAAATGGGCCTGCATTTTTCGGCCTCCACAGTGGTTAGTAGCTATGTTTATACAAAGGCGTGCTGGAGAACTCAAGGGTGTCATTTGCCCCAAGGACCCTTTCCTCTATTTTAAATTCATTTTATCTTTCTGGAAAAAAAAAAGAATTTGTAACAATTTTAGCCCTTCCTTCACCAGGTCTCCAGTTGCTCTTCAGAATGGCAGGCATCAGACTGGAAGTGATGCGGGAATGTGTGCCCTATGAACACCAGCATGGCTGGATTCAAACGCCAGCTCAGACCTTAGGATCTGACAGTGACTGGGTCCCCTAAAATCCCCACAGGAGGCTGTCTGTCTCGTTTGGTTACTCCGGAGACTGAGTGAGGTATAGAATGAGTGTCTGTCACAGAAGGGCTTCTTAAATCAGCTGGGTACATCCGTGACAATGCTCTGGGTCTCTTAAGAGAAAGTCAGACACCAGTTAAATTTTTAAAACGTTTACTGGAACAAGGAAAAAGGTCTAGAATTTTATTTTGCAGCATTCTGGGCAAAAGTAGATTTGGAATGCTCCTTTTACCATGCATATAAGCTGTATATAGCTATATATAGAGCCAGAGGAAAGGAACAAGCAGGAAAACCAACTGCTTGGTTGTAGTCACTATTTGCCTTATATGGGAGTAGTCTGATGTGTTGACACACTGTAATTGACTCTAGTGTTGCCATTGACTGAGATTCAGTCGTCTTTTGTAATATTATACTTCTAAATTACTTTACAGCTTATTTACACACCAATTTAGACCGTATTTGTTTAGTGCCTAAGTAGTTTTGGGTCAAATTTTATTACCAAAATACAGCAAAAAAACTTAAGCTGAGTATCACTTGAATAGTCTTTGTGAATCTTGATGTATGTGGCACCATTCCCTTGGCAGGGAATCTTGGACCATATAAGAGTAACGAATTCAAGCTGAGCATAAGGAAGTGAGCAAGCGGACATGTATGCATTTATTTCTTTTCTTTCTGCTCAAATCTATGGATGTCATGTGGCCAGTTGCTTCAAGCTCTCCCTATTATGGTGGACTGTAACCTGAAACTGTAACTCTTTTCTTTCTAAGTAGCTCTTTGCCAGGGCAAACCAAGATAGCAATGCTTCTGGGTTGGATACTATTGTACATGTCTCCCAGTTTTAATCAGCTGCAAACATTTCTTTTTCAGTTAAATGAATGGACTAGATTTCTCTTGTTTGGTTAGGGATTCTATGTAACCTTACTCATTGTTTGGTTAGAAGCATCACCTCAGCTCCCTAACACTCCTTTATACAAAGAGTCTGGATTGTTTAGTTGGGGGTTTAGTGGGAAGTCGGTGCATCATTTCCAGAAACATCAGATGTGACAGATCTCCTGTGGGGACAAGTGAACAGAACGCCCTTTTAAGTCAAGCCAAAAAGTGAGGTTCAGGAAACCAGCTGATAGAAGTTAGCAGCTTTTTTGATCAGGGCACATGGAGTCTTCGTCAATCTTCTCCTCTTGCAGGAAGTTGGCACCAGCCAGGACTCTGAGACACAATGTGGATTGCTGGCTGGCTTGCGTTCTCTAGAAAACACTTTAGGATAGAAAGAGTCCCATGGTCCCAAATCCAGGAAGCTCAGCAGGTTTGCCACTTCTCTTCTTAGGGGCAATCGAATGCAAAAGAACACATGAGAGGTTGTTCTCAGCACCCAGCTGGGGAAAATAGATCAAATTGGGTCAGTACAGGGAGCGCTGTGCTTACGTGGCTCTGTGTACTCAGCCAGAGTCCAGCCTTCCTAGGTGTTTGTTTTCCTATTGCTTCAACAAACACTGTGATCCCGAAACCTCAGGGAACAAAGAGTATTTCATCATAAATGGAAGTAAGTAACTCATACGGAAGCCATAGAGGACCGTTGATTATTAGCTTGTTCTCTATGGCATGACTTGCTTTCTTATAGATTATGAGCCTTGGCTTTAATGTCTGGGCCATCTCTCCAGCCCATGAGCTTACTTTTATACAACTTAGGATAACCTTTCCAGGAAGGGCACCCTCACAGTGGCCTGGCACCTGCCACATTAATCATTAATCAAAAAAAAAATTTCCACATAGATTTTCCTATAGGCCAATGTGATGGAGACATTTTCTCAATGGAAGTTTCCTCTCTTCAGATTACTGTGGTTAGTGTCAAGTAGGAAAGTTAAAAAAGAAAAGAAAGAAAGAAGGGAAGAAAGAAGAAAAAGAAAAAAGCCAACCAGTGCAGCAGGATTGTGCCTTGAAGAATCCAGGAGGAGGAGTCTGCAGACACACAGTGGGCCTACGCAGCACACCTCTCTTCTTGGGTTTCTTCACAAAGGCAGAACTGTTTGAACCTCTGCAAGGATCCTGTTTGTCCTCTGATGCTCGTTCATCCAACTTCCAGTACAGAGATGATTAAAACCATCTCTGCTAACACAGAGTAGCTGCTGGAAAGCATATAGGGTGACAGGTATACGAATAGTTCATTGAACAAATGAAGAAAAGCCTATCAAGCAGAAGTAAATACTCAAAAAGGAGGGCCCTCTGGCGACATTCAGTGTCCTGATTTAGAGAAACAGTAGAGCCATGCAGTCCTTAGGATGCTCCCCAGGCAGCATGTGAAGCCAATGCGAAGCAGCAATACTCATCACGATTCATGGTCCCTAGAGAGAGAAGTCCCTTGTTGGTAAAGATCTACACAGAACTGGGGACAGGGAACTGTGTGACGATACAAAAATGGCTCTTCTCTGGTTGGAAGTGGCATTGGATGAGGAGGGCACGATTAACAGAGGTTGGGGTGGTGGCTGCACATTCTATGGGAGCAATTCAGACCAAGCTTCTAGCGAAGCTACTAAACAAAGTGTGTGTAAGGGAGAGGTGGGGGATGAGACTCCAGGTCCACCTACATTTAATGTGTTTTTATTAATGCTATCATGTTTTGGGTTGTTATTAATTTTTTTAAGTGAGTCTGCCGGCATGGGCTTTACGAAGCTACTGTGACCAACAGGGCAATTGTGTAGTCTCTGACTGAGAAGAGGTGAGCTGGTGAAGTGATAATTAGTATGTCTGTCTGTGTGCAGCTGGACATGCAGCAGTGACCAGGGCATGTGAAGTCACACACAGTTTTTCCCATTTTGAACTGGATGGAAACCTCAGTGTTCTTGACTGCTCTTCTGTCTACAAATGGAGGCGGTTTTTAAGGCTTGCTCCTTGTGTCTGTCTCTGTACTATTCCTTTTCTAGAACAATTATTATTGAGAAAAAAAATTTAAGGAGATGTTCCAGGAATCTGAAATAAATAAACTATGGGAGTGAGTGATACTTAATTCTTAATACAGAGGAGACAAGAGAAAAGATTAATGTTCCTATCAGTACAGGCCGACATTTGGCTTCACTGTTAACCGCATCTCCAGTGTGAAGCCTATTATTTCATTTTTCTTTGTGCTTGTGGGTGTCTTGCTTGCATACATGTCTGTGCGCCATATGCAGAGGTCAGAAAAGGCTATCAGATGCCTCAGGATGGGGGTTGCAGAGGGTTGTGAGCCACTATCTGAGTGCTGGAGTCGGAACCTGGGTCCTCTATAAGAGCAGCCAGTGCTCTTGACTGCTGAGCCATCTCTCCAGCTCCATCTCTGAGGTCGTAACCCACCGCAAGCCCCCCTCCGTGCCCACATTTTTTCAAGCCTTTCTAGTCTGCAACGCAGAGCAGCCAGTGTGGCCTCAGGGACTGCTGCATGCCCAACGCTCATCTGTGGATTGTGAGGGCAACAGGAAGACAGGGCTTTTGGTGACATACTCTGGCCAGACACATTTGCAAACACCCCCAGATTTGCCTTTGCCCTTTTAAATGAGAAAACAATGGATTTCATGGAGGGGGTCAGTGAGATTCTTCTGGAGAATTTTGAGGAACCGGCTGAGGAGGGATCCGTGGACCTTTGTGTAGGTAGAGCTCATATATATAGATCAGACATTTAGGATTGTTTGTTCTGTCTTGTCCATCTGTTCCAGCAGACTATAAACCAGAGCCTACATCTCACGGAGATGGGGGTTTCACTTCTTCCTGATGCTATCTAAGCAAGGCGAGTCTCTTCTCCTACTTTACCTCTCTTCCTGTGGGTACTGTATGAATGAATTTTCTTTTTCTGTGGCAGTGCATGACAGAAGCAACCTGAGGGAGGGAGGAAGGGAGGGCTTCTTTCAGCTCCCAGACAGAGTGAGAAGGTCCGACAGCTGGAACATGCAGCCGGTCACGTGGTCACATGACATGTGCAATCAGGAAGGAAAGGATAGACAGGAAGTGGGGCTGGCTTATAAAACCTGTGGCTCACTTCAACAACTCACTTCCTCCAGTGAAGATAGACCTCTCAAAGGTTCTATAACCCTCTAAAACAGGACCGCCCCCTGGGAACCAAGTGTTCAAACCTGAGCCTATGGGTGACATTTAACACTCAGACCACAACAGGTACAAATTGGTGATCTCCAATCCTGACTTCTTTCATTTTTCACATGAAACCTTAAGGCGTTCCTGTTTTCTTTTCTTATTCAGCCCCCCTCAAATGATAAGCCATAGTTACTTAAAAGTTTCTGCTAGTGGGCAGATGTCTTAGAAGGGAATTTTCAAGTGTGGCTGGCCTGTGCTCATTCTCTGAGAGATAGCACCATTGCCATCCCCTTAGAGACATCCAGGACAGTCCCAGCTTTCCACCGTCACAGCGAAATGGCAGGCTAATCTGATAAAGGCAAGAGGTCTATTTAGCTCACAGTGTAAGAAGCTGAAAGTCCAAACAGTGTGGTCCAGGCCCTGGCAAGAGCTTCCGCCACAGCCTTCTTTTACTCCATGTCGGGTGGAAACGATGGGATGACATGAGGGCAGGTGTTCGCATCCCAAATGAGAAGCCAGAGAGCTGGACAGAGTTAGACTTGAGTTTCTATGGCAACATTATAGACTGACCAAAGAGAACCAATTAATCCTTAAAAGATTTCCCACCAGGCTCTGCCTTCTAAAGTTTCCATATCAACCAACACCACCACCCTGGGAGCCTTGTTTCAAATTTTGAGGGATACACCATATGTACCCCATCACAATCACATGGAGGGAAGACTGCCATGTCCTCGGGATGAGTCACGGAAAGGCTTGTGAGCAGTGTTTAATGGGGATGGTGGTGGCAGGCGTGGTGTCAGAACTGGCTGCAGAAAAGGACAGGATTAAGCTATTATTTCCTATAACATAATCTTTTTTGCCTTTTCCCTTCAAGTCTGTGCATGTATCTGTGTGTATTTATGTATACATACATATGCAAGCATGTATAGCATATATATTCTTATTTATGTGCAAACATAAACAAAACGGTATTTTAGAGCTCAGTTGTAAAAATGATCTATACAGAATTATTTACCAAAAACTTTAATAAACGAACTTGTAAAACAATAGGAATAGCAGGTCGGGGATGTGGCTTCCGTGGTGGAGGACCTGCCTAGCATGCACGAAGGTCTCTGACCTCTGGTGCTGCAGAAGAAAATAATATCTGCATTTTACAATTATAATGGGCGTCTTAAAATTTGGGGAAGCCAGGGTGAGGCAAAGCCCTGTCTGTCCCATTGCAGGTGGCAGCTGCAGGACTTCCCACGTGGGTGTCCCTACATAATTGGGCACCAGGCTTAGAGAAAGAGTTGGAAAGATAGCACGCTGAGCTCTGTCACCGATGATGCCCTTGCGACCTTGGACACATCACCTTCACTCTCCAGGCCTCCATTTCTGTTTTGGGAAATGAGGGTTCTCCTAAGTGGTCAAACAAAGCCCCAAACTCGTGAAATGCACTGTATGACCTCAGTGCAGGGTGAGTCTCAGGCTCGAGTCTATTCTAAAAGTACAGAGACCATACCTGCTGCATGGGCTCTCCTACACCCTCTCCAGGTGACAGTCACAGGAAACCAGTCAGAACACCACGCGAGGAGCTGTCACTCCATCTCCTTCCCTGAGCAGCTTTGACTGTGGGCACGGAGGTTAAGCGCATCTCTGGGTGTTTCTCTGCTATATGGGGGCTGTTATTAATTCACAGTGTTGTTCTGTAGCCAGCACCCCACAACCATGGCTCCTTTTGGCTGCTTCAAATTAAGTTGAGAATGGCTTGGGAATCTAGGCCAGGGCTCAGGGGCCTTGACCCCCGAGTCACTTCTCAGCAATACATACCAGAGAGTGAGGAGCAGCGATTAGAGCTTCCAGAGAATATTTGCCTTCAGCTTCTTGGAAGCACTTTTGAGGTTTCTCAATACTACAGCACAATGGTTTTCTCCTTGACTGAAGGTGTTGTGTGAATTGAGTATTCTTTCCTTGGCTGGTGTTTCCTTTGGATAATATTGACACACAACTCCAGTCTTCATAACTAAACGTCTATATTAGTGACATTTTTATTTTAGTGACAACTTCAGCTGGAGTGGGAGGTTCATACGTAGAAGAGAATTCAGGCCTGTCTAGATTCAGGGTCTCTCTTGGTGTCTTTCTGGCAGGTTCTTTTCAAACAGTAGGGGCATTGGTCATGGTTTCTCAAGTTACGTTTTCACAGCAACCCACATGAGAATGGAAAATTCTCCCTATATGCCTGACTGAAAGAACCCAGCCCATGTCCTGTGTTCCCCTCTGGACTAATCCCTAAAGTCAAGGAGATGTTCACATCAGACCAGCAAGGCTGGGGTGGCATGTCCTCATTCATTCTACCGTCCTAACAGTGTGACCTTGTCTTGGTGGTACAGCTTTCTCACTGTTAGTAGCCAGAAAGATGTTCTAGTTTAGTCCTGGTGGCCACTATGTAGGGAGCAGTCATTGGGATTACTCTTGTCTCTCCCATTGACTTTCTGGGAGGCAATGCATTATGAAGAGGAATGCCTAGGTGTCTGCCATTGTGGGAAAGGATCCAAAGTAGAAAACCAGGTTGCAATGAGAAGCTTCAAGCTCATCCTTGAAAGATGCTGAGGCCCTTGTAGGTGGCTCCACGGGCTTCAGACTTCTGTCTGAATGGACCTGCTGCCCTTAGCATTTCTTGAAACACTTGCCACCATGGCTCCCAATGAAGGGTTGTTCACACAAACTCTGAGGTGGGTGCTTGCTTTTCCTCTTCAGTGAAAAGGGGATTGGCATCATGGGGTGTCACTCTGCTAAAGAAAGCCCCTCAACACTGAAACAATTCACCCTCACTTTTTTAGGATTGAAGATTCTTTTTTTTTAATTAAATTTTTTATTCATTTTATATACCAACCTCAAATCCCTCCCTCTCCTCCTCCGGCTTCCTCCCCGCTCCTCCCAACTCCTTCCCTCCCATTCACTCCTCAGAAAGGGTAAGGCCTCCAATGGGGAGTCAACAAAACCTGGCACATTAAGTTGAGGCAGGACCAAGCCCTGCATACCCTAGCACCCACCCCACTCCCTACCCCCGCATTAAGGCTGAGCAAGGCATCCCACCACCCGGAGTGGGCTTCAGAAAGCCAGCTCATGCACCATGGATAGATCCTGGTCCCTCTGCCAGGGGCCCCTCAAGCAGGTCAAGCCACACAACTGTCACCCACATGGAGAGGGCCTAGAAAATTCTACGAATGGTCTTAGGTGAAATTTCCATTTCTGTGATATTTTGAAGACAAAAAAAAAAAAAGAAAGAAAAGAAAACAAAGATGAGAAAATGAGTATCCTGGTGCCTTGAGTATTGAAAGCCTTACAATGATTCTACCCACGCTGTCTCCCTTTGGGTGGTGGGCAGCCTCTGACTCTGATGGGGAGGTTTAGGGGGCCACTGAGCCACTAAGTGTCTTGTACCAGCTGGGGTCTAAGACTGTGACTTTTTGAAATTTTGTAACTTTGGACGCCTTTCCGTCCAGATTCAGTCTGGGATTTCTCCTTAGGTCTTTAGGATTCCGTGATCCATAGAACTCCCCTGATACACTCTGATGTTTAGAGCTAAATAAAGATCTGATACCCTTTCTAGCCTCAAAACAGGTTTGTATCTTTCTTCAGAACTTTCAGGTCACACACCCCTGACTGCTTGGGAACAAAGAGTCTCTCCTGTTTTCAAATGTCCTTTGACCCTTTTTCAGGTGACATTGACCTCCCTTCAAATGTTCATTATCAGTTTTCCCCTTCCAAAGAGGCCTTTGAAGCTCTGTCCCCTGTGACTACCAGGCAGCCTGTCCACTCCCTGCGGCATTTACTGGAAGGTTGGCGGGAACTGGCCCTTGCTTTGTGTCACTGCCAACCTATAAACAGGTGGGCTAAGGACAGCGGCGCCGTCACAGGGTTCTGGCTTCTAGCTTCAGGTGGCTTCCCTGTTGCTTCTCGTATAGGGATCTCCTGGAAGTATACAAGGATACATCTCAAAATTCCTAGTCTGCTGTGTTTACACACAACTCCTTGGACCCCATCCCTGTGAGTGGGTTCCCTCTCCTTGGCATTGAGTGTCAGCTGAGTATGACGTTGGGGACATTAGGATCCCCTCGTATCTGAGAGGGGTCTTCACCAGAGCCTGTCTTGGACCTGAGGAGGTATTTAGGTCTGCACTCCCAAGCCTCTGAGGTTTAATTTTAGGTTTTGGGTCTCTTTCTGATCAGATTCAGATTGTGACCCCAAACTTGCTTTACCAAACCACCAGCTTCTGGCCTGGAAGCCAGATGATGGGTTGTTTTCACCCATGGGGTCACTTAGAGCCTGGACTTGGAGCATCAAGGAAAAGAACACCACAGAACAGAGAGGCCCTCCTTTAATGCCAGGCTCTACATCAGCATCGGCGGGTGATGGGGGCTGCCCATGGTAGCAATGTTACCAGATCCCAGACCTCGGGGGACCCTCTCATCATCCCCTGTGGAACTAAGCTTGCTGGTCCATTTTCACAAGAAAGAATCAAAGTTAGAGGAAAAGATGCAACCACAAAAGGACCTCTCATTCCCAACATCCTTTGGAGGGACCGTCCTGGACAAAGCTTAGAGCTCTTTTGCCATGAAGGAAGGAGAAGTCAGACGAGACAAGGCATCGTTTGTAGGACCAGGCTAGATCAAGCAGATTCAGGAGGAAGGATGGATGCATTAGGATGGTGGATAGTTTTATGTCAACTTGACACAAGTTCAAGTTATCTGAGAGGAGGGAACCTCAATTAAGAAAACGCCTTTATAAGATCTGTGCTGTAAGCAAGCCTGCAGACCATTTTCTTAATTAGTAATTGATGGGGGAGGGCCCAGTCCATTGTGGGTGGGTCCATCCTTGGGCTGGTGGTCCTGGATTCTATAACAAAGCAGGCCGAGCAAGTTAGGATGAGCAAGACAGTAAGCAGCACCCCTCCATGGCCTCTGCAGCCGCTCCTGCCCCCAAGTTCCTGTCCTGTTTGAGCTCCTGTCCTGACTTCCGTCAGTAAAGGACTACAATATGAAAGTGTAAACCAAATAAATCCTTTTGTCTCCATCTTGCTTTTGGTGATGGTGTTTCATCACAGAAGTAGAAACCCTAACTAAGACAGGGTGGCTTACCAAGCTAGAACCTGGAGAAGGATATGGGAAGTCTGGATACCGAGTAGGAAGCTGTGCGAAGGGACCTGTGGATGTTTTCAGGTTCCACAAATCCAGGTAGAAGCCTAGAGGCTGGCTGCAGTGCAGACTTGGGTGGCCAGGCTAGGCCAGGACACTGGATATGAGATCTAGGCCAAACTGGGTGGCTTGCATAAAAGGCTTGAATGGGTAGCTCAGGGAGACTCACCAGGCTAGACCCTGGAGGAGGAAGTACCAAGTTCAATGGCTGGAAGCAGCACAAAAGACACCTATGGGCACACTTGTTTAATTTCCAGCAAACGTTGGCAGTGCCCTGCTCAGGTGCTCTTCTCACAAGGCATGCATGAGTTATGCTTGAGGATGCACAGGAGACTGCTCTCTATCTCCCTGCTTGCCGAATCTGGGTCGCATTCATGCCACTCATGCAGAGATCGGTGAGGGGGGAGGTAATCGTTGGGGACACCAAGGGCCTTGTGCCCACCCATCACTAGGAATGGTAATCGTGCAGGGGATGACATACCTGTTTTCCATCCAGAAGGCTGGGAAAGGGATGTTCATGACCTAATGATCTTTCACTATCTGCAGAGGCAGACCTCACCCCAACCCCGTCCTCCGATGATTATGCCGTCATAATCCCTAGACCTTTATCTTTAGTTCCAGTTAATGGAACTCACCCTTAGGGGAGCTGCTACATTCATTTTATGGCCCGCTGACCGCTGTGTTATCTCTGTCAGAGACAACACTAGATTCTAGGCTTTTTTATCTGTAGAACCCACCTTCAAGGTCACATGTACTTTGTCAAGGAGTTTCTATGGAGTCAGACTTTAATCTTTATTGTGTACCTGGGATTAGGATGATTGTTGCCTGGAAAATTTCCCCCACATTCTATTGCGTCGAAATATGCTATCTATAAACCACCCGGCATTAGACTCCCTGATCCAGGTTGACTAAGTCAGTCTGAACTGAGTTTTCTTTCTCACCTCTTTGCAGTTCCTTTCCCTGCCTGCGGTGACACCTGCAAAGACCCCCTCAAGTAAAAACCATCTTTTCGCTTTGTTTACATGGCTCAAGGGCTTAAACACAGCACCGTGAGCAAGGATGCCAAACTCCTCCACTCCCTACTGCTGTCCAGGAGGATGCTCTGAGCCAAACTGCCACCATCTTCAGTTCTACCGGGCTTATACATTAGAAAGATCATCACAGCTGGGCTTGTTGACTGTTGACATTCCCTCTCAGGAGGAAGGGTGTGGAGAGCCACAGACTCTCACCTGAGTATCCAAACCACCTCCTCAACCAATTGTATGTCATTCTTCCCTAATTGCATGAGGCTCTGGGGTCTCTGGGAAGGAGTAGAGGATACAGGGGAGGAAGAAGGATGAGAGGAGACTCCATCTACACAGCTATGGTGGAGGCCTCATTCACACCAAATACGAAATTCCAGTATCGCTGTTTTATGGCCCCACATGCTCTTGTCCACTAACCCTTCATCCATTGCCTTATTAAAAAAACAAAAACACCTGTGGGTTCCCTAAAGTAAACTTTGGTGGAATTTTATGTAGGTGGAGACTATTTGTTTGTTTCTTGGCTGTCTAGACCCAAATGATCACATAGAAACTATATTAATTACAATACTTTTTGGCCAATGGTTCATGCATATTCCTAGCTAGCTCTTACATCTTAAATTAACCAATTTCTATTAATCTGTGTATATCCATGAGACTGTGGCCTACCAATAAGGTTCCGGCGCCTGTCTCCTTTGGCAGCTACATGTTGTCTGTCTGAGTCTGCCTACTCTCTGTTCAGATTTTCTGCCTGACTTTACTCTGCTAAGCCATAGACCAAAACAGCTTTATTCATTATCCAATAATAGCAATACATATATAGAAGGACATCCCACATCAATCTTTCCTTGGTTTGTTGAGACTTTAGGAGGAGAGGGTAGGTGGTGTTTATCTCCCCTCAAGGAAAGATATTTAGCAATTTCAGTTCAGCATCCAACGCTGGTTTCTGGCCAGAGGGACGATCTTCTGTCTGCCAAGGCTCCTGGGGGACACATTTCAGAATGTCTGTCTAGAAAGTGGTGACTGCAGCCTTAGGGACAGGATGGACCTACTCAAGCAGATATGGCAGGCGGACTGGGCTGGAGTGTTTTCTCTTGCGATAAAGAGGCCTATGCTATACACACCTGGTCAACTTTCCAAATTCGTGGTGTTTGTCCCAGTACCCCTCTCAGTACCCAAATCTGCACATGTTCAAAGCCCAGAGGTGAAATGGTGCATGGACATCACAGAACCCGTGTCTATAATTTATCGTCCCATACTATTTTCAAACATCTCTGGAATCTTCATAGTATATGTGATGATATAATGCTGCATAAATAATTGTGCTGTTTGGGAAATGAGGAGAAAAAGTTCTCTGTATATATGCCATACAGATGCAGTTTTTCCATCAATCTTTTTCTCGGTGTGGGAATTGAACTCAGGGCCTTGTAGATGCTAAGCAAGTGCTTGACACTGAGTCACATTCCATTCCCTTTTCGCTAATATTTTAAAATATAATGTTAATGAATCTGCAGGTGAAGATTTTGCATAAAGAAGGCCTACTGAACGCCATATATTTCTATGCATGCAGCATATTAAAAACACATTGCAAACATAATATACTTCCTGATTCACAGTGTCTAACATATTTCCCATTGGTCTCTACAGACAAAGTCTGTCTACCCTGGTGCTATGGCATAATGATTAGTCATAAATTATCCCATAAGGAGGCAGTTATTTTTCAATAATGAAAATATTGTTAGCTATTATTTATTGTGGTTCAGAAGGCTTATGTGATTTATCTGAGGTTGCCCAGTTAGTAAGTAACAGAGTGGGAATTTTAAGCTTGGGAAAAGTCAGTCCACGCCAAACTTCATTTTTGACCCTGGAAATAGGTAGAGGCCTTTGGTCCTTAGTCTCTGCAGGGGACATTTCCATTCCAGAGCCACCAGGCAGTGCTGGGACCTCTCCTGTCTCATGAGCTCACTGGGATTTCTGCCAAGATCTTTTAATTATTAAGGTTTCGCGTGAGAACACTTTGGTGGGGAGCGCCTGTCTTTCTCAGCCTTTCCTGTGTGGCCTCCCAGCTTCAGCCATTCCATTGTAGCTGGCAAGCTGCCCTCTGGAAACGGAGACTTCCTCATCGATTTCACCCTGTGGGCGTACAGAGCACACTGCTGTTATCAGGGCTTCAGCTTCCAGGGGCTGCCTCCCGCCTCCCTGTGACTCATCCCGGAGAGCAGTCTCAGCTCACTGAGATGCATCATTTAGAAATATGCTGCTCCCTGCAGCTTCCAGGAACGGGGAGACCTAACACCAGGCTTTGGAAGCTTGTGACAGCTTTGCATATTGCTTAAAAAAATGAACTGATATTTTCATAAATTCTTTGAGAATTTCACACCATGCATTTTGCACATATTCACCCCTCCTCCCCTCCTCCTCCTATATCCAACCTCACTTACCTCTTACCCACTCAACTTTGACTCTTCTTCCTTCCCCATCGAGTTCCATATACTTCCCCAAAACTAGGGAGTGGGACCTGCTCTGAAGAGTGGTTGACCTACGGGTGGCGGTGGGCGCGGGTGTGTGTGTGTGTGTCACATAATTAAAGAAAACAGAGGTTCTTTTTCCAAGAAGCATTAAATGCCAGCGGCTTCTCAGCCCGGGAAGGGATTTATTTCCTGCCTCCCTAGCTTCATGCTGGGATTTCTGTTTGCACAGACCTGGCACATACTGTCACCGCTGGGAACTCCTTTTCTTGTAACTGCCCTGTTGTGTCTGGGAAACACTGTTTCCTTGAAGTTATCAACCACCTCTGGCTCTTAGACTCTTCCTGGACCCTCTTCCATGAAGAACCCTGAACCCTGGAGCCCTGTGTGGGATTTTTATATTTCATTTAAGCCTGACCACTTTCCATTCTCTTCTTCTCTGCAGGTTGACCAGTTGAAGGTCTCTGCCATCTTCTCTCTGATGAGGCTTGAGAGATGCTACACTTATCTATTATTATCAATAACTCCTTTGGAGTCCTTTTAATACTATAATCACCGAGTAGAAAAATAGTATTGGTTTCTCTCCTAAGGCCTGGGGCCTATTTAGGCACAGGTTCTTGATACCTTTAATAGTGTCAGATATGGGTTCCATCTCATGGACTGGGCCTTAGAGGCAATCAGAAAGTGATTGGTTACTCCCAGAACATTGGTACCATTATGGTACCATTGGGCATCTGTGTTCTTAGGCAGGACTCATGATGACATTTACTCTTCTCTACAAATTGGCATGTCGTTTAGTAACACTAGTTAATTTGTGGACAGGGGCAAGAGTATGGCTAGCATGCTATTTTTACCACCCAACTTAGAAGACTGACGTAAAGTCTTGAGGTTCCAATTCTTTTTCTGTAATGGGGATAATAGAAGTGTAGCCAGTCATTCATCCTTCCAAATATGTCAGCCGTGGGACCCATTCAAGTGCCCATAATCCATGAATGCTCAAGTTCCTTAGAGGAAAACCAAAAAGCACTTGGATAGACTCTGCATATATCTTCTTGTCTTTTCAAAATTACCTTTATATCATTTGTGGTCCCTAACGTAATATAAATAGACACCACATTGTAACGTTTAGGAAGTAACAACAGGAACAAAAGGCCATTCATATTTAGTGCAGATTAATATTTTCCTTTGTAATTTTTTGAGTCCAAGTCTATGTAGCTTAGCCTTAAATTTATACTCCTCCCCGCCTCTGTCATCCATGTGCTAGAGTTACAGGAATGTGCTTTTGGGGCTTAACTTTTCCCTTATAATTTTGATCCCCTGCAGGAGGACAGACCTTCAGACCAGCACGTGGTCTGCACATACTGTGGCTGCTGGCTGGAGAAGGCTGCGATGAGTCACGTGCCCCTGGGCTTCAGCACTGTTGCTCAGTTTGGTCCTCTGCAGGGGCATTTTGAACACTCTCTGGAACTCCTCTGATCCTGCCTGAGCCTTTATCTTGTGGGCCTCAGTGCCTCGGCAGGGGGGGGGGGGCTGGCATTTGTCCAAGCCAAGTTGCAGAAAGAGTGATCGTTGGCTTCCAATTGTGCCCAAGTGTGCACCCCAACTCTCTGTGGCTGTCTGTATCCTAGTAACGCTGTTCGGCACTTGGCTTGCCTCGATTAATACCTTCGGAAGTTGTCCCTGTCCCACCCGTATCGAGTCCCAGGCACCTCTGGGTTATTCAGTGCTCCCAGTGCTTGCTACCTTAAAGTTTGGATCCTTGTAATTTCTCAAAAGCTCCAATCATGACGTTTTATCACAGCAATGGAAACCCAACTACGACACTAGCAATTATGCCTGCATATAGCATGTATACATCCACGTATCAGTCACTAGCCAGGGCTCCTCAGAGGAAGCCCAATCCTCATGGCAGACCCATTTATCACCCCCTTTGCACGTACAGAAAGGCTGGATAGCTTGGCCAAGGTCCCAGTGATGAGAGTGCTCAGACCTGAGTCTGAAGTCTTGCTTTGCAGACTACTTCCAGGTGCCACCCCCTCACCAGAGACGCTATGGGCTATGATAGAGAAGAGAGCCAGTCCAGGAAAACAGCTGATGCATGGGAAAAAAAATTAATTGTATGATGAGTTGGCAGGCCCTAAGTGGCTGGGGAACCTTCTTTCCCTCTCTCTTCCTGACAATGAGGGGCCAGTTAGTTTCTTTCCAACAGATAAACCTGAACTGTTAACCCAGGAAGGCTGAAGTTCCCCTTTCCTTCCTTGATTCATGCCCTGTTTCTATTACCACCACAGTAGAGTTTGACACCTCCCCCCACACCCCACCTCAAAGGGATGACAGCCTCTCCTGGCTCAAAAGTGTCCGACTGGGGTGGGGTTACTGCCAAATTGTGACCCTGCACTTCCAAGAGTATCTGGTTCCTGCTCCAGTAGGAAGCTAAAGCCTCCAGAGTGGTGTGTGCGGTGTGCGGCTTGGTAAGAGACTCTGATTGGAACAGCTTCTTCTGGGCCCAGAATCTCTGGGTGACTGCAAATTAAGCGCTGGTCCCCAGAGGTTATGGCTGAGTCAAGGGGACTGAGAGCTATTGCCTTCTCAGAAGCCAGAACACACTGTGACTCATGTCCACTTTGAGACCATTTGCCAAAGATCCTTACAGGCTTGGCACTGAGCTATGGATAGCTCCTAACTTCCTAGCTCCCTTCCCCCGCGAGTCACCTCCTCTTGGAATTTTCTTCCTAGTGTGTAGTTCCTGTATGGCTCTCTACCACACACACCCTGTAGCAAGGTGCCAGATTTCCCTAGATGCCTCTGACCGAAAGCTGCAGCTTTCTGCTGGTGCCTGTATTATTGTACTCAGAGAGAACTTAATTCTGTTGCAAATATATTGACTGGGTTGCATATGGTTCCAAGAGGCAGAGCTGTCTCCCACTGATGGGGAAATAGCAATGTGGCTGTTTGGACATTGATCTGAGTTCCAGTAAACTTGAGCTGGGAGGGTGTGATTGTGCCATCCCAGTGTGGCAGGGCTTGTTCATACACAGCCTGAAACAAGAGCCATGTGCTTTAGTGTCCTGCAGAATTGCTTGTTTTTAATCATTGGGACCTGATGCCCGCCACTGAGGGTGTACCTTAGAGGCCCTTTACATTGGCTTGTTAGAGAGGTGCTGAGCTAGATAGAAACAGTGTAGACTGGGGGGGGGTCATTTGGGGCCAACCACACATGTGCAGGGAGGAGGTGATGGTCTCAGGTCAGAGAGAGGCCTCCTTGTCCTAGAGATAGCTCCTCATCGGACCTCTGACTCGAGGCATAGAGAGGAGAGAGTTAAGAGGGGACATCCGAAAGAATTTCTGGGAGTCTTGAAATTATGCTTGTTAGCCACAGGGAGACACAAAGGTGGTGCTTTGGTGGAGTTTCTGCACATGAACCTGCTCCCCTGTGCCTTCTGTCCACTTGCTTTTGTCATGACTTTGGCCTCTTAATAAGTCAATGCTTCCTGGTTGAGTCCCGCATTCTACAGCATGTGACCTTAATGTTCCCACGGCCTTAAGTTCCAACTCTGTCATTCTGTTGTGTGACAAGACTCTTTCTAAGGAGACAGTACACACACAGCTAGCAAGCCCATGACGGGGTATGGATACCATTTAAATCCTACTCATAAACCAATGTGTTTTATGGGGTTACTTTTAGGAATATTGGTGAGGGGTTTCTTTCATGAACAGAAATGACTCAAAAACAGACACATCACCCCAGCATGGGTGACAGACAGCTCACAAAGCTGTGAACCTGAACAACTGCACAGCCTTCAGACATCACCAGTTTGGAGAGCGTTCTTTCCCAGTGACTTTGTTGGGTTAACCCTCCTCCAGGCAGCTCAGCTAGTGTCTGCTTCTTCCAGGTTGCTGGTCTCACCTCAGAGTCTTTGCAGCTTGTCTTGTCTGGCAGTGACTATCAGCCATCTTTATGGCTTACTATTAGAGGGAGTGGCTTGGTAAATCTGGTCAGTTTCAGGGACTTTTTAAGTTTGTGTTGTTTACCTTCTTTCTGGTGGAACTTCCCAACAGGATGGAGTGTTTCAATCTTGAAGGGCACTGCTATATGACACATTCTTTCAATCTCTTGACCTTACCTACTGATTTGTCTTCGCTTCCAGAGTTGCACCTCTGTGATTCTCTCCCAGATCTGGATGCAAAACCTTTTCTGAAGCACGCATCTCTTCCAGACAGACTTCTCTGGGGGAGGAGAGAGATCACAACTCATTGTTGACATCATGTCCCTGACCCTTTGTTACCCTGCAGCACCTACACTTGGCTTACCCCGGGATCACCTCCATCAGCTCCTAATTAGTCATGTATTACCTGTGTCATACTGCCCAGCTGTGCTCGTGGAGGACCCTGATGTCACAGCTGAGCAACATGAGGCTAAAGACGGAGTCCACTGGAAGGCTTTTCCCAGTCTCTCCCAAATCAGCCTCCTGATTCTCAGTTTTTATGTGGTTTCCACCCTCCTTCTCTCTTTATGCTAACCCTGGACCTTACAGTCCGTTTCTTCCTTCAGTACCTGTCTCATCTGCTGGCAGCCTGACTGGCCCACAGTCTCTTCACTTCTCCATCTGTTCAGTTCCTTCTGGCTCAGCAGTCCCAGCCCCTGAGAAAAAAAACTTTCATCCTGTGCTTCTTTGTTACAGCATTTATTATACTATAAGTTATCTTGTCTTGGTGTTTTGAAAAATCAGCTTCTTTCCTAATAATTTAGGTTAGAAACAAGAAAACGTACCTATTGAAAGTATGCATCTTGATGCATTCTGATATTATTTATTCCTGTACCAATTAGCAAGGTAAGATAGAGGTTATTTACAACACCGCCCTGGGCCATTCTCCTTCTCCCAGCCCTGTGACCACTGCTCTGGTTTCCTTCACTCAGTGTGACATTTTAAGGTTTTCTGTGTGCAATGTGCACACCAGAGGCCATCCAACCTTTTGACAACCCCACTGTGTGAACTCACTATTGGTGGCTCACCTGAAGCTAGATCCTTCCTAGCTTTTGGCTGCTTTGCCTAAAGCTGCCATGCACTACAATCTTAGATGCTCACGCATTTTCTTTCCTGAGTAAATTCTTAATAATAGAATCATCGAGTTAAAGAGTAGGTGTGTATGTAGATTTTCTTAAAGGGCCAACATGCACGTATATTCCTATCAGCAGTGTATATGTATGAGAGTTCCAGTGTCTCATGCTCCTGACAACATTTGCGATTGTCTATCTAAATTTAGTCATTCTAGCAGGTGCACAGAGCTTTCTTGTGGCAGTAGTTTTCACTTTGTCTTATTCTACTGTGTTTCAATATTTTTTGTTAGATTGCATGCTCAGACATTAGAATTCAGTGCAGTGGCAGAGTTCCCTTTTCCTGATTGAGTGAAGCCAGTCTGAATGTCACAAGTCCCTGGTCTTCACTCCACTTAAAATCAAAATAGGACATGTAGGAAGATGCTACCCATGTAGCAGGTGTAGTGGCCAACAGTCCTATTTTGGGACTGGGGAACTCAGGTTGTAGGGCCCTTAGTGCATGAACTGACAGGGCTCCACGCACCACGCTAACGCTCAGCTGGAAGATTTGAGGGTCAGTCTCAAGGAGCAGGGTGATATGCAGTTTCCAAAATGGTACTTGATTTTTCTATAACCAGTACTCTGGATTCTGCCTTTTGATAATGGTAGGGGAAAAAAAATCAAGCCTTCCATTCCAGTTGTCCCAGTTTCGTTCTGTTGCTGGAATAAAGAACCATGACAAAAAGCAAACAGGTTTATTTGGTGTCCTGGGAGGTTGTGACACACATAAAGAAGCCAGAGATATCTTTATGAGGCTACAAGACATTTTTGAAACATCTGTTCCTGTACGTACTCAGGAACAAGATAAAGCAAAGTAAACTTGCAAAGATCAACAAGATTTGATGGGCCAGAGGAGTTGGCCACAGATCAAATTGCAAGCCTCTTCCCGCTCTACACTTAAGCCATTACGTGCAACCAAATTAGATGAGCTGAAGTCTGTCCTACACAGAGACTTATGCTGATGGGCAGAGAATGATGTAAAAAGATGATAAAAGTGTCTATAAAAATAAGGAACATAAACATTGTGTTATGCCAGAATTTGAATAACAATTGCAGCAGTTTGTGCCTGAGGAGATTTCTTAGGCACTCTGACCATTAAAAGTTAGTAATACAGTATGCCTGGGATTGCTGAAAGATGGTTTTGGCCAAATGTCTTTGTAGCCACAAAAGCAACGAGCCTGAGAACAGCTTGTCAAATACCTCTAGATTTTTAAAAATTGGATTATGGGGTTGATGAGTAAAAATGGTTGTGAAAGATAACTTGTTTATCAATGACGTCAAAACTTGAAGGAAAATAATTGGAAATGAGAACTCTGTTCTGTCATAGTTTATTAATGATTACTAAAGGATGAGGGAAAGGAAGCAAAACACATGGTCAAGACCAAGAGTGATAGGATCTATGCTTTGGAACAACATAAACGTATCCGTCCTTATTAAATTCTGTATAAATAAAGAAGCATTCCGGCTGCCAGTCAGTCAGGCTACACGATTCTCCCGACCACCACGGCCTGGTTCCATCCATCACCGACTCCTTACATCCTCCGCTGGGATGTAAGGACCTGTTCACCGTAGTAGATGGCTCCCGGCAGTGTCCAGTTTCAGGAGAGTCCATTTCTATGGCGAACTCTGGGCAGGAATGTGAAGCCGCTAATCCACAGTCAAGAGCAGAGGAAGAATAAACGTGTGGGTGCTTGGTGGGTCGCTTTGCATTCAGCTGCTTTTCTCTGCTCTCACACAATCCAGGACAGCAAAGGAGGAAACGACGCTGTTCACAATGCATTGGCATCTGCTATGTCAACAATCAAGACACCCCCGACAGACACATCTATAGACCATCCTTATCTAGACAGCTCCTCAGGGGATACAAGGCCCTAGCAGACTGACTGTTACAATTACCCAGCAACACCAGTTCAAGCAAACTCAGGTCCTTTCAGTCCTGCACATGGTCAATCAGGGATTTAAGAAAGTTCAATGTTTTCTTCCCTCCATCTTTTCTTTCATCCCTTACCCCCACTCCTTTCTCCCTCCCTCTTTTCTTTCTTTTAATCCTGTTCTTCAATATTGTCCATACAGTAGTTCCCAGGTGATGGCTGTTAACTTGGGCCCTGGGCTTGTTAATTCCCAGGTGTCCCACTTGGTCCTTGGTCTTAGGACAGGGTGTGTGTATGTGTGGGGGGGTAGGCTTATTCTATAGAAAGATCCCAGAAAATTTTCAGAGGTCCCTATAGCTTTCTTGGATATTTTAATTCTGGGCTTCTATATAGGTCTATGTGTTCTGGTGGAAGCTCCACCTCAGTCCCTGGCATCCTACACCCAAGGAGTCTGGGATGTTTAGATGGAAACCCTACCAACATCTATATATATCCGAAAAGGTTGGAATGTTGAGGATCTCCAGCTAGGGGCCCCATTCTACACTCTGGTCTCACTCCTGCCATTCCAAACTCGATCCCTGAGAAAGTCCACCAAAAGTAAACTCTTCCCTGGGGTTGCTCAAGACTACGCCTACAGGCTATATAAGACCTGGTAGGCTATGCAGGATATATATATATATATATATATATATATATATATATGTGTGTGTGTGTGTGTGTGTGTGTGTGTGTGTGTGTGTGTGTGTGTGCGCGCGCGCGCGTGTGTGTGGAGAGAGAGAGAGAGAGAACTGGTAGCCACATTTTCCATGCAGTTTCTCCCCTAACTTCCCAAAGGTCACCCAGGAGTTACTTTGCTCCGTTCAGGTTAAACCTGGATTTACAAACTCAGCGTGATCTGACTTCTTACATCGGCAACAGCATTACTACTGGAAGACTTAAACTTTTCACCAAGTTCTCAGGCATTCTTCCTACCTGTCCAGTCTCCACTGTGAAAGAGGACCCTCAATAAGAGGTTTTAGTCTCTTGAATTACATCCTGAAATTGGAGGCCCAGATTCTCCATTCACTGTTCCACTGCAGTCTTAAACCCAGACGTTCCCCCACGGTCCTTGCATTACACGCCAGCTCTGATGTGTGCTTCTTTGAAATATGACCTCGTCTTTAAGACACACTCCCGTGGTACTTTTATTACATGCTAACTCTGTCTTGGGGTTTCTCTTGCTGTGAAGAGGCAGCATGACCACGGCAGCTCTTACAAAGGGAACCATTTATTTGCGGAAACTTACTTTCTGTTCCAGAGGTTCAGTCCATCATCACCGTGGCGGGGAACATGGCTGCATGCACAGTGCAGGCAGACATGGTGCTGACTACATCTTGATCAGAAGGCAACAGGAAGTGGACTATGACACTGAGTGAAGCGTTAAGCAAAAGAGACCTCAAAGCCTGCCCCTACAGTGACACACTTTCTTCAGCAAAACTACACCTCCCTATGAGCTTATGGAAGCCAAGCAAGAACATTCAAACTACTACAAGTTCTCATGTGTGTGGTTTTTTGAAATAAAACTCTACTCTGTCTAAGCTCTATGCGCTTAACTTTCAGATATGAGACTCTTGATATATAGGGATGTTTTCCAACAAATACAAGCAAAAATAAACCAAACCATTGTGTTTTGGATAGCTAGTTAGAAGTCAAGGCTTTTCAGATTTGAGTTTTGAAAATCAATGTTTGTTAAATTGACTTTTGACACAATGTTGTCTCTTCCAAGGAATGTTGCCTGTCATCTTGGGGAAGTGGGTAAGGGTTGGCAGGAGCAGGGAACAGAGGGGATGAAGGAAGGGAGAGGAACTCTAGCCGCCTCTTTAGAGAGGTGAGACAGGAGGTGGACTTTCAAGAAAGGGTAAAGTTTATTTAGAGGGTTCATGAGCTAGAAAGCCCTTTTTGGACCAGGAGCCTAGAATAAATCAAAACATGAATTTACCCCAGCCTGATGCACAGGTCACTGGTCGGGCAGTCAAACCACACAGAGGAGGATGTGTGTTCCAGGGTAGATAAGACTGGGGGAAGTTGCTGAGGAGCTTTCTCCGTTTACCTCAGAACCGGGAGGGGTTTCTGACAGCCCAGCTGTGTGCCAAGGAAACTCAGCCCTCCACTCCTGTTTTCTTCCTTTCTGCTGACACAGCATTTCAACCAGTCTCAGCACCACCAGGGGAGTAGGCAGGGGTTGCCTTTAGTCACAGAGAAGAAACAGTGGCCAACAAAGGCAAGCCATTTAGTTAGAACCCCAAGCAAAGGGTAGTTCTCATTTCTCATTCCATAAAGCACCTGTCTTTAATGTTGCACTGACGGTCACGAGCTGCTGGGAAGGGAGGCTCGGTTTCCTTGAAGGGTGCGGTAGAAAGATCTTGGCAGATCAGTCATGCTACACTGGGGGGAAGGTCACACGCCCAAGAGTATATGAGCAGCACAAAGTATACTTGGTGACTTTTTTTTTTAAAAAAAGAAAGTATATATTACATTTTGTTGGTAGGAAAGGGGGTGTATTTTTTGGAGGGAAATATATTTAAATATGCTTTACAAAATTCTCAAAGAACTAGGAAAATAAGAAAGATTACATTCTTCAAACAATGGCAAACATGCCCTGTAGCATCTAACTGCCGAGGATGTATACTACAAATATTTATTTCTTTCATACTTAATAATGCTTTAAAGCAACATGATGACATTGCATCCTTAACTGAAAACCCTCTGAGGAGTCTGAACCTTCCCTAAGTCTCCTCCGTGCATTTGTATACCTCGTTATAGGGCTCTGTCGTCCCTGTGTGTCTGTGGGTACCTCAACCATGAGCTCAACTGAACACAGATGGGAAATATCTTTTCAATGTTGCACCCATACTGGATTTGCACAGATCCTGGTCACTCTTTTCTAAAAGTTCATAACAGCTTTCCTTGTAGCGTTTAGAGTGTGGGAGGTATTCTGAGTCACTCAAAGATGATCTGAAATGTAGGGGGTGAGTGTGTGTTGGTTATACGAGTGTAGTGTACTGTTCTACATGAAGACTTGAACACCTGAAGATCTGGGCACTCTGAGGGGTTGTGGGACCAGTTCTGTGGATGGGAAGAGATGATAATGCTTCCAAAGACATATGACTCTTAAGACACTGTGTTGCTTGTTAATGTTTCACTTAGAGCTGGTAACCTGATAAAGAACCGTAACTGGTGATTTAATGAAGGTGCTTAAAAACATCCAGTGTGTGTGTGTGTGTGCGTGTGTGTGTGTGTGCATCTGTGTGCCTCTGTGTGTGTAATATTCTTTACTGAAAATTGCAACAGAGTCTAGGGAGGAGATGGAAGGCAGCCCAGAAGTGGGGCACAAAGCCAGAGTTACCGGATGCCAGGATAATGTATCCCCAGCTAGATTGCTCCTCCCGTCTCTGCCTCTGGAGAATAGCATCAACCAGAGCCTGCTGAGAACCGGTGCCCAAGGCATCACCCCTCTTCACTTGTATCTTTCTAAAAATCTATTCTTAATTACAATAGTGTTGCGGAATGTTTGGGTACACTGTAAAGATGTATCTCTGCCTACAGCACCTTCTGATTGGTTTAATAAAGAGCTGTATGGCCAGTAGCTAGGCAGGAGAGGATGGGCGGGACTTCCGAACAGAGAGAGAAACTGAGAGGAGAAACCTATTTCGCCAGCAGCCTCAGAGCCATGTGCCAGAACAGATTATCAAAAAATTTGGGTTAATTAAGTCATGAGAGCTAGTTGGAAACAAGCCTAAGGTAAACGCCAAGCTTTCATAATTAATAATAAGTCCCCATGGCATTATTTGCAGCTGATGGTTCCATTAAAGAAGTACTGCTACACAGCAGAATCACAATGCTTTCCTTACTCCATTTCCTCCCTCTAACCCTCCCAGTTAGCCTCCTTTGAGTTCCTTCCATGTCCCCCTTTCTCAAGTTGATAGCCTCTTTTTCTTTATTGTTCTTACACACATATATATATATGTGTGTTTTATTTTTAAATATATATGTACACACACATTTAAAACGTTCTGAGTCGGTTTTTACTGGCCCTATGTATATGGTTTCAGGGATGACCACTCTGCATTGGACCACCAAAAGGAGGCTGACTCCTGGTATTTTGGCTCTTACAATCCCCACTCCCCCCCATCATCCCCGATGTTCCCCAAGCTATAGATGCAAAAGCTGTGTTGAAGATGTATCAAATCTATGATCTCTGAATTGTTCCAGTTATGGTTTTCTGTAATGGCCTTCACTTAGAAGGAGGGGAGGCTTCTTTGATGAGGGATGGTAGCTACATATAAGATATGATTTAGAGCGCAGAAAGGAACGATGCTGATCTAGCAAAGCAGTCTTAGTAGATTCTTCTCTAAGACCCATGATATCACTAGCCCAGGGAAGCTGGCTAGGTTTCTAGTACCAGCACGGCTTCCCTTCTTTTGAGTGGGCCACAAGCACGAACTTGTGAATGCCGCTTAATGCTGGTAATTGCTGTGGGTTATAGGTATGGCAGCTGTGTAGGGTTATTTAACTACTTTCTTCCCTTGTCAGCTTGCATAGTATTTTATCTAACAGTGAAAGTTAGACCACAGGAGAGAGACATTTGGGTCAGATTCAGCTTGAATTATCCGAGTCCTGTGTCCCAAGGGTAGCAGGAGAAGCCTACCCTCACCTGCAGAGCAGTCATCAAGGGTTACCTTGATAATTCCGATCTAAAGACAAGTGAAACCAATTAGCAGAGAAATGGGTGGTCCTTGAAAAGATTGTATTGAGTGAGGAAATCCAGAGCCGGAAAGACAAACACCGCATGTTCTCATCTGTGACTCCTAACTCCAAATCTTCAGATGAGAGTTTACAACCTGGAGCAACAGCAGGAACCAGGAAACTATAAAGGGACCATGATGAAACATCACCAAAAGAAAGTTGGGGAGGAAAGGGTTTATTTGGCTTACACTTCTATATCATTGTTCATCGCTGAAGGAAGTCAGGAGAGGAACTCAAACAGGGCAGAAACCTGGAGGCGGGAGCTATTGCAGAGGCCATAGAGGGGTGCTGCTTACTGGTTTGCTCCTCTTGACTTGCTCAGCCTGCTTTCTTATAGAACCCAGGACCATCAGCCCAGGGATGGCTACAGTGTGCTGGGCCTTCCCTCATCAATCACTAATTTTAAATAATGCTCCATAGTTTTATCCACAGTCCAGCCTTATAGAAGCATTTTCAAAACTGAGGTTCCCTCCTCTCAGATGATGTCAGTTTGTGTCAGGTTGACCCAACACCAGCCAGCACAGGGACTGTAGGTGGGGGAGGGGGAGAGTAGAACACAGGTGATATGAAGTGAGACATGGGAAAAATGGGGAGGGGGACTTCATCTAGGGAGGAAGGAGGATGTTACCACAAAAGGAGAAAGAAGGTCAAGGGACAAGTCACACCAAGGTTGTTTGATAGATCCTCAAGTAATCAAACGAGTTTATGTTTACCTAAAAATCATGTACATGACGTATAAGATATATGTATATACATCTTAAAGAAAGTTAAGCCACTTGGGCTGATAATGTGTCCAACAAAACCACAGGCTAACAAAAGCCCCACTACCAAACTTGAATGACAGTAGTCGAAATGGCACCCCCCAGACAATGTATTTTCAATATTGAAAAATGAGGTATGATACTAGTTTAGGAGAAATTCCAAATCACTTCTCTTGACTAATTGTGAGAAAGCAGAAGACAGACTATTGCATTCCTAACAGTTCTTTCCGGGGACATGCATGACCGGAGCTGAGCTTCCTGCATGACTTTCTTGTTCCGGTCAGTGTTTGACATCTTCCCATTTCCGGGATCTGATGACCCAGAGCTGGGAACCACTGCGGCTTGCAGCATTTGAAGACATGTAATCCCAGAAGGAAGAGACACAGGAACTCCAAGCTTAAAGGAACATCGGAAGGCCCCTTTGCCTTCTGATGATAAGAACCACTATGGCCAGGCTCTGTGCTGAGGCCTCTGACCGTCTTGGTTTTGCTTCTCCTGGGACCACACAGACACATTGTGCAATTTATTTTCTAGGTGGGTTCTCAGATATGAAACATGGCTTCTAGAGAGTGTACAGCTGAGACGTGGCTCTTACTTATTTTCACTAATTTTATAATTAAAAACATACGTTCTCTAAGGACCGACAGCTAACTGAGCTTAATGGATCTCGCATGACTAAGCAACCATTTGTAACTATGTCATTAATAGCTACTATTCTGATAATTTTTAATGGATATTATCAGGATCACTTCACCATTCCAGAGCTGAAATTCCTTAATATGCACGTATATTGTATATAAAATTTCATCCCCAAAGGTTCAGGGGCTGAGGACTTGGTCCCTCGCTGGTGGCCACAGACATTGAGAGGTGATTGGGCCAGAAGAGCTCTGCTCATTCTCAGTGGATTTTTCCAGTGACAGATTTATAATTTGAAGGTATTGTTGGAAGATGATGGAAATTTAGAGGTGGTTTGTAGTTGGAAGAAGTGGGCCACTAGAGGTGTGGAGTGGGACCTGTAGAAATTTACATAGAAGGCTATGCTTGAATCCTTTTCTTTTTTCTTGAGACAGAGTTTTTCTGTAGCTTTAATGCCTGTGCTGGAACTCACTCTGTAGCCCAGGCCAGCCTTGAACTAACAGAGACCTGCCTGCCTCTGCCTTCAGAGTGCTGGGATTAAACACTTGCGCCATCATCACCCAGCACTTGAATCTTTTATGTTTAACTTACCTAGATATTAGAATACTTTTGGTCCCTGACAAATTGCAATATTTACTACATTTTAACTTTTACATCATTGAGTATTGGTAATACTGAACATATATTTTATATAAATTTCACATTATCTTCTGTGGATAGCACAACCCTATCTTTTGCTGCATTTGTTGTATGAAGATTGTTAACTTACATTAACAATGTAAACATTGATTATGTGTTGATAATTCCTGTTGCAAATATTTCCTCTAAGTTTTCCTAACTCTTCTCAAACTTTTTTAAGAATATATTTTATGTATACGAATGCTCTGCCTGCGTGTTTGCCTGCACACCAGAAGAGGGCATCAGATCCCACTATAGATGGCTGTGAACCACCATGTGGATGCTGGGAATTGAACTCAGGGCCTCTGAAAGAGAAGCCAGTTCTCTTAAGCTCTGAGCCATCTCTCCAATCCATGACATTTTTATTTTATCCAACTCATTTTTCCTATACAAAGATTCTCACTTTCAGATCATTGAAATCATGCTTTCCTTTACGGCTTTCTTATTATGCTAAGGTGTCGTCCTATCAAGGGTTATAAAAACCACAGTCTTGCACTTTAACTTTATTTCTCCATTCCAGATTCTGATTTATCTAAGGTATGTCTGCTCTAAGGAGTAAGCCTGATTAGAAATTGGGTTTGACTCAGCTGTCTGATCCTATCTCTGCTTGCTTTTTTCTTTCTTTTTTTTTTTTTTTTGCCACTTTCTCTGCTGCAGACAAGCAGTTTTGAAGGCTCCTTTCTCTGGGACTATTCTTTTATTCCTGCAGTAGAAGCCAGAGCCAAGCATATGCAACACACACACATGAGAGAGAGAGAGAGAGAGAGAGAGAGAGAGAGATACATATACAGAGTGAAAGAGACAGACAGACACAGACACGCACACACAAAAAGAGAAAGATACAGAGACAGAAAGACCGACAGACAGGAACACACAGTGAGAGAGAGAGAAAAAGAGAGAGAGAGGCAGAGAAATAGACAGACAGACACAAACACATTGGGTGGGGTGGGGTGGGATGGGGCAGACAGCATTGGTTTTACTTGTTGGGATAAGATCAGAGCTTGCTAGCTGACCCAGCATGTGTTGGCTGCTATTTTCAAGAGTAGCGGGGAGGACTCGCTGTCCAAAGGCCTTTCTTGGTCACCCTGGAGCCTGAATGAATCGAGAGCCTCATGCTATAAATAGCTCCTTGGTATGTATGGAATTTTTCTTTCTTATTGTGTCTGAAATACCATGGTGATTTCTCTTGATGCTTGTGGTTTCAGGTCTAGATTAAGTGTTTCTTGATTTTAAGTGCTCTAAGAGAAGCCACTTGCCACAGTCAGTAAGAGGCAAACTCCCCAGCCCCACTCCAGATGTGGTAGATCTGCTGCAGAGTGTGTGAGACTCTGTTCTTACTCATCACACAGATGTCACACAAGTGTTCAGGACATCACCGTAAGGTCATGGACACAGTATGGCGAGGCGTGCACTTCATGCTCTACTGAAGGGCAGGGCTGATATGAAGGAGAAAATAAGGCTGCTGGGTGAGATGACTCAGCTTGAAAGATGCTGGCATCCAAGTTCGATGATCCAAGTTCAATCCCAAGGACCTACATGGTGGGAGGAGAGCACTGACTCCAGCAAGTTGTCCTCTGTGCAGTGGACACACATCCCTCACACACAAATAAGTAAGTGTAATACAAACATTCAAAGATGCAAATAAATAAACAATTTGGCACCTTTTCTGGGGAGCTAAAAGTTGGGATGGAAGAAGGAGCCATGGCACCGACCAGAGGGACTGACACAGGGAAAGCTTGTGTCTTTGTCCCCCTCCGCCTTCCATTCTCTACCTCACTAAGCTGACAGGGCAGAGAGGACACCAGGGACAATTAAAAACGATTAAAAAGAGAAATGACTTTCTCAGGCGCTTATGATGTACCTGCACTGCCATTGCCACATTTTAATCCCAATTTTCACTGTCCCTCAATGAAATTGCGTAAGACTTGGAGCACAGGAGAGTCCCCTGCCGGGCTCTGTTCTTGGATGCCAAACACACAAAACACTTTTGTTAAATAAACTAACCGCCTTTCTAAAGGAGGGGAGTAACCACACTCTTAAAATGCCAAAGGTCTTGGACAATAACTCTCTTTAAGTTCAAAGAGAAGAGATGAAAACCAACATTACCTACCCGCTGAAAAGCACCATTAGTTCAGAGCCAACTGTCCCTTTCCTGGATGTATGTAATAAGGCTTGTCTTTTATGAGAAAACGAAGGCGCTGTAGTGGAGGATTGTATTCAAGGTCAAGTCTAACGCACTGCACATTTGTTGAACACATGCTTCCTTGAGTAAATAGATTAACAGAGATTTAGTAAAGATGTATTCATCTGGATTGAATGAGACCCAAGATTTGGGAGATGGCCTCTGTAGTATCCTGAGAAGTCATCCAACTGGTCACAACAGTCTTTTTGTGGACCAGCCCTGTGCATGACTGGGCAAAATTATAACTACTATAAAACACACAGCTATTGGCTTTAACACTATCAATAGATCGCCCATGTATGGTAGAATTTACTAACTCACTTGTCCCAGTGAAGTGATTTATCCTGTGGTTTAAAAACCTATTGCAATAGGATTTCAAGTGGAAATATCCTATCCCGAGGGAGCCAACCAACAGCCCTTAACCAGCTTTGATGCCCATGAAACACATCAACGATCATTATGGGGCTCTAGGGGTGAAGTAGTGGCATGCATACCCTGGCTGCTCTCTAATTGGATGGAAGACCAGCTGGACAACCTGGGGAGGCACTCCACTCTGCTCTGTATGAAAACGATTGCTTGAGTTTACCAAGGCTTGTGATGGCAGAATGTCCAGCACCAGTTATGTGAAATGGCTATGGTTGAAACAGTGCCTTTTGGCCCTCGAGTTGTATGTATGAAGCAAGCAGCTGGAGTTGCAGTGCAACTTCTTCAGGCTATTTGCAATGTTTGAAGAAGTTTAGCTTTCAGGAAGGCAGCCTGTGTGACTTTTCGGCTCATACTTTGCTGCTCGTGTTAGCCAAGGCACCAGGAAGGGCGTGCCAGCTCTCAATTAGAAAGTTAAATTGCTCTAGCTCCCTAACCCTTATTTTGTTTAAATAAAAGCAAACATTAAAAGTGATGTTTACAATAGAGGCCTACCTTTAATACTGACGCTTTTATTCTTAGTGAAATACCCTTGGAGGTGAATTGGATAATTTTATGCTTCATGGAAACTTCAGAAGAAAAAGGTTTATTTTGCTCTCAGCTTTGGAGATTAAAAGCTTAACCAGTGTGATGCTGGTTTTAGTTGAGGATTCTTCCTGGCTGTGACACGTGATGACAGATGGGATCATGGTGAAAGACTGTACGAGAAGAATTGGATGGTAAATAGGGGAGCTGGAGAATAAGAAGGGGCCAGGGTTGCCCTCATGTGACAAGTTCTCATGAGAGCTGACCATTGCCCCCAAAGAATTCTTGCCATTTCTTTCAAGGGCAACGCTTCTGCTGGCTTCGCCCCCTCTCAACAGGCTCCACTTTTCAAGTGTCCCAGCGCCTACAGTGAGGATGAAGCTTCTGATGAATGAACTCCTCAACACAATTGACATCTAAACCACTGTGGAGGAACATTGGTTTCTCTTGCTTTCATCGTCCAATTCGTTCCACCAGAAAGAACACCGGGTGGCAAGCCGTAGTCATTCCCGCGAGCTTGTGCCATGCCGCTAGTGGGCATGCCATTAGCAGGGCTGTCTACATGGGAGATCTTGAGCATGTCCAGATGTTGCAGGCGGCTGCATGACGAGCCCGAGCGAGAGACCGTACGTAGCATAGGTGATACGAATGGCCGGCTGGAGACTGCATTTGAGTTTCCCAGTGTTACCAATAACCAGCCAAAGTTATGAAACTTGAGCTCAGTGTTTGAAGAGTAACTTCCTCCCAGGAACTGCCTTTGGGACTTGGTTTGGGCCCCAGCCAACTTTCTGAGTCAACTGAATTCTGCCAGAAGCATCGGGATTCCTGGGCATGGGAGTTAGAAGAGGGCCTTGTAGGAGGGCGGGAATATGACACAGCACCTAGGGACTCCTCCAAAAAGGACACTCTGTACCTGATGATGCACAATGGTGGGCTTCCTGCGGACATCAAGGCCTGTTCTGGACTCTGAGAAGCTCTGCTGCTGACTCAGGAAAGTAAGCGCTGTGCACTGACTCATTTCCACACTTTACAAGATGCATCCTTTCTGTATTCAGAAAGAATACGGAGGCTAGACGTCATGCACTAATGACTTAGACGATCAGTGTCTAGAACAGTCTCCCCTGACTTGTCCGGGATGGTCATCTCCTCCTTTATGGTTGGTTGGTTTTCCAAAGGGCTGGTGCAATTTAGGTAAAATCATCTCAATCCCTGTGTAAGATCCTCTTAGTTCCTTTTAATGAAAGATCTGGAAGCCCTGACTGGTGATGAATACGCTCTGAAGGGTCTTTTATTTATTTATTTATTTATTTATTTATTTATTTATTTATTTATTGGGGGGGGATTGAGACAGGGTTTCTTTGTGGCTTTGAATCCTGTCCTTGAACTAGCTCTTGTAGACCAGGATGACCTCGAACTCACGAAGATCCATCTGCCTCTGCCTCCCGAGTGCTGGGATTAAAGGCATGCATCACTACCATCCGGCTAGCTCTGGAGGGTCTTAACACAAGCCAATATGGGCTTTTCCACTCAGGTCATACTGTTTTGATAAGTTGTGAAAGCTCAGAGTAGTTCAACTGGTCTGACCATGGCTGGTGATGGATCAAGCTCTTTTCCTGAAATACCTAAGACTGTAATTGGTAGTTATTTTAGAAAGATTGCAAGCATTATGGATGCCTCATAAAAGGGGAAGTATCACTGCGCACTTGGGTGGAATGCTAGTTTCTGGTTTTGTTCTGCTGCTTAGCTCTCTGGGCATGACAGACCTCAGAGACTCGGATTCTCAGTTCCTTGACATCAAAATTGAGATATATATTGCATCTGTAACAGGAGGCATGAGTGAGGAAGGGCGTGTGAGAGGATTGGAGCTCACTAAAAAAAGGCCGTGTTTGGGAGAGCCTGGCCCACTGATGGGGTTGTGCGTCTGTATTTGGTTTCCAGGAGTTTTAGAGAAGGAGACATTTGTTTGAGGCACAGAAGTACAGTAAATAATGATTGCATGGTGCTTTGAGGACCAAGGTGGGACATTTTCACAGAAATTAGCCTATTGGCTGGCTTGACACAGTCATAAGTTGAATGAAGTGTAGTTTTCAGTGCAATCTAATAGTAGTGGTTAACAGCAAAGAACTGGCAATATACCCTAGTTAAGGAAGTGCTCCCAAAGCAGGTATGATTGTACTGCCCTATACATACTATTCAGTCTTACGTGCTACATGGAATAAACCATCCTTCTAAATGAAGTGCTGTATAGAGAGAAATTCGGAGTCATCATGAAAAACTCAATGGATTTCATGTGGTAAAATTTTGCGAGTATATCTCTGTATACACTATACTGCTGAGGGGTCCTGGAGTGGTCTCCAGTTTGAATTTATTAAATGTAGACCAGCTATCAGTGCTATTGGATGTGCTTTGTGATAAGCGCTGCAACACTTAAGCATTGATCATAAATTGGAGTGAAATTAGTAAGTCATAGGCTGTAATCATGTTTTTATTATATCATATTTTTCATTATTTGTTCCTTAGAACGGTGTAATGGGTATGCTAGAGAGTTCTAGATGTTTGTTCAGTCTTCATCAGCCCACGATCTTGCTTTCCATTTTAACTGTGGTAGATAGATATGTAGTATAGATGGTAGATAGATAGTAGTAAACTAAACTACTTCATTCTAGTTTAGTTACATTTGTTTTATGGCTAATGAGGTTGAAGTAGTTAAGTTTTTGTTCCAATATTTATTGGTGATCCATTCAAATGTTCTCTTTTTAAGTATCTGTTCTATATTTTATTCATATCTTTATTGAGCTACCTAGACCTTTCTTATTGATTTTCAGACATTTTTAATATATTGTGGATATGAATAGTTTACCAAGGATGTGACTGATATTTTATTTTAAAGTTTCAAAGGACAGGATGGCTCTCTTATAAGCATCTAAAGCAGTTGGTGACTTTGAGTTGAAGTCTATGTTCGTTTGTAATCTCAAATGTCAGGGTCTGTTAGAACTATGTTGCCTGTTCTATACACACAACAACAACAAAGCACACACAAGGACACATCTGTTAAACCTGCCTTTGTCTGGGCGGTGTTGGTGATTAAATCCAGGGCTTTTGCACATTCTGGATGAGTTCTCTATCACAGGCTAATGTCATCATGAAGTAGGTAGTTTCTTTTTAAAGCAACACGGCCAAGGTTTTAGTGATGAATTGGTTGATAAAGTGCTGGTCACACAAGCATGAGGTATGGAGTTTGGATCCGCATAACCCATGCAAAAGCCAGGTAGGCAAGGTGGCTGCCAGTGACTCAGCTCTTGGGAGGTAGAGACAGAAATCTTTGAAGTCTCTGGATAGCTAGATGATAGAAAATTGGTGAACTTTAGGTTCAGCAAGAGACCTTGCAATGATGTGGGAAGTCCTTCTGTGTAAGTGTTGCTTTTATTGGTTAATGAATAAAGAAACTGCTTTGGACCTATAGCAGGGCAAAACTTAGTTAGGTGGGAAAAAAGTGAATGCTGGGAGAAAGGAGGCAGAATTGGAGAGACACCATGGAGCTGCAGCCAGAGTCAGACATGCCGAAACTTTGCCAGTAAGCCACTGCCACGTGGTGATACCAGATTAATGGAGATGGGTTAAATTAATATGTAAGAGTTAGCCAATAAGAAGCTAGAGCTAATGGTCCAAACAGTGATTTAATTAATACAGTTCCTGTGTGATTATTTCAGGTCTAAGCTAGCTGGTCAGCATGGAAGGAACGAGTGGGCCCCCTCCGCCAACATTGCAGTAGTCAATTTTGAGCTCCTCATGCATATGCTGTACATGCACCTACATACATATATATACACACACATACATACAAAAACAAAATAAATAAAAACCAACACTGTATGTTGACAATTAACTAGCCATTCAAGAGCTCAAATGGAGGTGAACATTGATTCAATGTTTTTATGGTTGTCAATACAACATCCCTTCTGGGCCTACAGAGCAAGAAGAAATTTTGATTTTCAAGTCAATATAAATCACTAGCTGCCATAGGCTGAGATTCATCTAGTTGATCTGAGCAATGGAGGGGGGGTCAGTGCAACTGTAGCAACCCAGGAAACTGAGGCAGGAAGAAGAAAGTTTGAAGTCTTTCTGAGAAACTATGCAAGTTCTTGTCTAAAAATTAAAATAACAAAGAGATGGAGGTACAGTTTGCTTGGGAGAATGATTACCTAGCATACAATGTCTTATGTTCATTTTCCAGTACTGACATATTAAATGAATAGGCATGACAGCTGTGGGTCCTGGGTAGAGAGCTGTTCTGTGAAGTGGCAGGGAATCACAAGAGCAGAGATGGCCTAGAAGGAATGGATGAAAGGGGTGGTGGGAAGAACTAGGGAAACCCAGAATCTCTGGGATCATACAAAGGGGTAGAATTTATTTTTGAAGGGTGGAGTGATGACTCATTATCTTTGTCAGTCTGACTGGATTTAAGAGGCATGCTTTGGACACGTCTGTGAAGGTAATTAGAAACACAGCAGAAGTTTTGAATGAAAACCCAGCATGTGCTTAAGGCAAACCCTTCACGTTTTTATTTCTAATTAAGATTTCAGGAAGTTTCCTGCATTTGAGGGGTTTTCAGCTTTCGTTTCTCAGTTCCCTGCACTTTCATAGTAAAGCAAAACCTCTCATTTTATAAAATAATCATGCATCAATTTATTATTATTTTTTTATCTGAACAGCCCTGTGTAAAGATGGAAAGCGTTACTGATTGCTTTCCTCAGCAAAGGTTGTCTGTCTTGACCAAGTCAAATTCTCGGCATGCAGCTGGAATGGTGACCATCTTCTAAGAATCCAAAGTCAAGGGTGGGGTGGGGTGGTGCTGGCAATCGTCAGAGGACATCCTGGTACGTCTTCTGAAAATTTTGTGCTGTCTCCATGGCAGCTTTCTGATGCTTTGCAAAGCAAACTTTTTCTTCTTCTTAAAAAAAAAACTTTTTAAAATTGATTTTATTGAGCTATACATTTTGCTCTACTCCCCTACTTTCCTCTTCCCTCCCCTTCTACCCTCTCCCATGGTCCGCATGCTTCCAATTTACTCAGATCTTGTCTTTTTCTACTTGCCATATAGATTAGATCCATGTATGTCTCTCTTAGAGTCCTCTTTGTTGTCTAGGTTCTCTGGGATTGTGAATTGCAGGCTGCTTTTTCTTTGCTTTATATCTAAAAGCCACTTATGAGTGAGTACATATGATATTTGTCTTTCTGGGTCTGGGTTACCTCACTCAATATGATAGTCTCTAGATTCATTCATTTGCCTGCAAATCTCAAGATGTTATTATTTTTTTCTGCTATGTATACTCCATTGTATAAATGTACCACATTTTCCTTATCCATTCTTCATCAGAGGGGCATTTAGGTTGTTTCCAGGTTCGGGCTATGACAAACAATGCTGCTATGAACATAGTTGAACACATGCCCTTGTGATATGATTGAGCATTTTTTTTTGGTATATACCCAAAAATGGTATTTCTGGGTCTTGAGGAAAGCTGTTTCCTAGTTTTCTGAGAAATCACCACACTGACATTCAGAGGGGCTGTACCATCTTGCACTCTCCCAGCAATGCAGGAGTGTTCCCTTTACCCCACATCCTCTCCAGCATAAGATGTCATCAGTGTTTTTGATCTTGGTCATTCTTACAGGTGTAAGATGGAATCTCAGAGCTGTTTTGATTTGCATTTCTCTGATGGCTAAGGATATTTTGGAGATCAGCCCTCTGTCTGATGTGGGATTGGTGAGGATCTTTTCCCATTCTGTAGACTGTCATTTTGTCTTGTTGACCATGTTCTTTGGCAAAGCACAACTTACGTTTATTCATTTGTACAATAGTGGCAAGTCTGGTATATCCTGTGTCTGTTATTTAGGTGTGTACATGTGATAGATTATATCTGCACGTGTGTGTAGATGCCCTCAGATGCCAGAAGAGGGCAATAGGACCCATTGAACTGGAACTACAGATGGTTATCTGTTGGGCCTTCTGGAAAAGCAGCAGGTGCTCTTAAACGTTGAGTCATTTCTCCAGCCCCAACAATCTTAAGTTGACATTTGTTTTCTGACTTTAGAAATCCATGTTTTGCCACATTTCTTACACCATATAATTATTCAGAAAAAGTTCTCACTAATTCCTCAATGACATCTTCAGGAAGCTTCTCGTTAGTAGATATGGAACACATGCATTCGATTTAGAAGTGACACATGACTTTCAAGGAATATGTGTCATTCTATGTGAGAAGACTGTGAAGAGCTGCTGGGCATGTTTAGCATCATTAGGAGAGTGACACCATTTTTCTACCTTGTGGTCTGGGTTCAGGGTTCTGGGTCTGGGCTCACTACTGTGGTATGTGGTAGTCACAGGATCACTTTCGAGAGTTGGTGCTTTCCTATCACTATGGATTCCAAGAATTGAACCCAGATCATCAGGCTTGCACAGAAAATATTTTTTTAACCTGCTGAGACATCTTACCACCACTTACTTAATTTTTGAACTGACAATTTTTAGAGCTAACAGAGGTGGTATGTAGAATCTTTCATAGGAGCCATGCAGACAGAGCCCAGGGATGAATAGAACAGATCTATTGGGATGAAGATTTTTTTTCTAGTAATGATGGAAGAGACATTAAATAGTGAATTGGATTTTTATTTTCTCAGAGCTCAGTGAATTAGTTTAAATAAAAGACTAGAATGTCTTGAAAAGATTTTTGGACCATTTAGAAAGGATTGGCTGGTGAGGCACGGGCTAGAGATGGACATAAGTGTTATCAAGACATCTCCAATTTCGGTCATTCCAAAATCAGGGGTTATGGATCACTAGATTTATTTATCTGAAGTTGACCCTTGGGTTTCCTTTGAAGAGACTGTGTCAGTCCTTGACGTAAGCTCCAAATGGCTCTCTTGTATCTCACCTTGTGCTCTTTCTGGAAAATAAGGTTTTGTGTCGTGCACAGTGTCTTAGTTAGGGTTTCTGTTGCTGTGAAGAGACACCATGACCACAGCAACGCTTAAAGGAAAACATTTAATTAGGGACTTGTTTACAGTTTCAGAGGTTCAGTCCATTATCATCATGGTGGCGAGCATGACAGCATGTAGGCAGACATGGTACTGGGGAAGTAGCTGAGAGTCCTACATCTTACAGGAAACAGGAAGTCAACTGAGACACTGAGCAGTATCCCGAGCATAGGAAACCTCAAAGCTCATCCTTACACTTCCTATGACAAGGCCATACTTTCTCCAACAAAGCCATACCTCCTAATGAGCTTATGGGGGCCAATTACATTCAAACTACCACACAGCTGAACTAAGTTACCTCTCTGGAGTTTGGCCATGGGAGAATTTGATAAGACCATAAAGGTACTTTGTAAACTGGCAAAAGCAGGTTGTGTGAAGGACGTTCTCCGTTGGCCTTTGGGAGCGCCAGGTTCTCAACTGAACAAAGAGGGATGGGAATCTTGCTAAGGCACGGACAGAATTTAGTTCTGTGATATTTCTAACTATCTTTCTTCTTGGGTGTTTGAGAGAATGGAAATGGAAAAACACCACCTCCCCCTTTTTTCAGGACACTCGAGACTCATTGGGCATCTTACTTAAGAATCTAGGAGGAGCTCCTTGGTGTTTTAAATTGTTTTCTCTACCAGATGTCCATCTGCTGGGATGAGTCAGTTTCTTGCTGACTACGTGGCTCCCATTCAAAGCACACGATTCGTTTTCCCTTCTAAAGATTATCTGTTTTGTAGAATATATTTAAAGCCCAACCTCTGGGGTCTCCAAGGCCTCTTTGCCAAGAGGAGAGGAGATTCAGCATTCCCTTATCCTGGAGAGCAAGGGTCAAAATATCAGCTCTCTCTTTAGCCATTTAACCTCATGGCCTTGGTTTCCCAGCTTTGGTTGATGAACATACAGAAAATATACCATCTTCAGACAGGCTTTCGGTAAAAAACAAACAAATGTATTTTGAAATATATTCTGATATTGCTATGACTCAGGTGCCTTAACAATTAAAAAGCCTTAGCAGAAAACACTAGTAATTAATTTGATAGTACATAAACTCTGTTTTTTTTAAAGCCAGTTTTTATAAATGTTACTAGGAACAGATCAGTATCTTAAGAGGACCTCATTGTTTTAATTTGCTTTCGTCACAAGTTTTTGTTCTTTGAGAATCTATGCGGTTTTTTTTTGCAGCGAAATATGTTCATATCTACCTCCTAGGCTCCTCCCGTCACCTCTCTCTCAGTAAGTTCAGTTAGTACTGTCCATACGTGTATGGATGTGAGGTCATCCACTAGGGCATGGGCAAACCTACCAGTGGCCATGCCCTCAGAGAAGAATGACCGTCTCTTCCCCAGGAGCTGCTAACTGCCAAGAGCCCCTTAGTGCGCAGTGGGTGCTGGCGAGCCCCCTCCCACCTATGCCAGCATTTCTGCTGGCTCCCTCTTGTGTGGGGCTTGTGCTGCTACTGTGGCTGATGGGAGTTACTGAGGGCAATAGCTTCTCACCAAGTTCCTCCTCGGTGCCCTCTTTCTGCCTCCTCTTGCTCAATGTTCCTAGAGCCTTGGTGTGGGGTTTGGGGGTGGTTCCCGAAGATGGTTCATTTAGGGCTAAGCTTCGTAGTTTCTAATGCTCGGCCTTATGACCGGTTAACCTCATTGTTTGAAGTGGAGGGCTGCATTTTAGTTTCATAACAGTGCTGAAGTTTGACCTTTGGAATCCAAACAGTGCAATTGTTATATACCTTTTGTAAACTCCCCGTGACTCACTGGGATCTTCTATTATGTGGTTAAGAATTTTGTTTTGTTTTTGTTTCTCATCTTTCTCATTTTGAAGATATCTAATAATTTTATTTTACAACAAAACCTTACTTTACCATGAAAAAGTTTTTCTTATGCAAAAACAACAACAATAACAACAAAACAAAACAAAGAAAAGAAAAAAAGCCTCGTTTTGCTTTCCTTCTTACTTCTTATTGGTCCTATCAAGTAAAAGAATTGAATCTAATTTATATTATGATATAACGTAACAGGTTAAGATTGTTTGGTTACATCTTAAACTCCAGGGTTTTATTTGCTCTCAGTCTTAGGTAGACTTTATGGTTGCCTTTTTTTTTTTTTTTAAGGCTCTTTACCAAATTGTCTTTCTTGGTCTAACAGGACTCTAAGTTTTAGAATGATACATTTCATGAGAAATGGCCCAGAAAAAAAGACTTTTTAATGATTTTAGATATCAAATCAGGCAGAAAAACACAAAGAGCTAAAGTCTTCGTACGTTCTCCTTGTAACTATAGCTTGGGTAACAAGGACATGTGTTTTCCAGAGGACCTGGAGGAGGCAGCAAATGGTTGTTTTTCCTTTCATAATATCCTCTACTCAAAATTTCAACAGAAAACAGATGACAGCAACAACAAAGGCAAGCTATTGTAAAAGAAAATATATTGTTTATTTAGAGGGTTTAGCGATCCAATTTAGAGAAGGACAGCCCCCGTGTGTATGTGTGTTTCTCCAGAAACTGCCCGCATTGTCTGAGTTGATTATTATTAGTCTTTTGATATGGGTCTCATTGGTCCAAAACTTGTCAAGTTGGCTGGTCTGGCAGGATCGGGAGCCTCAGGGGTGTGTCAGTTTATGCCTCTCCCTGGGGTGCTACTTGAATACCACCACTCCCGTGTTGTTTTTTTTTTTTTTCCTTCAAGATTTATTTACTTTTTTACTAGGTGTTTCGGTGTCTGGTCTACAAGAGCCTGCAATTATCCGTGGAGGCCAGACAGGATGTCAGATCCCCCGGAACCGGAGTGGGTGATGGTTGTGATCTGCCACGTGGGTACTGAGAACAAAACCCCTGCTCTCTCAAGAGCCACGGTGCTCTTAATCACCTAGCCATCTCTCCAACCTCAAACACCTGCCTTTTTCATGTGGCTTTTGAGGATCGAATTTAGATCTTTGGGCTTGCAAGGCAAACACTTTGCCAACTAGGCTATCTCCTTCAGGCCACATTTACAGCAATTTTTTGAGACTACTTCCCAAAGACAAGTTGGTGGCAACGGACAATGTGTGACCCATTGTGGGTCTACTTGAGCATTGGATGAAGGCATCCCCAGTGGGCAATGGACCTCTCATTCATCCTCCATTGAACAGAGGCAATGCCCTATGCTGGGGAATCCCCCGCGAGGAGAGGGCCTCATGTCTGTGAACGTGAAACCCGTCTGGTGCCACCCACAGCAGCACTGAACCCAAATGACTGGCAGGTTAGGCCAGACTGACCCCGAGGTCACAAACTGAAACATGACCCCAGATTGGATGTGAGAACAAGGAAAAAGACTTGCTGTCTAGGAAGAAGCAAACTCGCTGTCACCATCAAGTTTCTCAAATCAGGCTGCCAGGGGAGCATCTGGTACACAAACTGTAGGCGCGTACCCTCTGCTCCCCCTGCTGAGGAACTGCAGCCACAGAAGCGTGAGTGAGACAAACACCAGCAAGGCCAAGAGGGGTGAGGAGCGAGGTTCCCATTTACACCTCATGAGAACCCCCAAGTCAGGAGAAATGGACAGGCAATGAAATACCTGCACTGTGAGCTGCAGCAGGCCGGCAGAGGGATGTTGACTGATATCACCACCTCCCATCTCATAGAGAGCTGTCTGACTAAGGCTGCGGTGTGACCCCATCTGCATGCATTAACTAAAGTATTTGTGGGAATTTACCCGTACTTGCTTCCGTTGGCCCAACAGCCCTTTGTTTTTAGGCTCTGTGCAGTCCCATCCATTTTCAACTCTAAGAGGTCTGTGGAGGAAAAAGGAAGTCCCCTGTCATCATTCCAGTCAGGCCTTGGTAGCCTCTGCTGGGGAGGCAGGCGCCCAGGGAAGAACTGGGGGCATCGGGAAAGAACTGGATACATGGGCACCGTATGGAAGCCTCATGGAGGAAGAGATATTGTCCCCCTTACCTTACTACGGTTGTGTGGATTCACACTAAGCAAGCAATTGTATCTCTCCTTGTTTAGCTGAGCCAAAGTCCTTAGAAACCAAACTGTCAATGACGGTGAGCACCACTTTGGAAGTCTTTATCAGCTTTTGCTTTGCCTCCTTTGGTGCTAGAAAAGCAGAAGGCGAGAAACACGTGACCAGGTGCCTAGCCTTCAAAATGGCAGCAAGAGCAGCCCTGTTCACTTGGTTCAGTACAGTGCCCATGCTCTCGTTTTGCTCTGGGGCTTTTGGGTGAGCCCATCATGGCTGGTGCAGGCCGGAAAGAGCTTGTGTATACACTCTGTTCCTATCCCCATCCCCCCACCCCCTTAGCCGAGTGCTTAATGGCCTCCAGTCACGTTGCTGGTTCTCTCCCCTCCCCTCAGTTTGAGCCAGGGTTTGCCATCGGCTCTGTAGGAATGGTGGTGAGGGGAAGGGGTTCAGGGGGAGTCCAGGCACCAAGGAAAGGTGAGAGTAGCTCCTGAGTTCCCTGCCTCATGACCTTGAACAAGAATGAGCTGTGGTAGGAGAAGGGGAGGCAGATTTTCCTGGGTTAGAAGCAGCTCCCTACAGCAGGGAAGGGGACTCAAAACTCTCTGTCACCCTGACCTCTTTGACTGGGTACCTTAATACCCAGTTTTTGAACCCAAGTGGCTCATGACCGTATGGACACTAGAGACTGAGTTGAAAGGCTTCAGCTTGGCGGAACAGAATGGGTATCAGGATTTCTACTGATGAGAGCTAAGGTAGGCCAGCACAACCCCAGGGAAACCTGCCAGAGAGAGATAAACCTCACCCACAGTTACAAGAGGATAAAGAACCAGGAAGTGAGAGGAGCGAGGGCTGTGGCCAGCCATTATTAAAGACCGCCATTACCTTGAGAAGTTGGACCTTTTAAAATTTACAACTTCCAGGGCTGGCGAGATGACTCACTACTTAAGAATGCTTGCTGCTTTTGTAGAGGAACTGAGTTCAGTCCCCAGGGCCCAGGGTGGGTATCACAACCACCTATGAATCTAGCTCGAGGGGGATCTGATGCCCTCTTTTGGCCTCCATGTGAGTACGCACTCACAGATGAAAAAAATAAGAACATGTAGAGATGAAAATGAAATCAAATTTGCAGCTACTAAACTGCAATTTAAACTCACACAGCTCTTGAGCTAAATTTGCAAGTTTTGAGCTCAGGTCCTGCACTCACTGTTCATCAGGATCAGGTTCTTCCGGTTGGCAGATGTTTCCTTCTGATAAAGCTGAGCGTGCTGGTTAGGTGACCCAGAGATACAGAACCTTAATTGATGGATTGTTCCGTCAGTTGACCTTTGGGCAAGTCTGCTGAGCATTTTCTTGATTAATGATTGATGTGGTGAGGCTGAGGCCACCTTAGGTGGTGTCAATCATGGGCCTGGGTATGAGAAAGCAGGCTGTGCAAGCCACGGGAGCAAGCCAGGAAGCAGCATGACTCCACGGTCTCTGCTTCAGTTCCTGCCCTGCTTGCGTTCCTGCCCTGACTTCTCAGTGAGTTGTAAGCTGTAAGGTGAAATAGCCTCTTCCATCCCAACTTGCTTTTTGTGATGGTCTTTATCACACCAACAGAAAGCAAGCCAGGACACTCCTGACTTCTGCTGGTTTAGACCTCATTGGAGAACTGTCCGTGCCTGTGGCCTCCTTTTCCTATCTAGAAGTCTGGAAGAGAAGCTGGCTTACTCTGAATCTTTATCATCGTAGGTGATAACCTTTGAGAGTTGTTTCTCTTGAGACTAGAAATTTGTGGAAGGCACCATAGGTCCTTAAAACTTAAGACTCCACATATCTATATGAGACTTAGTGGTCACCACAAGTTCAGGCTCCAAATGGACTGGGCCTAATTATTAAAGGGGTGGGAAGGGTAGGAATTTGGTTTTTGTTTTTGACTGATTATTTTACTAAGTAGTCATGGTATCATGGTATCAAACTGACTTCTAAAAATTTACCTTAATATCCATAGATTAGTAGCTCCCAGCCTTCATCAGAGAAGCCTTCTCCCCCCCCCCCCATGTACAGTGGTTAATACAGAAAATGACAACTGATCCATAGGTAATAAGTGATTATGGGCTATGAGGAAATGAGGAAATTGAGCTGGAATTGGCTTGGACGCTTTCACCCTGCTGGCTAACTTTCATAGAGCTGGAAGGTGCTATGCGGGTTCCTGGGGCAACAGGGCCGGTTATAAAAATGTCCTGTCCAGTCATGAACCATGTTGGCTACAGCAATGACCACCCTGGCAAGATGTGTTCCCATCAGGCAATAGCATCATGAATGTTATAGGGGTAACCGATTGCTTTCTGATTGAATTTAAGGCCCACTCCAAAGGAGATAACTGTTTTGTTTCTTTCCTTTCACACACACACACACACACACACACACACACACACACACACACACACATATATATGATCAAGAACCTGTGGTTGTGATTATGGAGCCCAGGACCCTAAATAGAACATGTGTATCACCCCTACCTCTGCAAGGCTCAGTGACCATCTTGGAAGAGAGGGTCGGTAGAATGTAAGAGCGAGAGACTAGGGAGAAGTGCCGCAGAGGAATGTGTTCTAGACATGACACCACCACCACCACATACACGCACTCACTGCAGCTGCGGTCACGTGCACAAGACTGGGCCTGGCAGTATTACATCATAGGAGGGAAAAGGGCTTCTAAGGCCCTAACCTTCCTTGAGGCACCACTGACAGCTCGTGTTGACTGGAGAAAAGTGCGTCTTTCTTGAGCATTGTACTCAGCAATATGTCATCCATGTTCTAGTAAACAATCTCCTACCCGCCCTCATGCAGGCTGCCTTAACACAACTCAGTGGGTCACACATGAAAAGAGATGTGAAAACAGGAGGGGATCTTGTTGGGAAAAAGAAAGGTTTCCCTGGAAGAAGAAAGAGGAATGAGCCAGGGTGACCGAGGTGAGAAGGATTAAAATCTCTTATATATGTGCATGAAACGGTCTAGAGGATTCATGAAGCTGCTCCCCAAAGGGTTTTACCAGCGGTAACTGATGGTGGGGGAGGAGGCTCTCCTACCCCTGGCACAGTCCCTAGTAAGTTGAGCAGGGGGTTCCGGTAACACAGCTTCTGTAGTTTGTCACTCGTTCTGGGCTCCTTGGCAGCTGCCTTTGAGTTATCCATGCTCCTGTAAGCCACTCCTCCCTCTTAATCCTGTGAGTTACCCTAGTAAGCTCACGGGAACCATTAAACAAGATTTGATAGACTCGCTCTTTGGTCTGCAACCAGGGCCCTATTTGGAGTAAATAGATATTGCCCATGTGTCCCTCGTAAAAGTCACACAACAGAAATACCCTCGAGAGTAGAAGAAAATGAGCATATGTTTCAAAACGCTGATAAGATTATTGGGGATTAGGTGACAAGATCTTGAATGACTTTTAAATCTCCTCTTCACCTTAGTTCTCCGTATCTTAAGTATCATGGTTATATATTTTATTCTCTGTACTTATGAATTGCTTTAAAAATCTAGTGACACCATTTAAGTCCTGCCAGAGAATGGCTGGGAAGAATGCAGTTTCACGTAACATTTAGAAGTACAGCAATTCAGACAGGTTTATTGGTCCGTGACTCATATTTAGTGGTTAAGCATAACGAATACCATAACAGATTACCTTCCAGTATTACAAACAGTAAGCTCCTAATCCACTGTCAGAACTGAAGGTGCCTTCCAAAGTTCACAGAAATGTAGATCTAGGCACCAGGCACCAAGAAGAAAGAGAGAGAAAAGGAGGTGAAGTCTATAGGTTCCGATTCTAACTTAAGATTTGCCCCTGCTGACTGTGGACTTTTACTTCAAGTCACGTAGTATGACTATGCCTTCTCTAGTGCCTTGATTTGTCATGAAATCAAAACAAAATAAAGAACCCGACAAACAGCCCTAATCAGAGGGCCTGAAGGAGGTAGCAGAAGCAATGTGGAAGCCAACGTGAAGGCCTTTGTTTGGGTTCTTCAAGGACAGGAAGGTGCTGTCTTTGGGTCTGGCCCATCACTGCTGAGGTCTGCACAGTTTCAGATTCTGGCTTCATTGCTTTCCCAAACGGTCTAGCTTACTGTTTGGTTCCACTGCTGAAGTCCGTCACTCGAGCTGTTTTGAGTTTGCTGGGACCCTTCTTGCCTCAGTTGTGCCTGACTTAGGGGCCTAACATGCCAGAGGCTCTGTGTCCATCAAAAGCCAACCCAAGACAGCGGTCCCTGAGTTCACACTCTCATGCCCGTGAAGATGCGCTTACGTAATGCTTTAGTAAGCTGTATTAACCAAAAGTAAGGAATCCAGAAAGAGAGATATTCCTAAGAGTAGGAAGGATTCCCAAGAGGGGAGAAAAGTAAACCATTGAGCCTCTTTGTCTGTGGCTTTTTACAGGGTCATATCAAAATCTGGTCCAAGGTTGGAGTAATTGCTTTAGGATTGCTTAGTTTTCTGGGCTCTCCTGGGTCAATTAGTGGAGGCTCACATGCCCTAAGCATGCCCCTCTGGCTGAACCCAGGGAAGTTATCATGAGGTCTGTCTATGACACACCAATCAGGGGGTGTCTCTGACTTCAGAGCTTTTGGCTTTTGGCCTTTACCGGGAGCCATTTGTCACTAGTTGGGTTGCTACCTTTGACCTTGAAGGTGTCTCAAGTGCTGCTACTTAAACACAAAACTCTTTTTCCTTCAGTTACCAAGAAGCAGCACCAGGTCTTCTTCATTATCTTCTTGTCTACAGAGTGGCCTGAAATAGGGCAGGACTTTCTTGGCACCTCTCTTCTCTTCTCTGCTACACTTCTCCGCATCATGCCACAATATACAGAAGAACAGTAGGGTCTTATGTGTTCTTCAAAGGCTTGAGGGAAGGAGACAGCTGGCTCTGTCGCTGGCCCAGAGCTCTGTCTTTCCTTTATCTAGTCAGCTTGGTTATCTCATCCCCAGCTGTGTGGCCTCTTTGTTATCATCTTCATTGCTTCAAGCTTTGCCATTTTAATTATTAATCTGCCTTTTAATCCCAGAATAAATTCTACTACATCAATTTGCAGTTTTACCAAGGGCTATTTTCCCTTACTACCTACAGAGAGCTGGCTCCTGCCTTGGTCTGATGACTTCAGGTACACAGAAGACAATTCAGGTAGCCTTCCTGCAGGTGGGATGTCCCCGCTGGTCCTCTCTGACTATGAGCAGCCCTTGACAGTGTTTCCTCTGATGGGAGATGGGAGGGTGCTTAAAAACCACTGCCTTGGGAGACAGCCTTGATGACCACCACCTCTCCTGTTAATTAATTATTGTAAGTGTATCAAGGCAGCTGAACACAGTCTCCGTCTATACAGGAGTCATACCATTCAATGGCAGCCCAGACATTTGGTTGGTTTTCTTTCCTACCCGTGCCTTTGTAGATGTGTGCCTTGCCTTATCCAAAAAGTAAGGTGGGTTTTAGATTTGTCTGCGTTGATTTCAGAGTGTTACGTCTGGCCTATGACTCCATCCTTTTGGAATTCTGATTACTCAGGGACTTGGATGTGACCGTTCGGTGACTTTGCCGTTATGCACCCGGTTCCACACAGTGCACTGGGCTTGGCAGGGCTGCCTGTGTGCTGTAAGATCCAGTGCTGTCCTCCCCATCTCCCTCCTTTGCTTCTGCTCTGAGAAACTACCCCGTCTTCATCCATTGCCTAGGTACTCTACCATCAGGCTTCTTTAAATTGAACTTAAACCTTAACAACTCTGCAAACATCTGTTTCCTGTTGCTGTAACAGAATGCCGGAGGCTAGGCACTTTGAGACAAAAAGACGTCATACTCTGGAGGCTTCCCGATTCCAATGGCTTGACTCTGACTCGGTTGTCGGGCCCTTGATTGTGTCACATGATGGGTGACATCGTCATGGTGGTTGCACCTGTGTGAGGGAGAGATCACAATGGGGAGAAAGGAAGTCCGGGACGGGAGGGGCCAGATTTGCTCTTTCCTAATAACTCTCATTTGGGAACTAAAAGCATCACTCCGTTTTGAGGATGATGACTCAACCACCTTGCATTAAATTCCACCTCTTAAAGATCTTGTCACTCCCTGCCTCCCCCCCCCAACTTCTTTAAATTGCTACCCTGGGGCAACCAGGCTTCTGATGCAGGCACCTTCAGAGACTAATTACATCAAGCCATGGCACTCTGAGAAAATGTCTCTTCTCACTTATTCTCTCTTTCTGTGTCCCTTGGCTCTGGACAACTGAAGGATGTCCTGAGCATGTATGTCCCGCTCAGTGGCTTCTTTCCTGGGAGGAGAGTGTCTGCCGCACATGAGAGAGTCAGGAAGGGATCGATTGTAGAGTTTGGAGACTGTTGCTAGACCCCACTCTCCCAGGTGACCCATTTATGGACATCTTTTGTATCCAGCCCCACTTGCCACCTTGTATACCTTATTCACAAGACTTGCAAACTAGTTTCAAGAAGTCCTGTTTGACTAACTCCTGTTTAATCTTCGCCAGGAAAGCCTCATGGAACAAAAGGTTGAATGAGTTTCATTCTACTTGCCTAGTTCTTGGTCGAGTCATGATTTCTCTTGGCAGCCTGTCTTCTGTGAGCACCAGAAGACAAGTCCAGTGAAAATTTACTTGAAAATGTCCCTGCTCCTTCAAAGATCTGGGCTTCAAACATCCCAGGAGCTCAGGAGAGGGAAAGTTATTAGTTATAGGTACGGAGGATGAAGGATACACATTCTCCTCAGGGGTCTGGTTGACTCGGGGAGGCACAGAATTTTCTGGCTTGTTTGGGCCATTGCCTAGAACAAGAGTAAAGTCTGCCTTCAAGCAGTTAAGCCTCACCCCCCCCCCCCCAGGCTGACCACAAAGGTTGCCAAGGGCTATTGGGCAAGGCACGGCAGCTGGCCCTGCGTAGGAGGACAAAGTTTAAACCAACAGAAAATGTCACTGGAAGGCACTGTAGAGAGCAGCTAAGTTCCAGAACCAGAGAAAGAAAAACCTATTGTTTTTTCTAGATGACCCATAGATCCAAGGTTAGACTCCTGGCAACGGAGTTGCACACGCATGTAAACATATGTTCACGCAACATCAGGCACATCACACTGTCCGTGCTTCTTCAGCCCCCTTTCTCATGGAGGAAATACATGGATTCTAGTTCGATAAACATATTTATAAATGCACACCACTTTTGAGTTGCTCATTTTTCCAAGGAACTCTGGGAGTTATTTATGAATACAGACAATCTAGAGTCCAAGGACACGTTTTCCAGTGACGCTGTGTTATAACCACCCTGTCTGACACCTTTAACACTAAATTCTTTAGAGCTGGCTCAGAGTGTCATGGACTCTAGCACTCGGATAGAAACCCGGAGTCCGGGAAATTTTCCATTCGCTTCTGGTGTTGACTTTTTATTGGCATCTATGACTGTTTGTTTCCCCTAAACTCTGGGGGTGACTAGGCAGCTGAGAGAGTCCAGACAGGAGTATATGTGTGGGTTTCCTATCTGCTAGCTGACGGTCTATATTCCTAATACGTCACTCCTTGTTCAGTGTGGGAGAAGAATCTGCAGTAAAAAATATGTGGAAACTTTCTACATATGGACCCCCTCCTCTCGGCTGTTCAATAAGATGAGGCTGAACTGGCTAGAGGGAGAAGTGTGGGTAACAGTCTCTACCTTGGGATAATGCTTAGAGGCTTGGGTGGCTTAGTGTCCTGCTATTGCTGCTGCTGCTTCTTCTTGTTCTTCTTGTTTTTGTTCTTCTTCTTCTTGTTGTTGTTCTTCTTGTTCTTGTTCTTCTTCTCTTCTCCTTCTCCTCCTTATTCCTCTCTTTTTCTTCCTCTTCTTTCTCTCTCCTCTTCCCGTCCTTCTCTTCCTCCTCTTCCCCCTCCTCCTCTTCTTCCTCATCTCCTCCTTCTCTTCCTTCTCCTTTTTTTCTCCCTTCTATGTCCTTCTACACCCCAATCTCTGCTTTGCCTACCCTATGAAGTCAGAAGCATCTCTGGAATGAAGCTAACTCACCCTGTAAGTCAGTGGCTCCCAGAAGACACTGTGTTTCTGAATGTTTTAGCTTGACTGTAAGCACATCAGCAGGCTGCAACCCCCCCTCCCCCCAGGAGGCAACTTCTTTGTCTGATGGTTTCTGGTCCACTCAGCTTCCCTACCTACTTTGTATCTTCATAGGAAGAAAACCAAAAGAGGGAGAAAAAAAAGAAAGAGAGGAGAGAGAAAGGACTGGGGTGGGGTGGGGAAGCAGGGGGAGAAAACAAGAGAGGACAGAAGTGAAAGGACATGGAGGGTAAGGAAGAATATAGAGAAAGGACTGGAGGAGAGAAACAGGCCTGGAGGAAGGGAGGAGAAGGAAGGGTGGAGGAGAGAGAAGCAGATGCCAGGGAGGAGCCTGTGACTGGAATGGGCAAGGAGGAAAGGCAGGGAGGGCTCCTTCTTCAGTCTGCTCCCTCTTGCCCTTCCTCTGTCACTGCGCTCTGCTGTGGCTCTCAGGAGAGTCAGGGTTCAGATCACTGAAACCCTGGTTCACCTGCTTCAGCTAAAAATGCCAGAAAGATGCACCAGCTCTGTCTCTTAAAGTCCAGAGATAATCTGGGTCAGACTGGTGAAGGGTACTTTCTCTGTCCTCCCTGGAAGGTCCTCCCTGAGTGTGTGGACTCCATCCTCGAGATTAGATCTGTGCTTGTCTCAGGAAGGCTTGACAAAGGAAGAAAAACTGTATTTATCAGAATACATTATAAGCATACATGACATTCTGGAAAAAAAAAGGCACCAATAGTGGCTGTCTTCAGGGTAAGCTTTCCACTATTGCCCAGAACTAGACTTATCTCTGTTGGCTGGACTAGCCCTGAAGGCATACACCAAGCCAGAGTAATCTGCTGCGAGTCTTTCCTTGGGCCTCCTTCCTTCAGACCTGTGGCTGAACCCAGTGTTGGAACAGGTCAGTCCTTCCCAAACCCGCTCCACACTGGAGCAAAGGTGGAAAACCATCTTTAGCTGCCTTGCAAGGCTAGGTCTTAGCGTCCATCCATTCACCGTGTGGCCCCGACTTGTCTCCCCATTGTAGGGAGCCTTGAAATTGGCACAAGACCACGCCAAGTTGCCTAGCCCTCCCATCCCACGGCAGTCTCTCAGGGTTGCGGTCTTTCCTGTCTGTGCCTACCTGGATCTTTAGCTTTTGTTAATTACCAGCTCATCATAGCTGCCTGGTGGCTGCCTGGCACAAGGCCTTCCAGGAAAGGGCACCCAGAAGGGTGAGGTAGACTATTAGGAAACCGCACAGTTCCTGACCGGACAAACCCTGTTCCCAAACCATTCGTCTGGATCACGGTTAAAACTCAAAGAGCTACAGCAGATGGGGCTCCACTGCTGCCCGGCTAAGGCATCTTGGGAAAGGAACTTAATATAGCAGGCTCATCTTTGAAACGGGTTGAAAACCATTTCCCAGAAGAAAGCCTGACCTAGATCCCTGCAAGCCCTTGTAGAGAGAAGGCAAAATCTAAAGAGGCAGCATCACCCCAGCGTGTCCAAGGGGCTGTTCTCTAGGGAAGAGTGGAAAATACTGGATGAAGAGATGGAAAAAGAGGAGGGGAGAGATTCTGTGTGGGTTCCCATGGAAGAAAAGTGGCAGCAAAGGGGTTCAGGCATTCACATCAATAACAAAGGTCAGCCACTGTCTTCTCCAGTTAGTGTGACAGTCATTCGGAGTTGCATAAAGACATCTAGGAAAGGGTAATGACAGTGACCAGGATGCCCATCAAGGCCTGTTGACAGAGCTTCTCAGTTCTGGAGTAGGCAGTTAGCGGACTTGCTTGCTGTGCTGACAGAGTCAAGATCAGCGTGGTGACAGGCCAGGCTCTTGTGACACTGACAGCATTCTCTTGAGTGCAGGGCCCAGGAGAGGCAGTACGTGAGAAAACCCTGCCCTATCCTCCTTCTCAGGATGCACCAGGCTGGCAGGTGTGATGCCCTGGGTCCCATCCCTCTGTCAAACTGAATGAAGTCTTATGATATTGCCTGGGGACTTGTCTTAGTGGACATTGCTCTGCAGCCTCTGTGTGTGTGTGTGTGTGTGTGTGTGTGTGTGTGTGTGTGTGTGTGTGTGTGTAGGGGGATGGGAGGAGATCCCAGGCCAGGCTCTGTCTGTGAAGAACTCCGAGCAGGTCTGTAGCTCTAGACCGGGTGTAGGTAGTGGCCTCATTTAGACTTAATGTGAGGTTAGACAAGAAGAGAAAGCCTGCCTTGTGAAACATGGGAGACTTATGTGCAGTCACGGTACTAACATTTCATAAGGGCTTGGCACGTTTGCTGAATGCTTCTGGCTTGCTGCCTAGCTCTGCGTTTCCTGTTCATAGTTCCCCAGATGTGTCACGGCAGGATTAAAGCCCCAAGAGGGTTCTGACACAGGCGTCATCAGGAACCCACTTTCTCTGGGTCGTTTGACAAGATGTTAGCTGTCACTCCTGTGCTGCCCCCCAGACCCGGCCCAGTGCTCTCTTAGAAGGAAAGAAACAAGTAACGCTGTCCAGGACTGACCACAAAAGGGAGTTTTGTTTTGAATAGCCAGCATCAGGTCAGCAGACTTCATCCCGAGAAGAACCACTGCTGGGTGATCTTCAGAGTTCCTGGTGCCCTGAACCATGAACCACACCGGCGGTAAGATGGCTCACTTCGCTTTATGGTTTTCTGTCTCAGTATTTTTCCTTCTTTTTGGGGTGAGTAGAGACGTTTACTTACACGCCGATGAGCTAGTTGGGAGGGACAAATGGAATCAGAGTAAAGATAACATTGTTTTGTTCACTGAAAGGAGACGTGGGGTTTCTTGATATTCTGCATCTCTGTGGGCACACTTACCATAAAGATGCGTGGATGAGCAGGCTAAGATCACCTGTGATTAGGTTTCATTATGTGGGAGATTCACTGTGAAATACATGGATATTGTATGGTGGTGTAAGTGCATTTAGGGCTTATGTGCACACTCCTTACCCGTTCACACCGCTTACTAATTTTATGTTATCATAGTCTTGGCTTTGCATCAGTGGCGATGGTTATAAGGGGAAGGTCATTTTGTGAGGTCGTTTGAAATGCTGCTGTGGACATGAGAACTGAGGCATCACTTTGCCTTAGTGGCCACCGTTTAGAGGGGCATGCTCTCACTCGAGAGTTTGTTGAGGGCCCTGCGTAGTTATCCCCGGGAGCTGCTGGTTCCCTATGGAGTCATTATGTACTCTATAGGCATCACTTGCGCACACTTCCCTCAACGAGGTTTAAAACACAGCCTTAAAACCATGTGCACGCCTTCCTATTTGTTTTGCTGTGGAGACAGAGTCTCACTCTGGAGCTCCCTGTTGGGAAGTGGTGTATATGGCAATAGAGAAGACTGTGTATGTACTCTCAGTGAGGAGTGTCAGCTTTGCCCTGATTTCTTCCTGGATGCCTTAACCTTGTATCTCACCAGTTATATCTCTGATCACTATAGCAACAACAAAAATGGGGCAGAGCCAGAAAGAATAAAGGCAGGAAATAAGAAAACAAAGGGAGGGAGGGGAAACAAAATGAAGCGTACTGTCTTCAGTTTGATTGAGGTTCACAGATCCCAAATTATTTTGTGAATGATGCTTGTTTTGTGCTGTGTTGGTGAGCTTTTGGATTGCTAGCATGTGGGGAGGAATTCTCCCAAAAGTGAAGACAGTCAAGGACTAAAGTGTTTGGTATGTGCCTGCATTTACGAACTGGCCTCCTGTGGGCTGTGTGTTCAGTGCCAATTCTCCGTGTTCACTATAAACATGATGATCTGTTGGGAAACGAGGAAATGAGAATTGTCCAGAAGGTTTGGGAATACTTTCTGAGATTATCATGCTCATTCTAGTAGCGTAAGTCATTTTTGAAAGATTCATAAAGTCATTCTCAACCACACATGCACGTAAGAGTCTGGGCCCACAGACCTTACTGGCAGAAGCCTGACAGTCAAATTAGAAGAAAAACATGACTACCGTTATCAAGAAAGCCCATATGGTGAAGGGCTGTTTCTAGAAGTTGCCTTTCAAAAACCGGCAGACAGTACTTGTTCATGGTTACACAGGTAAGTGTATAAAAGAGAGAGAAGAACGGCACGTACTTGCAAGAGGAACACGTGAGTGAGCCGTTGCGCATCCTTTGTCTGAAAAATCTGGTCTGACTCTTTCAGTCTGGATTCAGAGATTTCAGTGTTGTGGATTATGAAGACTCAATGGCTGAAGACTGTGTAAATATTTCAAACTATTCTGGTCCCAAACATTTCAGATACGGGAGATTTAACCTGTACCGCTAGTGAGTATCTTGCTTTCTGGATATGTCTGCATTTTTTAAGAAATAAACCCATACTACTTATATTTTATTACCCTAATTTACCTTCCAGCAACATAGTGTGAGCAACTTTTCATAGCAATGGATTTCTCCCCAATGGGTTGGGGAGATGGTTCAGTGGGTAGAGAGAGCTCACCATGCAAGGGCAAGGAACTGCATTTAGTTATCCAGCACCCATGCGAAAGCTGGTGTATCGGCCAGTGTTAATGACTCTAGCACCAGGGAGACAGAGAGGCAGGGCCTGGGAGCTCACAGGCCAGCTGGTCTAGCCAACTGAAGAGTTCTAGGTTCAGTAAGAAACCCTGACTCAGAATTGGGGGTGGAATAAAAAGGTAGTGAAATGGTTGAGGAAGACACCAGAGCACACCCTCTGGCCTCCACACATGCCCAAGTGTGTTCTGGCACACATGCTGAGCCCCACACTTTAAAACATGCTGCAAATCTTATTTGATCTATTTGGTCCATGAGACATTGTTTTCTTCTCTATTATCAGCACTATGATAGAGAGCATCATTGCAGTTGAATCTTTGCAGCTCCTAGTGAATATTGCCTTGGGATAAATCCCTAGAGGTAGAACCCATTGCTTAATTTATCCTTGGAGTGCTCTATGTAAGTTCCCATCCCCTGTGTATTAATACAATCTGGCAAATTGTCACTAGCCCTGATTCATTCTATCTATCTATCTATCTATCTATCTATCTATCTATCTATCTATCTATCTATCTATCTACCTACCTACCTACCTACCTGAATTGTGCTAGCCTGAACAATTGGCAAAGGGCATTTTCATTGTGTTGATTGACTTTGGGAAAGAAAGACTTTCTGGAAACTGGCTTCTCTGTCCTTTGGGTTAAATTTATCTTTTTTTTTCTGGTTATTTAACATCAAAGTAGTGACCTTTTACCGTAACTTCTGCCAACCCAGTTTCAGAGGTCTGTGACCTCCTTTGAAAGTGTGCTGAGGGGGTGGGGCTTGCTTCTTTTGCTCTGACTTTTACCTGCGGTGGTGGGGGGACCACCTCATTTTTGTGGTTTTATCTCGTCTTTAAAGTTGACTTAGATTCTGCTCCAACCACACGTGGAATGCTGGAGATAAAAACAGTCTCCAACTTGTCCTTTTGTCGTCCGTGTGCATTTAGGACATCATGCCAGCCTCTCACAGGCATCGTCGCTGCCTGTATGCTTTGTTTTTGTTTTTTAAATCATCCCAGATAGGGCTTTTCTGGGGTGACCAGATTGATTTTTTTTTCTATTGAGTGTGCCTGTGAAGTTCTTAACGGGTGTTTCTAAGCAAGGAAACGGGGACTTGACCAGAGCATGATTTGAAGGGGAGGAGAACAGAGAGGTTGACTCTCTCCCCAGCCCTTCTATGCCGATCAGGACCTGGCAGATGTTTGTCCTGGGGGATGAGAGCTTCTGCTGGCCAAAGCACTTGCAGACCTGAGACCCAGCCTCCATCCCTTTTACAATCACACAGGGAGGAACCATTATTGCTAGCTTGTTTTGAAGGTTAGGAAGCTTGAGGCATAGAGAAGTGACTTGGGTAAAATCTTATCAGAAGTTGGTATAGAGGTAGGATTCTTGGTGCACACAGCCTTATCCTGGAGCCAAGGGGACTCAGGGAAGATGCCATGTCATGTGGTTCTGGGCTACTATAGTCCTTGTGGTTCACTTAGGTGTGTGTGCACATTATGGGTTTTCTCTTTCTTTCATTTTAAAAAATACATGGTATCCCATATTTCTCTCATAAACTTAAGCATCACCAAAGATGAATCCCAAAGCTGAAACTTGATGAGCCACGTTCGCATGATGCCACAAATGGAAAATTCCACTCAGGAACCTTTGCTTCATACAAAAGATTACTCAAAACGTTCTGCCAGGTAGTGCGCGGGACATGCAGGTCAAATAAATGGATCTCGTGTCTATATTTAGATCTCGTCTTCAAGGTGTCTCTTCATCTTCACGCACATAGTCCAAGATGTGAAGAGAAAAAAAAAATCCCACATACTCAGACACTTTTGTCCCAGGCCAGGTAAAGGATACTCATTATTTTTCTCCTCTTGAGCCAGAGGAGCAAGCCAAGACCCAGAATGTCAGTAAATAGCCCACCATGCAACCCATCAACCTCTATCAAGTGTGCTTAGCTTCAAACCCATGGACCACGGGTTCTGGACAGCTGTGTCCTCTTGTTTGTGCTTCTTCCATTAAAAGTCCTGAGATCATAGCACTGCTGCCTTGGGAGGCATTGAGGCAGCAATCTCAGGCAAGTCGGCCTTCCCGTGGAGGTGAGGGAGAGCTCATCCTTAATTTCTCTGAGTCGAGAGGGGCTGAATACCCTGTCTGGGTATTCGCTTTATGTCCTCAACATAAAAATGATAGTTGCTTAACGTAGGCCGGGAACTGTTTTCTGCTTCCATCTGCAGAGCCTCCACGCCATCTTCAAGGAAGTTCAGAGGTTCCCTGAGAAGGCTAGGATGAGGCGCAGGCTTAGAAATGGAGCCAGTTACAGTTTCTCAGGAACAATTTCTCTGTCTTCCCTCTGCTTAGCTGTCCTGGTTATGATATGGGCACGAACACAATTATAGTGGATTTTTGTTTACTTTTGGCTAAATGTTTCCATGAACTGCTGGAGTTTTGAATAGAAATACCTTACCAGCAGTGTAGTGGATTGGATGCAGGGCCTTCTGCTCTCTAGGCAAGCAGCTGTACCCCTGAGCCACATCTCCAACCCGAACAAAACCTTGTAATTTCAAAGTAGGATACCTAAGTACTAACAGCAGATGGTTTATTGGTCTTTATACATCTCCTTCATAAATGTAACTTCCGGCATCATCTAGATGGAAAGAATATTGTGTTGCTACTGATTTTTTTTAAGTAGTAGGTGACACACAGTTTACCTACTTCTGTGCTTTAAGAGCCTGTTTGGCAAAGTGTCCCTCACCTCTCTCCTTTCTGCAGCCCCTTCTTTCTCTGGTCTTTCATGACAGCTGCTCTCCTGGGGGCTGTTTGATGGGTGCCCACTACTTCCGTGCTTACAGGGCACACCATCCTGTCCCTTGTCTCTGTGTCTAACAAGCTGCATTTTTAACTCCCCGGAGGTCACTGAAGTTGTTTGTAGCCTTTTGCTGTCCTCATTAGGATTGCAATGAACAACAGCTTGCCCATGTCACTTTGCACAAGTTCAAGCACACGGTCCTGTAGGCCAAATGCGACTCAGATATGCGTATTTCCCATCCACTCCTTGCCAGCTGATACCAATGAGCAGCCTCATTAGAAATATCTGAGAGTGTTGCCCTATGTACATTATGCTTCCCCAGTAAGCGTGTGTGTGCGCGCGTGCACGCATGTGCATGCACGTGCCTGTGTTCACTCTTACATGCATGTGTGGAGGCCAGATGTTGATGTCAGGTGACTTTTTCCATTGCTCTTTTTCTCATTTGTTTTTGAGACAGGGTCTTCCCTTCTACCCGGAGTTTGCTGTTTTGGCTAGAGTGCCTTGTCAGCAGGTCCCCAGGATCCACTGTCTCTGCCCCATTCAGTGCTGGGGTTACAGGTTCATTGCTGCCCAACCTAGTTTTTATGAGGCCTGTGGGAGCATACAAAAAAAAAAAAAAGAAGAAAAAAGAAAAGAAAAAGAAGAAAATTGCGAGCAGTTGTCAGTCTACCCTGAGCCTGAACTGGCTGCTGACTACCAACATGAATGCAGAGAGGGGGTATTCAGGAGGGTCCTGCCACCTTGAGGGTACCAGATAAAACTTAGACCTAGTGATCATGGCTGCTGATCTCCCTGAGATTCTGCCTGGTGTTATAGTATCCTCAGCATCTCAAGACCTGGAGAAGCTGTGTGTGTCGTCCTTTAGATCCTTGTCTATAGCTGGGGGTGGGGTTATGGTCACCTCTTCCTAGGCACCACTGCCTGGACAAATGGGGAGGCCAAGACTTCCCGACTTTGATGAACAATGAGCATGGACAATTATCCTTTAGAGCTGAACAAAGTTTCTAGGAAGTCCTGCCGACCACAGAGAGAGTGAGCTGGAATTCTCTTACAAGTCATCTCTCCCTCTGGACCATTACCGTGGGCTGATTTACTTATGAGTCTACAGTGGTGGTTGGGTGTGGGCTGGACCAGGGCTTACATTCCTAGTGATTCTAAGCCCATGTTATGAAAGAGACAACACGGTTTTGATCAGACACTCAGTCCCAGCTCTAGGGTAAAACTGTCCTAGGTGATCATTTGTGGCCAGGGCAGGGTAGAGTTAATGTGTCTGTGTGTGGGAGTGGAGATGTTTGGGATACGGCTTTCAGTCAATGTGACCCTGGGGAAGCAGTGATGGGGCAGGTTTCTGCGGACCCAGGTGTACCTGGGCAGCAAGTGGGTAGCTGTTAGGACAGCTAACATTGTAGCAGCTTTGTCTTCTGGTCCAGGGAGGAGGACAAGAGTTATTTCTGAGAAGTGACTCGGTAAGCTAATTCCAAACACATGACCCAGACAGAACTGCTCCAGGCAGACTCATCAGAAGCCTCAAGGTGTCATCCACAGCACTGAGTGAAGAGGTGTAGGGGCATTTCAGTGGTATTTTAATAAATAAAGCCTGCCTGAAGATCTGAGAGTGAAACAGCCTCACTGGTCAGCTTTATAGACCAGATTATGGTAACAATCACCTTTAATCCCCCCCAGTAGCCACAACGACACGCATCTTTAATCCCAGTGCTGCTTGCCTTTAATCCCAGCCCTAGAGAGGAATATAAAACGGGGGAAGACAGCTCTCAGACAGTCTCATTCTGAGATTCTGGGAGGCAGGATCGCCCTTTCAGACTAGATCGAGGTAAGAGCCAGTGACTATTTTGCTTTTTCAGATCTTCAGACTGAACCCCAGTTTCTGACCCTGGGTTTTTATTAAGCGTGCATCAGAGAGGTAAGGGGAGTGTGGTCGCCTCTGGTTGTCTGCAAGGGACTGGTTCCTGAGGCACCAAAGTTCAAGAATGATCCACCTATTACACAAAATATATCTCCAGATAGACAGTCTTCTGTACTCCTTACACTGTTTCTACATAGTCTAATATCTAGACAGTGTAAACGCTACACACACGTTATCATGCTAGACTGTTTGCACAGACATATTTGTTTCGGATATTTCCCACCCGTGGTTGTCTGAACACATGAAGGTAGAATGTATGGCTATGAAAAGCCAATTCTTTACAAAACAGGAGTCCAGGAAACAATAAAGCTTGACGTGTATCTGTAGAAATTCTAATCGAAACACATACTTTAGGATTTAGGGATTCTTGGTGTTTGGTTTTCCTCAACCCATGCATGATGCTTGTTTAGCCTTTGATCCCCGTGTGTTGATATTCGAAGGCAGGGTCTCCTGTAGATACTTAAATTCTGAGCTTAAGGCCCTCATACATGCGATTAGCACAGAGGCTAATTAGAAGCTGCCTAGCTTTTATTTGGCCATGTGCATACCCAACAAGAAGCCAGGCAGGCGCTGGCAAGCCTGGAGCCGAGCTGTCACTGGACAGGGGATCTGCAGGTACCCGGACCTTGTACTTCCAGCCTCCAGAACTGTGGGAAATATTCATTTGTTGTTTAAACCACTCTGTCCATGGTCACTTGTTACAGTAGTCGCAACAAACTGAGACACCGTGCCTCATCAATTCACAACGATGATGTGAACAGGTTTTAATAATAATAATAATGATAATAATAATAATAAATCATCTTCCCAGGGACTTCTGTCAAGGTTTGTCTGAATACTACCAGAGCAGCCAAAGAGCAAGAGATGACATTGTTTTAATGCTATGAGACATTGTTCTAGTGCTATGGGACTTTGTTCTAGTGCTATGGGACATTGTTCTAGTGCTATGGGACATTGTTCTAGTGCTATGGGACTTTGTTCTAGTGCTATGGGACTTTGTTCTAGTGCTATGGGACATTGGACATTGTTCTAGTGCTATGGAACATTGTTCTAGTGCTATGGGACTTTGTTCTAGTGCTATGGGACTTTGTTCTAGTGCTATGGGAAATTGTTCTAGTGCTATGGGACATTGTTCTAGTGCTATGGAACATTGTTCTAGTGCTATGGGACATTGGACATTGTTCTAGTGCTATGGGAAATTGTTCTAGTGCTATGGGACATTGTTCTAGTGCTATGGAACATTGGACATTGTTCTAGTGCTATGGGACATTGGACATTGTTCTAGTGCTATGGGACATTGGACATTGTTCTAGTGCTATGGGAAATTGTTCTAGTGCTATGGGACATTGTTCTAGTGCTATGGGAAATTGTTCTAGTGCTATGGGACATTGTTCTAGTGCTATGGGACTTTGTTCTAGTGCTATGGGACTTTGTTCTAGTGCTATGGGACATTGTTCTAGTGCTATGGGACTTTGTTCTAGTGCTATGGGACATTGGACATTGTTCTAGTGCTATGGGACATTGGACATTGTTCTAGTGCTATGGAACATTGTTCTAGTGCTATGGGACATTGGACATTGTTCTAGTGCTATGGGACATTGGACATTGTTCTAGTGCTATGGGACATTGTTCTAGTGCTATGGGACATTGTTCTAGTGCTATGGGACATTGTTCTAGTGCTATGGAACATTGTTCTAGTGCTATGGAACATTGTTCTAGTGCTATGGGACTTTGTTCTAGTGCTATGGCAGCATGTTTACATCCTTTGTGGGCACCTGGCTCGTTTGCCATTGGGGCAGAGGGTTGTTAGACTTGAACATGGCTTTTCTGTAGAGACACTGAACCTCTTGGCACTACATTGGTTACTCTTGTCTGAGACTAGCAGTGGGGCTGCTCAGGCATTGCTCCCCAGAGCATAGCCCAACGTAACCACAAAGCCAACACATTCCAGAGCCATAATTATGCCCCCAGAGGTTGATGTTACCTCTATAATTGTAGAACTTGACTGGAAATCATGAGTCAACCACTCTTAAATGCTTTCTGGCCTACAGTTTTATTTGCTGGCCTGTTGACCTTGCTGGCTGCTCTGGAGATGGATGAGTGGCCATCTAGTCTTGGAAGCTGCACCTTCTGGCCTAGCCTCTTGGTCTAGGGACTGCTTCACCAGGAAGCCCCAGAACAAAGGGTTAGCAGACATCCAGTTCCTCCGTGTGACATCTGGGAGCTCTTAAGGCATTGCTTACATTTCTCCCATGGGTTTTGTAATTTTCAATTTCTTCCTAGGGAAACTGGGATTTGGGGATAGGAGTTATGTTTCTTGGGAAAAATCAACAGAAGACTTTGGATTTGAAAGCTGGTATTCTGGACTCTCAAAGTTTGTGGAAATGACAAAGTGACCCAAGGAAAACAAACAGTAGTTTGTGAATGTATTTTTTTAAGTATTTTAATGTGTTTTTTTAAATATATTTTTGTTTTATGGGTCTGCATGTATGTCTGATGAATATATGTGCTCCTGGAAGTGACTAGAAGGTGTTGACTCCTTTCATAACTACAGATAGCTGTGAGTCACCACCACATGGGTGCTGGGAACTGAATCGGGACTTCTGCAAGAGTAGCAGGTACTCTTAACTGCCGAGTCCCTATAAAGTTTATTTTTAAAGAGAGGTATTGAGCTTTTGTTTTTTTTTTTTAACTAAACAGCTTAGAAGTACTTTAATAAAATAGATCCCATTGGTGGTAAAAAGAGATGCTGGGCTATTGGCACAGCTGGTATCTAAACACTCCTCCTAGGTAGAGTATGGGATCAATAACAGTGAGTGTTATTCTCATGAAGCACCTACACGCTAGCGTCACCAGTCCCAAATAACTTGGTGGCATGAACGTGTATTGAAGCTTTTGACTTTGTGATGGGGTTACATCTTGAGAAACGGAACATAAATTGGAACTGTTACTGGACAGCGCACACAATCCGCTGGCCTTGCCAAACACTGCTGCTTGGAGCACAGCAGACTCTCGAGTGACTGTTGATTGACAACCTGGCTGATTGGGAATCTTGCTGCAGCTGCCCAACATTGGTCAAGTATGACATTGCAAACTAGCAGCCCAGCAAGAGACCCAGATTCACAACACAAAGCACAATGTCTATTGAAAGAGCATCGGAAGGTGTAAATTGCGAGCTGAGACCCTGTGACTCCGAGTCAGTCTACAGGAGAACAGTGTCCGGACCATAAGTTTTTCAGCTTGCTAACACCAAGCAGGTTCAGGCTTCCCTTTACCAACCCTGGTGGATATTACCCCCACTGGCACCTGTAAATACAGTATCTCTTTTAAAAGGTATCATGTAAAAGTCTTATTTTTTCAGTCCCAGAAAGGATCAGCAGAAAGCCTCTGAGAAGTTTGACAATAATTTATGCTCACACCAATGTGTACTTTATTTAATAATAAAGTATACATCCAGGCATCATGGGAAACCCACTAGCAATTTCTGTGGACTAGTTAAACAGATTCTACAAGAAGTGTGGGGGGGGGGCAGAAATCTGGTCTCACCATTAGCATCGCCTTTGTCTTAGCTGGTCACTAAAGGACATTCATTTCTCAGGATTTCTTCCCCAGAGAGGAAAAAAATTATAATTCTACCCTATGATTGCACTCAGCAGCGACAGGACGTATATCGAAACTTCTTTGACTTCAAATCTCATGTGAACCTGCGGTAACTACCTGTTTGAATCAATTTCCCTCAAGGTTTAAGCGCTTTTCTTTTTTTTTTTTTTTTTTTTTTGGGTTTTTATTTATTTTTTTTTTCATTTTTTTTTTAATTAATTTATTTATTTATTAAGGATTTCTGCCTCCTCCCCGCAACCGCCTCCCATTTCCCTCCCCCTCCCCCGATCAAGTCACCCTCCCTAATCTGCTCGAAGAGCAATCAGGGTTCCCTGACCTGTGGGAAGCCCAAGGACCGCCCACCTCTATCCAGGTCTCCTAAGGTGAGCATCCAAACTGCCTAGGCTCCCCCAAAGCCAGTACGTGCAGTAGGATCAAAAACCCTCTGCGATTGTTCTTGAGTTCTCAGTATTCCTCATTGTCCTCTATGTTCAGCCAGTCCGGATTTATCCCATGCTTTTTCAGACCCAGGCCAGCTGGCCTTGGTGAGTTCCCGATAGAACATCCCCATTGTCTCAGTGTGTGGGTGCACCCCTCGCGGTCCTGAGTTCCTTGCTCGTGCTCCGTCTCCTTCTGCTCCTGATTTGGACCTTGAGATTTCTGTCCCGTGCTCCTCTGTCTCTGTCTCCTTTCATCGCCTGATGAAGGTTACTATTCATGAGGATGCCTATGTGTTTGTCTTTGGGTTCACCTTCTTACTTAGCTTCTCTAGGAACATGCATTATAAGCCCAATGTCCTTTATTTATGGCTAGAAACCAAATATGAGTGAGTACATCCCATGTTCCTCTTTTTGGGTCTGGCTTACCTCACTCAGGATAGTGTTTTCTATTTCCATCCATTTGTATGCAAAATTCAAGAAGTCCTTGTTTTTTACTGCTGAGTAATACTCTAATATGTATATATTCCATACTTTCTTCATCCATTCTTCCGTTGAAGGGCATCTAGGTTGTTTCCAGGTTCTGGCTATTACAAACAATGCTGCCATGAACATAGTTGAGCATATACTTTTGTTGTATGATAGGGCCTCTCTTGGGTATATTCCCAAGAGTGGTATTGCTGGATCCAGGGGTAGGTTGATTCCGAATTTCCTGAGAAACCGAAACACTGCTTTCCAGAGTGGTTGCACAAGTTTGCATTCCCACCAGCAATGGGTGAGTGTCCCCCTTTCTCCACAACCTCTCCAGCAAAGGCTATCATTGGTGTTTTTTATTTTAGCCATTCTGACAGGTGTAAGATGGTATCTTAAAGTTGTCTTGATTTGCATTTCCCTGATCGCTAGGGAAGTTGAGCATGACCTTAAGTGTCTTTTGGCCATTTGAAGTTCTTCTGTTGAGAATTCTCTGTTCAGCTCAGTGCCCCATTTTATAATTGGATTGATTAGCCTTTTACGGTCTAGTTTCTTGATTTCTTTATATATTTTGGAGATCAGACCTTTGTCAGTTGCGGGGTTGGTGAAAATCTTCTCCCAGTAAGTGGGTTGCCTTTTTGTCTTAGTGACAGTGTCCTTTGCTTTACAGAAGCTTCTCAGCCTCAGGAGGTCCCATTTATTCAATGATGCCCTTAGTGTCTGTGCTGCTGGGGTTATACACAGGAAGTGGTCTCCTGTGCCCATGTGTTGTAGAGTACTTCCCACTTCCTCTTCTATCAGGTTCAGTGTGTTCGGACTGATATTGAGGTCTTTAATCCATTTGGACTTGAGTTTTGTGCATGGTGATAGATATGGATCTATTTTCATTCTTTTACAGATTGACATCCAGTTTTGCCAGCACAATTTGTTGAAAATGCTGTCTTTTTTCCATTGTATACTTTTAGCTCCTTTATCGAAAATCAGGTGCTCATAGGTTTGTGGATTAAAGTCAGGGTCTTCTATTCGATTCCATTGGTCGACTTCTCTGTTTTTATGCCAATACCAGGCTGTTTTCAATACTGTAGCTCTATAATAGAGTTTGAAGTCAGGGATGGTAATGCCTCCAGACAATCCTTTATTGTATAAGATTGTTCTGGCTATCCTGGGTTTTTTGTTCCTCCATATAAAGTTGATTATTGTCTTCTCCAGATCTGTGAAGAATTTTGATGGGATTTTGATGGGGATTGCATTGAATCTATAGATTGCTTTTGGTAGAATTGCCATTTTTACTATGTTGATCCTCCCAATCCAAGAGCAAGGGAGGTCCTTCCATTTTCTGGTGTCTTCTTCAATTTCTTTCTTCAAAGACTTATAGTTCTTGTTGAATAGGTCTTTCACTTCCTTGGTCAGGGTTACCCCTAGATATTTTATGCTATTTGTGGCTATCGTGAAAGGTGATGCTTCTCTGATTTCCCTCTCTGTTTCCTTATCCTTAGTGTAAAGGAAGGCCACTGATTTTTTGGAGTTGATCTTGTATCCTGACACATTACTAAAGGTGTTTATCAGCTGTAGGAGTTCTTTGGTAGAATTTTTGGGGTCACTTATGTATACTATCATATCATCTGCAAATAATGAAAGCTTAACTTCTTCCTTGCCAATACAAATCCCCTTGATCTCCTTATGTTGTCTTATTGCTATTGCTAGAACTTCAAGCACTATATTGAAGAGGTATGGAGAGAGTGGACATCCTTGTCGTGTTCCTGATTTTAGTGGGATGGCTTTGAGTTTTTCTCCGTTCAATTTAATGTTAGCTGTTGGCTTGCTGTAAATAGCTTTTATTATATTTAGGTAGGATCCTTGTATCCCTATTCTCTCCAAGACCTTTATCATGAAGGGGTGTTGAACTTTGTCGAATGCTTTTTCAGCATCTAATGAAATGATCATATGATTTTTTTCTTTCAGTTTATTTATATGGTGGATTACATTGATAGATTTTCGTATGTTGAACCAGCCCTGCATCTCTGGGATGAAGCCTACTTGATCATAATGGATAATTTTTCTAATGTGTTCTTGGATTCGGTTTGCCAGTATTTTGTTGAGGATTTTTGCGTCGATGTTCATGAGTGAGATTGGCCTGTAATTCTCCTTCCTGGTTGAGTCTTTGTGTGGTTTTGGTATCAAAGTAACTGTAGCTTCATAGAAGGAGTTTGGTAATGACCCTTCTGTTTCTATATTGTGGAATACATTAAGGAGTATAGGTATTAACTCTTCTTGGAAGTTCTGGTAGAATTCCGCATTGAAACCATCTGGTCCTGGGCTTTTTTTGGTAGGGAGGTTTTTGATAACCTCTTCTAATTCTTCGCGACTAACAGGTCTGTTTAGATTGTTCACCTGGTCCTGGTTTAACTTTGGTATATGGTATTTATCTAAAAAAGTGTCCATTTCTTTTATGTTTTCCAGTTTTGTGTTATACAGGCTTTTGTAGTAAGATCTAATGATTCTCTGAATTTCCTCTGTGTCTGTGGTTATGTCCCCCTTTTCATTTCTGATCTTATTTATTTGTGTGTTCTCTCTCTGTCGTTTAATTAGTTTGGATAGGGGTTTGTCGATCTTGTTGACTTTCTCCAAGAACCAGCTTTTTGTTTCATTGATTCTTTGGACTGTTTTCTGTGTTTCTATTTTGTTGATTTCTGCCCTCAGTTTGATTATTTCCAATCTTCTACTTCTCCTGGGCGCGTCTGCTTCTTTTTTTTCTAGAGCTTTCAGGTGTGTTGTTAAGTCCCTAATGTATGCATTTTCCGTTTTCTTTAAGTGGGCACTTATTGCTATGAACTTTCCTCTTAGCACTGCTTTCATTGTGTCCCATAGGTTTGAGTATGTTGTCTCTTTATTTTCATTAAATTCAAGGAAGACTTTAATTTCTCTCTTAATTTCTTCCTTGACCCAGGTGTGGTTCAGTAGTTGACTGTTCAGTTTCCATGAGTTTGTCGGCTTTCTGTGGGTAGCATTGTTGTTGCCTTCTAACTTTAATCCATGGTGATCAGATAGGACACAGGTGGACACTGATATTTTTTTGTATCTGTGGAGGTTTCCTTTGTTTCCAAGTATGTGGTCAATTTTTGAGAAGGTTCCATGAGCTGCAGAGAAGAAGGTATATTCTTTCCTATTTGGGTGGAATGTTCTATAGATGTCTGTTAAGTCCATTTGCTTCATTACCTCCAATAATTCTCTTAATTCTCTATTAGGTTTCTGTCTGATTGACTTAAGCGCTTTTCTATATGAGTTCCTGGGCTGACTCATAGGGAAGAAGAAAGGCTACAGTTTTTGCTATTGTAGGCAATAGCTGAGGGGAATCACAGGCAGCGGGGACCATCAGCCCCACACTGAGACTTCCCCCAAGATGATGCTTTTTAACAATTTGGCAGGGTCCTGTGCCCTAGATGCAGAAACTAGGTTGTGTGCCCTAGCATACAGAAACTAGGTTCACAGGACCATGTAACACGGCAGGAAGTCGGACAGAGGAGGCAGGCGCTTCTTGTAGGGCAGGATTCCCACCTAATTGTTCCAGCGAAACCTGAACTCTCTTCCTAGCGTGGCCTTGGTCTGCAGCAATGGATGGGAAACAGTTGGGATCATACCCAGGCAACATCACTCACTCTCGCTTGGCCATTTGCAGCTAGTCCTGGCTGCGCGTGGAAATCATCAGCTGAAGAGCCCTGGAAACACGAAGGCCTGGATCTCACCCCCACCAGGGGTTTGCCCACGACGGGCCCAGTGCGGCCAGGGTTTTCAGGACTCTGTGGTTATACTGTGCGGCCTTCACTGCACACACAATACGGCTTGGGAATCACTGACCCGGGAGTTGACAGCTATTAAGCCCGTCAATTACCCAAGTAAACAAGGAGCAGGCTAAATCAAGCGTGTCTAGAGGGATTGCCAAATACTGCCTGCTGGGGGATATTTAAGTCCGTTTCTCAGAAGACCTTGGCCCTGGAAGTTCTGGAAAGCTTGGGCCTGCTGAGTGTGCTCCCCACTTCCTCAGGAAAGGCGAGCAGTAGGCATGTAAACAGGGCAGTTTGTGTTCATTTGACAAACACTGAAACATCTGATTTCCTTAGCTGGGTAGAAAATAGCTTTAAGTGTCTTTAGCAAGCAGCAGGGAAGAGAAGAGAACACAGGCAGAGCAAAGTAGGGATGCAGAGGGCGGCAGGCAGGGTGGGGATGGGGGTGGTGAGCCCTGCATTGTTCCAGGGACAGAGTTTGGGAGTGTCCTAAAATCTACTTTGGGAGTCTCAGGGGTGAGGAGATAGAGAATTGGGAGGAAAGAGGAGGACGGGGAGGAGGAAGAAGAGGGGGAAGGAGGAGGAGGGGAGGAGAAGGAAGAGGAGGAGGACGGTATTCTAAGAGGAAATTGCAAGGGTAGGACAAAGGCTGGATGCTGGGGAAGGTCACAAGGACACTTAATAACCATAGCCACCTCAAGGACAAACTAAGAGACTTGTTTGAAACAGAAGGCCCAGGGCTGAGAGAAGGCTCAGTAGGTAACACGCTCGCCATACAAGGACATGAGTTTCCATCCTCAGAACTCACGTAAAGCCAGATGCAGTAGTGCAGTTCTGTAATCTCAGCGCCCTACAGCAAGATGGGAGACAGATGGGAAACTCCGCCGAAGGCCTCTGGCCAGCTAGCGTGGACTGTGCAGCCAGGAGCAACAAGAGACCCTTTTCACAAGTAAGCTGAAGAAAAGACTGGAATTTGAGGTTATTGTGGCATCTCCATATGTGTGCACAGAGGCCGGAGAGAAGGAACTGGAGAGAGAGGAGTGGTCTCAGCGTGGCATTGATTAGGCAGGTGGGTGGTCTGGCTTTTCCTAGTACTAGGCAACCCCATTCATCGCTTCCTCTTTCCTTCCCTCTAGCTTCTAACACTTCCTCTGTTCTTAACCCTGCTCCTAAGAAGCAGAGGGCCCTTCTTCTGCCCCTGCATCATCTTGGGGCTGCTAGAAGTGGCAGCAAAGACCTGAGGAGAGAAAGGAAAAGTGATATTGGAGGTTGGGTGGTGAATGCCACAAGGACGGTACAGTGTTGGGCTACATTGACTCCTCAGAAAATGTCAACGACTGTTTTATTTTCCAAATATAAGAAAAAAAGTGTGAGAATCATCCAGATTTGAGCATGATCAGAAAATATTATTTTTTTGCTTTTGAATGTCTATAAATATATACTGTGAGAATTTTAATTATAAGAAGGTGCTTGAGAGGTAAAGGGGAATGGGGGGAGGTAAGAAGGGGAGGGAGAGAGAGACTGATTTTCCTGTGGCTGAGCTAAATCTAGTTATTCAGTGCCTGACATTGTGTTAGAAGTGTTGAAGGACACAAAGGAAGAAAAGGATGGCTCTGGACTCCTCTTTCCCATCTGGGTTTTCTGTTTTTCATTGGTGAAAGGGGTGAAATCATGTTAGCCGGCCTGACTTGGCCCTCAGAAATATGACATTTTCCATGTCAGATTGGCATGCTTGTAGTTTCTTGATGCCGCTTCCTTGTGCTTTGTTGTCGATTCATAATCCTCCTTGTGACATGCATTTGGCTGGATTTGAAAGACTCTTAAATAAATAAGGAATAAAAAGCAATCACGCTCAGAAGGTGCTGTTTCACCACACAATGAAGAGTAGACACCCAATTGCGGAAGGGAGCAATGTAGTGAAAGGTCTTGGGTGTCTCTTTTCTCTTGGAAGGCTTGGAAGTTTTCATGAGTTGGTTTCAAATAATGGGTAATACTGTCCCCAAACTCCTTGAGGTAGGCTAGTGGGCCAGTGAGCTTCTGGTTGGCCAGTTTCCCCCAGGGCCGGGGATTCCCACCACTGTGCTCAGTTTTATTTGCATAGGTGCTAGGGTTGGAACTTAAGTGCTTGGGCTTATATGGCAAACACTTTACCAACTGAGCCACCCCAGTCCCCATTAGTTGCTTTTTTCCCCCTCAAGCTCCATGCCCAGTTTTAGATAAACAATCACTTCTGTCCTATTTAGAGCGCACCTAAGATAGTGACACCTTCCCTGCCAACCTGTGGGGTAAGCAAAAGATAACCACAGCAAAGTGTTTGCTCTGTGACAGCTACCAGTCATCACAGGAAGCACACTGGGCAGTGCTGGCCACCCCCCTTAGGCTGCTCCAACCAAACTTCCAGGCAGCTGAAGGGATCCTCCCTCAGAGGCATTTAGCACTTGGCTGCTTTGTAGACATCACAAAGTATAATGGACTCAAACATCACTGTTTAGTTTCTTTGGATTTCCTGGATCACGAAACTGTTGCCAGCATGGGGCTTCAGTTACTTATAATTCAAAGAGGTGCTTTGGGACTGTCTTCATGGCCATTTTCCTGTGTGTTCCCTGATCTTTGGTTTATTTAGATGTATGTAGGCAGATGTATTTCAGGCCTGGGAAGTCTCCTTAGGGAAAAGTTAAATGGATTTCTCCGAAAGGCTCTTTGAGTGTGGAAATTGCTGGGTAGAAAACATTTGCTCAGTCCCATGTTTCAAGCAAGCGCTTGTTTCAAGAGTCAATCTGTTTTATTAAGACCTTGGAAAAGTATCAGAGTGTTTACCTCCTAGAGTTTTCCATCAAAATCAGACCTCTGGTGCAACAGAATGTGTGTGTCCTTTCCTCCAAAGAATCTCTTTATGTCTCTACATAGGCACGCATAGATACACAGTAACCCATTTTCTCCCTGTTCACAGAACCCAGTTGAAATTCAATGCCTTAAACTTTCCTGATTGGAAGAAGTATCTTTATTTTAGGAGAAACAAGCAGACATTCTCATTCTATTTAGGCATGGTGGGCTGGGCACCAGGAAGATCAAACCAGGTTGAGAAGCTCAGAGCATTCTGCCTGCTCCCTAGCTTTAGCGAGGGGAGACTGATTGCTTAATCATCCCCAAGTGGTGAAGATTCTGTGTGAACAGGGAGTTGGGAGAGTTTCTGGGTGTTGAACACGTCATGAGAAGCCTCCCTGGCATGGCCTCTTGAGCCCCTTCCCACATACCTTGCCTTCTGTTTCTCATCATCTGGCTGCACATCTGTGTTCTTTGTCATAGTCAAAATTGTATGGGAAATATCTGAACTGGTTTCCTATGTTCTGAAGCTATCCCAGACTGTGAGAAGGTGTAGGGACCTTGACTCGGGGCAGCGGAGGGTGACAACCTAGCCGGGGCAATCGGTATTTGCAGCATCAGAGACTGACTTTTGTCAGCTCTCTGCTTCTGGAGTCTTCATGAACAATTGTCAGTATCAGAATTGAACTGAATTGCAGAACCCCCAGCTGGTGTCAGAGAATTCCTTGCAGGACGATGGACATCTCCACGCATCTGGTCACAGACCTGTGCTGACTATGGAGTCCACGTCAGCACAAGTGTTTCAAAAGACAAGAAGAAGACATTACTTTACATATGCATTTAGCTTTATCAAAATAACACAGAGCCAGCTCTGCAAGTAGCAGTTTAGGTATTTAAGGCATGGCCAGGATAAAATCTTCGTGCTAGCATTATTATAGATGAGACCTTTCTTTGGCGAACTTAAACACAGTTTAAACGTAAGCTCCTACCACACTTTCCAAACACTCCCTTGTCTGTGGAGGGTTTTACTTTTAAAACATTCTGTGCTGCCTGGGGAAGCCTGGCTGTTCACTATGGGAACCAAATCACACTGCCCTTAGCCCGCCAAAAGTCAGAGAAGATGTGTAGCCTGTAGGCCATTGTTTTGAACTTAAGTACACGAGATTAATTTCTGGATGGAGACTCAGAGACGGTCTCAGAGAGATTTCACACTCATCTGTTATATTGGGAAATATGTGCTGAGCCTGGTGCCAGGAGGCTTTCTCTGCCCAACAGGGATTTCATTTGAAGGGACTTCACGGAAATTACATGATGTGCACAGGCTGTTAGCAGTTGGTTGAGTAGATAGATTTTACTTCTTTTTATTTCCTAGCTACATTGAGTTTGATTGGCAAACAAAAGCTGCAGCTTTTTAAGGTGCATATTATGGTGGCACAATGAATGTATTTATTGTAAAATGAGCCCAGAAAAAAATCAAGCCACTTAGCATATCATCTTATATGAGCAATCATTTTTTTTCCTGTGTGCAGAACATTTATGACCAATAAATGCACAAGACAATGTCACTTATGACTGAAATCTCAACTGTCACCCACAGCTCAAGTTTTAAGACTTCACTTTGTGGGACTATTTTTCTAATTATCATTTTTTTATTTTTTTTTTGTTTTTTTTTTGAGACAGAGTTTCTCTTTGTAACAGTCCTAGCTGTACTAGAACTCTTGTAGACTAGGCTGGCCTCGAACTCACAGAGATCTGCCTGCCTCAGCCTCCCAAGTGCTGGAATTGAAGGTATGTGCCACCATACCTGGCTCTAATTATCATTTTTTAAATATTTAGTGTGTGCATGCGTGTGTGTGGTGAATATGTGTGGTGCATATGTGTGCACGTGTGGGGGGGGCGAATATACGCACCCATGCGTGCACGGTTAGAAACCAGAGGTGGAAGCTGGGTATCAGCGCCTACCACTCTATGCTTTAGTCTCTGAGACATAGTTTTTCACTGAACCTAGAACTTCCCATTTGGGGTAGACCAGTTGGCTAACACTTTGTTTTAGACCCGTCTTCACCCTCCTGCCTCCAAACACTACAAACACTACAGTTACAGACGTATGACTCCATACCTGGATTTCACTTGTGTGCTGGGGATTTAAACCCAGGTACTTGCTCATACATGTCCAGCAAGTACCTTACCCACTGAGCCATCCCCTTGGCACTGGCAGTGCTAATCTGAAGGTAGAGAAGCCTTTGCAGGGCCTGGCTAACCAAAGTAGGTCATTAAAAGCTTGCCTTTGAAGTTTATGACTGCACAGACTGTATTCTCTCAGTTTGGGCAGTTCAAAGAAACAGCAGTTTGGTTTCCATAGCAAACAGCTCAACTGAACAAGGCAATGGACAGACAGGTGTAACCCTTGCTTCTGGGCCTGTTCTCTCTCCTCGTCCACATGGCTCTGCATTTCCCATCATAATGAGCTGAACTCTCCCCGGAACCATCACCCACATACAGTTCCTTAATTGGTTGCTATTGGGTATTTTGTCATAGCTGTGAGAAAAGTATTTCATCCAGTTGCCAAGTTCATGTATCAGATCATTATCAGTGCGAGTTTGGACCCTTTGACCCACATCTCCCATTGTCTCCCCCTGCCCAGCCCTAATCTCCATTCTTCTTTCTACAAATCATCCCTGTGCTCACTACTCTGCGTGGGAGTTCTGTGGCAGCCCGTGTGACCCCAAAGCCTCCTCTGACTATCATCAGGTCTTTCATTTACTGCCCTGTGCATTTGACCAAAGAATTTCAGTGCTCTTCTGGCTTCAGCAGCCCACACTCCTTCGTGGTGTTTAAAGTGAAAGTATTTTCATATCCAGCCTTTGAGGGATGTGTTGTGTGAATATGTGTGAGTGCGTGGGTGTTGCGGTGATGCTGTGTACTTCTTATGCATTGTGTTAACGTATAGGTGGTGTGCATATTTCTTGTGTGTGTGTTGCGGAAGTGTCTATTGTATGCTGTTTTCAAAGCACGTGTTCTGTGTATATTGCTTGTACTCTAATGAAAATATTGTGTATTCTGTATGTATGTCTGCTGTATGTCTTTTGAGTGTATAATATAACATAAGTGTTCTATGTGTTTTGTATATGTAATATGAGTCTGTTGTGTAAATGAGTATGTTGTGTACATTGGTACGGTGTGTGCAGTAGATATTCTATATCTGATGAGTGTATGCAATCTAAAGGATGGATTCTGGGTAGTCCATCTGTTGCCAGTATAGTATATGTTTAGTGAGTGTATATAGTTTATGTTTCATGTATAGTGTGTTTTGTATGTTGTGAGTGGTATGGGTTTTGTGAGTGTGTATAGTGTGTGATGCATGTGTTATGTATATAGTGCCTAGTCATGGACTTGTTTGACTAGATGTTTGAGAGATACTTGGTGGATGGGAGAGAGGATGTCATCCTGCCCGTGGGAGGCCCATAGTGTACATTTCCAGTGAACTGTCAGCTTCTTGAAGACCTGCTTAGTGTTTATTTGTCCAGCCTTCAGCATCACACAGAGGGAGGCTGCAGTGGTGGGAAAGAGAGGTGGGATTAGATTGGTAAGACTAGATACCTGCCCTCAAGGCTGGAGCTCCACAGGCTCGCTCTCTGGCTCACTGTGTAACTTCCCCTCCATCCTGGTGACTGTGTGTTATTTGTCTGCACCTTGCACAAAGTGGAGATTTTATCTGATTTGTTTCCAAATACAGTTCAAAGACAAGCACACTGCTTCATACAAACCATGGCCACAAGGAAAATGTTTAATGGCTAATATATCTTGCTTAAAGATAAGAATAAATGAGTTCCAGAGTGTCTAGCTCAAGCCAAGGGGTTTCGCCAAATGCAGGGGTTTTCAAATCTTGGTATATCTTGCTCAACAGCCTCCCAGGGTTACCCCTCTTGGGGCTCTCTTGCTAAGTATCCGTCTAGTCTTACGGGGATTGTGGAGTTGGCTTTAGTGAAATATTGCCTACATCCTACTTGGTCCATGGTGATTCAAAAGCCACAGTTTTCTTCCATTAGGCGTATGACCTGACACATCTGGTGTCGCTAGGAGTTTTGGTCTCCAGCTAACCATGGGCCTTCCTAAGCCCTGGCCTCAAGTCTCCTGACCTCTCTCCAGGCCTCTTGAGGTTCTCTTGGCAGCTTTAGGCCCTGTCGGTGGTCTAGAAGCTCTGGCAGCATCTCTTCTTGCTGATGGCAGCTCTTGCAGTTGTGTGGCTGCTGTTGCAAGCCAGCTCTAGCAGGTCTCAGTGAGTCTGTCTTCTCTGAGGGGTGGATTCTCTCAGACTCCTTTGGGAGAGGTGGAATCATCACTGGAGGTGGGGATCTACTTTGAGATCTGAGCTCTTGCCTTCCTTTTCTATCTCTCCATCTGTGAGTCTTTCCTGCCAGACTTGGGAGGGACCTTCCTGGATAGCTCTGTGGGAGGCAGACCTCCTGGTCCACTTTGTGCTCTGTTAACCTAACCTTTTTCCATAGCTGTTGAGGTGTAAAGTTCAATTTGGGATGCTTAACAGCATACTGGGGGAGGGGAGTTAGAGGCATTGGTTAGTCAATAAAGTGCCCGACTTGCAGGCACGAGGACCTGAGTTCAGATCTCCAGAATCCACTTTAAAACTTTGGGCGTGGCAGTCCACGACTGTAAGCCTAGCCTTGGTTGGGGGAGGGAGGTGTAAACAGATGGATCCCTGAATCTGATTGATCAGTCAGTCTAGTTGAATTGATGAGCTTCAGATTCGGTGAGAGACCCTGTCTCAACAGGTGAAGATGGAGAGTGACCCAATATCAACCCCAGACTCTGCACTCACAGGGAACAAGGATGCCGGCCCGAACGCAACATTTATCTTTTAGCAAAGACCCACCTATTTTAGTGCCTCATATCAACCCATTTAGGACTTCCTTTTAATTGATACAGTTTTAAAGTTAGGCTTCTTCTTGAAATAGATATGTTCTAGGTTCACAAGGGTGGTCCTGGTCCTCTTTTCCAACTGTATGCGCTACAACTGTTGGGCAATTGTGGACTTGAACTCTGTGCTGGGCTTCAGAACATCATCTTCTGCTCTATTCAGTTTCAAGTGCACGTGACGCTGTGTTTTTGTTGGCTGTAAAAGTAGTATGACACATGAGTTATCTTATAAACGCTTAGCTTCTCAAAATAAATATTCCTGGGGTCCCATGCTTAAGACATTTGGATAAATCAAAATATTAATAAGATATTAACATTAAGAACAGGCTTTATTACTAGATCTGTAGATGAAAGGGCTAAGGGAAATAATTCTGAATGAGGTTAATATAGTACTCTACAAACGAAAATATTACATGGCCATTTAAAAGGCTGCTTGTGAATGAAGTCTTGAGAACATATGGGAATCTGTGCCATGGAGGTCTTTCTCCATTGACAGAAAGCAAAGACTGAGTCTTGGAGGGCTTTGTAGTAGTTGATAGAGCTATGAGAGAAAGAGGAAAGAAAGAGGAAGGAGTTGGAAGGGTAAGAGGGAAATAAGAAGGGCTCCACTGGGTGAGGTCATTCAAATAAATGTCACGTGCCACTACACTGTTCCCCAAGCTGGGGAAAGTCTCCTTCGTGTCTCTCAATGCTGGCAACTGGGTGACACTCCTGGGGGATCTTCTTAGCTACCACACATCCATCTGGAACTCCCAGATTGTTTGACATAGTGTTTCTTCTCCCTGGAACAGTGTGTTAGTGGGAAAAGCACAACTTCCTTCATAATTTCTACACCGGCAGGTACTCTTAGCTAGGATTTGTTTTGGCACACACACAAAATAATGTCTCCTTTCTTTTTGGATACAGCCCACGGTAACCTTGGTAGTTCTGTGATTGTTTCTTGAGTGTCCGAGGGAGTAAAGAGAAAATTTTCTAGCATGGGTCATGGGTAGTATTGAAGATTTGTTCAGAGTGATGTCACACTCGTCAGTGGGACTATCCATTGTGGCACGGACAGGGAAAGATAAGAAGGGGAATAGAGACAGAAGCACAAAACACCAGGTCTTCCCTGACCCACTGTGGTCTTGTTGTTGAGATGTCAGGCGATGTGGTTGGGTTAATTCCTCCTATGGTTTGGGAAGTAGGGCTCACAGTAATGAACAACAGCAACACAAAAATAAGACTTCATGGGGGAAGTGCTGCTGATCTGTTCTTCAAAAGAAAGATGATCAAAACTTAAGAGGATCTGTGGTATGCCATCTCCCAGGGCCCCCACCTATGCTAAATCACCCTTTCTAGAGTCTGAAGAAGCCATTCTCTCAGTGGCCAGTAACCAGTGTCCTCTTCCCAGGCCCTGGCAATACAGTGGCTCTCTTGCTAGGCTGCATGCAGCCATGCATTGCTGTGATTGTTCCTAAGAGCTTTAGAAGCTGTATTTGCATTCATGTAATTGTTCTTAGGAGCTGTGCACCCCTCAGGAGGTCTATTCTAGTATCGGTCTTAGACTTTGATTGACAACCTAGACTTCAGGATATTTCTTTCTTGCCTGCACTCTGTCATGCCCAGGGGCTCTCTTAGTCAGGCCTGAGAAGCACCTTGTTTCATTTTCCAAAACTCTGAAGAGCTCTTGACTAAGTTTGCTCCCACCTACTTCAAAGGCATCCAGGTCAGGTGAGAAGCCTAACATTAACCATTAAGTATTCGTGAACACACAGAGTGAGAGGAAAAGATGGAGGAAGAACCGTAAGTGGTCAGAGGAAAGAACTGAGATGGAGAAAAAGGAAATATTAAAAAGAAAACACTGGGGTTGAGAAACACTGAAACCAGGCACAGGGCCTTTAAATGGACAGAATTAAGCAGTCCAACCATCTAGTCAACCAGTGTGGAATATGCTTTCAGGTTTTATTTAATATAATACTAATACAATGGATGAAAAGACCCAAACTCTACCCTCATGGGACTTATGGTCTAGCAGGGAAAGGAATCAGGTAGCTAGGTCACGTGAAGTAGTGATATGTGCTGGTAAGCATTCATAAGGACTTCGGTAATACAGTCTGTGTCTGTACACAAGCACGTTCATGCTCATACATATGTGTAACTTTTAACAACAGCAGACATCTAATATTTTGGGATATGTGTTTGGCAACAAGCAAGGGGGATTTCTTCAGCAGTAGTGATTTGGACATTAACAATGTAGGAGGAACAAGAAAGACATATTGCTCTTGTTAAGACAGGAAGTGATTCAAGTTTGGCTAAAACTTTTTAACAATGAAAAACTGGGGAATAAGAGAACCACTTTGGCCCAGCCATAACTAAATGTCTAAGTTTGCATAAAGAATGTTGTGAAATCTCTTGTTACAGGCTGACCTTTGCTTCTTAATCTTGTATTAATCTTGAAGAGAATTCAGGTTTCAGTTCCTATTGGCTTTTGTCTTTATATTATGGCCCAAGCTCATGGCCCTTATCTCACAGAGGTGGAGTTATTCTCACCTATCAGATATGATTAGTTCAGATGTGAGTGTTTATGGACAAAGGCTCTGCTTTTAAAATGTGGTTTGGGTTGATGTCTGGCAAATGAGGAATTTATTGGTTGTGGTGACTGGCTTCTAGCCTTCTAGCTAGCAACACTGGCCACTTCTTTCCCCCACCAGAAAACTCCCTGTTCCAAAAAGACATCACACTCTGAGTTCATACCCAAGAAAGTCCCAGCAATAGTGACTTATTTGCATAGACATTATTCAGGAAAACTCTTTCAGGGACACTAAGACCCTGCAATCTTCTCAGTAAGTCTCTAGCATAAGTGGGCAGATAAGATTGGTTCTATTTTCTAAAGTCAAAAAGCCCGAGCCAGTACAACTTCTGTAAGGCCTATAAAAACACTGTAAGGATGATCAAGAGCATCTCTGCTACCTGGTGTACACCTGACAATGTCAACTCTTTCACGGGTTAACTTTCTTAGTCCTTACAGCAATCCAGGAAGGCTGCGAATCTTGCCGCCACGCTTGCCATCATTTCTTAGTGATGGAGATGCGCTCTGAGAAGTATGTCCTTAGAAAGTTTTTGTCATCGGTGAACAACATAGACTTAAGCAACTGAGATGACTATCATGCCACTAGGTCCTACGATTTCATGGAACTATCTTTGTATGCATGGTCTGCCAGGAACTGAAATGCCATTAAGTACCACACGATGGCTACATGACTTTATCGCCTATCTCTGAGATACAAGAGACATTAAGTGACTTGATTCCTGCCCACAGCTAGTCCTAGTAGAACTGGGATGTGAGTGGGGTACCATCGGAGGCTGTTGGGCTCCATGGTCTATGCCAGTAACCGCCATGCTATGCTTCCTCTGGATCTAGAAAGCAATCCCCCAGCAATCCCTCAAATCTTAACGCATTTCTCCTGTGCAGTGATCAACAGTGGGCCAGTAAAATGCAGCAGTGTGGATGGGAGGCATCAACTTTAGACAGTGAGTTGAAACCTCATTCCCCGAGTCTATTCACCGTGTAATCCTTGGACAAGTTCCTGCTCCCATTTGGGACATTGGCTGCTGTTGTTAAGGTCATAGTGCTGCTGTCTTATGACAGTGCCGCCCTTGTGGTTAGACACACGTGCTTGGTTCTTATACATCCTCTTCCTACATATGCAGTTGATTACTGGGCATGGACCAGATGGATGCGTACGAAAGCTGTTCCGGTTTGGACATGAACATTTCCCCATAGGCACATGAGTCCGGAGATCAGCTGATGGTGATGCTGTATTAGAAGGTTGGGGGAACCTTTGAGACTGAAGCCTATCTTCCAAGAGAGAGAGAGGGTCATCTATCCTCAGGGTAGGCCTTGAGGATGGCATCGGCTTCTGGTTGAGTCATGAGTGTTCTGCCGCCTACTTAGCACCATATTAGAAGTCCCCTTCTGCCACCATAAATCAAGTCACCTCAGCCACCTTGTCTTCCCCACCATGGTGGACTATTTCCTCTGAAACTGTGATCCCAAATAAATCTGCGTCCCCTCCACGCACACAAGTGCTTCTGTGAGGTGTTTGGTCCCAGCAGTGAGGAAAGTAACTCGCACAAAAGGCGTGTCAAGTAAAGTGCAGATGACGGAGTGACTCCGTGTACCTTTTAGGAGGGAATTGAGCAGGGGACTTTTTCTACCCAATGATAGAAAAACCTCAGTGAAATGGTGACACCACGTCCCTATGGGAGAGGCTTGTTAAGGATGGTGTTCTTCAAGATATTATTCCAAAGCCACAGGGACAAGTGGGGCAGTTGGTTCCCCGGGAGATTCCCTCCGCATTTCTTTGTCCTTTGTCCTTTTCCTCAGAAATTCCTTCGAGATCTCCCCAGTGACCTCTTTTCAGAGACATTAGCAAATTTTTGTCTGAGGCACTTTACACTCTTAAAATTATTGGCAATGCTAAAAGCCTTCTGTCTGCATGATTAATTCTACTTATGTTAACTGTATCAAACACTAAAACTATGTAATTTTAAAAGTAAATTTTGTGGACCATTAAAAACATCAATAAACCAACTGCCCATTAATGTAAGTAACGTGGTATCTCCTACAAAATAATTGTGAATTTAAAACAAATTGAAAATAAAAATAGTAGCATTGCTTTACAATATATACCTTGTTCTGGAAAATTCTTGCATGTTTAGCTTAACACAAGAGAACAAAAAATTTAAAAATATGCACCTGTATTTTATCTTTATATGCCATATAGCTTGCAGGAAATTCTACTGAATGCCATGAGAGAATATGTATGTAAAAAGTCTTCTTTGAACTGCTAAGAAAGTACTTGTGATCTTCAGGACCCTCTAAGTGGCTCTTGGGACCTTGTGAGAATCACTAAAATATATAATTCTCTCTTTGCTAATGTAAAATTGATTTTTAGTCAATATCTGATAATTGTAAATACTAAAGGGTAAGAATGCAACGTGTATCTCACCTCAGGCCTTCATCATTTCTTCTGGAAATGTTCACAGTTCTCTCGGCTAGCTCTTTTGGATTGTACAATTAGTTATCATCGACCATAGTTACTTCCACATGCTAGAGATTATTAGAACCCATTCTTCTTACCTGTTTTCTTATACTCATTAAACAACATTTCTGCACCGCTCTCCTCCCTACCCTTCCCTACATATTCTGTTCTCTACTAATAGGAAATCAAGTATTCCTATCTAAGCAAGATCCTACGGTGTTTGTCTTTCTGTTCTTCCTGTTTTCACTTTACAGTGCCCTCTAGTTCCACGCAAGATGCGGTAATGGCAGGACTTCCTTCTTTCTAGGGCTGAATAGGATCTCATTGCGTATAAAATTTTCTTTATCTGTTCATCTGTTGCAGGACACATGGACTGATTTCCTATCATGTACTGACATTTGGTGATTTAGCCATTATCTCAGAATCCCCTCTCAGCTTCTTCCTTTGTCATCTGCTTCCAAATGGCAAATGTTAATAACTCGTCTTTCAAAATTCTTGGATTTGTCAGATCAAAAGAGTAGATTAGTTCCCGTCTTTTCTCTCCTTCTTCTTCTGACTGTTTCCTTACAGTCTTTCTTTCTTTTCGATCTCAGCTGGCAATCTTGGGAGACTTTCCTCCCTGGCCTGAGCCTTGCAACTTGTCTCTCTGCCTCTTGGATTCAAAAGTAGCCAGGATGTTTGTTTGTCTGTGGCATGCACAGTTAACTTCTTTCCTCAAAAATCTTGGTCTTGGCCAGAATCAATCAATTCTGCATTATGATTTATGTTTTATGAAGAGTTCAAGTTCCCTTTTCAAATATTTTGCCCGGGGTGAAGAATCCAGTCAGTTTCACTGATGAACTTAGAAGTTGTTGGCATGTCTCTACTTCCAGTCAGGATTGAGTAAGAGCGCCTGGAGCAACTTTCTTACCAGAAACAACCAAGTAACAAGAGAGAGCACGTGAAGCCAGGGTTCTAAGATACTAGATGTCAGTGGTGAAGGTCCATCATCCTAGGAGTCAAGAAACAACTGAGTGAGCCCTTGACCGTTTCTGTTTACCAACATGAGTCATAGTACAGGGAAAGAAACTTAGTCAGAGCTCAGCAAACTTCTGAATTGATGAGAGGGACCTTAGGAGGCTGTGGTGGAACAGATGCAGAGAATAGGCATCTTAGAGACCATCAGAGTCCTGTGTAGGGACTCAGCAGAGCACTGACCCATACCCACATGAGAAAGCTATCCCATCCAGGAAAAGAACGTTTGATAAAACAATACATAAGTCCAGGAACAACCATCATTGCTGCAAGATGACAATAAAATGTCTGGATTCAAAGGCATTTTATAGAGGACTCAGAAGCAGCAAGTAATGGGGAAACTGTCTTAGACCGAATGTTGCTTGCTATGTTCCCACCTAATTTCTGAAAAGCAAGACCCCAAAGAAACAATATTCAAGAAATCAACTGTATCCTGAAGACAAAAGAATTCCAAGTCCAGAACATTCACGATGTTGGGCATCCACCTAAAAATGTCCAGATATGCAAACCAGAGAGAAAAATCAATAAGAGACAGTCAAAGATTAATACAAATGTTATAAGTAGAGTGCATGAGCATTAAAGTTAACTATAACTGTATTACATGTTCTCTAAGAGATAAGCAGAGTAATCCAAGGTATGAAATGTATTTATTCTGACCCATCCCACACAGAAAACTACAGTCCCAAACAGTTCTACCAGGCCCTTAAAGAAGACACAACATCAGTTCTATTTGAACTCTTATAGAAAACTGAAGAGGAGTCAATAATTTTCAATTTGTAAAGTCTTCCCAACTCTCCAAGGCTATTTCCTGTACATCAAAACTAGAGAATATGATACAGAAATGCTTATGGAATATGATATAGAAACACTATTGGTCAGTATTTCTCATGAATGAAGACATACAATTTTTAAGACATACAAATTCTAAACAGAATACTAGTAAACAAACCAGCACTCTCTAAAAAGATAAATACATAATTATTAATTATCTTCAAAAACAAGACTGGCTCAGTCCTGGAAAACTGATGTATGTAATCCACCACAGAAACAAAACTGAAAAATGGATGCCATAGAACAGGTTAACAAAATACAACTTGTATTCCTGATGTGGAAAGTCCTTCTGTATATGTGTTGCTTTTATTGGATAATGAATAAAGCTGTCTCAGCCAAAGGCTTACCAGAGTACAACCAGGAGGGAAATACAAACAGAGATATACAGAAAGAGTAGGTGGAGTCAAAGAGAGACACCATGTAGCTGCTGAAAGAGACAGATGCCACAGCCTTGCGGTGATATACAGATTAATAGAAATTGGTTAGTTTAAGATATATGTGCTAGCTAGGAATATGCCTAAGCTATTGGCCAAACAGTGTTATAATTAATATAGTTTCCGTGTGATTATTTGGTCTGAGCAGTTGGGAAACGAAAGAGCAGTCCCTGTCTACATATCCCTGATAAAAAATGCCATGCAAATTAGAAGAGAGGCTCCCTCAGCCTAATAAAAATGTATGTAGTGAAAACCTACCACTAGCATCAGACTCAATGGGAACTTTCTCCTAAGACCAGTGAGACAAGAATGCTTGCTTCCTTACTTCTGCTCAGTATTATATTTAGGGATTAGCTGGGGCATAGTGAAAAATTAAAGGAAGTGAAATATAGAGATGTCTTGGAAAGAAAACTATCTACATGTAGTAATAAGGGCGGTGAGGCTGCGTCCCCAACACCCCAGCCGCCTGCCCGGCTAGCTTTTGCCCCGAAATAATTACACAGACACTATATTCTTTTAAACACTGCTTTGGCCCATTCCTATCCAGCCTCTTCTAGGCTAATTCTCACATCCCGATCAACCCATCTCTAATAATCTGTGAGCACCGGTCTTACCGGGAAGATTCTAGCCTAAGTCCATGCTGGGTCGGAGCTGGGGCATGGCGTCTCTCTGAAGCATCTTCTCCGGAGAGGAGAGCTGCTGAGTCTGAGCTCACTTCCTCTTCCTCCCAGCGTTCTGTTCTGTTTACTCCACCTACCTATGTCCTAACCAATAAAAAAGGGCCAAGGCAGTTCCTTTATTAGCCAATGACCTTCCTCCATCATCTACAGACAACAGAGGTCTCTAGCTAGGCATCCACACACACAAAAATTAATATAACTAATCCAGTTAGTTTTGAGGGTTACAATGTACAAAAATCACCATGCATCAGCAGTGGAACGTGCAGGAAGTAATATGTAAAATAATATCTTCCACAAGAATGTCAGCAATATGAAAAGTTAAATATAAATCTGACAAAATGTGTAAGTTCTATGTGTAAGGTGGTAGCAATGGCAGACAGGCCTGTGCCCCTAAGCGCACAGAGTACCTGACAGTGTCCTTGTTGGCATCGTCTGCCCCATCACGCCTGGTTTAGATCCTCTCCAGGAGTCTGTTTCAAATCACTGTCTTTTGTTGGGTCTTTCAGGTACCAGTCTTACAACTTCCATAGACAGGGAAGAAAGAAAAACATGATATACTCCTTTTCCCTCTTTTCTTTCTTTTCCTTTTTCCTTCCCTATCCTTCCTCTTCATTCCCTCTTCTCCTTTCCCCTCCTTTCTCCTTCCTTTCCCTTCTCTCTCTTTTCCTTCCCCTTCCCTTCCTGTTCTCCCTCTCCTCTTCTTCCTCTCCTTTCCCTCTGACACCCTTTCCTTCCGTCCTTCCCTTCCTTCCATTTGGCTTTGCTGTACAGTTCAAGAAGGCTGATGTGCAGCTTACTATGGAGCCTCAGACTCCCGATCTTCCTGCCTCTGACTGCACAGGGGTATAGAGGGTACCCTGTGGTACAGAGAGATTCACCACCACTCCACGCCACCTTCTCTAACACTAGTTAAACAGCTTTATTTGATGGCCTCAGAAGTCATTTCCACTTCCTTCCTTCTATCGGCTGAGTAACTCACTAAAGTCAATCGAGATTCAAGGGAAGGTAAGTAAATATCACATTTACATATTCAGTGGGGGAGCAATTCAATATGGCTCCTCGAGGCTAAAGAGTTGTCTTTAACTGACTGCAATGATCAAGTTAAAGAAAGACCACTTAGAGAAATTACATTTTAGTTGTGTTTAGACAATATCAGCAAATTGAAAGACCCCAACGTGGAAGTGTAGGCTCGACAGATGCCTATAGAGAAAAGGAACATAGACATAACTTAAAGACTGTTTATAGGAACAAAGATGGGCCATTTAGGATCTCACTTTCACAGGAAGTCTGGAGTCCAAGGAGAGAGTCAGTTAAGGTGGTGCTGTGTCTATCTGGCAAATGCAAGAGCTAAGTTCAACCCTCAGAACCCAAGTGAGAAATGCCATGCGTGGGGTACTGGCACACTTGTAATATCCACGCTGGGGAGGCAGAGACAGAAAAGCAAAGCTTGAGAAATGACACTCGAGGTTGCCCTTTGACCCTAACATGCATGACACACATGTACAGAAGCCATCTCTCCCCATATTTGCACATATGGACATAGACACTTGCATTCAGTATAAACACAGAAAAGTAAATAAAATGGGACTTAAGGGCGGGGGGGGGGGGGAGAGCACGCTCTTATTGTCTGGCATGTGACTGAGTCCAACGGCTTCAATAGGTGTTTTCTGGGCAACAGGGAGAATCATGGGAAACAGCCTACTGGGCCACGAAATTTTGGTTATTGGTGCTGTGAGTTTCTCAGGTTTGAGCAATCATGGAACAGAAACATGTTGAGAGAAGCGGGGGTGGGGGAGGAGAGGGTAAAGAAGAAAAGGGCAGGGAGAGGAAGGTGACAGGAAGCTGGGAGGAGAGCGCCCTCCGCCTATCAGGTTCTGTTAGGGGCATCAGTATGTGGACGTGAGTCTCTGTTGATATATGACACCCACCAGGCCCCAAAGCTCTTTCAGTTTTTTTGCCTTCATTGAGCAACTGCAAGGAAGCTTTCCTCTACTTGTGAAGGAAGTTAAAAAGAAACGGCTCATTGTCCCGATGTCTGCTACGCAGTCACATCGGCTTTCATCCAGTTTGCCTGCGGCTTTCTGCTTGGTAAAGGGCTGAAAGAAAAAAAATCACAGTGTGTTGACTAGAAAGACAATCTCAGGAGTCCGTGAAAAATGCTTAAGAGAAGCGGGGGTGGGGGGCATTGAACTGCTTCAGACTGAGATGTTTCGGGGCTGAGGCACGGGTTCAGAAGTGCCTGTTTGGATGTTGGTCGATGGAAAATGTGTGACAGGAGCAGGAAGGCTGGGCTGTTCAAGGACATCTGGGACAGCAGTTTCGGGTCTGTGTTGTGGTTCTGTGAGAGGTTCCTGGAAGTTCCACAAGCAGCAAAAATAGGTGTAGCGAGTTAAGCTCCACAGAGGCCCTGCCTGTCAAAACACGATGGTCTATAAGTGCATTTCCCTATATGTTTCTTATGGATTCTCATTCTTTATAGTGATTGAAAAAAATTAATGCTTCAGAGCTGTTTCGCGTTTACTGATTCAAGACCCAGAGTCCTTGCCAGTAACACACTCTTCGTAATTTTTCCCCTCATGGTGTTCTAACTGGAAGTCTTTGGGGGTAGTGAGGGAGATTAAGGGTTGCTTGATCTCCAGGGAGGGTTTCTGACCCACAAGTCAGCCTGTGTTTTCTACAAACTGTAGCCAAGCCCATGATTATCCTTCCAGCCTCATTTTCTGTATGTTTTTTTTTTTTAAACCAACAGGTTTTGGCTCTTCAGGCCTGGCCCCTTAGGAAGGTCTGGAGACTCGTGGATGCTTTACTGAACACCGGGGTATAATAGAATGCACTCTTTGACTCATGCCATATTGGACGCCACACTTTGTTATGACACTTGATGAACCCTAGGGCTGTCAACAGTGTGCGAAAGGAGAGCTCGTGGTGTGTCTCATGCTGACACACGTGAGCACGCTCAAGGACTGAGAGGGGTGACGCGAAAGCGGCTGTCAGTGTTTACACAGATCTCAGCAGAAGGGTTGAGTAAAGTGGCCACACTCGAACTGTCTGGAGAAAGGGAGTCAAGAAGGTCAAAGGTCTGAGAGAGAGTATGCAACACATCTGAGGGAGGAGGTGACACCAAGGTCTTGGGTAAAACCTTTGAGACCATAAAGTGGAGGGTGGAGCTGTGTAAACCCGTCACTTGGAGTGTGCATTTGAGAGCTGCGCCTTCATGGAGAGGCCTGTGTGTCTCCAGGACATGTAGGGCACAGGTAAGGGGAATGGGTCGCTACACAAAAAGGAGAAATTTCTGTGGTACACACCCTGCTACTCGGGAGGTTGAGGAGGATGGCTCTCGAGTCCACTCAGGATTTCAAGGTCACCCTAGATAACACAGTGAGACCATCCCAAGTGCGAATGAAGTTTGAATTTCATCTCTACATTAGCACACAAATCAATTTTACTACTTACAAATTGCTTTAAGATCTTTCAGTATATTAATGCATAAACATTAAGGCAAGTTTATGCTTACCAACATAAAACTTTTATATTGCTGGCTTATATATTTGTTTTGTGTGTGATAGTCAGGATAAAACCCAGGGCCTGTCACATGCTAGGCCAGTGCTACACCACCAAGTGACATCCCCAGTCTACCATTTCGAGTTAGACACACCTATTTTTAGCATCCATTAAACTACCACTTATGATAGGACTATCAAGTGACCCTCCTGAACTGTTCCTGGATCCGGCCCTTGAGGAGTCTAAGTCAGCATGCAGATACTGACATGAATACCTATCTTTGATGCTGTGCTATTCACCACAATCAAATCATAATTCGGCCTGGGACCTTTTTAATAGATAAATGGATAAAGAAAGTGCATATACAGAAAATTAAGTATTATTCAGATATAAAGAATTAAATGCAGTCAGGATGAAATCAGACATTTTTTTAGGGAAAATGCATGGAATTGCTGATAATCATGTTAAGCAATCTAATCCAGACTAAACAAGATAAACATCATGTTTCCTTTCATAAATGAGATATGAAAAAGAAATAAAGGACATGCCCATAGAAGGGAAACTATAAGATACTGGGGGTAGACATGATCAAACTGTTATGTATGTGTGAATTGTCATGTTTAACCTATAATTACTGTGCATTGTTAAAATGTAGTTAAAAAAAAGAAATGGGGGTGGAGAATACCACGGGACACATCTGTTGAAACAGCCTTGAGGTGAAAAACTCGGTTTGCCTGCGTCACGATGGGGGCTGCGCAATGGAGTCAGTCACCTGGAAGTTGTAAAAATTACTGACACCGGTAGCCTTCAGTAATTGCGCCATGCCATTTCTGACCACGGGAGGGGCCAAATCTGGTTACAGTTGTGAATGTGACCAAGGCTGTCAGAACCACCTCTGTGGAATACTGACCCAAGGGACAGTCACTGACTTTCCACAATACCATGACCGGAGCCCGCTTCTCTCAGAAAAGGGAACAGGTCAAACCTCCGGAAACAGATAAATGAGAAACTCCGAGGCCACAGGGAGCGTCTATGATAAACTGTTGCTGCTTTGTTCCTTTATGGTGTCTCCTGTTTCAGAACTGCCCCCAGGTGACTTCAACCTAGAGTTTCAAAAGCTGCTTAAGGGAGTACGGCAGGGAATCCAGGTCCTGTCCAGCCTGGAAGACTGGCAGGAAATGGTCCTGTGCTCTAGAAGGAGAAATCAATCAATCATTGTTTATTTGCTGTTGCATTGCAGGGTGGCCCATTATGACCAGGAAAGAAGCAATCAGTCATACGACCTTGGCTATTTTTGATTTTTTTTTCTTCTGGGCGTGAATTTTCCTTTGCCTAATTTAGTACTAGAATTAACAGGGTTATGGTAAGACAAGTCAAAGTGTTGTTCAGTTTGGTGTATAGCGGTAATGCAGCAAAGTATAAAGTCTTTGCAGTACCACGGCTATGCTGGCGCTCACTCGATCTCTACCCCTCCACAAAATCCCACTGCACGCCTCTATAACCAAAGAGGAAATCGAGGTATCACAAACTTAGTGACTTGACCAAATTCTCAAAGCCAGATGGAGGCACCCAGCGCCAGGCTCCAGAATTTGTGCTGGGCACAGAATTGTTTGTCTCGGGATCTCCCGCTCAGATCCTATTTAGGTGGTCCAAACTGGTTGCTACATAGAGGTCAGTTCCAGCTAATTTTGTTAAGAACACCGAGGCTGCTCAGAGGAGCCAAGTGGTTTGGGACCCGAGTCATTCTTCCCCGGACTCGGGGCAGGGACGCAAGGGAAGCCCGGCAGGGATACAAAGACCCTTGATCGCTCGGCAGGGACGCCGAGAACCTGGGGTGGAATGCCCCGGAGTGGAAGTAGGGGAGATGTAGGAGACTCTGGGATGCTTGGCTAGGGTGTTGAGACTTGGTGATGCCTGTCAGGGATATGAACGCCCAACCTCTCCGGCTCCCAGGGCGAGGCATGGGCACCAGGCCAGCTCGTTTGCGCCTGCGGCTTAACAGGGCCGGCCAGCAGTCTCCGCCCGCAGCACGCCCCCGCGGGCCGGGCTAGGAGTGGGAGCAGCGAGCAGCGTGTCGCTCTGGCGGACACAGCTCGTGCCCCTCGCCCGGGAGCAGCCTGGGAGCGCGCGGCTCTGATTAAGAGGGGCGGGAAACCAGCGGGTGCCCGCCTGCCCCCAAGAGTGGCAGGAATGTGACCCATGAGTGCCGGCGCCCGAGCACCCCTCGCGCGGCTCCTAGGGCTCCGGTTGCTCCCTGTCTGGGCGGATTTGGCTCGGAGCTGCTAGATTCCCTGCTCACCCCCACTGGGGCACTCGGGGAAGCCCAGGTAGGAGAAAACTGGAGAGTTGGGGAGATGGGGTGGCCAAGCAAATGTCCTTCTTAAGTTAGTCGGTCAGCGTTGTCTGTGGGTGAAGGATAAAGGAGATGGCAGTTCAGTCTTTTTTTTTGGGGGGGGGGGACAGAGACAGAGAGAAAAAGAGAGAAAAATCACATTCAGGAGTAAAGGTCATTTAAATAATTTAAATTGCCAAACTTCAGGTTTGTTCCAGGTACACTAGTCTCCCTGTGTAAATTGCTCCCAGGCATTGAGATCTGGCCAAATGTAACTAACTTGTAACTAACTAACAAACCCTCTTAGAGGTGTGTGTGTGTGAAGTTGGGAGCGGAGCCCCCAGCCCCTGGCATCCAACCCAGCCTCCCTGGCCTGGGAGTTGCTTCGGTCTGGACTCCAAATCCCAGCATGCCAGCTCCTGACCCCTCCCTGGGGGAGTCAGGACCACTCCCACAGGGTATTTAAGTGTGCTGCCAGAGGAGAAACGCGTGGTTTGGTTTTCGGGTCTGCGTGGGCTCCTTGCTGTCCTGTCTCCTCCCCACTATGCGCTCTGCCTCCTTTGAGCGTCATTCTTAATAAAATGATGGACATTTTGATTTGGTTTGATTTGACCTAATTGGATTCCTTGCGCCAATGGAGCTGCCCTTTTCTTATTATTTTTACTTAACATAGTGGGCTTAGAAAAGAGGTCTGAATTAGACAAGAGGTGAATTCCATAATCCACGTGGTGGGATGAGTCCTCTCTCCAGACAGGTTGATCACAGGGAATGTAGATCATTGTTTACAAACATGCCCAGTGCCTGACAGTTTATAGGGCCCCATCCCCTTACTGCCCTTTATCCTCCCAGCAGTCCTGTGGGTGAGCCGCCAGGATCACATCGTTTTATAGCAGAAACTTAGGTGGAGGCTGTTTTGTTTAAGGACTGGTGCCCTTGGGTCTTCAAACCCCTGTGTCTAAAGTTCTGGGGCGGGAGGGGAGTGAGAGAGGCTGCCCAGGAAGATAGGGGGGACTCCTCTTTCTACCAAGATTAGCTCTTTGCACTGTTTGGGATGTTCACCAGATGGGCATATCCTGTAAATTTTGGCCCTGAAAAACAGAATCTAATCAGCTGGGCTACTCAAGCCACTATAAAGAGGAGCCGAAGTCCATCTGTCATTGGAACGGGTGCCTGAGTCACTCTGGCTTGGTGCCAGTCTTCCTGGGAGGTGGATACACCAGATGGAACCCCATGGCTGTGAGCTACAGGAATCAGCCTGGTGCTGGGGACAAGTGCTACCTCTCCTCCCTCTTTCCAAGCAGCTGCTGCTATCTCTCTCTTCTTTGATTCCTTCTAGTTTCTTGTTCTTCTATACTTTGTATTCTATTTAATATTATACATCCACATCCTCAACTAACTCCCAAGCTAGGTGGAAACATGATGTCCACTGAGATGGGGGAAGGTACCTGGAATCTGACTTACTTTTAGTCTGAGCTGTCTACCATTCTGGTGCACATAAGTACTTACTCGTAGGCTCACTGTTGGGTGGCCAGTGTGCAGTTCAATAAAGGACATTTGCTTTAAATTCTTGCACAGCCTTGGCATGGAAGGAGCAGACTTCCCATTTCTCATAGGCTTTGCTGATATAATATATCACAGTGATATAATAAGGCATGAAAGTACTCTTGATGCTCCCGAGGCTCGTCACATCTTCTGGTAAATCACTGCTTAATACTACTTTTACTCATTCATCAAACAAATGATTATTGGAGGCTATTAATATGCCAGGCACTGGGGGGAAGTACCAGGGAAAATAAAGTAAGTAAGATAAATGGCCATCACTGTCTCCTCACATACATGGGCTCTCTTGGCAAGTTAGAAAATATTGGAAGTCTCCTTTTTTCCCCCCTTCTAAGACAGTAGTTTAAAATTCGCCACTTTGCAAAGAGTATGGGCCTGATTAGCCTGTAGGACAGTGAGCATCACTGATAGAGAGGGTACAGAGACAGCGGTCGTACATACAGCCCAGTGACCCTCCAAGGACTAGCAAGGGTGCTAAGATATACTCATGGGCCAGCTATGCAAGAGAACCAGGGTAGGTGGTAAAACCTGCCGATGGGAGGTGCGGTCAGGGAGTGTCTGTTCACCTGCACGGAGATTCTGTAGAGGGAACACCTTGTTACGGAGCTGGGCAAAGCCGGACCATTGCAGTGAGACAGCCATGGCCTAAGGTCTGGCAGAGGGAAGAGCACAGGCCGTCAGTGTCTTGCTCTGTATGATGGATCTGTAGTGAACCTGCCACTTCAAAGGAGAGAAGTTGTCGGGAGCCCTGACTCATGGGCCATGACCTGCCCCACAATGCTACCCACGTGTCATTAAAAGCCGGCCTTTGGTTTGCGTTCCCCTCTCCGTGTGGTTATGAAGTGGTTAGTGCTGGAGCAGAAGGATCTGCAGTGTTAGCAACTTCACTCGCCTCTGCTTGCCTGCTGGGGCCTCCGGAAGTGCCAGATTCCTAGCCACACCTAATACGTGAGAGTGGGCAGAGGGGCCCTGCCAGAGAGAGTTGTCACCAAGTGTTGAAAGCACCTGAGGATCTTCCAAGTCCCTGGTCACTCACTGCCTTTGAGATTCTATGCTGTCTCCTTCTTGTGCATGTCCATCGAGACATTTTTCTATCTCATCCATCTGCGAAAGGATTTAGAAGATATCACTAATTAAAAAGAGAACAAGAGCGCATCAGACATGGAGCCCACGATGACTAGAAATGTCTAAAATGACCCGGGAAGCCACAGCTGTTAGTGTCTTCAAGATAAATGTGTAATATTTGCGGGGAATGAAAGGATTCTTGGTTTATATGGTTCTTACTAAAGGGATAGGAAGTTACCCATTCCACATGTGCGGGTTGGCAACCCCAGTGCAGCTTGGCGCTGCTGACAGGAAGGGTCTAGAGAGCCCAGCTCTGCTCATCTGGCCTCCTCATGGTCACCTGAAAGCACAGCCGTGACTCCTGGCGGCAGAGAAGGGAAAAGGGTCCTGCTGTCACTTTCGGTCACGCTTTCTTACCTCCTCCATCACCTGGCACTTCTGTGCCCAATTACGTTGAAAATGTCTGTTTGCGGTGCAAGATGATATCATAAAATTTAGCTGACGACAGTTTTCAAAAACAGTGATATAATGTCTAAATGGAAAGAAGAATTAAAAGGAGTTTGTAATAAACTTATACATTTCAGTATGCCGATGCTTAAGGTGTAGTTGGTAGTTTTTCGTCTCTTGGCTCTTTGGGGACCTGCCCCTCAGCTCCTAAATAAATACACTTGGAGATTTAGTATCACTTATAAACGCCTGGCCTTAGCATGGCTTATTCCTAGCCAGCTTTTCTTAAATTATCCTGTCTACCTTTTGCCTCTGGGCTTTTATCTTTATCCTATATACCTTTCTTTACTTCTTACTCTGCAGCTTGCTGTGCAGCTGGGTGACTGGCCCCTGGAGTCCTCCTCCTCCTCTTGCTCCTGTATCTCCTCTCTCAGATTCCTCCTTCTACTTATTCTCTCTGCCTACCAGCCCTGCCTATCCTTTCTCCTGGCTCACTATCGGCCCTTCAGCTCTTTATTAGACCGATCAGGTATTTTAGACAGGCAAAGCAACACAGTTTTGTTAAGCTTTTGTTGTTAAGTTTATGTTAAGCGAATGCAACATAAAAGAATGCAACATATCTTTGCATCATTAAGCAAATATTCCACAGCATAAACACATGTAACACATCTTAAAATAATATCCCACAACATTGGGGTAAAACTATGCAGCACTTTGTATAAGTTGACCACAGAATAAATAGCGTGGGGGCAAACTCAAGTCTTTAGAGGAACAGGTGAGCTGTTGGCCACATGAACCCTTTTAGCAGGTTCTCAACTCTTAGTCAAGGCCTCGGTGTAGTCAGAGGCGAGTCCTCTCAGCTGTTACAGCAGTCATTAACATTCCCAAGCCTTTCAGTATGTATGGAAAGTGTGCCAACTCCGCATTTTCTATAAATGTGGAATGCAGTCAGGGTTAAGTCGAAAACACCAAGTACATTGTCTGTTGCTGTATCTGGGGGGCACCTGGTGGTCATGAAGGACCAGGGTCAAGTCTTCATGAACTGTCGCCTTGCACTGTTCCAGATTCTAGTATTTGATAGTCATCCAAGGTGTCCCCTGCTACATCCTGCATGTCTCCAGGGACTTGACCTGACTGGATGAGGTGATGGAGAAAGGACAGACACATACAGAGAGAAAAGCTGGGCATGGGTGGACTGAGCTCTCTGATAATGGAGAAGCCCCATTGCCTTGGAGGTGCAGAGTGTTTATTATATATAGTTGAACCAAGGAGTGGAGTTATTGTCTAGAGCTAGACATGGAACAGAGTTTATTGTATATGGATAAACAAGGAAGTGGGGTTATTATCTATAACTGAGCAAGGAAGCAGGTTCTATTGGTCTTGGTAGGATCGGTATCTGAAGGGGAGCAGTTTTTAGGCTGTAAACACCCAGAGGGGAGAAAGCTATGATGGACATTTTCTGCACACAATGTCAACATTCACTCTTGGGCCCAGGAGAGAAGGCCTTGCTTTCCTGTGGACCTCAGACATGGGCATCCTTGGCATAGCTGTGCCAATGTCAACCACACCATTCACTCAGGACTTCATTGGCTTCCCTTGTTTCCTTCAGTATAGCTTCTGGAATGCTCTCCCAGGGGTCCTGCTGTGCTGAGAACCGCTGCCTTCTCTGTCTGACTGGGTCGTGTTGTCGTGACTAAGGCACCTGTGAGGGTGTGGAGCCTGGCATGGCCCATGTACGAGCAGAGCAACTGTAGGAGTTGATAGTACAGAAGCTGACCATCTAGGATGCATTTAGCATAAACTGTCAGGATCACGTGTAAAGGTGGCAATGGACGTCAGAATAATGGGCGTCATGTACGTGGGGGTGAGGGCTGAGGAACACAAAGGACTTTGGTGGTTGATAAAAGTGGGAAATAAAGGATGTGTTTCTAGTATCTGCAGTTGTTCCAGCTTGTGGAACTGAGCACCTAAGGCATCTGTGTTAGCTCACTATAACAGTATATAAGAGAAAACAATGAAAATTCTGAGGGAGAATGCTGCACCTTTGGGCTGTCTGTAAATCCTCAACTAAGAGCCAGAGTTAGTCTCCCTCCCTCCCCCCGGCCTAGTCTTGAGTATTTTTTCTTGTGGCCGTATCCATGTCTCTGTCTCACTTTCCCCTTTTGTCCTTAAACCCATGTGCCTTAGTTGAAATGGGCCATCTGGTGGCTTTGGGCTTTGCACAGCTGAGTATTGACGTTTCTTCCCAGCATGTGCAACCTGTTTGGCCATTTTTACCTTATCTTCATCTTTAAGCATTTCTCCTCTGTGATTAGAAAGATGTTCTTCTGTGATTAGAAAGACATTCTTCTGCGATTAGAAAGATATTTCTTCTGTGATTAGAAAGACATCCCCTCCCCCTCTTTGTGTGGGTAAAGAAGCCAAATCCATTTACTGTGATTGAAAACTGCAGTCTTGATGTTCTTTGGGGCTTCTAAAAAGTGAATCTCTTTGGCCGCTTCTCGTGTGGAAGGCTTGTTTGTAGTTTTGTAAAGTTAATTTCTCCAGTGGTTCCCACAGTTAGAGTGTCTGTCTGTGACCCCTTGTTACTAATCTCTGAAGAGTAGAACCATCGAGAGCACACCACGGAGGTCCCCAGGTGCCTCTGAGATTATCCCCACCCTCTTCTTTCTCAGCCTGAGTCTGGGCACTCCTACACAGGTGGACTTTTGAGAAGTTAGTGGGAGGTGCTCTATCTTGTCCTGAGCCTGTGGGCCTCAGTGCTTCCATTTCTCACGAGTGGGAAAGTCCGAGATGAGAAGGGAATATTTACTTAAGATAGCGCTGCTTAGACTTTCAACACAAAGACTGAACTGGAGAAATCAAAATTGAATGCCCAATCCGGCCCTACGGAGTGGCTTATCTTATGGGATGTTTCTCTGATGCCTCCTGATTTTTCCTTGGGAGATCTTGGAGGCCTCTTTCCTTTCCACTCAGTGCACACCCACCTCTGCTTCAGTATAAAGCTGACACCCACACACCCCAACCTAGATCTCCTTGGGTAAAATGGCAAGCCCAGCAGGATAGACTTGGGTCCTTTGCATGGCTGTAGAGTTTCTTGGAAAGGCACCCATTCTGGTTTCAGAATCAAGGGCCCCTGTGAGTATAGAATTGGAGTTTCTGTAGTCGTATAGTTTGTGGCTTTGTGCATTCCTTTTAGCCTTCTTCACCATACTGACCTTTTCGGTCTGGAGGTCAGCAGCTATTGAGAATCTGGTTGAATACTTATAACAAAATGTCATCCTGTGGACGTAGTTCAAAACTAAAACCCACTGTTCACCAGGTTTTTAGTAGATACAGAGGCATTGACACTTCATAAACTGGGAAGCATGCTTAAACTCTTGCTTTTCCTCAATTATGACCAAGTTAAGGGGAGCTGAGTTGTCTAAGTATGTCTCTGTATTTTAAATCGACAGATACGGTCCCATGTCAGGTGTAAGAGCTTACAAATGTGTTACTACAGCTGTCACTCTATGAGGCATTGCTGGGAATGGTAGGCATGTAGGGAGGAAGGCAGAAATGGGGAGTGTGTGTGTGTGTGTGTGTGCGCGCTGTGGTTTGAGTGTGGTCATCGGAGCTCACAGGTGAGAAATATAATCGTGAGTGCAACCGTGTGAGGCAAGGCTCATTAGGAAACAATTAGGCCCTGTGCTCACGAATGGATTGGTGCCAGTGCCGGGGAAGTGAGTTCATTATGGCAGGAGTGGGGTTGTCATAAAAGTGAGTGTAGGCCCCCCTTGCTTGCTCACTCTCGCCCTTTCTTGCCCTTCCCTGTTCTGCCTTCTGCCATGGGTGATGTAGCACAAATTCTGGCTCCATGCTCCCAAATTCCAGAACTATGAGCCAAATAATCTTCCGTTTGTTTTAAGTCGCTTGGGGTCAGACATCTCGTCACAGTAGTCAAAAAACAAACAAACAAAACAAAAAACATAGAAATAACACAGAGAGAGACTAAAATGGTTAAGATTTCCTTAATAAATTTCAGATTTGGAGGTTGGCTCCGTCAGGCCCCTAGAAGAAGCAAGAACTTATTCTTGCTTTATACTCATGCTCCTGGGTTTCTATTGAGGTTTGACTTCCTTAGAATTTCCTCTAGAATTCCCTTAAAGTCCAGTGATTTGTACAGATCTGCTTTGCAACTCACCAGCCACGTCCCTTGTCATAGTGAAGAGTCTAGAAAGCCAAAGGGGTAGGTCCACTAGAGACCTGACCATCACACTTGCCTCTCGATCATGCTTCAGGTTCTAGAGACCCCTGGAATTCTTTCCCCAGCTGTCTGGACTCCAAATCCATGTCTGCCACTGGCTGTCCTGAGTTGCCTTGGGGGACGCCACTGTCAATATGCCTGTCTTGGGGGTCCGGGGCAGCGTTGTATAGAAGGAAATGTACCCACATGTATAAACTAGGGGGTCAAATTGTGCATATTTTCAGAGCCCCTCATAATGTGGAAAGAGCTGGCTGGAGAGAGGATTTGGGAGTAACTAGATACAGTAGGAACCACTGTTAGGCCTGCTCCGGGCAGATCTCACTACAGGGCCGGTACAGCCTGTTTTTGCACACTGAGTCCCAGGACACGCTTCCTCCAGCAGCAGTTAGGAGTTTCCTCCGCTGTTGACCCACACAATGTGTGGCTTCAATACATGTGACAGAGCCTGTGCCTAGCTAGCTTCTGTCCTGGAAGGCGAGATTCACAGGGTGGGGGAATTCCTCAGGAAGAGGAGGAGAATTCAAGTTCGTGGGAAATTTCTCATTCATAAGAAAGTATCTAATAAATTCAGTGTGGCCACTTGCAGGAAAATGCCCTCTTTAGGCCTGCTCTTGCCTTGCAGAACATGCCAGGGCCCACAGCTGTTACTTTTCTTGTGCCTGCTTTGGACAAAGGAGATCTTGTAGAATGAGAGAAAGTCCCCTTCCCTTCTGACCCCTGGGATGAGGGACGGCACACTCCCACATGCTGCTAGCTCATCTGTCCTTCACCGCTCTTGTCCTGGCCGCTCGCTCGCCTTCTTGGAAAGGGGCTTTTGCTGGGAATTGGTATTGGTCATACTGATTCTTGTACTTATTTTCTATTTTTCATAATTTAGTTCACATTTCTGCTTCAGAGTCTGAGTCCGGCACTGTGGTTTAAGGCCTCATCTGTTGCTGCCACAGAATACTGGACCTGGGATCATCTGTAAACGATAGTTTATGTAGGTTAAAGGGCCAGGTGGCGGCGTCTGCTGGGGGCCCCGTGATGCCTCCTAGCGTGGCAGATACAGGCAAAGACTTGTGGAGGAGACTGAGTAAGAGAAGGACTGCCTCTGTCACAGCCTGCTCATGGAGATGTCAAAGATGGCGGGTTGGGGATTCCTTCCTCCTCCTCCGTCCTCTCTTCTAATAGCTACCATACACCTGGCATGAGGAAGCTGTGAAGAATGGGGCCCTCGTCACAGGAATATGGGGAGACGGTCTGTCCTGTCCTGCTTTCTCCCATCTCGAGTAGAGAAGTGTCATTGCTGGGGCGCTAGCTGGGCTGCCTCAGCTCTCCGGGCACCTGTGTGTTGTGCCATGGAGAAGCTGTGTGACCGGTACCTGACTATGGAGGGGGGGGTAATCTTTGAGGGCCCAAGGTAAGTTTCTGATGAGAATCGGTTCAAAGCTGTTTTAGCCCCTTGGCTGCTGCTGAGGAGAACTGAAGAGAAGCATGGGGGGAGGGGGGCAGAATGGTACACATCCTTAGGCCCAGCGCCAAGATAGCAGCTGTGAAGGAAGAGCAGGTTGACATCATCCCCAGAGTCAAGATAGATGGGGTGATGTGAGCTGCAGATGGAAGGGTCCCTTGCCTGGAGAAATAAGGGGAGCCATGCCGATAGAAGTGTCTTTTAGCAGTAGTGCTATCTGGATTGCGGTGCTGGCGTTTCAGTCACGGGGAGGAAGTAGAGAGAGCGTGTGTGTGTGTGTGTGTGTGTGTGTGTGTGTGTGTGTGTGTGTGGTGTGTGTTTGTGTGTGGTGTGTGTTTGTGTGTGTGTGTGTGAAGAAGGCACAGGCGTACAGAGGAAGGTGAGGAGTGGAACAGGTCAGAGTGAATGGTTAAGCATCCTTGCAGAAGGTCCCTAGATTTACCCAATTGTCCATCTTTCCCTGCCTCCTTCTTCTGCTTTGACGAGCCTCCCGGTGATACTTTCTCCATGTGCCCCCTTCTTCCCCTCCCGGTGATACTTTCTCCGTGGTTCCTAACAGCTATAGTCATTTTTGAGGCTACTAGGGATTAGGGCGCAGAGGCCTCTGGCTGGAACAGGAAGACCTTGAGTGTGCTCTTTGATTTCGTGCCGTAACAGGACCCACAATAAGGTGCCACTGTGCCTCTGACCGCTGAACGTGGTGCCGTGTTCCATCATCTCCCAAGGCGTGACTATGCAAATGCTTAGCATCAATCTGGTTGGTCTGTGCCAGTGGCGGACTTTAAAAGGTCCCACTAGCTTTTTATAGGCGCAAGGAAATGACTCAGAGGTGAAAAAAAATAAGACTCCAAAATACTAGAGGAAACTGCAGAGTTGAATAATGAACGGTGTGATACTAGAAAGGCAATCACAAACAGCTTTGGGGGAATTATTTTAAATTCTGTAATATGGTGGGTAGGCATATGAATGTGATTGGTTTAGGGGAAAAATACATTTTTTTTATAAAGCTATTGCGCCTGCTCTTAAAAAAGACTTTTTCCATGTTTTTTTTTTTCCCTCCAGGCATGTGGCAAGTCTTTTAGCCCTGTTTTCCATCAGTACTTAGGGATTTTTTTTTTAAATCAATTTCTGAGTCCCTCTGACTGGTAGAATACATTTAACCCTTTGTGTGTCTAGCTCCGTATTCCCAACTCCTTTGACTTGTTTTCCTAAAAATATTCTGTCCTAGAGGGCCTCGGAACACAGACTTTTTGACTTTTTCATGAGGATGTAATACCTTTAGACTTGTCTTGGTTTGTGGGTGGCTCTGGGGCCCTTTGCACCTACCTGTCTATTCAATATACCTATGTTCCTCTTCTCTAGGTAGACACGCCCCTTAAAGATGCTCTCTTCCTCCTGAGAAGCAGGACCACTCATATAGGAAGCATCCTTCTTCAAGGTAACAACAGGCTGGATCCGTTTGTCTTTTCTTCTAAGCAATGGAAGCCTCTGCCCTCAGCTGTAGGCAGTCTTGGGACAGCTCCCCTGTATGCAAAAAATGTTTGCTGGCACATTTTTCTTGGGGGACAGTGTGTGTCTTTGTCAGATAAATTCTTATTTTTGTTTTTATATGGCTGCACAGCATTTGAACACAGGGAGGCGATAAGGAAGGTACTGAAGGACACAGTGTTTGGCGGAATAAGACGAGGACCATGGAATTTCACACATGTGTGGAAGGAAGTTCAAACAGTTGATGGCAGAGAAGAAAAGACAGGGCAGTGGATGCCAGAGGCTTGAGAGGGGAGAAGGGAAGGCTAGAGGGAGGTGCTGTCAGGTTTTTGAGGGAGTCTGTGGTCCTGCTGCCCTCTAGCTATGTGGTCATTGCTGACTTTCTTCCTCAGCCATCCAATTGAAGTGAGTTCCCAGGGTGGTGGGTGGTCGGGGAGCAGAGCCCTCTCAGAACATTTGGGGCCTCTTTCATCCCACCCTCAAATCTCAAATCTCAGTTGGAAAGAACACCTCTGGCCTCCTCTTCAGGGGCCCAGGGGTGGTTGGTGCATGAAGCCTATTCCAGTCAAGTCAGAGCAGTCCCTGTCTCAACCCCGCCCACCTACCTGTGATGTCATCCTCCTCGCACCCCTCCCCAGGGAATTTGGCCACTAGCTACTCTCAGCCTCTCTTCCCTGCCCACTCCCCTTGCTGCTCATCTGGGCCTCCAAGAAGTCTGTTCTCCACATTGTTCTTCTTGTCTCCAACTTATTTTACACACCGTGGTTAAAGCATCTGTAGAAAAATCAAAACCTACCCAAACCCCACTCCTTTGTGTAAAATCTTTAAGAGTCTTTCCACCATCTGCAAATGAAAGGCCAGCCCCTCAGTGCGCCCCTTGTTGTAGCCACCGGCAGCCCCACCTTTCCTGATGCATTCTTGGCACCTGTCTTCAGAGTATGTTCCAGAATGGAGACATTTCTTAATATCCTCCTTCCCGCCCACAGGCAAGTTGGGGCCCCATCCGCCCTCACCCTTGTGTGTGGAGGGTCTCATCCTGCAGGTACACACATGATCTGCTGGGATGAATAGGGATGCACCCACTTCCCCTGTGGCCCCCCAACTCCACCAGCTCATCTGTGGGCTGTTATTCCCGTTTCTATGTCCAGAACGAAGTGTGGACATGGGCTTCCGTAAACAATTGTTCAGCAGGGCAGTGGGTAGAAAAGGCGTCAATGGATACTGAAGATCTATCAGAACTTGTCATCGCAGTGGGTGCTCGTGAGAATGGCAGAGGGGACCTTGGCTACCCATGGTTTCCATATGGCAGCTCTTTTCATCCTCATCAGGGCCCTCAGTGACAGATACTGTTATCAGCTCTGGTGGTCACATGGGACACTGACCACAGGAGTTGAGCTTATCCAGCACGCCACCTCTGTGGGGAAGCTTGACTTGGACAGTCTTTCAACTGCTGGCCCTGGAGTGTGTCTAGTCTAGGTCATTTCTGCCTTGGGGCTTACATCGCTGTTGGTGGACGTCAGGGGTCAGTGCTGATTTGGGATGATGCCTGTTTGCTTGTTTGGTGTTTTGCTTTGCCCGTTTGTTTTAGAGGTCATTCAGCTTGACCTCAGACTCATGACTCTCCTGCTTAGCTTGCCCGGGGGTGGGATTATGGGCAGGGAACACCATACCCAGCTTGTTGGTTTTTTCTGGGAGCACAGTTGGTGCCATGTCAGGTGCTGGTTTATAGTCCTCCCTTCATTGGTATCCAATCCATTTTGGTATGGAACCTCCACCCCTAGGTCTTGCTGACAAATAAGGACTCAGACAAGCTACTGCTGGGGGCAAAGGATTTTCCTACATCCTGCTTCGGTTTTTATTTTTCCCTAGAGCAGGGTAGGGGCAGATGGAAAACTTGTCCCTCTGTCCCTGTACCACTTAATAAATAAATCACTGGGGAAGAAACTGGTCTTAGGTCATTGGCCCTGGACTTGAAAGAGTTAAGGATCGTTCATCTGCAGTCAACCTAGAATTCCAACTTGTGAGCCACACACATTAAAAGGCAGCCTGGCATATTTTTCTTTTTCTGCCTAATAATCAGACAAGCCCGAACTCGTCCCCGAGTGAACTGGCAACCAGCAGCGTCCACGTGATTTATTTATGAATACGCTTGTTGACCCTAAGATGAGTGAGTCAAGAGCCAGAACTCAGGACCGGGGAGCCAGTCAACCCTTTCTTTCCTAAGACTTGACACACACTTCCATATGCTCCCAGGAGGAGGGAAGAAGCTGGGCCACAAGCTTCAAGGCCTCCTCTCTTATGTCATCATCTGAGCCTAATGTAGAGTAGATACAGCAATAGCACTGTTAACTGACATTGTGGTAGATGACCAGTTTTCATGGTGGAGGATCAGAGTTACAGGATGCGTCAGGAATGTTGGCTTACTGCTCTAGGGTAGATCTCAAAGCTTAAGCCGGGCCCAAGAATCAACATCAACAGTCCCAAGAACTGAGTGGGTGTGTCTGCTAGGTTCAGCTAAAAGCTGTCCCCCATCGGTCTTTGTTTAACAAGTGTGTCATAATGTTTGTATACTTTCTAATATAATTCCTCACGTAGAACATTTCCCAGTTAATCTTTAAGTCCTTCAGATGGCTAGTCTCCAGGAGTGTCATCTTAGTTAAAGGACTTTGTGTTTCACCCTCACTTACTGCCACAGGTAAGAGTATAGACATGTAGTGTCTCGTACAATGAAGGGCAGGTTTCTGTTGCTGTTGTTGTTGTTTTGTTTTCCCAGCCAAGAATTTCATAGTGTGTTCTGGACACTGCTCAGTGTTGCATTGAGGAATCAGCTGTTTATTTTGCTCATTCTTTTCTCATTCATTCCTTGAGACTTTATTAAGGACTTCTGGGTTTCAAGTACAGTGGTCTATGCTTTGGGGACAGAGATGAGCGAGCCATGTTCCTGCCTTCAGGAGGCTCCCCATCCTAGGTTAAGTGGAAGATTATGCACAGGGCATAGCAGGCATGCAGGTTGCTGGGAAGGCCCAGAGAAGCCAAGTAGGAGCTCTGGGATGCCCCTCACCCTAGTGTGCTGAGATCTGATGGAGTAAGAGTGAGCAAGTTAAAGGGTAGAGGAAGCAGTTAAGTATAAGGCTAAGAGGTTGGGGTGCATGGGGAAGGCCGCTGTGGGGTGATCTGGAGGAGGGAAGGATGTTTAGTAAAGCGAAAAGAGCCAGAACAGAGTAGCCCTATGCTTGGGATTCTTCTCCATGCACCAGGAGCCTACGGAACTTATTGAGTAGTTGATAGGATTCAAAAATATAAATCCATGGGGAGAGAGACAAATAAGGAGCCTGGTGTTATAATAAAACCAGGCATGGGCTTGAGTATGACAGGAGTTATGGGTAAACTGGGGTGTTGTGATGAAGAACACCAACTGTCATGTCTGGGGAGAGAGTGTCCTGGGGGCAGCTGCTTCAGGATCACAGACCTCAGGGCCCTTTTAAGGGCATGGCCAGTAGGTTCAGATCCCTGTATGGCTCTCAGCTAGGCGGGAAGTTCCAGTAGAGGGTACATTGGTCGGCCATGAACACTTGCTGTATTATTGGGATTGGGGTTCTCAGGGGCCCCTGAGTGAATTCATGTAAAAGCTCAATGGAGTCACGAGGCTGGAGCTTAACTGAATCTCATCATGAGGCACCTGTTGAGGAGAACGAAATGAGCAGAACAAGGGACTATAGTGCATGCTTGCTTCCTTTGGGGCTTGAGAGGTGGCAGGCAAAACTGCGAGTCTGTGTTTTCTTTTTTATAATTTGATATTTGTTTTAGGGACTTTGTTTTGTATATGAGGTGCTGGGCATGTCCTGAAGTAGGCTAAGCAAATACTTGCTCTGGTTACACTTCCTGCCATACAGATGGACAAAGGGCCACACATTTAAAATAGCTAAGGTATGAAATCAACCTAGGTGTCTATCAACATGGGTGATACACATGTGCTACATATACACAATGGAGCATCATTCAGTTATGAGAAAGAGCCAAGTTATATAATTTGCAGAAAGATGGATGGAACAGGAGAAGGTCGTACTATCAGAAAGGCAAATGTGTTTTATTTTATATGTAAAACCTAGCAAAAATCCATATATGACATGGCAGGAGAAGATGGGGTTTGAGGGGTAGATGGCATTGGAAGGAGATAGGTAAGTGTAATGAAGGCTGCAAGGATCAACGTACATCATACACTTGATGAAAATATCTTGAAACTCAACACTTCATAAAGTCAATACATAACGATAAGAATTTTAAAAGGGGAGTAAGTCCTCAGGACCTCAGTTTAATATGGATGCTATCCCCAATGCTAACCGCTCTTGATGGTCCTGCCGGTGAGGCCTTTAGAGCCACTTACAGAAACAGTGGTGCTTTTTTTTCACTGTGAAAAAATTCATACACGTTCATCATAGACCTTCTGGAAAGTATAAAAATCCCCAGTGAAGGGGAAATCCACCTAAACCACAAGAATAAATGCAGCTCTAATATGTTGATATGATTTAGTTTAGTCATTTTTGGATACAACCCTATGTATTGTGTTATACAGGTAATTGATACGGGGTTTTTCAATGAAGGCATGTCTTGGGTGTGGGAAATATCTTCTGAATGGAGACAACTGTACAAAGGTAGAGGGAGCTACTTTGGGTTTAGTGAGTCCACTTACCTCTATCCCCACGGGAGACTGGTTCCACAAGAGCTGTGGATACTGAAGTGCATAGATGTTCAAACCCCGTCTGCATCCACGCCTGCAATTTTATCATCTCTGGGGTAGATACTGTATCTCATGAGAGGTCAGTTTCATGTCCACAGTTGTTCTCCTGTGTTCTAGGAACTGACAGCCTCCTAAAAGCCATGCATCTTCAGCACAGAAGCACAGCCTTTCAAGTTATGCCACATGGCAATTGGTTGGATCTGTAGATGTAGCTCCCATGGGTGTAGAGATCTGGCTGTTGTCTATGTTGGTTGTAAGATGTATTCTGAGGGGATTCAAGTGGAATAGAAGAAAGAATGTATTTTAGAAATATGTTTGGGGAGAGATGCTGGAAATACTTTCAAGCTGAATTTGTCCCCAATTCTGTCACACACACACACACACACACACACACACACACACACACACACACTGACTTTCTAATTAGAAGTCTAACATAACTTGGAATGATGAGGAAGGCTCCTCCATGGGACCTGGGGGTAATGGGTGAGGGCAGGTGGGGGTCAGGAAACCGAGAACTTTTCTGGGTTACTAACATCCTGCCCTCCTTCCCTCCTTCTGTTTCCCCAGGAGAATATGAGAGTGCTACTTGGGCTCCTTTGTGTCATCGCCCCTCTGCTGTCGCTGGAGATCGGTGAGTCTGCTGCTTCCTCTACGCTCGTCATCTCCAGGCTGGGACGAGGGAGAATGCACGGCCGTGTTGGTGTATCAGAGACATTTTCTTTCCCGTTTTCAGTTACACCTAGGATTCTCCTGGCCCCAGAACTGTCCGTCTGAAAGTCCCTTTCCGTATCTTCGTCTCTCATTCTATGCCTAGTGTTTTGGGAAACTGAGGCTGGTGAGATTAAGAACCCGGGGTCATGTCTTTAAATCTGCAATAAGAGCTCTGTCTGGGACTCTGGGTCTAGTCCAGGCCTCCCGTCACCTCCGTGCTCATGGGAATGTGTGAGGGCTGCTTACCCTGGAGTAGGTGTTGAACACCAATCATGGACCCATAGCTACTCCATCTGTATTTCCTTACAGTTTCTTCATTGTCTCCTTTCCTTCTTCATTTCCTGCCACAAATGCATTGAGCCTTTACAATGCATCAGCTGGCAGGTGCTGAGATCGCTGCAGGGAATAATCTGTATGGAAGCAGCTGCTTACAGGCAACCTTCCTTCTGGGGGAGACAGGACACATCACATACGCCATTCAGTGTTGTAGATAAGTTAGGCAGAAACACTAGGAAAACAAAGAATATTGGCGGGTGTGTGTGTCCAGGACTAAATAAAAGGTTCAGTTTTCCATACTGTATCTGGCCACAAAAATATTTCAACTGAAAGGTTGATTGTGAGTACACCCTGAAGTAGAGAAAAAAGCAGTTATGTAGTGTTTCTGGGTTTCCATCCTCCCACCAGGTCCCACAGCCATTTAGCCCCAAAGAAATCACACAGAGGTCTATATTAATGATAAACTGATTGGTCCATTAGCTCAGGCTTCTTATTAACTCTTTATTAGCCCTTTGTTCTTATCTGTGTTAGCCACATGGCTCAGTACCTTTTTCAGTGGCTGTAGTCACATCTTGCTTCTCCAGTGTCTGGCCAGGACTGCAGGGGAATGGACTTCCTCCTTCCCAGAATTCTTCTGTTCTCATTGACCCACCTCTACTTCCTGTCTGGCTGTCCCGCCTACACTTCCTGCCTGGCTACTGGCCAATCGGCGTTTATTTAAAGCATAATTGACAGAATATAGACAATTGTCCCGCACCAATGCAGATTCCAGGCTAAGAGGAGAAATGTCCTTGGCAGCACGTGCAAAGGCCAAGAGGTTAAAAGCAGCTCGTGTGAGAGCTGAGAGACAGAATGATGTCACTGAGTGTGGTAAGGAAAGATTGTATCAACAACTGAGGCCTGGCTTCCTCCAGGGCAACTGACTGTCAAGCTTTCAGTGGTCAGAGAACTAGTACAAGTCTAACCAGAAATTTGGAGCCGGGTAGAGAAAGCGTCTCAGGGTGAGAGAATATAATAGGAACATGTCCAGTGCAGATGTGCTGAGTGAGATGCCCTCTGGGAGTTATTGAATTTTGCAGTTTAAAAGTTTGTGCATATATTCTTTCAGGGATAAGCTCTCTGCGTTGGATAACCAATACTGGGGCTCAGCCTTGGGTGAAGCAAAGTCCCCCCTGCTTCCAGCTGTCATTGGTTACTGTAGTTCTTTGTCTAGGGATAGAACCCCATGAAAATTTCCCCTTCCAAGTTAATATGTCCACTGATGTTACTATTGTTTCAGTCTTGTGTATGCAGCCATTTCTAAGAGAAACTGTTTCATAGCTGACTTTCTTGTATTCTGGCTCTTAAAATCTTTCTGTCCCCTCTCCCTTGATGTTCCCCGAGCCATAGACACATGAACTGTGATGTAGATGTCTCCTGAGTAAATTGGGAGCATGGGGACCATGGGGTGGGTAGAAGGGGAGTGGAGAGGAAGGAAGGGGAGCAGAGAAGAATGTGTAGCTCAATAAAATCAATAAAAAAATTTTTAAAGGCTCTCTGCCTACATAAGATTTTTTTTTTGTCACTGGTGTTAATCTGATCACTAGGCAGTTGGTGTGGTTTTCTTTATCTTTTTTGTTCTTTTTAGGCAGGATTCCTCTGGGTAACAGCTCTGGCTGTCCTTGAACTCACTACCAGGCTGGTCTTTAACTCAGAGACCCACCTGCCTCTTCCTGCTGGGATTAAAAGCGTCACCACTCCCTGGCTCAAAGATTTATTTATTTATGTATTTTGTGTATATGAGTGCTCTAACTGTGTGTACATCTGCATGCCAGAGGAGGGCATCAGACCCCATTATAAATGGCTGTGAGCCACCCTGGAGTTGCCAGAAATTGAACTCAGAACCTCTGGCAGAGCAGTCAGTGCTCTTAACCTCTGGCCATCTTTCCAGCCATGTTGCCTTTTTTTAGAATTCACTGTGTCTTGCGACCCAAGCTTATTTATCACATCTTGATCAGTTTCAGCCTGTATTTCCAATATGTTTTCTGTGTTCTTCACTCTTGCAGAAATTCATATTAGACATTTTCTAGCTGCCCTAAGCTATCTGATGCCCTGCTTGCTCACTCCCCCCGTCTTGTTTAGTCTTGAATGTTTTCTAATGTTATGCCTTCAAGTTTTCTTATTTCCCCAGAATATTTTCAACTTGGCAATGCATTTTTTATTACTAGAAGTTTTTTACTGAATTGTTTTATGCTTCTGTTCACTGTGTCTTACGTCTCTTTCAGTGTCTTGAGTAAATAGGAGATAGAGTTAGGTCATGTCTTGAACAGTGTTGTTTCCTATGCTTCCCCATTTGTTAGCTGTTCACATGGGAGGCCATATTTAGTCTTTGCAATTCTCCACTGTACAGAGTGAATGTCTTTCCTCCATTATTCCTCCCTTTAGATGAATAAGCAGAAAGTAAGAGGGGACAAGTCATTTGCCCAAGGTACAGCTTACAGGGACCACGTGGCAGAGCTAAAACTGAACATAAATGATCTCCACCCTGAAGACTGTTCTTAACCACACAGGAGCTGGTATCTTTACTAACCAATGCATTCAAATGTTGATATTGCATGAAGAAACACTGAGACTTTTTCTTATAGAAATTGCTTCCCTTTTTTTCTCTTTTAAAGATGACTGTAAAGAATATTCAGATGAGATCATTTTATTTTCATATGTAAATGAAATTGATATTCGTGATTGTCCTCTTATTCCGAATGAAAAGCGTGGCACCATAATCTGGTATAAAAATGACAGCAAGACACCCATATCAGTAGAACAGAGCGCCAGGATTCATCAGCAAAATGAACGGCTTTGGTTTGTTCCTGCCAAGATTGAGGACTCGGGACATTACTATTGTATAGTAAGGTAAGGAAGGGATGTCCTAAGCCTCGATGACAGTTAAGGACAGAAAAATCACTTTAGTAATGATGAATTTTCATATCTTACTTTATTTTAGAAACTCAAGTCACTGTCTCAAAACCAAAATAACCATGAAGGTTTTAGAGAACGACCCTGGCTTGTGTTACAGCACGCAAGCCACCTTCAAACAGCGCCTCTACATAGCAGGGGATGGAAGTCTTGTGTGCCCTTATTTGGATTTTTTTAAAGATGAAAAGAACCAGTTACCCAAAGTTCAGTGGTATAAGGTAATTCATTTTAAGTATGATATTTTATTTTTAGACAGTTTTCTGCTTTGAACAGTGAAATGTGTCCATAAAATCTTTGATATGTTCATACACTGTATTGCTCTGTGGTGGTGCAGCTTCACAAAGAAGCAAACAAAAACATAAGCCTGTGTCTGTTGGTTTTTACAACTTATCTAAAATCTTATGGTTGTTTCTATCTGACTGAGTAAGATATAATTTCAAGAAAGTAATAGAACTCAACTCGTTTGAGAAGATGGATTAGATGTTTAAGCCATTTTAGAGATTTTTTTTTCTTTTAAACACTGAATGGCCCATTAGCTCTAGCCTCTTACTGGCTAATTCTCACATCTTGATTAATCCATTTCTATTAATGTGTGTAGCACCACGAGGTGGTGGCTTACAAGGAAGGATCTTAACCTCTGTCCATCTTGGAGAGGAGAGCTATAGTGACTGACCTCACTGCCTTCTTCCAAGCATCCTGTTCTGTTTACTCCGCCTACCTAATTTTCTGTCCTATTAAAGGGCCAAGACAGTTTCTTTATTAACCAATGAAATCAACACTAAACAGAAGACTCTCCCACATCATTTCCCCTTTTTCTATTTAAACAAAAAAGAAAGGCTTTCACTTTAACATAGTAAGATTACATATAACAAAACAGTTGTCAAGCCAGAATTACAGTTACAATATTTATATTTTATCCTCTATCATAACTAAGGAAAACTATAACTAACCATTCCTCAACTCTATCAAAGACTCCAGAAGGATATAATATTTTATAGCAGATATTATTTTGTGTTTAATTAAAAACACATACTGGGGCTGCAGAGATGCTCAGTGGTTAAGAGCTCAAACTGCTCTTTTGTAGGACTGGAATTTGTTTCCCAGCATCCACAGAAGGCAGCTCCCAATTACCTGTAACTGCAGTCCCAGGGGATCTGGCACCCTCTTCTGGCCTGCATGGGCACCTGCACTCATATGCACAAACCCATCATTGCACACATACCTACTCCTAATTAAAGACAGCACAAACTTAAATCCTAAAAGACTAATAAAAAGTTAAATGTTCCGCACATAGCCTGGTAGTGTCTGTAGTCATGTAAACATGAGGGTGGGCACAGCATACTTTGGTGGCTTTAATTTAGTAGCCTAGTGAAACTTTTACAGGAAAGTCATCTTTTAGAGACTAACAAGTACAAAATAAATAATATCAGTTCAGGAATGGACCATGCTGTTGACAGATGTCAACAATATTGCTTCCGTTGTGTCTTCTGTGAAATAAATTTGTCTTCACTTGTCTTCATGGCCTAGGTCTCTGGGCTTGAAAATTTGAAGTATAACTATTTTATTTGATTTATTTTTTTGCCCCAAATCAAGCAAATCACTTTTTCAGATAGGAACTTGCCAAGGTGAAAAACTAGAGTTCCTGTTCCGGTTACACAGGGGAGTCCCTGACGTTTCCAAGGCTCCCATTTCTCTCTTCTTGTCTAGGATTGTAAACCACTGCCTCTTGACAGCGAAAACTTCATTGGGGCCAAGAATAAACTGATGGTGAGGAACGTGGCTGAAGAGCATGGGGGAAACTACATTTGCCGCGTGTCCTACACGTACCTGGGGAAGGAGTATCCAGTCACCCGAGCGATAGAGTTCATCACGATAGGTGAGTCGTAGCTCTGACCCCACAGGGGTTTGTGTGAGGGACAGCTGGAAGACCATCAGGTTGCCATTACTTATTGTTTACAGAGGAACTGAGTATAGGAATTGGCTAGTGACTCACAAGACTGATTAGTCACGAGAACCAAGAGAGGGAAGAGAGGGTTTGTTTTTAGCTTACAGTTCGAGAGAAAATCCAGCTGGTCATGGTGAAGAAGGCATGGCAGCTGGAGCCTGAGGGTGGAAGAGAGAGAGAGAGAGAAAGAGAGAGAGAGAGAGAGAGAGAGAGAGAGAGAGAGAGAGAGAGAGAGAGAGAGAGAGAGAAGGAACTGTAAGTGGGTCAGGCTTAAGACCCACCCCCCAGTGACATCCTCTGTCCAGCTTTGCCTCATCTTCTAGAATCTTCCCAAATATGGATACAGTTGGGGATCAAGTATTCAAACAAATGAGCCCACGGGGGACATTTAATCTTCAAACCACAACACAATGTCCTATGGTTTTACTTCCATTTTTGTTAGTAATTATTACATGAATATTTTCCATTCCTGCTTCAGATGCAATGCTACTTAGACCATCACGTTATGAGTTATGCCTTCCAAGGGGTTCTGTAACATTCTTAGATATCACAGAAGGAAGATCTTCCAGAGAGTTCAGGACTCCCTTTAGTGGGTTTACGTCACCATTTGTGAGCCTGCCCTGGGGGAATCTAACTGAACAGGAGTCACTGACATCAGGGAAAGAACTCCGTGGTGAGGCATTTGCCTCGGTGTATGAAGCTTTGGATTCAAATCCCAGTACAGCAGAAGACAAACCCCAAAGTCCAGCAGAATAGTCACTGGCACAAATGGAGTAGATCCTCAGTTTGGAGATATTCCATATCCAGAACGCACGTTTTTGTCAGCTCAATCACTGCTTCTCTAAGTATGTGTCTAAGTATCTGTAAGAAGATGGTGCGGCCTGAAAGGTTTTGGGAGGATTAGAGATGAGGCAGGCTCAGCCTGTAGTCATGTGCCTGCTGCACAGCAAACCTTGCTACAATGGGTGGGCAGTACACAGGTGCAGAATGACTGCTCTTGACGTTTCCAGGGTGCCCAATCTTGTCATCCCCATAGAGCGCATTAAAAACTATTTCACAGTAACACGAACCAAATTGCACTTACACAAGTTACTTGGGAATAGGCATAATGTTGAACCTTTCTGTAAATGGTAGCTTCCAGTAATAGGAAGCTAACCTAACCAGGATGTTTTTGTGGGAGGGGAAGGGATCATCTTTGAGTGAGTATGCTGGGGGAATAGTTGCAGCTCTCCCAGGCAAACCCAGAACAGGATCAACATACATATAGCTGTATCTTCCCAGTATTAAGGCATTTCTTTTTCAAAGACTGATTTCATTGAATACAAATGTATCCCTCACGTGGCCCTACAAGCATCAGCTGGATCTAACTTTCAGTGATCATTTATCGAGCACTGGCTGCCCTATCTATAGGAAAGATGAAAGCCAACTTCCTGTCCTTCGCTTTTCGTTTCTCCGCCTGTGGAGGACTTCAGGCGTTCTAGTCTGTTTCTAATTCTTCCTTCTTAGCCACGGATCAGCCCACAGAACTGATCTTGTAAAGAAGCAGGAGATTAATCTTCAGAGCCTTTTGAAAGCCTTCTGTCTTATTTAAATCAATTCTGCCAAGTGGTTTGTCACTCGCCAGTGGCTGCTTGGTTGGTACCACAGTAACCCAGCATTTCAGGTCCAGCACTGGCCACTTCTGCTCAAGGAGGTGCTTTTGTCCTAGCTGCTGCCTTTCCTGCTTTGCAGGGAGAGGAGAACCTTCCAGCTCCCAGGTTGTCCACATAGGTGCCGTATATAGGATACATTCTTCGTACCTGTGCTCTCCCAGTAGAGATATGTGCTATTATGCTCATTAGTCTTTCTCTTTTCATGTGTGTGTGTGTATTTACATATATGTAAGAGTTCACGTGTGTAGAGGCTTGGTTCATGGGTACGGAGTATATGGTCCAGCCAAGCTTTGAGTGTTCTGTTTGCTCATTTCTGATGGTTCTCGTCTTCTCTTACCTGCCTCCTGCTGCCCTCGATCTGTCTAGCTCAGTGCTCGCTGAGTGCCGGTACCACTCGGGGTTCTGTCTGGTGAGAAGCTGAGGAGCTCTGTGACCTTTCCCCTTGCAGGTGAGAGTAAGAGCGACAGGCCTGTGATCCTGAGCCCACGGAACGAGACGATGGAAGTAGACCCAGGTAAGCAGGCTCCAGGCAGGGTGTGATCATCGTTCCAAACTCAAGGTGAAGACAACATGACCTTCACAACGCACGCAGCATCAGCCAGTGACCAGATACACCTATGGAGGGACGGTGGCACAAACCATATCTTCAAATGGCTTTAAAATGTTTTAAATTTATTTCTTAAATTTATCTTTTTTAAGTTTTTGCCTCTGATGGCAAGAATCTAGCCATATCCAGTTTTCCCACCCTTGCTTTGCAATGGAGCCTTTCTGACTATGAAAACAGCAGGTACATGCTAAAGTTAAAATATCTAAGAATATAATATATAATTTATCTAATTGACACAGAATATTTTGTCATTGGAGCCAATCTTTTAGGCAGAAGGCTAAGATTATATATGCCAAAAACAATGAAAGTTACTCTAAAAAAGTGCTTTTCCAAGTTAGTCAGTTTTTTAAAATATCACAAAGAAAGACCCATCTTGAGCAGTACAGCAATGAATTCCCCTTCCTGTCATATATGGAGCCAATCTTTCACTCCTCCTGGGGAGAGAGCCGTGTTTAGCTAGGTGTGGTGGTGTGCACTGAAGAATAGTGAGCCTGAGGTTAGCCTCGATGACAAATGGGTTCTGTCTTATAAACAACAGAGACAGAAAGAGGAGGGGGTGACTCCGTGCTTGTGAGGGCCTGAGCTTGGGATGCAGCATTTGTGTAAAGACCTGGGGGTGGTTATGCACAACTCTAACCCCAGTGCTGGGGCAGCCGACACGGGTACAGACCAGTCTCTGGGTGGCCATCTCTAACCCCAGTGCTGGGGCAGCAGACACGGGTACAGACCTGTCTCTGGGTGGCCATCTCTAATCCCAGTGCTGGGGCAGCAGACACGGGTACAGACCTGTCTCTGGGTGGCCATCTCTAATCCCAGTGCTGGGGCAGCAGACACGGGTACAGACCTGTCTCTGGGTGGCCATCTCTAATCCCAGTGCTGGGGAAGCAGAGATGGGTAGAGACCTGTCGCTGGATGGCCAGCCAGTCTAGAATTAATAGTTGAGCTCTACCCAGTGAGAAACCCGTCTGAAACAGTACGTGGTTACTATTCCTGAGGATGTCCAAAATTGCTGTCCAGCATCCACACACGTGTGTACACAGGTGTGCCTGCATCCTTACATGCATAAACATGCACACACACATCTATACATAGATACATCTGTACTCTTAACATGCATACACACACACATACCCAGGAAGGAGGATGTGTATAAGTCTACATACTTATTCTTACTGAAGTAAAAAATGAGAATTTATCCTATCATAAAGGCAACATAAATTAGAGAAGAAACTTCCTGTCAACCAATGGTCTAAAATTAAATCCAACTACCTGGCTTAAAACTTTTTATTCAGCGTAGACCAGAAGATCGAGCACTACATCCTAGACAGCTTCGAGAACAAAAGGCAATGGAATTCTCAAACACCCCGAATATGTACCTCCGTCCTTTCCTGATTTGGTAGTAGAGAGGGTTTTTTAGAAAGAAGTGAGTGAAGATAGATAAAAAGAAAAAAATAGCTCTTAGAAATCTTGATCATGAGAAAACAAAAGGTCTAGGTCAAAGAGTTTTCATAAACAAAAATATCGACAGCTAGCCCGGAAAGTTTTCTGGGGAGTTCTTATGTCTATGAAGAGTGAGTGTCTTTGATTAAGGAAGAACAACTTGACACTTGTGAATTTGTTCCGAGAAAGAGGCTAAATAATGGATCTGATGTGTGAGGAGCAGTGAGGGTCCAGTGAACACTAAGTTAGGAAAAATGTGTTCACCAGTAGTTCAAGAAGTGTAGATTGGGGTGCTGGAGAGATTCAGTGGTTACAAGTGCTGGCTGCTCTTGTAGAGGACTTGGGTTCAATACCCAGCACCCACATGATGGCTCACAATGATCTCCAGTTCCAGGGGATCCAACACCCTCTTCTTGCCTCTGGAGGCACCAAGCACATATGTGGTGCACAGACATATATATGCAGACAAACCATGCATGCACATAAAATAAATAAAGCTAAAGAAAAACAATGCAGGTCGACTAGGTTGTAATGAAGAGCCTGTGTGGTGTGCTCCAGGCCTTCAGTTCCTGCTCTGGAGACACTTGTGGAAGAAAGAAAAATGAAATGAAAATTGAGTTTGATTTTTCTTCTCTCAGTGAGCAATGCTTGCTGAATGTCCCCTGTTTTCTGGGGGGTGTTTGTGTGGAATAATGGCTGTATGTATGGCTGGAGGGGGAGTGGACCAGTGAAGCCTTACTTGTTTGGAGTTTGGCATTGAAGTTGTATCTTCCCAGAAGGACGGGAAATGCAAACAAGGCCATAGGTTTCTGTATCAACACTGTAAGCACATCCTGCCTCCAGATTTTCATTCCAAGTAATACTTGCAGATAGGAGAAAACAGTGATATAAGCAGGTGTTCCTTAAATATGAATCATAATAATCATAGTAATGACACTTCAGAAATTCAGCAGTAACTACATTGCTAGTGTATAGTTATATTATGAAATGCTAGGTAGTCTCATACAACAGGAGGACTAATCATGTTTATCCAGCAGCCATTTATAAATAGACATAGAGTGTAATAGAGGCCAATTAGTCTTTGGACTCAAAATACATTGCTTTTCAGAATCCAAGATACAGCTGATCTGCAATGTCACAGGCCAGGAATCGGATCTTGTCTACTGGAAGTGGAATGGATCAGCAATTGAAGACGGCGATCCTCTCCTAGTGGAAGACTACCAGCTGTGAGTTTACTGGTTAATGTCAATATTAAATTCTGTGCCACACCTTGTTCTAGTTTTAAATCTAATACCGAGAGCTAGCTGGTGCTCGACTATTCCTAGCCTTCTGCTGACCACTTTGGGCTTTGCTAAGTCATCTAGATAATATTTGTGAGAATCTGTATTTTGTGGTTGTTGTTAAAAATACGTGTCACTGTACAAATTGCACACCAGCTCAAAGCTCTTTCCTTACATTCTGTTTTGTACTGCGTTGCAGTAAGGTTCTCTTCACGTGTATTAAATCCTTTGGAAAGACTATGGAAGGAATCAGGAATCAGTCTTTCTGCTTCAATCTCCATGGGCTGGATAAAGATCTAATAATTCTTCCTTCCAGTCTCTTCATATGCCGTGCCCTTTGTCATCTGCCCCAGTCCCGAACACCCATGGAGGCCAGAATGTTTAAGGCTCCCCCCTGACCCCCGTGTGTGTGTGTGTGTGTGTGTGTGTGTGTGTGTGTGTGTGTGTGTGTTCCTTTGCAAGCTGGTAATTTTAACTTGATTTCTTTGCTACTGGGTGTTCCTGACCTTGAGGTTATACAATTTTAGATTCGTCTTACCAATAGACTATTTGTGCATGATGGGAGGAGGGGATGTGATTATTTGAGCTGTAATTTATGTTACAAATAAAGCAATTACCTGGACCTGTAGGTCTTATTCCCTATTGACGGAGCTTACCTACTCTAATTACTCCCCTTCTCTGTCTCTCTCTTTTTGAACAGCGTGCAACATCCTTCATCCAAAAGAAAGTATACACTCATTACAGTACTTAACATTTCAGCGGTCCGGAGCCACTTTTATAAGTATCCATTTACTTGTTTCGTCAGGAACACGAACATTATGGAGTCAGCATATGTCACATTAATATATCCAGGTAAGTAACAAGTGCTTACTTAACCTCACCGATTGCACAGCCCAGTGGATTCCTCTGTGGTTTCCTTTGCCTGGAACGTTCCTCACCCTTTCTTCAGCTGCAGCTTCTCATCGTTTGTGCTTCTTGGCCTGAATTCTCTGTTCTGTTAGGAAACTTCCCACCCCCTTGCCTGATCTGAGCCTGCCTCCCTGCCTCTGTTTGGGTGCCACTGTGGAGGCATCATGCATCCCTGACACATGTAGAGACATCATGCATTGCGATCACATGTGGAGGCATCATGTATCACGATCACTTGTGGAGGCATCATGCATCAAAATCACACGTGGAGACATCATGTATCAAAATCACACGTGGAGGCATTATGCATCCTGATCATGTGGAAGCATCATGCATCCCGGTCACACGCAGAGGCATTATGCATCACAATCACACGTGGAGGCATCATGCATCGTGATCACACATGGAGGCATCATGCATCACGGTCACACATGGAGGCATCATGCATCACAATCACACGTGGAGGCATCATGCATCGCGGTCACACATGGAGGCATCATGCCTCACAATCACATGTGGAGGCATCATGCCTCACAATCACATGTGGAGACATCATGCATCACAATCACATGTGGAGGCATCATGCATCCCAGTCACATGTGGAGGCATCATGCATCACAATCACATGTGGAGGCAGCATGCATCACAATCACATGTGGAGGCAGCATGCATCCCAGTCACATGTGGAGGCATCATGCATCCCAGTCACAGCAATTCCTCTCCATATCTCTTAACAAATTATTCTTTTCCCAGGACCAGTAGCTACCTGTATTGGCTTCATAGTCATTACCTCTTGAATTTTTTAAAGCACAGGACCAAACAAGATGGTTATACAGGGAAAGCCTAGCTACCCTGTTTGTAACAGGGATGTCTGAAGCCACTGGTTTTCAAGAATTGGTATAGTTAAAACCCAGTGCTGAAAATATTGTTTAAATACTCCACAGTATTTAAAACAGGGCTTAAAAGCCAGGGTATGTGCATAAACATAATTTAAACAAACAAACAAATAAATAAAGCAGAAAAGTAAAGCATTTGAGGATTTAGATATTTTCTGGATGCTACTCATGCCCTGACAGCCAAGAGGCACTTCCTTTGTCTTTCCTCTTCCCAATTGTTCTCTACCCTCCTTCCTCTTAACTTCCCTCTTCTCTCACCTCTCTCACCCACACTCCTTTTCTTTGGGTGAATTATGAGGAGACACCACATGGATGTGGAAATGTGAAAGGCCGCTTCCTTTTTGTACCCCATCTTTAGGATCTTCCTGTCAGATTCTCCTCCCTCAGTGAATCATGCAGGCTTTGTATGATTTTGACCTATCCTATTGTGCTATAGTGAACTCTGTCTCTATGGTCCCCAAAAGGTTTTCTCGTACTGTGTATTATGCTTTAGGTGGAAACTTAAAAGAATGTACCTTCATTTTCTATGGACTTATGCAACACTGCCCCCCCCATTAGTGTCCACTGATACAATGACAGTGGATGCACGGCCACGGCTCTGGGTGTAAAGTGGTTCCCAAATGCATGCTCTTTGCAGTAAACCTATTCAAATGGCCGTGACCAAAGTTTTCATTCCTTTTGGTTCTAATGATTTTCTCCTCTTTTTTTGTTGTAGCCCCTGATTTCAAGAATTACATCATTGGGACCTTTGTCATCCTAACAGCTATAATTATATCATGTGTTTTCATCTATAAAATCTTCAAAGTTGACATTGTCCTTTGGTACAGGGATTCTTTCTCCCATTTTCTCCCCTCAAAAGGTATAATTTTATATCCCACGAAATGTTTCCTCTGAAGAGTTAAAGATGACTCCTAGCATTTTTTACTGAAAGCTTTTAATGATGGTGTTGGCTTAGACACATTGATTCTTACTTAGTTTCATAACTGATACACCTGATGCTAGTTACCACCCTAGCTTCCCTATTGACAGGATACACAGGTGTTTAGAGCATCTTTCTGTAAGTTAGTTACCCAGAATCCATTGTTAAAACATGCTCTGTGCTGCATGTGCCCTGTGGATTCATGGTCCACAGTCAAATGAAAGAGAGTTCTACATCTTTTTCTTTAATATTCCAGCATCATATCAAACTAATATAGAAAGTATAAGTAGAATGTGGGCTTGAGATGTTTGGAGAATTGGGCAAGAAAAACGTGATAAAGGAATGGTTGCCTTGAAAGTATATAGGGGAGCATTAATTGCTATGTGAGGACCATTTTGTTGTAAAACATAAGAAGAAACATGTAAGACATGAGAATTTAAAAAGGTGTTGTGGGGGAGGGGAGGAAAGAGAGGATCCTGAGGGATGAGTGTGATCTGGGTACCTTATACACATCTATGGAAATGTCATAATGAAACTCGTAATTTTTAGAGTTAATATATGTTAATGAAAACAGATGCTGATGCTAAAAAAATCTCAACATGTAATTTTTGTTGCAGAAGAGTAAAAAGCTTTCAAGTGTAGCAAACACTATTCCATAGGTAAAGTCAAATGTATAAGTTCAAAGGACACAGGAGTGATTTGCAAATGGCTAATGTTAGAGCAGAAGCTGTTTGCCCAAGATCCAGCTAGTGAACATCCCACCATGGAGGATGAGAAGCTCACGAAGCCCCACCCCTAGCTGAGGAGCCATTTGTAGCTGCTGGCTCCCGGAGACAGTCAGTTTTCTTTGATGTTATGGATTCTGGTTGGCTGTTCGTGTTCCAGAAGTCGGCTCTAGGCTGACACCGGTACAGAGAACACTAACTGGGCTCAGCAGGGTATAAGAAAGGGACAAGAAGTTAAGAGGGGAAATGCTCAGGGGAGGGGCTGGGGAAGAGCTGGAGAGGATCAGTGGAAGGGAGATATGATCAAAATATACTCTGCACATGTGTAAAACTCATAAAGATTGAATGAAATGTATTTCTGAAAGAGAAAAATGTTGTTCATATGGTTTTAAAGTTTTGATGTTAGTGTATATAAAGCGTCCTGTTATTTAGATTATATTTTATCCATTCAAAAGAGTGTTATGACAGGTTTCTGTTAGTAGTCAAAGATCACAGTCTGATTACAGGCTTTGTGACTATTGGTCTTAGTTAGGGTTTCTGTTACCGTGAGAAAAATGCCACGGCCAAAATCAACTTGGCCAGGAAAGGGTATGTTTTACCTTATAGCTTGTAGTCAGGGAGTCAGGATAGGAACTCAAGCAGGAACTGGAGGCAGGAACTGAAGCAGAGACCAGGGAGGAGTGCTGCTTAATGGCTTGCTGTCCCTGGTTTGCCCAGCCTGACTTCTTATACCATTCAGGATCACCTGCCTAGGGGTGGTTCTACCTACAATGGGTTGGGCCCTCCCATATCTACCATCAATCAAGAAAATGCCCTACTGGCCTGCCCACAAACTAGCCTAGTGAGCACTTTCTCGGCCGAAGCTCTGCCTTCTCCAATGGCGGCTAGCTTGTGTCAACAATAACAACTGATCTGAATACCACTTAAATATCTAAGGGAAAAAATCAAAAGCACACATAAACATGTGTGAGAAGGCCTATCATTCCTTAAGATGTTAAGGGGTAATTATGAAAACAAAAATTACACATTGCTGCCCTATTGAATTTAAAGTAGCATCAGATGTGTGGTATTGCTCTTTTCTGTCAGGCAACTGTACCAAGCTGAAACGAACATTTGTGGCGTTGATTTTGTATCGAATCTTCTATTTCCCCCCATGGTTCTAAATACATTTCATTTCCCCCTTAGCTTCAGATGGAAAGATCTATGATGCCTATATTCTCTATCCCAAGACTGTCGGAGGGGGACCCTCCTCAAACGTAGACACTTTTGTGTTCAAGCTGTTGCCTGAGGTCTTGGAGGGTCAGTTTGGATACAAGCTGTTCATCTGTGGAAGAGACGACTATGCTGGGGAAGGTATGGAGATCCTTCTTGTGAACTTAGCTGCTGAGTTCCAGTTCTTAGGCTTGGCTCCATTGGACATATCTGAAGACTTTAAGGAATTTCTTTAAATTTTCTCTTAGCTTGTTGGGTCAGCGTTTAATTGATTTTTATTCTTTTGAAAATTTAATAACTAGTTAGATCTAATACTACGTTGCTAAGCCAGGAGTATTATAGTAATTATAGTAATTTAGCAAGCCATTTTCAAATTTTGGACTGAGGGTGTTCTGAATTCCAAGAGCAGAGTTCGTCTTTTCTGGGCTAGTTCTTAAGCCGGTCTGTAAAATGAAACTGTCTTTGGCTCTCAAGTAAGGCAAGGCAAAAGCAATGGGAGTCATAGAGCAGAGGTTGCCAAGGACTTCCTGAGGGCTGGGTTCAGGAAAGAACGTCTAGACGGAAGCTAGACTGACCCCAACATGCTCTGTGTCTTGCAGATATTTTCGAGGTTACTAATGAAAACGTAAAGAAAAGCAGGAGGCTGATTATCATTTTAGTGAGAGATATGGGTGGCTTCAGCTGGCTGGGCCACTCATCTGAAGAGCAAATCGCCATTTATAATGCTCTCACCCGGGAAGGAATTAAAGTTGTCCTGCTCGAGCTAGAGAGCATCCAAGACTATGAGAAAATGCCAGAATCTATTCAGTTCATTCAGCGGAAACACGGAGCCATTCGCTGGTCAGGGGACTTTAAAGAGGGACCACAGTCCACAAAGACCATGTTCTGGAAAAATGTCCGATACCACATGCCAGCCCAACGGCAATCACCGCTATCCAGACATCGTTTACTAACCCCGGATCCTGTGCTGGACACTAAGGGGAAACAGCAGGCAGAGACTCACTTGCCTCTCGGCTAACGTGGCAGAAGTGGACCAAGAACACTGGGATCCCTCCTGTCATACGGTGCTGCAGCTAGGCTGTGCCTCCCAGGAACGTATGCTGTCATGAAACACACCTATGTAGTCCCTTATCCCCAGGTCACCTGGAATCACACCATTCAGGGTATAGGACTTGGTGACAATAGTGGGCTAGGTCAGTTGGGAGTGAGCATTGGGGAAGCTCCGGAGCAATGGCTGCTCAGGGATGCTTCTCTGGGATGCTTGCTAACTGTGGAGGCAGTGAACCGGGGGGGAGTCAGCTTCAGGAGATGGCCACATCTGTGGGTGACTTAAGTAAATTCCGTGCAGCCTTGCAGTTGGGACTGTGGTTATCTGAGAATATTTTGGGGATCATAGGCAAAGAAGTGGCTCCCGTAAGCCTCGATGCGGGTGAGGTTTACTGACACTCCCCTCTCCCCGTAGAAGGCATAACTTCCTTGCCTTTTCCAGACATCTTGACCACCAAACTTAGATTTTGAAGACTAAACTTTATTTATAGACCGTGAATACTGTCATTTCAATGAAGAAGGATTCCCTGGGTTCCCCCATGGCAGTCACCTCAGCTCTCCGCAGAAGAGGGTGAATTTTAAGTTGACCGTAGAAGGGAGCCACTCCCGAGGTTCTTCTGTTCACAGGTCCACTCTGGAACGACTGTTGCATCATCCTTATTCTCTGTACTTTTGCTTGTGGCTTCTCTGGAGATGCAGCTCTGCAGCGCTTCCTCCCTGCACTTTGCGGCAAGCACAGCCTCATGCAGGAGACTCAGCTCCTACCTCACCTTCTGGGACTGCAGATGCTAAAGTCTGCACAGCCTTCCTGCCCATCTTGTCCCCAGTCCCAGCCCTCTCCTGTCAAGCCTGCTCTCCACCATCCTGCCCTGGGACTGCAGCACTGCCTCTGGAGCCCTCGCCTCTGCCTTTGCCACACCCCATCTGTGCTGTGCCGCCCACTTCCGGTGACTAGAATTCGCTCTTTCCTTTGCTTCACCTGACCAGGAATTTGCTAAAGTTCTAAGTTTGATTCAGTGCTAAAATCCTCAAGTGCCTGATCTCTCCTTACTCTAAGTCTTAGCCGCCAGCCCTTCTGTCACGCCAACAGTGTTGCCTGCTGGTGGTCACTTCAGAAGGTGGTTTCTTTGCAAGCAGGAATCAGACCTCTCTCTCTGAGAGCGAGGTCTGTCGCGAGAGTGTTCCCGCCCTTCGCTTTCCGCAACGTGAACACATGGCATAGACTGGCCAAGACCTTTATTTTAAAATGTTCTTGGATAATCGCATTTGAATTTTGCAGTTATTCTAATTTTATATATAGGTCGGGGAAACTGACCTATTTAACAGAATTGCTCTTTTAACTCTCCTGGAGCTAGGCCTTGAAGTTGAACTTTCTGGCTTCTGTCGCTGTGCTCCAACTCTTTGATTTCAGATCCATCACTGTCTGCTTCCCCTTCCTCAGTCCTATGGGAGAAGATGTGAGTGTTTTATAGGAAGCAACCGAGTCCGGGAATGTTTTTACAGAAGGAGCAAACAACGCTCCTTCTCAGTGTAGGGATTTACTAAAACCAGCTTTAGAATTTTCAGCCTGATGTTTTTCTTTCCCAGTACTGGTTCCCTAAAGGTCAACATTTCTTTTGTAACTAAAAATGAAAGCAAATTGGGTTTTGTGGTACAGAAGCTTTCTGTTTGTTTGTTTTTAACTCGATGACTGTCTTCAGAATAATTTGAATAGTTCTGGAAGATTGCAGAGCCAGGTTCACACGCCAAGAAGAAACCCACAGTTTTAAGGATTGTATGAATGTGGGTACCCTTCTGTCTTTGATGTTTTTGAACATCTGCTAGGGGCGAGCACAAACATTATTTAAAGGGCGACTTCTCACACAGAGGTAGACAAAAGCAGATGGCTTGGGATTTTAACTCCCCACTTTTGAACTCTTTTCTCCTGGATCCAGCTTGAGAGCACTGAATGGATGGATCACTAGATTGCTGGCTCAGAGAAAGAACGGTTGTCCCAGATGGCAGCCAGAAGTCTATCCTTTACCCATGATGCTTTAAAAGTTTAATTTTGCTGATAATTTTTTGTCTGTCATCCAAAAAAAATGTATTGGCTTACATGTATATTATGAGTGAATTAGAGCCAATGGGAAACTGGGCCAGAAAGTATAAGGAGAGAGCAATAGCAGAGGACCACAGATAGTGTGGCACCAAGAACTGGGAGTGAGGTAGGGGGTGGAGACAAGGATAAGCCTGGGCCAAGAAAGACCCTGAATTGGAGGGTAGTGTCATTCCTGATCCACAGGGGAGAATGAAGATGTAACTTCCCATCCAGGCAGTGGGGGCTTCCTTTGACTTATCCCCCTCTTCCCCAGAAGTACCTGGCTTCAGCCATCTTTCATGCTTTCTCCATTATTCTGAGTTCACTGATGGCGTTTTTAAAAGGCCAGCCAAGTGTTGCAGAAGTTTGCACATGCAACGATGTTTTAATTACCAGTGTTTAAAACTGGTTTAGCAGAATGTATGGTTTTCTCTCTCCTGCCTTTTGAATTTCACTTATAATGAAAGGAAAAGTATTGAGCCATTTTAATGACATTTTTTATCAATTATATTTATACTGATAAATAATGAAGGTTGTTTTTTTTATTAAAGAAACTCAATTTTATAATTCAGCAGATGCCAAGTATGTATCACAAACCACCAAATTTATGTACAGTGTGTATTATGGAACAATAGACTCAACTTGTTTCCCAATAAATTGTCAAACCTTCTGTTGAATACCATTGGAAATTCTGTTTCTCTGTGTGTCCTTTCTTCAGCATGCACGTCCCAAGGCCTGATATGAAGAACTCTGCCTTCTGCAGGATGTTCTTCTGGGGGTAGGGGAATAGAGGTCTATGCTGGTTAGTTTCATGTCAACCTGCCACAAGCTAGAGACACCGGCAAGGAGGAAGCCTCAGTTGAGAAATTGCATCCATAAAATCATAACATCAAGCTGTAGGCCAGCCTGTAGAACCTTTTTATAATTAGTGATGGATGGGGGAACGCTCATACCATTGTGGGTGGTGCCACCCCTGGGCTGGAGGTCCTGGGTGCTGTAAGAAAGCTGACTGAGCAAACCATGAGGAACAAGCCAGTAAGCAACAGCTTTCCATGGCCTCTGCATCAACTCTAACCTCCAGGTTCTTCCCCTGTTTGAGTTCCTGTCCTGATTTCTTTAACGATGAACAGTGATGTGGAAGGATGAACCAAATAAACCCCTTCCTTCCAAGGTGGCTTGGCTCATGGTGTTTATCACGACATTGATAGCTCTATGACAGGATCTAAGGTCACTGGTCAAACAGTCCCATAAGCCCTGATTTCCCTCATGTAGCCCCATCTGTTCCTTTGTTTATGGAGTGGATTAAGGGCGAGGTTGTTGTTCAGTAGTAGGCCAGTTGCCTAGCGTGCGGGAGCTTGATTCCCAACACAGCACTAAATTATCAGTAAACAAATGTAGCCCATATATTCTGTTAATGTTATCATTATTGTTGTTATTATTGCCCTTTGACCCTTCATGCTTCGTGCAAACATCCATGTATTTTTCTCTCAGACAAGAGCGAGGCGTCTAAAATGGATGCAGTACAGCTGCTTGACTTCAATGGTCAGAGAGTGTTCGTAGTTTCATTGAGTAAACGACTCAATAAAAAAATTAAAATGTAGGAAAACAAAAATTTGCAGTCTAGTATCTAGAGAACTTACTTTTCCTAAATTTCCCATCAAAAAAACCAATGTCCCAGAGTGCTTCTGTCCTTTGACCAATTAATATTTGTTTTAGCAATGTGTTAGGTCAGCTCTAACACTGCTAACAAGTCATGTGGAACCCCTTTCCGTCAAATGGCATTCCCTGCTTACTTTGAACTAGCTTCTCTTGGAGTAGAGGTCTCTGGGATTACTTCTCCTTAAGAGTGCCGCCTATGTAAAAAGACCTGAGTTATGAACTCCTGACCATTTATAATTCTGAATGAGAGCAGAGCACCCGGCTGCTTTGAACCTCCGTTTTGCTCGCTATGGTAAGACTTCATAGGCATCTAGGTCACATGTGGAGCACCTCTGTCCGACTTCATAGGCATCTAGGTCACACGCAGAGCACTCCATCCAGTATCTGGGACGGGATCTCCAAATATACCTTCCTAATTTTAGCAGCTAGTAAATGGTACATTGAAAAGGTTTCTCATGTGCAGAAAGGAATGATTACATAACAAGAACACATGGGAGTAGAAACCACATACAAAGAAACAGCATGCAAGATGGGGGGGGAGGCACTTGGCAGTGTAATGATATTTATTTGATAAACAGAATCAAGGCCTCCCTGTGTGTAAGGAGGAGGTGGGTGTGTGTTTGTGTGCCCGAATAAGTTTTGGAGAAGGAAAACAGTCAGGAAATGGGTGGCACTTTAAAGTGAGCACTAATCTTTCAAACAAAGGCTTACTACTCTTACCCAGGCTGCTCAAGAGGTCTGATTCCTGTACATTCAGTCATCTTAAAGCTGAAGGTGAAACTCTCTGAACTGTGGAGCTGTTAGGCCAGTTGGGCCTGTATGACTAGACTCCTGGCTGGAGACTCCGGCTCTGAGCTCAACCTGCTGGGAGCCATGTTTACTCAACCTTTTAAAGGACCTTTTACCTAGAAGTGATTGTGAGTGTCCTTTGGGCTTTGTTTCCTGGTCTAGGAAGTGTCTGGGGGCTTGGTTTTCTGTCACTCAGCATGTCTTGATAACACCCCCTCAGACTTACCTGCTCACAGGGATTGTTTCCAGCTCACTTGGGACTCTGCCTCTGTTTTTCTGCCTGGCTCTTCCTCCTCCTCCTTCTCCACCCCCCCCCCTTAAGTCAGCCATCTTGCTTGCTCCCTGAGCCTAAGTAAGAGGCAGCACCCTGTTTACCTTGAGGGCTGAGGACAGTGACTGTCTCCCTTGAATACTTTTAATAGTTCATCAAAGTTCCCCATTCTGCTTGATTGCTTCTGAAGTCCTGTGTTTCCCTTACAATAAGATTCACGGGCTAATCTCCAGACGTTAAAATGAGTTGCCAAGGAACCAAAATGGCCAACCAACAAATGGTTAATAATTGAATAGCTAGATTTCAAAAAAGCGAACACAAATGGCCAATAAATGTGTTTTAAAGTGCTCAACAGCCTTAGTCATCAAAGAAATGCAAATTAAAACTGCTTTGAGATAGGATCTCACCTCAGTCAGAATGGCTTACATCAACAAATCTGAGACAAGGGTTGGAAAGAACTTGAGAGGAAGGAACCTTATTCTCCACTGCTGGGAACGCAAAGGTAGTAGAGTCATGACGGAAATCAGTTTGGAGGCTCCTAAGAGCTATTTCATTCCAGGGCATTGGTCCAGAGAACTTTGTACCTCCCCATAGAGGTAATTGCACCCCCCACCCCCTTGTTCATGGCTGCTCCGTTCACTATAGCAGGGGAACGGAGCCAACCTGGTTGTCCATCAACAGGTGGATGGATAATTAATATGTAGTTCACATTTTAAGAAAGGAATCCTACTCAGTTCTTGAGAAAAATGAAGTCATGGGAAAATGGGTGAATTTAGATGCTTGTGTGTGTGTGTGTGTGTGTGTGTGTGTGTGTGTGTGTGTGTGTGAGAGAGAGAGAGAGAGAGAGAGAGAGAGAGAGAGAGAGAGAGAGAGAGAGAGACTGAGGAGAGAGCACTCACGTGCAAGTGCCTAAACAAGTTTTAGGGAAGGGGAAAATTACAGGAAAGGTCATCTCTCTCCTCTCCAGCAGCTAGGCAGCCAAGCTGCTCTCCACTTCTGCGGCTGGTCCTGTCACTAGCTCCTCTCCCTGTGGGCAGCCAGCTGCCAGGCCGTTTTCAATGCCTGTCTAGCCTGATTACTGCTCAACTGTCTCTGCTGCTCTCTAATTCATGTAACCGGCTCAGCCCGTTCTTAAGTTGGCAGGAAGAGACCACGGCAGGAGAACCCTTCCGTTGACACAGTGTTGCAACCGAAGGGCAGCAGGATGGCTTCCCCTCCCAGATACAAAGCGAGTCTGGTCAGAATGCTTAGCTAGAGAGAAAAGCGTTTTTGTAGCAATGGCAGCCACACACAGGCATGGAAGTTCTTCAGACGTTGATCACAGCGATATCACCTGTACACATGTCATGGCAATCCCTCTACGAGGTCACCAGGGCACATGTGCCCTCTCTGGGTAGAAGAAGAAGACGCATTGTTCTTTAGAGTTCAATGAGGCCCAAAGTAATGATAAATCAAGTACAATGATTTGGAATTGTCTGGCCAAGGCTGCACCGTCAGAAGTCAGCACACTCAGTAGAGATCTTAGGGCACTTCCTCAAGGCATTCAAGGAAGAGTTCAAAATGGTCTGTGTGTCCTAAGTATAGTCAGGCTATGTGGCTGACAGTCCATTTCTTGAAGGCAGCCAGAGCAGCAAGGTTAGCAGGAGCAGATTAGGTAATCAGATTGCCTCTTCCTAAATAGCTTTGCTCATCTACAAGCAACTCATCAGGAGTGTTTGCTATGTTGACAACAAGATCTTAAAGACTCTAGCATGAACACCAATAGTCATTTTTAACAGATTTCAATGACGTTTTAACAATGTTTAACACCCGCCCAGTGCCAAAGTGAACACTGGGCTCCCCTTAACCATCTCAGCATGATAAAATGTCCTGTATTCTTCTACTGATGTATTCTGACCATGCTGACCATAACCTCTGGAGCACGTTTTGTCAGATGTCATTGGTTAAGTGTTCATGATAGGCATAGAGAAATCAGGTGGCATTATTGTGACTGGAAGGAGAAGGTTCCACCGTGGAATGCTTGTCTATTATTCACAAACTCTCGTCCCACATCCGAGACAACAAAAACTGAGAGAAAAAAGTTATTAGGCAGTGGCCATAGCAATTCGTTTTTAAAATGTATTTATTTTCTTCTTCTCTCATATATTCCATCCTGACCACAGTTTCCCCTTCCTCCTCTCCTCTCAGCCCCTCCCCAACAACCTCCCTTCTCCCCCCATATCCACTTCTCTTCCTTTTCCCTTCAGAGATGAGTCAGCCTCCCAGGGATATCAACCAAACATGGCACGCAAGTTACATAAGATTAGGCACATACCTCATATCAAGGCTGAATGAGGCAATCCAGTAGGAGGAAAAGGTTCCCAAAAGCCGGCAAAAGAGACCAAGACAGCCCCCCACTCCCACTGTAAGGAGTCCCACAGGAACCCCAAACAACACAACTATAACATATACCCAGAGGACCTAGGTCAACCCCATATTGGCTCCCTGGTTGTTGCTTTCGTTTCTGTGAGACCCTGTGAGTCCTGGTTAGTCTGTGGGTTACGTTCTCCTGGTGTCCTTGACCCCTCTGACTCCTACAATTCTTCCGCGGAATTTCCAGAGTTCAGCCTAATGTTTGGCTGTGGGTCTCTGCATTTCCTCCCATCTGGTGATGATTATGCTAGGCACCAGTCTATGTGTATACCAGAGTATCATTAGGAATCATTTCATTGACTTTTTTTTTTTTTTTTTGCCAGTCATGTTTGGTTCTATCCTAGGTCTCTGGTCTCTGGAACATCCAGCCTCTGGCTACTGGCCATCCAGGTGTGTCAGGCGTCGGCTCCCTCTTGTGGCATGGGTCTCACATTAGGTCATTGGTTGACCACTCCCACAAGATCTGTGCCACCTGCTACCTTTATCCCAGCACATCTTGCAGGCAGGACAAACTGTGGGTAGAAGGCTTTGTGGCTGGGTTGGTGTCCCAGTCCCTCAGTGGAAGCCTTGCCTGGTTCCAGAAGATGGCTGGTTCAGGCTCCTTACCCCACCCCCCCCCATCACTAGACACCTTCCCTAGGGTCACCCTCGTAGATTCTAGGGAGTTTTCATTGCACTAGGTTTCTACCTCATCTCCCAAATGCCCCCCAGTTCCAGTAGTCTCTCCCAGTTCTCGCTTCCTCCATCCCTCCCCCAAGCCTGATCCCTTCTGTTCCCATCCCTACCTGTCTCCAGTCCATCCAAGATGACAAAGATAATGATAGTAATAGCTAAGTAACTAATTAGATAAATGAAATAAAGTTAAAAATGAAAGGTTGAAGTTAAGGACTGACTCCCTAAAGTTATCCTCTGCCTTCTACATGTGAACCATGCCTACACACACACACACACACACACACACACACACACCCCTATACATACAAAACTTAGTCCAAATATTTGTTCATGCTATTATATTTGAAGAATGCTCTATAAGTTGTTATAAAGGCTGCCAAATGGATGGCTTTTCTGTTTCTGTCAGCTATCTAGATCCTCCCTCCCCAGGTTTTAAATATACACAGAGCTAACTGGCAAACCGCCCTCCCTAAAAATAACTCTGTTCCCCTTCCCGAGAATTTACGTGCTGTGGTTGCAGAAAGACAGGGGTTCTTCAGGTTCTTGACTAACGACATTCCACAGGGACTTTGCACGGCTCTCTCAAATGCAGGGCAGCAGTGGGAATGAACATTCGTCTGGAAATCATTGCAAATTTGGTAGTCAATAACAATATCCTTTAAAAAGAACATTTTTTTGACAATTGAGTATTAATGTGTCTAAAAACTTGACTTGGAAGTATGTGGCTTTTGGGACAGCCTTTGCTCCCAGTTTATGCCAGCCCTCATTACTGATGCTGAGACAGGATGCAGGGACTCTAACTCCCGGATAGCCAGCTGCTCTTCCTAAGCACCCACTTTCTCCAGATAACATCGAGGAGGGATAAATGTGAGCCCTTTATTTTTGATAAGGAAATATGTCAAAGGTGCTTTGAAAACATGGCCCAGGAGCAGCAAGAGCAGGAAAGAATTTGGGCTGTCAACGGCAGGGCTGGGTGGAACCAGCTTATGGGCTCCATGACTATGAGCGTGCCAGGACAGATGGTTCCCTGCTATCCAGGCTTGAAGGGCCAGGAGACGTTACTAAAGCGAGGGTCCTGAAGACTTTTCCGCTCCTCTAACTCTGGTTTCTTGCTCTGGAAAAGGGGGTCTTTGAGGAATGGCGGCAACATTAGATGTACAGCCCTCTGACAAACTAGGTTCCTCTTTCTACAGACCTAGAGGATGGAACAAGAGTCCCCAACTGAAGTCACGCAGAAAGGCTTCCCTTTTCTATAGGAGAAGTGATTTGAGTTCGGAGTGGGATCTCTTGGAGGTAGTGAATTCCTTCTAGCACAAACTGAAGAACTTCTGAAGGTGTGCATTCATGGGTGTGAATGTAAACACAGAATCCCTTAAGCTCTGTATTAGTGGATTATATAATGCTGGTTATTATACCAGGCAGTGCCTTGTCTAAAACCAGGATTTGCCGTTCTACCCAACAGATGTCCAGACTTTAGGTTCTACTCCAATGTGTGGTTTGTGGCTCTCTAAATTTCATGTAAGTTAGACTGAAATTGAGAAAGAGCTGGGACATCAGTACAGACCTGAAATATGTCTCTAGATGTTAATATTCATTACCACTGGCAAACCTGGTCACTTCACCTGTTTCTTAGACTGTCCAGGAGTCCTCTGACTGGGGCCCTATAACCCCACCTCTTATTAAGAATTTTTCACAAGGGATATTCATGATTTATTGGGGTGCGTCTTTGGAAAACACAGGCTATAAGCAAGCCAACTAATGTCCCAAAAATGCCCCAACAAGGGAACGTCTTCCTTGGGTATTTGTTGATAGTTTAACTGACTGATCAACCGAGACTTTCCCTGAGGCCTGCTGCATGGAGAAGGAACAAAATTCCTTTTCTAAACCAGGAATATACTTGGCTGAGCCAGTAGTGGCTTAGGGCCAGGGCCCTGGGGAAGTTGTGGTTTTAGAACCAGAGAACCCAATTTCTCCCACAGTGTGGACCTCCTGGTTATCAGTTCCAAGGCCACTGTGTGCTTGGTCTATAAGGTTCTTGAGATACCCTGCGTTCCTCTTGTGCAACACGTTTGATTATCTTCCTGCTGACTTTGCCCCACTTTGGGATAGCTCCTTCCTACAACCCATTTCTGCCCTGGAAAAGTATATATGATGCTTTGCTTTTTAAATAAGCTTGCATGACATGAGATGTAGCTTGTACAAAACTTCCTGATCCCAGACTTTCTTATCTTCCCTCTCTAGCCTCTTGGGACCGGAATTACAGGTGGTAGTGAGCTACCTGGTGCCGTCTCTGGGAACCGAACTCTGATCCTCTGCAACAGCTGTGTACACTCTTCATTTCTGAGCTGTCCCTCCGGCATGGGGGAGCGCTCCTGGGATCTGATGCCCTCTTCCAGACCCATGGCCACCGGCACTCACATACATAATTAAAATTAAACCTTAAAAAGTATAAGGAGAGCTCTTTTCCCAGTCATCTACTGCTGGGCTGCAGGCTACTGCTTAGGAGCAAGGCTGCGACCATGACACCCTTTCTATCTTTTCATTGGATTTGGTATCATATGTGCTTCTTGATAGTTGAATATCCTTTAATGATAATGACTGCAAGCTGCAGAAGGGCCCATCTCTCGGAGCTGTGTTTCCAGTTCTCAGTGTGTCACTGGGCACGTCGGGAATGTGTTTCATATTTGCCAAGAACACAAGGCGATGAAATCCTTTTCTAGAGAATGCTATCATGGAAACAATTAGAGGCTTGCCAATGCAGATGAAGACACATTCACTTAATAATCCGGAACTGCTCTCAGACACGCAAGCGGACATCGCCGGAATCGACACGGCAACATTTCTTGGGATAAAGAGCAAAATGTAAAGTCGGAACAACAAAATGGCCAAAGGAGAGGGACGTGTAAGCTGTGCACTCTCATACAACGGGATGCTATACAACAGGTCTGCATTAAGAAGGAAAACACCCCGAATGTTTACATCTCACAACTATAATGCTTCTATGAAAACGTAAGTAGTATCGGTATGCAATGTAGTAAATTTTATAGTGGCTAAGAAAACCTACATAAGAATACCTTATATTACTTAAGGATCTCTCTCTCTCTCTCTCTCTCTCTCTCTCTCTCTCTCTCTCTCTCTCTTTCACACACACACACACACACACACACACACACACACTAATTGAGGAGGAGGAGAGAATAAGCATCCAATTTAAGAAGACAGTTTAGTTATGGTCGACAGTCACAGGAGAAACCGGGAGAAGATTCTTCCTTGTCTGTTGCTTACATGACATGACTTGTTTGGAATTATGTCACGCATAACAACTGTGTGGCACATACTTAAACGGAAAGCCATAACAGTGAAAAGCAGAGAGGACAAGAGAAGAAACTGAATTCGGCCAGTTTCTACTAAAGCAGGGTTTCTTCTAGCTGTCACAAACAAAGCCAAAGTTGTCCTTTGGACCTCAGCAAGCACACGTTCACTTCCTTCCTGTTTCTCTGGGAGATTCTGCAAGCAAACGTGTTATAGTTTCACATTTTCATTTTTAAAGTTTTCATCAGTTCTGTGCTAATTGTTTACATTACTGGGATTCGGCTCACACTGATGAAATCCAGCCTCCTCTTACTGGCTCCTTCCGTCTACCCAGAAGTCACGTTCTTTTTGTGTAACTTCCATATTGGCCGAAAGTTGTAGCACCTATTTCTTCCGTTTCTTATTTTGCTTAACACCATGTTGTTTATGGAAAAACACACAATCCTCACTTCTATTCCGTATTCCAAGTCCAGATGTTGATTCTTAAACAAACAAACAAAAAAACTTATTAGACACGGAGATCATCCTGGAAATGTAAGTCTCGGGTGGTGCTTCTGGCAAGGCACAGGGCTTGGCACCTGCTCACCTTAACTCAGTTTAGGACAGCTCACAGAAAACACTGACTTTGTGATTTTTTTTGAGTGTCCCACTGTCCCTAACTCCACAAAGACCACTTAAGAATGCCCGACTAAGAAGCTGGTGGGCTGATTACATTTGCTGTCTTTTTCCTCTTATCAGTGCCGTGTGTGTGTGTGTGTGTGTGTGTGTGTGTGTGTGTGTGTTGGGGGGTGTCCCCATGGCCTTGGGACAACAGGTGCTGGTGAGCAGCGCTTTAAGGCGAGTTTAGACAGGAGCAGTTCTCAACCTGTGGGAAGTCTGCTTTACAGAACTTCTAGCACGACGTCAGAGGGTTCATGCCATTCCACAGAAGCCATGTGGAACGGCGTCTACTTCTGGGATAGTCCTTATTAGGGCAGTGCTGCGCATGTGAGAACCACTCAAATGGGCTTGGAAAGAAAAGCTTTTCTTTTTTTTCTTTTTTCTTTCTAGCGACCATCTGGAGCAGATTTAAGCCAACATTCCTGACAGATGAACGTGTTAGCTTGGAATCAGGCAATAAAACGACTGAACATCTCTCTAGGGCTGGGTTCTTTCTGTCCTGCTCCACTTCGGAAAGGTGAGTCTGCTCCGCCCGAGGCGAAGAGGTGATGCCGGGGCTGCGGAATATGGCGACAGACCACGATCGGGTCCCTGGAGGGGTTCCCGCTCTGCTCCAAGAGGTCCTGCGCTCTGCGACCCCATAGGCAGGTGGAGTGCCCTACCCTCCCCCTCCCCCCCTCCCGCACGCCTCTTGGGGCAGAGCCCGCGATCCTATTGGGGCGATTTGGCGACTGTCCCCGCCCAGGGGACTGAACGTGGACTAGGGTCTTCAGGCTTGGGTCAGTCTCTCCGCTTCCTACCCGTCCTGCCCAGATGGACCTGCGATCACTGCTTGGCCAGCGGGGCTCTGGGGTTTCCGGAAAGCTCCGCGGACACAGGCGGATCTCAGGCTTACGCTGGGCGGGTCCACAGCTTGCTCTCGCTGCCGTAGGATGGCTCTAAGTGGCAGAACGATGCCACTAAATCTCCCACCAGTTGCCTCCACAGGCCAGTCTGAGTTTCCTGAGTTCTGAAAGCTGGCACAGAAAAGTGCTATGGAATGAGGGTGGGGACAGGCCCGCCTGGAGGGCTGGGTTCTCAGAAATCTGAGCTTTGATGTTTGCGGGAAGGTGCGCCCAGCTCAGCTGCACCCCTTATTTCTCCCATCATCTTCTTTCCCCCCCTGTAGCCTCAAACGGGAATGCTGTCCTTGATGCTCTGTGGGGTGTCTTTCGCTCTTCCCCTTTTTGTGAAAGCAGGTACGTTCTGTGAGTCCTCGGGTCCCAGAGGCCTGTCAACTTGTGGGCAACATTCTTTGTCACTGTCTCCAGGCCTCTGACCTACCTTCAGGGCATCAGCTAAGCCCCAGCCTTGCTAATCACTCTTCCCCCCAGATAATCTGGTAGGAAAAGTCAAAAAAATCGGGTAGAAAAAGTTCATTTCCAAGTTCTTGGAGGCTCAATCCCAAATGTCACCTTGGAACCTTGGACTAACTTAGGTGATGTGGAGAAGTCCGCAAATACTTGTGGACCCAATTCCAATGCTTACGAGGGTGGGTTACTAGTGGCGTCTATTTCATATAGAGGGTTATTTTATAGTAAAAAAGTTACCAGAGACAGAACAAATATCTAAGAAAAACTAACTAGGTAGAAATGGGCTTTAAAAGAAAGGTGTCTTTAAAACCGTCCTCTGTGGGATGAGGATGGCACTTATGCAAGTCAGTAACAGACTGAAAGAAAGTACAGGCAGAAAAAATGACCGGTGGGGAGGGGGCTGGTGCTGTAGGGAGGAGGATGGATAACCAAGGGTGGAAGAATAAAGGCAAAGGGAAGCCGTGGTTTTGTGGAGGGGCTTGTGGAAGGCCTGTCTTCGTGGTACATTTGAAGGCCTTAACATTCTGCTTCTAAACATCTGAGTTTGTTTTGGGAAACTCCCAAATGAAAATTCACATTACCCAGAACAAGATGTTTTCTAAAATGAATCACGACACCAGTTTTCTTTTATGGTATTTCTTCCGCATTCCTTTCTTTCCCTAGGCACGTGTAAGGATGCGGATATGCATCCTGAGGTCATTTCTGAGGGACGGCCTTTTGCTTTCAATTGTACATACCCTTCAGTAACAAATGGAGCAGTCAATGTGACATGGCACAAAGTACCCAACCAAAGCCCAGTATCCAAAAACAGACAGCTTAGGAATCACCAGGACCGGACCTGGATCTTGTTCCTTCCCTTGGAAGAGGGGGACTCGGGCATTTACCAGTGTGTTATCCGGTGAGTCCCTCATCGAAAGGAAAACGAATTCAATCCACAAGCTTCTCTCTCCATTTCCATTTCCATCCGTTAAGAAAGAGGGTATCATTAACCTTTGTTTTTGAGACATGTTAGATAGCCTAGACCAGTTTCCAACTTACCTAAGCCCCTAAAAGAACTAAAACGACCGATGCGAGCCACCACAACCCACACGAATATGTATCCAGGCAAAGTACATTGAGGCAAAAATGCAGGATGGCTTCCAACTCCCAGCGAGCACATTTGAAAGCAGAACAGATTTATGGATCAGTTTTGGAGCGCAAGTTGCATTAATTCATTGAAATGATGTTTCAAGTGCCAGCCCCGTTTATAATGTGCGCTTGTATCAATACTATCGCTGCATTGCCCCAGAATGCCGGATGTTTTAGGACAACTGGCAGATCCAGATCACAACGCACCCCCTTCAAAAACTTTTTGTAAGGAACCTGCTTAAAGCTGGCATTCAAAAGGCAGAAAGCCTGGGAGATGTCAGTGAAACCCACCTGTAAACCACATTTGGCCAGAGAGAAGTCTAATTCTGTGACTCCCACGATAGCTTGCTTGACCACAAAAAAACTAAGCGATCTCTCCAAACCTTGGGTTTCCCGCCTATAGATTGGGCATGCTCCATACGCCTTTAATCTCCGTTAATCTGATGTCCACACCGTTGTCATTTTTAAGGACCACAGACGGCCATTTTATATCTCATCATTCCTCTGATGTATCAGATGCTTCTTTGTGAGTGTAGGTGACTTTGGGGGCTGCAATGAGTGCATGCAGTGTGAACATTGTCTAAGTCTTTTCAAAGAAACGGTGCCAGAGACCCATGGTGTTCACTGGCCTCTCCTGGGCCATGCTGAATGTGACGCCACTGTCGGTACTGCACAAACACCCCCTATCCTCGGGTAACGCATGGCTTGTGGGCTATTGTTATTTCGTACGATGTCTAGAAAATAATTAGAAAAAATATGAAAATGACTTCTTGAATACTGAGATGCCCTAAGAATTCTTTGGTTCAACTTGCTATTTTCTTATAGGGATGGCCACAGCTGTTATCGAATAGCTGTAAACCTAACCGTTTTTAGAAAACATTGGTGCGATTCTTCTACGGAGAGTCGGATAAGTCCACCGAATGAATATCAACAATTCTTACCCATGGGAAAATCGGGCAGTCTGACATGCTATCTCGACTTCCCAGACAGTTGTGTTTTGGATTCAATAAAGTGGTATAAGGTAAAAAACAAACAAACCAAAGAACAACAACAGCAAAAAAAAAACCCTGATAATTATTTTAAACTATATGGTTGTTATTGTTTTGTAATACTGTTCTAGCTTCTCTGTATCCCCAATTATCCATTTTTTTTAAGGCTCTTCTTGCTATCTTTTTTCACTCACCTTGGTTTGTTTGAATGACTCTGATGTCCCAGTGCTTTGAAAATCATGAATTATATGAAACCACACCTAAGAAACACTCCCGCCATCCCTGCTCTGTGTTACTGACCACACGCGGCCTCGGAAGCTGGCTACCACTGTCGGTGCCTGCCACAGCCTTGTATAATGCTGTATGTGGAAGTTAGCAGTTATATCTTAGCCGCTCCCCGTTGAAATGTGATGTTTCTCATGCGCATCTTCATCTTGCTTTCACCCCAACCTTGGCTTTGTCTTGACAGATGAGCTACAGGACCCTTTGCTTGCGTCTTAGTCCCCAGTCCAGCCACTTGGCTCCTGAGCTTCCTTTATGGTTTTCTATCTGTTGATCCCCTCCTATCGTTTGTTCTGTGGTGACAGGATTATTCAAACATCTTATTTTTCTCTTTTCTGGATTTTGGTAGGATTTTTTTTTGGGGGGGGGAACAGCATATTTTATTGAAGGTCTCATCAATACTGGCAAATTAGTTCTCTCTTTTCTCTGTCGTCTGCTTCAGTGGTGGAAATGTTTTAGTTCTCACTCCAGGGTCTGGTCTCACTCTTACCCTTTCTCACCTTAACCAGGTACAACCACCTTTACACATTGAGGTCTGTCTTTCAAAGCAGAGCCGTTTGTCCTTTCAGAAAGCCTCCTTGGCCTTTTGTGTGTCTTCTCTGTCATGCTTTAAATTCACTTAGGCTCTTTACCTCCTCGTGCGGCACGTGGAAATGAATGCCCTCACCCCTGTCTTATGCACCATTGACAGTGTGACATTCTCCGGGGCGCTTGATCACTGCCCCTCCAGCTGCTTTGTCACTGAGCGCCCTGCTCTTTGGAGCATTTGCTTTTCAGAATGTGGCAGGCTGCCCTGTTCTGTCTTTACTACATTTCCTGATGACTGATAGTGCCTGTTCCTCTTAAGTTTTCTTGTTATAATTGAATATGCATGTGATGTAGCGTGGTGGTAGCAGCGGTGGTAGCGGTGGTGGTGGTGGTGGTAGCGGTGGTGGTGGTGGTGGTAGCGGTGGTGGTAGCGGTGGTGGTGGTGGTGGTGGCGGTGGTGGTGGTGGTGGTGGTGGTAGCGGTGGTGGTGGTGGTGGTGGTGGCGGTGGTGGTAGCGGTGGTGGTGGTGGTGGTGGTGATGGTGGTGGTAGCGGTGGTGGTGATGGTGGTGGTGGTGGTGATGGTGATGGCGGTGATGGTGGTGGTGGTGGTGGTGGTGGTGGTGGCGGTGGTGGTGGCGGTGGTGGTGGCGGTGGTGGTGGCGGTGGTGGTGGCGGTGATGGTGGCGGTGGTGGTAGCGGTGGTGGTGATGGTGATGGTGGCGATGGTGGTGGTGGTGGTGGTAGCGGTGGTGGTGGTGGTGGTGGTGGCGGTGGTGTTGGTGGTGATGGTATGTGTGTGTGTATGTGTACCCGCTATCGCTATGACATGAATGTTAAGTCAAGACAGCTGGTGGCGCTCAGTTCTTACCCTTCACCATGTGGGTCCTGAGGACTGAGCTCGTGTCCATAGGCTTGGATGCAAGCAGCTTTACCGATAAGTCAGGTCATCAGTCCTTCATTGAGCTTTTCCTTCAAGTGCATAGAGTTAGCTGGGTCCATCCCCCTATGACACGCCTCCTGCAACAAGGCCACACCTCCCAATCTTTCTCAAGTTAGCTGGGTCCATCCCCCCTATGACACGCCTCCTGCAACAAGGCCACACCTCCCAATCTTTCTCAAGTGCATAGTGTTAGCTGGGTCCATCCCCCCTATGACACACCTCCTGCAACAAGGCCACACCTCCCAATCTTTCTCAAGTGCATAGTGTTAGCTGGGTCCATCCCCCTATGACAGGCCTCCTGCTACAAGGCCACACCTCCCAATCTTTCTCAAGTGCATAGTATTAGCTGGGTCCATCCCCCTATGACACGCCTCCTGCTACAAGGCCACACCTCCCAATCTTTCTCAAGTGCATAGTGTTAGCTGGGTCCATCCCCCTATGACAGGCCACACCTCCCAATCTTTCTCAAGTGCATAGTGTTAGCTGGGTCCATCCCCCTATGACACGCCTCCTGCAACAAGGCCACATCTCCCAATCTTTCTCAACTAATTCCATCACTGGGGACCATGCATTCAAGCGTATGAGCTTCTAGGGGCTCTTTTTATTTAAGCCACCACAAATGACAAGACCACTTTGGGGATCTTACGGTAATCTTCCATTCCTGGAGTCCCTCAGCATGGCATGTAAACACCATCACATTTAACTTGCTAGAATTTATTTTTCTAGAGTTTTGCTTTTGTAACATGCATGCTGCTGTTCTGGGCTCTTGTTGCCTGCGTTATAGCTATGTCAGATTTTAATACACGGACAGATGAGATTTGTAAAGTCAATAGAGTGAAATTTCAGTTTTCTTCACTCTAGAAATGCTTCAGATTTCTGGAAGAGTCTAGACGGTAACAGACCCATTAGCTCTTCTATTACACACTTGTGGACATTAGTAGTGACATCACCCAGGACTTGGACTTCCTCTGAGGACAAGTTTGGAGTGTCACATGCAGCTGTCTTTAATAGCTAAAGAACTCTTCATCCTATAATGCTATGTTCAGTTAGAAATTTTGATTTTGACAGGTTAAGATGATATTACTAAAAAATACTTCTATGTTCTTTTCAGTGTTCATAGAATCTAATTTCCCGTGTTGGTAGCCCCACTTTCTTCTTTTGTGTCTTGGTTCGTTACTCTTGCCAGGAGTTCGTCGGTTTTATAGATGTTTTCAAATCCTAACTGCATTCCTTATACATCTGCTCTTATTAGTTTGTTCTTGGTTGACATTATCAAATTCCTAGTTCTCCCCACGACTTAATTTGGTTTTGGTTTTAATCTGCTATTATGTTCTGAACACTGTGAGATAGACTCATCTGTCATTAAGCGCGGGTTCCTAACACACAGATTTAAGGGGTGCCTTCCTTTGAAACTGCATCTCGGTCGACTTCTGCAGGTTTTCATCTATCGCTCTCAGACCACCCTGCTCAGACCATTCCATTTTCCCTGTGATTTCTTCTTTGGTTCGAGATGTTTTTGAAGGGTTGCTTAATTCACAAATGTCACAGTTTGGGTATTTTTCAAGGTAATATTTCTGATTTGGAGACAGAGTAGTACAACAGAGGGTACGTTCTATACAATTTTAGAACTTTGGAATTAAAGGCTGGCTTTTTTGGGCCAGCATATATATGTTCAGCTTCTGCCCGTGTTTCTTATGTATTGAAGAGAACACAAACACTGACATTGGAGCTCGTGGGGTTGACTTATGCAAGTCAGTGTGCTAATTCTTCCTCCATTCTCTTGTAGTTTAACTAAGACTTGTTAACACAATTTAGTGGGATTATTGATTTTGCTATACTTTCGACTTTATTAATGTTTGTGCTAAACTTTTGCGATATTATTTACAGAAATATGTTACGCTGCTTGGCTTCCTGCTGCAGCGAGATTCTGCCGTGTGCCCTTTTTTCTTGAGCTTTGCCTCCCTTTGGTGCTAATACAACAGCAGCAGGCTTTGTGTGGTAGCTGGTGGGATGCTGGCTCTCTTGTATACTTATTCTGTATTTGTTTACTGTTAGGCCATGATTATTTTAAGTAGCAGGTGTCTAGGCCTCTAAAAGCTCTAGGCTGGATTTTTACTCCTTATGTGTTCTGTGATTCTTTATGTGCTACCTTTGAACCCCTGATGTTGGTGGCTTTCATTTACCATTCTGGTTTAAAATTATTTCCTTTCTTCTTATTATTTTTTTAAACCCAAGCATTTGTTATTCATCTTTATTTTTTACGAATTTCCTAGTGGATATCTTCAATAATTATTGGCTGGTTACTTCATCTACAGTCAGCCTTGAATTATTGCTAGATATGAAATAGTATTTTTATCACCTTCTGAGGAAATGAATGACTGCCAATATTTAACCCCTCTCTAGAAGAGTTTTGGTTTATATGCTACCGTAGCTGGTGCTTTTAATTTCCTGGTCATTTAAACAGCAATATTATACCTAATCAATATTCTTCTAGAATTTCTCCACACATTGAATTTTCTTTTCATGTTTAGTTTAATCAGTATCTCTGAGCTCGTGTGATCTCTGGAATCATTTTTCAAAGATTTCTTTATTTTTCATTTCTGTGTGTCAGGATTTTGACTGCATGTATATATACCACCTACAGTGACCATAGAGACCAGAAGAGGGCATCAGTTCCCCTGGAACTGCAGCTACAAATGATGTGTGTATTCACCTGCAGGAGCTGGGAACTGAACCAGGTCTCCCGAAACAGCAACAGGTGGTCTTAACCCTTACACAGAGCTGTGTCTCCAACCCCTAGAATAATTATTTATAATGTATAAGTATCCAACTAACATCTCATGAATTTTCTTAGTGTGAGTTATCTCATTTTCTGAAAATGTTCTTTTAATATTATTATTATTATATTCTTCATGGATTGACATTTATTTTCACGCTGCAGTTTGAACATTTTATTCAATGGTTTTTGAATACAGTATTTTTTACACTCCATGGACAGGGTCACCTTTCTTATTCTTGTCTTTCAGCCATTTTTGAAGTGATAGGCCTCAATCTCTGAATTCCTTGGAAATGTTCTCCTTGATTTTGGAGTTTAGTAGTGCGACTCTGGGGAGCTGAGACAGAGATTGCTCATCTCTTCAGCACATGCCTTTTGAAATTATAGCTATTATGCATTTCCTCCATCGTTTCTTAGTTACTAGTTCCTTCAGTAGTCTCTTAACTTACTTTCTGTCTGTCTCCTTTGGGACTCTAACTAGATGTATGTTTAACCCTTTTGTTTTTAATGTGTTTTTCTACATCTCACGTGAATTTTCCCGTTCTCAGTTGCTTTGTGTGAACGTGCTTCCTGGCGTGCTCCCTAGAATGCTCCATTTATTCTCAGCTGTGTGAAACCTTCCATTGACCTCACCAGCTCGCTTCAGTGTAGCTATTGTCATTTTCAATTCCCTATGCAATGCTTTTCTTTTTCCATTTTCATGTGTGTGGGTGCACATGGGCAGGCATGCAATTGTGTGCAGGGTGTTGGTGTCAAGATGCATCCTCCTCCGCTCTTCTACGGTAGCCAATGAGGGAGGGTCTTTTAATCAAACCCGGCACTTACCTATGGGGCGAAACTTGCTAGTGAGCTGCCTGGGAAAGATTCCCTGTCTGGAATGACAGGCCACGGTGGCCACACCCACCTGGCATGTAGATGGTTTTCTGTAGATTCAAATTCTGGCTCTCAAGCTTACATAGCAAGCGCTCTAACTACTGATCCAGCTACGCAGCCCCAACTCTGTGATTTGTATTTGCCCTTTTTCATATGTGGCTAAGCCTCTCAGTGCCGCTGTTAGATCAGTCAAATTAAACACCTCTACTCTGAAGTCTCTGTTACTGCTTTTCCTTCCTGTTTTCCACATCTCTTCATTCAGATCAAGTGCAGGCCATGGAACTTCCCTGTTTCAAATTTAAACTGCATTACTGGCTTTTGCTTTCTTCTTGCTGTCATGTATTTCTGCCTTGCTTTGGCAACAGTATCTAACAGCTTCCCGGTCTTCAGGAATGGCTCATTGGAACCCTCAGAAACCGATGTTCCCGTCTTCTTCTCTTGCCAGCAGCATTTCAGCTAGTCTTTTTTTTTTTTTGCCATCACTTTCGGTGATCAGATTCCTACCCCTCTCACCGATTTTGTCTTCAGCAGACTTTTATATTCACAGCATATTAGTTAGACTATTATGGGACATTTGGCATCTGTGAAGTATTGCACTTGCTGAGCCAGGAGTAGAAAGTGCATTTGCATGCATGTTGGTCAATTTTGTATTCTCATAGTTAACATTATCCTATAAAGTATGACTAGATAGGACTTCTCCATTTACATGACCCCCTAGAGCTTAGATTATTTACAACCTGCATGAGTTAAAGGCATTAAAGATGTCCTTGGAGGTGGTAAGATGTGTTGGTGTCAAATAAGGGAGGGAAAATTCAGCACCTTACCATTGGATTAGTGTGACCAGGAGCAAATCCAAGTTTGAATTCTCTTTTCTCCCCGTGTCTTCTGTCTGTCTTTGCGGTTTTGGTGCTGTCATTAGTCTGAATCTGTCCTTGTGTCTGTGCCTGTCTATGCCTGGTTGATGTCTTTCTGTCCCTTGCTGACTGTCTCCAACAAAGGCCCTTACTCTGTATTGATTGAACACGTGGGAAAGGAGGGATGGACACTTAACAAGAATCCTTATCAGTTTTACAAGGGATTAGGTCACTGACTCTAGCTCACCCCAGAGGACTCAGCACTGGGGCATTCTTTCCATTATCAACTTGTGCCTGCGGCATGCTGCTTCCAGTGTTTATGCTAAGTATTTATTGTATAAGACCTCTTTACACACTTCCAGCATTTGCTACCATGACATGCATACATGCATGCATTCCTCTCTGGGCCAGGGGTGTGGAAGATCACATAATCTGAAGAAATTACAACTATGCATTAGCTTATGTTGTAAAAGGTGATACATGGGAAAACCAAGGCAAGTAAGGTTGGTTGTTACATTGTTCTAAAGGTAGGTTAAGCAAACAGGATGAAGACACAGCAAGGCATCAGGTTAACACTTAAGAGATCTTAAGGTGTGTTAGTACCTTGGCTGTATGCTTCAAAAAAGTTCCCGTCTCTTAGAATACAAGATACATTTTTATAATAATGTGTTTCCATAACAATCTAACTGGAAAACAATAGATGGCTGCTATTGTTATTATTTATACTTTAAATCTTGATAGTGAGATATCCCCCCCTGAAATTAAAAAAAATCAAACCAGAAGAAGGTCTGCATACTTTAGGAAACTGGGGAAAAGGCACTATTAGTCACTGTAAGGGGGCAAGAGGACCCTCACACAGCCAGGTTAAGGGTTAATGTGAATGATGGAAGAAAAAATGACTCAGAAGGCAGAGTGCTCAACCATGAAGCCCAGCACAGATTGTGCCTAGTCGGGGACTCTCCAGCCAAGTCTACACAGGAAAGAGATTTTTGAAGTCCAAGCATTCAAAATTTGTGACTCTGTACTCTGAAAAAGTAGACCACAAAATTCACATAACAGCAAACTAAAGACAAGCCCCAAACCACAACCTACAGGCAGAAGACACAGGGAGAGAAGAGGATAATTCAAACTTGAGTTTGTTCTTGGTCAAATTAATCCACGGGTAATTGTTAAATTTTTTTCATTAGTATAACACTGATACATTTCAGTGCTTCTGAGGTTAGCTTTAATGCGTCTAATAGATGTAGGTTATCAATAATCTAAGCTCTATGGGCTCATTTAAATGTGGGTGTCTTATTCCCTGGCCCCATTTTATAGGATATTATTAACTATGAAAACACCCAGCATCCCCCAACACTCATTCGAATGCCTTTTGTTTCAAGGTACCAATTGTATTATGAGGGGCTGTTGCTTTTATTTATCCAGTCCCTAATAGTTGCTCCCATCTATCAGTGAACAATTGTCAAATGACAACTGGCATTTCCTTACAGAGTATCTATTGGAGCAATGTAAGAAATCTAGGAAGAGATGTTGCACATTGTAAATAAGTGTATGCTTATTCTGACATTATTTATTGAATTTTAGATGCAAAGTAGATTCATTTTCCTTGTTGGGTGGAGAATAAGGATGGACTCATCTGTGCCTGGTTAAGTCTGGAGAGAATGTAACACTTGCTTACATTTTTATTGAACTAGGATTTTATCTATTTTATCTGTTAGACTGTTAGCTTCATGAGGAATGTAGCTGTGTCTAATTCCCCCATGGCTGAAATCTCTCACAGTGCTGGCAAAGATAGAAACTCAAATATTTGAGTAAAATAATGGACTCAATTAGACAACAACCCTTCTGTGGAGTGGGGCTTCTCAAAGGAAGAGGAACAGGCCTGGACAAGAGTCCGGAAATGGGTTCATGAGGTGAAGGTGATTAACTTGATGAAGTCAGGTTTTGGGAGCAGGGAAGGCAGCTGCCTTGATAAGATGTTTATCTTAAAAACATGAGGCTCTTGGTTTGATCCTCATAAACACATGTAAAAAAGCTGGAGTTGGTGCTGTACCAGAGACTGGCAGATTCCTGGGGAGGGAGAGAGGGAGGGGAAGGGGGAGAGAGAGAGAGAGGAGGGAGGGAAGGAGGGAGGGAAGGAAAGAGGCTAAGTGATGAGTATCCACCCCTTTCTTTCTCTATGTTGACTGTCAACTTGATTTGATGGAGGAGTGCTTAAGAATTGGAAGAACACCCTTGGGTGTGTCTGTCAGGGCATTTCCAGTGAAGATTAATTAAGAGGAAAATACCTGCCCTGGATGTGGGTGGTTCCATCCCATAGGCTGTGTTCCAAATGAAATAAACAAAAAAAGAGAAAGCAGACATCCAGGCTACTTCCTGAACTCACAGTATATTCTCCAGGGCTCCTCCACACACTTCTCAACATGAAGGAGTAAAACTACAAGAACATTAAATGTCTCAAGTTGTTTATGTCAAGTGTTTTTGTCAGTGATTGACATCTGTTTGTTCACTAATTCCACTTATCTATTCGTCTTTCCGTCTGTCTGTCTATCCATCCTTCCTCCATCCATCCACCTACCCATCCATCTAGCATCTATCTGGCATGTATTATGCATTGTCTTCTGGTTAGATCATTAATATCTAAGGTTTAGACTGTAGGTGCCCATGTGAATATGGAAGTTATGTCTACCTGTAGCTCCTAAAATAATGCTAACTAATGAAGTGACTAGCATTTCCCAGTACTCATTCAATTCTTGTGGGTGTGTCTTTAGGGTTGTGAAGAGCTTAAAGCAGGGAAGCAGTATATTCTTTCAGGAAGAAGGCTTTTTGTGAACAGTGTCACGGAAGAGGACGGCGGGAGCTATGCGTGCACGGCCAGACTCACTCACTTGGGGAGAGAGTTCACGGTTCGAAATTACATCTCTGTGAGCATCAGTAAGTTTACTTAAGTATTGTTGTCTGGTTCTCAGCTTCATGGGAGCTGAATGGCTTCAGGCTTCAGGATATTGGTTTCGTTGAAGGGTACTAGACCTTCAAGCATGTCCACATTGGATCAAAGAGCCAGAGAATGAGACAAGGGGGCAAGCAGCTTAGTTCTCCCAACTTTAAAGACAGAATGTTCAGAACTCTGGGAGAGCATCGAAAGAGATTGTGTAATAGGGGAGTTCCCTGGGTGCTTAGCAAAGTGTAGGCGTCCACGGTAGACAGTGTTACTATTACCTTCGTCTCCCTGTCTGTCGTCCTCACTCTTGTGTGGTTGGAGGATGACCTTTCCAGGCGTGGTCCTACCTCCTGATTTCAGCTTTACAGAAGCTTCAGGGTCTCTGGATATGTTTCCCAGATAACCAACTGCTTGCGTGGTGTCAGGGCTCAAGATAGAGTAGTCAGTCCTTCTGGAAGCAGCCATGCTAGGTGCTATTTCACTGGCACCCAGTTTCCTGGGACGTATGGTGATCTGCAGACTGTAAAGCAGCCACTGAGATTAGACCAAAAAAAGAAAAAGCCTCAAATATTCAGGTAAAAAAGCCAGCATATTCTTGTAGAGCTCCAGGAAAGCAGTAACTTCTCAACATTCCCAGGGATGGCTAGAACCATAATTAGGGTCAGAATTGTGACCATACGTGTCCAGGTAAATACTTTTCCTTCCATATACATTGAATGAATAATTTGTCCCTATGGGTATTTTTTCTTTTATGGCTGTGATATTTGTTACTGTATCTAAGGAAATACAGCTTTCTTGGTTTTTCAAATTTAGATTAATTTTCTATGTAAGGGGATCTGCCTGGAAATGCCATTACGTGCCTTGTAACCAAGGAGGCCAGAAGAGGTGTCAGAGCCCATGGAATTAGAGTTACATCTGTTGTGAGCCAACACATGGGTGCTAGGAACTAAACCCAGGGTCTATCAGTAAATGTCTGAACTTCTAACCATCTTAAGAGCTATCCTGCCACAATATAGCTTATTATTTTTCTTTTCCTTTAATGGAGCTATGCCCTTGGGCTATCTGCTCCCATGATGGCTTCCTGCTGCCCACCTGGGCCTGCTCCAGGGCGACTCAGGCTGGACCCTTTACTATGGAGATCCGGTCATTCTCTGGATCTTAGCCTGGTTCTTTCCAACACGGCTCTTCCTGTCTTACCTTGCACTGTTCTTTGCTGAAATTTCTTATGACATTGTAATATTTTTGGATGGTCTTTGATTTTAATTTGTTCCCTCTTTATTAAGAAAACAAATTGCAGTCTAGTTTGTGATTGTCTTTCTCTTGGTTTTCCCTGCTGATGGCATCTTCGGGAAAGAACTCCTCGTCTTGTTCATATTTGGATCCCCACACTGCTAGGAATTCATTGACTGAGTGACTGACTGCCACCATGCATTAGCCTTATATGAGTAGCCGAGGGAATTTCTATGATGAGGGAAAGAAACAGCCGTGTACTGCCATGATGAAGCTTGCAGTCAGAGAGGCACTGGAGGCAGAGACAGTCAATAGTCCACTATGAGCTGTGTCAGTACGGGGGAGGTGCTTGCATGATGATAGGCAGAAAAGAGTTCAAAGACAGATCGAATGACCAGCGTATTTACAGATAGAAGACTAAAAAGCTGTGGGGACCCAAGAGCAAGAGGAGCCATGTTGTGAATGAGGGTTGGGAAACAGGCAAGTTGGCCTGGGTTGATAAGATCATAACAGGTGGTGAAGTTAGAGAATCAGTCATGGGTGAGGAGTGGGTGGAACTTGAGTTCCAAATAGGGCAGTGTGGATTTTTTCTTCTTCTCAGAACAATGGTAAAGAGGCAGCGGGGATGACTCCATGAGAACAGCTTAGGGTGCTTTTCACGTCTGAAATGAAATGGCCACCGTGCCGATGCTCCCTCTGGGAACAGGATGGTGGTTATGAGGCAGGTGCCAAAGTACAGGTGGGATGCCACACAGGCACCATGGTAACATGGATGGTTGGGAGATGCACACACATCCACAGCATCTGCAAAAGGGGAAGATACACCTCTCGGAGTTAACTGAGCAGGGAGGAAGGAAGGAGGCATGGATTCTAGGCCTCTGAGCCTGTGCTGCTGGGTGGAAGGTGACGTTAATCATGAAACAAGACAGCTCAAGGAGAAAACGGGTGTAGGAGAGATTTGGTTTTTAGCAAGTTGAGCATGAAGTATGCAAGAGGAGAAATGGAATCGGCCATAACCTCTGCGGCTCTGGAACTCAGAGGGATGTCCTGGAGTTAAGACGTCCTGGGCATTGGACTTTAGATGTTAATTCAAGATGTTAGTGGCTAAGCTGGTCTAACAAGACTAGAGAACAGACAGGGAATTGGTGGTTCTGAAGTGAAGATGGAGGCCCAGGCTTTGGAAAGTTAGGAGGGAGCATGTGTTGGGCTGGGTGGTGAAGAATTTGAAGAGGAGCATGAGAAAACCGTTGACTAGAATGACCTCTGGATTTGACATACGTGTGATCTAGTAGGTGGCATCATTGGTTGGTGACGACTGCTACTCATGAGTAACGAAGTGAAGAGCTTTGCAGAATGCAGCCACACTGTGGTCATCCCAAATGTCACACTCCTTGGTTTTAACTCTTCTTGACCAATGTTTATGGGGTCTTCTCTCAAAGCACTACTGGCATTGCATTAGGTTTCTGGGGGAATGTATCTTTTTTTTTTCTTCTAATGTGTAGTTCTTGTGGGCGTGATTTCTTCTCAGAGGAACCTGCGTCTGGATTAAGGATTCCTCATATCTCATATCCAAAAAACAACACCATCGAAGTTCAACCTGGTGAGTAAAGCTGTCGGAACCCTCCTGGTTACCATGGGTAGAGGTCACTGGGTAGAGTAAAGCTGTCGGAACCCTCCTGGTTACCATGGGTAGAGGTCACTGGGTAGAGTAAAGCTGTCGGAACCCTCCTGGTTACCATGGGTAGAGGTCACTGGGTAGAGTAAAGCTGTCGGAACCCTCCTGGTTACCATGGGTAGAGGTCACTGGGTAGAGTAAAGCTGTCGGAACCCTCCTGGTTACCATGGGTAGAGGTCACTGGGTAGAGTAAAGCTGTCGGAACCCTCCTGGTTACCATGGGTAGAGGTCACTGGGTAGAGTAAAGCTGTCGGAACCCTCCTGGTTACCATGGGTAGAGGTCACTGGGTAGAGTAAAGCTGTCGGAACCCTCCTGGTTACCATGGGTAGAGGTCACTGGGTAGAGTAAAGCTGTCGGAACCCTCTTGGTTACCATGGGTAGAGGTCACTGCTCTCACTTGTTTCAGTGGATGCATTAAACGTTCAAGGTGGAGACAACCCTGGTACATGTCTGATTTCCAAGTCTGAGTGTGCCTGGGCTCAACGGGAGGTGCACCAAAGTGTTGGGCTAGAGAGATAGCTCAGCAGGTAAAGGGATGAATGAGCATGGAGACCAGCATTTGACTCCCAAAACCCATGTGAAGAAAGCAGGCTATCTATGGTGGCACATGCTCATAGGAAAGGCATAAACATGAACTTGCCTGGGCTTACTGGTCAACCCGCTGAGCTTATTTGGTTAAGTTCCAGACTAAAGACTCTGACTCAAAAAAAAAGTTTTATACCTGACCTTCACACACACACACACACACACACACACACACACACACACACACTCACGTGAACTTAACTGAACACATACCACCTGTATGCAAACGTACACACTAATGCACACAAGAGATGCAGGGGAATTGAAGTTTCTAAGAAGGAGAGTAAACATAATTACACTGAAGGATCTTTGGACATCTACTTAGCTATTCTAAGAAAATTATCTAAAATGCCACAATCACTTGTACTTTTTTAAAAAGACTATTCTAATATAATAAAAACTTTTTAGTTTCACTAGTTTGAAACACTAGTGTAGTATCTTGATATTAACATGTTCTGTTAATGATTCCACCAGGCTGTTTTCCTCTGGGATACAGGGACTATAGAAATTTACATGTCAGCAACTGTCTGTCCTATTGGGTGCTCTCAGCATCACCCACCTCTGAGGTACCGAGAACATTTTCCCAAGAATATTTATATAACTAAGTTGATATCAAGATAGATGTTAAGGCAAAAGCATTATTAGAGGCCAGTAGAAATGTAGTGATCAAATTTCAATTTTGAATCTATAAATACATAATATGATAACATGGCCTTTGAAACTTGTATGTTCAGAGGAACAGTGTTCAATAGTCAAGTACTGAACTTTTTATAGGTGTTTCAGTGGATTTTTAAAACATCAGATTAATTTGTCCTCTTCTTTAGCTTTTTAATAGTTTCTTGGTTTTTTAAAGAGTCAACGAATTTTAAATGAGAAAGAACTAGATTGGGAGACTAATAATACCTAATTAAGAGGCTAACAAATTTATACACTCTATAGCTGATACAAGGAAAGACTATAGAAGTGGAAAATCAGAAAGACTCTCACACACCATTCTTTTGGGTTTTGATAAAGACACTACAGAAAAATAGATAAATTATAGTCTTAAGGGAGAGAGAGAGAGAGAGAGAGAGAGAGAGAGAGAGAGAGAGAGAGAGAGAGAGAGGGAGGGAGGGAGGGGAAGAGAGAGAGAGAGAGAGGGAGAGAGAGAGAGAGGGGAGGGGGAGGGAGGGAAGGAGGGAGAGGGAGAGAGAGAGTGTATCCCAGGCTGACAGTTTGGGAATCCGTGCACTTTCACTTAGCGTCTCTGAATCTGATTGCTCCAGGCTCCACCCTTATTGTGGACTGCAATATAACAGACACAAAAGAGAACACAAACCTGCGATGCTGGAGAGTCAACGGTACCCTGGTGGATGATTACTACAGCGATTCCAGACGCATCCAGGAAGGAATTGAGTAGGTACTGGTTTGGGGGCTTCTCTGAAAGCTGGCAAGGGTTACTCCGTCCATATGAATACACTGCTATCACTGCTTTTGATGGGCAGTTCCGCCGGCCTTTTCATTTCTCCTCTTGCCTTTGTCTTACAATGACCATTCTGTGTTGTGTGCAGTCAGGCGTCTAGCTCTGACAAATGCAAGGTGCTTATGTTTTCAGCTGAATCGGCATCAGCGACACACAAGCACGAAGAGAGACAGCATCCGTGCGTGTCAACTGCCACTCAAATTCGGCCCGCCGCATTCAGTTCCATTATGAGCTGCTGGCCATGGCGATACTTTGTGCTTTAACAAATAAAGTTTGCCTGAAGATCAGAGTGCTGAGCCAGCCACGAGTTAGCCATGGAGGCCAAGCAGTGGGGATGCACACCTTTGATTCCAGCACTCGGGAGGCAGAGGCAGGTAGATCTCTGCGAGTTTAAGACCACCTGGACTACATAAGACTGATCCAGACAAAAGCATAAACAGAGCCAGGTGGTGGTGGCTCGCACCTTTAACCCCAGCTCTAGGGAGATGGAGATGGGAAGTGATATGGCTGGGCAGAGAGAAGAATATACAGCACACACATTAAGATGTAATCTGGGGGAAAAAGAAGATGCCCATTGGGGCTGCGCATGGGATGGCAGTCAGCAGCGCCGTACCTTTTTCTGACTGTTCAGATGAAAATAAAAATTTACAATTATAGACTCTGTATATACTGAGTCACTCCAGTAAGTACCTTAGAGTCAAATATGGCCTAGAAGGTTCTCTAGGAAAAGCAAAACAACAACAACAACAACAAAAAAAACCCCACGCACTCTTTCTAGAAGATAAACTCCACCTCACGTTGGGTAAACTTGGCTCCCCTGTTAATGGCTGACTCTTACTTTCCAGAACCAACGTTTCTTTGAAGGATCACATTTTTTACACAGTGAATATCACATTCTTAGAAGTAAAAATGGAAGACTACGGCCTTCTTTTCATGTGCCACGCTGGAGTGTCCACAGCCTACATCATGTTGAAACTCCCAGGTAATGTCCCGTGAATCATATGCTGCCCATGGCATTGAAAATGACAGTGGGGGAAGGCTTACTAAAGAGCAGTGATGTCATCCATTCGGTAGGCGGTAAACGGACAACCCAGGGTACCACTTAGAGAAAGATGGTGCTGTTTCTTATGGCTGTCTTGAGATAAAGCTGGGATTCTGTCAGAGTGATTTTGTCTGGGCCATCTTCATAGACATTGAGATTTTATGCATCAAAATGACAGAAAATGGGGTTTTCCTTTTTTAACCAAATTGCTCAATGTTGATAATCAGTTTTTTGTGATTTTCAAGTTTCATTTCATCATAATTTTTATACAAATAAAATGTTTATAATTATTTATTTATTTTTACTGCTTAACTTTGCGACCTTGTCTATAAATCTGATGTCTGAACAAGAGGGCTTCCAACTGCACAGGGTTTTTTTTTTCTCTTTATCATTTTTAAGGACTGAAAATCTCTTTTAGATCTTGTTCTTTTGCTTTTGTCATCTTTATACACGGACACGATGTGCTGTGAGCGCATGACCCTCTCTTATCTGCCTCTTGCTCCTGCTGACAACCTGATGCCTGTCTGGTCCGCCTCCTGTTTTCCTGCTATTTGGAGGATTATTCGAGAGAGTGAAGCCAGACGGCAGAGTGCAGGTTAAAAACAGACCTTGAGAGTAACTTGAAAGAGTGTACAAGAGACATTGTAAAATGTCGTCTGTGTGTGTGTGTGTAGCTATAGGCATAAGGGAGGACTTGAGTTCACTAGAATATAGTGCTATTCAATTAATCACAAGCCGGGTGATAGTGGCACATGTCTTTAATCCCAGCACTCGGGAGGCAGATGCAGGCAGATCTCTGAGTTTGAGGTCAGCCTGGTTTACAGAGTGATTTCCAGGACACTTAGGGATACTCAGAGAAACCCTCTCTCTATAAATAAACAAACAAAATATCAATTAATTACATGTATCAAGGTAAAGCCCATTGGACAAGTTTCTGTAGATCTTGACCAATGTGGCTTTGTTACTACTGACTTCTGATCTTGAGGGATGGCCATCCCTTAGAGTAGCTCCATGTAGAGACGTGTCTAAGGCAGTGTACTGTTCTGAGTGTGCATGCTTTCTCTCTTGCTTGCATGACCTGGGGCTAGGCTCACACTGTCCCTAGTTATGCTAAGTGTGACTGGATTTGCAGCAACCGCTTCCTTGTCTTGGTCTCTTGGCCTCACAGCTGGGTTGGATGGGAGGAACATTGGGTTCATCTGGGTCCATTGGCTGCTTGTCCTTTGCTGGCTTTCAGTTTTGATCACCTTCCTGCCAGCTAGTCTCCTGTACCAGTCATTCTCTCTGGAGGTTCTGGCAGCCCTATGGGTGCACCTTTTAGTTCTGTATCTCCATTTCAGGCAACCTTCTGTTAGCCATGGTTTCAACCGTCACTCTAAGACAGATGCAAACGCATTCCACATATTCAGCTGTGTTCTCTCTTGCTTCATGGCAGCTTTGCCTTTCCTCCCATGTTCTAGTTAAAACTCTATTTAATCTCTTAAACCTTGTTTTCTTACCTTTGCTAAACACACCCCCGTATTTTTCATATACTTTATACTCAAATTCTGACGTCATCTTGATCCTTTCATTTCCTTATCTCATGACAACGACTGACACACTTGCCCAGTTTTGTAGTCTCCCTCAGGTCTGCCTGCAACGTCTGCCCCACCTATCCACTCCACTAGCTAGCTAGATGGTGGAGTGCTTCACACCCAGGACTAGGCATAAGTTTCCGTGTTTAAATCCTGGCTTTAGCATTGGGCATCTGCATGACCACCTAGTATCTGAGTTTGCCTGCCTGTAAGTTGAGAATGATAATAGCACCTTCCACACTATTGTGGGGAAAAAGTTTTGAGAACAAACTGGGATTTTCATCTTTATTGTCAAACATAATATACACAGAAAATGTATGTACCACGTAACAGTTGAACTGCAAATTAAATGCAAGCAAAGCTACCATCTCTGCCTTAGGGACAACAGGTGAACAGTGCGGGATGGAAAGGCCCCACGCCCTTCCTGGCCAAGCTTCTCTTTCTTACTCTGACCAACATCCCTCTTTTAGGAAAGTCACTTCTTTGCTTTGTGATGTTTGTTGATCTTACTCAAAATAGTCATTTTTGTCTGCTTAGGGGCTTTATATTATGAGTATTAGATGATATTATTTCTTCTCTGACGCGATTCTTTTCTTAGGTGCCTGGGATGTGTTGGTTCATTGATAATGCAGCAAGTACCTATGTTTTCACCTGAGTTCTACTCAACAGTCAGGATCACCTTTCACTGATTATATGATAAATATGTGGTTATTGAGACGGTTTCCAGATTGGGACAATGAACAAGTCATGGCACTCTGGAAGTTCCTGAGCGTGTACTCTGATCCCCACGTGGAAGCATGACTTACGATGTATTTTCGAGGGTAGAATTGCTAAATGGCCCTCTGTCATTAGCTTTACTATATAAAGCCCCATCCTCCCACATGGTGACTGCACCAGTTCATACTCACTCCCCACAGAGTAGTGTATGAGGGATCAGATGAGATAATTTTACAAAGCAAACACGGAGCCCGACATTTGGTGAGGTCTAAGACATTGGGTTACTCTCATTGGTACTATTAAGGTCTGGGCTATTATTATGTGCTATTTGCATGATTGTATCGGTTTCCCAAATGATACCCCTTGCCTGGAGAACTTTCTCTGGTTTAATACAAGTTATTTCTTCAAGGATGACTGAAACCTCACCATCCTCTGACTGGATATCAATGATAGTTGTTTCCCCCTGAGATAGAACAGATACTTTGGCTTGGCATTCATGGCCTTGGTGATCCACCTTCTCCCATGCACTTCTTGTCCATATCCGTGGTCTGGCCTGCAGCACACAGTCAGACCAGAACAAAGAAGCCACTTGCAATGGCCCCTATTTTGATGAAGGAGCCTGTTTTAATAATCCAGTGAGAATATGGTTTCTCAGCCAAGGAACAGAGAAGAACCTGAAGACATTCCAGTAGTTTCTGGCAGAAAAAAAGCCTGGTTAGTTAGGCCAGTGTAACCCCAGAGAAAAGAGAAAATTCCACCTTAGAGAATCCATGACACCCACCATGGTTTTTGTTTCAATTTAACTTAACATGGAAGTTTGACAGCACCGTTTGGTTACCTAGCCCCAAGACGGTCAATACAGACTCTGTTCATACTGGCTAACTGGAAGCACTATGCTTGGAAGGATTTTGAGGCCAGGTCCAGGCTCAGAGGGACCACTGTTGTTACCAGCTAGCACCCGTTAGTCGTGTGGGAGTAAGAGGGATTATTTGCTACGTTAGTTTGGACCACTACTTAGGAAACTCTTGCTAAACTTCTCTTGGCTTCTCCAAGCACTCACTCCACAGCCCACACGCAGAGCGGTTTGGGTTGGACATATATCCCTTGTTCTGCCAGCCTTGAGTTCTTAGGAACCTCACCCTCTTGAATCTAAACTCCTTGGTTTATTTGGTGGCAGCTTCTTCATTTGACTTCCTCATTTTTTTTTTGTTTTTTTTTTTTTAATTTTTTCTGAAGACACTTCCAGATTTAGATCTTACTTGGTTCCTCTGAAGCAAAATCACTAGAAAGTTGTCTTTTTTTTCCCTTTGCTTCCGTGTCTTTTAATCATTTATCCTGCAACTCTCATCTTATCAGAAGGCTGCTAATGGCAGTGATATGAACTCAAATAGCAAATCATTCTTGCTTTTCAGATTTTATTTGTATCTATGTTTTGATCTTATGTATGTATATATGTGTACCGCGTATATGCTCTCGTGCCCATGGGAGTCAGAAAAGGGCACCAGATCTCCTGGAATGTGAGTTACAGGGAGTTGTGAGCTGCCATGTGGGTGCCAGGAATTGAACCCAGGTCCTTTGAAAGAGCACCCAGTACACTTAACCACTGAGCCATCTCTCTAGCCCAGACACATCACATTCTTAATAAGGGCACTGGTATATCAGCAGTGAGTTTTCCATTTGTTTCTACTTCAGAGCCCCTACACATTTGAGCTTCTTCACTAAGAAGACAATTTCAACACCATCTTTGAGTACATTCACAGGGCACCGCATGGCCACGCTACTCAGCACTAGGAATGGTGAGCTGGAGAGTCTCAGGCCACACTCTCGTTGCCAAGAGTTCTTGACTCCCCAAAGTCCTGTGGGCTTAGTCACCGGATAGTCATATCATGAATTGCGATTCCATGATCTCCGTCATCGACTTTGACTCTCCCAGACTAGATCCTCCCAAAGGGGAGATGGTGTTACTCACTGAACTGCGATAAGAGCTGGTAAAGATATGAGAAGATGGGCAGGAGGAGAGACTCCATCTCAGAGTCAGCAGGTGGATGACAAGGTTCTAACGGGGGGGGGGGGGTGCCCAGAATGGGCAACAACCTACGTGTAGAGCAGTCTTTACTGGCGGCACCAGGGCTTACTCAGTGGACTGTTTTGGGGGAGAAGGTGGTACGTCGTGTGTTTTTTTAATCATTGTACTTGAGTGTGCTATTAGATCTACAGACACGTGAAAACATGCAGGAAGTCTTGGGCCTTGAGATGCTTACTATGTGTGTGTTTCCAGGGGGAGGATTTGATAAGCTCCTTCATGAAGATTTTTGTCAACTCAAAGTGCTTGTTCTGGGAGATCCAAAGAAAGGTGTCTCCTCCTCACATATCCCCCCACCCCACCCCAGACCACCAACTCCCTCCTGGGGTGTGTGGACAATCGGAATGTGCTAATGCAGGAAGTGGTTGGAGAGGTGGCTTCCCTTACTTTATTCCCTCATTCCAAGGCAGCCCCATTGGGGTTGTGGCAAGGTGGGGTGCTGCATGGTTCCTCTTCTTGGTGTCCAGAGCTGTTCTGGAAGTAACCCGGACTTCCCTTTCGGAGTGACTGGTTCTTCACCAGCTGTCTGCCCGCTTGCCTGTTGTTGGAAATGCTCTGTAGCATGCTCCCATGGCAGAACCGGCAATGGGTACCACCTCGGGGCCTCTTGACAGACACCAACACTGATATTAGGCGCCCTGGGACGCGTGGAGTGAGGCCTGTCTTATTACTGGTCTGGTGGAGCCAGCACAGTTGGTTTCTGGGTAGAGGGGTCAATTTATTTTTTTTTACCATTTCCACCAGGAGTCCCTCTGCTTAACGCTGAGGATCTGGAGTAGCAGAATTGTAGAACTGTAATCTAGAATCTCCTGGGGAAACCCCGGGGGACATTCCAGATATGGTCAGAGTGTACCCCGCATAGGCACCTGGGCCCATGTGTTCTGAGACAGTTCCCATGCGTCTGGAGTCCTGTTGCTCCTGTGTCCATACCTAAGACTTCCTGGTTTTTATAGAGTTCATTTGTTCCCAGACTCCACAGCCCACACTGAAATTACCCGACTCCCATACACACAAGGAAACTAACTCGGAGACGCGTGCACCCAGTGTCCTCATGTTTCCCACTTGGCTTTGGCGTAGAGGATAGCACTAACCTCCTGCCACTGGCTTTTCCCTGTCGTGTTTGCAGCTCCAGACTTCCGGGCTTACCTCATAGGCGGGCTCATGGCGTTCCTGCTTCTGGTCGTGTCTCTCCTGTGCGTCTACAACAGTTTTAAGATTGACATCGTGCTTTGGTATAGAAGCACCTTCTACGCTGCCCAACCCCCAGAGGGTGAGTATATGTGGTCTTTGAGAAAATAAAATGCCTCCAAATCGCTGCCCGCTCTTCTCATGAAGTGAGTCTGTCTTCTGGCTGGAAAGTTTAGCGTGGAGCGTCTCAGGAGAACGTAGTGCGCTTCAGAGAAATGGTTTGTGCGTGATGATCAGTCGTCTTTGCAGAAAAAGTGAGGAGGCGGGTAGGGCCCTGGAAACAGCCGCTAGGAAGCAGCAGCAAGTGGCAGTGGACCATGCTGGTCCTTGATGTCCAGGTGTGAGAAGGGGTCCCATTTTCTGGGCCTGTGAAGTAAGGAAATGTTTGCAAGGGAAAAAGGCTGTCTAACATGATGTGCGTTGCATCCCCAAAGCTCAGGAGGAGATAGGGTAAGACGGGGGGGGGGGGGGGGGGGGGGGGCGGGGCGCGGCGATCTCTCCCTAAACCCTGTACCTGAAGTAATTTACATCTCTGGGTGAGATTAGAAAGGTATTTTCTTCTTTCTTTCAGCCACAGAAGGAGGGTCACAGAGAGGAAGGGAGGGAGGAAGAGGGGGGAGAGAATGAAGGGAAAGAAAACACCTGTCTCTGGCCTTGCTGAAGGAATCATCAGCCTGAGGCTGAAAACAGCTCTCAGCAGGAGCCTGAGGCACAGGCCCTTTCATTTGCTCCTTGGGGAGGAGAGGAGGGAGGGCTAAATACTGTCTTTCCTTGTTCTGCCCTGCCAGGAGTGGTGTCTGTGTCTTGCCACCGTTTTTTTTTTTTTGACACAGAAATGTCTTCCTGTGTTCCAGAGTTGACATTTCTCTCCATTCTATTTGTAAGAAAATGTAATGATTATTATTATTTCTGTCTCAGAATGAACGTGATCTACTTAGGGCCCTGTAAAATACAAACCAATCTGCATTGATGTCCGCTATTTGCCTATACATATAAATAAAAAAATGAAAAAGAAATCTACACAAGCATGGAGAGGAATAAATCTAGACCTTTCCAGGCGAGGCATTTTTCTTGAATAGGAGCAAGAGTGGGGGAACTCAGAACCTAGACACATTCATGAGTGGAGACTTGATGAAAATACCATTTATTCTCAGCAGCTGCTCATGCATCAAAGCTGCCCCACAAGTTATGGTCTACATGTCTGATAAAACACAGATGCCGTAATTCAAGCTGTATTTGACTAAGTGTCAGGATTCAAAATTGGTAACGCAGAGCCTGGTGGTGATGATGAGATGCGGCCATAACCATTGCCTGGCCAGCCCAATCCAACTTGAGGCGCTCGAGGCCCTGTGGAGCTTCAGGCTAAGCATGGTTAGTTAGCAAAGAAGCCCTCTTGACTCTGCCCTGGCCACTGTCCCTGTGCCCTGTGAGGAGAGGGCTCAGCATCACACGCCTTCTTCTTCCGACACAGATAGGAGTGACTTGCTTTCTGGGTTTACTCAGAGAGTCTGACATTATTCCATGTGGTCTTTCTGGAACCTCCGGCCCCTCTGGCCCCTTGGCATTTGTGCCTCTGACTCACGGCAACTCCCAGGAGTGTGACTATTGCCTTGACTTATGGCTGGCAGAGAGCAGGGTAGAGCTGCCTGCTAGAGACATCGAGTTTGTCAGAGGGAAGGATGACTCACGACAGCAGAGCAGGGGAGCCCAGCAGATGACACATCAGGACCTCACCCTCCCCGAGATCAGCATAGTCCAGACTGCACAGCCAGGGGGTGGCGGCTTTGGATACTGGAGCTGATAGCCAGGTTTTCTTTGCTGTTGTTTTTAAATTCTGAAGTGTGTGCTTCGATATCCCCATATCTCCATCTGTTTAAACTACCGAGTATTAGAACCTTGAACAAGGGCTCTAAAAGGAGCCAACGATGAGCCTCTGAGGTTGATCCTGAATCCTGGTCAGAACTTTGACTCCCTTGAGAGAATTTTCTGGAACATATTCAGTATAGGAAATACGGATGTAAAAGAGAGAGTGAAAATGTCCTTCTTGGCAAAGTTTACTGGAACCGGTTAGTCAGGCTTTGCCGTGAGTAGGTCAAGGTAATTGACCTACAATTTACACTGTGACAGCTGTCCACAGACCTGCCTTTCTATGCTGTCGTGGGCGCTTTCAGAACTGGCCTGTTAGGTGTGCCGGTGTCTGCAAGACGAGAAAGGTCAGTGACAGGTCGTTTGACAGATATGTCTGCTTTGGTTCCATCCAGACCGATGGGCAGTGTGCACATGGAATGGAGCAGGTAGAATCAACCCAGCAGGTGCACAAGAAAGCCAAGGGCAGAAAGACAAGCGAAAAAAGCTGCAGAGTTGAGGAGAGGTCTTGGGCTCTAACGGTGAATCTGCTTTCGTACCTAAAGCCAAGTCAGTTAATTCTGGCTTTCCCCACAAATGTTTCTGTGGTTCATGAAATAAGATAGATCATTCCGGGACTCATCTCCAAAGACTTCCTGGAGAGTCCTCATTTACAGCCGCTAGCATCGTGTAAGGAACCTGGCTTTCCGTATTCCCAAAGTAAATATGATTACGTGTTTTATGTGGCTTTTCTTCTAGTGTCTTCTATACATGCCGGGAGTAGAAACACCAGTCAGTCCTGAGGCTACTCGGTAGAGAACCTTACATAGAGTATCTTTTAAAATTCTAGTTTCATCCATCAACCCTGCTGATTTTATCGCTGCTCTGAGTTTGTCAGGCATAAAATTTGGCACTGTTGAATTGAGAGAACAGAACTGAAGAAACATTAGGTAATTTTTAAACAGTGATCAGCCTATGAAGATGATCTCGTTTGGGCTTTACAACAGCCCATAGAGGCTGTACAAATGTTTTACCTGAAGGAATGATGAAATAGCCTCAGAAAATACAAGAGCTTGGCCAGGACAGAAATACATTGCCACCCCCACTTTCGAGAGAGGTGGGTATTGGGAACAGCAACCAGTACAACGGAGTCTCCTCAGAACAGCCTCCTGAAATTCTAGAAAATTCTGGGAGGTAACCAGCAGGATCATCTGCTGCTCTCTGTCGCTCGCTTCCTCCTGCACTGCTGCTCCCGTGACTACATTTGGGAGACGAGTCACCTTGGAAGTTCACTGTGCACAACAGCCATGCCTCGTGCTTGTGTGTGTTGTGAGCTGTGCAGATGTTCGCGGGGGGGGGGGGGGTCTGAGGCCTCAGCTGGATGACTGGCAGCCACCCTTTCCTCAGTGCCTTCCCACAAGGGCATCTCTTGTCAGTGTCTCACAGAGGTGGGCTTCCTTGAAGTACAATGTTGGTTTTCTGGAGATAGGCCAAAGCTTTGTTTGCCTGTGTTTTCTGGAGCTGAGGGGTTTTTGGTTTTTGTTTTTGGTGTCAGGTCCATTGTACACAGCTTCGGAAAACCACACAATTCTACAGGAGTGGAATTACACATTACTTCTTTTTAGAGATGGCTTACTTCTTGGAAACACACACACACACACACACACACACACACACACACACACACACACACACACATACACAGCCAGAAGTGTTTCTGTCTTTGGCGAATACATTTGCTATGGGGCTGGATAGGGCGAGGCATGGAGAAATCTGTCCTCGGTTTTCTGATTCAGAATCTTGTTTGGCTACATCAGGGGAAATGAGCAGCTTGAGCCTAGAAAATTCTGTGCACCTTTGAGAAATCATGCAGCCATGTTGATCCCAGTTTCCTGCTCAGAACTGTAGGATTCAAGTGTATCTCTCACAGCTAGCCAGGAAGTGCCTGATGTTGCTATCTGATCCTGTCTTTTAAACATCAGAGGATGTTTGTAGAGATGTTCATAGGGGCTGTAGAGATGGCTCAGTGATCAACAGTAGTGATATCTCTTCCAGAAGGCCCTGGTTTGATTCCCTGAACCCACACTCAAGGGGACAACTGTCTATTGTTTTCAGTTTCCGGGGTCTGATGCCCTCTTCTGGCCTCCTTGGACACTGCATGCATGTGTCAAACAGGTCAACTGCCCCACGCACATGAAATAAAATACTAGTTATTAGAAATCGGAGGGTTGTAACAAAACAACCCAGATGTGGATTCCAGGTGGGTCTCTGAGGGTGGTGAAAGCCCAGTACATGTGGAGAACAAGTCTATAATCTTACCTTTGCTCCAGATCTTGGTCTGAGGGTTAACGATACAGCTAGCTCACGGGTTAAGCACATTCACCACCCTGGGTTTGGTTTCCAGCATGCTTAGGAAAAAAGACATGATAATTGGGGGCTTGCTTTGTTTTGGGTTTTCAAAACACATGAGACTTTGTGCCACCAGATCCCTCTCCATCTGTTCCGAGTATGGTGAGCTGGAGACCAAGGAGAACTTATGTCCTCTGATGCCTTGTTTCCAAAGAGAACAGGATTCTGCCACAAGAGAAAACATCTGGCCAATACAGTTCCTTTTGTTTGCTATTTAAGGCAAGCCAGTGGAAGGAGAATAAGAAACTATTAGGAGATGCCAGGGGCTGTGCCGGAATTGGTGGTGATAAATTTGGGTACCAACCTGGGAACTGCATTTTCCAAGGAGGATGCTTCCTGCTATACATGGGGCATCAAGGAGCCAACAGCTCCCAAGGGATACAAGTCTAAACCCGTCTAAACCCTTACATGGGAAGGTTCAGTTCCTTCTTAAACAGACAAGAAATAAGAACTTATGAGATCCCCGTTTTTCTCTTTTTTTCACCCTCAAACAAATAACACCCAAACCTTGAACTTTGGCAAGTCATATAGTTAGCATTAAATTTTATACAGAAAAAGTTATCCGTTTCCTGTAGTTATATCTATTGACCTTGAGCATGTCATAGGAGCCTTGGCTGTTTTGGGTTTGATTGTCTCCAAACACAAATCAGTCCCCTAGCACCTGCCTATGATCCCAAAGCTGAATCTGCTTGCGGCCTAGACCCTCCTTAGCCCTGACTTTGGTTCCCACTGTCGAGTTCCCTGAAGATGTTTCGTTAGTACTGATGGAGATCTCCGCTGTAGAAGACCCCAATAGCTCTCTCTACAGTGGACAGGGAAGCGGAAACATCTTTGCTGGATTCTTGCTAATCTTCTGCTCTTAGATCCTCATTCCCCATCCTGCCCCATCTCTCCCCACTGTTTCACACCCAGCAGCTGTTCTATACCCTCTATGAATATTGTCTATCAAGAATTCCAGTCAATGAGAATTTTTTTTTGTTTGTGTGTTCCTTTGGCTGTTGTCATCTTAAATGTCACATACCATCTTATCTTGTTTGTGAGGGGTGCGCAGAGTCAAGTGTTGTGTCTTGTTCACATTTACCCTGGTGAGCACAGTGATAGGTCTTGTAGCTGCCCAGGAAACCCTTGTCCACGATGGACATGTTGCCCACATGTGCTGTAGTGATGGACTCCTCGGTGACACAGGGCACATTTGGAGTCCGCTGAGGCTTCTTCTGTCTATGACGAATTTTCTGGTGTGCTCAGTGAGGAGGGACCCAACCCATTTGGCTTGGGATCATCAGTACAGGTCTCCACTGCCCATACCTCCTATTAATGGGTCTCAGACGCCAAGGTCTCATTTTCAGCCCCACCACAGGCAGTTGGAGACTTATGGTGCAATTAGCAATTGCAGAAATGGTACCACCTGTTCGGTCTAGATTTTATTCTCCTTTAGTGAGGATGAGACAGGTCTCTCATGGGTCAGTTGTAAGAGTGCATGCAGTGTGGTAGCGTGGAATGCCAAGCCATGGGCCACACAAAGGTCATTGAAGCCAGGCTGAAGGGGTATCACAGCAGTGATCTGGCGTTCACTTTGCTTACTTGAGAGATCTGCTACAGTCATTCCGTGAGCTCGCTTCTTCTTCCTTTCAGATGAGAAGCTGTATGACGCCTATGTCTTATATCCCAAGTGCCCAACAGAGAGCCAGGGCCGTGATGTGGACACAATGGCGTTGAGGATCCTGCCTGAGGTGCTGGAGAAGCAGTGTGGATATAAGCTATTTATATTCGGCAGGGATGAAGTCCCTGGACAAGGTATGTTTTCATGGAGGCATTAGACAACAAACGGCAAAAGTAAGTGGCCACACTTGTGATCCCAGCACTAGGGAGGCTGAGCCAAGACGAATGCAATACAGGGCCAGTTGGGGCTGTATGTAGAGACCTCATCTCAAACAAAAGAAACTTCTTTCCTTTCCTTTCCCATTCCTTCCTCTCCCTACCTCTCTTTCATGTTACAAATGTCCCTTGAACACATGGGGCTTTCAAAAGTCTATGTATAGAGCCTCCTAGTCCCACTACCACTTCCATTCAGAAGTCAGGCCTTTGCTTTATTAGGTATAGTGCTACAACAGAATGTTAGGGAATCCTGGTTTCAGTCATATGAGTCTCTTTGGCCCAGAGATACAGTTCATCCATTCATAGGAACAAGCTGGAAAAAGTCACGTGGTCATTCACTTTGCTGTCACTGAGAATAACTGTGGTCTAGTTTCTCATTAGTACAAATATGCAAATACCGTGATGTTTAAAGTTGATTTTTGCACCGACCTTTTCTTTTGGGCCTCCAACCAGCTCCCAAATCATGACACGGAGACTTCTTATTAGTTATGAATGCTCGACTTTATCTTATGCGTATCCCACTAACTCTTGTAACTTAACCTGTTTCTCTTCATCTATATTTTGCCTCAGGGATTTTTTTTAACCTTCCTTTCTTTCCTTCTGTATGTCTTACTTTCTGGCTGTTTCCTTACTGTTGGTCCTGCTGTCTCCATGTCTCCTGACTGCAGCCTGGCTTCTGACCTCAGGCTTGTCCCTAGCTCTCTCCCTTTCTCTTCTTCTCTTTGCTCTTCCTCTTTACTCTCTTTGCCTGCCAGCCCTTTCTGTTCCTCCTCTGCCTAGCTATTGGCTGTTCAGGATTTTATTTAACCAATCAAGTGCCTTAGGCAGGCAAGGTAAAACACAACGCATCGGTACATTGTTAAACAAATGAAACATAAAGAAATGTAACACGTCTTTACATTGTTAAACAAATGCAGCATAGACAAATGTAACATGTCCTTATACCGTTAAAGTAATATTCTGTAGCATAAACAATGTAACACACTTTTACCTAGTTAAAATAACATTCCACAGTAGATTTTATACACCATAAGTTATGCTATCTTTTCCCCTGTATGAGATACTTTCCTGTTGCTGCAATAAAACACCCTGCTAGATAGTCTTGGGGCAAGAGACATACCAAGAGATAACAGAACAGAATGTAACCACCAAATGAAGCCCTGCCCAGAACAGTTGGTAATGAAAGTTAATCCACCTGTGCCTCAGTCTTGCCTACTTGAAAGTCTTTTTCCCCTGTGCTTGCTCATTTCTCCTATTTCCAGTAGCGTTATAGTCTTGCTGTTTTCTTGCATGGTCTTCTGAATCCTTCTTCTCTATTCCAGCTGTGGCCAACGTCATTGATGAAAACATTAAACTGTGTAGGAGACTGATTGTGCTTGTGGCCCCAGAATCTTCCAGCTTCGGCTTTCTAAAGGGCTTGTCAGAAGAGCAAATCGCCGTCTACAATGCCCTCATCCAGGATGGCATGAAGGTCATCCTGATCGAACTGGAGAAAATCAAGGACTACAGCACCATGCCTGAGTCCATTCAGTACATCCGACAGAAGCATGGGGCCATCCGGTGGCACGGGGACTTTACAGAGCAGTCACAGTGTGCCAAGACCAAGTTCTGGAAGAAAGTAAGATACCATATGCCATGCAGAAGGTATCCACCATCTTCCTCAGTCCAGCTGCTGAGGCACACGCCCTGCAACTGCACAGCAGCCAAATGGGATGCTGCCACTGGGCTTATAAGTTCCTGACTGAGAGCAGTTGGTGTGTGTTGAATCACAGTGACATCCTCTTTGGGTTGTCTACCCATGCAGCTTGCTCTTTTGTGTTGTGAGTGACCTTGTTCTTGTTGTTGTTTGATGCTTTTAATTAGACCAGTTTCTTTAGTACTCCTGTTTGCACCACAGCTCCTGAACACCCATATAAGCTCCTGAGAATGGGGTACCTATGGAACTCAGCCTCCATGCCTGTGGGATACAGTGGATGGTCAGGATGACAGAGCAGGTGGCAAGGATGCTTGGTCCATGTTTGGGATGGGAGACTGAGAAGTCTGAGGATGCCAAGTGGGCAGCCTTGGGGAAGGCCAGCAAGGACGGTAGCACAATATCTATGCTTGTCTGTATCTAGTAGGCTTTGGGCCCCCGGCAGTGTAGATTGTATCTGAATTTCCTTCTCTCTCCCACTGCAGTTAGATAGCGATGCAGTTAGCACGGATACCCCCAGGAACCACTTGAATATCACCCGGACCAAAGGACTCCAAGCTTTGAAAGATAATCTGTCAAAATGAATTAAGAAAAGAACTTTCACTTTTTAAAGATGCTTTGTCTGCCAGAAATCTGCAGAATATTTGAGAGATATGAATTACAGCTCCGAGGTGATGTAGTTCTAACCCCAGTAAATCTATGTGAGCTTTGGGTTAGTGAGTGCGCCCTTTATCACGGGCAGTATATGAATGCATAGTTTATCCAGTGTTTTGATGCTAAACAGAGCTGTCAACCACAGCTACTATTTCTCAAGGCCCAGCTGGGAAAAATCAACTCCAGTCCAACTCTACCAAGCTGTGATTAACACGCGTGCTACTGCTTGGGGAATCGTGAACAAATGTCTATTTACCTCAGATAAGTAGGGTGTTGGACACAAATCATGAAAACAATTCCACAGAAGTCTAGATTAATGGAGCAGTCATTTTCTTGGGGTTTCTTGAAGGACTGAGAGTGAGGAGTGAGTTCCAAGAGCATGGGCGACTCGAAGACAACTACATATTTAAAAAAGCCCGCCGAGCGTGGAGCATGGTGAGAGCGTAAGACAGCTGAATCCCCAGAGCTTTGTGAAGCGTTCATAACACAGCCACCGTTTCTCTCCTAGCAGCTCTTTCTGCTTCTATAGCCACAAAGCACAGGCTTGTGACTCCTTCTGGCATTCCTGAGGACTGAGGAACCTACCCAGAAAAGAAGTTGCAGAAGTTTGGGGGAGATAACTACATAATGGAAACACTGGGGATTAATAAGTGAGCCTTAATGAGGAGGGAGTGGGAGGGGCCACCAGGCCACAGGCAGGATGGAAAGGCCTGGGAGGAGAGGGAGAAGGAGGAAGAGCTGGTCGAGTGGAAGGCTTCATGGGAAGTCCATCTTTCTGCTTGAGAATTCATCAAGGCAGGCTGGCATTGTGGCAACCATATCTTTACTTGAGACTTGAAACTGGACCTCACTTTAATACTTTTTATTAAAAAAAATTAACTATGGTAAGATATAACACTAGTCATTTTTAAGTCGGGTTGTTACGCAAGGCCATTAAGTATTTTCATGTTGACACGACCATCATCGCCATCCTCTGAGACGTTTTCATCCTAGCAGACGGAAACTCTGTTCTCAGTGAATAACTTCTCTCTACTCCCGTCCTCCCTGGCCCCTGGAAATCACCATTCCACCTCCCATCCCTGTGAATCTGACTATTCTAGGAACTTCCAATAAGAAACCTCATTTGGTATTTCTCATTTTGTGGCTGACTTCTTCCATGTACCACAGTATCCTCAGGTGCCCTCAAGGTTTGCCTGTGAGATCCACCTTTCGATTCACCATCACCGCTAGTCTGTCTGTCTCTTCTTTTTCTTCCTCCTTCCTCAAAGGCACACGGAGCCAGATGCTTTTGAATGTCCCCGGAGTGAGGAGCTCATCAAGGCTCTCTCAAGGCACCTGCCTGTGGCATTTTGTTTTTCAGCTTATCTTTGCCCCACAGGAATCTAACTCCCTGTAGAGGATTTGCGGGTTCAAGTACAGTTAGGTATTTGTTGCTTCCAAGGGATGTTCCTGACTGGTTCTTCACTCTGTCTTCCTCCCCCTCCATGGGTCTGTGCTTCTGGTTGGTTCCTGGAAATTTCCAGCAATACTGGTGGAACCCAGGGATGGGGCTGACTAACGGGGCAGCCATTTCTTGTGTGGAGCCCAGGACACAGTGCCTGCCTAGTGGGTTCCAGGCACACCAGGTGGTGACATCTGCCAGTATGATTCCCAGGCAGGACGATCTCCTTTTTTAGGTGAATGATCAACCACCGGTCCTTTGGTGAGGACATGGAGGATATCTAGATTTGAACTGTTACTTCCTTGGTTATCTCTCTCTGAAAGACTCAGGGAGACAGTAGCTGATGCCCTGTCAGGATCAGGGCAGACAAACCAAACGACCTCATCAGAAGAAAATGTTTTCTGAAAATCCCTGACTTCTGTGAGGCCAACTGTGCTGAAATTTTTAACCTGAATTTTTTTTCTTTTACAGTCACGAAGCTTTCCTCTCGCCTACATGTCCTAATTTTCCTTTTGCTTAAAATTAAAAAAGATGTATTATGAATGCTAAAATGTGAACTATTATATCAACACACTGATATTTTTATTAAAGAATATTTTAATAAAACACAAGGGCTCCTTTGCTCGAATTACCACCTCATATGTTTGGACACCCGACACATGCTCTGGAGTTGAATGCATTCTTGTTTGTAGGCCATTACTCTGATGCGGGATTTGTGAAAGTACAGACCCGTATTTTAAAGATGGACGAGGTTCACTCTATAGCAGGAAGCCCCGTTCTCTTTGACAGTGACTCCCCTTTGATAATCTGATAAATAGACCATCTTGACCCTACTTACAGAAGGGTGTTGGCGTCTTACAGACTTTCAGTGAGATTTACAGTAGGCCCATGGGATCCACACCCCAAACTGTCTATTGTTACTGTACTTAACAGGTAATGGCACAATTTTTACAGAATTCTGGGTGACAGACCAGTGTTCAGGAAGTGAGTCATTTGGAGTCTTCTTAGGAATTAATTGGAAAAGAGCAACCTCGAAGTTCAGTCGTATTTAATGAGTCATCTAGCCTAGAGATGTCCAACTAGCGTGTCACAAATGAGTTTCAAGACTCCTGGGGTACAGCATCCCCCATTATCTGCAGAGGAGCTGGTCCAAGAACCCCAGTGGGTGCTCCAAACTGGATAGTGCTGAACTCAGTATATGATACATTTTTCATGCACACATAAACATTTATATATTTAATGTGTTTAATATATAAATATATGTTTAAGGTATACTTTAGAAACGTAATAGTAAGAACAAAATCAAACACTTTTAGCAACAGAGCCTGTCATAAAATATATGTGAGCGTGGACTCTCTCTGTCTTCGTCAAACACCTCATCATACTGAAGGCACCTGTCACTCTGTGCCAAGTGATGCTACCATCCTTTGTTGACTGAGCAGCTAAACCTTAGAACAGGAGACCACAGATGAAGATGGCTATTGTAGTACCTCCTGGTATGGTCAGAATCTTGGCCTCATCTGTTCGCACCCATGACTGTGTTTACAAGGCAGGAGAAAGATAAGGCTACTCACCCTCTGTTCCAGCTGTTTTAATTTATCATAGAAGAAACTGAGCCCAGAGAAGTGAAGTGAGTGATTGGGGACCCCCGGGACTCTGCAGCAGAGAACCATTGGCTGGTTTAGGTCCCTCAGAAGGTATGCCAAACCTCTCGGCCCCATGACCATGGCTGCTGGTTGGAATTCTGCAGATCTCTGAGAGTGATGGGGCCTCCCTTGACCTCTGGACTTGACCCAGAGACTAAGGTGGTGGAAAAAAAAAAATCAATGGTCAACAAAAGTCAACCTGAGACCGTGACTCTCAAGTCCGTTACTTTATATAGATGAGAAGCAAAGACAATGATATTGGAGAGTGAGCAAGAAGGAGTCGTTTTCCTGAGAAGAGAGTGGAAGAGATGGAGGCTTCAAGAGTGAGAAGGGTCCCGAGGGAGCTGCCACAAGCTTCTTGCCCAAGAACTCATGTCAGAAGCTGGGCAATGATTGATGTAATGTCTATTAAGATTCGTTGATTCTCTGAGTGTATCATAAGCGGACTCAATGGGAAATGGGAGGCCTGCATATTCTTTGCATGTTCTCTTGACCTAAGCAGGGAGATGACCACACGCTGTTTGCCCTATCAGGGACGAATCCTATGTCTTGTTCACCCTTATCCATTCTTTCTTGATCTTGGCGGGGATGGCTAGCCCTTGCTCTTGCCTAGGTGTTCTAGATGTGTTCTCACCTTTCCATGACCAGCTGGTAGCTGACCAGGACCACTGCCTGTTCTGGACGTGGGGAATTAACAACTAACCCCTATCACAGTTACCGAGATAACTACCATCTTCCTTGGGCGCCTCATCCACAGGGTAATCTGCTCTCTGTCCTAGACTAGGTGGAGGTTTTTATTCCCTCTGCTGCTGCTGTGAAGCCATGTTGTGTATGTTCCTCATGGGGGCTCAGTCAGGGTCCGCCAGAGCCTGCCAGGACTGACTTTGTTGTCTTGGCTACGGCCTTGTTCTTTCGCCTCTCTGGTCAGCATGGCTACCTCACACTCAGCTGCAAACAATCCTTATTTACCTTCCTCAGCATTGTTGGCCTTGTTGGCTAAATCTAAACACTCCTTTTAACTTCAATGCCTGCTTTAGCTGCTGCAGAACTGCACAGCTAATACCGTAAAAATCTGGGAGCCGAATTCCAGAAGCTCACAGTGCGCCTCTGATTTCTCTTCACTTGCTCACCGTTTGGAAGTTTATCTATTTTTGTTCTGTGTTGTCTTGCCCAGTGGTGGACAAACTGGTAGCACTTGAATACACGTGGGATTCAGCATCTAGGTCTGAGGATGTCCTGAATGCCTCTGTGTTTCACAAATGGATGCTTCCAGAGTTCTGGGGATTTTTTAAAAATATTTATTTATTATGTATACAATATTCCGTTGGTGTGTATGCCTAAAGGCCAGAAGAGGGCACCAGACCTCATTACAGATGGTTGTGAACCACCATGTGGTTGCTGGGAATTGAACTCAGGACCTTTGGAAGAGCAGGCAATGCTCTTAACCGCTGAGCCATCTCTCCAGCCCCCTATGGGGATTTTTTAAAAAGATGGTGTTAATGAATGAGCCTGTGTACCAATTATTGATCTCTTGACACAAACTTCTAAGATACATATCTGAGACAAACCTTTAACAGGGCATGAAGTCAACTGAGGTTCACCCTATTGCCTAGGGCACTGCTTCCTCCTGGCATCCTCCAGACCCAGGGTTTGTGTGCCTGGTGGTGTGGAGAACAAGGGAGTCTTCAGGGTCAACTCCACCACCTTTGTGTACTGGGTGGGGGAGGGAGAGGGGGAAGAGAGGGAGGGGGCAAGGGCTGCCAAGATTCTGATCAGCATCCCTGTGTGAAGGGGAGCATGCTCATTCCTGCATACAAGGCCAGTGAGACCTGGTGCAGATCTACAGGGCTTCAGAGGAAATGCCTGTGACAGGGCAGTCGGTGCTGCTGTGTCCAGAGCTGACCTGGAGGCGGGGCCGAGAGAGACAGCGTCTCAGAGAGAAGGTGAAACACAGGTGCTGAGCCCCTGGGTCACCCTGCCGTGACTAAGTCAGTCATAAACCCCACTTTCTTGTGGTCTGTTCACCACGGTTTGTTGGTGAAAAGAGCCTGAGGGTGGCACGAGGCCGGTACGATCTTTACCCAGAAGACCGATTGGATTAAAAAATATAGATTTACATATGCAAGCTGAGTGTGACGTTGTGGAGTGTAATTCCAATGCCAGAGAGCCTGAGGCAGGGGGATTGTGAGCTCAAGGTGGTTACCTAGGAAGGCTCTGTCTTGAGAAGGCAAACGATAGACAAACAGAAGCTACTTACTTGAGAGCTCTAGGCTGACCCCATGCGACCCTGGGGAGATCTCTAGGTGGGGGCTGCATCTGAGTTTCTGCTCCCCATGTGCTGGGCCCTGCCGTGACTCAGGTGGCTTTCTGCAGTGTCACGGGTGACTGACCTTTCCCCAGGTCCGGGCCCCGCTTTCCATTTATAAACTTCCCTCAAACACATGCTTGTCTGGTGAGAGAACGCAGGATGTGTTTAGAGATGGAGAAAGTGGGAAATTCCTTTCTGTTCTTTGGATGACAAATACACAAAGTCGGCTCCATATCCCGGCGCTGAGTGCTGCCAAGTGTTGGGGCTCGATTCGTTTTCCTGGACCATTGGAAGTTGGAACGCTGAGTGCTGACTCCGAGACTCACATACCCAGAATGCATCTGGGGAGCCCGCTAGCTGCTTTAGTGCAAGGACTTCTAGACCAGCTACTTATCTGTAACAGATTCCCAATTTGGGGGAAAAAAAAAAACAAACCCAAAGCCCCAGGTTTCTCCCCCTCATCGGTCTCTCACTCAGCTGCTGATGTTTAGCTTTGCATGAGTACCTAACCACTTCATAAGAAGGGCGCCCAGGGGGTGCCCTGTTGTGGGAGTTAGACTAGGAAACAGAATTTCCTGCTCTCACCCACCAAGCATCCCAGAAAAGGACCCTGCATCTCATTCTCTAGGTCAGGCTCAGATGTGCGGTCGCCCATTTGTTCCACCACACCTTGTGTTACTGTATCCCCTTTCTTTTCTAAGCTAGCAAGACAGTGTGGAGGTGCAGAAGCCAGACTCCAAGTTTTGAGCTAACAGACTGGTATCCACCATCATGAAAGCCCTCACAATGTTTAAAGTGTGAAGAAGTGCTTGGGAAAAATACACGCTTTTATTTCGCACTCAGTGTATCCGTGCAAACACGAGGCATTAAAAACGAAGTTGGCTCTGTGCTCTCTGTTCTATTTTGTTTAGGGAACTTCAACAAACTCCTGCTTTTCCGGTGTTATTTGTAACCTTTTCGTTATCTGACTGGGTGCCAGTCAGCGCTCTTTCCAAAGAACACAATTTCCTGCCGCTGTAAAAAGATGACATCAAGAGGGAAAGAAAGCAGTCCCGTGGGCGGGGAACCTTGAGAAAGAAAAGCCAAGAGGCCAGGAAAAAAAAAAAATCATGCCTGAATTTGCCAGAGCAGAGATTCCACTTGGCATCACCCCTACGGCTCTGTGGCGCCCTCTTGTGGCGATTATGGAAATGCTTTTGCTCCCGTCACCGACTGAGTCCTTCACCCATCAGAATGGGCTCTCTGGGTAGGTGAAGAGGCAGGACACACCCGCTTCTAGAAGGTTCTAGGACCCCCGATGAGTCACTTTTTCTAAGCTAAATTGGATTTCTGCTCAGAGAAGCCACGCTGCTTCTGTTAAATCACATCACGTTTAAGACACCTTGTGTGAAAATGTTCTCAATGAACACTAGCATGTTGTAAACACAGGTATGGTAGATCCTTGGGGCCACACCTAGCTAAGCTTTCTGATCTTTGGGACTGGGCCTTGGAATATTTAAATATGCATAATGAGATACCTTGGGGCTGGATCCCAAGTGTGATAATGAATTTTATTTATGTTCTATATATGTCACATACCCACAACCTCCAGCTGATTTAGTTTATGTGTTCAGTTCATTTTGATTTCTTATCTCTGGAAGGCAGGCGGGCTTTTCTGTAATGACGTGTCAATGAGAAAAATGTTGTACATTTGAAAGCATTTAAGATTCTTGATTTTTATTTTTCAGGCTAGTGACACTCAGCCTGTATACTATAATTATTCCTATTGCACTAATACCATTTTTATTGCTGCATTGACATTAACCCCAATAGTAGCTGATGCTCATGGGGCAGCCATTCTCCTCTATGTTTTATACATGAAAATACCTGGCCAGGTCTACGAGTCAGGAGCCTCAGGGATTCTACTTGCAGATGAGGAAGAGGAAGCCCAGTGCTGTGCCAGAGGCAGCTTTGGAATCAACGTACTTTGACTCAAGGTACCCAGCCCAGTGTGGGCTCAGTGTTCCGTTGCTGCAGCCTTGAGAGAGCAGCTGCTAGGAGCTGCTGGAGCCAGGGCAGAGTCCTTAAGGCACGACAGCCAGATGTGCCCAGCCTTTCCTGCTGTGTCATGATATCATCTACAACCTTCATGTGAAAACCATGCAGACAAATTACAGAAACCAAGCACCCCTAAGTCTCATAACATGGGAAGGTAATTTATGGTTCTGTATTGAGCATATACATAGATATCATTAGTCACACACAGAGCGACTGGTTATTGTCATTGAGTCTATGTGAGCCCGGGAAGTCCTAGGCTCCCGTATGGAAGTGAGTTAATGAGTGAAATAACCCCACCTAAAAAACCCAGAGAGAAAGAGAGAGAGAGAGAAAGAGAGAGAGAGAGAGAGAGAGAGAGAGAGAGAGAGAGAGAGAGAGAGATTAAGTTTTATAAACATCAAATTCAAGACACACACACACACACACACACACCATGCTCAAGGACACATTAGCTGTCAAAATGCCCACCGAGTTTCTTCCACCCCCTTAAATGACAGGAGGCGTCCTGTTTGACTCTGTGAGTCCACATCTTGCTGCTTTTACAATGATCGGCACACTGAACAAAAGGTGCAGCCAGGGGATTTTCTGGAGTGGAGGACTCCAGTATGAACCAGGCCGTGACGCATGAGGGAATAAACCAGGGGAACATGACGCCTAGATGAGCAAATAAGAGATTAGTCCCACCTCTTCTCTACCCATCATGCATCTGGGAGCCACGACTTCTAAGCAGGCAAAGACACCCAGGCCCCATGTCGTTTGTGTCTGTGAAGTGAGGGGACATCGGAAGTTACAACATCAAATATGGTAGAGCTGACATTCCAGTTAAACTCCTACGTGATGCCCCTCCCTCAAGCTAATACAGAGGGGTTCACAACATGGCAAGCATACCCACGAGCGATGAAGCAGAGAGGTAGTCACAACTGAACAAAAAACAAGGCTTTTTTTTCATTCTTGGCAATGTAGGAGGAGCCTCAGCCTGAGGAAAGTCACCAAAATCTGTCCCCACAGGTGACCAGAAACCCCAGACATGCTCCCTGTGCTCACTCTAGTCCCATTTCACCAGGAGACAGTTTTCTCAGTACCGGGGGTGGGGATCACCCTAAATGATTTACTCAGCATCCTTAGAAATAAATGCTTTGGTGGAGTGGGTGTTGGGTATAAGAGAAGCCAACAGCTCACCAGAAAACAAAATATCACCTGTGGCGGCAGGTCTTTCCCACGCTCTTGCTTCGTGGGTTGCGGAGCCAGACCACCACTGAGCCCTTTTATCAAGATCACAGAGGTGCAGCTGGCCCTGACACAGGGAGGCCACACTTGACTCAGCCACATCTGTGAGTATGGTGTGTTTCATCTTTTAGAAGATGAGAGGCAGAGACATCGAATTGTTGTTCTCCCATGGTTATCTCCGGTCCCCCCTTCTCCTCTTCTCTGTCCACTTGTCTGGGTCTTCTGTCCCCTCTCTTGTGGCATTCTCACGGTTGCTCTGACGGGTGCCACACCACCAGTGCGGCTTCCACAGCGCCTCTTCCTTCCAGGCAGGAGGGACATCTGGTCAATGAGTGTTGGAAGATGACAGCAGCAAGCAAAAGAGCCAGTCTGGGGCATTTGCCCAAAGATACTAACTTTGAAACTATGGATTAGAAAAGCCATTGGATGCTTTAAGTAGGGCTTAATGGGCCACCCTAGTAGGAGTATGGAAGACAGTGGTGCTGAGGGTTATTTGAACTCTGGGGACCTGGCTCACCAATTTTCAGAGGAGGAGAATTTGGGTAAGTGATTTAGAGACTGTTCTTGTGATATTTTGGTGAGGAATGTGGCTGCTCTTTGCCCTTGTCTAAAGAGTCTACTGAGGCTAAAGTAAAGAGTTTTAGATTACTTAATTCCATTGGCAAAGGAAATCTCAAAAGAGCCTGATATTGGCTCTACTGTGTTCTAGGCCAGTCAAGCTTAGGCAGTGAAGGAAACCGTGAAAAATAAAACAAACCCAAAATGGTAATTAAAAAAGAGGGCCATGTTATAGAACCAGTAAGCAGCAGAATTTGGCAGCTTTAGCTCTGTGGTTCTGGCTTTAGACTCAAGAATAGAAGAAAGGCATTATGGAATCTCCTTCTGCGACTGAGGAACGCTGCCAAGGCCAGACGTGAAGCAGGTATGTCTCTGAATGGAGGCCTAGAGAGTCCATTGTGTGACTTTGGGATGGAAAAGCCTAGATTTGCCTTGGAGATGACAAGACAATAGAGATGTCAGAGCCATGGGATGCCTGCCTAGGAGAGCTGCTAACAGGGAGTGTAACCAGTCCAAGACAAAGAAGGGTGTTGAAGTCAACAAAAATGAAAGGGATTGGAGATCTGAAGAGTGTTTTGACATTAGACATGGAAATGCAGCTTAGAGTTTGCCCAGCTGGTGTTAGTCTTGCTTTGGTCCAGTATTTCCTCACTATGTTCTATGGTCCCTTGTCTCCATTTTGGAATGATAATGTATATCTTGTGCCATTATATATTGAAAGTATAATTTTGATTTTTTTTGAGTTTTAATTTTGATTTTACAGGAGATTGCAGTTAAGAGAGTGCATGAGTCTCAGTCGAGACTTTGAACGTTGGACTTGTAAACAAGTTTGAGACTGATATAGACTATGGGGACTTCTGAAGTTGAACTGGATTAATTTCTGCATTCTGTTATGATTACAAGCCTATGAGGTCCAGGGAGTAGAATGTGGTGGTTTGAATAGGAATGGCTCCCATAGGCTCTGTGTTTGAATGTTTGACCTACAGGGAGTGGCACTATTAGGAGGTGTGGCCTTGTTGGTGTAGGTGTGGTCTTGTTGGAAGAACTGTGTCATGGTGGGGGGATAGGGGTGGGGTGAGGTGGGGGAGTGGGGTGCGGTGGGGTGGGGTGGGTTTTAAGGTCTCATATGCTCAGGTTATGTCCACTGTGGTAGACAGTCATTCTCTGGTACCTGCCAATCAAGATATAGAACTCCCAGCTCCTTCTCCAGCACCATGTCTACTACCAAAATGTCTACTACCATGACCACAATGGACTGAACCTCTGAACTGTAAGCCAGCCTCAATGAAATGTTTTCCTTTATAGGAGTTGCTGGTCATGGTGTCTCTTCACAGCAACAGAAACCCCGACGAAGACAATCAGTTAGCTTAGTTTCCGCAAATGCAGACTGGCTCTTCTGCTTGTTGCTGTCATCTTCCAACACTCATTGACCAGATGTCCCTCCTGCCTGGAAGGAAGAGGCGCTGTGGAAGCTGCACTGGTGGTGTGGCACCCGTCAGAGCAACCGTGAGAATGCCACAAGGGAGGGGACAGAAGACCCAGACAAGTGGACAGAGTGTGTGTGTGTGTGGGGGGGGATAACCATGGGAGAACAACAATTCGATGTCTCTGCCTCTCATCTTCTAAAAGATACACACCGTACCCACAGATGTGGCTGAGTCAAGTGTGGCCTCCCTGTGTCAGGGCCAGCTGCACCTCTGTGATCTTGATAAAAGGGCTCAGTGGTGGTCTGGCTTCGTAACCCATGAAGCAAGAGCGTGGGAAAGACCTGCCGCCACAGGTGATATTTTGTTTTCTGGTGAGCTGTTGGCTTCTCTTATACCCAAACCCCACTCCACCAAAGCATCTGTTTCAAAGCAAGCTGAGTAAGTGACTTAGAATCATTTCCCCCTTGGTGCTGGAAAAACTGTCTCCTGGTGAATTGGGTCTAAAGTAGGCACAGGGAGCCTGTCTGTGGGTTCCTGGTCACCTGTGGGACAGATTTTTGGTGACTTTCCTCAGGCTGAGGCTCCTCCCACATTGCCAAGAATAAAAACAAAGTGGTGAACACTGCCTTGTCTTTTGGTCAGTTGTGACCACCTCTCCGCTTCATCGCTCGTGGGTATGCTTGCCATGTTGTGAACCCCTCTGTATTAGCTTGGGGGTTGTGTACAAATTTAATGTCAACTCTGAGACTTTAAAACCCCAACAGAAAAGCGGTTGGTAGGTTCCAAGCCCATCCCTTTCCCAGGTCCACAGGACTGTTGCTTTTGTCCTGCAGGGGGCACCCTGGTGCTTTGCCTGCTCTCTGAATAGAATCTGTTTAGACCTAGGCAAGCTTACATAGGTGCAAAGCACACTACTGGGGGAGAAAACTCCTCAGTAGTCTTACCCAGCTGTGAGCCCGTGGCCTACAGTAATGTCCAGATCAGCAAGATGACCCCGGGGGCAACAGTGATGGGAATATTACAGGATAACCAACCACTTTCTGGATGGACTTAAGGCCCACTCCACAAGGCATACCTCATGCCCCATACACTTAACTGGGCCAATAGCTCATGGCATTGTAGGTCATGGCCCCTAGAGGTGAACATACCTACTATCATTCTTCCAAATGGTCCTGATATTAAACTGCCCTCTAAGCACTTTACCCCCATACATTAAGGCGTTGGTCAACCCTCAGCCGAGAAGCTGCTTTTTTTGCAATAGATGATGATAACTTCAGAAACTCATAGCTGATTGATATATTGAGAATAAGAGATTGTGGAATGTTCGGCCTTAAAAGAGACATCTACATCAACCCTGCTCCCGCATGGCTCAAGTGATCATAGTGGAAGAGGGGTCGGAATGATTACAGAGCTAGAGGAAGTGGATAGTTGTAGTGAAACGGCATTTTCCAGACATGGCAGGGCCGCCGACCGAGAGTGACTTTGAGTGAAGGAGGCAAACCCGCTCAAGACCAAGCCAAACAAAACCCCATCAGAGATGGGGAGGAGCCTGGGCAGCTCCACCCCCAGCTAAAGGGCTGTCAAGCATTGACGTTCTCTTCCGGGATGCATCGCTCCTGGGACCGCTGTTGTAGCCCTGCTGTAGATGGTCCTACTCCCGTGCGCATGCAGGAAGCACCAAGGTGGCCTAGTGGATTTGAAAAGAAAAGACCCTAGGAATTTGGGAGGGAAATATAGTTGTGGGTCCTGGGGGATGATTTGGAGGCGACAGCATTGGGCCAGATTTGATCAAAACGCATAATACGCATGTAAAAAATTCTTAATATATAAGAGTATGTAAGTTTGGCTTGGCAGGAAGCAGGGAGCACACACACTGAAGCTGACTGACGCTCTCACTGACATGTCACTTTGGCTTGCACAGACCCCTTTAACACAGCACATAGCTTTAAACTCCGATGACTGTATGGGTGAATTCTTCTGTAGACTTTTCTAGGTACAGGTCAGCAAGGTTAAAAGCAAAAGTCTACAATAAAAAACAGTGTAGCTAAACGTTTGATCTGGATGCAGCCAGTCAGAATCAAGCTTCTAATCCTTGTACCAACCCCCCTTCCCAACGTGCAGAATTTCCATTGGTGAGATTTTATTTGATTTATTTTTATTTTTTGTAGATTTAAAGTCACTTTTGGACTGGGAAGAGTCATTTGGGTTCAGAGTTTGCAACCGTGGTTCACATTTAGACTTTAGTCGTTTGATCCATGTTGCCCGCTACTGTCAGGGTGGATGGGGGCTGGCTGAGACACTGTATGAAGGTGGGTGGGGTGTTTCACACACTTGGATCTTTTCCTCCTCTTTCCCCCCACATAGAGTCTTGGGAGAGCAGAAAGGAGTCAGGGTTCTCAACTACACATGGTGTCAGCCCTGTTTCTTGGGTCCTCTTAGCTGCTGCCCCAGTTCACTGACAAGGATGCCAGGTGGATTTTAGTGGCACCTTCATGTCCTTTGATGAATTGGCATCTGCGCAGAACCTAAGTGAGGTGATTCTTGAAGGGATATGTCTACAATTAGGCTGATATGTTGTGGGTGGCCCCAGGGCTGCAGAGAAGGACACACCTCCAGTCCTAACTGTGGCAGTCATCTTGGTTCTTGTACTCCCCAAAGAGAAGAACCCACCGAGGGTGCAGGCAGAGTGAGCAAGGGTTATGTTGAACAGGCAAGAAGGCAGAAGTGGAAAGCGCCCCATCCAGAATGGTGAGTAGGCGGAGCTGTGGCAATAGCAACCGGCTAGTTCTAGGATCTGGACTCAGAATTCTTCCCCTTTTCCCACCTCTGAAGTGGTCTGAGATCGCATCCTTTCTGGGATAAACAGAGGCTTTCCTAGAAAATGTCTTTACCCATCATTCAATCTGTTACAATTAGGTTCATTAGATAAAAACCGGTAAAGGAGTAACAGCTTGTGGAGCTGAGAAGTTAACTAGCGCAGAGGGCTTCCTAGTGGCAGCCGGAGCCTGCTGAGACTTTGCTGTTTTCTCCGAACCCAGCCCTTTCTCTTAGCTAGTTAGCTGGCTAGGCTCATCCACTGCTGTGAAAACTCTTTACTTTCCCCAGTGTTTCTGGCCTTGCTGTTTTAATGCTAACATTTTTTTTTTAATGGTAGCAGTGCTGCATACATTCCCCCACCTCCAGGCCCTGCTGACCCCCATGGTACTGTGTACATGAAGTTCCTGACCAAGCTTCCTGCTTTGGTCTGCTCTCAGATACACAAGTACACCCAGAATCCTTTTCCTTACTTTTCAGAAACCAAAAATGCTTATGCCCAAGTGTAAGCAGCCGCCTATGTCCAGTCTCATCCCAAGGGCAGTGCCCCAGCACCCCCTTCTTTTGAAGTTCACTGTTCTCTATTTTGGAGGCACAAGGCCTATCCAGCAAACCCACTAGCTGAGCTGACAGAAAGCTGGAGTTACCCAGTTCCTCTTTCTTCTTGGCACTCAGTTCTATGAAAATTTCTTTTATGGATCCCTCTTCTTTGTTTGGCCTGGTTAGGTAAGGAAGCAATAGGTTCTGTTGGGATTTAAACACTGGTAAAGGATCTGAGGAAAACCCCTCGAGCTTCTCAGGCGAGTAGTGAAGGCCATTGGGCTGGGCTGGTGATGATTGTTGGGTTGGATCAGTTCTTATGGAATGTCGAGTCTGTCATTACCCTGAGCTAGAGCTTGGGGACAACAGGAAACACATGTGGCATCATCTTTTGTCATCTATTTTTATATGAGGAAGGTTCGATGGTTTGAGGTGGTATACTAGGCACCCATGGTATTAGAGTTAGGTGCCTATGTCTTCTGCACCTTCCAGGATCACCTCAGGAGTTGCAGTGTTGGAAATGGCTCCCTCTCCTATAGTTTATTTTATTCTGACTTACCACATATAGGAAGAGATTTTGCTGCAATGTACTTTTTCTTCTAAAAAATCAATGTATGAATTTTTTTCCACCTGAAAAAGAGATTTTTTTTTTTAAAAAAAAGGAGCCACATTAAGATTGGGCTGTTACTATATGTGCAATTGATTTAAATTATGAAATAGCTCAGAAGAAACTTTTGTAAAAACATTTATGTATGCGTATTTATGTGCGTCTGCTTATCTGTACATGTACTACCTGTGCGCAGGTGCCTGCATTGGCCACTAGAGGGAGTCAGATCCCCTGAAACTAGAGCTACAAGAGTTGCAGGTGGTTGTGAGACTTCCAATGTGGCTGCTGAGAACCAGAACACCTGGGTCCTCTCTGAAAGCATCAAGCACTTTTAACCTCTTCAGCCCCGGAAGCAACTTTTAATTCATCTACTGGCTGTAGCTAACAAGTGCTGTCTGTTGTCAGGAAAGCTGACGTTGGAGATATGATGAGCTGCTTTTCTTTTCTTCTCTACTGACATCTTCCACATCCCCAGAAGCATAAGCCTTAGCTATAAATGGTGACACTATACTTTCTTCTCTGAGACCCTCCACACATTCAGAAACACCAGCCTTCGGGAGACATGATGATCCTTGCTCTGAATGCAGTTGAGTGAAGAGTAGGTCTTTCCTGTGGACTGGAGAAGGTCAGAAAGAGAGAGGGAGCGAGGAAGAGAGAGGGAGCGAGGGAGAGAGAGAGAGAGAGAGAGAGAGAGAGAGAGAGAGAGAGAGAGAGGAGAGAGCTCATAGGGAAGAGATACAGGCCAGCACACTGGTGATTTACACAGTCCTTCATGACACAGTAACTTCTCCCAGAGTAAGCCAGGCAGCCCAAATGCAAACCAACCACAGCTATGAGTTGAGTCGAGAGAAGCTTGACAGTACATGGTCCTTCATCTTCAACCATCCAGGTGATAAGCATCCAGCTCCTGATCACAGACCATCTTGACACCAGTCAGGTGTGCTTCTCATTCAAGCAAACCAAGGTCATTTCCCAGTGTGTAGTGGTTTGGGTTCCCACGTCACTCACGTGTTGGGATCTGGGTCCTTTCTCGGCAGTGAGAGATTGGTGGTGGAGCCTGTAGGGGATGGAAACTTGATGAAGTCCTCAGGTCACTGAGGGTTCTGTTTAGCAAGGAATTAATGCCATTCTCAGAGAGCCCTGGGATTTGTGAATGTGAGCAATTGCATGAGTAACACCCACCGTGGAGTCTCTGTCATGGTCCTCTTTGATGGTTTCATTTTTCCATCATTATGGCTCATCTGTCATCTAGTTGTCACCAGAGCAGAGCTGATGCTGGCCTCATGCCCCCTGGAATCTGTTGAACTGTGAGAAATCACCCCATTTCCTTTATATAGCATTTCTTCGTAGTAATGAAAAACAGATTGTTTCACAAGCCTAGGGAACGTAAGTTATTGTGTGACCTTTGCTATAAGGATAAAGTTGTGGTTTGGTGTTGGATTGGTTTGTTGGGGCTCTGTAGTTGCTGGAAAGAAGAAAAGTTGTGGAAGTGTTTTTTCTGGGACACAAGAAAAAAAAATTCTTTTAACTGGAACTGTGTGCTTTAACTACCAGAGCATGGTGAGACTACCCCTTTCTGTTTCCTGTCCTCCTCCTTCTCCCTTTGTCCATTCTTTCTCTCTGTCTCTATCTCTCTCTCTCCACCCATTTCCCTTTCCCCATCTCTTCTTCTTTTTAGCATTCTCTCCTCTTTCCCCCTATTCCTCCACTGCCCCTTCCTGATCATATTCTTACTTATCTATTTATGTGTTTCTTTAATTTTTTTTACTTCTTGAGAGTGTATTGCTGCATTTAATGTGCTTCTGTTAAATACTCCCCATCTCCTCCACTCCCAGTTTCCTCCTTGTACCCCTACCACTTATCCTCCCAACTTCATGGACTTTTGAAAAACAAACAAGCAAGCAAATAACCATTGAGTCTACTTAGTACTGCCTGCATGTGTGTGGGTGTAAGACATCTATCTACCCAAGTGCCTTCATCCTGGAAGAAAACCAATTCTCCCTCCCCCAAGAGCCATCCATTTTAACTCGCCCCTTAGCTAGGGGCGGGACCGCCATGTGCCATGCTGGGAGCCTGTCTGGATTGATATCGCGTGGGTTTGGGGCATCAGTCCCTCCCAGCAGCTGTGAGTTCGTCATGGTGCAGGTTTTCAGGTCCCAGCCAACGCCGCTTCACTGCAGACGTTGACTTCTTCTGGCTCCTATAGTCTTTTGCCCCCCTTCTGGGATGACCCCGGAGCTTAGGGGCAGCAGATGTGATACAGATACTTCCTTTAGAGCACAGCACTCCACAGTCTCACTGTGCAGCCCAGCCTAGGCTCAAACTCTTTAGCCTTCTGCCTCAAGCTTGGCAAATCACTGGGCTGTGGGATTACATAAGACTGGGAGACAGCAGAGAAGGGGATTCCAGAGGTGAGCACATGAGGAAGACTGACTGCCCCTAGTCTACCTGGGCTTCATTCAGTTGAGGGGGCATGATGAGAAAAGCCCCAAATAAACAAAGTCAGGGGAGGCAGGCACTACATTAATGGCCATAAAAGGTCACCAGGACCTCCTCAATTTGTCCCTTCGGTTCCCTCTGTGCCACCTTGGAGTCAAGTGAGATGTGGCACACTCCTTATTCCTCTGTGTCTTTCCTTTAGTGAATGATCTATGGCCTTTCTAATTCCTAGCCGTGTGTCTCTCCACACAAGTCCTCATAAAGAGTCGCTAAGAACCTCGTAACTCAGGCCCAACCCTCCTGATGAAGATCTGAAATTATCACAACATGTGCCGTCTTGCCTGATGTCCAGTTCTGCCCGGTTGAGCTGTGTTCCTTTTGTTTATGTTGCATTTGTTTAACTCTGCGAAGCTGTGATTCTTTGCCTGTCTAGAACACCTATGGGCTAATAAAGACCTGAACAGCCAATAGCGAGGCAGGAGAAAGGTTAGGTGGGACTGGTAGGCAGAGGAAATATATAGAAGAAATCTGGGAGAAGATGTGGCCATTGAAGGAGGAGGTTATCAGGGGCCACCCATCCAGCTACACAGCAACTTACGGAGTAAGAGTAAGATTTACAGAAGTAAGAGGGAGGGAAAAGCCCAGAGACAAAGGTGGATGGGACAAGTTAAGAAAATCTGGCAAGAAACAAGCGAAACTAAGGCTGAGCATTCCAAACTAGGAATAAACCTCCATGGGATTCATTTGAGATCTGGATGGCTGCCCCTCAAAAGAGCCAAAAGAGGAAAAGCATCACACTACACTGCCCCCTTGTTCCTTCTTCTAGCCAGGAAGCTCTGACCTGACCACACCAGCATGTGTGAATTCACACACCACAAACGTGAGTTTGCTTTCTCATGGTTTCTAAACAAAGGGTTGATCTTTTCTTTTCTCGCTTCCTTGGTTTTGTGGCTCGCAATAAGGTATTTTCCTTTGCCAAACAAGTAAATAAAATAAAACCAACAAAAAGATATTGTAGAAGAGAAAGAAACACACACCACACACCACAAGATTAGTTCAGAGGAAACTCTTGAAGACCTGAGAGCTGGGAGGGATTGGGGCGGCAGGGCCCATACAGGAAATTTTCTAGAAGAGATTCTGAACATTAAAGCCTGCTTAGCAAAGACCACTGTTGGCGCCAGATCTCTGCTGGGCATGCCAACAGAGGCCCTTCTTAGGAACACTTCACAAAACATATGTTTTAAATGTGTTACCACCTTGGTCCATGAGGCAAGTGGCTAAGGTTTCCTCAGGCAAAGGGTGGGGGAAAGGGACTCAAAGAAAGATTAAGCCAGCCCTTACTGATTTGAAAGCTCAACGGCACACCTTGCAGGGGAAAGCCCAAGACTCCAGAGAAGCTGTCACCCAGAGCCTTGAGCTCACTGGAGCGCTTGTGGAAGACAAGGGTGATTCAGGATGGCATGGACTTTTGGGTGCGCGCTCCCCCTCTATGCCTTGCGGTTTGGGGAGCCTCAGCATGTGTAGACCTGTAGGCACAAGGTCCACATAGGCCTTACTTTACCAATACAGGGTTGGGAATGCCCCAGGCAAGCTTATATGGTAATTGTATGTACTCAGTGGGTTACCCAGCCTCTGTAGTCAGGGTGTCTCCTTCTTGGTTGGAAATAGCTGCCTGCAGGCTGCTGCTGTTGGCTCTTTCACCTTGAGGTCTCTGAGAAGCTTTCAGAGAATTTCTTTTCCTTAATGAAAGGTCAGCCTTTGAAAGTCAGGCCCTCCTTCCTTGACTCTCTACATAGCCCCCCTCCTGTGTTACTTAATGCCTTTATTGTTGGCAGGTGATTGGAATCTGACTCCAGAACAGGACTGCAAACATCGCTGGTAGAATCAACCACTGTATTTCAACTATCCTGATTTGAAACCAATAAACTATTTCTATGTTTGATTTTTATGTGTCTCTGTATAGTATATGCATGCGAATGCAGGGCCCATCAGAGGCCAGAAGCATCAGGTCTTCTAGGGCTGGGGTTGCAAGCAGTTGTGAGCTGCCTAGCGTGGGTGCAGGAGAGGAAATGAGGTCCCCTGCCAAAGTAGTGCATGCTCTTAACCTCTGGGCCAGCCCTCCCGCCATCTCTCCGGGGTTTATATCTAAGGTTTCAACTACAGTTAAGACATGAACATTGGAAGATAACCTGTGGGAGAAGTAAGTAGAGCAAGAACAAAAGCAATAACAAGAAGAACAGATTAAAACAAAGTATGTCCCTTCCCCCAGTGAAATACCATCTTTAGTCTAATTTATTTTCTTTTATCTCATTTTTATTTTGGTATAATTTCTGTATAATGTAGATAGAGTGAGGAAGGCAGGACATGGGATAAAGAGAGAGTTATCTGAAAAATGCTGACTTTCCTACAAGCTAGAATGAGTTGGGGATTTCTAGTATGGTGTGGGGGTAGAGTGAAAGGAACCACTCACTAGCTAGTAGCTTGGTGATTTTGGATTCATCATAGAATGTCCTTCCATAAACACACACAGAAGAGCCTGATGCTCATATCACTGTATGTGATATCTGCCACCTGAATGGGATGTGTCTTTCATTAAACATCCTTATACAGTGTGTGACTGCAGCTCCAGTGCCCTGAGTGCCTGAAACCCAGAAACCCGGAGTGAAGGCACCGTTTACCAGACTCCTAGCCAGAAGACCCGGATCAAAGCCCTTCTTGATGGCTTCCCATATCTGAAGTAGGACAAAAGGTTGAAAACAAAATTAGGCGCCGGAGAGATGGTTCAGTGGGCAAGAGCACTCCTCTTACGAGCATCAAGACTCTTATTTACGATTCTAACACCCATGGAAAAGGCTAGGTTGGCATGACCAGGTCCTTGTCGGAAGTCTCAGCACTGTGGGGGAGCAGAGACAGGATTGCTGGGGTTTGCTGGCATCAGCCCTGATTCAGGTGCAGTGAGAGACCCTGTCTCAAGTGACTGAGGTACAGAGAGATGGAGCAGGTCACCTGACATCCTGCTCTGACCTTTGAGCTGTCCCAGTGCCATCAAGGGCTGGCTTCTCCTCCTCCACACATACCACATACCTCTGTGTGCAGTATACTTGTGCATGTCTATGCATTTCCTGCATGTGTTTTATTGGTAACTTGAATTTCATTTGCAAGTGAAACTGACCTTTTTAAATGTCTTGCAGATACGTTGCTGCTTTATAAAAGTCATGAAGTTTCCTGTTTTAAAAATTATTATGTTTTATTTTTAATCACAACTATGTATGTGTATTGGTGTGAATATGGGCCGTGTGTGTGTGTGTGTGTGTGTGTGTGTGTGTGTGTACGCGTGGGCGCCTGTGTGTGTGCCCACTGAGCCCGGGTTGTCAGATCTGAAGCCACAGGCAGTGAGACACTTACAGACAATTGTGAGCTTCTATATAGATGCTAGGATTTGAACTCAGGTCCTTTAGTAGAGTAGTAGAGCCTCTTAAGTTCTGATCCATCTCTCTGTCCCTGAAACTCTCTGTCCTAATGGGCTGTAATGAAAGCATCCACACAGGCTGCTCGTCCACCGCTCTTTCCTATGGGTATAAACACAAAAACCAAGCTAGGAGCCAGGCGCTGAGATCCTCCAACTACGCTCATCATTTCTGTCACACTCAGTGATTGACTTGGGTGTTTGCTTCTTTAGTCATTTACATCCATCTAGGAATTCTGCACATTATGACTTTCACGTTAATCACTACATCGAGATACAAAGCAACCCCGAAAGCATTTCATGGCGTAAGAGTGTACACTCTTGTTCTTCATTGAGCTCTAATTGCATTGGCTTTTGGCTTTCATTTCTCTACGTGGCTTCGCCAGGCTAATGCCCCTGTTTCTCTGCCCGCTGCTTATTCCACTTGGCTCTCTCATCCCGCACAGTGGCTTACAGACGGATTTTGGTTTCAGTCTTCAAGACACTCCTGTTTTTGTTTGTTGTGGTTGCTGTTTATTTGTGATTGTTGTGTGTTTCTTGGGCTCTCAGGTAAGTTCTTAATTACCTTATTAAGACACTTTACTCACCTGAATTCAAACTGCTCTACGGCACAGCTTTGGAGGAGTCCTAAGGGTTTTGTTACCGGGAAAATAGGGTCCTCCTTAGGGATCCTTAGTCTCGCTTAAGTCTTGCTTTTATAATAAAATGGTTTATGAATGGACCACGAAGGAAGCTTGAGACCAGTTTTCTCAGAGTTTGAAAGAATAATCACAGGGCAGGACAGCTGTTAATCCTTGTGGCTGAGGGTGATGGAGAAGAGGGAGAGAGAGCGCTATGCCTCTTGAGTTAGGGTGGAGGTTCATCAGTAAGCACCCACACGGCAGAAGAGAGCGGCCTTCATCCTTTATGGCATTTAGGATAGGGAAATATTTTAAATTATTTTGTGGCTTACATGCCTGCTTTTGATGTTATCTTTCAAGTAATGAAAGTTGAAAATTTTAAGGACATGAACCAAAGAGGCAAACTGTCAGACATAGTGTACTTGGACTCTGGCCAGTGTGTGAAAGAGACAGAAAAAAAAAATGCAAAAGGGATAGTTGTCTTTTGAACTCAGTACTTGGAAAGCCAAACAGACCTGGCATAGCCTGACGGAGACTCTGTAGTGACTTCATCGGGCAGGGCTTTGTGAGCAGGAAAGACAGAAACTTACCTCATTAAAGGGATGCTTATTTCTTTCAGCTCTTCAGCATGGCTTGACGTGAATTCCCCTTCCCGAAGGCTGACCCCTTAGCTAGGCGGTTGAGCAGCCCAACTGTATTGTGTAGTTTGGAATGTTAGAACTCCACCAGGCCAGACAGACACCACACCATTGACCAGAAGGAACCAGCTTCCCCTTAATGACTCTAACGCTGCTGTAATAATTTGATACATGATATTCTTGTTTCGTCAGAGGGATATTGGGGCATGAGCAATTTAATTTTCTGTCTGATTTTATTTTCAGCTAATGTGGGTGTCTCTTGCCTGTCCTACTGGCTCAGTCTCTTTGACTATAACTTCAAAAACAATTTCTTTCTAGTTTTATTGTGCCATGAATTGAAAATAAATCCCCTACCAATCATAATATAATATGAAGTTAAACAATACCTTGGCACAATGGTTGCCACTCACGTAACATTAAAAGTAAGAGATAAGTTCCCTCATATAACTACATGTATGATGTACATATTCTTTTATTTTTTCATTCAAAAATTTACACTTCCTCCCCTTCTCCCATTCCCTTCCCACTCCCCCACTCCCCCTCCTCCCTTCCCCTCCCTTCTTAATAGAGGGCAGGGTACCCTACCCTGTGGGAAGTCCAAGGCCCTCCCTGCTTTATCCAGGCCTAGGATGAGGTACATATTCTTAAGCCAACAATTAGGTACACAGGACTGGGTTGAGCTGAGCATACTTGGGACACAGGCCTAAGGATGGTCACATGGCTGTTGCCAGGGGAAAGAGGCAAATGGAGACTTCCTCTCTAACTTTCCTTTTCCCCTACTCAAGAGGAACAAGTATGTGATCACCTCACGGCCACAGGATGGTTGGGATTTGGGAAACGAACATTAGAGGCTATGGTGTAAGTAGCGGGGATACAAATCCTTAGGGAAAAGAGCCACGGAGAAAGTGCAAGTGGGCTTCAAATTCCAGGCACCCATACAAGGAAAGATGTGGAGGACGGCAAGCCCAGAATGTATGGAAGAGGCTGATGATACACTCCTGGCATCCATGATGAACGCTAACTCAGGCCAGCTCCTGGCTTGTGATACCATCTGCCTTTATTTCCTGGTCATTATCCCTAACCTCTATGAGGACTTACCATCAGGCAAACCCCTGGCTGGACAATATCAGCTTTTATCTCTCTCCCCTCGAATCTTTTAAGGAAGATACTGCCCATGATTCAGAGGAATACAAATAAGACTGAGCCTCAGAGACCATCCACGACCCATCATCCTCATATGGTGGGGTCTCGCAAGTTCATTTTATGGCTGGAGGTCGTTCATTACATAATAATCAATAAACATTCCAGAATGTTTCTGTTAAACCCACTGATAATCACACCTCTTTGAATTTTAGCATAGACCTTAACTGCTTTTCTCTTCAGTACTCTTGGGTATTGTGTGGGCCCCCCACACCATCCTTAAATACTCTTTCCCTAAACTTGACATCCTTGCTCAAAGTCAACACCAGTGCCTTTGGGAATAATGTCACTTGTGTTTAGGAAATCCACTCATCTTGGCTCATTGAGTAACCTCCATGTCTAACGTAAGGACGCTCAACATGTCCCTGCCTATTATTAGTCCTATATCTTGTCACGCCATCAGGAAGAAATAAACATCTTGAGTTCAGAACCCAACCTGGTGACACAGCAGTCAGATGACTTTGAAGGACAGTTGGGAGACTACCTCACTGCCTGGAGAAGGAGACACTCCACGGAAAGAGCCGTCTGCAGCTTCTCCCCTCTGTGTTCCGAGCATTTAGCGATAGAGAGCCTGTATGATGAAGCTCACCTATGGAATCTCCCCTCTATCCCCTGAGACTAAAGAAATGACTACCCGTTTTCACACCTGGCAGTGCTAAGGTAGACGCAGTGACAGGCAGTGAGCCTCTCAAAACCACATTGGGTGCATCTCCCGAGAGCTTCAAAGAACAAGGTGAAGAGCTCGTATTTCCCTTCTGAGAAAAAAAAAGTGTGAAAATCACTTTTTCTTGTAAAGTGGTAATACAAAACAATCCTGGGTGTCACAACTGCTAATTCAGCTGCTCTGTAGGAGACATGCAAGTGCAGATACTGATCCCTCAGCTCTGTGGCTTCTCCATCACACACACACACACACACACACACACACACACACACACACACACACCCCATTGGGGGAACATACACGTGTATTGTGTATGTGCTCAAACTTGGATCATTATTTTTTTCTTCAATATAAAACAAGTGTCGTTTCTGACAAATACCAAACCCTTCATTCACTAGAGGGTCTTAGACTCAGAAAGTTGTGCACAATGTTGCAACAAGCTAGTATTTTTTATTAGCTTTTTAAGAATTTTGTACAGTGTGTGTGTGTCTGTATATATATATATATATATATATATATATATATATATTTGGATTTTTCGAGACAGGGTTTCTCTGTAGGTTTGGGTTCCTGTCCCGGAACTAGCTCTTGTAGATTAGGCTGGCCTCGAACTCACAGAGATCTGCCTGCCTCTGCCTCCCGAGTGCTGGGATTAAAGGCGTGCGCCACTATCGCCCGGCCTGTACAGTGCATTTTGGCCATATTCACCCTCCCCGCTCTTCCCAGATCCACCCCCTCTTTCCTACCCATTCAATTTTGTGTCCTTTTTAAAAATTCCCCAATCAAGTCTTTTTTGAACTGCCCAAGCAGTCTTGGATGCATGGCCTTCTGCTCAAGTGTGGCATGGAACAAGACTCTTAAAGAAAATGCCCTCCCTCTCCCGGTAGCTGTCTCTGCTAGGTAAAGGACTTTGTGTCCACCTCCCCACAAAAGAGTAGTGGAGTTTGCAGCTAGAATGTCTCTTTCTTTTTCTCATAGAGGAGCAGCTGTCGGGCCTGCACCGTCTGGGCTGGATTTCCTTTCAAATGTTCAAATGCTGGTTCCTGTATGGGTCTATATGATTTCCTTACCCAGCTTCCTAACTAAATATTTTTGAAGAAGATACAATTTGAAAAGTGAACTAATGCGAGCGAATTGGTTTTCTGAGGGTTATTGCTTTACAGGATGGGATAAGTTTGTGTGCTTTCCTTTTGGGATCCTGACATCGTTTGTGTAGTTAGAATAGGATTTTAAGTACTAATACCTAGTCTTCTCACTGAAAATCAACTGTAGACAACTATAGCTTGATTGCCACATAAATCCCTAATTTCCTTGTCCTTTATCTTTTATGCATTTTCCACTTTTTGTTCTTCCACTGGTCACCATCTCTAACCCATAATTTCCTCCAGTTCTAGACTGAACTGTTTAGATCATATTGTTAGCTCTTGAGACCATTTGCACAGAATAACTGGGAAAGTTTAAGGAAATACCTGATGCTGGGTTGGGTCCAGCGGCAACTATGAGGTTCTGGGCACAGACAATCTTCCAGGTTATTTCCGTGGCTGACATTCTGGGTTCCGACAGCAACTCTGTGGGTGATGGGAACAATGTTGGCAAGTCACTGATCTCAAATAGAATGTTGAGGTTGGTGTGATGATTCTGGGAACCAATGTATTTGCAGTTATTGTTGACCTAACCTTTGACCCAACAGTCATATTTGTAGATTTTATTCATGTGTGATATTCTTTTGAGATCAGATTTTGTTGTGTATCTCAGACTTGCCTCAAGTTTGGCATCGTCCTATCTCGGTCTCCCAAGTCCCAACTTATGTAAGTTTGTCAACATACCCTGTACCCTAGCTATTTCTTTTTTTCAAAAACATTTTGATTTTTCTCTATACAAGTGTTGCCTGTATGCAGGCACGTGCCCCACATACATGCAGTGCCCACAGAGGCCAGAAGAGGGCGAGAGAACCCACAGCGGGTGGAATTACAGGCAGTTGTGCACCACCATTTTGTGTTGGGAGCTGAACTTGGGTCTTCTGCAAGAGCAACAAGCGCTCTTAACTGCTGAACCATTTCTCCAGCCCCCTAGTTATTTTTAATCACATTGTTTTCTGTGTGTGCATCTCTAGGTTCCACTAGTTATGGATAAGAATATTCATGAGGGGGCTGGAGAGATGGCTCAGAGGTTAAGAGCATTGCCTGCTCTTCCAAAGGTCCTGAGTTCAATTCCCAGCAACCACATGGTGGCTCACAACCATCTGTAATGAGGTCTGGTGCCCTCTTCTGGCCTGCAGAGATACACATAGACAGAATATTGTATACATAATAAATAAATAAATATTTAAAAAAATATTCATGGGCAATGCCTCAGCACTGAACCCTTACAGACCATCTCTTGTCATTATTCTTTGTTCACCCAAGAAACAGCTGCCTGCAGATTATTTTGAGTCCCTTAAATGTTGTAAGAATCTGGAGATGATCTGAAGTGTATGGGGGCATGGGCATAGGTTATGGGCCTGGAATAGGTTATTTTATATAAGACTTGAGCATAGATGAAATTTGATACCTGCTGGGAATCCTGGAACAAATCTTCCAGGGATACAGAGGGATAATTGTAATGTTGTGTCAAATATTTAGTTATGATGATGATGACCCCAGAAATACATGAATATGTAGGAAAATGAGAATCAGGAAATGTCTAAACAATGACAGTACAATCATTGCAATGCCATACTATACCATCACTGAATTACTAGTCCCAAAGAAAAATAAGTTACATCGTGGGAATGCATGAAAAATGCTCCTGATGTACTATAGGGGAAACACAAAATAAAATAATTATTTTGGGGGATAAAATCCATAAATATTAGCTCACTTTTGTATGGTGATAAAGCAAAATAACGACAATGTAATATTATTGAAGTAGGAAAATGAGAAGTCATTTTGATTTTTCCCTGACCTGCTTATCTTATCTTTCAGTAGCCATTGTGTAACATTATTATGTTTATTTAAAAATTATCTTTATTTAAAAATCACTCTCTAGTCTGGCTCCTAGATTCACCTTCAGCCTGATTGGCGTACAGTCTCAAACAAATGCTAAACAGCCATGAAAGCAAGCTAGAGCCCGAAGGTTGAAACATTTTGTAGCTACTAGAAAGTATTTTTAATTTGCTGCAGCTTTTTCTTTCTTTAAGAAAACAACTACTCGATCTGCATTATCCTTCATCCTTAGACCTTCCTGTGACTCATTCGTCTTTCATACTCCACGTGACGGAGCGTGGCTACAAACCCATGCTTTGCAGTCTTGAGCTTGAACAGTGGGCTGCACACTGCATCCTGCTTACAGGCCACCCAAAGAAAACAGAAGAAACAGATCACAAACGTAAAGCGCAGGCCCAACCGAAGGAACACATATTCAATAAATGTGCAACCAAGACGTGGGGCACAGGGGAGGCGTTCCAGGCCTCGGGAGGAACCATCATGATGGAGCACATACTTAATCTGCTTGAGACCCTGGGTTCCATCTCCTGCACCACAGGAATAAACATGGGGGAAATAGTCAAAGCAAGAGAGAGGTACAGAGCCCGACCAATAGGCACTGGAGAATGAATCAGTTTTCCAAAGTAAGAATGAGAGATTTCTCTAGGTAGAGCCCACAGAAGCATACACACTGGGTTGTTAATTGCACAAGGTATATTTGGTAAAAATAAATTAGTTTTGAGTGACAAATAAAGGGAGCAGTGTGTTTAGGGAGAAATTTGGAGAAGTCCCAGCCCTTACTGCTGCCTTTGTGCAAAGAAGGGGAAGGTGCTTTCTTCTCTGACCGAACTCCCACTCGGCCCAGAAAACGGAGTTGACAGGGATGGAGGATGTGTTGGATGTTAATTCCTCGGGTAGCAGGGGTGCCCAGCATACTCCATCCATATGTAACCTGAACAACTAAAGAAACAACGTTGCAAAGAAGGCAAACCATTTCCCTGAGCCCAGCTCCTTCAGTCAGTGCCAAGTATCTGAAGCAAAAAGTTTTAAGCAGGCAGTGTGGGCCTTTCTCTAGGGTCTGTGCCAGCCACTGATTGTGGATTTCTGATAGGAAGCTAAAATGACTTTCCGGAGATGAGGACATACATGGAGGACGGTTAGGATGTTGTTGTTAGAGGTCTCGGTGAGATAGGAGGAGGAGGTTACATAAGAAGAAGAAAGGAGGTGGAAGTGTGATACAGAGGCTGCTGTGGTATACAGGAATTTGCTGGTGGAGTAAGTTGAAGAGCGGCGAGAATAAGGTCCACCTGAAACGGATCTCAGAACCATCAACGCTTACTGGTAGCTGGCATTGTGAGAATCTATGAGAACTCCCAAGAATGAAACAGGTCCAAATCTTAGACAAAGGCTTATACTTACAAGAGGAACCAATGAGGAAGTCCCACGGAGCAACCAAAGTGATGAGGAGGGAAAGCAAACGGGGACAGGGGAGGAGGGGATGGAAACAAGAGTGGAGCGGGGCTCCAGCAATAAAGCATCAAGGAGGAAGTGGTCACAGTGAGAGAGGGTACCGGTGGAGAACCGAGAACACCATGCTTTGTTAGCAAGTCTGCAGGAAAAGCTCGTTTCTTAGTGAATCTTTCAGTTCTCCCGCAGTAATTTTATCTAAGGCTCCAAAGGGCAGCTGCGCGGTGCACAGTTCCTCTGTGTCCACCTTCCGAGTAAGGAAGTACGGAGGAGGTCAAAGTGTCACACGATAGTGAAGGACAGATAGAGTTTTAGTTATAGTGGGGAAGGGACTGGCCCTAGACCATCCATAGAGACTCCATGTGGGAAGCAGATCCTAACACTAGGTCTCCTTTAACAGATAAGCCTGCACTGCAGTCTGGGAGACTGAGGGGTCACGTTTATTATACAAGAGGAGGAGCTAAAGAAGAGGGAGACACATCTGTCTCTCTCAGTGGGGAGGGAGCAAAGATGAGTGAGGATCATGGGAGATTCTGGCTGTGAGAGGAGGGTGGAAAGCCCAATAATGTTGTTTTCCTCAGCCAGGAAAGGTCAGCGACTCTTAGCAAAGGGCTTGAGTTTTCACATCTGGGCTGAACAGAACATCTGAAAAGATTCTTCCTAATGGGAAAGAAGACAATGGTAAGCAGAAGGGTTTGTCTGTGGTGGATCAAAACCCCCTCCCCAATACAGCTAGATACTCTTGAGTCTCCAGGTTCGGTTTGGAGAGAAACCAGAGTTATTTTGTGTGCCGTTCCATTGACATCACACGTCCATGACAGGACAAAGCGCTTGCTCGGGGCTCTGCTCAGCTACTATTTAATAAATACATCCCATAACTGTCCTAACTAGCAAAGTTAAGTCTAGCCAGTATGTCTTTAGCGGATGGTAGCGAAAATAAGAGCAGAGAAAGGCAAGACATGAGGCAAAAAGGGAATGCTACCCGGGTCTATTGATACATGTAAGGCCTTTTGACGTTGATTACCTCACCCTGCTAGCCCCCAAAGACGAGGCAGGAGATATCTCAGTCTCCACTCTATTCTTTTTGTTTATTTTCTTTGTCTTCTAAGCTGTCTGTCTATTGTGCAGAGCTATTAGCTAGACTATTATATAGGGTAGACTATTGCTATTACTGGGGATGAGATTTGCATGCAGAAATTTGGACTTGGATGGATTGTGGACCGGGGATCCTCCCATCAGTGCAGGGCAAGTGTGAGGCACCCATAATCTCCCATGGTGCCGGGATGGGGGTGACTACTTCAGTAGGGACTGTAGCTTTCTTCTCTTTTGTGCTAAGAAGACTTCCCTCTTTTAGTTTTTTTATTTACCTTTAATTTGCATCCTATAATTCCCTATGTATTCTCCTTGGCTTTGCTGCTACTCCCTCACCCTACTTCCATTTCTGGTCTTTGAAGAATGAAGACCTCCTCCATGCCCAGGATATTTGCTTTGATGGAAACATCTATCTTGGGGATCTGGCTGACCAATGCAACAGATGTTTTCCTGAGCTTAGCTGACAACATAGGAACTCACCCATCTCATTCCTTGGTAAAGGGCATTTTTATCCTTGCTTTGGTTTGCTGGATTTGACGATATTTCCAATATCCCCTTTGGGCTGTGTTTTACCTAGTGAAGTTCCTCTAAGCATTTGTAGGATCCTGCCATTTCTTGTCTGGAGAAGGGGAGGCTACCTTTCTCTCCAGCTTTCTCTCTGAACCCTTCCAGCCCTGTCTAACCTTCTGAACTCCTCCCAAGGTCATCTACCTTCCTGCTCATTCCAGAGGTGCAATTTTCCCACCAGTTTTCCTGAAAAGCAAAAGTTATACGTAAGCATGGCACCTGCAAGTGACAATGTCAGATATGGAGAAGTATACAGTTACTCGCTGTTTGTGGTTGGAGAGCCTTGCTTGTGAGTTTCGTGAGGCTGGTGACTTTCCTTCTAGGTGACAGAGGTGCATTCTCATGCTGTGTCACTTTCTCTGTGAGGCTTGTGCGCTCTCTCCCCTGTCCCGAGGCAGCAGGATGGAGAGAAACGATTCACAGTGGCTCAGGTAGCATGTTTGTGTGATATCGCTGCTTATCAGAGCCAGGGTAGCATGGTGACAAGATGAAGTGGGGCCGTGAAGCCATGGAAGCTACAGAAGCCACATTGCCCATGGCTGTCATGCTGCCTTGGCAGAAGCGAGACTTTGAAAGCTCATCCATTGCCTGTCTCGGGGTCAGCCTTGAAACTTCCCTCTATCCCTATAAATGCACATGAATGTAGAAGGCAGTAAACACTGTCCTCTCTGTTGCAACTAAGACGTGGGAGGGGTGGCAACTGGGGAGAGGCTGGAATATGCCAATCTGCTGACATGGAGACCACATCTGCTCATCTTCTTGGGTTGCTATAACGACTCATCACAGACTGGCTAACTTACATAACAGAATTTTTTGGTCAAGGCCTTGGAGGGTGGAAGTTCAAGATCAAAGGGATGACAGGATTGGCTACTCCTGAGGATTTTGAGGGTCAGGCTGTTTCTAGCCCCTCACCTTTGTTTGGAGGTGGCTGCCTTCTCCCTGTGCTATCATGTGGTCTTCCATTGTGTGTACGTATCCTTAGGGTCTAATTCTTTCCTAAGGACCCCAGGGGACCATGAACCTGGGTAATACTAAGCTCCCTGGGATATACTACATTTTTTCATATACATATTCTTTCTAAAAATGATTTTTTTCTTGACTAAGCACATGTGTGTCTATATGAGTTTATGTGCCTCACATGCATGCAGTATCCCTTGGCAACCAGAAGGGGACATCAGATACCCTGGAACTGGAGGTACAGGAGTTTCTAGAATGCCATGTGGGTGATGAGAACTGAACCCACTTCTTCTACAAGAACAGTCAGTGCTCTTATCCACAGAGCCAAGCCTTTAGTCCCTCATATACATCTATTCTATGGTTAATTTAATTTCCAAATTAGGCACAATAAGAGATTAACAAGAACTTCCCATAGCTCGTAGCTAACTCAGCATTTGCTCATTTTTCCATGAACGCTCTCACATTTTCTCTTCAAAAGAAGAACTTTCCAGTCTCTCTCTCGTAGGTGTATGCAAATTGCCAGGCCACTACCCTTGCTGTTTGGCATCATCGGGAAGTAACACGGGGGTTGTTTGACGTGTTATCTCCTGGTTCCTATTGCACACCCTGAGGTAACTAACTTAAGAAACTTACTCTTTCAGAGTTTTGACAGTTTTGCCATGATATGCTAGTCCCTGTTTCTTTTCTTTTCTTTCTTTTTTTGCATGAATTTAACTCCTATATACACTGTATACCCCAATACAAGGGGGCCTCAGCACTAATTATCTAGTAGAGTATTGTTCATTTTCTAAATTTTAACAGAGTGTCAGTGACTGAAAAAAAGATGGAAAGAGAGAGAGGACAAGGAAAGCAGGGTTTGTGTTAATCTTTCAGTTTTACCCAGTGAGCCCTCACAGGTCTAGACTAGGGTGTAAAGGAGTAAAGCGGGTTCTAGTAACAACTTTGTGTACTAGAGGTACACAAAGGAGGTCATGGGATTGTACATACATGCACACCTACGGTTATACACTTATGTTAGTTGTTTTTCTGCTATCGTGATATAATACCTACAGGACCAATTTAAGGTGGCAGGAATTTAGTTTGGCTCATGGAATCAGTGTTTTCATTTGAGCATGGCGGATGAGGGCTGTCAAACCATAGCCGCTGGAAACAGACTTTCTTCTCCTTTTTCTTTCCTCTTCTCTCCTTTCCTCCTCCTTTCCCTCACTCTATCCCCCTCTCTCCTTCCCTCTCTTTCTCTTTCTGTGAGCATTAAACCTAGGGTCTTGCTCATGCTAGGCAAATGAGTTACAATGTTAGGTCTCTTCTGAGGATTTAGTCATCAGAGAAATGCAAATCAAAACAACTCTGAGATTCCATTTTATGCCTGTAAGAATGGCCAAGATCAAAAACACTGATGACAATTTATGCTGGAGAGGTTGTGGGGAAAAGAGAACACTCCTGGTGGTAGTGTAAGCTGGTACAACCCCTTTGGATGTCATTGTGGTGATTTCTCAGAAAATTAGGAAACAACCTTCCTCAAGACCTAGTAATACCACTTTTGGGTATATAGCCAAAGGATACTCAATCATGCCACAAGGACATGTGCTCAACTATGTTCATAGCAGCATTGTTTGTCCTAGCCAGAACCTGGAAATAACCTCATGCCCCTCGACTGAAGAATGGATAAAGAAAACGTGGTACATTTACATAATGGTGTACAACACAGCAGAAAAAAATAACGACATCTTGAATTTTGCAGGCAAATGGATGGAGCTATTAGTCCCCATTTCTTTAGGTATGCGACAGTCGATCATTGCAGGAGTGTGCCATCCCACAGAATTGCTCACTTCAAGGTCAGGATGTGAGACGGGGATCACCGAGATATATCATTTGTGGCTGAACATTCCACAGACACTTATTCTCTGTATTCTGACCAGTTGTGTGTTTCTGCATTAACCACTGTCCACTGCACAGAGAAACGTCTCTGATGAGGTCTGAGAGCTGTTAGTAGGTTCTCCCCTGGGGCCTGGGTCTCAAACAGTATTGTGTACTTGGTATTTTAAATTATCCTCCCACTTTCCTTAAATCTAGTTTATACTAAAGATTGATGTGGGAGGGTGGCCCCTCCCACTGACGGCAGTACCACCATGTGCAAAGTGATTTGGGATATAAAAAATGCTAATTGAGCCATGTAGGGCAAGACAGTAAGCAACATTCCTCCTGCTTCAGATTTGGCCTCCAGGCACCTACCTAGAGTTCCTGCTCTGGCTTCCCTTCAGGATGGACTAGAAATTGGAAGCCAAATAAAACAATTTCTCCCCCAAGTTGGTCATTGGTCTTGGTCAGTCTTTTTTTTTCCACAGTAGTGGAAAGCAACCAGAGTGAAAGGATAAACATGCCTGCTGTAATCGCCAAAGCATGGCATTGAGCGTCTGTAGACCAACAGTCAAAGGATGAACATGTCTGCTGTAATAGTCAGTGTAGACCAAAGCATGGCATTGAGCATCTATAGACCAACAGCAATCATGGTGTTCCCAGAAGTGTGGCAGAGAGGACTAAATTCCTCCTCCCAAAAGTCCCACAACAGGGAAGGGAAGGTTACTGTGAACCATAACAGCAGAAAACCACAATCCCTCTACCAATTCCAGATGGGAATCAATACAGACAGCACAGAGAAGGCCGGGGCCCTTTAGATAGACCTTCTACGCTGCTTAACCACTAATCGTTCACTCCCCTTACCCAAAGGCTAGGCAAGAGAGAAATACAATTTAGGAAATATAGAAACACAGGGAATTATTCGGGAGGAAATGAATAGGATTGAAGATTAGACTAGACCTGTCTGGTCATTCAGCATTTCTGGTTTTCATGAAAGATATGATTTTAAATTTCTCTCTCTTTTCCCTTTTCTTCTGTTTTTCTCCCTCTTTTTTTCCTCCCTCTCTCTATCTGTCCCCTTCCCTCCCTTCATATCGCTTCTCTTTCTCTTTCTCTCTCTTTCTCCCTGCACCCCTCTCTCTCTTCCAGAATGTCATACATTACAGCAAGTAGCTTCAGAGGCAACTGCTCCATGTGCTTGGAGAATGGGATGGGAGAGACGCAAGACAAGGTTAGAGCGGTCTGCACACCCGGATCCTAAGGTAGTCTCGACACGACTAAGGTAGTTCCTTTTCACTGCAAGTGTTTAGCATGCCAAGTATACTTTATGGTACTAATTTCTGACACCTGTTCATCATCAACGTTAAAGCACATTTGCTGAAACCAGCCATCCCATTCCCTCAGTTTCTAGAAAGACTCTTGCTACCCATCAAAATTTATGATGGGCACAGGAAGAAGCCTGTACTTTTGTCTTTCATCAGTATTAATTCTCAGGCTACTTTTAACCAATATATTTCAAATATCAGCCATTCATAAATCTCTGAAACTCGCTCTATTTGTTGAGAGTGAACTAGCGTTGGCTAATGTAAAATGGAGACAGTTCAGTTTTTCATGACCCAGTTGCTTTCTTCTCTGGAGACAGAGTTCTGCCATCCTGTTCCTGATGTTCTCAGTTTGACAAACAGTCCTGCCAGTGACGAGGTGCTGTGTACACAGGAGAGCCCATTGCCCACCATGGTTGGTTCAGTCATCTGACGCTGGTGTAAGATTCCCGCAGAGAGGGCTGGGAAGGAAGCTGAAGGTATGTTGAGCCTCTGCAAAAGGGAGTTCTCCTCAGTGGAATTGGATGGCCCTGCAAAATCAGTGTATTGTGTCCTTTGAAGGAGACGTATTTCCCATGGGCCCACGTGTTTGAACATTTGTTCCCAGTTGGTAGTGCTGTTCTGGGAATTCAAACTGTAGATTTGAGAGTATATGACTTCCCCAACTTTCTAGGTCTGTTTGTTCTATAGGAGAAGTTATGCTATAGCTTGAGTTGGTCTCTACCAAAACTCCTATTCAAACTATTTCTGTCCATGGTGGTACTGAGGTGGTGGGGCCTTTAAGAGGGTTGATTAGATCTTTTGAAAGGATCAGTGTTTTCTCAAGGGAGTTTTAAATCTTGTGGGATGAGATTCTTGATGTCGGCCCAGGCAGTTGTAAGAGAGACTGGCACCTCCCTCGAGTCCCTCTTCTGTAAACACCAGTGTTATACATTCCCTTGGACCTCCAAAAATTGAGCTAAAGAAGCATCTATACTTCATAAATTATTTGGCCTCAGGTATTTGGATAAAGAGTTATTGAAAACATCTCAGGATTAACAATTTTCCTGTTGCGTTCAAAAGAGTAGATCCTGTTGGTGCTATTTTTTTTCACTATGGACCAAACATTTTGCATGCATTTTTTTTACGTATCATTATGATAATCTTGCAAAGCTATAATGGTGATGTCCATTTTACAGATAAGGAAAGAGAGGTTTAGAGAGCTGAATAACTCGTCAGAGACGACACCTCTGGTAAGCCCTGGTGAGGTTTTGGCACAGGTCATCTGGCTGACTGTCTTGCTAGCTCTGTTGAGTGTGCGGCCAGGAGCTCAAGTTCCCTTAGATATTTCCTGTGCTAAGACATTTCCTGTTTTCGTCTGCAGGAGATTCTCTTCTTGCAGGTTAACTCAGAGTTGGGTCAGAGAACTGAAAGATGATGTAATGGAATCTGCATAGCTGTGGGCAGCCTAAAGAATAGCAGGTCTGAAAAGAAAAAAAGTAAAAAACTAACTAACAAACGAATGAACGAACTAACTAACTAAAATGCCTTGATCTGCATAGGTAAAACAGCTAGCTACCTTGGGGTCGCTAAAACAATCCCAGAAACACCAGTGTCAGTCTGGGCAGAGCTACCTGGTGCTTCATCCAGGGTGCTGGTATTATTGGCACATTCAAGCTCAGAGCATCTCCATCTCTAGCTTTTCAAGAGGCCATTTGGTCCCCCAAAGACTTTGCTCAGTTCTTATGGACAGTGACAGAATTTCAGTCATTGGTGCATGAGCTCAACTTCTCTAAGTGATTTTCCAGCTAGCATTATAAAAGCCGCCTGTACTAAAATGAATCCATACCAATACTGTACATTTATCTGTTTCAAGTAAGGTGGAATGGAAGGGATTCGAGGTCTGTGTCTCATCGTTAGTGCACATGTTCCCTGTCATTTCTGTACTTAGAGGAATCAACAGTTATGCTTCCTTTTTTAAAAGTTCGTTCCATACTTTGTTGTTATTATTATGTTTTGTATTTTAAGAAAATATCTATAATGTTTAACATAGTCACCTCCCTTGGGCTTTTGCTAAATATACATTCTCAAAAGCAACACTCTCATCTTTGTGGTTCAGGGCTGGATCTTCTCCTTGCCACTTGGGGCTTTGTTTCTCCCTCCTAGGGGCTTTGGAAATCTTCATCCACAGCTTCTGGGCAGGTTCAGAGTACATGACCAATTCTGCAGTCTCAGAGACCATGGAACCTAGTGGAGGAACTTAGAAAGATTCTATCTGGCCCCGTTGGTGCAGGATCACTGTAGGTACTATAGTCACCTGCTATGGCTTGAAGTAGACATTGCCCAGGCTTGGTGTGCTGAATCCATCTTTGGTTAAGGAGAGACTCCCCGCTGTTTTTGGTGCTGTGGTCTTTGCTTGGTAGTCTGCTCATGACTCTTTTGAGTATTCGTTTCTCTCTTTCTTCACTGTCTTGGGCACCAAGGTCCTGATCAGTTAGGTATGATGTATCCTCTTTTACCTCTTAAAAAGATTGATCCCCCCTTCTAACAAATTTCACTTCTATAAAGCCTGCCTTTTTTTTTAAAAAAAAAAATAAAAAACCCAGCATATTCATGAAACCTACATTACTTAAAAAGAACAATAACTTGTCATGGTCTCTATGTCTCTACTGACCACAGGGCCATAACCCATTTTCCAAAGCTACCCAGCACTTATTTATTTGTATGTGTGTGTTTATTTGTATGCATGCTCGTGTGTTGGTGGGTACGGGGGTAGCTGTATGTATCAATATGCGTGTGAAAGGCTGAGCACAAACTCAGGTGTCTTTTATCAGGGCATCTTCATATTTTTTTTTTTTTGCGATGAGATTTCTCATTAGCCTGTAGCCAATTAACTGGTTAGATTGGCTATTCACGAATGCCAGGACTCTGGGTGTTTCAAGTTCTAGAATTATCAGTCTTTGCCAGCCAACCATTTTTCATTTTTTTTTTACATGGGCTCTGGAGATCTGGCTCAGGTCCTTGTACAGGAAAGGCAAGCATTCTACCAAGTGAGCAATGTTGCCCGCCTTATTTATTGATTTTCACTTTGCTTAACAAGTGTTGTTTTCTTTTTTTTCTTAATCTCCAGGCTAGTGACATTCTAGGAAACAGTGCAAATCTCTTATGATTTCCTTTAGGGTTTCTTGCTAATGTGTATTTCCTTTTGTATGTTACTTTTGTTTGACCCCAAAAGATAGTTGATTTATTATGTGATAATGTCAGCAAACTCTTTATCTGTTCAGAGATAAAAGAACAACCGCCTCCAGGGGTGGAGCCCACAGGCTGGGTTCTTGAAACCAATCTTTACCAGAAATTACACATTTGGTGGTCTAGAATGATATAAGGCTGCAAGGCAGAGAACACTCCTCTGAGGAGGACCTTGTGTGCAAACACTGAAACCCAAAAGTCATCTTCCAACAGGAAGTCCTCCTTTCTTATCATAAAGAGGCACAGAGGACCTCTTTCTAAGCTGTCTGCTCTTGTCTCCCATCTCTGCCCTCTGCTGTGATGGAGCAGAAAACCTGGTGCCCTCTGGCAGCTTATAACTACCTGCAGACGAAAGAAAAGAATGGATGGGTTCCTGCTGAATCCATTTTTGGTTAAGGAGAGAGTCCCTGCTGTTCTTGGTGCTGTGGTCTTTGCTTGGTAGTCTGCTCATGACTCTTTTGAGTATTCGTTTCTCTCTTTCTTCACTGTCTTGGGCACCAAGGTCCTGATCAGTTAGGTATGATGTATCCTCTTTTACCTCTTAAAAAGATTGATCCCCCCTTCTAACAAATTTCACTTCTATAAAGCCTGCCTTTTTTTTAAAAAAAAATAAAAAACCCAGCATATTCATGAAACCTACATTACTTAAAAAGAACAATAACTTGTCATGGTCTCTATGTCTCTACTGACCACAGGGCCATAACCCATTTTCCAAAGCTACCCAGCACTTATTTATTTGTATGTGTGTGTTTATTTGTATGCATGCTTGTGTGTTGGTGGTGATGCTAGGCTTTGCCCCATGATTCCTGGCTTGGGGAGCAGACAACAGCACTTTGAGACACTGGCAGGTCACACAGCCTACTGGTCTTGGAAAGGGTGATTTCAGAAGAAGATGTTTAAAGTTGATGCCTATGAGGCTGGGATTCCCTGGGTTCCACATACACAGGCCATGCTGTCTCCACGAAGGTCTTGGTCTCGCCAGTGTCTCTACTGTCACTTGGTTAGAAGTTTTTGTTGTTTTTGTGTTTGATTGACATAGTTTAAGCTCTCCATGACTAATGAGTTTTTTTTTAAAGGTCTTCAAGTTCAAAGGTAGGGTAGGTACAAATTTGGATTTATTTTCCCTTCCCGATTGTGGTTAAGTGCTTTGTCATAATCACCGTCTTAGAAACGACGTCTTCCTTAAGGGAAGCTCAGAGGTTGATGACAGAAAATAGGGTCACCATTTCTTACCTTTTTCTTTCCACACTCCTTCTCTCAAGTGAGCAATTTTCCGGGGCTTTTGAAGGCATCGTCTGGAATATGTGGGCCCCTGACTCTGGGAGCTTCCAGCTGATCCTCTTCATTCATGGCTCCCACGTTTACAAGCATGTAAATTTTATTATAACCCTCAAATCGGGGCTTTCTATGGCTGTGCGTGGACAAAGAGAACAAGCAGCTGTCTGAGCTGATCGCTGTACACACATTCTCAGCCTAGGTCCAGGAAGTTCCGGAGCCTTGTTTCAGCTTTATGGAGCAATCAACTTCTCATGCCCACCTTGTTTTACTTTATTTGCATTTTTGTGCTCTCTGTTGTTGTTGGTAGTGATGTAACTGTTTAAGTAGCATCAAGTGCTGTCTGGTGTACCTAAGCAATAGCCCGACCCATGGAGAGAATACATAGTTGGGCTGGCTTCAAATCCACAGAATATATGAACTGTTTATAGTGTCTATATATTGGTCTCTTTGTGACCATCCAGCGGATTGGTTCGGAGTCACCTAATACAGCATGTCACGTTGGTGTTGTGGTACAGCATTCAGCCATTTGGTGCTTATGGTAACTTATGTATACAACTACTGTAACTAACATCTGGTCTTGACTGGAAAATAGTTTTCTAACTTTTTTTTTAACTTCTCTGGAAATAAGTGGGTTTAATGATGTAATGCTTGGGACATTTGGGGGAAAGGAATGAGCAACGACTGGGATTGCAGGAAATGACCTTAGTAGCGCTAAGATGGACCAAGGAAGTTCAAGCCTTGTCTGGCTTTTACAATGAAATTCAAGGACGAGATAACATTAGTCTTTAAGTCACTTGAAATTTTAATTTACCCGCAACTTTCATTTTTCCTTCATATTTTAATGGTGTAAGAAATTGAAGTTGGACGGTCGGGGGAATAGGATAGTATTTTATTGTCATTTGTTTGTTGCTCAGTTTCTTTTGGTTTATTTGTAGATTGCAAATGGGCACCATTGGAGATTAGAAAGGGATGGGGCTGTCTCAGTTGTAGGGATGTATTTGATTTCTCTGGTGCCGATCCCTGGTTGAGCCATTTGTGGAACAAATCTGGATTCTTCTCTTTTGGAACAGGGGTGTAGCAGGAGCTTCTCTGGCCTCAAAGTCAGGAGTATGACTTCCTCTCCCAGGAAGGACAATCATAGCTAAGGCAGTAAGTGTCTGTGCTATTAAGCCTGGTGAGTTAAGAGAGCTAGTTGTTGAGGGCTGTGGGGTCCTCATCTCTGTTTCTTCTTGAATCCCACGGAGATTCCTGTTATTTATGATACTGGATGAACAGCTCTTTCCTGAAGAGGTGGGGCTACTACACTCCTTTCCTTAACTTTCTCCTTGTGCGTCTTATTAAGCCTGTGTATCAGGGAGGGGTTTAGAATTTCAGGCTTGTGTTTAAGGATGGAGGCAGGAATTTCTGCTTTCTGTTCTCTGATTTAGGCTTCTTAGTTCCCTGGGCAGCTGAGGATAGGGAACCTGAAATGACCCTACCCTAGAGCAATACTGACGAATATATTGCATATCATCCTAGAACTTGCATCTGGCGATAGATGGAGATAGAGACAGAGACCCACACTGGAGCACTGGACTGAGCTCCCAAGGTCCCAATGAGGAGCAGAAGGAGTGAGAACATGAGCAAAGATGTTGGGACCACGAGGAGTGCACCCACCCACTGAGACAGTGGAGATGATCTACTGGGAGCTCACCAAGGCCAGCTGGACTGTTACCAGAAAAAGCATGGGATAAAACTGGACTCTCGGAACATGGCGAACAATGAGGGCTGATGAGACGCCAAGGACAATGGCACGCGGTTTTGATCCTACGCAATGTGCTGGCTTGGTGGGAGCCTAGCCAGTCTGGATGTTCACCTTCCTAGATATGGATGGAGGGGGGAGGACCTAGGACGTACCACAGGGCAGGGAACCCTGACAGCTCTTTGGACTGGAAAGGGAGGGGGAGAGGAGTGGGGGGAAGGGGAGAGGGGTGGGAGGAGGGGGAGAAGAGTGGGAGGAGGGGGAGAAGAGTGGGAGGAGGGGGAGGGAAATGGGAGGCTGGTGGGAGGAGGTGGAAATTTGTTTTTTTTCTTTTCTTTATCCTCCTTTTATCAATAAAAAAAAATTAATTATGTCTCTTTTGACTGACAGCAGGTACCTCTTGACTTGCTAGCCAGAAACCAAAGAATACTGGTACCTTGAGCCTACTGAGATGAACCACAAAGCTATATAAGAGCAGTACTGTTAGGGGATGATTAAGACAAAGGTCCAACTGATCCAATAATGGGTGGAAGTCAAGCTCAAGGTCAAGGTGCCCGTAATTAAGTTAAAAAAGAATTTGAACTGTAGAGGCCAAGTGGAAATTTTAATACTTCCACAGTCCTGGTATTGTTCTCTAAGAGATCATCCGCTTCAATACTTCATGGATGTGTGGAAAGCAGTATCCAGAGCTGGAGGGGTGGGCGGCAGTGTGAAGTGCATCCTAGACCTATGGTAGGATGTGTGGGGAGAGAGGAGGCCTTCGTCTTCAGGAAGGAACTGGGCAGGGCAGGATATAAAGTCGAAGGTCCAAGGCGGATGTGGTCTAATGGGAACTAGCCTGATGCTAATAATGATACCCCAAGCCTGCTTCCAAGCATAAACTCACTGTGCCTGGGGGTGGAAGTCATTTCTAGATCCTATCTAGTGGAAAGATGGTTGTGTCACAGTCTGGGATCTCACCATATTAGGTCTTCTTCAAGGTTGAGTAACAAACTTTTGACCCTTAGCAGAGGCAGAGGCTTGGTGGAAGAACTCACCTCGTGATCAAGTCTTTCAAACAATCACTACCATGTGTCAGATCATTATGATTTTATATCCTCTTTGATATGAAGTCTTTATGTTGTGTTTTATGACACGGTTTACATCCACTTTTTATTTTCATATATTGTATGTGTCATTTTATATTCAGGAAAAATTTAATTTAAAAACAAATAAGAAAACAGCTGGGATATTACATAAAGTAGCATTGGCATGGCACACTGATACATTTCATGGGTAATAGAAACTTAAACTTTTGGGTCTAAAGCTTTTAGAGGGACATGAATATTTGGTCTCTACATGAACAGCTCAATGGACGATTAAAACCAAGCAGTGCAGTTCCCAAACTTGAATGTCACACAGACCAATGGTTATCACTTGACTTGAAATTGACTTTCAATGCTCCAAGTCAACAAACACATATAAAATCGGGCAGCACACAGGAGCAACCAGACGAGGCATTGGTAGTACTGGTGAATGACAATGGGTTCATAAAGATTAAAATGTTTAAGGTTTGAGTACTCCTTTAAAGAGCTCTTTGTAACAGAAATAACTCTGAAAAGGAACACCAAAATAATAATATATAAAAAGGAAATATTAACATATTACTTTTTAGAAAAATTTAGAAAATTTTGATTTTTTAATTATTACATATAGAAAAAATTGTGCTTCATAGAACTCGCGAGATTAGCATGGATGACATGGCTTTTTTTTTTTGTAATCAATCCATAGGTCTACTGATAATCCAATTCTGTCACGAAAGGATGAACTTGGCCTACTATTTGGGGTTCCAGTCATTCTTCCTAACATACTGCAAATGGTGCTGACCAACCATGGTGCTCTAAACCAAGCGTTCCTGAAGTCCTCTCAGCCCTGTGCTCTAGGGACAAACTAGAGAGCATCACCAAGTGATCAGAGTTGGCTACACGTGGGATTGTATCAGTCATTTTTGTTTTCCTTAGTCTTCCTCTTTCTATTTTAAGCAGCCTACCACGCTGCAATCCAGTAACATGTGAACACGATATAGAGAAAGCACTGTGGAGGAGCCTTGCTTGTGGCTTTTGGCATTGCATTATATGTGACATTGGATGGGCGACTAAGACTATAGAATGGTAGGAACACGCAGGAAGCTTCCCTGTGTGGATTCACAGGAAAGGAAGCAGCGTGGGTGAGTCAGGAAGCAGGGAGGCAACAGGAAGTAGATGACATCAGCTTCTGAGCTATGGGGAACTAGAAATCAAGAACAATGGTAAGAGTGTAGGAAGAATTTCAGTTAGCATGGGATGTGCTAACTTGCTAGCTCCGGCAAGCAACTGTGCATGAGATGTTCAACAGAGACAGAAATGGAGACTTGGGGGAGAGGAAGCAATACCTGGGGTGAAGAAGAGCGCAGGAAAGCATCTACCAGGCAGGTGTGAACTCCCAAGGTAAGTGGGGCCACGCCTGGGGACTGTGAGTGAGCATGTGCAGGAGGGAACTGGTCTGCAGAGCGGATGCCGAACTGATGGAGATGTGAGGTTTACTTACAGGTTAAGTAAGCGGAAGATGAGCTGGACCGAAGTTGCTTGGGAAATACCTGGTTGCAGAGATTTATAAAGTGCAAAATAGGGTTAGAGTCTTGAGTGAAGGTGGGGTGAATAAAATAGGAAGACAGTCGATTCAATGGCTTTGGCCACACTGGGACCACTGGTTATTATGGCTCAAACCCGGGACAAAAGGCTGAGGTACCTACTTAACATATCAAAGGGGACCTGACCTCCAGGTTCTCCCTGCATCCCTGGATCCCTCCCTGGTACAGGTTATGACTGGCATGCCTTGCCTTCTACCCTGAACTCTCCTGCCCAGGGACTGGGCTACCCATCCCCCGGAGGGTCTTCCTTCTATAATCCAGATATTTTGATTACCGGTTTCTTTTGGACCTTGAGCCTCCTGGCTGCTGCATCTGGTTCCCCTTCCCCTCTCCCACAAGGCCTGGGTCAGTCTAGTCTTGTCTACCCTGGATTCTCCCAGCTGTCTGTATAAACTTTCTCCTCCACCATCCCTAGGAGCAGTTGTGTCCTCTCCTCTCCTCTTTGTTTCTGTTTTTAGCACTGGTCATCATGGGACGAAAGCGTTAGGTATCTCTGCACTTCCCCCTCACACAGACTTCCTCCAGATCTCACTTCCTATTATATACCCCCGAAGGAGCAAAGCCACGATCACCACCACAGTGCTCCATCCTCGGACTTCTCTGGCTGAGCATCAACAAGGCGCCGATTTCCCGTCTTTAACTGTCTTTATCTTGGCTTGAGGTGAAAGCTAATGTTACACCCTGCTTATCTATGAACTCCCCCATTGCTCTTCCTGCCACCTCTAGCCTACATCTCCTCTTCGCTTGCTTTCCCATAACTGAAAAAGTTGGGCCAAATGTTATGCATGTTTTTTTCCCCTCTCACTTTGTATTTTTCTCTGACACAGTTTTAAACAGCTAATGATTTCCACATTAACACCTATAATGCTAATTTTTGAGTAATATATTCAGCCGCTACTAGACTTTTTGCTTGGCTGTCTTTTTTTTATTGTTTTCATTGAGCTATATATTTTCTCTGCTCCTTTCCCTTCCTCTTCCCTCCCTTTCTACCTTCTCCCATGATCCCCATGCTCCCAATTTACTCGGGAGATCTTGTCTTTTTCTACTTCCCATGTAGATTTGATCCATGTATGTCTCTCTTAGGGTCGTCATTGTTGTCTAGGTTCTCTGGGGTTGTAAATTGTAGGCTAGTTTTTCTTTGCTTTATGTCTAAAAGCCACGTATGAGTGAGATTATATTATATTTGTCTTTCTGGGTCTGGGTTACCTCACTCAATATGATGTTTTCTAGATCCATCCATTTGCCTGCAAATTGCAAGATATCATTATTTTTTTCTGCTATGTAGTACACCATTGTGTAAATGTACCACATTTTCTTTATCCATTCTTTTGTCGAGGACGATTTAGGTTGTTTCCAGGTTCTGGGTATTACAAATAATGCTGCTATGAACATAGTCGAGCACATTTCCTTGTGGTATGATTGTTGCTTGGATGTCTTAAATGTTTCAGTTCAACAGTGCTCAAGCCAAATTCAGATTATCCTCCCCACCAGTTACAGACAAACCAGACCCTCTTCCCCATTCCATAGCACCAAGCATGCCCATCCTTTCTGTTGTTAAAGGAACACAGGAATCCATCCTTATCACCCTCCTTTTCTCTGCCATCAGCTTAATCAGAAAGTCCTGCTGCTTTTACTTCCCTAGTACCCTTTTCCACACTCTGCTACCGCTATCTCCATTCAAGACTCACTCACTTATTACCATCCCCACAACAATTGATTTTTATCAGTCATTTTATTATTTCCAACAACACCCTCCAAGCTCTTTGATGCATTTTCCACTGAGTAATGAGGTCTGCAGCCCATTTCTCTCTAATCTCAGAGATTGCAAGTGTGCTGGCCAAAGAAGCACTATTGTAGTAGCCCCGTGTGTCTTTGGAGCAAGGTCACAAAGTCTGGTTTGGTTTGCTGGACTACACACATGGGGATCATGACAACCCAGTTACATAGAGGAACAACATGGAGACAACCAAGGTTGTAGTTATAGCCAATGGGGTTACAAGACACAAACAGAGAGCGAGAAAGTCATTCTACCCTTTAATCAGCCATTCACTCTTGGTTTTTAATTCATCCCAGCTAAAGCTCCAAACCTTAGGCAGTGGCCCTAAGACATTCATATTCTTTTTCTATATTCTCACCCTAAATGCCTGTCTACATCCCAGGAAGTTTTAATCCTTTGGCACAATGCAAAACATTACTTTAATCTGGTGAATTTGGGGGATGATTTGGTATGCAGCAATAGCAACTGACACATGGATATAGCTCATTTGTCTTTACATATTTTTAACCCACAGGAGCAACTTTTCTACTTAAAACTGCTGAGTACATCTCAGTGCTCTTGACTAAGGATCTGAATTGTCCTCCCCCCCCCCCCCGCCCTTTTGACTTTTTGAGACTTATGTAGCCTAGCTCTATAGTCCAGCTGCCTTGAATTCACAGAGATCTGCCTGTCTCTGCTTCCTGGCTGTGGAGATTGAAGGTGTGCGCCACCACCACTTGGCAGAATCAGAATTCTTAATGTGACCCGGAGGATGCTCAGATGTGTCTCTACCCTTGGCTGGCAGCCCCCATCCTTTACCCTGTCCTCCAACAACTCTGGCTTCCTTCCAGGTCTCTGAATCGACTCCGCTCTTTCCTGCCATAACGATTTCTTTGTGAGCCGCTTTCCTCATGGCCCTGTGCTCACCTTTCATGACAGTCCAACAGACCAGTCAGGCTTCCTCGCTGTGGCCAGTTTGACGACACACTCACGGTCACATTTCCCTACCGTCTTCCTTCGTAGTCCCCTGTGCATTTCCAGAGTGACTCTTGGCACTGTGACAGGGATTTTATACTTCTCTCTGAAGGTTTCAACAGACACAGAATGACTTGTGTTCAACATTTGTAGTCTTAATCTAGTGAAAGGATATACAATGGATTGAATTAAGAATCATACATACACCTTTACATGTCGGGGCTTCTTGTTACTCAGCATTCTGTTTCTGTCACAAATACTTGGACCCCCAGTTTCTAAGGAAGAAAGATCCATTACCGCCCAAGGATTTGAGCTGTAACTGCTTTGTGCTATTGCTTTTGGGCTGTGGTTAGGGAGAACATGGTGGTGGGGAGTATGCTGGAGAAGAAGATGTTAAAGTCATGGTGGTTGGTGTTTCCTAGCGAGATAGAACCATCAGAAACGATATAGATGATAAAGAAGATGGATCCGATTGGCTTATGTGGTACCCTGAGTAGTCTTATGATGACTGTCTATAGTCTGGAGAGGTGAGGTACTCAGGAACCCGCAAGGATGGCTGACTCAGCAGTGCTGATCTGGGCCGAAGACCTAGAAGAGCAGTTCTCAACCTTCCTAATGCTGCCACTTTTGTGTTGACCCCCCAATCACAAAATGATCTCATCGCTACTTCATAACTGTAATGTTGCTGTTATGAATCATAATGTAAATATCTGCTATGAAGAATGTCTGTCTGTGACTCCAGTGGGAGGGGGTCACAGGTTGGGAACCACTGACCTGGAGGATTTCTGGAGAGCCGATGGTTTCCTGTCTCGATTGGGAGACTGAAGAAGCCGGCAAAGAATGGCAAGAGCATGGACTGAGTCATGAGAAGCAAAGTGAGTTCGTTTCTCAGACCTCTGCGTATCTGTTGGGAGCTGCTGCCCATTTGAGGAAGGGTCTTCTCTTTCCAGCTAACTTTTCCAGGAAATACCATCCCAGATACCATACCCAGTTAAACAACAACTAAAATTAACCACTGCCAGTCCACCCCCATGTCAGCTTGGCACTCAACAGCATTTCCATATGTTTTACTTAATTTCCAAATGAAAAAAATAATGAGGTCATAATTCTGCCTAATATAACAATACTGCTTGTAACCTCCCCGCATAAGTATGATTCCTCTTCCAAAACAGATGGCAAAGTCTCTTTTAAAAATATTTATTTTTTTGTGTATATTATGTGCCTGTGTGTATTGCGGGTGCACTGCCTGTGTACAGGAGCCCATGGAGGTCAGAAGAGGCATCGGATCCCCCCAAACTGGAGCTGCAGCTTGCAGTGAATAGTAGATACCGGAAACTGAACTTGGGTCCTCTGCAAGAGCAGAGAGCATTGTTAACCACTGAGCTATCTCTCTGGTCCAGACCGCGCTTGAGGAAATAGATTCGTAACAGTTCACTACTGATATCTCCATTGATGCCACATTACATGATGAAGAAATAGAGGAAAGAAAACACATTTGCTTAATGTATGTGTGCAAAAGCACAGACACAAAAAAATGGTGATTACAAATATACCTTCCTGTAATTGATCATCTAGCTTTAGCTGGTATTTATAACACCCTCGACTGCCCAGTTTGTATCTCTTCCACCCCTGCCAGCACCTGAGCAGGTCTTGGTTCTCCACCTTGGTGACTCACACACTCATTCCTGAGGGGTCTAGCACATTTATCATCCTGCCTGGATTGGGTTGTTGCAGTTTCCCATGGATCTTAATCCCAGGGCATGGCCAAACCCAGAGGAATCTGTTACACTCCAGACATTCTTCTGGGGAGAAGCAGTCCACTTTCCCTGTGGTAGCTTGAATCAGTCATTCCTGGTAACAATGTAACTCCTTTCTTCACTGGTTGACTCTTGGGTATCCAGAACCTGAAGTCACTAGAGGAAGTCTGAAGTCGACTTTCAGTTCAATGGGATACTTTTTGTGTCCTTGACAGAAGCTCCCGTTTGGAATAAAAACACATAGGCCAGCAAAGCATATAGTATTGGGAACAGGATGCCAAACTGTTGCTCATGGGTCACCATGGGTTGTGGCGAGTTGTGCATTTTCATTTCCACTCCTGGCTGTAGGACAAACTGTACCATACGTAGGATGCTGATGTGGAATACCCATAGCTTTTTGGAGACTCTGCCGCAGGCCTCCAGGCTTTTGCCATACGTGAGTGCTGTAATGATATCTTTAAAAGTCCCTGTCACCATTCTTTCAGACAAGCTGCTCTGGGATGGCCAGTGGAGTCTGTGAGCGTGGTCCCACGGCTGCACTTCTTTGTCCATGAAACAATTTCTTTTTTCAGGAGCAATGCTGTGTGGGATAGCAGGATGGGGGATAAGGCGTTCTGTTAGGTCCACGGATGCCTGCTTTGGCTGAAGCATTACACACAGAAAGGGAAGAGCCAGACCCAGAATAAGTGCACCAGCGAGAACAAAATATTATAGTTTCCTTGACGGAAGTGGGCCAAATTAGTTAACCCGACACCAGGTTTCTGACTAAGCACTGTGTGAAATGGTGCCATATTGGCAGCTAAGTATTGGTAGCTTAGCTGCTGTTGGTAGATCTGGCCCTCGGCCATAGCCGTAGCCTGGTCAGCCTCCGTGAGTGGGAGACCATGTTGTTGGTTCTATGCACAACCTCCACCCTTGCTACCATGGCTGTTTTGTTTATAGGTCCACCTGGAAATGACAGGGAATGAGGTTGATAGCATTTATAAGAAACACCGGTAACTTTATATCCTTTGGCGATTTGGAGAGCTCTACCTTCGTGGCTTTCCTCCGAATATCTTTCTCATCAATTTTCCAGTCATTCTTATAAGCCGCAGACCAACTGGTTACAGCTCATGAGTCAGTATGTAATCACACATCTGGCCATTTTCCTGGGAAACGAAGTAAGGAATGGGTTGTATATCAGGATCCCACAGATGCCTCGGGGGCATGTACACCATGATAAAACTTCCTCCTTCCAGTGCACACATTTTAAAGGGTTCCACTGTCTCCTTATAATGTTGTCAGCCAACAGTGACCAAACCTTTAACACATGGATCTCTGGGGGACTGTTATCTAACAATAGTAGGTGTTTATTGGTTTGTTTATTTGATTGACATCTGTTTCCCATAATAGACAGTCAATATCTCTAGGGAAGAGGCCACAGCTATTTCTGGGTTGTTCCCAGTAATGTTCTTGTTGTAGTCCATGTTACACAAAACTGAGACTGCATTTACAGGGGTAAACAAGCCTTAGCAGTCAACTGGAAAGGCCCTTACAAGAATTTCTTAACTAATGGACTATATTTAGTAGCTTGAGGAATGGGGAAGACAGAAAGATGAGGCAGCTATAAATATCCACTTGAGGAAATTACTGTCATGGAGTAATAAGAGATAGTATTAAATACCTCCCTGGGCTATCTAAGGTTCTGTTCTGATAGTCACTTTGATGGGGACTTCCACTCTTTAGCTTGTTCTTCAAACCCCAATGGGACAAGTACTGGTATAAGTCTTATTTTTCAAATGAAAGAAGAGAGGCTTATAGAGAACAGATAACTAGACCAGGGTTCTATAGTTACCAAGTGACTGGGCAAGACTCGAACCACGGATTTTTATTGAAGCAACTGGGACGGAAACATGATAATGTTTTCCATACACAATATTTCAGGGAGAGGAAAAGTAGGAAGTAAAGCAGGTTGGGTCATTTTTTCAGCTCTTACAGCTTTACCTATTTGTATATAGCAATAATCTTGCGAATACTGTGATTCGGATAAAGCCCTCAGCACCTACAGGAGAGCAGCTGATACTAGAGCAGGACCTTTACTGTAACTATTTGGAAAACCGAGTAGGGGCACTCACAGGGTGGGATAAAGGACAACAGGGCAGAACACTCCAGACCTCAGTACAGACATGGCAAAGAGCGTCCAGAGGACCACGAGGAGCGACAGAGATAATGCAATCAGGAGACAAAAAGTTGTATACACGTGCTTTAATTCTGCTGATGGTTTAAAGAAATGACAGTGAAGGTTCATGGAAGGCGTCCAACGAAAACGGAAATAAATAAACCCCAAAAGTAAATGAAAATTTGCCTAACTAAAAAATACAGTATCTGTCATGAAAAAGTGCCTAGGTTAAGGGAGCAGCAGTGGAAGTACACAGACGAAAAATACCAAGGGACCGGAAGACAGCGTAAGAGAAACAACAGTTAGATTACGCGGCAGAAAAAGACCAGGGGTCTCGAGAAACCTTAGTAGAGAGCAGGGAGGAAGGCTGAAGAACTGAAACTATATACTCAGGGATTTATGACACAGTACAGAGCAGTGTCTGGAGGCCTGAGCCTCAGCGATGAGAACAAAGCGCCTTATACAAAAGGAGAGACAAGTAAAGAGGCCTCTGAGTTGAAAAGCACAGGGAAATGTGGGTTTGTTTCAGCCCCACACTAGCAGATGCAGGCTGGTCTGCCCAAGAGTAGGGATGACCTGACTCTTGAGCGTGATGGAAGAAAGGCAGAGTCAGGGTGGATGAGGATCCCATCTAGAGGAAAAACAAGGGAGAGTCAGATGTGGTGGCTGGCGATGGGGATAACTGGGGCAATGCAATTGGGTAGAGGCGCTGAGAGGCAAGCAAGGCAAGTGCATCAGCCCCTGCCTTCCTGTAGAGGCTCTGGGGACCCACCTCGACACAGGTATTCTGAGAAATTCTAAAACCGGTTGCCACAAAGTAGATAAGCCCTGGAGGGGATGCCAGGATCCTAGGGAGACTTTATTTCATCAAAGAAGTTCCCACAGTCCCTTCCGGTTTACCTCTGCTCAGATGAGATGCCTTCAAAAAGTGGAGAGTACGCAGCTCCTGTGATCACTGATGCCAGAAACCGAGATCTGTGGTGTGTCTGACTCCTCTCTGGTCCGGAACCCTCATATACGCCTTTCCAAGAAGGGAAGAGGATTCTGCTCGCCAGTGGGCAGCCATGGGCTGAGGCCTTTGGGGTTTCTGAAGAAACTTGGTTTAGCTCTGTGTTTCCTTCAAAGAAACATGGGGGCTGGGAAGTCTGAAGCCTCCAGTGGCTACATTTTGCTTTTGCCATACTGGGATGTGAATGAGAACGGATTCTGATATCACAATGCCTAGTGCCATTTGTCCCGGGACTTACTTCCATGTTTGAGGAGCTGGTGAGATTCCTAGGTTATTTCGAATCGTATTACATGACAGAGGGAGGCACAGCCTGTGCTCTGTGCGGGATGAGGCACTGTTGTCTCGAACAGGAAAAGGTTGTTCTGACTAAAGCTCACCTTCTGCACCCATTTGTTAAAAGACCAGTATCATTCTTCAGTTTTGATTTCTTTCAAAGCATATTCATGTCAGTGAGGTAGTAGCCACACCTACGGCCCTACAATTCCAGTTTTACAAGGTGATCTTTGTACAGGATGTCAACGCATCTTCCTCCGTACTCTTGTAGGCACCTCCCTCATATTTATATTGCAGATCCAGATTTGGAAAAATCACTTTGCTAAGTAGCAGAATTAGGGCTGCAGGCCCAGCCTTCTCTTCTGCTCAAGAGTAGGGATGACCTGACCCTTGAGCGTGATGGAAGAAAGCACCAAGTCTTATCGGTATCTTCTATTTTCTAGGATTTGATTACTTACTTGGTAAAACTTCTCCATGCGCATTCTTTGTCATCCTGCTTTAGGGAACACCATCTCTAACCCACCCGGCATTTTTTTTTTTTTTTGCTCCGTGGAGATCATAATCTCAAGTATTATTCTGTATCTCATGTGCCCAGCTAGATTTGTAGTACAGGTCTAAATTCATGTTGAGAAAGATGATTTTGTTTTTGTTGAGGGAAAGTGTGACGGAGAGCAATGACAGCCGTTTTAATCAACTTTGAAAAAATGAGATAAGGGGTTGAAGAAAGGGAACCAAGTGTTTGCAGCTGGAGAGTGGGAGTGTGTGTGGGGGTGATAACAGCTATCTAGGGGGGAAGGAGAAAAAGATACAGTGGGGGAGGAGGCGAGAGCAGGCATGGGAGTCGAGGCGAGCTGTGGATGGAAGCCATCCTGCAGAGCGGCGTCAGGTACAGCAATCCCCAGGCTTCAGCGCACAGCTGCACAGCTTTAGAGCTGCAGGATTCTAAGTCAGCCAATGACTTCTTAGGGGAAGTAGTCCTGTGGTGTATGCTGCATGGGAAGTGCAACGCGATATCATCAGGGAGAGGCACTTCCTGTCCACAGAAGCGGCAAGCTTTTCCCTTGGAGGGTTAAGTATGAAAACAGACCCCCGTTGCTGGCTACAAAGTGTCTCTGCTCTAATATACGGTGCATGCCCCCTCCCCAGGTCAAAGGCTTCACAGGAGCTGAGTGACTGATGGTCAGAGCGGAAGGGCGGGCTGAGCCGTGGCCAGTTAGGTTTGTCTCTGTCTTCACAGTGTTGGGAAGTGGGGAGCAGACAGACCAACCCTGTGCTTATCCACTGGCTCAATAAGATCAGCTTTCAGTTCCTTTGAGGGCTGCAGAGATGGTTCACAGGTTAAGAGCACTGGGTCCTCTCCCAGAGGATCTCGGTTCTATCCCCAGTATCCACATATTTGTCCACAACTAACTGTAGGCTCCAATGGAGTTTGCACCCTCTTCTGATTTCTGAGAGTTACTGCACACATGTGGTGCACATTCATACATACACAGGCACACAACACACATACACACAAAGATATAAAGAAATACATAAAAATACAAAAAAAATTGTAAGTTCCTTTAGGACAGACCTAGAGGTAGAAACATGGATTTGTCTTAGTTTCAACATTAATATTCTATTTTTCAAAAATTAAGGCTTTTTTTTGCTTTTTTTTGTTTTTGCTTGTTCTTTTTGAAATGAAGTTAAATTTTTAAGCAGAAAGTCAGATTAAAATACTCTTGCAGCCAGGCAGTGGTGGTGCACACTTTTAATCCCAGGCAGATCTCTGTGAGTTCAAGGCCAGCCTGCTCTACGGAGCAAGTTCTAGGACAGCCAGGACTGTTACCCAGAGAAACTCTGGTTTGAAAAACAAACAAACAAACAACAATTATATGTGGCAATATAATAATAATAATATGGCAATTATAAGTCTATCACATTTAAAAACATAACACATGACTATCTCAATTACAAATTTATCAGGCCAAACATCTCTAAGTAATTTAAACACTAATTATTAATTTAATGTATCTAAGTTTCCTTCTTAAGTACTTCGACCAAGACCCTCCCAGGTAATAGATTAATTCTCACGAAGTTACTTTTTCTTAGGAATTTCAATGTTACAAATAGGTTTAGAAATTGTATATAAATTTAGTAAGGCTTTTACTTAAAATTGCAAATCTAATTATGTGTTAAAAGGGGGCAATTTGAAGGGGCCAGGAATGGATTTTTCTTGATTTGTTTTTGTTGTTGTTGTTACAAAACAGGGTCATTCTGGGGTTGTGAGCTGGTTCACCTGTTGCTTTTCTAGCACTGGGTCTAAGGTTGAGCCCCGCTCCACATGGGGTAGCTCATAAGCTCCTGTAACTCCACTTCCATGAGGAATTCAACGCCCTCTCTGGCCTCTGAAGGTCCCTCCTCATGGTGCATCTAAACTCATGCAGATTCACGCACATGAATAAAAATGAAACCAGTTAAAAAAAAATAACAAGATAACTTTATTGACAAACTGTAAAAAGCATGCATGGTAGTTTCCCATGCTGGTTATTTAAGCACATTTTCAGACTTTGTTAATGAATCCTTTTGAAATCTACCCAATGTCTGGAGTTAGCAAAGCCCCCGCTACTGCGTTAGGATACTGACTACTATCTTATAGGTATTCACCAAATCTCTTGAACGCCACATGACCTTAGGATCATGATGTCAGCACAGAACAAGCAAAACGAGGGTGCAGACCACCTCTCTGCATGCCTTGGGTGTTAGAAACAGAAGCAGCATGGCCTAAAAGGCTGTCTTGCAACGTTTCCACAAAAACCAAGTGCTCACAAAGATATCTTGTGTCTGTCCTGGAGGAACTTGCCTGTAACCTCAGCACCCAGGAAGCTGAGGAAGGTGGTTCTTGAATTTGAAGACTGAAGTACATAGCAAAAGCCATCTCTAACAAAGCAAAACAAAACAAAACGATAACAAACTCTCAGAGTAGTTGGAAAGGAGAATGAGACACTATGGAATAGCTCCTTCTTTCCCTCTCCTAAGTCCCAATTATGTCCTTTCCTCTAACACACAGAAAGAGGCAGAAGAGTCTAGACAGTTGCTAGGGAAACGACTTCACATTGTCAGTCCTGATCAGCAACTTCCAGTCACTGTGCATACGTGATGCCTTGTGCATCAGTGTGGACTGAGAGAGCCCAAAGCAATTGGCTGAAACAAGATTTCAGTCTAACTTTTGTCTCTCAGATAAGACCGCCTGGGTAGGCGATTGCTTGTAGAACCGTAGGTGGAGCCGGATCATGAAGGCACTTGGACTTCCAGTTCCTGCTAACTCATTGCTCCTCATCCCTTTGATCTGTGGCCCTTATTATTGTGGTTGAAACTGGCCTGGAAAAGTCAGTATGTAACAGAATTCAGTTCAAGATTTGATTCTTGTGTAGCTCCCTGACTAGGACAGAGATCTTGCCTGCTGGATGAGAAGTTACCCTATGCCTAGCCAGAGTTACAATTCATGTACTATTGTGGCCCCTGTATACCAGGGGATCTTTTCCTTAAAACAACCAACTGCAATTCTACCACTAACCGCCTGTTCAACTTTCATGCATTCATTGTTTCTGCATCTCCTTGAGTACCATAAAAGAGCAAAGACCAACTTTGGATCGTGGTTCAAGGGTTTAGTACATGGATGTTTGGACCCACGTACTTGGGCAGAAAATCATGGTGACCAGGGTATGTGGCAGAGATGCTACCTTGCTTCATTGTAGGACACAGATAGAGGGGGGCACAGGAAAGGGCTCAGGCAAGAAGTAGCTGCAAAGACATACCCCAAGGATCTACTTCCACCAAAGACACTCTATGTGCGTTTTTACCATCTTCCCAATAAGGCCACCATACTACGAATGGACCCAGGAATTAATTATCAATGAGCCCGGAGCCCTTCTCATTTTGCTATTGCTGGGAAGGCCATCACAAATACAGCCAGAGCTGAGCTTCTCTGATCTGGGCATTTCTTAGTAATCCAATCAAGTTGACAACCAAGATCAAAACTGCGTATTTTTCAACGTTCCTTTTTTGTCTTCTCTGGAGGAACACTAGGTAGTCACTACCTTGATTCTATAATCTATGTTTTGGAATGCTTAGCATACAGACATTTGGAATTAATTTCTTAAATTAAGGGATCTGTTATTGCCCAACATTGCTAGTGTTTGTCACAGTGCATTGTATTCATGCCACTCAAAAACATGTATCTTCCTGCAGGTAAGGTACCCAAGGCTTATTTAGAATTCATGTGATTTTCCCAAAGGCTGGACAGAAGTCTTCTGGGTGAAATAGTGTTTCTAGGAGGGAAATGAACAACTTTTTGTAAAGGTCTCTTCTTATTTCTGGACTGTGTCTGAGTTTCTCATGAATCAGCTGTGTGGCTTTGGGCATGCCCCATCCCACTGTCTTAGGAATCCGAGTCTGTGTCTGTGGCTTGAAGGCATTAGGGATGGATGTTTTCAAGTCAATCCTTCCTTTCCTGTTTGCCCTTTAGTTCCCTCCACTTTGACTTCTGCCACAAACGGTGCCCTAACCGATCTAACCCTCCTTACCAGCTACCAAGAATCTTATCTTATCTGGAACATATCAGCTGAGACGGAGTTTCGGTAAACTGCTGTCTGCTGCTGGCCTTTGACCTCACGAGACAGGAGGTGTGTTGGATGCAGAGACACTGTCAGTGGGGGCTTCTAGGCTCAGGGGCAGGGGCACAGTGACGGAACCTCAGAAATCCTCTTTAATTCTCCTTCTAACTGAGTAAAGGACCTGGGAAATTAGTTCATTTGCTCAGAAGCTGGACATGCAGTCCTTCTGGTTTTTATCAGTTAGATAAAAATATGTAGTTTTATCATGTTTTAATCAGGTAGATAAAAATATGTAGTAAAAAAAATCTAAAATGCATTTTCATTATGAGGGTTCAGAATATATAGAATATTTATGTGTATTTTTGCCATTTATGATTTTTTATTTGGTATATTGTAATTTTTTTATCAACACTTTTTTTATTGGCTGACAAAAATCTCTTAAATTGTTAGGGATATTAAAAGTCGGCCCAAGTCAGGAACTCCTCCCCAGCTTTTATATGTGCTTCAATTCATATAAGAATTTAAGTCATTCCAAGAGGGAGGTTTCTATTAGTAAAATCTTTATTAACACATAGAATTTAAAACTATTACATGTAAAAACAAAATACTTTCTTGGATGATTTCTTGTTTATTTTATCGCATTTCTTCTAGTCTAGGTGCCTGTTGCCACAAAGACAGGAATTATTTGTTATTCGGGCACTTGACTCAGAATGCAAAACGTACCTTGCAAATGTGTCTCACGCAGAAACAGTAAACACTATCATCGTGGTAGCGAGCTCAGAGGTGAAGCAAGCAGGAGGGCCAGAGTTAGCCACCTAGAAATCTGCAAGTGGTCACTCACATTTGTCGCCAGAAGATTCCTGGCTTCACTGGCCAGTCTGTCTTAGCGTACTTGGCCAGTTCCAGGCCACAGAGAGACCTGGTCTCAAAACAAAGGTGGGCAATGTCCTGAGGGGCAACATCTGAAGTTGACCTCTGGCCTCTTCTGGCCTCCATAAACACACACACACACACACACACACACACACACACACACGTACACACACACGCACGACACCCATGCGTATGCACGCGTGCACACACACACACTTAATAGTATAAAGAGCTTGCAGGGAGCAAATGTGCTATTTCTATGTTGCACACCCTGATTAAATAATCGGGATGAGCATCATAGCTGAACTTTGCAGATGGAGGTTTGACCCACCTGGGATGCAGACTGCTGGCAATGGACAATCAGGCTCTAAGTTACACACGGAGAAACTGGAGATCACATCTGTGGAATTCTCTTACATGGTTGTAAGATGTTGCCAGGGGAAGCATTTCTGTCTAATAAAAGAATAGACATTTAAATGTATATGGAGGCACGCATTATGCCATAGTTCTTCTCCATGTCTCCTTAAAAATCCAGACTCATTGAATTATGGTAAATGCTACTGAGGAAAAAGATTGACCAGAAATAAGGTACACGCCCCATGACTCCATCCCTCAAGAAGAAGAGCTAGGTTAACCAGTCCCTGGAATTCTTTGTGTTTTTCTGGAGCACGGCTTTCTATTCACCTTGAAATCCTGGAGCCAAATTTAGAATCTTTTCAGTAATGAGTCTCATTGAGCCCGTCTTAAAAATCTTTCTTCTCTCTCTCCCTCTTTCTGTCTGTCTCTCTATCTCTGTCGGTATCGGTCTCTATTTCTGTCTCTGTCTCTGTTTCTGTCTGTGTCTGTCTGTCTGTCTCTGTCTCCCTCCCTCCCTCTCTCTGATTTTAGGACATTTGGTCTTAAGTCACTTGTTAACTCTGTGCAGTTGGTTTGCAGGGAAGCATCCTTGTTTTAGATTCTGGGAACCCAGAGCAGAGTCTTATCAATGCAGCAAGCACCCTGCTGCCGATCCTCTTTCTCCCCAGACCCTAGACTCGAGAAGTGTTGACTGTGGGCTTCTTCTGTGTTCTAGATTCTGCCTTAACACTGTAATAGTGATCTGTTTTTCCACACCGGGAATTGGAAGTGATCATCATTGCTATTCTACGGAACTAATATAGAGATGGGGGTGTTACTGCAAATGCTGACAAATTGATGTATAAACACATTTGCTGGAATATACGTTTATATGCTGAATATTCCTTTTTCGGACATAGTAAATCCAGTTAGAAGTGATCATCATTTCCATCCTACAGAACTAATATAGAGATGCTGGTGTTACCACAAATATTGACAAATTGATGCATAAACGCATTTGCTAGAATATATATTTATATGCTAAGCCTTCCAGTTTTGGAAATAGCAAATCCGGAGTAGTGAAATGAAGAGAAAAACAAACCCTCTATCTTATCCTTGTAGATGGACATCGCCATGAATTTGGGATTCTTGGGCTTTAGACATTTTCTACCATGTACACACATATGCACATATGTATGAATGCGCTGTACATATGCATTTGTTGACCTGTGTATGTATTGTATGCATTAAAGTCATAGCACATGATACCTTTTAAAAATATTTGCAGGTTATACAGCTTTATTGAGCTATAACTGACATGATAAATTGCGCATTCTGAGGTTGTACAATCTGGCAAGTTTAGACACAGACATACACGATTGTGAAACTATCACCATGATGGAGATAGTGAACACATGGGTTACTGATGTTTCCACATACTTTTGTGAAATCCTTCCCTCTTGTCTCCCACTGAGATCACCTACACTTCTCAAAAAGTTAGTAGGGATCTTCCAGAACTTTATATAAGGGGACCACACTAGCATGTCCTATTGAGGTACACATATTCATGTGTCTGTTTCCTGTACTGTCTGAGATAGTCTCTTTCGAACATCTTTAGGAACTGGATATTGTTAATGCTTTTCCTCCTGGCATGGGATGTTTGTGTCTTCTTCCTTATTTCTCTGAGATCACCAGAGGGAGACAGATCAACTTTAGTGATCTCAACCAACCAGTTTTTGGCACCATTGATTTTTTTTTATGATTGTCTTCTTGTGTTCTGTTTCATTTTCTTCTGTATTAATGCTATTTCTTTTCTTCTGAGGTTTTTGAAATTCCTTTATTCACATTTTTTCTTAGTTTCTTAGGTGGTAATCAATGTCCTTCATCTGCATCCCTAATTCTCTTCCTATCCCAGCAGCCAGCTCTGTGAGTTCCCCTCTTCCTTGCATCTTATCATTTTTGATACATGTGGGATTCCCCTCTGTATGCTGTGATTACCATTGATTAATAAAGAAACTGCTTGGTGGGCCTATAGCAGAGCAGAACAAAGCTAGGCGGGGAAAACTAAGTTGAATGCTGGGAGAAAGAAGGCGGATTCAAGAGACGCCATGTAACCCCCAAAGGGGAAATACATCAGCTGTCAGCTGGAACCTTGCTGGTAGGCCACAAACCTCATGGTAAAATATAAAATAATGAAAATGGGTTAATTCTAGATATAACAGCTAGCTAACAATATGCTTAACTATTGGCCAAACAGTGTTGCAAATATAGTTTCTGTGTGGTTATTTTTGGGCTGAGCAGCCGGGAACAAACAAGCAGCCTTGTACAACAAACCTGAAATGTATCTTCATTCTCTTCCTCATATTGCATATTGGCTATTGGCTAAAGCTATATTAGTTAGTCTCTAAATATTTCCATTTGTATATATATTTCTGTTATTTATTTTATAACTTAATTTGATATTGCCATGTGATTTTTTTTTACTAATTTGCTAACGGTATGTATTTAACTTATGCATATTTCTGTTTGTTTACACCTTTATGCCGTTGATTTTATGACTGAATTTGACTCTTGTCACGTGACATCCTCTGTAATTATTGGATGGGGAATTCTGTGTCTATTTTGTTCTATCAGTGTCAGTTATGTGACCGTGGTGACAGTGTTTTTAAATCTTCAATATCCATACTTATTTTCTATCTAGTCTACAGTTATTGAAAGAAGAATGTTAAAATGTCTGGCTGTGATTCAAGATTCTTGTATCTTCCTTTGTATTTTCAAGTTTTCTACTCCTGCTTCAAAGCTCTGAGATTAGGACCGAAATAAGTATGTTTATTATTGTCTTAGGTAGATTGACTTTTTATCACTCTTCAGTGGCTCTTTATTCCAGTACACACACACACACACACACACACACACACACACACACACACACACACACACACTCTACTTTGAGGAAAATAAATACAGTATCCAAGTGTGAGGGTTCAAACTTGCAATCCCAGCACAAGGAGGAATCCTGCAGGCAGTTGGGGACACATGATACAATATTTCTTTCCAAGATGAAATGAATTTGTTTCTGTCAGAGATCTCGAACAGACTTAACAAGAGCACACTTTATCTTATCGGGCCAGATAAACTTTGAAGAGTGGTGGAAGGACGGCTGAGGGCGGAAGCTTCCTCTGATAGTAGAAGCCCCAGTGCTACTGGCTTCCTGATGCCATAGACGTCACAAGGCCCTCTGAGCAGGAGTGAAAGATGGGCTTTTGACCTCATTGTTAGAGGACTAGAGTGGGGAAAAAGAGGAAGAAAGGAATAGGAATCTTGTCATTTTATTCTAGCAGGTACCCTTGGCTCCTACATCCTTGGAGATCCACAAGGAAACCAGCTATGGATTTCCCTGGAAACAAGGATTAATTGCCTATTACAGCAGAGTAGACAATTTTTAAAATTGAGTGGCTTGTGCAGCAACATTCGTATCTCACACAGTTCCTAAGAGTCTGGAATCAGAGTGAATCGGGTGATGTTTCGGCTTCAGGGTCCGTCTCAGAGGACTTGAGTGGACCTGAGAATTCACATCTGTGCTCACAGAGCAGCTTGTAGTTCAGAAGCTCTTAGATCTGTCTACCCAAGTACTCCACTGAGGTGTCCAAGACTGTCACTCTCTGAGAGTGAGTAAGCCCAGAGGAGAGAGACCAGATGGTGTTGTGTGATTGTCACAACCCAGCTTTGCGGTGGTCAAGCATTTCAGTGTGTGTTGGTCACGCTGACCTGCTCTGGTACAGTATGGGGAGGCGACTAGAAAGAATAAGCAGGAGAATTCCTCTTGAACCATCTTAGAGGCTTGCAATTAAAGGCCTTTTCCTGGAGAGCTCACACTGAACTTCCCAGGGCTCCTTCTTTTGCTTAATCTAAGAATAGGAAGAGACAAGAATCTTACTAAAATTTAAAAAATCTTATTAAATTTCTTGTAAGTTTCATAAAAGCCATTAAACCTGAATAGGTCTGTATGCCTCCCTCCCCTCCCCTCCCCTCCTCTCTCCTCCCCTCCTCCCCTCTCCTGCCCTCTTCTCTCTCTCTCTCTCTCTCTCTCTCTCTCTCTCTCTCTCTCTCTCCCCATCTCTGGCTTTCCTTGAGACAGAGAATGTAAAAATCAGAAATTTCAGATGGAGATCCTGTTTTTCCCAAGTGGGCATGCCCACTGAGCATGATCCCTATCCCACAAGCCTACAAGAAGAGCCTCTGCGCACTCTCACTCAGCAGGACTTTCTCTCAACTTCGGAGCAGGAGTAAGAGCAAAGGGTGGAGCCCTAGACATCTTGCCTGATTGTCAGTTTTAGCTCTTTGAAGATCAAGTTAGCATCTAGAGCTCATTAAATCAAGGAAGGACTTCCATCAAAGGCAAGGAAAGCCAGGTCAAGTCCTGAGCACAGGGAGATCCACCCCCAACACCCCCCTCCAATATTGTAAAAGTGCCAAATGAATTTATTATGATGTTAGCACAGCTGACATTTTCTTCCCAGAGGAACATTCTTGGAGAGGGAGTCATGAATTGGTGATTTGTTGCAGATGCTACTCAGTTTTGCTTTCATACACAGACCTGCCTTAAATTTTCAATCCCCCAACCTCTGCAACACCTGGCTCATCTGTGACTTTAGGACACTTGGTCTTGAGACACTTATTAAATCTGTGCTTTTCTTTCTGGGTTGTATCTTTGACTGTTTTTGATGCTAAGATGATGTCGAAGAAGGTGTGTGTGTGTGTGTGTGTGTGTGTGTGTGTGTGTGTGTGCGCGCGCGCGCGCACAGGTGCTTACATGTGCCTATGCACGAACACATACGGCAGAATACCTGTGGAGGCCAGAAGGCAGCTTAAGGAGAAGTTAGTGTTTTTCTTCTATCATATTGGTTCTGGGGATGAAACTCGGGTTGTCATCCTCAGAAATGTCTTTGATTGTTTCTGGTTTCATTAAGAAGAGCTCTTATCCTTCCTTCCTTTCTTTTGGTTTTTTGAGATGGTGTTTTTCTGTGTCCAGGACATCTAGCTGTCCAGGAACTAGCTCTTTTAGACCAGGCTGGTCTCAAACTCACAGAGACCTGCCTGCCTCTGCCTCCCAAGTGCTGGGATTAAAGGTGTGTGCCCCCACTGCCCAGCTCAGGAGAGCTAGCTTTAAGTGGTACAGTTCTTATTACTGTATGGAAAATGAGGGTACATCAGATGGGTGCCTTCAGATCTGAGAAAACGTTACAAGGTAGCTGGGCTAGACCCTCCCTGTGAGAGGGACATGCTACAGCAGTCTCGGAGAGCCAGACTTTCCAAAGGCTTTAAAAATAGACACAAATGAAAGACACACAGGGCTACTTAGGTTTCTCATAATTTTTTTTTTAAGCATGGCCTTTCAATGTTAGCCGTGGAAGACCTCAACACTGGTCTCTCTGGATTTTGATGAGAGCCTTGAAAATATTCATTTAGACAGCACCAAATACGTAATTGTGAAGAATCGATAAAGACCGTTCTGAAGATAAATAACCACAGCAGAGATGGGCCAGATTTTTAAACACTGTTATTGTCATACTCGTATGACAGTTAGCTATCAAGAGATCTAGAATGAAGGTAGAACCATAGGTCAGCCACATCAGCAGATGACGTAAACTTCCCCTCACGAGGTAAGGCTATCATATTAGCCTGCACACTGTTGTGTGCTAAACCCCATGGATGGCAAAGAGAATCTTGGGGAGGAAAAGATTTATTTCATCTTATACTTCTCTGTCACAGTCCATCACTGAGGGAAGTCAGGACAGGAGCTCAGTCAGGAACCAGCAGGCAGAAACTGAAGCAGAGGCCATGGAGAACGGCCGCTTGTTGCCGCCCTCTCCATGTTCGTTCAGGTTGCTTTCTTCCACCATCCTGGACCACCTGTCAAGTGGTGATGCCACTCCCAGTGCTGGCTATTCCCACATCTGTCATTAAATGAGAAGATGCCCTAGAGCTTTGTCCACAGGCCACTATGATAGAGGCATTTCTTATTTGAGGTTTCTTCTTCCCAGATGACTCAAGCTTTGGTCAAGTTGATGCAAAGCAAAACAAAACAAAACAAAAAATGCCTATCCAACACAACTCTGCTTTGACAACAATCCACTTTCAATTTTTAAAAGAGATTTTGGTTGTTGCAAATATCTTAGTTTGAACCCTAAATTTTCGCACTTATGGAGTATCGCTCCCCACACGCAAGTTTGCTTCCTATGAGGCCGAGAATGTGTCTCATCCTTGTGTGTCTTTGAGTGTCTACCTAATGTTGGTCCTATCAGTGAGTGGTGTGGGATCAATTGCTTGTCTGGGTTTCTCCACCCTCGAAGGATGGAGAACAAGCGGTAGCTGACTCTGCATACAGTCACACTCTACGTGGAAGCGTGGAGTAAGTAATTGGGTTCTGACGTCATTTGCTTGGTGTCTTTTCAACTTTTGTTTATGATGCCCATAACGGCAGAGTAGGTTTTGTTGAAATTAGGGCAAACTGGTTTCTCCACACCAGGACAAAAGACTTGAGTGAGATCAAAACCCAGGCGCTACCTCAGACTTGTTACTGACCTGACCAGATGTGACTTCTGCTTCGTTTTCAAACAAGCCCTAGAGGTTTTTATTTTGTTCGTTTGTTTCATTTTTTTAAAAGTAGTTGTGCCAAGTGGAATGTCCACATATGGGGCAGAAAATCTTTAGTATTTATTAATGTAGGTTTTCAATAAATAAAAGAAAAACCAGGTTGTGTCAAAAACTCACACTCTTTCTTCATATGGAGGACTTTGGTAATTACACATCCTTATGTTTCAAAAGCTACTGTTGTTTCAGAAAAACAATTGCATAGAAAATTAAAGTCTGCCTATATCCAGTATTCTAGAACCCCTTGAGTTAATCCATAACATCCTTATTACAAGGATTTGAGAGGCCATTTGCAATCAGGTGGAAAGAGCCCAGTTATGGGGGCTTTGGATTCGGTCTCTGCTTGTGTGAGCCAGTGGCCTGGGTAAGAGAATTCCCCTCTGAGCATCCTGTCAGTCTGTGGAGATGGCAAGGGATTCCATGAGCCAAATCAGCATGCAAAGAGCTGGTTTCACACACAGACGTACCTGACGTGTGACAGAGTCTTCTAAACCCTGGACCCAGAAGTGTCAACTGAAAAATGAGCTGCAGTTGAGGGCAGAGCACAGCTGTGGGGAATTCACGTCTGTCTATCTGCTCTGTAAGGACAGTGAGGGATCTAACACCTAACAGGAATCAGGCTGGCTCTCCTGAGTCCCCACCCAGGAACACAAGACACAGTTTAGACAATTTGTGAAGGATCCTGAAGATAAGGCTAAAACTGGAAGTTCGTTGCACCGAATCTCTCTAAAACAGGGGAACCAGCAAGGATGGTAAGAGCTGTTTTTTAGTTAACAGAGTCAGTTTCTGTCTTTCAGTAACTGGGTTCCTGTATCTTAACTGATAAGAAAACGGGGAGGTTTTTAAAGACAGGGTGACAACTATATTTGCATATTGCTATTAGAGAAGCTACCTTTCAGAGCTGAGACATTTTGGTGGTGGGGAGCTGAGGAAGAAAGATCCCTAGGATGTCTGGCTAGTGGTGAGTGCCTTTGAAGTGTTTTTTTTTTTTTAAAAAAAAAATCAAAACTAGGTTTATTTCAAAGGGAAAAGCCTTTTCCAATTCAAATTTAGGTTAAAGGTAGTAATTACTACCAATTACTACCAACTTTGCTTGTGAGAGAAACAGTATTACTAGTGGGGGGAAAACAAGTTATGCTGGGCAGTGGTGGCTCACACCTTTAATCCCAACATGGAGACAGAGGCAGGTGGATCTCTGTGAGTTCCAGGCCAGCCTGGTCTACATAGTGAGGTCCAGGACAGCTTCACGGGAAAACCCTCAAAACCAAAACAGCAGCAAAAACCAAGTTATGGGTGTTAAAATCGAGATCCTGAATTCTGGTATTTGAGGTGGGTATTTTGGTCTAAACTACTGAGAGGGACCGGGATAAAGGTGTGGAAGGTTGGGAAACTTTCTAGAGGTTGGCATACCTCTAGAGTGTGCATAGGTTCCTGGGTCATCCACGAAACCCACATGATTCTGGAAATGAAGTAATGGAGTGTTCCTGGCTGGAAGTGTGTGAGAGGCTGTGGGGTAGGGAGGGAGGATGCAAGAGGGACAGTGAAGGATGGGGAGGATGTGGAATGGTGAGGACCATTCTATCTGGGAGTCAGGGAATCATCAAGGAATCCTACCTTTGTTCTGATGCCTGTTTTGACACCCTGGTTGACAGCCCCATCTTGCCTTGCTGAAGGTGTCTGAAAGAGTGGGTTCAGAAAAATATGTCTGAACTGGCCCTAAAATGTTCCCACTAGAGATCTGTTTTCCATTGTGATTTTTTTCAGACATTATAAACAAACAAGAAACCAAATAGGAATTACACCTCTTTGTATCTGCAAGTCTCTTAGCAGGTTTTCAAGCCAGACGATGGGCACACTACTGCCTCTACTTACAAACATCTGGACCCACCTTGACCATTATCTATAAATAGTAGCCCAGACAGACAATCCACACTTATGCCAACCTGCATTTAAGCCCTTTTTCTTGTCTACTATGGGGTTGTGGTAGTGTTTGAACCTAGGACCTCATGCATGTTGGTCAAGTGTTCTATCACTGAGCCACTCCACACCCCAGTGTTTCACCCCTGCTCTTGTAACTTATTTGCTGTAGAACTCGAGGCAGCTGGATTCTCTTTGTTAATTCTTGGGTTCCTTCTCTAGAAAGCGAGCAAGTAGGCGCTCACACCAAAAAGCTCAGCGGGTGGTTTCTAAAGATGAAGTACGTGTAGAATCCTTAGTGTTCTGTTAAGAGTGAATGCTAACTGCTGTCAGAGTTCATCGCTAGTATTTTTTTTCCTTTCCTGCTCTGGCCATGTTCATCTATTTGTCCAGCTATCTGGGTGCTGGGGATGCTAGTTTGAGTGCTACAGATCTCTCAGAGGAGAATGGGGTTCTCCACGTTGTTACGTGTTACGCTGTTGAAGGAACGAGTTTGGTCCTAAGGTGTTTTCCTACCTGGGTGCCTGCATATTTGTGGATGCATAGCCCAACTGAAACTGTAGGAAGAGTGATGAGCAGGAGGGATGTGTCTCTGGTTTTAAGATCCCCAATGACAGAAATATTTATTAACCACACACTAGTACAAGCTAATAAATAGATGGATTCTGGTCCTTTTAAATGTTTGAATGTTTATCTGTCGTATTTTTGTTGGTTCATTATTGGTTCCTTCCTTCCCCCTTCACCTCTTCCCATTCTCCTTCTGTGTCTATCTTCTTCTATCCATATCTCTCTCGTCCTTCCCTTTCCTTTTGAGACAGAGCTGTGCTATGTAGCCCAGGCTGGCCTTGAACAGGTGATCCTCCTGCCCCCGTCTCTCAAGTGTAATGCTAGAGTGCTGGCTCCTTTCTCTTTATGCATACATGTTCTAGGCAGTGGGGATATAGCTCAGTGGTCAAGTACATGCTTAGCATATCTGATGACCCCTGAAACCACCAGTGTCCCTAGATAAAACCAATCCAAATAAAAACAATCTAGTCTCTCCTTGTACACCTGTGTCCTAACTAATTGTAAAGAGTACTTTCCTAAATGCCAAAGAGTTGGGTATTATCCTGTGGCCTATTCCTTTACACCATAAAGCAAATATGTTTCCTGCCTCCACACTTATTTCTATCCTTCATTTCGATGTCCTTAAGAATATTTTCATGATTCAGAATACTCTAGAACCTACATCAAAATACAGACCTGTGCCTAAAATCTTCTCTGGTTTCTATACACTGAATTAGTGTGAATGTGCTCAGGACTCAAGAGATTTGACCTTGACAACTCTCTGACTTGTGTTTTTTGTCTCCACTCTTTCTTGCTTCGCCCGGCCTCTCTGATTCTCAGATCTGTGACATCCTTCTTCAGCAGGGCTCCAGGTTGGCCTGGTCCTCCTATCTGGGCTTTGCTTTTGTCACTTTCTAAAACACACTTTCCCAGGAAGCCTTCTCAGACATCTGTCTTAAACTCACAGCCCTCTAACCGCTCTCTCTCGTTCCCTCCCTCCTTAAGTGTATCACGATCTAAATCTTTTATCAGCACCTTTAACTTATCTATTTGTTTATTATCTCTTCCTTCTAGGCTATAAGCTTGACAAGAGTAGGTAGCTTTGTATTTTTCTGCTCTGTCTGACACATTCCTATAGCTCCAGTATCTGAAGCAATGATCCTTGTCTAACCCCACAGCAGTCTGAGGTTCAACATGCTGAGGTTGAAAGCCTGTTTGATGCACAGAAGGTGTGTTTCACTGTACAGAATATTAGAGCACAGAAACCCTTATTTACCAATGAGTTACTAGCCCTGCTCAGTCCTCTGAATATTCCCTATGAATGTCCCTTGGGACCCCCTCAAAGTCTGTGAGCTATAGACTTGACCTGGCTTCTCTTTCAATGACTCCTATCTCCTTCCGTCCCCTATTATCTTATAGCATTTATTTCCACATATTTTACTTTTATATGTGTGGAGGCATTAAAAGGGAATGATTGTTTTCATTAAGGTGGGTCTTCTACCTCAATCAACCCAGTTTAGGAAGTATCCAGATTGTACCCAGAGGTTCAATCTTAGCTGGCTCCGGCTCTTCTAATGCTGGCACTCAGTATTAGCCACCACAATGCTGAGGGTCACAAACGTGACTTAGGAAGGTACTGTGGTAGAAATAGATGAGCCACTCTCTCGTAAGCCAGCATGTCCTATTTAGAACACAGATCCCTCAAGCATTACATCTCTCAAACAAAGTAGATTATAGAAATCAAAGTGAATCTGGGCCATAGAAGCATCAACATGTAGAGAGAATAAGCACGTATACATTTCAATGGCATAGTATGGAAATGAAGATTTGGAAGAAAATCATATTATTGTTAGGTGCACAATGTAAAGAAATTAATCCATGATTTACCAGTTACGTTAAAAATAAGCTGAGATCAAACAACTCCAGTGGGATGAGTTTGGTAATTGATAGATGCTGGAGAAGCAAAGCTAATAGATACACGTCCTTCTACCTAGCCTCTCCTCTTCTGAGCCCTCTTTTTCTTTCCAAACTGACTGATGTGCAAGTACAGAATCCATAAGTCAGTCTGACAAGCTTGAACATGAGGAATTGATACGATCATCTTGAAGCTGATCCTTAAGAGCCACAGGTTGGAAACTGAGGCAGGATTTCTAAGATAGGAAAGGCCCAGTGTCTCACTGCACCCTTCTGCATGTCGGCAGAAGGATGAGACCTGTCCTTTACTGTGGAGAGTTGTCACTGTGGTTTGTCAGTGCTTGTGCGGTGGACTTGGCAAGTGTTTCTAAGGTCATCTTTACTTTCATCTAAGAACCCGAAAACAAATCGGGCTGGCTGCTCTTAGTTTTAAGTGGAAAACTAAAAACTGAATGGAAAGGAAAAACCTACTCAAAGGTTTGAAGAGGGAAATTACAGACCAAGAGCGAGATAGCACAAAAGGTGAGGGTACTTGTCCCAACCTGTCAACCGGAGTCCAATCCCCAGTCCTCACATAAAGGTGGAAGTCATAACTTGACTCCATCAAAGTCAGCCTTTGGCCATCCTGTGATATCGCAGCATATACAACAATAACAATCAATTAATTGCATAAATCAAGAACATTCATTCTAGAACATCTTATTCATGGAATTTTTATTAAAAGAGTCACCCGTTTTCTCCTGAGACGAAGAGAGCTGATAAAGGGCTGCTGAGATCACCAGTGGAGCTTCTCACGCTGTGGCAGATCCCAGAAATGACTCCAGTACCATGACCTCCTGTTGTCACCCGTGGAGAAGAAAGTCTCCAGTCCAGCAATAGTAAAATAACCAGTTGAATGAAATTCGGCCCTGCCTCTGCCCACTGAGCTCACATCCAGCACAGGCTACGTTTCTTCTTTCCAGGAAACAGACCCTTGTCCACTGCCCATCTCTAGGAGCATGTCCATGCAGTGTCAATATCCACCGTAATAATCTCTGGTCCCCATTGCTCAGCATCACATAAAGATAGCAATACTGTCCTGTAGTTGCTGTCTTTTGCTTGGGAGATCTTGGGAAAGAGCTTGTTGCTTTAACCTTGAAACAATTCCATATTTTTAGAACATGCTGTCTTTAAGATTCACCAGTTCATCATGTCCTTATACCAGTAATTCCTGCCTCTTATCACTGTTTATTTATTCTTTTTCATTACCAATTCTGTTGATAGACTTCTGAGTCATTTTAAGATTTGGCATTATGGATAGGGCTCATTTGGGGACACGTGATTCAATTTTCTAGGAATTCAAGGGCTGAGAAACCAGGCAAATGTGTCCCATCCATATTATCTTGTCCATCTTAGCTCGTCTAGTATGCAAAATATATATACTTTACACTTGAAGTCTGATAAGTTTCCACAAATGTGTAAACTAGGGACCTCATATCGATTAAGAAGTCACCCCATGTATTCTCACATCCTCCTCTGTAGATAACCATCCCCTCTCAGCTCCTGCACCACCGAATCCTTTGTAGCTTCTGAAACACCATATCTGTGGGTGACGCAGCATAGGAGCGGTTTCTTTCATTCAGTAGAATGCTTCTCAGATTAATTTGTGTCGCAAAAATTGGCGATCTAGTCTTTCTTATTGCTAAGCCGTGTTCTGCAAACACCGATGGTTGTTTGTGTACGTATCAGTGGACATTGCTGCATGTCTGGTGTTTGTTATATGAATCAAGCCACTGTGGACACCCGTGGAGCAATCCTTTTGTACGTAGGCATTTTTATTTCTCTTAGGCTACCGCATGAGGGAGTTCCTGGACTCAGCAGCCAAGGTTCATTCAGAAATGACTGAACTGTGTTGCAGTCACTGTGTGGCTCTGCCGTAGACATGCCAAGTCTGAGAGCTACGGCTGCATATAGCCTTGCCAACACTTGGGACTGCTAATGGTTTTCTAAATCTCGCATGTGAAATAGAGTTCTATAGTGTTTTGCTTACATCACATCTGTAACAACGGACAGCTCCGAGGATTTGTCTTCAGGAGTTTATTGTCAAATGATGAGGTTTTTCTTTTGTTAAATTTGCCTTAGACCTTTTTCTCTCTTTTGACTTGACCGCTGCTGTTTCTTCATATTGGTTTAAAAGAGAATTTTATGAATTCTAGGGTAGACAAGTCATTCTTCAGATGTGTGGGTTTCATTTATCAGAAACTCTGGGCTAGCATATTTACATTTCCGTCCTTTTTGAAGAACAGACAATCTAACCTTGGTGAAGTCCACGGTACTCATTTTTCTTTCATGATTAATGAAATCATTGTGTGTGGTCTGGTTTAAGTTTTTTTTCCTGTACTAAGTTATGGAGATTTTATGTCTTGAGTCTATTTCGAGGTGATCCTTCTGGTCCCTAGGTCACTATGTCTAATTCTAGGCCAACACCACACTGCTACGGTTATTTCAGCTCTCTATAAAATCTTAATGTCAGGTTGTTTATGTTCTCAAACCATGTTCCTTTTCCTTTGAAATAGTGTTTTAGACATTCTAAATACCTAGACTTTTCATGCAAATGAATTCCCCTAAATACGGCAAAAAAAGATCCAGTTCTCATGCTGGAAAAAGTCAAAGCCACAGTGACCTTTACACAGAGGGAGAGGCATCTGGACTCAATTAAGGTGTGACAAATTCATATCCCAGTGACCGATGGTGAGGGGTATGTGGGGCACGGGCTGTCCTGAGGTCCAAAAGGTTCTTTATTTATGACTCAGTCACTTCACACATGCAAACACTTAAGGTTGCTGGTCGTTTCTCATGGGACTGCCGTCTCCATGCCGGCTACAGGGAGCTTTCTTGCTAATGATTCTTCCCTTGGCCAGGATTTCCTAATGGATCTTCCCAGCATGGCTCAGGCCCGACCTAGCATGAAAGAGGACAGAAAAGACAGTGTTTCAGGAGAGCTGAGATTGCTGGGCAGAGGTAGCACTCTCCTGCTGGGCTCTATCTACCAAGGCTTGAGTCTTCAGAGCCCAGACTCTCCCTCCTTAGCTATCTTGGTTCATTCGACCAATATGGGGCAAGCTCTTACCCATACACACACACACACACACACACACACACACACACACACACACACACACACACGAATAACTAAATAAATGCACAAGAAAACTAGAAGCAAAGAAAGGAAGGAAGAGCAGAAGAGAAAAGAGAAGAAAGGGAAGACTATGGAGTCTCCAGGAATACTGGTTTGTTTTTATTAGCTTGATACAAACTAGGGTCACCTGGGAAAAAAAGAACTTTATAAAATTGCCTCCATCAGACTTATCTGTGGGATATTTTAATTGTCGTTTGATGCACGAGGGTCCCTTGTTGTCCTGGACAGGTGGGCCTGGACTGTATGAGAAAAGTAATGGAGCCAGCCAGGGAAAGCAAGCCAGTAAGCAGTACCCCTCCACAGCCTCTGCTTCTGTTCCTACTTTCAGGTTCCGACCTTGAGCTCTTTCTGTGGCTTCCCTCAATAACAGATGGGAATCTGTGAGTCAGTTTGCTTTTGGTGTGAGTGTTTCATCACAGCAGCAGGAAGCTGTTGACCAGTTCTATCTTAGACGCAGGTTGGAGGAGGAGAGCTAGGCTTTGGGAAGCTGCAATGGGATGTCCAGGGAAAAGAAGCAATGGGAGTAACGGGGACAGCAGAGTCTACTTTATACCTTTAATGAACAGTAAGAAGGGTCAAAAGACACAGAGCTTGAGAGGAGATGGGTAACATCCTATCAATGAGTCTATATGGCCACTGTAGGATAGTGGATTTTCCTCTTTCCAAACTAGAAGGGAACAGAGAGTCTGCACGATTTGACTTGGGTTCTCCATGGTTCTCTGGGATCTGTACATTCAGAATAGACTGAGGAGGTGCCAGGACATTCTCACCAAGCTACCAATAAAAGCCAAGCCCAAGCTGATGCTGTGAAAGGGGATGAGAATGGCCAGAGTGGAGGTGGGGGAGCGTTGCAGGCAGGATAGACTTCACAGGTGAAATAAATGACTCACCCAGAGGACCTGTCTGACAGAGATGTGGGAAAAGGTGGATCATGCATGAGGAATTTTGTGTGAGTCAATGATGATGTGCTCTTTGTTGATACAGGAAAAGTCATGGAGAAGCCAGCTTTCACGGGGGCAGGAGACAAGGTTGGGGGACACAGGGTATGAGGTTCTACAGATAGGAAGACTTTACTCTTCCTGTTTGTTCTTCTGACTATTGAAGCAGAGTGCCAGCCAGAGCAGGAAGAAGAATGGCAGAGAGCAATGGAGACTGAGTGGCCCTGGGAGAGGTGAACCAGGGGATCCAGGGAAGTATGAGTACCCCCTATGACGACAGTTGACCAAGCCAGCCCAGGCTACACAGGATCTGTGGCTGGCTGCTGACAGTGCCACACACAGTTACATTAGGAAAAGAAAAAAAGTGAAAATGTTTAAATGTGTGTGTTTTTAAGGTGACAAAACATCCCCAGCTCCTGCAGTGGATTTATAATAAGTTAGGGGTACCTGTAGCCAGCTCAGGAGGGTGACCGCATTTGTACTTTAAGCTGCACTGTTGCCGAGTCAAATGAATAAGCTTTGCATACTATCCCATTACAAAATGTGCCCGTGCCACAGTCCGAGTGGAAGGGACTGACTGCTCCTCCAGTAAAGCATGATTAATAAAAACTCAGAGAGAGAAATTGGGGTTCAACTTGAAGATCTCAAAAGCAAAACAGTCAGCCACTGGCCCTTCCCTAACCTCAGTCTGAAATGGCGATCCTGCCTCCCAGAATCTCAGAATGAGACTATGTCTGAGAGCTGTCTTCCCCCGTTTTATATTCCTCTCTAGGGCTGGGATTAAAGGCATGCACCACCTGTTTTCTATGGCAACTAGTGTGGCTACTGGGATTAAAGGTGTGTGTCATTGTGGCTAAAGGGATTAAAGGTGTGTGTTACCATAACCTGGTCTATAAAGCTGACCAGTGAGACTGTTTTACTCTCAGATCTTTAGGCAGGCTTTATTAAAATACAACAGAAATGCCCCTACACCCTCCAGCGAGATCAAAGTGATTTGTTTTAGTTTTCTTCCTAGAAGCTCAGGAAACCAGATGATAAATAGTTTCAAAACACATGGTTTCAAAACTGTAACCCCCAAATTGAGGCAGTTAGAGCAAAATTACATTAGATTTTTATTAGGTTGAATTTTGAAAGCAAAATAATTTGAAGACTTTGTCAGAGGATTTTCTAGAAATTTTGGCAGGTGCTGGATTGTTTCTGATGGACTTGGCTACTTCACCTCTCCTGTTGGGTTTATCCCTCCATGCTCACACGTGCCTTACGCTGCTGCGGTTTATGTATTCACAAACAGCTGTCTGCCATGTGTGTGAGCTCGAACTGAGCCTGAAATGGCTTGGTGCTTCCTAAAGAGCCTGGTTAAGGGTAATACCTGACTTTAATAAACTCAAGTGCTGGTGACAAGAAAAGAGGTTTTGTCCACCACAGTCTCTCTCTGTCTCTCTGTCTCTCTGTCTCTCTCTGTCTCTGTCTGTCTGTCTGTCTCTCTCTCTCTCTCTGTGTGTGTGTGTGTCTAGTTGACCTTAGGAAATAGAAAATAGAAAAGTGCCTTTTTTTCTTTTTTGCTTCAACTTAGGCTTTAATTCCAGCCACAACCGAGTGAGTTTGGTTAAATCATTTAATCAGTCTAGTCTGTGATTTTATTTTAATCTGTAAAATTTGAATGATGCTGATGATAGTACCAAATAATACAGCAATACTTGGATTTTGCTTGGACTCATGATGCGATCCTGATAATAAGAATTGTTAGTAGCAAGGAGCAGATGAGACTCAAGGACGATCTCCCAGCCAGCCAAAACCTGGGATCTATGCCTTGTGGAGTTGTATCTCCTAAGTGTGCCAGCCTAAGAACTGACTAAGCCTCTGGGCAGAGATGTTGTGGGCAGTTCCAGCGCCATAAGGAGCAATAGGGGACTGGCTCAAGCTGCCTTCGTGCTAGCGGCACCTACACGTTCGACCCCCGGCTCAGCTTGATTTGGGGGTGAGTCTTTAGAGCCAGCCTGCTTGGGCTCTAATTCTCTTAGCACTGTGTTATTTAAACCCCTGACTTCCTCTCCGTGCCTCAGTGTCACCATCTGTATTGGTAGTGAGAATGACAGTGTGGAATTAGCTGAGCTGGGGAATGAGGAGCTGGTAGAGGCGAGGAGAGCCACAGAGAGCTGCGTAAAGCATAAAGGAGAGTCTATGAAAAGACGGAATTCTTTCTCTGGTGTTGCTGTTGGTCTGGGGATGTTCCTCTAATCTTTCCTTTGTGTGACGATTTCAAAAGAAGCCTCATAATAGAAAGGCAATGATATAGTAAAAATCAAAAGCAACTATTAATATTTGCTTCTTGTGACGCCTCAAAAGGTGATGACCTTCTTGAAGCTTGGCTATTTTCATCCCAGCTGAGAATCATAAACTGAAATCTGAGGTCCTAGACTATGCTTTGGGCTGAGCTGGAGGCACTCTTTCCATTATAGAAAATCTTCCTTCCTTCCTTCCTTCCTTCCTTCCTTCCTTCCTTCCTTCCTTCCTTCCTCCCTCCCTCCCGCCCTCCCTCCCTCCCTTCCTTCCTTTCTTCCTTCCTTTTCTTTTTGTTTTTGTTTTTGTTTTTTTAAGACAGGATTTCTCTGTGTTAACAGCCCTGGCTGTTGAAACTCACTATGTAGATCAGGCTGGCCTCAAACTCACAGAGATCCACTTGCTTCTGCCTCCCAAGTGCTGGGTTTAAAGGCTTGGCTCTTATCGAACATTTCTGAGCAATGTAGGGTGATGTCTTCTTGCATCTCAGGCTCACCTCCCTGACCTGTGCCCCCCCTTACCTACCCTCTGTGATAGTTTGTGAAATTGCCCACACCACAAAGGCTGACTGTGCCCCTTGACTGGTGTCAGCCAGAGGCCCTGCTAGGGAGTAGTTGAAGGACAGTCTGATGTGTATGTGTGTCATTTGGAACCGAATGTTGAGACACAGAGGAAATAAACAGCATTGTTTACCTCAGCCGGAGCGACCCTGCTAAAACAGGGGGAAGTGATTTAAGAAGTTCTCCCGAAACGGCTTTTAACATTGTCCTTATGATTAAATATTTATGTGGTAAGTTTAAAAATTCTTAGTAAGTGATACAGCAGCGTTTTTGAACAAGTCATGGATTTTGGCTACAACTCAAATTTCATGGTGGGTGGGGTAGAAAATTCCAAGACATCTGTGTGTTTAAAATAAAAGAGGGAGCGTGTCCACACGGGTAGTCCACGGAAAACTGACGGCAGAGCTCCAGGGGCTCAGAAGCAGGCTCAGTGCCCTGAGTTCATTCTTTCCAGCCCTTCATTTGGGGTAAGAATCGAGAACTATCTGAAATTTGTAAAAGAAAATTTATCTGCAATTGAAGGAAATGTCCTCTCTTGAAATGAATGAGGATTTTCGCATTTATTCCTGCCTGTGCCCCTTCGCTGGTGGCTGAAGGGAAAGACTACAGCAATCAATTCTTCTGTCAGAAAGCCAACATTTCTTGTTTCCAGACCTCCAGCGATCCCCTGTGGCTCCTGAGAACAAGCAGAGGCAGTGGCAATTCTTTGAAAGTTTGGGCAGCACTCTTGGGTGGCTTTTTGGCTGAAGTTTTAGTTCAAATTTTCCTTCCTTAGTACTTTGGTGGCGGTTATCTCTGTGTACCAGAGTGTAAAGCAACAGGCTGTGGTTTGGCATGATACTGTGTTTTCTAGCATCTGCTCAATTTTATGGTTCTGATTTTTTTCAGATCTAAAAAATTGTTTTCTCTCCTCTTAGTTTGGCTTCTTTATGGGAATGCTCAAGGGACTGGTAAGAAACGACTGTGAAGTAATCTAATCATTGTGAGAGCTGCTCTCTAGTCCCAGGTTCAGTTGGAACAGATGTGACACTGGACACCTGAGACCCAACTCTTCTGCATAAGCGAATTTAATAAATACGTGTTCAATGACTGATTCTTCTTTCCAGGGGAATCTTTAGTAAGTAAAAAGCAGGTCAAGATAAATATTTTACTTGTGGTTTTATATGATCTATTTTTCAGTGGCTACAGTGACTTCTCTTCTGGACCCCAAGTCAGACATCACTCATCAAACACCGAGTGAGCCCATCATAGCCATTCTGTGTCTCTGATCTATCAGTCACCAGCACGAGATTGACAAGCAGAGAATGGGGCTTTGGGTTTTGGCGGTTCTGACAGTTTCCATGTATTCCTCAGTAACCAAGAGCAGTGAGTATTGGTGCTCAGCTAAGTTGTATGTTTTTTTTTTTAACTTAAGTAATTCTGGGAACATTTGTTGCATCTCAGTTGCTTGCTTCCAGTTGCTCTGGGCTGAACTGTGTGCAGCAAAATTATTTCCTCTGCCATTCTGTTGTAATATGAGCAGCAGGGCTGCGTCCCCAGCACCCCGGCCGCCTGCTAGCTTATGCCAGAAATAACAACACACAAACTGTATTCATTTAAACACATTTCTATCTAGCCTCTTCTAGGCTAACTCTCGCACCTGGACTAGCCCATTTCTAATAATCTGCTGTAGCCCACGAGGTGGCTTACCAGAGAGATTCTAGCCTAGGTCCATCCTGGGTCAGAGCTTCATTGTGTGTGCCTCAGAGAGCAGAGCTATACATGTTCTTTATCATAAATCTCTCAGTAGGAATTCCCTATTGTGAGTGTATCATAATTTTGGAGTTATATATATCAAGACTGAACACAGTACCTGCACGTGGGAGGCATTATGGGGATTTATTCACTGACAACGTGTTTGCGTGAATATAGGTGTTTTCCCCTAGGAGCAAAGGAGAACATAACTTCAAATTGATTCCTTAGTTTATTGCACCACATAGCATATTTAGTAAAGGCTTTTAACTGTTGACTTAACATTTTTCAAAGCATTGCAAACTATGATCTCTTTAAAAATCTAATCAAGAATGGAAACATTGAGTTATATGAAAAGAACTGTGTTTTTTTTTCACATGGTCACTTCAGGGTTGTGTTCATACTTTATTTGTAGGTAAAGCAATCTGGGGTCTGGAACATGAGGCTTTAATTGTGAGATGCCCCCAAGGCGGAGGCCCGCTTGATCATGTGGAATGGTATAACTCAATTACAAACGAGAGTATGTCTACTCAGAAAAGCAAGGGGATTTTTGTCTCCAGAGACCGCCTGAAGTTTCTACCAGCCAGAATGGCTCACTCTGGGATGTATGCTTGCGTGGTCACGAGGTACTGTGCAGGAATCCACTGTGAGCTTTGTGCTTGCTCCCTTCTCCATAGTGATGGGTGCTCCAGCTGTCCTTGCTTCCTCTCTGCTCTGCCCCTCAGAGAAAGGGTTAAATTTGTAAAGTGATTTGAACCAGAAAGTACTCTTGGGAAGACCAGCAGCCTGACTGGGGATGGGCTATTGAACATACCGCAGCAAGGCCATATACATGCATATCCATTCTAAATAGAAAAATGCCCAGCTTTTCTAGTGACCCAAGAACAATGAGTTATCACTCGCTGTGGTCTGAGAGTAAGAGAAACTAACAAGTGGAAGCCCAGACACCTGGCATCCCAAAGTTCTGTGCCGGGCAAAGAGATGTAGATGCCAGAACCTGAGACGAAGAGAGAGACCGCAGAGACCCAGTCTCGGTGTCTGTGTCTATAAACCCTCAGTCTGCACTGCAATGGCCTCGTGTTTAGATCTCACAGCATCTCTGGTACTCACAGAGTCTCACGCAGCCTAGATATAGCTTGATGCCTAGGTTTGGAGAAGACAGTTCCAACCCAAGCTCTTCTACTAGTAAGGTGTGCAGTGCCACCACGTGACTTCTCTGTCTCTCAGTTCCTCGTGTGTAAAATTCATATGGTAGCATCATGTTCCAAAACAATAACAACAACAACAACACAAAACCATCGCTGTGAGAATAACATGATGTCAAAGTGTGCTTAATTCTGTGTCTGACTCAACAAACACTAACCAATATTTTAGTTAGGATCCTAGCATGACAGTGGGCAATGAGGACCTGGTGAAGCCATTTTGAAGGCTTTGTTTTTTCTCCAGTGTAGCAAATGAAGTCTTTAAAAGCTCAAGATTTTGATGATTATTTTGTAATAAGAGAAGAACTGTATATATCGCTTTTGCAAGAGCAACACTGCCCAACGGATGGAGTTGGATTAAGCTATCTCGTGGTAGCAGGTAACACTTTTAAATGCTTGCCTTCTTTCCATAGCCCCGACTTGAATATGACTGAATTCATGAATGTGACCATACATAGAAAGACAACAGGCTGTAACGTTCCCGATCATTTGATGTACAAAACAGTAAATGGATCAGCAAAGAACCCCAAGATAACTTGTCCAACAATCTTCTACTATAATTGGTCAGCGCCTGTTCAGTGGTTTAAGGTAATAGTTTGAAATGTAGGGGAGAAATGGACAAAATTAGCACAAATGATGTAGCGGAAAGTGAAAAGCTCAGTGGAAGAGGAATGGGATGTTTTTCTGGTCGTTGCTGCAGAACTGCAAAGCTCTTCAAGGACCGAAGTACAGGGCGCACAGAGCATACTTGTTCATTAAAAACGTGGAGCAAGATGATGCAGGGGATTACACATGTAAATTCACGCACACTGAGAACGGGACCAGTTACATCGTGACCGCAACCAGGTCATTCACAGTCGAAGGTAAGCTCCTGGCTTCAGCAAACTGTGGGAGCCAAACAGAAATGAGAAGGGGGAAGTGAATATTTCCTGTTGTATTTTCTATCCTCTGTCCATACTTTATTCTCTTCCGGTTCCCATCCACACACTCTACTGTGACAGGAAGTTGGTGTTGTACAACACAAGGTTTAAGAATTTTAGGGAAAGATATATTATTGAACCAAAGCCATAGATAGCTATTCCCCACCCCACCCCCATTTGGAAATTGATTTTCAAGGATAAAGCAGTCTGAATTTACTCCCCCCCCCCCGTTTTTGACTGATTTCCAAAATCTACCTAAATCCTGGATGCTCCTGTTTCATATATATCCTCAGAAGTTCTTGCCTCCTCCCTTAAGCTCTCCCTCGCCCCTAGATTGCTTGTAGTAACCAGTGTGAAGTTACACAGACAAGCATACTGCCTGGTACGAGTAATGACAAGATGAAAGTTTATACTACATTTAGCTAAGACGCAATTGATGTCCCTGCATAGCTGGTTGAGTTTATGGATGTAGAAACCGCAGATGAAGAGGCCTGAGTGTCACAGGGCACCATGACCTTTATACACACTGCTGAGTGGTTTTCAGTTATGGTTTATGTGCTTTTGGTATCATCGGCATCTTTAAGGCAGGTCATTTGCTTAGAAAAAAACCTTTTTCCAAATACATTTTCAATATTGTAGAAGCCACTTGAGGGTAAGATTTTTCTAATCATATCTGGTGGCGTTTACAGAATTGAGGTCTTCTGGGCACAGATGCCTCTGTAGAGGAGATTGAGGGGAGGGTCTCACCATCCAAGTGGCGGTGAACAAGAAAAGGACTAATCAATACTGAAGAAAATGTTTTGTTTCGAGCCTTTTCAGCCCCCCATTGCTGGAGGACAACTGCCATCAGACCACAACTGTGTTTGTGTCTCCACTTGTCTAATGTCAACTCCCGTAACGTTTCCTAACGGCAGCACCCTGAAATTAATGACCACCTAGGGGTGAAGGATTTATCTGTGCTCCAAGAGACCTCCTGCTTCCCTGTGCCTCAGTCTCAGGGGCCACAGGAAGGAGCCTTCCCGAGGATAAGCACAGTGGCGGAGGGTGGTGAGCAGCACACCTCTGTGCTCATGGCTGCATCACTTTCCTGAGCCTATTGACTTCCTCTTCTCGGTACTTTTATGCCTATCCTACAGAATTATGGTTTTCAAATAGTTGTAGGTCATACAACTAATGGGTTAGACCAGCATTTGTTTTAATGATATAGAAGAGAATAGAAAAGAAGATGTCACAAAAGGTATCATAGTAGTAAGAAAAAGTGTTGCTTAAGATATTTTATTTGTTTCATTTGTGTGTGTGTGTGTGTATGTGAATTGCCAAAGGTTATTTTCAAAACAGTTGACACAATACTGTGAAATAAAATAGAAATATGAAAAGATTAGCTTTTATTGATGACTAATCAATGCAGTAATACTTACATTCTATTTCTGTTTTTTAATTTCAAGAAAAAGGCTTTTCTGTGTTTCCAGTAATTAAATTCCCTGCTCACAACACAACTATGGAAGTGGAAATAGGTAAGAAATTTTAAACAACTCCCTGTTAACCTGGAAAACATTTCTTTCTGATTCTGGGTCTGGTTTCCTATGGAAGGGCCATGCAATTAGTAGAGGGGAACTTGGGGATCATGTGCGGTGGCAGTATGGAAATACCTGTCCCTGTCACAACACTTTATTTATATTAGGGCCTTAGAGTTCATGGTCCTCATTTAAGCATCTCTTTATGGTCACTTCTACCCAATGGGCAGATGTTCTCATTTTACTTTTGAGGAACTTAGGTTCAGAGATGCTCAAAGGCATGCCCCAAGATCATAGATGAGTGATAGCAAAAGAATAAGAATAGATTTATAAATCTCTATGTCTCTTCTCTTGTTGAGTTTCATTAGAAAAGACTTGGTGTCTGAAACACCATGATGAGTCATGTCTCTCTCCTCTCCCATCTGTAATCTATGACTCTACCACACTCCTGGCCTTATATCTCTCTCTCTGATGAGCAATGTGTTTTGCGGTCTTCCCTATTATGCCCACACTGATATTCCTGCATTTCTGGGGAGTAAGATCATATATAACTCCCTGTTTGTAATCCTACCTGCCACCCTCTTCCTTGCAAAGAACAGCATTTGATTTGGTCTCAACTCAAGTCTTGGCCACCACCATTTCTGTCTGTAGTGTGGTAGCCTCTAATCCTTACTTTATAGCATTGCTGTTCCAGAGACTCTCAGGTCCCCATGTCAACTATGTCCTTTATTTTAGGCAAGCTCCTGGTGGGAGCCTGTAGTTCAGGAAGCAGGAAGTTGAATGTACAACTGTGGCCAAAATCAGCTCTGATGTTTTCACTTCCAGAAGAACATCTAGAGTCGAAGGGAGTAGGACGGAGCACCAGAGCGTAATCTTTGTGAAGGTTTTACACCCAGAATAACAAACAGCTGGGCTGGGCAAAGCAGTTTTATCTCCAAGGGCAGCTCATGGAGTGACGACGGGGATTTTGTGGGAAGGGAAAGATGTGGAAGGAACCAGGGAAAAAGAAACTCACATTTCAGCTATCAGCAACTCCTTCATGATTGTAGAAGCTGTGATGCTAGGGCAGGTAGTGTTTCCTGAGGCGAGAGGGTGGTGTGTCTGTGAGGAAAATGGAGACACTGGCGGGGGTGGGAGAGAAAGCAAAGAAGGCACGGGAAGGAAATGAGGAAGGGAAGTGGGCCGGACTGCAGAAGGTTTACTACATTGGGTGAAACTGATGCCACTTGTAGAATTTAATTTTCCTCATGAATTTCTTCACTTCCTGTCTAGGAAAACCAGTGAATATCACCTGCTTAGCTTGCTTTGGCAAAGGCTCTCAGTTCTTGACTGAAGTCCTGTGGCAGATTAATGGAAGGAATGTTGAAATGTTTGGCAAAGAAAGAATTCAAGAGGAGAAAGAACAAAATCAAAGGTATTTCATCTATCATCTATCTATCTATCTATCTATCTATCTATCTATCATCTATCTATCTATCTATCTATCTATCTCTATCTATCATCTATCTATTTATCTGTCATTTATCATCTATCTATCACCTATCTATCTATCTATTATCTATCTATCTATCTATCTATCTATCTATCTATCTATCTATCTATCTATCTATCATCTATCATCTATTTCTTGAGACAAGGTCTTACTATGTCATCTTGGTTAGCCTGGAGCCTACTTTGTAGACCAGGCTAGGCTCAAACTCACAGAGACCCTCCTGCTTCTTGAATGATGGGATTAGAGGCTTGTGTCACCACACCCAGCTATTTTGATATTGGAGTTGAAACAGCCCCCTCTCCCACCTCCCAGCTGGCACTTGCCAGGAAAACATTATCAGTAACCTGTTGCTTTTTCAGTTCCAGCAGTGCCATGGATTGTTTAACCTCGGTATTAAGGATAACTAATGTGACAGACAAGGATTTGTCCCAAAAGTATAACTGTCTGGCCCTGAACCATCGTGGCATGATAAGGCACACCTTGCAACTGAGAGAAAAACAGCCAAGTAAGGCATGTCCCTCCCACTAAGCTTGACTAAACTGGCGGAATCAACTGTAAAGTACAGCCATTTTCTCAGAAGACTGTGCGCATGCAGTTTGGTTCGGGGGAATCCTTCATGATCATGGGGACTAGTTGGCTAGTCTCGTGAAATGGGTTTCTCCTCTTGGAGATGCTCTTTGAATCTGCTCTTCCCAGAATGTTTCTGTCTTCCAGGAGGACTCTGTGCTGCTCTATTCCTCCTCTCTGTCTTCCCCTCCCTCCCTTTTCTCCCCACAGTCCTCTTCCCACTCTTCATCTTCCTTTGCCTGTTCTCGCTCCCTCTTTCCTTCCTTTTTGTCTGCCCGTGACTTCCTCCTCAGTCATCCCTTGCACGGTCAACAAGGGGCTTTGGTGTTTATATTGGGTTCAAAGCAGGACTAGCCCTGTGGTGTCTCTTTGTGTAATTTCCTCACTGAAAACAACTTATAAACTTTCCATTCAGAGCACTTCTCAGGGTCCTTGCTTGGTCTTCGAGTTTACAGCTATAGTCACCCTGATAGGTTGATGACCAGTTTGAGTCCATCTCCAAAGAGTGCAGAGGAAAATATTTGTACCCTTATCACCCTCTTTTATGATACTTACCACTCCCCTAAATGGCAATACAATTAATGTAAGCAAAAAGCTTCTTTTAAATATTGAGAGGGTGGAGGATGGAGAGAGATACTGACTCTAAGCTCATAGCAACATGTGGAGCATTCATTTGGATGAATACATGGATTAAAAGGAGGGTGGGTGTACCAGTTTGACATAGACAAGCTGTGTCTCCGCCTGGTATGGTACTTGGGCTCTTTGTTATTTTCGTTTGTTTTGTTGTTTGTTTTCACTATGGAGACCAATCTGGCCTCTGCTGGCCTTTGCCTCCTGGGTGCTAGAATTAAAGATAAGTGTCCCCACACCCAGCCAGGAGTTTTCTTGTTTTGGTTTTGGTTTTAGCCTCTGACTTGTAAATTTTTATTTGAAAAAAAAATGTTGTAATTCGCAGGTGGCCAGACTTGTGATGACCAGGCTCATAGATGACTCTTAGTCTTGTCATATTTAGCAAGACATTAGGCATCTGCCCCGATAATGGTGTTACTCAGGATGACTGTGGAGCACAGCACTGTGTTCTAGGACAGTGGTGAGCACAGTGATTTGTACAGGGTGAAAGAAGCCACATCCCTGCTCTCACCCAGCATGACCTTGTGTCCTTAGTACCCTCCTCTGCTAAGGGTGTATCTTTTGTCTAAATTTCTGAGTATTTTCTCGTTCTGTTTGTATTGGAATTATATTTGTGTTACCTGGAATGTTATATTTGTTTTGTGTACGTGTATGTGATTTTTGTACTCTCTGGCTTATTTTTTAATTCACATGTTATTATTCAAATCAACATGTTTATACTATTTCAACAACTCAGTGTATTGAATAAAAATTGTCTCCATTGCTGCTGAATTATCATAATGAATTCTTTTGTTTCTGTAATTCTGGTATTTTTTAAGTTTGAATAACAAAAACTTAAAAAAAAAGTCTCCCTCCGCATAGTTCTAAATGCTGTTACATGCAAATTTAGTGTCTGTGATAAGCATAGTACATACATATATACAAAGCTTCCTATGTATTAGGCTAGATCTAATTACCTTCCCTTAGAATTTCTCATTTCTCTTGTCACCCCCATGCCTATACTATCCGTTAATTTCACTCACTAAGCAAGGAAGAAAAAGCAGAGTGAGCCTGAAGGATTAGCAAGTACTATAATCCTAGACTCAGGACTCAGCACAGATGTCATTTGCCTGTTTATAAACACTGACAAGAAGCATTTGTATCTAGCCATTGATGAGAAAATTCCTTGTGCTTTACAAAATCATAAGCACTTAGGTAGATGTTGAGTGTCAACTTTCAGGGACATCTTAAATCAAGGTCTTGCCTCTCGTTGCATGCGCTCAACTGTCCACAAAAGTACTTACTAACAGGAGTCCCTGTAAGAACAGGTCAACTTCCCACACGTCCCTAGCATGTATCCGACAGGACTTTTAGACAGTTCTTCTAAATGAGCTTCTTGGGAAGTTCTTATTTAAACCTGAAGAAATAAAGACAGCAACCTCTGGCTTGTTTTGAGCTCTCATCCTTGGATCATCTTTGGAGCACCAGACTTTGATGTTTTGAGTTTATTGTCCTGCATACACACAGATGGTAAACTATCAGGAGTGATAGAGAAATTTGTAACTACTAGTAGAGATTTTCATGTCATATCTTAGAGCCTGTGCCTGGGGAATTACAAATAAGATTTTTAAAAAATCAATTACCAGGTCAGACTTATGAGTCTCTTGCTATTCATGTGTAAGCAGTACCACTTCTAATAAATCTATGAGCATCATAAAGTTAAAGCTGCCAAGAATATCATGAATGGTGACAGTTCCTGTGTCAGACTTGTACATGTGTCTTACAAGTTCCCAAAGTTGGAAGCAATGTTGTTTTTGTGTTTTGTGAAACAAGAAATGTGGGCCTAAGCTCAGAGACAGCTGAAGGGAGATCTCAATAGTGGGAGGCAGCAGCATTACAGAACCCAGTAAACTGCCTTCTCCCTTACACACACTCAGTGACCTGCAGTGCTCTCTTCTATATCCCCCACCCTCTAGCAGCAACAAGCCCCTGACCTACTGCTGACTCACGCTCCTTAGTGTGACCAACACTGACCTTGTCAATCCCTTTCTTACTATTTCATGAGTTCATATCCTTATCTTCCCCTCAATTACTCACCCTACTATAATTCATTAGATGTGTCTTTTTCCCATTAAAAAAAAAGCCTTCTACTACCATCATATTAATCTTGGCAAAAGAACTCTCATTTTCAACACTCCACTCCTTCATGTCATGACAAATTCCATAGCAAGAGTTTCTGGTTAAGCATAGCCCCGGACACATCTTCCACTATTTCCCCAAACTGATAAAGCTCTCAGAACACACACTCCCACCTCTGCACATTGCTCAGCATCCTCTCTGGACAAGGGAAGGGAAGCTTTTTATTTTTAGATCTTTCTGACTCCTCTCCATCCTTTAGTGATCTCCTTTTACAGGATTCCTTCTTTACTCCTTCTGGAATTGAGCAGGCTCCCTTCAAAATGTCTCCCTCAGCTGAAATCCCTTCTTATCTCCTCTCTTATGGGTTTACATGTGTCTGCGTGTCTTCTTTACCTTTAAGAACACTGGGCCACCAAGCCTCAAGACTTGCACAGAATATGGGCTAAAACAATTGATTTGTTGATTTTGAAAATATTCATGAAAATTCAACATTGGTTTATTGAGTGAGAATGTCTTGTGGTTTCAATGGATGTCAACATCCATGCATTCTTCCATTCTGTCTTATTTTACTAATACTAATGATAGTTTTTCTCATCTCCCCATCTTTTGATAGCCGATCATCAAAGCACCTACTACATAGTTGCAGGATGTAGTCTATTGCTCATGTTTATCAGTGTCTTGGTGATAGTCTTAAAAGTGTTCTGGATTGAGGTTGCTCTGTTCTGGAGGGACATAGTGACACCTTACAGAATTCAGAATGGTGAGTATCAAGTTCAAGATTCTCTTCACAAGGAAAGGTTGCACAGTGACTATTGGTTTTTTTGTCTATTGATGTTATGCTGCTAAACCCTATTTTCATTTCCTGTGTAACCTCCTCAGTGAAATCTTGAGTCTACATAGGTCATTTTCCATGCTTCTCCTGTTACTACTTGTACTCTTGACATTCATCTCAAATCTCCTCCTTGGTGGAATTACTATTCTTAGTGAGTCCCTGATAACAGACTCTGCCCAAGGCCCAGATAGGTTTCAATGTTTTGGGAAATATGTGTTGATAAAGCTTTATGAAGGGACAACAATATAAAATCATCCCAGTGTTTCAGGTTCAAGCACATGAAGGAGGAACACATAACACATGCAAATTTTCCTTGAATCCTTACCCCATGAGTACATACTTACACGAACTTTACCCATGCAAAAAGAGTTCTGATGAAATGGGAATATTTGCCTTCTTTTGAAAGTGAACACGTTAGGTCTTAGTGCTTGACTTTGTCAATTAGCCGGTGGTGGTTTGATCTGTGGGGAGTTCAGACCCCTTATGAAATTTGACTTTTCTCACTATTGACCTTTAGCATATGAACTTCTTCTGAAGGAGTATTATGGTTTCCACATACCCTTGATTTAGCTTTCTGGGATTTCAGTTACTGAGGGTCAGCTGAAGCTTAAAAAGATTAAATGAGGAACTGCTGAAAGAAGCAAGTGTAGGTTTTAGGTTGAGCATAGTTCTGAGATGAGTGATAAAGTCACAGTGTCCTGCTCTGTCTTGCCTGGGACATGAAGCATCTGTTTGTTCAGTGTATCCATGGCATGGCATGTATGCTACCCACCCACTAGCCAGTGGCTGTATTAGTTAGCAGGTTTGCTGCTGAAGTCCCACAGTGCTTGAGTCTGAGGAATAGTTGTTTTACTTTGAGATAACGGCCATAAAGTTCTAGACTATTGATGCTGCCAATTTTTTCAGAGTCCATGGCTCCATCCTGATTCCCAGTTATGGCTATTAAACTCTTACTGTGCCAAGTTTATAAATTAGTCTTAGGTCTGCGTGTCTAGGAGACAATGTAGAATAGAGGGCTAAGTAATACCCTTGGCTTTGGGTATCCACTGGCTGTCTTTGCCTAAGTGAGGCAGGCTGTGTGGGGAAAATGAAACAGGCACCAGGCACAGAAGGAGGCTCCATGCATCATGATAAATACCAGAAGCTTATGAACAAAATTGAAGTGTCCTGAACAGACTCTCTGTTCTCTATCATTTAAGTTCGGATGTTAAAAACCAACCAACCAACCAACCAACCAACCAACCAACCAACCAACCAACTAACCAACCAACCAACAAACCAAACTTAGGTCCGCATCTGTTATTTCCTGCCCACATTTTATAGCTGTGGGTTGTTGGTATCTCTTGATTTTAAGAGGATTTGGGGGGGGGGGATGAAGCAAATTCACTAACAGCCATACAACTTGTTAAGAGCGGTCTCTCATCAGATGAACGAGAGAGTTTAGAACCCATAACGAATTGGTACTTTTTGGTCTCATTCTTAGATGGCAAGTTGTATGATGCTTACGTCATCTACCCACGGGTCTTCGAGGGGAGCTCAGCAGGAACCACCTCCGTGGAGTACTTTGTTCATCACACTCTGCCCGACGTTCTTGAAAAAAAATGTGGTTACAAGTTATGCATTTATGGGAGAGACCTGTTGCCCGGACAAGGTAAAGGTGCCCTCATGGGCTGGGGAATTGAAATTCATTGGAAAAAAAGTCTGGAAAGGAGACCAAGAGAGGGTAATATTAGGTAATGAGGAGGGATGGGGTGGCACACGTGGAACAGGGAAGAGGAAAGGAACGTGGGGCAGCTATAAGGGGGGTGAAGACATCAATGGGTGGGAGAGATGAAGAAGGGAAAGCTGCAGAAACAGTTTGTTAAAAAGTATCACTATGGCATCTACTATATTATGTCAATTTAAACATTTTTAAATATAAAAAACTTCATATGGATTATGTAGTGAGAGCTATAAGTTTTCATTAGCATTTTAATGTATCAGGTGAAATATACACACCATTTCCTTTGCTGCATTTTACACTTAACATTCTTAACATTTTGAAGATCATTTAATAGTAATGAATCGACGTACTTCTCAATTTTGTAATGTGTGAGCTGTAATAGGAGATTTAGTTTAGAATATTTACTTAATAATACACACATATACATGAACAAAAATAAATTCATACAGAGAGATTTGGCCTCTTTGCTGAATTAGTGAAGGGCTTTCATTGATTGTTCTCTCGGCAAGACCAGAGATTTACTATTGATTGATTGATAATTATTTTGAGGTAGGGTCTTTCCTGGTTTCCCTGGCTGTCCTGGAACTCACCATGTAGCACAGGCTGGCCTCAAACACATGACAATTATGAGTTATCTTGGCTATGACCAGAGATATTTTAAAATTACGTTTATTTTGTGTGTGCCACACACATGTATGGCAGCCAGAAGTCAACTTGCAAAGGGCCAATTCTCCCTTTCAACTATATGGGTCTTGGGGATCAAACTCGGGTCCTGAGACTTGGTGTCAAGCACCCTAAGCTACTGGGATATCCTATTGTCTCATGACGAGAGCTTTTAAATTATTCCTCATCATTTACTCTTCTCATCCCACCTGGGTCCTGACAATGAGATGCTCACAGTAGCTGGCCAGTGCACCGTGCTTATGTTCTTGCTAGCTGTCTTCCCCTCTCCTCTGATACCCACTCCACATCTCCTTCCACCCAGGATGGAAAATCTCAACCGACACAAGGGTCCATCTGTCACCATTTTACATGATTTTCTTATTCCAACTGACTAGAAGTAACCACGGCACTCTAAGACAATCTTGAGCTGTTCATGGCTTCACTTCTTTTGTGTGTGCATTTACCCTCTGCAGTGAGTGCTAGCTAGGTGGGGTAAAGTGACCCAGGACTTCTCTTGTAAGTTTGGTCAGTTGAGAGGATCAATGCTTGCTGAGTTTGCACTCTTCGATGTATGAATTAAAATTAAAATGTTGGCCCTCTTAAAAATATGTCGCTATCCAGTCTAAGACAATAGTAGACTTAAAAATTAAATTCCAATGAACCTGACTTCTAAGTCCTCCATGAGATGATGGACTAAGAGACCTTCACTTTTCCAGGCAGCTGGGAGGACTTTTCATTAACATTGATTTATCTGGCTAAACCCTTGGGTGGATATTCTTGTAGCAAAACTCAATAATGTCATTTCAGATTTCTGAATATGACTCTATCAGCTCAGAATCCCCCAATAGATTGCAACAATAAGAACTTTTGAATGCCCAGAACATTCATGATCCAAACACTGAATGTGTAAAAGAAATGACAGGAGGTCTCTATCCATCTTCTGACTGTAGATGCAGCCACCGTGGTGGAAAGCAGTATCCAGAGCAGCAGAAGACACATGTTTGTCCTGGCCCCTCACATGATGCACAGCAAAGAGTTTGCTTACGAACAGGAGGTTGCCCTGCACAGTGCCCTCATCCAGAACAACTCCAAGGTGATTCTTATTGAGATGGAACCTCTGGGCGAGGTCAGCCGACTGCAGGTTGGGGACCTCCAAGATTCTCTCCAGCATCTCGTGAAGATGCAAGGGACCATCAAGTGGAGGGAAGACCATGTGGCCAACAAGCAATCTCTAAGCTCCAAATTCTGGAAGCATGTGAGGTACCAGATGCCAGTGCCAAACAAACTCCCCAAGATGGCATCTGGTGTGGTCCCTTTGAGTGAAACACAAAGCATGTTGACCCAGAACACTCTTGAGTTGTGGTCCTGATCACCCACAGCTGGCTGTTCCCTTGCAGCAGGCAGCGGAGTGGAGCTGTGAAGACTTGGGATGTCAAGGGTAGCAGCCCCAGGCCCTAGCTAGCAAGCTACTTCAGTAGTTCTCCTACTTGTGGGCGGGGCCATGCCTCCTTTCTCTAGGCTTTCCTTTGCCCATTTCATTCCTTTGTGGCACAAGTTCATCCCTGTGCCTTTTCTTCTCTTCCATTTCTGTCTTTATTCTTTCTTTTCATCCTCATCAATAATCTGCTTTCTAAATAGCAAGCTGATGGTTCTAGAATAGAATTCTGAGCGTTCTCATGCCCAGAGGTGGAAGCCCAGTGGTGAATCACATTCCCAGCATGCCAGAACTTCTTTCTTTATTTGGCACTTATGCAGTTTCGTTGTGTCAATGGCGCCGAATTTGTTAGACTACCTTATCTAAATTGCCATGACCAACAAGGCTCTTTTCAGTTCCAGTGTCTCTCATATAGTTTTATTCTCTTTAGAACTATTTTCTCACTGTAAAAGTAATAAAGGTATATTTGAAAAAGGACAGTGTGAAAAAAATATTATAAAAGGCAATCATAACCCTGACATCTTACGATGAATTTTGGCAAGTAAGACAGTACTTTAAGATATCCTTACAATGTGTCCATATAATTTGTATAGCCGGGATTGTACAGTACTGACTTTGAGTCTTTCCTGTTTAGCACCATAAGGAAAATCTGTGGCATGTCAATCCTGAACTGCTTTAACATTGACAGATGCTAATTGACATGTTCAGAACGCCCCATGTCAGCTTGCGCTGCAGACTCCTGCTAAAGCGGCTGCCGTGAGAAACAAGTCCATCACACCGCAGCCGTACCAGCACATCTCCTACCTACGGACTGAAAGAAGTTTTGTCACTGTGAGACAACTTATTTTTTGTGACATTTCTGTGAAATGTATAGGGAATTTTGTCAGAACGAGCACTCTGTAGTCAAAGGTCCTCTGGACAGTCTTCTTCAGGAGAACACAATACTTTGGTGCCATAGACTCCTATGAGTGGATCCGGAGGCAAGGCAGGAGTCTTACTGGCACCTCGAGTTTTGCTGGTGAATGTGAGTCCTGCCTCAGTAGGGTTACTCACTAAGTGGTGGGATTCATGTCGAGATGACAATGGGCACAGAATAGATAGACTCTTGAAATGAAGAGTAATCTTGAACTCGTGGTCAACATATATTTTGGAGTCCTGACTGCAGATAAATTGTATACCCAGAAGTCTGTGTAAAGGATGGAGAGTAACCCATATTTCTAGGGACCCCGTGCTCTTAATCTGCATCCTTAAGTTGGTGTGCCAAGTAAACCTTCAAAGTTCAGTTTAAAGGCTGATGAAGAAGATGTGGAATTCAAACTTACCCGTGCATCCGTCCTGTGGTTGTGTTTGTTAAATCCTCTTTCCCCACTGTAGTGGATTGTTGTGTTCTTAAGAAATGTTATCTACTCTTATTGGATTGCCAAAAACTGACCTGGGAAAAGCATGCTGTGTGTATAACTGTTCACACAGTAGAATGTGAGATCAGGGAGGAACCCTTGCTTTGGATAACTAGCTCTGTGGTTATGAGTTCCTTAATGTCCTCAAATAAAAGTTTTCTTAGGTCTGATGAAATGTAATACCACATTAGATTCTTTGGCTAATAGAAAATAGAAGAATTGGGACTTCAGAAACAATTCAGTAAGTACTAATGTTTGGAATTATGAAATCTCCTTGTGCACCATGTGAAACTGACTGTATTCTGTGATTTACCTTAATGAAGACTTCTTGAAAATAAAATTCTCTCCAGTTAGATGATTTATTATTCCTGCTCCCTCACCCACCAAAAATGACCCAAGAAAACTACTATTGGTTCCTTTTCAAGATTATCCCGACAATTTAAAACAATTTGCATTTATATTAGAGAAATATTCTTAGTTTCTTAGAAAATTCCACCTAGGATTTGGATAATATATGGAGCCCATAACATAGATTCTAACGTAGGTTCTCTACCAATTCAACAATAGGCAGAGTTTTTGGTAGCGAACCTGTATCTGATGGTTTTGCTAAACTCAAGATAGTAGTTTCATTTTATTGTTTCGGTGGGTTCAAAGGGTGACCCATCCAAAGGCACCTTCCGTGGAAGACAGTGTTTCCACTTTATCCCGTCCTGCCCTTATACTTCTAAACATTTTCTTCAAAGTGCTTGTGCAGCCGAGCGCAGACAGACAGCATAGTCTGGTTACTAGTCACAGAAACCAAAACATTTCTCCATGCTGCTGCTTGTAAACATCCTTTATTAGATGAGGAAGGAAATAATGGTCCTCTCTCTGTACGAGTCCTGTGTCGTAGGAGTGTTGAAGTTTGCGAAACACTTATTTTCCATTTATCCCAGAGAAGTTATGCTTTTCCTATTTATTATATGGTGAATTATTTTTGATTGGGCAGAAAGAATTGTATCATTGACTCTGCATTCTGTTCGTTTGGGTTTGAAGAGTTCTAGCTTATTATAAAAAATATAGAAATACTGTCTGTCTTCCTTTTCTGTTGGACAATTTAAAATTTCACCATTACTTTGCAATTGTGAATTCTGTCCCATCTGGGCTGGTACTGGTTCTCGGTTGGCTCTGGGAGCCTGACAGTCTTAAGGACTCTCCTCCATGGTCTGCCTCCCCCTCTCTCCAGGGTTCTTAGCGCCCTCTCTCTGCCAGAAGGGTGCGGTGTGGTGGCGGTGGTGGTTTTCCGTTTTTTGTTTTTGTTTTTGTTTTTTTTTCCAGTTTTGCGAGACAGGGTTTCTCTCTATAATATAGCTCAGGCTGTCCTGGAACGCCACCTGCCTCTACCTCCCGAGTGCTGGATTAAAAGCATGCGCAGCCTTGCTGCCAGATCTACCACTGGTAGAACACAGAGAGAGCAGCGCAGGTCCGGAAAGCTGGAGGTGGTAGCGGTGCCCTCCCCGGAGGTCTGGAGCGGCTTAGAGTCCGCAGTCAGCTTTCCCACCGCAAGGTCTATTGCCTCGAGGGCTTTAGCTCCGGTAACTGGGGTGCTCATAGGTGAGCGGGGGCGAGTGGAAAAATCAGCACAGGCTTGGGCAGGAGCTTAGGGCATCCCCAGATCTTGAGCAGCCTGCTTTTGGGAGCAGCCTAGACTTCAGTGCCCCAGCTCACAACTCCGGACCTGGAACCCCTTCCACTCCGGGCGGAGCCCATCTGCAGCCTTAACTTTTCTTTTCTTCTTACTAGTCTGTTCCCCGCCCCCGCGTCTTTGCATCCCCCCCCCCCCAAAGCCTTTCTGGTTGTCTGATCTCTTTAATCACATTCTCCTGGCCCGGCCTCACAGCACCCCCTCCTCCCCCTCAACTCTTTCTGGTTTCACAGATGTGGACTGGGAGGGATCACTCTTACCTGTTTTGCTTCTCGAATGTAAGGGAAGGAGAGACCGCCGTCCCCCCCTACCTGTGAAAGACCGCTCTGAAGGTAAGGATAGGCTCTGATGCCCGTTCCTCACTGTTTACTGTTACCTGGACCAAGGGGAAGGAGCTTCCCATTCCCAGGGTGCAAGGATCCTGAGAACAAGATCAATGTGCCTGGTGTGTGTGGAGGGTGGGGGTAGGGAGTGAGCGTGTGTGTGTGTGTGTGTGTGTGTGTGTGTGTGTGTACGCACTGATAATTAGACTACGGGCTTATAGCTCCTTTGCAGAGAGATGTGAAAAGCTGAATGAAAAACAGCAACAGTTGATTTTATTCCGCGCTCAGCCCCTGCCGACAGTGTACAAAGCCTGTCTTCAGCTGTGTTCCAGTTGCTTAATCCTCGTAGGAAACAAATAAATAGGCAGTATCACTAGGCTTAATGAATGAGAGGGACAGAGAGATTCAGGAATTTGTCTCAGGACATCCGTCTAGCAATAGATCTGAGATTTATATTATATTTTCCTAATTCCAAAATCTTTGTGCTTGCTTAATTCAAGGGGCTTCCAGAGGTGAGAAGCCCCCAGCAGGTAGTATCACAGTTAATCAATTAATGATAGGGCGGGGGCGGGGTGCTGATAGTGTGATCTTGCTCTCATAAGCACACAAATGCACTCATTGCGCGCGCGCGCGCGCACGCGCACGCGCACACACACACACACACACACACACACACACACACACACACACGACTGAACACCCGCTTTAGGCACACAAAATGAAAAGGCAGGGAGCCTTCTCCCAGGGTCCTCTGCGAAGTGAAGGCTGCTGGTCCAGGAGGGATAGATCGGTCATGAGGTAGGGTAGTCTAACAAGTTTCCTAAGGAAGTCAAACATTGAGTCATATTGCCCGGTAGGGGTGGGAGGTGGGGGCGGGGAACTCGTGGTCTGTGTATCTGGATCCACACTTGGGAATAGTGCCTGGAGATTATAGCAGCAGATACCTTTATGTCAAGCGCTGTGAGATGGCAGTGATTTTTCTGGGCCTTACAGATGGAAAATCAGATTTCACACATCCTTTGCTTTAGTGCAGAAGTGCATGGGTGTGTTCAAGATCATTTTTGCCAGTTACACCAGGCTGTTTCACCTCTTTATAGATGAAGTAAAACACTTCTGCATTAGAGATTGTAGAGAAAGGATTGTGTTAAAAATAAGCAAACAAACAAAGATAAAAACATGGACAGCCCAGCTTAGCGTTGGAGTGCTTGCCTAGCCTGTCTTCTGTTCTCAGTGTGGAGAAGAAACCTCATGGGGCATTGCAACCTGCAGCAAGGCATTTTGTGCTAGGGATCCCTCAGTGCTGTGTTTTGCTAATGAATGCGTGACACTGAGGTAATGTGTTTACTCTGAGTCAGTGAAACTCCCTGTCGTGGGCTGGGCTGTTTCCCACTCTCAGCCCCAGGTTCCCCACTGGGAAGCCTTGCAGGACCTTAATTAACATCCTTGTGTTTGGATGAGCTGTTTTCTTCTATGGTCTGTTCTCTTGTGGTGAGGCCTCCAAAGGGGATGGAACAGAACCAGGAACTCAGGAGATGGCCACTTTGATACTCTGAAAGGATATCCTGAAAGAGCACTCTTGCCTGGGAAGACAAGATACTGGGTACCTTGCTTCTTCTGGTCTTCATTCTGTACCACCTGGCCGCATAACTTTTGGAAGAGAACTTTTTTAATCCAGAGAAAATTTTATACCATTGGGTAATTGAATTTGGAATTATTCTTTATACTCATGGGCACACACATACATGCTTGTACTTGTATCTTATATTTTCATATTGTATTAACTTTGAAGTAAATGGATCTACTATGAAATTTACTTTTCCGAGTGAGCAGGTAAGTCCTATAGATTGGTGGTTTTCTATCTGTTTGTGCACTGGAATCAGCCCCGAGGAATTTAGAAGATTCAGGGGTTCAGGTTGTCTCCTGCCAGCTGTGTGGAACTCAGACTGTTCCTTTCCAGCTGTGTGGAGCCCAGGCTTTCCCCTGCCAGCTATGTGGAGCTCAGACTGTCCCTTTCCAGCTGTGTGGAACTCAGACTGTCCCTTTCCAGCTGTGTGGAGCCCAGGCTTTCCCCTGCCAGCTATGTGGAGCTCAGACTGTCCCTTTCCAGCTGTGTGGAACTCAGACTGTCCCTTTCCAGCTGTGTGGAGCTCAGACTGTCCCTTTCCAGCTGTGTGGAGCTCAGACTGTCCCTTTCCAGCTGTGTGGAGCACAGGTTTTCCCCTGCCAGCTTTGTGAAGCTCAGGCTGTCCCCTGCCAGCTGTGTGGAGCCCAGGCTTTCCCTTGCCAGCTGTGTAGAGCCCAGGCTTCCTTATCTTTTCAAAAGCTCCGTGTTATGTTTACTGAGCACCATGTTTGTCCAAACAGACTTTTGACGATATCATACTTTATAAAGGTATGCAGTGAATTGAATGATCGCTCAAGATTCCCATCTGTCTATATTTTATGGATTTGGTTCATTCATCAATTCCAAAAATAAACCATCACGCAGACATAAAGTGTGACATGCCAGTTAGTATCAGTTGCTGTAAATAGGTAAGCAAATTGAGAACAGACAGAAAGTGGGTGTGTGCACGCTTGCACAATTTGCCCCTGGGCAGGCATCCTGCGCTGGATTTTCCACATATGCTCTGGGAGAGCCTGCACATTATAAGTAGATTATCAGCAAACCTCCAAGGGAGGGTGGGACTACTTGATTAGGCAGAGAAATAATTCATAGTTATTTTGGAAATGAAAATTTGTTTAGCTTCTATTTCTATAGCAAACAAAATTAATATTTGCAAATTTAAAAATAAGTCAAATGTAAAAACAATAACAAAGCCATAAAAGTGAAGAAAGTATCGGTAACTATTTGTTTTACCACTGAGAAATAAAAGGAATGATCTATACTTAAAAATAATGGGAAATACACACACACATGAGTATTGGTTTGAGTTCATCAATATAAAAATTTCCATATGCTAATGGACCAAAAGAGAAATTAAAAGTAAGCTAAATAAGTTGGATAATAAAATTCCAAACATTGTCGAATGGTGAAAAAATCACTTGCTATAAAAAGGTTCGTAATCATGAAAAAAACAGCTTAGTCTTATGTGATAGTGTTTGCTTTGTTTCTAATAGAATGAAAACACAGACTCAAATAAACAGCCTGGTTAGATCTGATGAATCAAGGCGAGGTGTGCTGTCCTGGGTGTGGTAGAAAGTGTCCTGCACCTGTGAGGGAGGCAATGGAAGCTGCTGGGAGGTTTCTGGAATGTAGCTGGGCAGCATGCTTTTCTTGCCTTGGACTCCTTGCCTGTTTGACCATATCATAACACCAATAAAATGATAAGAAATAAGAAAACAATGGTAATAGACAACATTTAGATGAAATTAAAACCTAGCTCCTCTTGCTAGTCTGCGACAGCCCTCGCAGCGGAAATGGCAGAGGGGAAATCACACTTCACATTCCATCCAAGACAGAACTATCAGACAGTAAGAGAAGGTGTGAGAGGGGGTGGCTGGAGGTTACTATTCCCTGGACATTTTGAATAGGAACCCTTGTAGCCACCATATCAGCCCTGGGAGGTAGAACTGTCATTCCCTTCTGTGGCTAAAGGACTCAGAGTATACAGCTAGGCTATGAGACTTGCCCATGACTGTTAAGCTGGTAACAGAAAGAACGAAGTTCGAGAGCCCGCTAGGCTGGGGCCAGCAGCTGTTCTCCATAAAACTGAGCCACACTGTCTGATGAACGCAGAAGTATGGTAAAACATTCAAGTGCTGTATACCCCCCCCCCCCCACACAACTATGTGGACAGCATCTATTATTTACATGCTGAGATCTTAACGTGTCTCACATTGAAAACTCTGCTTCTCAGAATGCTGAATGATTATGTAATTTTATTTCTTATTAGCGCTTAGAATTGAAAAGGAAAATGAAAACCTAGCTCCTCTTGCTAGTCTGCGACAGCCCTCGCAGCGGAAATGGCAGAGGGGAAATCACACTTCACATTCCATCCGAGACAGAACTATCAGACAGTAAGAGAAGGTGTGAGAGGGGGTGGCTGGAGGTTTCAAGTTGCGCATTGTTCTCGTCTGACTCTGGACGGTGGGTACTTTCCATGAACAAATATCCTTTTTGCTTTCATTCTATTCAGCATCCTCTCTTATGAATTGATAGATGGTTTGGGTAGCTTTATCCTGAAAGCCTTCTCCTGTGATTGACTAGTTAGGATGGGAGGTGAGTGGCAGTTGGGGTATTGTTCTACGTTGTGAAGCTGTCATGCATGCAGAAGTTGTCATTAGCGTTAGGTATTGTGATTCCCCAATGATTCTTCAGGAAGCCGTTTTACCTTCTGTGTTCCAGCAATGAGCCAACAGTCCTTGAGCTAATTATATCATTTTTCCAAGGTCTGCAACTCCCTGTGGTTTATCAGACTGGGATTCTCGTCAGTTTTGTGTGCGTCTGAAAGAAACCAACCTCTTCATGGCCTGCCGTGTTCTGCGTGGCCAGTGTTCTTTTGAGGCAGCGGGGTGGAGGCGGTGGGCTTTTCAGTAAGCAGGAAATGTGGGCTCGTTTGTGAAGTAGTTAGACTTATGCAGACTCCACCAAGAAAGAGCTTTTTCCCATTCTACACTTGTCACTCACAGTTAGCAAGGTCAAGGGTGAACTGTTCCAGGATCAAAGTTCAAAGCAGTGGGTCTGTGACCTGGGGTACAGCCAGTGTAAGGGGGATCAGTGTCATGACTGGGACCCCTGAGACTTATTTCCTCAGTTTCCCTAAAGGAAACGGGGGCAGCCAGTGCTGACTCATGCCCCGGCCACACACACCTCTTCTTCAGTGATAGTGGTTACTATGCGCCAGGCATTGCGTAAGCTTTGCTGATGGACGAGACAACATAATTCTTAGACTTGTGAAACTTGTGAGAAATTTCAGAAACTGTGAGTCAAAATGAGGATTTTCTCTTTATGAGATGATTAGTTCACATACTTAGAACGGTTTTGGAATCTCTCTCTCACACACACACATACATGCACACACACACACACAAGCACACATGAACAAACACACTGCAGGCTTCATAGTGGATTTGCATTCCTCATTATGCTATGGATTTTCAGTCTGTAAAATCATAGATTTCTCTAGACTTTTGCTTTGACCCTAAAGGCAAGCAAGATGTGGTATGTCAAGCTAAAAGTCAAGGGCTCTATTCTACTAAAAATGCTAAACAATTATGTTTTATAGGACCTAAAATCTATTGCCTTGAAAACTTATTCATTCTATGTCACTAAACATTTGGCAAACTGGTGACTATTTTAAAAGATATGAAGCATTGCTGGGCCGCCTTTTGTTTATGTGTCAGGAGAGTTTTTAAAACTCCCTTTTTAAGGTGGAATTGGTTGCTTGCGGGCTTAAGTTTAAATTTATGCTGTTCTTTGTCTAGAGACACCAGTTGCTGCAGAAACACAACCATGCATCGTGGAGAGCTGTTTTTGCTGCTCTGTGTTTTCGCTGTTAGAAGTGCCTCAAGTAAGTGATTTACCAACACTCACAAAGAGACGTTACTAGGCAACTAGAGGGAAATTATGGAGGCTTTTTTTTCTTTATAGCTGATATGGTTACTGAAGATGCTGAATTTATTTAATAGTCAGTGACTGCAAATTGTACTTTAGAAGGTGGGGAAATATTTGGTGTCCCTGGGATAGAGAGTGGAAGAGAGGCAGGGATGGGCCAAATAAAGGGCTAGAGAGCACTTACTATACAGAGGCAGGGGCATAGAAACTTCACTTTCAAAGAAAACTGCTTCATTTGATTTGAAATAGGAAAAGAAAACAATTGTCTTTTTTATTGGCTTTAGGCTAAAGCAAGTATCAGGGCAGGCCAAACACTAACTTTAATTTTTTAGCTGTGGGTTTTTCTATCTGCTTTCTTGACCTCTGTTCACTTATATAACTAAAGACCTTTTTTTGTTTTGTTTTGTTTTTCAAGACAGGGTTTCTCTGTGTAGCTTTGGGGGCCTGTCTTGAAACTAGCTCTGAAGACCAGGCTGGCCTCGAACTCACAGAGATCCATCTGCCTCTGCCTCCTCCTGGGATTAAAGACATACAACAGCATCACCTGGCAGGTGCTTCCCCGCCCCCCTCCCCCTTAGTGAATCAACACTTGGAAACCTAAAATAACTTCAAATGTCCAATAGATTCTTTTACAATAATCCAAGTCCCCAATATACACTACATGATAACGAGGAAAGAATGATACACACTACAAGCTGCATGTAGGAAACCGAACAGCAATCATAGACTCGATGATGTGCAAAAGGATCAGGACACAGGAGCGCAAAAACTGTATGAGCTGTACACTTTATTACATCTGACTCTGTAAGGCAGGAGCATTATGAAAATGTTAAGAAGCTTACTCTTGTTTTGACTGTCAAGGAGAAACTGTGTTGAAAATTGGAATGTAAAATAGAGATTATCTTACCACCGCCAGCAAGAAGCTGGCGTTCACGGTCATTCTCGCACCTTGAAGTAGATCTGACGTTTGAGCCACTTCCTCCTCCAGCTGTGGTTAGTGTTAAGTTAAAGTCAGAATGTCACTCTGAGCAAGAAGCCCTAACGACAGACACAGCATTTTGTATGTAGTCGCAAGGAAATATTTCCGTTTACTTAAGAGATTGCAATTTTCTAAATAAAGATTACGGGCATTTGAGACCAAGAGGGCAGCGGGTGGGAGAAGGGTTTGACAATTTCAATTGAGAGTGGAGGTCCGCTCTGTGGAGATGGAAAAAATAAAGTAGGTAAATCTTCGAAGAGCAAATCTGAGCTGAGAAATGGACATGGAAGGAGAAAGAGACCCTGTAATGGGAATGGTCTGCCTCTGTCAGTTCTTTGGTTACATATGGAAGCTTGCTGCCGGGGCTTAGCTACCCAAGAGCTCCACTGTGTCTCCCCAACCTTCCTAGAAGTAAGTAGGCAGACTGCTTGGGCACAAGGGACACGAGCTGGTTGTGATATAGATGAAGGATGCACATATAGACTTCTTTTCCATGAGGCGTCTACAGTGGTGACATTTTGGGGCAATGTGGCGACACTATGACTTCTTTGTCTTTCCTTAACAAAAATTTGTTTGGAGCCTGTCCTGGAGCTAGCTCTTGTAGACCAAGCTGGCCTCGAACTCACAGAGACCTACCTGCCTCTGCCTCCCAAGTGCTGGGATTAAAGGCGTGTGCCACCACTGCTAGGCTAGTGTTGTAACTTTTAAGATGTGGCCATGGTGCATTGTCTTGAGGGAGAGCCAGTTACGCTCTTGCAGCTAGCTTTCTGTTCAGGAGAAGCCATCAGTTTCATCTTCATCTTTGTTCCAAAAATGTCTTGTCTCCGGTAGGTCTGTTTTCAGAAAAAAATCCAGTACAGGAATGTGATGCTGAGATTTCTTGTAGCCTTCTCGCCGATCTTACTTTTATACCTGAGGGGTGAAAAAAATCATTTTTGTCCTGTTTTATCTCCTTTTCCTTGGTTAATCTGCTGTAGGAAATTGCATCCGACGCCAGAAAATTCACACACTAGAAGGAGAGCCCTTTTATCTGAAGCACTGCGGCATAGCTTCATCTGTGCACAAGAACGAAACAGCCACCGTAAGATGGTTCCGAGTCCATGCTTCCCATGGATATGTAGAGCTGAATACTCAAAGCTCACCCAGAATTACTTTGCAAAGTCACTATTTGGAGTTCTGGCCAGTGGAGCTGGAAGACAATGGAACATACTTTTCCCAAGTGGGGTGAGTTAGCCATTTGGTTTCAGCATATTTCCTAGGACTCTTGGCTTTTGGCTCAGCAATTCAAATCTACATCAGGAAGCTCAGATAACCCATGCATTTTGTTTTCCTCCCCTGCTTTTGCTTCAACAGGAAACCAACATTTCATTGCAGGAAAATTGAGCTGGTCACTCTATATCCACCTATATTTATCTTCTTAGTGACCTCAAAGAATGATGAATGAGATTTCCTTTTAGGGGTTCCTTGTTAATGAAAAGGTGGAATTTCGGTGGGTCTTAAAGTTCTGTCTAAGAATAATATGCACTTGAGAAAGGAGCTACAAAGGGCAGCTTCCCACACAGCCTCCTCAGGCTCCAGAGAAAGGGTAGGGTTTATGAAATAACCGTAGTCTAGCTTTCAGAGGTTACTGGGAAACAAGAAGCAGGGTTATTGGGGGGAAAGGTACAGTTGTCACCCAGCCACAAGCTAGTAGCCAAGGTCAGTGAGGCTTTTCACACGGAGGTACATGCACACATGGGTAGGGAAATATCTCTTATTTATAAAGAGTTGCCACTGACCTGTGAAAACTCACTTAGGCTCGCTGGGCGGTGCCCACTGTGCTGTGAGAAGTAGCAGATTTCTTTTAGAAATCTCTCTTTATTCTAGGGTGACTCCTGATTGTTATCAGTGAGCCTTCGAGAGAGAAGTGAGATTTCGCAGCAAAGCCTCTTTCTCGCTCCTGTGGTTTCTCACAAAATGAGGTCATAGCTGTTTATTAGACACAGAAACTTGTGAGCCTCAGAAACAAGTCGTAGGACTGTTGTTTTTTGAAACAGCGCAGTTCTTACGACACTTTAAGAGAGAAAAACATAATAAATCGGTCCCCACTGGATCTTTCTAGAGCAAGTTAAAGATGAATGGAGAAGAGAAACAACCTGTGTCTCCACTGTCCAAACTGTATAATGTAACTTAAAGACACGAATATTCTGGTTATGGTGGACAGAGTCATTTGAGGGAAAGAGGCACCTGTGGCCATCCTGGGGAGTAGATGGAGACAGAGGGCATTTGCTCTTGATTTTTCTGATGTCAAGGGCAGAGAACACAGACTGCGTTAGGAAGCAATAGAAGGGCAATCAGAATGAGGGAGGAGGGAGCAGCAGGGAGACCCAAGGAGGCACCGAAGAGTTCAGAGACAATGCCTGAAGGATGCTGGAAGGTGGGGTTGGACAAACATGACTTGATGACAAGGAAGGAGCTTCGTCAATGGCGTTGACTGTAAGTGAGCTTTCATGGGGAAGCAGGTACCTTGAACATCTTCAGCTACAGTACAGGTAGAAGAACCTCTTGTCTGCATCATATTTCAAGAAGGTAATCAGTGTGGAGGAAATGGCCTGGTGTTTTTTGAGAGCACTGGAGGCTGAAGACAGGAGAGAGAGAGAGAGAGAGAGAGAGAGAGAGAGAGAGAGAGAGAGAGAGAGAGAGAGGAGAGGAGAGCTTCTTAGTGGTTAAGAAATGCACCGCTCTTGCGGAAGACCTGAGTTCAGTTTCCAGCACCCATGTTGGGTGACTCATAACCTCCTGTCACTCTAGCTCTGAATACCCATGCTCTCTTCTGGGCTGTGCAGACCCCTATGCTTGCCTATGCACAGGCACACACATTTACACACACACAGGATTTTAGAAATGAAAACCTTTTAAAGGGAGTAGGAAATCAGCTAAGAAGGAAAGTCAAACAGAAGAGAGATGTTTCTGTGGTGGAGGTGGAGAAACGGGGGGAAAGGAGCCTGAGGCTGATGCACAGAAAGCTTATCTTGGAGCCAGAGAGAAGAGAAGAGCAGTCCTTCCTCTTTTAGTCCCTCCTTCCCTCCCCCTCCCTTCTCTCCTTCTCTTCTTCTCTCATCTTGTTTTAGTTTGCTGCTGTTGGTACTCAAGATTATCTACATATGAGGCAAGTGCTCTACAACTAAGCAATCAGCCTTTAAGACATTTTATTTTCTTTTAAACCCACACAGCACTCAGCCAGAGGAGCCACTATAATCAGAGTGACATTGAGCATTGATCCATGGGCATAGGTTACAAGGAAGTGGGGATCCTAGATGCTGGCTCCCTTAGTCTCAACTTCACATCAGCCCTTGAGCTCGCTCTTTGGCAGCAAAGCAGAGTGTTGCTTGGTTCAGCATTTTTTAGGGGTTCCCACACATGACAGGCACTGTCAAGATCTGCCGAGTGTTAGGAATTGAGAATTAAGTGTGACTTGCCAAGAGGAATCTTAAGAAGAGAATTCTGCCAATGAACCTGAGCTCCCTTGAAGATCAGTTGGTCCCCCCTCCAGCCCTGGCTGGTTTTCTCTATGTTCAACCAAAGGTAAAGAGCAGGGCTGCATAGAATGTGAAAATGTAGTATTATGTCAACTACTCCTGCCCCAATATGCATTTATATCCTGGTCCCATCCAGTACAACAACAACAACAACAACAACAACAACAACAACAACATACACACACGATGTGGAATTCCCCTCTGTAGGCTATGAATATGTTTTTTTACCCTTGGTTATTAAAGAAGCTGTTTCCGCCAAGGCTTAGTAGAGTAAAGCCAGGCGGGAAATCCGAACAGAGATATAGAGAGAAAGTAGGTGAAGTCAAGGAGACGCCATGTAGCTGCCGCCTAAGGAGACAGTCACTGGGGAACTTTACTGGTAAACCACAAACCTCGTGGTGATGCACAGATTAATAGAAATGGATTAGAGCTGGCTAGAAAGACACTTAAGCTATTGGCAATGCGGTGATATACAGTTTTCTGTGCAATTAGTTTGGGTCTGGGCAGCCAGGAATGAACAAGCAGCCTCCTCCAACACACACACACACACACACACACACACACACACACACACACACACACAATCACACTCACACACTCACACACACACTCACACAGACACACTCACACACTCACACACACACGCCCATGTGACCACGGGACAAGTTACTTGGTTGTTTGAATCCTTGACTTTCTTATGTGAACTTGAGGAAAATGGTCAGGCTCTCCTGGATCCACACATTGCAAAGTATCTGGGAGTCAGTGAGCAACAGAACATTTCATTCTCTTCTATCCAGCTCCTCATAGATATAAAGGGGACCTGGGAAAGCCCAGGTAGAAATACATTTCCCAGGTCACAGGACAACTTAGCAACATGTTTACTACTTTTAGGATGGGGACGGATATGTCCCTAGTATGGCGTAAACAAACACACAATTGCAAATGGTTTTACTTTTCCTTCCTTCCTTCCTTCCTTCCTTCCTTTCTTTCTTTTCTTTTTTTTAAAACACTGTTGTTTAAAAACATGCCATTTATCATCTTCAAGATGGCTGATTTCTGAGAAGAGAAATCACAGACAAAAGAGATAATGAATGAAGTTCACCCTGGTTCAGTTGTGCAAGGGCTGGGCCAAACTCCGGTTTATTCAACAGTAAGGAGAAAGATCATAGAATAAACCACCTTGAGAAACAGAAGACACAGTACATATGCATACACATTCAGGAGACAAGGGCGGCAGTTCTCTTGAAACTAAAGCTACCCTTCTCTCCTGGCCTGTGAGTCTCTGAATCCGTCCAGCACTGAAGATAAAGTTTAAACCATTTATTGCTCTCCTATCCATGCCATGTGGATGACTGTATATGGTATATTTGGTATGTATGTGTGGTGTGTGTTTGTGGTGTGCACATGTGCAGTGTGTGTTGTGATGGTCTGTGTGTGTTCCTAGACTGCTCTGGAGTGTAATCTTTCACCCCATGACAGTTGTAAACTCTCTGATCTGAGCTAAGGGGTGGCAGAGAAAAGTTTGCATCTCAGTGAATAAATCTCTTCATATAGAAATTAGGGTAAAACTGGAAGATTGGAGGTAGTTGCAGAATCTCGCTAGTAACCACAAAATCCCTCTCTATTCCTGTGTTTCATAGAAATGATCATCAAAATTGGACCCTCATTGTCATTAAAAGAAATGAACACAGCTGCTTTTCTGAAAAACTTGTGATAAACAAAAACGTGGAAGTCAAGAAATCTTTGAGTATAAAATGTGAAAATTCTAGCTACGGTGAACTGATCAACCACACTTCATTGTATAAGGTAAGAAGTTGAAAGAACTTACCCTTAAAACTCGAAAGGAAAGAAAAAAAAACACATGGAGAATAGGAAGACAGTTGAACACTTTGCCATCGTCAAAAAACAAATGGTCTAGGGGCTGGAAAGATGGCTCAGTGGTTAAGAACATTGCCTGCTCTTCCAGAAGTTCTGAGTTCAATTCCCAGCAACCACATGGTGGCTCACAACCATCTGTAATGAGGTCTGGTGCCCTTTTCTGGCCTGCAGACATACACACAGACAGAATATTGTATACATAGCAAACAAACAAACAAACAAACAAACAAACAAGTGGTCTACCTCCCCACGACTTACTTGGCCTGTGTGAGAGACTGTCCCATATGGCTATCGTCAAGCGCCATTAAGCGGTATGTGCAGCACTGTAGCGTCCTGTACTATAGTAGGTATTCAGGACATGACGGTGGCTTCTTCTCTGCTGCCTCTCCTTCTTTTTCCTTCTATTAAAAAAAAAATAAAGTTCTCATTTTCTTTTGCCACACCCATTCAAAATGCTGAAAGACAATTGCATGTGTTTTCTGAATACATACATTTGTTTTATAAAGCAGGAAGACAGGAAATGAAAAAAAAAGTGAAGTGAAAAATCATTCCTATTCCCACAGCTGTGTTTGTTCTTCTACCTAGAGAAACATCTGTCCTGAAAAGTTGCTTGTTCGCTGGTCTTTTCCTTCCTAATTAAAACCATGTAGTTATTTACCCATACCTGTGAGCAGCTCTCTTTCAAACAGGGAATGTGTTTTCTATGGATTTGGTTTAAACCCCTTAATCTCCTTGTTATTAGACATGTGTGAGTGTCCCGTGTCCTACTGTTATTTACAGACTATAATGAATGATATATATTCATATAAATCTTTGCATGCTTATATGATTAACTCTTCAGGGAAAATGCCTAGATGTAGGATTACTGAGCCAGTGGGAGGTTAATTGATCAGCTTTTGATACACATTAGCCAATTCCGCCCCACCCCCCTTTACACCTTCCCAACATGGGAAACAATACTTTCAGAAAGTTAAAAATCTGACAGAAAACAGAAAACACTTCAGAAACGGGGGATTTCTTCCTATTGTTCTCTTAGGAATGGTAAGAGAAATGAGTAAATTGTAGCCTTTCTTCGTGGATCGCCTGTGCATTTTCTGTTTGCTTCATTGGCGAGCCTTTTTCTTACCAGGTTGTAAGAGTTCCTTTCAAAGATGCTGTGGAGAAGCTCGTCATACTTCTGTCTCATATTTATCATGTAGAAAACGGTGTTTGCATTCACATGCATGCACACGTGTGACATGACATATCATGTCTGTGGAAGAGCAGACCTGAGCTGCTGACCCCGTCAAAAAACTAGACAAGGGAACTCGGGGAAGCTGAACCATTAATGAGTTCCCTGAAGTATGTGGGTCGTTCTTGCTGTCACAGTGTTTCTGTATGAGTTTTCAAGGAGATTTCTTATCTGAAATACTTTCTAAACATATAACTCAGTCTTGGGTTGGCTTGCCTTCTCTTGCTGTCTAGTATACGTACTTTGCAGTACATGTAAATTAGGGAGGCGTGGTTAGTGGGTTTTAGAAAGCCCCACTATACAGATAACTAAATTTAGAAGATGTATGATCTGGCTCTGTTTATGGCTGAACATCTGTAACACGAGCAGTCACATGAAAAATCTAGTGGCTGGTCCATGACCTTCCTGAGGGGAATGGTACTAGACAGCTTAGTCAGAAAAAGTCTAATTGGAACAGAAAATGAAGGCCTTCTGGCATTTTGTCTACCATGGAGAAAGTTTGCTTCAGTTTATACAACTCTCCTTATACTCAGAAACACTTTGCTGGCATCAGGTACACATGGGACTTTGCAAGACATTTGGGTAACTGCTTGGTCCTTGCTCCGGAGGCCACCAGCAGTGGCCAGCATGAAAGTCTGTGGGCATTCTATTCCCCTTGCCAGGCATGTGGAGGGACTGTGTCACACGACCAGAGTTAGTTGGTCAACTTCCTTTCCTCACAGTCTTACACTTGCCTGAACCTATCAGTGGGTGACGGAGGGCTAGTTTGTAGACAGTGACTTTACTATTGTTATTATTGATTTCTATGACATTTGTGGGAGAAACAGAAAGATTAAAGTATGTCTATGAATTTGGCCATCTATGCCCTTTGGTACAGGATATTAAGAATCCAGAGTGGGCAACATCTACTCAGTTTTCTGGGTCATTCTGTCCACATTCCCACGGCCCATACCCTTAAATACAGAACTGGACCCAAAGTGTCATGCAGTAGAGTTGTTTCAGAGACATTCTTCACCTAAGCAGGATTTTTTGTTGTTCAAGTATTTTGGCTCTGTTTCTGTTTGTCCGTCGCTCTCTTTGATTGTGTGTGAACAACAGATTAAGATAAAATGACAATAGTGGGGATGCACTACTCTTCAGTAGTGACAATGATGATAACAGGGCGCTTCACTGCTCCAGGGGAAGGAGGTGAGCTGATGGGTTTTTGTTCTGTTTCCCTTTATCACTAAAAGATCTTAAGCTTTAGAAAAGTGAAGGGCTGCAACGAGAATACTGCCTTTACTGACTTGAAGTGTTTTAACTTGCCTTTAAATACCCAGAACTGTAAGGAAATAGTCTTACAGGGACTATTACGAGGGATCCAGAAGGATGCTGAGTTTGAAGATGGGGGTTATTACACGTGCGTGCATTCTGTCCACCATAATGGGAAACAGTACAACCTCACCAAGACCTACAATATAACCGTCATCGAAGGTAAGAGAAAGTTTTTGGAAGGAGTGAAGGCGTATGAGGAAAGCAGACTCTTTCTTTCACTGTGAAGTTACTTGGGTCTGGAGAGGGTACCTTGAGGTTAGGGATACTGTTGTTTTAACTTTGGAGCAGCGGTTGTACTTTCTAATGCTACCTCAGCCAGAAACTCCAGTTACCAGCCTGCTTCTCTAGCAGCGGCTGGGCTGCTCATGGGACAGCCAGTGAGATTCTGCTCCTGCAGGCACCAGCTGAGTCGCTGCCACTAAAAGGTAGCTTTAACTAAATCTCTATCATTCTAATTATGAATATGACTAGAGAGTCAAGGGCTCGAGTGAAAACCTGCGAGCTCAGAGAGGCTGAGGAGCAAATTATCTTGCCGTCTCTCCTTGATGGCATCCAGTGAAGACCCTTCCTTCCACTTTGCCAAACTAGAAAAACCTGTGTCATCCCGAACCCACCCTACTACTTTCTCTCTCTCTCTCTCTCTTTCTCTCTCTCTCTCTCTCCCAGATGCCCTCTAAGGCTCTATAATGACTTGCTGTCAACTAATTGCTATTGCATCCTCCTGTCCCAAAGTTAATTTTATTTAATTAACTCAAATGCAAATTCGGGACTCACAATGTGATCGAATATCCCCCCAACAGAACATATACCTACTTCAAATCTTAGGTTTAAAGCCTTTACCTTGGGCTCCCATCAAACTGACTAAAACCAGATATTCTTAGACGCAGAGGAAAGTTCATGGGTTGAACCTTTTAAGTCAGCCTGTTCTTGTTTAGACTTTGCGTAAACTGTAGAATCTTGTTAGGCTTCCATTTTTGCTTTGAGAAAATATTTATTGGGGTCACAAATATTTATCGGTGGCTGTATTCAAGAATCTGTACTGAGTGTTGAGAGGCAGAGGACACAAGAGAACGTGCTACAGCGAAGACTACAGAGTTCTCAGGGAGTTTCGTAAGGGTCTGGAGGACCACTAGCATGAACGCTGCAGCTGTGTGAGAGGTCGTCAGAGAGGCTGAAGGATGTGATGTGTAGTCGAAAAAAAAACGACAAATGTTAAAGGCTTTGCCAGATGTGCGTCTTGGAGGGACAGTGTCACGAAGGGGCAGAGCACACACAGAGAACAGCAGCCCGAGAAAGCCAGGTCTCAGAGTGCCAATTGGAGGGGGAGTCTTTGCATGCATGAATTGCCCTGAGCCCCGAGGCCAAACAGGCCTAGAATTCTATTGTGACAGTGACCTGTGAGGTAATTTAATTGAACCACACCCCACGGAGATATCCTTCAGATGGCACAGTCAATATAACTCAACATCAGTACCTTCTTGGGAACTTACAGGGAAATTCCAAATCACAACGCAGCCAAGTACAGATTTCAATACCCGAGAGTCTGTTTTGTCTTCTTTAGTTTTTAGTGACTGCTCTTCATTGGCTTTCAAAACCTTTGCAGAATGTCTGTCCCCTTCCTATGTGAAAGTTCCTCCAGTTGTTTGAAGATCTGTGGTATGACCATGACTTTCTCCACCATCATTCCAGAAAGCCTATGTGGATGACATTTGACCAGATTGTTCCAACACATCTACTCTATGGTATCTTTCTTCAGCACTTCACCTGATGCTTACATTATTGCCCATGTGCTGTGTTTGCAGCACATCCCACGACTTAGTATCCTGAAAAATCTAGAGTTCTGGAGGTCACATGTCTGAATAAATTCACTGGGCTGGAATCAAGGGTTCAGCAGCATTGTATAGTTTTGGACAGTATGGGAAGAAGATATTTCTCTACCATCTGTCAATATCTGGAGACTGTCTATATTATACTTCATCTTTAGAACAAAAAACACACTGTCTACCAGTCTTTTTCCTTTTATTCCTTCTTCTCATTATTTCTCTTCTTCTCCTCCTCCTCCTTCTGCTCCTCCTTTTCTCCTTCTCTTCCTCCTCCTCTTCTCCTTTTTCTCTTCCTCCTCCTCTTCTCCATCTCCTCCTCATCCTCTTTCTCTTCTTTTCCCATCATCCCATCATTTACATGCATGTCCCGGAGTCTGACTTGTCTGACCTTTCTGACTTTCTTCTGAGGACATATTAACAGCTAACTGGGATAGTGCAAGACAACTTCCCTTTCTCCACGTCCTTAAGCAATCAGAGCTACAAAATTCTTTGACCATATTCTTCTGCTAGAACAGAGTGCCAGAGACTGAGCAAATTATAAACCATAGAAGTTTATTTGGCTCTCAGTTCTGGAAAATCCCAGACCAAGGGGCCACCTGTGAGTGTATATCTATTATGCACTGTGTGGTTCAGAACATTGGATATCTTTCTCTTATCACCATGCCCCTTGTCTTGAGACAGGATCTTTAGCCAAATAAGGAGAGTCCTAATATGGGTAGCCTAATTGGCCAGGGAGCTTTCGAGATCTGCCTTTCTCTTTCTCCAAGTGTTGGGGTTACAGACACATACAGTCATGCTTTTAGAGATTTAAAGTCAGGTTCCACTTTAGAACATTAAGTACTCCCACCTGCTGGGCAGCCTCCCCACCCCTAAGAAGACCTCCATGCTGCATCACATTTAACTTGAGTGTAAGTGATTGTGTGTGAGACAGAAAACCTGGGCTGGGCTTACCCTTTTAATCAGGAACCCACGCCCGTAACAACTAACCAAAACTACAACCTAGGAATCCCATCCCTGAATTTTTCAGCTCCCAAAACCCTGCAATCTATTTGTGATCACTTGATTTCTTCAACCACAGTTTGCATGCATATACTTATACATCATATACTACATAAACATATACAATTTGTGTACCTTCTAGTTCCTTGGTATTCTCCCCTATTCTTTTTCTTATCCGTCTTTGCCACTCTTCCTTTTCTTCCTTGAAGAAGTGATAAGACGCTTCAGCATCAACACAGGGCACCTTTTGCTCTAGTTGGAACCTCTCATTCATTCTTTCTCATAGTTTTTGTGATGTTGTGACCTTGGACAAATGATTGTCTAGCGTCTTGCTGCCTCGGGTTCCCTCAGCCCATGGGCCAATGGTGGCTTTTGGGGCTCTCTGGTTATCGGATGCTATAGGCCAGGCACAGTAACAGTGTGTCAGGGGTCCCTGCAGGTGTCATACAGGAAAGTGAACCTCACGAAAAGATAAGGATGAAAACCTGGTGCAGATTTACTTCATCAGCCTGGGTCAGATGTCTTTGGGGAGTTTAATAACAGGCTCCCCTCCCCAATGTATTTAAGCCCAGTATGATTTGGGGGAAAGTTTCCTGATGTAATACAATTCGCATTGCACAAGGGAGTGTAATTACATTGAAACTCAACTCGTGTCATTTTTTTCCAAGAAGATGGTTTCAAGAGCTGTGCTACCAGTACTAGCTTAAGGGCCAAAGATCTGGTCTGGTCTGGTCTTGGTCATAGAGATAGAGGTCATTTGGGCTATTAGCCATACTCTGGTCCTGTTTGTGAGAGCCTGGGGAACCTCTGACTGTCAGGGTCATTTAGATTACTAGCCACCTCCGGTCTTGGTTGTAAGAACTTGATCTGGTCTGGCCCAACAGATAACACAGACCACCAGACTGTTCATCATTTCTAGGTCTTGACTTTCAGGATGGAAGAACAGGTTTTTCATCTTCCCCATTGGGAAGATAATCCTGTGTACTTAACTTTCCTGGTTTCTCTGGAGATCAGTAGGCATAGGATCTTCATGCCATGTTCCCAATAAATGTGTACATTTCTGAGCAAAATGTTCCTTCCTATGTAAGGGAGCTAAGGAGATGCTTGTATACTTTTTGTTAGAACTGGAAATCACTAGGAAGAGCAATAGTTCTGGATCTACAGGTTTGAAAAGCAGGGTCAGACAGAATCAGGTAAGGCTTCCAGGACATGGTTATGACTAAAGACTCTACACCCTCAAGGGTAGGACTGGTATCTGGGAGAGGTGCCTTACACGGCTCCTTTTAGTCTTATTATATTCTGTTAAATACATCAGTGAGAGAATGAGGAAGGCAGACAGAGGGAAGTGATACAGAGCAGGAAGGTTTTTCCTAGTGATTGTGCACCTTCTATGTCCTAAACATTTGGTCCTCTCAGTACCTGGCAGTAGTCTCCCTGGACGAACATGTTTCTCTGACTTCAGCTTCACTGGGCAGAAGCCAATGTTTGACTTCAAAGGATAGATGGAATTGGCTTTCAATAGTGCTGTGAACGTATAAGTCCAGGAAAATGAAGCTTCAGTAATCTGAGCTCGGTTAATAAAACAGTTAATAAAAGTATGGCACAATTAAATATATAGTAATGATTGCCATTGCCCACAGATAAAAGTCAAGACTTAGCGTGTGCCTGATACCATGAGAGGACCAAACCTGATATATGCTGTTTCTGTATACATACATGCCTGTAGTAAAATTTAGTTTATAGAATAGACACAATAAGAGATTAACATCAATAATTAATAATAAAACAAAATATGCTAGGGCAATTTGTCACTACTTGTCACAAATTGTCAATGTCACTACTTTTGTGCTTTGTGGTCATGATTAAATAAAATAACCGTTACTGGAACACAAGTACCATGATGTCATGATGATTGGGCTCGTAGTATATAATGCATGAGTACCATGAACAAGGGGACAATTCAGGTCCTAGTTTGGATGGAGTGGGATGGAAAACTTACAGCAGCATACAGTTTACCAGTTTACAAGTTACCTAGATAAGCTCAAGGTAATTCCAATGTCTGTTTTTGTTTTGTTTTGCTTTCAGGGAACAGCAAAATCACTCCAGCTATTTTGGGACGAAAGTTTGACACTGTTGAAGTAGATCTAGGTATGGTTTACAACATGTGTTTTCTGAATTATAAGTGGGGCCATTATTGAGACTGTTACACAATGAGGAACAGCATGTCATTGTTTGACTCTTGCCACTTTTAGACCAGTTGACTGTTTAAAAGCCAGTGAAAATATCTACTGTTTGTACACTAGGGTCTCTGCCATGCCATTTGGTTTTTTTTTTTAATTTTCTCTACTGACCTTTCAAAATATGAAAATTTGATGATAACACTCTGGAGATAAGATTCAAAATTGTTCTGTAATTTGAGTATTTGGCCATGGATAGAACTGGCTATATTTTTACGATTTGTCTAGGCAATTGGTTCTCAACCCTTTTAATGCCACGGCCCTTCAATTCAGTTCCTCATGTTGTGGTGAGTCCACCAACCATAAAACTATTTTCAATGCTACTTTTTAACTATAAATTTGCTTTTGTTGTGAATCGTAATGTAAATATTTGATATGTAGGCTGGCCCAAAGGAGTTACAACCCACAGGTTGAGAACCACTGGTCTAGAGAGATCCTAAGAATTAATGTGCACAGTTAGGTAACTTCTTTCAAAAATAAAAGCAAAGAAGGAATGGAATAAATTTGCATATGCTAAGCCAGATACTGAGCTAAGCGATTTGGGACTTTTGAGATACATTCTCCAACCAAGGTAGAGGGGTATTGTCTCCACGATATGGACTGAATAACTGACACACAGACCAAGGAACTCACAATTATCTCAGTCTGTTCAGAACTCAGCTGGGGTGGCTGGGAGCAGATGTGCTGTATTTGATCCACCTTGCATTTAAATAGCTGGGGCTGGAAAGAATACCGCAGTCATGTTGGAAGCAGACCTTTGCTGCTAGAACACAACTTCTCAAAGTGTTGGGACCACGTAGGGGACTGTGTAAGAGAGAGTGGGGGTCATGACAAATCTGGCAAAAGTAAAAGGTTTTTGAATACACAACGCCAGAAATTTCCAAGTCCAGTGTCTCCAGGAGCTGTCCTGTACCACCTCACTGCCGCCTCAGTTCCAAACACACACGCGCACACTTCACACTGGCCATACCTTCTTCCCATGTACCACTGTGGGAAAAGACTGATTCGCTTCATCCCAGGTTCAAGACTTGGGTGTGCTAGCTAGGAGGTGCACGCTTTACTGTACATATGAAGCTTTCTGGTCTATAGAAGAACAATGGTTTAACAACAGAAGACAAAAATCCTTTAGTTTTTGTATCAACTTGTATCAAATCACTGAACCCTCGGACTGTATGGTGTCAGCGTTTTGTTTTAAAATTGGCTGTTTGGAGTTGCAGACTTCAATTTTATTTTAAAAAAAAAAAACTGTTAGAGGAATTTTAGTTTGGGATCAGGATAGAAATTCTGAAATGACCCTGAATATACATGTGCCATTTTGTTTTACGTATTTATGTAAAGTGGTCTCAGCTTTGATGGTTATAAAATCATAATTTGAACATGTCTAAATACCATTGAAGATGTTCCACATCGTGAATTACCAATCATTCAGCCAGTAGGTGATCCCTCACCTAAAATCCAAGCAACCACCCCACTCATTGGCATGCAGGTTTGCTTTTGTCCTTAATAAGGAATAAAATTATGTGTATAACAAAAAATCGCTAAAACACATTTCCTCATGTCTTATTTTCAGTCAATGTCTAATTTACTATCTATTTAGTAGACCCATATGCTAAAGTCATTGCAAAAATGTCTTGACTGTAAGGCAACGGTGCATGGAGAAAGTTTACGACATTCTGGTAGAGCACCGCTTGCTCTCCTGTGGTCCATGAGCCCGTGGGAGACATCACCAAGTTCTGCAGCTCATGTTCTCCTATCTCTTACTGATACTCCCGTGAGCTGCATAGCTTCCCGCAGAGCCAATGGACTAGACTCTCTGCTTCATGAGACTCCTCCTCATTGCAACCCCAGGATGCTATTTCTAGATGAGACGGCTGCTCATGGTTACTTACCTGCACGGCACCTTTCCTAACCATATTTTCCATTTCACTATTTCTCTCTCATTCTTTCCCCTGCGCTACAACGCTTTCCTTATGTTTTTTTTTCTTGTAATTGCTTCATTTGGTAAACCTATTTTGTTTTCTGAGTAGTTCAAGAGAGACATTGGTTTGACGCTAAAGATTGAAAAAATTGCACTGACCCCCTAAATTTTAATAATTGATTTAAAAGTGGATATTTAAATAGAAGTCAGTTCATTACTTGGTGATGACTAGTCATTGCTATATAATTCTTCCCCTTTATTGTATTTTTTAAAATGAAGCATCTCTTCCACTTTTTTTTTCTGGATGTGGTATGATTTTACATTCAAATATCACACACTGATTGTATTTGAAACTTCTACCGAGTTTCTAAATTCAAGACTGAGACTGTCAATTTCTACCTAGGAGAAGAGGTGGAACTTAACTGCACCGCTTTACTGAATAAAAATGACCTGTTTTATTGGAGCATCAGGAAAGAAGACAGGTCAAACCCTAATGTGCACGAAGACACGAACATGACCACCTGGTATGCATTTGTGACATATAAGAGATGCCATGTGCATGCTCTAGAAATTCATGTGTGCACACAACAGAAAAGAGGCTGGGCTTCTGGGTGGCTGATGGGATGTTTAAGCTTTAACTGTAATTATAATTTGTTTATCATTATCATTACCATAGTGACAGATCACGTGTACTTTTACTGTAAGGATCTAAGCCTGAAAATGAAGGCTCATAATAATGTGGGTGAGGAATTTTAACATCACTTTACCAAGATACTACTTAGTCAGGCTCTAAGTCACCAAGCTCCTTCTAAAAGAGCAATCAAATGGAACCATAGTTTGAAAACTATGTCAAGTGCCTTGATCTTATTAATGTGTCACAAAACCACAAATGGCATCCATAATCAAGCTCAGGCCTTATGCAAGAGCAGTCCTTTCTCTTAACCACCCAGCAACATGCAGTTGATGTAGTTCAGATGTGATATGTCATATCCTGAACTCCTACGGGAGTCTTCCCCCCAGTGTATTGAGAATGAAAGATTAAACCAAATGTGTCATTAAGAGGGTGGGTCCTTCAAAACAAAGTTTAACTGCATTAGATCGTTGTCTTGGTCAGTGTTCTATTGCTGTGAGGAGAGACACCATGGTCACGGCAACTATTACATATACAAAAAGCCCATTTATTTGAGGCTTGCTTACAATTTCAAAGCTTTTGTCCACTATTCTCATAGCAGGGATCAGGGGGACATACAGGGAGACATGGTGCTGGAGAAGTAGCTGGAAATTCTACATCAGGATCTGCAGGCAGCAGGAAGAGAGAGACTCTGGATTTGAAATGAATTCTCTTTGAAACCTAAAAGCCCACCCCCAATAACATGCTTCCTTCCACAAGGCCACACCTCCTTTCAAATAGTGCCACTCCCTGGTGACCCACTAACTTTTCAAATCTATGAGCCCATTATGCTTGCATTAGGGGCTGTTCTTAATCAAATCACCACAGCAGCGAAGTTCCTGTGATTGCCTTCTGAACTGATGGCTTTATAGCGTGGGAGAGAGACCATCCATAAGTACATAGATGCTGCTGCCATGATATGATGTGACTCAGGGACCCTCGGTTATGCCTTTTGACTGTGAGCTAAACAAACTTCTTTTCTTCACCGAGTCCAGCTGCCCAAGAATTCATTTATAGCAATGAAAGATTCAGAATATAAAACTGAATGGTCTTGGTTAGAGGAGGTGACGGTGTAGGATGAAGTCCAAGTAGTTTCGAGGGAAAAATGGGGGAGGGGAAAGAGAGAGAGAGAGAGAGAGAGAGAGAGAGAGAGAGAGAGAGAGAGAGAGAGAGACTGATTGTGATCCTGTAATTTCTGTTGCTCCTTGGAAGAGTGGGGAAGCTAAGTAGCTAATTTTAATTCACACCAGAAGTGGAAGACACAGCTGATGCTTCCTTTAAATATTTTAGACTTAGAAATTCTCCTGAGTAGATCTGCTGGTCATGAACAAAGCCTGTTGATCAACTGTTTGCTTACATTACAGGACTTCTGAGGGCAAACTGCATGCCTTTAAAAAACTGACATTTCGGAATGTTGCTGAAACGAATCTCAACGTTTTATACAATTGCACGGTGACCAATGAGGAAGCCACAGACACCAAAAGCTTCATGTTGGTGAGAAAAGGTAAGAGATGCATTGCTCTTCTTGACTTGACAGCCTTTGCTAGCTCTCTGGGATTTCACCCAGTCTCTGTAACAAGCTTTCTTGGGTGAAGAAACCCATCCAGCGCCTCAAGGAGATGATGGGACAGACTTTAATGACTTCCCAGGGGAGGCCTCACCCTCTCTGAGGAGGAGATGGGGGTTAGGGGAAATGGGAGGAGAGGAGAGAGGGGGAACTGGGATTGGTATGTTAAGAAAGGAAGGAAGGAAGGAAAAAAGGAAGGAAGGAAGGAAGGAAGGAAGGAAGGAAGGAAGAAAGAAAGAAAGAAAGAAAGAAAGAAAGAAAGAAAGAAAGAAAGAAAGAAAGAAAGAAAGAGGGGCTGGAGAGATGGTTCAGTGGTTAAGATTACTGACTACCCTTCCAGAGTTCCTGAGTTCAATTCCCAGCAACCACATGGTGGCTCACAACCATCTGTAATAAGATTTGATGCCATCTTCTGGCCTGCAAGGACACATGCAGGCAGAATACTATATACATAATAAATATAAATCAAAAAAGAAAGAAAGAAAGAAAGAAAGAAAGAAAGAAAGAAAGAAAGCCATCTAAGGTCACAGAGCTGAGAAGGTGACAAGTCCTCCAGCTTGTAGGTCTAGATCCACATGCTTCCGCTTCATGGAAATTGCCTCCATTGTCCCCTCTTGTCACGTGAGCACCAGTTATGTGGTCTGTATGTTTGTGAAGTAGAGGCACTCCAACCTACAGCTTTGCTTATCTGAGGCTATGTTTGTATTTCCTGGGCACTGCTCATCCCCAGACACCTCTCACATCCTTAGAACCAGGCTGTCCCTGCCCCAGAAGCAGCTGCCTCTCATTGCTTCTCTCAATTTACAAATGTCACCTGGAGAGTGGGATCTTCCTATGACTGGTGCATCAGGAATCCATAGATCGTTCAATGTTGTAGGAACCCCCGGGGTATGACTTCTAAGAGTTAGCTTCTGAAATACACCTAATATCATATCTAATGGAACGGCTGGTGTTACCGGAATAACTATCTCTAAAAGTATGTTACAGAAGAGGGCAAAAGTTTTAGTCATGCTCATAGTATCTGATGTGGAAATCCCCACATCATCAGTATCTCTTCTTGGGAAACAAGCCAAAAAGGAAAATAATAAAGAAAGAGAAAGAAAGAAAAAAGAAGAAAGGGAATAAGGTGATGTATATGTAAATAATCACTACAGCATTGTGTAAACATAAAATATTAGAATCATTATAAAGGCATATATTGTGAACCAGTAAAAAGATGTTGGTCTCATGAGGAAATAAAGTGATTGCATTACCATATAATAAAAATTTCAGGTCAAAGAAAATTTATTTAGTTTTGTTTATGTGTATGAACAGTAAACATGTATGCCGTATGTGAGCCTACTGATCACAGAAGCCAGAAAGGGGAGTCAGATCCCCCCCTGGAGCTAGAGTTATATATGGTTGTTAGCTTCCAGGTCTTCTGCAAGGGTACCAAGTACCCTTAACCACTGAGTCATCTCTCCAACCCCACCTCCACCCCCTATCACCCCAGAAGGCTTTGATGCTATGTGGCCATCACCGCCTCCTTGGACGGCTGTTCAGAATTATTTGATTCTTTTTACTCTTTTGTGGTCTTTCATGTTTATCTATGGTGAATACAAACTGAATCAATCCAAGGGATATGACTTGTCTTGAGGGGCATATTGTTTAGAATTTTCCTAAAGCCCCAGTGCTATGTACCAGGCACTGTGAAGCACTCTGTGGAGTGTCTCATTCATCAGCAACTAGGTTCATTCATTATTTTCACTCTGCACATGAAATATAGGAATGATAAGCCGCAAGGATCTGATGGAGTGAGACTGGAAGCCCAGGCTTCTCTGGCCAGTGTTCCCCAGATGAAGACCATGCACTGTTTGCTCATTCCACCAGCTGTGGTCGCGCTGGAGACCTCTGCGTCTCACCCTAGCGTATTATTGCTTCAGAAAATTAAATACGACAGATGCAGATGGGCTGAGTGACCACGCTTTTATGTCCCATCTCTGGGTATCCCTGCCTACATTTCTTTCTCTCTTTCTTTCTTTCTTTCTTTTTTTTTTTTTATTTTTTCGAGACAGGGTTTCTCCTTAGCTTTTTGGTTCCTGTCCTGGAACTAGCTCTTGTAGACCAGGCTGGCCTCGAACTCACAGAGATCCGCCTGCCTCTGCCTCCCGAGTGCTGGGATTAAAGGCGTATGCCACCACCGCCTGGCCCCTGCCTACATTTATAAGTTGGAGTAGAAATAGAAAGATCCCCACTGCTGGCTACCAGAAGGAGCGTGGGGGAACTAGGGGCCTATGGAAGCACTTGGGGAGACAGATAACCAACTCAGAGTGAAGGGCGAAACTGGCAACCACAATGTTATGATGGGAAATTCTGGCCATGTTTCTTTTCATTCATGATTCTCTCTCTCTCTCTCTCTCTCTCTCTCTCTCTCTCTCTCTCTCTCTCTCTCTCTCTCTCTCCCCGCAGAAATGGCTGATATCCCGGGCCATGTCTTTATGAGAGGAATCATCATGGCAGTGTTCATCTCTGTGGCAGCAGTGTGTGTGGTGATTTTGTGTGTCATTTATAAAGTCGACTTGGTTCTGTTCTATAGACGCTTGGCGGAAAGAGATGAGACATTAACAGGTAACATACTGTGAAACCGGGGGATCCTAGTCTATGTTTTTGTGCCGAAAACCGAAACAGTAATCTTCATCTAATTTTGATGACACCGCTGATATTCTGTAAGAGAGGTTCCCAGGCTGGGGTCAGGGGTTACTCTGTATGTAGCACTATGATGGTTGCTGTGCAGTCTTGTGCTTGTTTGTGACTTTCCAGATGTTTTTCTTTTGGTGTTTCATGTCTGTACGCTGTCTCCTCCTAGACACCCTGCGCTATTGATGTGTTTGTGTTCACACACACTCCGCTGCATACTTTATACACTCAATAAAGTTTTTTTTTCATTGAATTTTCTGTCATCCTTGCTCATTATTTTCACTGGGAAAAGGAGGCTGTTTAATTAACCTGGAAGAACTCTGGGTTAGAAGCCAAATATTCTCAAGTTTAGTCTGCTACACCCACCCCACCAGTTGTTAGTGTCTATTGGGGTATGTGTCTCAATGTTTTCAAAAGTGATAAGAAATCTCCAGATTTCAAGATAATTATGTCCTTAAAAAGTTAACCTAAATCATTGCTTTTGTTTATGTGTGTATGTGTTGTGAGTGTTTATGGAAAAAAAAAACAACCTTTATAAAGGTTAAACTCAAAATTTGTAAACCTAAAGCAGGAGACCTTTTCCTGTCCTGCCCATGTCTCTGCATCCCACAAGGTCCCCATGGGCTACTGCATCCAATAAACTGTTGACATGGATTCTTACTTCATGTTGCCTTTAGAAAAACAATCTTGGTTTAGTTACCCACACTTTTGGATGTCTGCCAGTTTGATAGATGAGGGTTTGAAGCTGGGTAGTTTTAATTTGTATTTCATTTTATGATGTAATAAAACACAAGCAAGCATTCCATTTGTTTAAAATTTATTTGTGTCTCCTTTTTCAACATATCCACTCTTGGCCCATTCTGTCACCGTGCTTTCTTCTTGTTTGCAGTCACCACACTGTTTATATCTAGTATCTATAATGTATAGTATCTATAATGATATAAGATAAATATTCCGATGTTGTTATTGTCTTTGTTTGTTGTGCTGTGCCTATGTGGGAGACCCAAATATATCTTTATTTTTTCAGTGTCCGGTCTGGGCATTGTACATATAAAGCGCCCCTTAACCTCACGATACAAAATGATTCTCATATCCGCTCCTCTGGGATTTTTAAAACTTATTTATTTTATTATCTTAGATTATAGTAGAATGACATCATCATTTTTCACACTTACAATGTTTAGTATTAGCAGTTAGCAGGCACAGGGAAGTTGACTCTCAGCTTGGGTGTCTGATCCTGCTTTGGAAAGATACGAGGCAGCCATGTGGACAGTCTGTATGTGGTCTTTTCTGCACGGTCTCTACTCAGAGAGATGAACATTTGGACCTGAATGGGCCTCGGGTTACCTTTTTCCTTCTGATTTTTCATACTATTTTCACTGTGTCAAATTTTTAGACCCAACTTGGACATTCTTTCTTGGTTTTTTGAAAATTGCTTGAATACATTGGTTTTGTTTGGTGTGCGGGTCCCTGAGTGTCTGAACACACACCTCATGTGTGCAAGCACCTGCAGAAGTCAGAAGAGGGCATCAGATTTCTTGGAACTGGAATTCCAGATGGTTGTCACCCACCATGGGAGCGCTGGGAATCGAACCCAGGTTTTCAGCAAAAGCAACAAGAACTCACAGACCCTATGCCATCTTTTCAACCCCAATCATTTTTCCCAATTCATGCTTTTAACTGTTAGTATGGCAGTACACAAAAGTATTCAGGAGCATGCCCTAAGAAACTCCACTCCACATGAAGTACACAAACAGGTACAATCTGTGGCAATGGCAGAAATGAAGATGCATCTAAAAAATAAAACTTTTTAATAGTTATAGCACTGTGGTAGCCAAGTGTATGCTTGGTGTTGGTTTATAAAAAAACAGAGATATAAAGAACCAATCAGCCAAAGAGAATTAAAACACACCAGGTAATGCAATACATATATTGGTCCAACTGACTCGTTATTATTCTAAATAGCCATTTATATAATGATAGCTTCATTCATTAGGGATCAAAGATAAGATTTAATCATTCATGCCTTCCAGGCATAACAGGACTGTTCTATATAAACATATGAGTGCACAGACACTGCCATAGCTCACATAAAACCTGCACAGGTTCAAACCATGCAACACTGGGAAGGAGAAGTGGACACGAACTCCCATCCCTAACCAAGAAGCTACTTGCAATGGATATCTGCTAGGAAAGGGGAAATTTTCTAAACATCTGTCTTAAGCATCCGCTTTAAGACTCTCACCATGGAGAGGGTTGGGGGCTCATAATCAGGACACTGAGGCATATAAAGACAATAAGATACCTTTGATGAGCATATGATTCTGTAATCTTTATCAAAGTTTTCTCATACATGCAATTCATGCAATTCTGCACAAACATTTGCTCTATATCAGCAATAGATCTTGACTAAGTAAAGCAAAGCAGAATACTTGAGGAGAGTTGAGCAAGCTGCTTTTAATTCATCCCAAGTTGTCTTTGTTTCCTCTGTCACCTCAATAGACTGCATGCAACTAAAAGGATATCACATGCATTTTGAGTTACCCAGCGGGGAGAAGGAATTGTCTTTGTTAGCTAGGTGACCTGTTTTCTTCTTCATTGTTCTCTCAGCCATCTAAATTCTTCTGTCATAAAGAATTCAATGGGAGCACGCTTGAGGATCACTGTTAAGCTTTCAATGGATTATAGGTTTCCCTTTGGACATTTGACACCCTAGGGGTGTGTGGGTGTGTGTGCTTGTGTGTGTGTTACACTATGATTTAATTACATTTCCAGACTCTTCCATATACTTCACAATCCTCTCTTTTAAATCTCTTTTTCTATTGTTAGCATCTTGTTCTAAGCATCCTTATGATTTTTTTCCACTCTCTGGGGTATGGTCTCATTTTCACTTGTGTGTCTTGCTTTATTTTCCTTTGTTTTGACTTTACTCTTTACGGGTCTTTAGAAAGTAAAACTTGAGGTTGTGGTTTGTGATGGAGTTGAATGAAATGAATGAGCCAAAGTGTGACTTACTCCCCAATCCTGGAACGAGGGTCTTCTGGGGGGTCCCTAGCATCTTATTGTCTTCATATGTCTCAATGTCCTGATTACTGTCCCCCACTCCTCCCCATGATGGGCGTCTCAAAGCAAATACTTAAATAGATGTTCAGAACATTGTTTGCTTGGGATGCAGCTGAGATTTGACAACCAATAATTTTATCTTCTTTATATATGGCATTCACACAAGTTTTTACTTAAAATTTTTTCTTAATCATGAATTGAAAGAGTCCACCTTGTCCCCTAGACGGCAAAACATACGACGCCTTTGTGTCTTATCTGAAAGAGTGTCGGCCTGAGAATGGAGAAGAACACACTTTCGCTGTGGAGACGCTACCCGGGGTCCTGGAGAAACAATTTGGGTATAAGCTGTGCATATTTGAAAGAGATGTGGTACCCGGTGGAGGTAAGAAAGGAATCCCGGACAGACAGTTAGTGGAGATCATTTTCTATGAGATGGCTGATTATCTTTTTATTTTAAAAATGTACAAAATGGCCAAAGTCCTTTAGGGCAGCAGAGGCCAGTCTGTTGGCAGCGAGTTATTCATTACTCACGTCAGTCTGCTTCACCGATTTTCACTGCCACAGTAATAGACGTTGAGAAAATAACTCCAGCCTCTCCTCCGGGACCCCTTCATTCTGCATCATAAATCTGACCTCTGAGGAAAGACAAAGGCCTCTCTTTCTGAGACCTTGCGTCAATAAACAAAGTGGAAGGCGACTGAGCAGGGTACTCAGTGTCAAACTCTGACCTCTGTGTGCACATACATGTGTGCCGGTGTGGCACATACGCATGCTAAAAAGTTAACTAATGAGGAGGAGGAGGAGAGGGGAATGTGAGGAAGAAGGGGGAGGGAAAGGAGAAGAAGGAGGGATAGGAGAAGGAGGGGAAGGAGGAGGAGAAGGCGGGGACAAGGAGGAGGAGGAGGGATAGGAGAAGGAGGGGAAGGAGGAGGAGAAGGCAGGGGACAAGGAGGAGGAGAAGGCGGGGGACAAGGAGGAGGAGGAGGAGGAGGAAGAGGTAAGAAGAACACAAATGTCATTTTTTCACAAAATTTTAAAGAGTGTAGCGTCCATCGGTATAGCATGGGTAAGGGCTAAAGTGGATGCTCACGATTCTTGCGATTTAGATGGTTATTTTGCCTGCAACAGACAAAATTGGTTTATTTTAAAGAAAACCTTGTTAGTGCAGCCAAAAGCTAAACGCTGTAAAACAAGAGCGTGGTGAAAGCTTTTCCTCCGTGCCCACCCTGTAGTTCGCTGAACTGAGCCGGATCTTGCCTTTGCAGCTGTTGTTGATGAGATCCAGTCACTGATAGAGAAGAGCCGGAGGCTAATCATCGTCCTCAGCAAAAGTTACCTGACCAATGAAACCAGGCTTGAACTGGAGAGCGGACTCCACGAAGCACTGGTGGAGAGGAAGATTAAGATCATCTTAATCGAGTTTACACCGGCCGGCAGCTTCACGTTTCTGCCCCCGTCCCTGAAGCTCCTGAAGCCCTGCAGGGTTCTGAAATGGCAGGCTGACAAATCGCTTCCTTACAACTCGAGGTTCTGGAAGAATCTTCTTTACCTGATGCCCGCAAAGGCCATCAAGCCGTGGAGAGACGAATCTGAAGCTTTGCCCGTTCTTTCAACACTTTGATCTTCAGCAAGGCTCCATGTCAGAAGGAACAGAAAAGCCCTGCTGGAGGCTGTGTGTGTGCCTAATCACAGCAGGGGCTGTCGTTCAAAATACCGAAATTCTGTGTTCATCCCCCTCCACTCCCAGTTAGAAGATAAGATTTGTCATTGGGTTGTCATTGAGGAAACAGAGCAGGAACTCCCAGGAGACTTTGGGACTCACAAGAAATCAGTCTGTTATTCTTTCTTTCCCCTAGAGCAGTTGTTCTCAACCTGTGGGTCATGAACCCTTTAGCAAACCTCTATGTTCAAATATGTTTACATTATGATTCGTAACAGTGGCAAAATGAGAGTTATGAAGTAGCCTTGAAAATAATGTTATGGTTGGAAGTCACCACAAGATGAGGAACTGCATTAAAGGGTTGCAGCTTTGGGAAGGTTGAAAACCACGGCCCGTTAGTTATCTGTACTCTAACCCCACATTCAGCAAGGGGGTGACGAGACACACAAACTGATTGATGCCCCAGAACAAGTTTTTATTACCTCTCGGGGGTACTTAGTTCTCCACCAGGCTTGGGAGGTGGAAGGAGTAGGTGGAAGAGCTGTGTGTGGCACAGGGAAACAAGGTGAGGGAAGACTCCAGGGACTTGGCTTCAGCATGAGAAATGCAAGTTGGCATTTCTTGAAAGCTCAGTGAGACATTAGGCAAGATGTCTTACCTCTTCTTCAGACCTTCCATAAGACCTTTGAAAGGGAACCCTAAACACCTTTGTTTCATCCATGTCAGATAAAAATTTAAATTCAGAGAATTCTGTAGGTCTCTCAGGGTTAGTGACCTAAGGCTTTTGTTGACTTTATATAGATATTTATATGTAGGATCATAAAAGCTAACCACAATAAACAAACAATGGTTGCTTGTTTTTATTAGCTGTTTCAAAGGGGAGGGAGTTCAAGGTGGGCTATTGGGAGTGTTTGCACACTTGCAATGCCTGAGTGCAGCAAAAATGTTCCAGAAAAGTCTGAAGCAGAAATTGTTTAGAATAGACATGGTAGATTTTAAAAGAAACAAACAAACAAACAAACACGAATAGGGGTTCTCAAGTAAGTTTTGTAGCTTAAGCCTTCATGTGCCAATTGGCTGACAAAAAAGGAAAAGTAAATCGAACAAAAGCTTTATGTTTTATGCGTGAAAACATAGAGTCAGAAGTTTTGTTGCTTTGGGAGTTCTGGTAAATAAAATGACTTAGTTTATTTTTTTATTGCTCATGCTCTGACACATGAAGTTTATTTCATATGAAATATATTTTTATATTAAATCTGCTTAATGCGTTCATTAGACTTGAAATGTCTCCTGACTTTCTTTTCATTTAAGACTCCATTCCCTCATTCTCAACATAGATTCCCAGCTGTTCTAAGAAGATAAGGGGAATTCAACATGGCCCTCCTACAGCCATCCCGTTTTCCAACCCAGGGTTTCTCTGTGCAACACCGGCTTGCTTGTTCCTGGAACTTGCTCTGTAGACCAGTCTGGCCTTGAATTCAGAACTCACAGAGATCAGCCTGTCTTTGCCTCATGAATGCTGGGTGTTGGGTCCAGGGGGGTCGCACAAAGATGAGAACACCACCAAGTCTAATAAAGCAGAAGCAAACTTTATTCTAGAAACAAGATCTAGGAAAATCAGAAGCAAACTTAAAAATAGAAAATAAAAATCAAATAAAAAAAAAAAACACCGTGGGGCACAGAAGCTTATCAGCTAGCTGAGACCACAGCCAGAGATGGTGTTTGTTAAGCTGTGGCCAAAAAGGCTGGTTTCTGAACCCACTTTTTGTAGTAGGGGCACCAAGCATTAGCTCTGAACAAAGGAATTTTTACGATCTTGCTTTGACCTGTGAGTCAGTCAACATAGGAGGGGAGAAGGTTCTAACCTCAATGGGTAACTAAGCAGCTATCATGAAATATGTTACAGAGTAGATTACAGCAAAATTCACTAATTGCAAGAAAACAGATGTCTTTAACAATAGTCAGAAAAGGGACTGCTAGTAATACTAGAAGTTTGATAAGTTAGAATTAATTGGTTCTTAGGTTGAGAACTTAGAAGATAGCAGAAAGTTCTTCACACTATCTCAAGGCAAAACTTAGATACTGACTGCCACACTTTACAACCTTCATTATCAGAGCTTAGTAATTAAACCATTGTATTTGCCCACTGTCTCCTGCTACCTCCAGGTGTATACTGGAGTCCCATGCGTCCCCTTTGGTGGCGCCAGTTTTCCATAATGGAGACAGTGTCTAACCCAGAGGTCACATATCTCTGTCTCCTAAAGGTTAACTCAGTTCACATCTGTCGTTTATCAGGGGTGGCCAGGACACTATTCTCAATTTGTTTTGTTTTTTATTTTTTATTTTTTGGTTTTTCAAGACAGGGTTTCTCTGCAGCTTTGGAGCCTGTCCTGGAACTAGCTCTCGTAGACCAGGCTGGTCTCAAACTCACAGAGGTCCTCCTGCCTCTGCCTCCCGAGTGCTGGGATCACTCTCAATTTGAAGGGAGAAGCTCTGGCCTTGAAATAAAACAGCCAGTTGTAAAATGAAAGGACATTAGCTGATGGAGGCTTCCCAAGCAAAGAGACAAAGCCAGACCCAAGTACACCCTCGGCTGAGGCATGACCATATATAGATAGCATCGCTAAGACACAGGGCGGGAAGAACACTGATGCTCGGTGGTTAGCTAGGTGGGCTGGCCAAGGTGCTGAGAAAAAAGGTGAGAAGGGGCAGGGCACTGACGCGGTGTCAGAACGGGAACATTAACGCAGCCAAGCTGAACTGTGCTTTTAAATGTTCCAGTGCAGAGAGTGGAAAGGAGGACCCTTTGTTGTCTCCTGAAGTGTGGCTCTGCAGAAGAGACCAAAGCTGGGAAAAGTCATATTGTCAAGGAGAAACGGCCCTGAGTGTGAGATCTTTTGCGCAGCAGAGCAGAGTGGGGGAGGGGGACTCTTCAGAGTGACCAAGCCACAGAACTAACAGGAAATGGTATATGTGTGTTCTGTGTGGGAAGGACAAGGGTCTTTCCTGCTGTGTCTGCAGGCCACAGTGATAGCAATCAGAGCCTGGGAACTTTCAGACAACAGCTATGTTTCTTTGTAATATATTTCTAGTGTCTCTTGTGACTGATGTGTGTACTCAGAGGACACAATTCCTTGCTTATATAATTGCCACAATTTGGTATGTGTGCTCAGTAACGGATCATGGCCATGTCAATTGACTTTGATTGAAAAAGACACCTAATGTTAACCACATATACACACACATGTATCTATATACACACACATACACTTATACACACTCACTCATGCAAGCACATTACACAGCAGTTAAACCATTGTTCCATGATGAAAGGACTAAGCCTCACTAAATCTTAGGCTGGTTCGTGGACTCTGAATATAATTCTGTCCTGGAAAGAGATATGACTTCATAGAGAGCTGTCTAAGAAAAAGGCTAAAGCCATTTAGGCCTGGAGCATCTTCTTATCTCAGAAAACCACAGTAACAGAAAAAGCAAGTTGTTGGGGGCTGCAGACTCCTGGCCCCTTGATTTTCATTGCCTGCCTCAGACCCTTTGCTTGCTGGAGTGAACTGAGCAAAACAACTTGTTTACCTGTGCCTGCAGCTGCTCTGAGCACGAGACCCTCATGAGCTCCTGATGGCAGGGGAGTGGTTTCTGGTGGGTTTTACAGCTGGAATTCCCAAGAGCTGGGGCATGGCTGTCAGTTAAGGGTCCCTATATAAGCTTCCCTGGAGCACACTAAAGTTGGCATTCTTGTTTCAAGGATGACCCATGTCTTCATCTGTGTGTGTATGCTTTTAAATCTCCAGCCTAGTTCCCAGCTCGTGTGCCATTCCATAACAGCAAGTGATCGAAACTCAGCAGCAATACCAAAGGACAAACTGGAAAATGGCCTACGGTGGACAACTGGAGTGTCAGTACATTATTGTTCATTTGTAAAATGCTGTGTGTAAAAAAAGCACTCATTTCTTATGATATATGCTGTAGTGTGCACAGTGATAAACCCTAGTATAAAAAGATAGAGCAAAAATGAGGCCAAGATGCAGTGGGAGACAGGATATGATGTATCATTTTTCTTTAATTCTGGATTTCTTTATTGCTAGATCATAGAGAATTCAACTACGATTCTAATACCTGTGTAGAGTCACCTCTTCACACTTTAAATCCCAGTCCAGTTGGAACACAGTCTGTTGTGTGGTGTGAGGAAAAGATTCATTGCATAGCTTTCCATACGGCTGCCCCGTAAGCACACTACATTTATTAAAGGTCAGCTAATTTGTGGTGGCCTTTTCTATTTTTACTGACTTTCCATATGCTATTAGATGCTTCTGCATCGTCTCTTCTGTTCCATGGGGGCAGTCTTCTACCCACGAGATAGCACCACAATGCTTGAGTTGTACAAAGTGTTAAACATGTATGAGTTTCCTGTAGTGACTAACCCTTCACCTTTCCCAAATCTCCCATTGTCGACGATTTCCTGCTTTCATCTTCTAAATGCAGTTTATGAATGCTATGGTAAACTTCGCGGAAAGAGCTGTTGATAAATTTATTTTAGGAGACCATCCCGACAATAACTTTAGACTCAGCTCTAAGGTCGATGTCAGGGTCTCTGAGACTTGATAAGGACACTCCCCAAGCCCCAGGGATCTTGAATGGACTTCAGCATTTATTAAACACCTGTGGTGAACAATGCCCTCTTGTTTTCCCTTTGGCCTTTATCCTCACCATTCCTCTTTCAAGCCCTTCTAGGTTTTTATTGCCTATAGCTCACGTGCCCTCACATCTTTTCTCCTGAACCTGTCACACATTGCAGTCAGCTGTAAGGAGATCTCGCATCCTCTTGGATAGGATAGGTTCACATGTCTTTAACGGCTTAGACCTGTCTTCAGTTGCCAGTTCCTCCTGAAGCCTTCTGCTTCCCCCGCACTCACTCTGGCATGAGCTTTGCTGCTGTATTTTAAACTCTTCTCTAGTCTTGTGTGGAAATAACCCCGGTGCTTTGCTGTGCTTGGCTGCTTCAGCTTTATCTTTGTGGGGATAGTGGTCTCTTGAGGGAGGATGATAATGCAGTTAATTAAGATGCTTTATGCAGTATTCCTTGTGACTAGTACTCTAAATCGTTCTAATTGTTCCAAATTAAATTGTTCTCAATTATGCTTTCCCAGGTTTCCTTTTAATGTGCAAGTACATAAATAGCTTCAGTGACTCTCAATTTTAAAATTATTTCACTTTCTTTATTGATGAACTGTTGCTTCCTATAAGAGATATTGGTGAGCCAGACACTTAAAAGTTCATCAGAAGAAAGTCTTTAGATTTGGAATCAAAGGCAACGATGGTGGTTCTAGTTTTAAAGGGGAAAAGAGGGGGAAGAAAACAGTTAACTCCCCTGTTGAGAAATGGTGTTGAGCGCTAGTTAAAATTCTACACAGGAAATTCCTGTAAAGGAAGCTGGTTTACTCACCATTTCAACTAAACATAACCACAAAGCTTTACTTGTCAAGGAGGCTGGCCAGAGAGCGGCTCTAAACAGCTCATTTCAGGGGTTTTTCTTCTGTGTATAGAGTTAGTTTGCTTGATTTTCCTCTGGTTTGACCATGCATTTTCCAATGCCAATGGTTCTTTACAAAATACCAAGGTTTTCTTTTTCTGTCCAGGTATAACTCACTATTTCCAGACAATGAGTGGGATAATTCTTACATCCTCTCCAAAGAAATCTCTTGCTAAGAAAAAAAACCAGTAGAACTTTTTTTTGAAAATGGATGTTTTTCACACTTTTCTTCAGACGTACAAGCCGCCAGTCACTGACATAAAGACTTGAAGTTCCTTATTTGTGTGTGTGTGTGTTTATTACATCAGGAAATAAAGGTAAGACAACAGAACATTCTTTCTCTAGATTTTTCTGACCCCACATAATGTTTAAGATAATTCAAAAATAAATTGTTAAACAGTTACTTTCTAGGGACTATGTTTAATAACAGGTGAGTTATTAGGTAGCAACATTTGTATCTCAATGTATTTTTGAATCTTCACTTGAATGCAAGGACTAGTTACAAAGTAAACCTTTCTTCACAGTGCTTCTTGCATTTGCTTAGAAGGAGGATTCAAACGCTTGCCATATCTGAGTGGCGGCTGTACTTGTTTGCCCTTGAAAGCAAGCACTGAACAAGCTACCATGGACCATGGTGAGCATCATCCGAATAGTCTTTGAAAACTGGAATAGGCTACTTTACATCTCTTTTTAATTTGTGTTTTAAGGATGTGGATAGGACTGAATGTCTTTCCCTGGTGGTTTACTCAGCATTTTAGCCTTTCTGCCTCTGAGGAAATATATATGAAATATTTAGGAAAGTGACCTTGCAGATTTCCAGACCATCTCACTGGCCTTTTGCCTGCTCCCATGGAGGATGGCATGTAGTGATGGCAATATGAGAAGCTTGGCAACCCTCTCCGCCTGAATATGACTCTCTCTTCTACTACTGAACAGGTATGTGGTTTTTATTTAATAATGGACACCATTGCTGTGAGCTATGAGACCTTTGGTTATCCATTGAGAAATGAGAAATACAACACATGTGTTTTCCAGAAAGATTTATGCCATTCCCAGCTCACATGCTCTGCTTTGGTTTATAGTTCAAGATGTAGGCTCCCAGTTTCCTGCTTTTGCCATCGTGGACTCTAACCCTCTGGGACCATAAGCGCAACAAACTCTTCTATTTATTGCATTGGTCATGTTTTTTTATCAAAGCAATAAAAAATAATAACTAATACAGGAGTGTTTTTTGGATGCAACAAATTATTGGCTCTTACCTTTTAATCTATTCAGCCAGTTTGAGTGATTTAATCAGCAAACTAAAACCATTTGCATTTAGGGTTGTTATTGAAAGGGATTTTTTGACTTTTTTGAGGGGAAGATGTTCGAGACAGGGTTTCTCTGTAGCTTTGGAGCCTGTCCTGGAACTAGCTCTTGTAGACCAGGCTGGCTGTGAACTCACAGAGATCTCCTGCCTCTGCCTCCCAAGTGCTGGGATTAAAGGCGTGTGCCATTATTGCCCAGCCCGATTCTTACGCTTATGATGATTGTTTTCCTGTTGATTTCATTGTTTTTCTCTTCTTTTTATGTTAGACAGTAGTTGGTATACTGAGTTGGAAATGACTTGAGCATTCTTTTAGACTTATTTATTTTTATTTTATGTGAGTTGGTGTTTTGTCTGCAGTACGTCTGTGTAAGGGTGCCAGATCCCCTGGAAATGGAATTAAAGACAGTTGTGAGCTTCCACGAGGATGCTGGGAATTAAGAGAAGCCTGTGCTCTTAACTGCTGAGTCATCGACTGAGCTGTTCCTAATATTCCTTTGTTTATTTGTTCTTCTCGTGAAACTTATTCTTTTCTCTGTTTCTATTATTAAGACCCTCTGTTCCCTCTAGATATATAGGATTCCTCTAAGTGTCTTCTACAGTGGTGGTCTCGTAGGCATGAATTACTTTTGATTGTGCTGGTCTTGGCTATTTTATTTCTTCCCGATTTAAGGTATATGTACTGAAAGCGGTTCCTTCTGTTACCATTCACCTTCCCTTCGCTGCTTGTGGTACATCGTCCCATGTTTATCACATCACAGGGGTTATCCCGAGGTGCAATATTTTTTGGAAAGATTTGCCTTAGTAACACATTGGTAATTTTTCTTTAGCTGCTTTTAATATCGTTTCTTTATTTTGAAGTTTGATATTTTTGACTTCAATGTGTTGTGGAGACATCATTCTTCGGTCTGTCTGGGGTTCTCAATGGACTTCCATGTCCATTTTTTTGCAGTACTTGGCAACTGTTTTGTTCCAATTTTAAGGAATAGTTTCTGTCTAGTATTTTACATTGTTTATTTCTACTCCACTAGTGCCTGAGTGTCATGTTTCCTTATCCCACTCCTCTGATACTCTGCTTCATTTCATCTACTGGTTATGGTTTCTATTATCAAAGTTTTACTGAGTTTTTAATTTCTTTATTTTCTCCCCAAATCTTTATTTTCTTTCGTATCCATCTCCATTTTCTCTTTTTTCAGTGTTCACTTTATTGTCTGTATCCTGAATTTATTTTCTTACTTCATCTTTGTGTTTGGTTGTTTCCTCATTGAAGTAGCTGATTATTTTTACACGTTGGCTTTTGAATTATTTGCCCACCACGTCAATCATTCCATTGTCTTTAGGTTTAGTAATTGAGGTGTTATTATTACTTGGAATATGTAATGTTCCCTTACCTAGTCATGTTTATCGAGTTTCTCTGTTGTAATTTGCTCATGTTTGGTATAGATTTCTCTTCTGATTTTGAGAGTCTCTGAGGGGAAGCCTCCCCAGGACTGTTCAGAGAGGAGCAAACAAACCTCAAGGCCAAGCCAAATGCAGACATACACATAAAATCGATGCAAACACATTACTACACCAGCAATTACCATAAAACACAAAATGGCATGTTGTTCACATAGAATACAGCATGAACCTAATCATTATTTTACATGAAAATAAAAACAGCTAATGAAAGAAGTCAGGTAAGACAGCAAGGAAAGAATGGAAAGGAAGTTTTGAGAAATTAAAGAAAAGGATCTGAGAACTTTATGAAAAGGGAGAGGAATGTGCAAATGGATAAAAATGAAACTGAAACCCAGTAAAGGAATAGTGTATGAATAGTTTTAGGTAATTATAAGGAGGTAGAAATAAAAGCATTAAAGCTCTTTAAGATATAGAATTAAAATACTATGAAAGTTTAATAAAAAGAAAAACTGGATCATGTCTGGCAACTCCTAAAATTAAAGTCTATCGGGAAGAAAACGGAGGCTCTGATAGATGCAGGGGCTCCTATGTTTCCTGCCATTTAAGCAAGTGCTGAATTTGAACTATTCAAGCGTCCAGCACCCATCAGAGTTGCCTTCCCTTTGGGACCTTGTCTGTTTGGGGTAGCAGGAGTCTGGGATGACATAATCTACAGTCCCTTTGTGGTTTCCTGCACACTCCCAAGTGCATTGAAAGTAAGAGAAATGAACAAACATCGAATTCTGCACATGAGAGCTGACTCTGTGCTTTTCAAAGTCAGTCAGCATTTCATGCCTAGCGGAAGAGATGAGACTGCGGAAATCATTTGCCTCTCCGGGATCTCAGAGACCTGCCCACAGATATCTCCTAGCAGATAACTGACTCCAATCCCTGACTTCAAGTGTGGGGCTATCAGGCTACACAGCTAACATTGAGGAGGTAAGGTCAGCTCCCAGGAACAGAACGTGAGATCCCTTGTACCCATCCTTTTTGCTGCCTGAGGCCAGCCTCCTACCCCTTACACTTCTCAGCAAGTCTGTATGCATCCCCATTCTCCCTACACCTGCCTTGCAGAGGCATCTTCCATCCCGAGAAGGTGGGAAGTTGATCCCAGGCTTCCTGACTTGTGATTGTTCCTTGTGATCATGGTCTTTGGGTAACTCAGCATTTAACAGTAAATTCTCTTTTAAGAACTTACTAACTTGTCTTGTCTTGTCTGTCTGTCTGTCTGTCTGTCTGTCTGTCTGTCTGTCTGTCTATCCAGCTACAGCTTTCCAGTACTTAGTGGGATAAAACCATTGACCTCCTTTCTATAGCTGACCTCCTCAGGAGTGGTCACCGTCTCACCTACACTCCCAAGTAAACTGGAGTCTTTGGAAGAACTGTCTTCAGCTTAGCTTTGGAATGAGGCTGATGTCACCTTCCCTCCCTGCTGGGGAACTGCAGCTACTAATGCTGGTGGATAGGACCCCTCCTTTTCTTTGTCCTTCTATTTCTGCACTCTCCAGCTGGCCTGCCATCCTCTCTTTGCTTCCCCATGATGCTCCAACCTGCTCTTCTGCTTGAATGGAAGGGCTGGTATTTGCTATCCTGACTTTTCTCGTTCATCGTGGCACATATGGAAGGTTCTCGTCTATCATTTTATCCCTGAGGTCGCTACTGTCTTTTCATTTTGAGACTTTTCCCCTCTCCCTCTGGTTGCCCATCTCTTAATGGCCACACCAAAGAGATAATCCCAATTCCTCAGCAGTTTTTGACACTTGAATATAGTTTATCATTCAAATTTTGTTCATTTCTAATGTCAGAATAGAAAATTTCACCCTATAACTAAACATTCCATATTCTGCTCAATATTAAACAGGCAACAAATTTACACTCCCCATAGCTCTCATTGCTTATAAGTTATTTGAACTTTTTCATGGTCACCCTCTCTACAGAGAAGACAAACCTTATGTACCCAGCCCACGTCTGACTTTCAATTTTAAGAACACATGTTCTCTGCTTTTATATCCGAAAGGATCAATACATCAATCTTCAAGGCACAAGTTTCTACCCTTATTTATCTAATAGGTTTTTTTTTTTTAAAAAATAGTGTTTAGTACCATGTAGATACTCTCAGATTTTATAGAAATGAGCCCAATCACCAGTTTTCCTAACTCCAGAATCTGTCATTTGCTGATGAATTAGGCTATCTTTCATGAAAAATAAAACATTATTTTTCCAAATTTCTGAGAGAAATATACATTGTAGATGAAAGCAATATAAGGGGAAAAAAGGAGAAGAATTCCATGAAAAGAAATAGTGTTAGGTGATACTCCAGGGTCCATGTGAGTTCCTCAGGGGACCCCGCATGTGAGGCCCTCAGGGGACCCTTCCTGCATGTGAGGTCCTCAGGGGACCCTGCATGTGAGGCCCTCAGGGGACCCTCCCTGCATGTGAGGTCCTCAGGGGACCCCGCATGTGAGGCCCTCAGGGGACCGTGCATGTGATGTGTTCATCCTTTGAGTGAGCTCGAGGTGACACATGAGGAAGCTGTTTCATACCCCTGAAAATACCCACGCAGGTTCTGGGCTTCCCAAGGCTGTTTGGGTGGGATGTGCCCTTTCAGGGTTTCCCGTGTGACTTGAGGCTTGGTCACAGGTTTTGATTTCTCCATTTTCCATTTCCTAAGTGAAGAGGATGCCGAGAAAGAGGCCCGAGTCTCCACACCCTCCACGCTGGCAATGAGAAGTCACTGAAGCCATGACAGGAGCAGAGGAACATCATGCTCTCTCTGGGCTGGCTGTTTCTTTGCTTTGTTGCAGGAGAGCAGACCACGGGATTTGATCATTCAGGTAGGGGGTTTTGCTTTGCCTGTTAACCCTGTGAGTCTTGTGGTCACAGTCTAAAGTCCCAGATAATCTGTTACATAAGCAGCCTGAATTAATAGTACGCAACATCTTCTCGCTGTTAGAGAGAGTAGGAGGAGACGTTTCTGGTCAGGACTGCTTTCAGCAGATGCCACATACAGCGGGGGGATCCCAGTGACCACAACGGGGCATTCAGTGGGGACATCTGAGGACGAGTGCATGATTGTTCCTCCAGTCACCCACAGGGACTTAAGACACTAGCCTGTTGGGAGCGAATCAGAACACGAGCCATTTTCATCTATGAAATTGGCATGGTACATAAGATAGAACAGAGAGCTTAGTCCTTTGTTATACTGAGTCTCTTTGTAAATATCAATGGGGAAGTCTGCCTTCTAACCTGTTTCTTTGTGTTGTTTCGTTTACTGTCATTTTTAGCTTGCGTCACCAAAAGACTTCTGTGGATATATCCCGTGAAGGGTGCAGAGGAGTTTGTCCTATTTTGTGATTTGCCAGAGCCTCCGAAGTCACAATTCTCCCATATAAACCAACTGCCACCACCTCAAGGCCCCGCCCACATACCTTGCAGTGGTAATCAGAACCTATCTGATGTCCAGTGGTACAAGCAGCCTCGGCGTGGAGGTCCTCTAGAGGAGATCCATAGAAACTTTTCTCACAAGAGAGGCATGCTGCAGCTATCGGCCCCACAGATAAACAATGTTGGGTCTTTTATCTGTAGACCCAGACTTAGGTATGTCTCAAAGGCATTCCAGTTTAGAAATACCCTCAAATTCTCTGTTACCTAGACAAGTACTGACAGGACCTTCTCTATTTCCTAGGCGCCCCCAGGATACGGCTTGTTGTATCAAGACCATCTTAGAACTTAAGCCTCAGAGAAATGTATCCTGTGGGAACCCAGCTGAGCACATGCAATACCTATTTCTTGGTAGCACTGGATCCATTTACTGCCCCAGTCTCAGCTGCCAAAGTGATGTCCAGAGTCCAGAGATGACCTGGTACCTGGTATGAATGGATTTTCTAAAGCTGGTGTAAGAGCACTGTTTTGTGGCACTTGTCTCTATATTAGTCTCTTTACAGAAACACGAGTTAGACGGCTTGAGGCCCAGAGCTCCATAAAAACTGGTCTGTGCGTATGTGAAAGACCTACATTCTAATGTGCTTTGAGCCTACGAAGAGTACAGTTGGCTATTCAGATCGATAGAGTCACCCTTTGGATCAATGGCAGGGGACAAGTCCAGCATGTGGGTGGCGACATACTTGTGGGTGGGTGTAAAAGGCATCTGGGAATTCTGGTCTGGTCGTTCATTTATGTGTCATAAAGAGTCATGGGCATTGGTGAGGATGAGGAAGGGAGCGCTTTACCATCAAGTCTTGAAGACGTTTTAAAAGAAGCAGAGGAGTGGAGTAGTTTCTAAAGGGGAACGTGGCGAGGAAAGCCCAGCAAGTCACTGCACGTGCGACAACGCATGCATGCGACAAGTGGCTCGTGCAAAGTTTGTGGGAGCGAGGGAGTGCTAAGGGAAAGTGCACAAGAGAAAGTTTATGACGGCGTGGAGGAAACCAGTAAGCACACACAGCAAATGCGTTCCACGTTTTCACTGTGCTGTTAGTGCTTGCCCACACACATGAATGCTCACCCAACAGAGCCCTATCTGCGATACACCTCCTCCAAAAAGGTTCCACCGCCTAATGGTTCCCAAACAGTTCCAGCAACTGGGGGTCAAGCATCCAGACATAGGAGCCCAGGGAGCCATTCCCCTTCCAACTATGCAGTGACTTCTTAGCTAAAACAGTGAGGGTTGGTGTGATGAGTGCTCCATTGGCCGTTCTAGGCAGGGCTTCTGCTCTCCAGTGCTTCGCTTCCCTGCTTGGAGCAGGTGTCAGGAGAGCAGCGGAGCCTGGCTGAGCACCCTGTACTTAACACATTCTTAATTATTTGATGATTGAAAATCAAGAATTAAGATAAAACACCTGTTATTTTTGATTTCTGGAAATACAGGGAAAAGAAAATATCCTTAGTAAATCTGATTCCTTAAGAGAAAGGCATTTGAATTAAGTTAGTATGTTTTGATGATCTTAGTAATTTCTTGACACAATGAAGAATCATACTGAAGGACAGTCAGAGAGTTCCTTTAGAAACAGCCTTGAACACCAGGATCACTGTGGTTCTGTGTGACCTTCTGTTAAGGGGACCCAAGCCTGAATAAAATCCCTATCGGTGTCTTACATCACCCTCACCAGGGCTGGGGTGGTTTGCTGTAGGGCTGGTGTACATGGTGTGGAGTTGAGTCTCAGCCCCGTGTTCCATGGAAACTCTGCACATGTGTTTGCCACTTCCCCTTCTTGTTTCCATTCGGGTTAGCTCTTGTAGGAACTGGAATGTAGACACTATATGAGTTGCTTACCATAGGGGAGTTGGTGAGCAGGCTGAGACTGGCCAGGCCCACAGGCTGAAGTGTATCTAAATAGTGAAGATAAACAATGACTTAGATTGTAGTTTTGGAAGCTGTCCTCAAGGCCAATCTATTGGCCTGTTCTGTTCTGTTGTTCTCACCATTAAACATCCCCCCCCCCACCTTCCCAGGTAGCTTTGAATACAGCTAGCCACATGCTGTGCAATTGAGGCTGCACATGGATTGCACAGCAAGGATGCTGAGCAAGGAGGGCCCCATTCCTTCTCCCGAACAGAATATGGATGCTGCCTGCAGTTCCTTCAACTTTTCAATAACCCTACTGGGTGGGGCAATCAAAGCTATGATGGCATGTCAGCCTTCTTCCTAAGAACTACTGCCAGGCAATTTGAGGGGCATTCTCAACTGTGTGCCTAGGATTAGAGTTTCTAACTCACGCGCCTAACTTCACGCGCACTCCTGTTAGATTCTAAAACGTGGGTTTTTGCTCGTCATTCTGTGTGCTAAGAAATTGGAATTTTGATTTTATAATTTTATAACCCAAGTGTACTAGTTATCACTTTTACAGTTTTGGAGCCCATATATAACATACACACGGGCATGTTAATTATTTTTTATAATTTTAAGTTTTATTAAAAATCATTTTTCATGCACAATATTTGCTGATTGTGATTTCCTCTCGCCCAGCTCCTCCCAGGTCCTTCCCACATCACCATCCACCCACATAAACACCCTTTTCTTTCTCTCTTTCATTAGAAAACAACCTGGCAACTATAAAACCAAAACAACTAAAACAGAATAAGATGAAACAACAAACAGAAAAAAAAAAGAGAGCCTAAGAAAAATGACTAGAAACATATCCAGATGCACCGCACAGACACACACGCACCGGCAGACACAGAAATCCCTTAAAAACACAGAACCCCAAAATGTAATACATAAGCAAAACCTGCAAGGTCAAAGAAAGTGTATGTGTATGTGTGGGGGTGGGGTGGGCTGTGATTCTTAATACCCCATAAAACTGCTGAGCAAGCCTGCACAATAGAATTCTCAGCTGTGGGTTCTGGAGCCATCCTTCTGGCTACGCATTGTCATCACTTGGGGGTACGACTGTTCAATTATCTGAAAAGGCACCCACGTGTCCTATCATCCGGCTCTTAAGGATCTTTTTGTTTAACAGGGAGATCATGAAAGTGTTTTCCCAGTTACACTCTAGAGTGAAGATAGAATTTGTCTACTGTCGTCTCTTGAGTGTCTCTAACCTAAGTCTTCAATTACACAGGAAATTGAGATGACTTTCATGAGGTGGTAGTTAGTGAACACAAGCTGGCTGATATTAACCATTATCTCCTTCCCACATGCTCACAGAACATCTGTTTAATAATTTACTCAATGCTTTGGCTAGGTACTGACATCGGACCCATCATTACGACTTTCTGGTTTATTAATTTCCTAGTGTATAGTAGAAGAAATATTACTACAGGATTGAGGAATAAGTTTAGCATTGTCACGTGATTGGAGCAAGGGATTGTTTGATGATGTTCACTGAGAAATATTATCATTGTAACAAACAGAGCAATAAGAAGTCCATTCAGCGAAGGATTAATGAATTGCTCGGTGTGAGAGAAGCAGCATTCTTGCGTGGTCTGAACTCTACTGGATTGGAAATTAAAACTGTGGGTTGCTCATGAAGTAAGGGGACTGGGGCCCTGTTGACATGCTTGAACTTTCCTTGTGTGTCTTCTGAACCACAGAACTAGCAATGGGAATCGAAAGAAGGTGGGGATATTTTCACAGAAGAAGGGGATAATCAAACGCTTTGATAAGAGACTAGTTAAAGAGACAGTCATAATAGTTTAGATTTTCCTGGCTTTAAATATATTCGTGATATTTATCAACTTGTAGAAAGTAAAAAATGATTCACTCATAGGTAGTGAAGATATGATATGCTCAAATCCAGACATGATTATGAGTTAATGATGAGGAACCATTTGAAGTTCATCAAGGAAAATAGGCTAAAATCGTAGGTCCAGGTGGAGGAAGCCCAGATAAGAACTCTAGCATTGCCTGGCTTTAGGGAGCACCACTTGTAGAGAATCCTACAGTTTTGGGGTGCTCCCTAGTACTGAGCTGCCTGCTAGTGAAACCTAAGGACAGTACATTACAAGACCACAGCTATGGCCCTCTTACTAAGAATGATTTTGTTCCCCCTTACATGTCCCCTAAACGTCTGTGTTAGTACCTTCAGGTTTTCCACTTGTTCTTTCTGGGACTCTGACTCTTCCCACAGACTCTTCCCACAGATCACACTGTGGCTCCTCCTCCTCTGTGTTTCTGTTTTTTAATGTTTCACCTCTGAGCATTACACTGTACCCTCTGCTTCTTTCCTGCCAAGCTTGCTTGCAATAGAATAATCTGGTGTGTTCCCTATCTCTTTGCCTACGTTTTTTTTTTCACCCTAATTTCTTTAACATCTCTGGTGAGTTCTGTCTCACAAAGACTTTGATGACACACACCAAGCCATGATCACCATCTATAAAATGAGGAAGAGGTCTACTCGGCTACCATCCACACTTCTCCGTGGGTTGACTGAAGTCTTAGTGATGGAGCTCTGTGTCCTGGCTCCACCAGCTTCTCAGCAGATTTACTTCATGCCCACACTCTACGTTATGTTCTTTGTATGATCTTACTGGGTTTTTCTAGAGTTTAACTCTGGACTTTCCTCCTTCTTCTTAGCTTCACTTTGGGCTGGAGCGTTCTTGATCTTTGCCATCACCTGATAAATAATTTGAGCTGTCTCTGCCTCTTGCCCTGGCTCTCCATCCTGTCTTGTAGTTACTCTCAACTATCAGTGTGGCCGACTCAGACTCTCTGACACCGTAGGGGAAGTTCTTTGTTGGGCCCCAGGAACTGGCCCAGACACTTGGAGGTGTGTGGGGGAGGGTGGGGGGAATTCCTGCTTCTACCTGTGTGAAGGAAAATGGAAGGGAAATTCCTAGATCAGTAAACAAAACTCTTAGAAAAATTATGTTTGATATTCAGTTCTCTCATTCACTAGGCATTCTTGTGCTGGCTTTCCTTTAACCTTGGAAGTATTTCTCTCCTCATCTGTAAAATGAAAGAATAAAATCCAATCAAATCCCAAGTCAGAGACTCCTTTGGACCAGTGATCGTCCACATGGGGAAGAAGAGAAGAGATGGTTCAAGAGAGATAAACTGTTCTTTAAGTGACCACTTTACTAAGGGGGATGACACCACAGTCAATACTCAAGCTTCTGAAGAACGAGCTGTCAGTCTGCAAAGACAAAGTGTGGGGTCCATTCCTAATGGTTCCTGAGGGGAGGTGTTGTGCCCTTCACCCGGGAGGCAGCAGAGATGTTTGGCCCTTTGGGAGAAAAACAAATTGGAGGTCACTGCAGATGGCCTGATGTGTGAGACAGTGGTGTCTGGAAGGCTTGCGATCTACTGATAAGCATAGATGATCACGTATGAGAGAATTTTGCAGTCTATGTAGAGAACAGATTCTCACCATCTCATCATTTCTGCTACCTCTTTTCTTTTGATTTTAACTGTCAGAGATCTGCTTTGGGGACTTATGGGAAGCTAGAAGGTCATATACTACAGAAATATCATATATGAGTTAGGCTGCTGGAGTCAGGGCGGTGATGACCCACCCTTCTGCAGATAGTGACTGACCCCTACTGTGCCAGAACCCCTGGTGACAGGAAGGTGGTTTGAAACAGGCTGTCCTTCAGAATCCATGAGCTTCACAAGCAGCTGCTAGGCACCTTTCTCAAAATGTCCTAGTACACGATTCTCCTGTTTGGAACCTTTCTTGCATGGTGCGTTCCTAAATTCACACAGCGTTAACAAAGCTGTTCGCTAGAGCAATAAAAAGCAAACACGTTCAGAGTCCACCTTGGTCTCAAGCCCCATGCCTGTATTTCACTTTACACTTCACCTCCTCCTAAAGTAGCCATTGCATGTACGTGGTCCCTCTGTATTCTCAATAGCTCTGCAAAGACTTGAAGAAGCAGCCCTGTTTCGTGTAGACAGAGATTTGCTAAAAAGTGTCCCCTGAGCGCTCTATGTGATGTGACAGATAGGCCCGAGATGGGGACTGGAGACTCAGAGTCTGCCCAGAGAAGAGGTCCGTGTTTATTTCTTTCCATGGACCCAGGATTTGTTAGCCACCTGTAAACCATGACTGCACTCAACAGCTATAGAAGAGGATATGCCGCATAGCATCCTTTGGAAAAGGCAGTGACTGTAGTGGCTGTTTGCCTACAAGGTCTGGGATATGTGAAGTGGCAATTCTCCTGGGAGCAAGTGATGATTTTGTTCCCCAAAGCTGAACTCTGGTGGAGCTGTGGAGGGAGCCGCAGCCTGTGCTCTGGGGGAAGCCGTGGAGGACTTGCAAAGGCAGGGATCCAATAGAGCATGACCCTCGGGGTAAGACGGGGTATAAAGGGGCTCTAGCAGAGAATGAGACCAGGCCAGTCTTCGAAGACTACAGACGTCATCTGAAGGGCATAGGCAGTCACTGAAGGATTCTAAGAGACAGGTTCTTCTTTGAGTTCAGAGTCAAATAATGACACTTAGCATTCTCTGTATTCGTTCTCTGTAATTCTTATGTAAGTCCAGTTTATTTACTTAGTGTATTTTACTTATGATTTATTCTTATATTAAAAATAAATCTTTGTTTTTGCTTTTTGAGACACGGTTTTTCTGGGTAACCTTGGCTGCCCTGGAACTCGCTCTGTAGACTAGACAGGGCTGGCCTTGAGATCAGAGATCCACCCGCTTCTGCCTCCTGACGGCTGGGATTAAAGGTGTGTGCCACCATGCTTGGCTCTTATATTCAAATTAAATTTACTGATGAGAATAATTTATATATTGCTTTTATCAACAACCTACAAGTTTCTCAAAGTACATGCACTCACATGTGTGCACACACACATTGCCATTCTCAAGCACGTGTGCATATAATTTAGTGAAAATTAAGTTAGGCGTCATTCCTGAGAACACTGGATATTCTAGAACACTCTTGGGCCGCCAAATTATGCTCTAAGAAACGCGAAGTCAGTAGCTCTCTGTGAGCTGATTGGAGTCAGCTTTCTTTGCAGCGTCAGGAAATTCTTCTTCTGTGACCTCAGATTATAGCATCCTCATCCACTGGGACCCCATGTTTCAAACTGACTGACCTTTACCTGCATCAAATTGGCGAAACTTTTCTTAAGTGTGGAATGAATGTTAATAGAAACTCTGAGGTTTTAGAAAGGCGCTTAATTATTATCTTTTGCATTAGGATGGAAGACCCCTGCCTGAGCATAAGAACAGCATCCTTAAGTTGGAAGATGTTTATTTAGATGACCAGGGCTTGTATGTGTGTGATTATACTCAGTCGGATAATGTGAGCTCCTGGACAGTCCGAGCTGTTGTTCATGTAAAAACCATTGGTAAGTGAGGTCTTTCTTTTCTTTCTGAACTCTTGCTGACCGGTGAAAATCATCTTCCTTTGGTTAAATAATTATTTCTGTTTAGAGAAGAAAAATAACTATTTCCCTTTGTTCAGCCCCTGGGAACCCTTAAAGGGCTCTGAGTTGAAAAAACACCAGCACTTCCATCAACTGAGGTCCCATCCCACAAAGAGGTTCAGTTTGGGTCATGTTCATACTCTCAAAAGTTGGGCTATCCCTTTCTCACAGATGTCTTCTTGCAATAAATTTAAATATGCATTAGATATTTCATAATGTAAGTATGCATTAGTTATTTCATACTTGAAACATGAAGAGACATACATGCGCCTGTTTAAAGCGTGTTAATATATTTCCACGTGTTTAAAATCTTGTTGTTTTATAAAAGAGAAGGAACCTTGATGTTGCAGCTTGATCTGTGCCCCATCCTCCTCCAGTGAGAAACCTGTAGACTATACACAAGATCAGTGGTTCTCAATCTTCCTAATGCTGTGGCCCTTTAATATCGTTCCTCATGTTGTTGTGACCCCCAACTATAAATCATTGATACTTCATAAGTATAATATCACTACTGTTACAGACCATAATGTGAATATTGGTGGTTTTTGATGGTCTTACATGACCCCTGTGAAATGGTCATTTGACCCTAAAGGGGTTGCCACCCACAGTTTGAGAAACACTGATCCAGATGTTTTGCATTTAGGCTTTGTGCTTTTCCCACACATGGATGTATTAATTGATAAAATACAATTCTGTTTTTTTTTTTTTTTTTTTTGCATCTTAAACACAGACTAAGGTGGTGCTTGCCAGGAATGTTTTCAATATTCTTAAATACTATTGGAGGGGGTATGGGATGTTTTGACTGATGTTTGTTAGTTTCTTTGTTTGTTTTTTTCTCCTAATTTATTCTTCCCAGACTAACAAGGAAGTTAAATGTCTCACCCTGTAGTTGTTACCCTTTTAGATTGGCTCTTCCCCAGCTCTTCCCTTGGGTCATTTTTTTTTTTATACCAGATCTACAAACAACAGCATAATTAAACGGTAGTTGTAAATAATTCAGTCGTGGTTTCCAAGGTCAAAGCATAACAGAATCTGTCATTTGAGCTTGTGCCAAAGAGCAACAGGGTAGCTGACTCAATTCTCAGTGAAAATATTAATGAAGTTTATATCCAGTTTACTTACCGCAAGACACCGTCCAGTTGGAGTGCACTAAGATGGAAACGCTGTTGTTTATTTCCCAGTCCTTGCTCTTCCTGTGGCTTTATTGTGTAAGAGAGGGGAAGTTCCGTGTACAGACCATGCCAGCATCACTTTCTCCAACAAGTGATGTGTAAATGTTCTTCCACTCAGTCATCTGCAATACCTAAACTCTCAGTGATGGAATTTACTTCCTTCTCCCACTTGAAGGCCATTGCATCTACATCAGTCATTCCTGTCTTGCCCATCACTGTGCCTTGTCCTTCTCATTGAATGATCCCCACATTCTCACAGAATAGACAGCAAGCTTTTGTGGTAACTTTCGATTAAGGATTAGTGCCCGGACACGGGCTCTTACCCCTAAGAACCGAGTCTATTATGGGTCAGAGAGACAGAAGGCAGGAGGGCACCACCCAGGGTAGAAGGAGAAGGAGCAGTGGGCATGCGTAAGGTCCACCAGGTCTAACCTTGGTGCAGCAAATCCAAGTAAGATCCCTGGGAAGGGAAGAATAAACACTGGTACTCACTCCACTGGGAAGAGAAGAGGGGGTGATGCTGGCCATTCTGGAAGAGGTAGTAGAGCCATTGTCACCCAGGAATCATGAGAAAACAGAATAAAGATAAGGGAGAACACATCAGAGAATGGAGGTGGGGTGGGTTGGGGGTGGGGAAGGGTGAGATGGGGGTGGGGATGGAGTGGGGATTGGGATCAGGTGGGGGTTGGGGTGGGGATGGGTTGGAGGTGAGGGTGGGACCCTGAGAGCCAGACCCACTTCATACTTTAAGCTAGTTTCAAGTTTTTATTTCATTCTTCATTATGTGTGGAGATTTCTGTTCATTTGTTTTTTTTCTCGAGACAAGGTCTCCCTACGTATACCAGGTTAGCCTATAATTTACATGTAGCCCAAGCTGGCCTCAAACCTGTGATCTTTTGCCTGATTAGTACTGGCATCATAGGCATGTGTTAACCACTTCTGACAAGTTTGGAGTTTTGGCCAAAAGACCACTCAGTACTGCAATGCATGGGAGCACCATGAACAGGCTGTGTCCAGCTAGATCTAACATGAAGAAGTAATAATTTCTAGAGAAGGATGGAGGCAGAGAAGATATCATTAATTCAGGCAGTCGCCAGTAGGGATGTAACAAAGAGCATGACCTGAAAGGGATGGGAATCTAGACATATATTGGAGATGCTTCTGTGAGAATTCAGGGCTGGAGAACAGGAAAAGTGAACAATGAGAGTCAGGGTTGAGTCGTCTTCTGCTGATACAGGGCAAAGTGGAAGTGGATGGGGGTCAGTGAACTTGATAGACGGTATTGAAAGACACCTCAGGAGGTGGAGGGAGTGGTGTTCCTGAGTCAGCAGAACAGGGTGTGCTTTACAAACAAACAGGAAAAAGAGAGAGCAGACATTGTACTTTTCTGAGGAGGTAAGTCAGTAAATGCTAGCACCGCTTACTAACCAGGAAGGCCAAGGAGAAGAAGGGAGTCTAAGGGAGACGGTAAGTGTTAATATGGAAGGGCCTGACTCTAGTGCTGTAATGAAGAGGGTTGTTTAGCTCAATGATGGAGATGCCAAGGCTAGGGTCAGGAGTGTAAGAATGGCCGAATGTGAAGAGGGGGCTTGGGACTGAGCCCTGGGGTATCTCCAACACGTGGAAAGAGAGTGGAGGAGCAAGAACTTCACAGAATGCACACCGCTGTCAGGGAAGGGAGGAGTTGATGCTGTGCTAGCGAACTGCCTTTGGAGGCCAAGGCCGTCAGCAGGAGGATGCGGTGAGGAGTGTGGGTGCCCATGGCACAAGAGGGATGGGGTTGATGAGAAGCTGATGAGAAGTGAGAGTCATGATGCTGTCAGTCCAGGCCGCCACTTTCACCAGAGACAGGATGCCCTCAGAAGAAAGCAGAACAAGGAGGGCATCTCTGAAACTCTGTGGCAGGAGAGAAAAGGGCCGAGGAAAATCAGAGGCTGCCTGCCCCTTTATGCTAAGCTAAACCACGCGTTTAAGGTTGTGGGTGGCTAGTTTTGAATCTCAGTTCCTTGGGCAGGTTGTCCCTCTTGGCTGGTGACTCAGCCAGATGGCAAGAAGAAGAAATCTTGTAATTGACACAGGCTTACGTCTCAAGTGTGGCGCGGGGAGCTGTGTGTGTGTGCAAATGTAAGTATGTAAGTGTGTGTGTGTGTGTGTGTGTGTGTGTGTGTGTGTGTAGGCCAGAGCACAAACTTGGGTTTTACGTCTCAGGTATAATCCGTTGGTGTTTGTTGACAGTTTCTGCAATTTGTTATGTGAGCCAGGCTGGCAAACAGTGAGCCCCCGCTATCCGTTTAGCTCTCCCTCCCCAGCCTAGAACTACAAACATGTGTACCATGCCCAATTTTTGGTTTCTTTTGTGGGTTCCATGAATCAAACTCAGATCCGTGGGCTTGGGTGGCAAGTCCTGCACTGCCGGAGCTATCCCTCCAGCCCCGAAGAGAAAATCTCAATTCCCAGCTGGATGCATTCTGGGTAAAATGAACGAACAGAGCACTAGAAACTTAAACTGGTGTGGCGCTAACACTCCCAAGTCTTCAGCAAGCAAACCTTCAGACTTCTTCTTTTTTTTTTTTCAGAGAGAGAGCTTTATATTTTTTTTAAAATTTATTTATTTATTAAGTATACAGTGGTCTGCCTGCATATGTCCCTGCAGGCCAGAAGAGGGCACCAGATCTCATTACGGGTGATTGTGAGCCACCATGTGGTTGCTGGGAATTGAACTCAGGACCTTTGGAAGTGCAGCCAGTGCTCTTAACCTCTGAGCCATCTCTCCAGCCCCACCTTCAGACTACTTAATGCAAAGGGCGATCTTTGTTCTCATCTTGCAGTTAAGGACATCAACCTGAAACCAGACATTCTGGATCCCATCACGGACACCCTGGAAGTGGAGCTTGGTAAGTTGCCTAATTTTACCATGCCGGATGACCCCATGCTTCAGGCACTAGGTCAGAGTGTGACAGAAAGGTGACTAGACTTGCAAGTAAGAGTTGTGCCTGTGGACCTTGACGCTGTCCCAGCTAGTTTTGTAAACATGCACAGCAGATTCGTAAGCCTTCTGAGCCCCAGTCATTATTAGATCTGCCCCTCACTGTCGCGGGCTGATCTTCCACTGAGAGAGAGGGATGAGATATATTCTAAGTGCCTGGCGGACTAAACAAGACGAACAGGTTTTGTATTCTTCCCATGAAACAGCATGCATATATGCATATATGTGCATATGTTTCCATTTGAGTTATGCATATAAATTTACAGCAAAGGTAGCACTAACCCTTATGAATATGCTACTTGGGCTACTCCTCAAGAAAATTATAGCACTGCATCTCTTGTTCAAACGTATTCCAAAATGGTGCCTTCTTTTGGGTAGAGGAAAAATTGACTTTCATCTGATTGCCTTTTATTTTGTCAAATTCAACTTCTTACTCCTTTCCACGCAGCCAAGGAGAGAAGGCAAATTTGAAAGCAAATCGTGGTATTTCAGTGCCATATTTACCATTTTAAATGCTAATGAAAGATTTCATTTTGTGCAAAGGTAAACAGATTGTTATTACAGTAGAAGGTCAGTAGGTGGCGGTAGTGACACATTCTGGGGCTAGAAATAGTGACAAAGGGGGGAAAAAACATGACAATGGAAAGAAGAAAAACAACTCATTAAAAATATACAGCCAAATTGTGTATTTAAAGCATTGATGCTGGGAAAAGACTAAGGTTGAAAGAGGAGTTCAAATGGATTCCCTGTTTATCCAGAAGTCAACTGGAAGGGGAGGATCATTCTCACAGGGGTGGTGGGCAAAGGAAGAGTGGTCCAGGAACATGCATGGCTCACCCATTGTACAGTATGCAGAGCAGCTGAGAATCTATAGTTTCCTCCCTGCACTGCAGGCTACCATAATGCTGACAGGAAAGCTCAGCTCTTAACTCTCAGGTGACAAGAGTGTATGAGTGGCTGTGACCCTGAAACACAGATTTGGATTACCCCAAGTCCATGTTCCAACGTGGAAACAGTTTCACGGCAACAGAAAAAAAAAAGAACATAATAAACGAAGACACTCTTCCAATCCACTGGGGGAGAGATCTGATGTCAGGTCACATCCCAGGGAGAGGCCTGAGCTACAGGCTTGGGGGCCTTCACAGAACAGGTTTAGCATTGTGGTTGATGGAAGCCAGTGGCCTGTTCAACTAAGACATTCTAAAGAAATTGAATACATCCTAGTAACCATAAGGATGTTAAGTCAGCTGAGGAGGTGGGCGAGGAATGACTGCTAAGGAGGGAAAAAGGCCCAAGACACATCGTGATGAGGCTGCGGGCCTGGAGTATCCCAGCCTTTCTGTGATCACTGCGGTCCTAATCACTAACTGGCCTTGCAGAGGGTTTTGCATAAGATGTGTGCAGGTGTTTTTTTTCTTCAGGAGTTTCCATTCATGGTAACCTCATGTTTATTCCATGTGTAAATGTCAATTAGATGAACTGATCTTTTTGATGGATCGTACCTCTCATCACTAATATTAAAGGCTGAGTTGTTCCTAGAGCTCCTACTTCTCCCAGAGGTATGATTGTGAAATTCTCATGTGAAGGACATTTGGGATACACAGATTAGCCACAAGGGACAACCAGAACAGGAAGTATGTTGCTAAGTGGAATGTGTTGATGCTTGGCTATTCCTGGTTCCCACTGCCTGGCACCTGGCTGCATCCGGATGCAGCTTCTGGTCGTTCTGTCATATGAGTGTTCTGATATGCTGTCTTCCTGTTCTCTCGACCTCTGCATTTTCAGGAAAGTCTTTGACTCTATCCTGCAGAGCACAATTTGGCTTCCAAAAAGATGGTCAGCTTGTAATAAAGTGGTATGCCAAAGAATCTACTCAGGAACGGGAAATTCTAGGATCTAAGAAGAAACGGTGAGAAAACGCTAGTGAACTATAGTCATCGCAACCCAAACTAGATGCTTTCAACCCTCTAGAAATTGCTATAACAGACACTTAATGGTAGTAGTAAAATCGTGTGGGACAAATATATTCTGTTAATTATATTTTTAATAAATGCTAATTGGCCAGTAGCCAGGCAGGAAGTATAGGTGGGACAACCAGACAGGAAGTAGAGGCAGAGCAATGAGAACAGAAGAATTCTGGGAAGAGGACCTATTCAGCAGTCCTGTCCCAGCCATGTGGCTAAGATGTGACTGCCCCACCAAATAAGGTACTGAGCCACATGGCTAACAGAGACAAGAATAATGGACTAATATAAGTTATAAGAGTTAATAAGAAGCCTGAGCTAATGGGCCAGCCAGTTTATAACTAATGTAGACCTCTGTGTGATTTCTTTGGGACTTAACGATTGCGGGAATCAGGCAGGACAGAAAACCTCAGAAAACAGTAAAAAGAAAAGGCCATAGATGTTATCTATCTATCTATCTATCTATCTATCTATCTATCTATCTATCTATCTCCATCTGTCTATATAGCTATCCATTTATCATCTATCTATCATCTATTATCTCTTATTTTTTATCTATCATATTAATTTAAAACTTGCAAGCACTCCATTTCTGATGACACCATAAAGTGAACCATGTATGCATGGAACTTAGTCAATGATGGAGCCATGTATGATAATGGCCCCCTAAGACCGCACGACTTAGTTATGTTGGGCACATGTTGCCTGTGTTAAGTACACCATGATGCTTTCACAAGGGTTTAAAATACCCTTAGACCATGTTCAAGTGTATTTAACTTATTTTTTAATTTTTTTGGGACAGGGTCTTGTGTATTTCAAGTTGGTCTCAAAGTCTCTACATTGATGAGGAGAGACTTGAATTACAGACATGCACCACCACGCCCTCTATATGTGAGGCTGGGGATCTAATGCATCTAATACATCCTAGATGCTAGATCAGCACTCTACACACTGAACCACAGTCAAAGCTTCCTTTCCTTTCCTTTCCTTTCCTTTCCTTTCCTTTCCTTTCCTTTCCTTTCCTTTCCTTTCCTTCCCTTCCCTTCCCTTCCCTTCCCTTCCCTTTTCCTTCCTTCCTTCCTTCCTTCCTTCCTTCCTTCCTTCCTTCCTTCCTTCCTTCCTTCCTTCCTCTCTTTCTCTTTTGGTGCCATGACACCCAGTGTGCTGAGAAAGCATGCCATCACTAGCTCACATCTTCAGCTCATAAAGGTGTTTGAAAAGGTCACAGCCTTAAAAGCCAAGATATCCAGTAGGTGGATACACTCACTCAGAATACTCGTCTAGAAGTATCTCCTTCAACACATGGGAGAGGGTGGTTTCTGCCCCCACCCAGTCTTCAACTGTGCCTTCATCCAGCGCCTTAAGGAAATGGCACTGTAACACGGAATCTGACCAAGGAGGATTGGAGATGTAGCTTCCACTGGTGTGGAGCCTTAAAAGGGAGACATCTGTCTTGGAATGCAGCAGGCTGCAACTCTTTACGATGATTAGACTTTGTTTATTGTTGTCTGTGACTAACATAAACCCTGGAGTTTTGTGGGAGAGAGAGAAGTGAAGCAGTTGAAAGGGAAGTTGTAGATCTTCAGAGACAAGCCATCCAATGTCCAGTAAAACAAGTCTATGCTCCTAGGCGAAAGAGCTGGGGTCATGACCAGTTAGGTAGGTCACTAGGAGATGTGTCCTCCCATTTCTACATGGGACCCAAAATAAGCATCTACAGAATGTTCCCTCTATTTTTTTATAACTGCTCACTGAACAAATGTGTGCTTTGACAACCACAGAAAAAGGATAAAAGAAGGATTTTGCTAATGAAACTGAAATTTAGCAAGAAGCCCTAACATTGAGGAAGTCATTGGGTCCTAAATTGACACTGCGTGAGAGCCTGAGCAAGACACATGAGGCAAGGACACGTTCTCAAGTCACCTGCCTGCAGGTCTCTATCTGCTTTCCAGGGCATGGCAAGGGGACCCTGGTCCCCTGTGTACATTCTGTGACTGAAAACCTTCACCTTGCAAGGTCACTATAAGGGACAGATGCAGTAGACGCCACATGTGCGTCACACTGTGTGACAGGCAGGATACATCCATGGACTAACTGTAGACTCACAGAAGGATAACCTAAAATATCCATTTGGACACAGTTTCAAGGGATGCCATTGCTGTAGGCAATAGGAAACAAATCAATGTGGAGGATCACATTTTTTTCTCAGCAGGGCAGATTGGCAGAGATCTGGGAGCCAGGCTGGAGTCCAGACTTTCCTCAGGATGGTGTCACCACTGTGTGCCCATCCATCCTCCGAGCCTTGTCCCTGATGCTACCAAGTTAGGATGTTCACAGCGTGACTCCTCAGGGTTTGTGTGCAGTGAGGAAGTGTTGTATGAGGCCAATTGTTGGTTCCCGGCTGCTTAGCCCCGAAATAACTACAAGGAAACTGTATTAATTAAATCACTGCTTGGCCTATTAGCTCTAGCTTCTTATTGGCTAGCTCTTACATCTTAACTTAGCCCATTTCTATTATTTTATATTTTACCATGAGGCTCGTGACCTACTGGCAAGGTTCCAACTGGCAGCTCGCATCTTTTCACTCAGTTTAGTTCTCCCTGCCTAGCTCTATTCTGCTAAACCACTGGCCGAAAAAGCTTCCTGATTCGTTAATTTATCTATTCAACAAAAGCAACACATATACAGAAGAACTTCCCACACCAAGGAAGGAATTAAAGAATCTGGCATCAGCGCTCAGTAAAGTACCTGATAGTAAACTGCAAGAGGAATTAGTTGTGTGTGCAATTTCACATGTGTGTATGTGTGTGTACACATATGAGTACCTACATATGGAGACTAGAGGTAAATCTCATGCTTCATTTTTCAAATGCTACTAACTTTGTTTTTTTGGGGTGGGGTGGGAGTTGGGACACAGTCCTTTGCTGACTAAGCTAGCCTGGCAGGCCGGGGAGCTACAAAATCCACTCATTTCTGCATTCCCTGATGCTGGGTTTACAAATGCATGTTACATGTATTTTTTTTTCTAACGTGGGTTCTGGGGATTGGACTCGTGCTTCGGAAGCAAACACTTTACAGACTGCAATTATTCTTAAATTCTTGGTATTGTATGTTCCTGGGGGAAGTTCTTAGAATAAAGTTCAGACGAGGGCCACAAGTTACTTAGACCTTAGTGTAAGTCCTTAACAGAGTCTGTCACTTGCTCAAGAGCGAGAGCCTCCTCCATCTCCTCGTGCTCTTCCTTGTCTTCTGATAAATTCCCACCAGCTTTGTCAGTCTTCCCAGCTCACCTGGGTGATTGGCAATTGATGTTGCTGAGCGAGGATGCCATGTTTTCTCCTCTTTTCCTAGCCCTGAATCCAATTTCAAGAACACAGTCATTGATTACACCATTGTCCTGACGACAGTCACTCAAAGAAATCTTAGCAGCAAGTTTGTTTGCTTTGCCCAGAACTCCGTTGGGAACACCACACGGACCATCCAGCTGAGGGAGAAGAAGGGGGGTAAGCCTAGAACTTTGTTCCTACAGATTGAGAGCTGTTCTTTCCGAAAGAGGGAGGGTAGTTTCCCAAAGAGAAGAGGCGGTGTTGGCAGCCATCGCTTTCCAGACACTGAAGCGATGCTGATTCACTGAAGGCCTTGACCATGGTCATAATTTTGACCTACTAATCTGTGCCTGAAGACACCTTTTGCTCAACTCTCTCACTGCTCACATAGTTCATTCATTCCATCACCCATTCATTTACTCTCTTCAATCATTCATTCATTCATTCGTGAATACACTCAACTCATTCATTCACTCCACTGGCACCTACAAGAATCTCTAGCCCCACCCTACCACACCCACTGCGGCAGGGCCAGTGTTCAGACATCACTCTCTTTGTTGGTTGCCTTTGCTGGCTTCCAGAGAATAAGAAAACAGCTGGTCGAAATGGCCACCGAGGAACCAGTTGATCTTTAACAAGATGTCCCGAGATGAGATCGGCCTCAGTTCATTCACTCAGTGAGTGGATGATTGTAGCATGATCAAGGACACGAACATGTCTTTGAGCCATTGAGTGACAATGTTCAGGCTTGGCCCTCAGTATGTGTCTGGAAACAGTGGCTGTTCTCTGTAGCTCCCCTGTTTATAGAAGGAATCACAGACGGTGCAGAGCGAGGCTGATGTCATCCCCAGGCTAGGAATGTTTAGATGGCGGTGAGGATGATAATACAAGATGGTAATCTATGACAGGCAAAGGGAGCAGTCCAAATGAGCTCTGCAGACGTTCATAGGTGTAAACATAAGTAAAATGGCTGGCTGAGTATTGAAGGTCACGCAACCGGGAACTTTCCACTCCCCTTGGCTCTCTAAAGTTAATTGTGAACAGTCCCATGCAGACTTAAGATGATCCCGGATGCAAGACAAATGCAGGTAGCGGCAGGGATGTGCTGCAGGATGGGTCATGCTGGTCCAGACCGGCCCTCTCACTGTTCTCTTTCCTTCAGTGGTATTTGTATACATCCTCCTCGGCACAGCCATGGCGCTGGTGGGCATTCTGGTCTCGGCTGCCTTTCTCTACTGGTACTGGATTGAGATCGTCCTGCTGTGCCGAGCCTACCGGAGCAAGGACGAGACTCTGAAGGGTAAGATCACCTAACATGCTGTTCCCTGTCTTAGTGTCAAGACAAGACACATGTTACTTCCTACCTACCAGCTTTCTTTTCTTGGCATTGTCTTTGGTCTGGTTTCAGCCTCCTGCTGACCCGAGCAGCCTGTTAGAGAGGAAGTCAAAGGGAGCTAATGCCTGATGCATGGGGCTTCTTATCACTCAGGTTTGAGATCTTCTTCTAAGAAGAAACAGTTCTAGTTCACTCTTCTTACCAGGAACCTTAGAGAAAGTATTTGTGGGATTCATGGGACTTGAAGGTATTCTCGCTGCTAACTGATCTGAGGCAGTACAGCAAGTGACAGCTCTGTGTCTTAGGTGTCTCATCCATAAAACGGGACTGTCACAGCAGCAGGCAGAGGATAGTGTGTGAGCTCACTGAGATTAGCCATGACACCATGGTATATGAAAACTCAGTGTGGTCGGCGTCGGATATCCCTTGAGGACTGGAGCTCATGTCTTGACTGTGAGTTGGCCACTGTCATTCCCACAGCCCCCTTGGGCAGGGAAGGATGAAGTGTGAGCTTCAGATTAGAACACCAGAAACAGCTGTATCTCAGTTAGTCTTAGATCTGTGTAGTATGGCTTTAGGAAATCCCATCACCTGGGTTATCATCACGTGGAAAGAAGACATTCCAGGCCAGGTATTTGTCCCAAATAATTGGGAAGTTGCACAAAATACAAGTCCCATTATTACCGAGGAAGCTTCTGTCCATTTGTGCACAAGCCATGATCACAATACTCTCCAGCGTCACACGGGACCAGAATACTGCTCTAATTTCTGCTGGTCCCAGAAAACCTTGGGTCGGTGTGTTTACAGTTTCAGTGAATGATTCTGCTGCCTGGAGCAGAAATACTTCCTGCTGGGTGTCAGACAAAGACAACTCTCTCATTGGCAGGCTCCTCCAGAGGCCAGAGGCTTCGACAGGAGGAAGTAACATCCCCCAGAAAGGGAAGTTAAAAAAAAAAAAGGTGCCAGGTTCAACCCCTGACAACACAAAACAGAATCACCTAGAACCAAACTAAGAAAAAAGGAGGAAAAGTGTATATGTCACAGTTCTCTTTAGATTAATTATTGATGATATTCTTTGAAATTCTTACACAAAGAATGTTTTCAGAATTTTTGTTTGTTTAGTTAGCCTCCTTTTTGGAAGGGAACAAACATCTAACCAATCTTCCCTGGATGACGTCACACTTCTTTCACTGCAATGTTTATTTTTTTAACCTTAAGAGTCTAGACTTTATGAGGAAGGGTCAGTCGACTGGGAATTATTCAAATTTGTCCTTTGTCATTTTACTTTTTAATGCAATGATTTGCACAGCAGAATTGGATTTTCAGGCATAGGGATTTAGCACCCTCTGCTGGTCAGACTGGTGTTTGTCTGTAAAATGAACGCCCAAGAGTTTATTGTGACCATCTGAAGTTAGTTTAGAAAGAAACAGTGTTAGGAGGACATAGGCAGGCCCTCTGTCACCACAAGCACCACATCCCATAATTTCACTACTAAATAACTTTATCCTTTGCGTTATAGGAAAACCCTGTTTGTTCGTTTTGTTTTGTGTTTACAAGACTATGAGTGGAACAGAGGCTGTCATGGTGTGTTACACACTTAAATACATTAGCACTTACGGCAGCTCATACTCCAAAGTCTCCGTCTTCTTCCTATATATGGGCAATGAAGTACCTCTCAAAGCAGCTTCTGGAACTTTGGCCCCGTGCCTCTCTCTTGGTGTTTGGTTTTCCTAGTGGTTGACAATCCCTAAGGCCCCTCACTGGATCCACACTGGGCAAGTGCACTGCCCACACAGCCTGGACATGAGTTACCTGTAACCACACTGTGGGTGGAGTTTAAGAACCGGGCTGGAATATAAACTCCAGGAGCTCTCTTCCAGAGCCTGTGAGTTAACTTGTGGGGTCTTCTGTCTTTTCTAGGCAGTTCTTTAACAAGTCTCATAACTTGTCTGCCTGACAGAAGCACAAGAAACCTTCACAAGGGACCTCTCTTTAAATGTAGCTTCTCAAATATAAGGGGAGGGTGGGGTAAGAGAGCAGAGACTCCAAAGGAGCAAAAGCGTTACCTCACACAACCTTTGGCAGCCCGGGGAGCCTCTCCTGACCTCACCTGACACTCACAAATTCAGATCAAGTGCTGTCACGTGGCACTTAACAAATGTATCCTTTAGGCGCCTTTGATTTGTGGAAACAAAATATACTGTACTTGGATAAATCTAGATGGTGCGGGCTCTCTGGAGAGTGTGTATATGAGTCTATGACCCCACACACATGTACTATTTATGCAGATGCATATAGATCTATACCTAATATTCCCGGGTTGATGATATGCAAAGCACCCAACATTCAATTAAGCCGAAGAGAAAAATTGTCCAATCAAGAGGCTTGATAAATATCAGCAATACGGGGCTGCTGTTTTAGAGCAAACACTGTTTCACAGTGGGCATGTATTCTATAGTGATGGCTAGTGTAACAGAGTAGATGTTAGGGCAGTCACATAGGTACATGTTGTCCAGCATGATATACTGGGCATGGTTGGACACCTATGCTTCTGTATGTTCAACATATTGTGGACCACACCAGCATCCCTGTGCTTGAGAGGAGTGTGATGCACCGCAGTGTTGTGATGGCAACAGCATCACTGGGATATAGGGATTAACTGTGCGTTATCACCTTACGGGACCTCCACTGGGCATGTGCCCACTGTGGACTGAGCTGTCACTTGCTAGCGCATGGCTTTAAGTGTGCTGTCATCTCTTGGTTGGATACGAGGTTCTGGTCTTAGCAGAACTTGCTTTCTGGTTATTACCATGCTTTAATGGAGCAGACTCCTCTTTGATGTGTAACTAATGAGCCAGAAACACTGCAGATGCAAGGAAAGACGCCCTCCCAATCACACTCAGTGCAATCACGGGAGGCCCCAGCTGTTTGATCTAGCCCCAGCAAAGACACAGGGGCGCTGCATAAATTAATCATTGGGTTTTATATGGACAATCAAAACCACTCGGTGGTGTGATTTTAAAATGGATTCATCTGTTGCTTTTGTTTATGATTTGTTTTTGTAAGGATCCCAAATCTTATTTCTCATCCATTTAGCATATGCTCTGAGCATCTGCATATACCATAATAGTTAAGAAAAGGGATGTTGGCAATGCATTGTTCTTTTTCTTCAGACAAGAAGGAGTTTGATGCCTTCATATCCTATGCAAACCGGAGCTCTCCTGAGAGTGAAGCCATCGGCTCACCGAGTGAGGAGCACTTGGCCCTGAATCTTTTCCCTGAAGTACTAGAAAAGAAATACGGATACACCCTGTGTTTGCTTGAAAGGGATGTGACCCCGGGAGGAGGTAGGTCTTGCCTGCCAAGAAACTGACTAGAACAGCAAGAGTAACCACTGTAGCTCAAAACCTTTTCTATGCCCCTGTGTGAAATGCAGCCTCTGGGATCTTCTGGCTTAAATACAGAAAAGTATGTTCCAGAGACATGCCCTGTCTTCCACAACCATCTATTTTCAGGAGAATAATAAATAACAGAAGGCTCTGGAAAGACTCCCCTCCCCCAGGACAAAGGAGCTTTTCTGGTGTACTTTGTGGGAAATGATCTCTCTCATCCCAAACAGTTGGCCTTCCTAGCTTCTAGAATTCTACTCTTCAAATTCTCAGCATACAGTGTAGCAGGCAAGTCAGCTGAATGCCACCTATAAAGCCTCAGACGGCCTGCTACCCTTCCCTGCTCAGATTCATCCACAAGTAGCCTGGGCTATACCATACGCCACAGTCATAGTCCAGTGTGATTTAGGTGGCTTAGATGGTGATTTAGGGAGGCAGAATATGGGGACAGTCTCTGGGTACTGGTGTGTATTTTTAACAGTCCAGGGTGGAGATAATGGAAGGGCAGAGGAAACTCTTCTCCTTATCTCTTTGCCCAAGAATATCCAAATTAGAAGAAACCTGTCAGGCATCTCTCGGAGGTTTAAAGTTGTTGTGACTCAAGTTTTAACAGTACCCATTGATAGTCATTAATTTACTTGTTTCCAGTGTATGCGGATGACATTGTGAGCATCATTAAGAAAAGCCGAAGAGGAATATTTATCCTGAGTCCCAGCTATGTCAATGGACCTTGTGTCTTTGAACTGCAAGCAGCCGTGAACCTTGCCTTGGTTGATCAGACCTTGAAACTCATTTTAATTAAGTTCTGTTCCTTCCAAGTGCCAGAATCTCTCCCATATCTTGTCAAAAGAGCTCTCCGGGTTCTCCCGACAGTCACGTGGAGAGGCTTGAAATCAGTCCAGCCCAGTTCCAGGTTCTGGACCCAGGTATGTTATCACATGCCGGTGAAGCGCTCCCGCAGGTTTATGTGCAATCGCCTCAGCATTATCCCTGGGAGCTTTTCCCCTGAAAAGGACCCAACCAGAGAGACATCATCAGGAGGAGCATCCGGCTCAGGGAACAGCCACGGAACCCAGAACCTCCTTCTCTCCAGCATCCAGAAGAGGAGCTGATGGATAGAACCTGATGCATGAATCAGGCTGGTAGACAATTGAGGGTTCCTTCTCTCAGCACCAAGAAAGCTTGACAGGCAGTGGAATGAAGCAGGGATGAAGAATGGCTGTGGTTTAGGCTCCGAGTTCCTGGAAAAGAGAGAGGGGGCGGGGAGAGAGAGAGGACACAGGCTTCTGTGGACATGGGCTGTCCACTCTGTATGAGTTCCAGAGAGAGAGAGAGAGAGAGAGAGAGAGAGAGAGAGAGAGAGAGAGAGAGAGAGAATATGCAGGCCTCTGTGTGGACTGTCCACTCTGTCTGCATCCCTGTTTTGCACTGTGTATGAATTGAATGTATCCTATAAGTGTGTGTGTGTTCAGTCAGATAAAGATCATTTTACTTTATTGAGATGAGTGATTGAAACTCTATCTAAACATTTTCTGTAAGGAAGTATTTGCTATATGTCTTTTCATGGACTCTAAACCACAGAAGGATAACATAAACGGTGAGGCTAACAGAGCACAGAATAGACAGGATCTCCTGGGTCCAGGCATGGGCCAGGTACGTGTTTCTAGACGTGCGGCTGGATAATGCGCATGAAATCCATCGTTGTCAGAAAATATCATGACTCACCAATGCATTTAGTGAGCTCATCCCGTGTTCCAGTTCAGTGACACAGTACCATGTAGAATGGTGGCCATTCCTCTTGGGATTGAGGGGCTGAGTGGCAGGTGTGCTTCCTGTCCTGCTCAGTCCTGTAAGAGGAGGTCACATCACAAGGCACTGGCTCCAGAAAAAAAAATACAAGCTTGACATTTAGAGCGTCAGAAAAATTGAGTCAAGCTCTCCTAAACTGTGGATAGCATACCTCTATTGGGAACACAGCCCTCCCATTGGGAAGGTAGAGCCTGTGCAGGATTTAGATTTAGGAACAGGAGGGCGCCAATTCCAACTTCTCCTTGTTTCCTTGGCCAGAGATCTTTCGTGCAGAAGTCAAAGTAGATCGTCTTACCCTGAGCAAGTAGGACTGGAAATAGCGACTAACTAGACAGACCATTAGTCCAGTTAAGAGACAAGGGATGGGCTAGCGGTTGCCACCAAACTGGGAAGGCAGCAATTGCCAAGCTGTGAGTCTGGGGCGGAAGAGCATGCACCAGTTGGTAAGCAGCAAGAACAGAGTGGGTACCACTTTTGTTCTTTGTATGAGTCGTTTGCTTGCTTAGCCCTCTGCATGCATGCGGACTGAGCAGTCTTAGTTTAAGTCTTCCTTGGTAACAAGACAATGCACTTAAACACCAGGCCATTGTTCGGTTAGCCGGGTCAGCCTGATTCTCATAAGCTGGCCTGCAGCTAAAATACGGGTCCAGTTTGGTGCGGATGTGTGTGACCTTTGGGCGCCACTGTTCCTGTCAGAACAGAGTGGCCCATCACGTGGGCAGTCTAGGACAGCACCTCATGAATGGACTGACTCACACATCAGGATTCGCATCCACTGGGGACCACATGAGGTCCAAATGCAGAGTGGCTCAGCTCCTGCCATCCGGCCACTCGGTGCCAGTGTGAAATGCTCCTCCGCTCCTACTTCCCAGAGGCACCACATCGTAAGAGCCACCGCGGCTTTGGTGCTAAGCAGCATCCATGCTGGAGATCTCAGAGCTAAAGAAGAGCCAGAGGGTATAAATTATGCCGGGAGGAAGCTTCTTGTGGGAAGGATCACAGTGGGGAGGAACCCACACTTGCTGGACCACTGTGCCCTGGCTATGGCTGGGTTCCCTGGCTTTCCTGCCAGCCTCTCTCTGAGATCATAGACTCAGAAACCTCTTCTTGCCAGTGCAGCCAGGTTTATCTTGTTCCGAGATAACTGTGGCTCCCAAGGATTCCAGAGTTCTCCCTGTCTTTGGTGTCACTGTGTCTCAGACCTGTAGATACGTGAAAACAGAAACACCTCGTCCATGTTTATAGATTGTCTCGTTTCCCAATGAAAGATGACAGATTTGCATTTAAGACAGAAAGTTATCATTTACCTCATGCATATTAACCAAAGCAAAGAGAATACTCAGAACAATCCTATGTGCCAGAGACTATGGCTGAACAACCAGACTCAGAAGAGTGAGAGCAAAGCACTGTTTTTTGACGGTACCATCTAGACAAGGTGGCCATGCCGTCTGCCTCTTGTGTTATATGTATTGAACAAATACAGTGGTCACAATGCTTTATGTCACTATAAAAAGGGCTTTTCCATTTAAATACGGGTGCCATCTCTCCAGAACACACTCACTGCCAACCTATCCTTATGGACCCTGTGTGGTCTCCCAGACAGTTCTCATAGCCAGTTCTCAATAATGTTCATAGAATTCCCAGGTTGATACTTGAAATAAAATGAAATCAACACATACAATCCTGACTGCTTGCTTTGTGTCCGTTTGTTACAAGCTAAACCATGTTGGAAGAGGGAACTTCACCTGAGAGGATTGACCTGTGGGCAAATTTGCGGCTATTTTCTTGATGGATGATCCATGTGAGTTAGCCCAGCTCACTGGGAGCCGCGCCACCCTTGGGCTGGTGGCCCTGGATGCTCCAAGGAAGTTGTGGAATAAGCCGTGAGTAGGAAGCCAGTAAGCAGTGCTCCCCCATTACAGGGCTTCAGCACCCGCTCCAGGTCCCTGGCTTGTTGTCCCCGGACAATGGACCTGAGAACTGTAAATTGGAATAAACCCTTTCCTCCCCAATTTGTTTCTGGTCAGGGTGTTTTATCACAACAAAAGAAACCCTAACTGAGACACTTTCTTCCTGATTGCAGTCATAAAACCTGGAGACAAGCATAGGAAACTCACTTTGAGGGCTGCTGAGCCAATTCAGTAGGTGGCAGCATTCTTGGTGCCTCCAGATGACCTAACTTCAGACTCTGGAACTCAAACTTCTCAAAAGCTGTCCTCTGAACTCCCTGCATGCCGTATCAACCGCACGCGTGCACGGTCTTCCTCCTTGCCCCATACATTCACACAAGTACAAATAAAATTACATTTTGAGAGAGCAAAAAACAAAAATCAATTCCAGGACTCTAAAAAGTAAACAAAAACAAGTGGTTGAGAAAAAGTAAGAATCTAAAGCTTATCGAAATTTCTCCCCTTTTTTTGATATCTATTGATCTAGACTGTGAGTCGGTCCAAGTCTTCTGTGTGCATTAGGTCAAACCAAAGAGCTGCAGGCGAAGCTTGAAGGCTGAGAAGGAATCCCCTAGCTCCTTTCATCTTACATTTTCTTAACCCTTCCCTGCGTCATTGCCAAGAACTCAGACCATGCAGGGTCTGAAACAAGGGCCTCAACGAGTGAGTGTCACTAGAGATATTCAGAAGCCTTTCTCCAAGGACTGAGTACTATTCTGTAGGTCTAAGGAGCTGGGCTCCCAACAGAGTGTACTGAATGCCTATTGATATCTTTTTATCTGTGTCTTTTTACAATGTGAGGTGTGTATGGGAGAATGAGGTTAATAAACCCCAATCCTGACTAGAGGCAGAGAGGGGGCCCATGATACCCCAAAATAGTCTAGATATTGAGGATAGAAGCATGGGACAGTAAAGTTACAAGATTGTTTGTAACTCCAGGGCTCATCAGCAAGCCAACTCTGACGCTAAATGTGGTACTATATACAATGAGAGTTGAGCCTCAAGACGGTCACACTTTGAGGCCACTGCAGCTGTATGTGGTGCATGTCTTTGATCCTGGAGGCAGAGATAGGTGGCTCTGGGTGAGTACGAGATCAGCCTGGTTTACATAGTGTGTTCTGGGAGAGCCAGAGAGATCCTGTCTCAAAAACTAAATAGATAAATAAATATATAAAAATGAGCCATTGGAAGATGAGTACGGAAGGGGTGGTCCCAAACAGAATTACATTACAGCCTCAGATTGGCTGAAGTTTGCGGCCTTCTTCCCAATTTCCTGACAAAACAACAACAAAATACTTGAAACTGCAAAGCACAGGATAGTAAGGCCAGTAGGCAGAGAGTCCAGGCAAACATGAAGGCATTGGACTATCTCAGCAGGCGATGTGTGTTGTGCATGGCAGACGTGCTCCAGATAGTTTTATGTCCAGCTTGACACAAGCTAGAGCTATCTGAAGGGAAGGAACCTCAGGTAAGAAAATGCTTTCACAAGATCCAGCTGTAGGCTATTTTCTTGATTTAGTGACTGATCAAGGGGGGCATAGCCCCCTGTGGGTGATACCACTCGTGGGCTGGTGGTCCTGAGGTCTATCAGAAAAGCAGACTGCACCCCCCACAGCCTCTGCATGAGCTCCTGCCTCCAGGTTCCTATTCTGTTTGAGTTCCTGTCCTGCCTCCCTTCCATAATGGACGACAATGTGGAAAGGTAAGCCCAATAAATCCTTTCCTCTCAGCTTGCTTTTTGGTCACAGTGTTTTGTCACAGTAATAGCGACCCCAGCAAAGACTGCCAGGATCCGAATACCCAGCACCCATATAAAGATGGGGGCACAGGTGGCACCTGTAATCGTATCACTCTGGAAACAGAGGAGCCCAATCGAGCTGGTAGCCAGGCTAGCTGGGGTCATTAGGCAACAGGTTCAGAGAGGGAAGGGGGCTCAGAAAATTAAAAAAAAATAGAGAGATTATCAAGGAAGACTCCCAATAAGAATTCTGAACCTTCACATACATATATGCACATATAAACAAGCATACACACACAGGAACATGCATGCACAAACGCTTGCATACACGTGCGTACCACACAAATAGGAGCCTGTAAACATACATGTGAAAAACCAATTATGATATTTCTGAAAAGATTTTTCAGTGTGGGCACAGACATTTGATTGCAACCTGTAGGAGCTAGGGCAAGGCTTTATCTAGTGATATGGTATGTGTATATCATTTAAAGTGGTGAGACTTGATTCTAGAGAGAATGAGAAAATAACGCTATAGTGTGCTTTAACTCGTTAACTGCCATTAAAAGGAATCAACAAAAATCCAAATATTGCTAAAATGCAATAGTTGACGAATGCTATTTAACCAAAAGAGAGAATTCAGCAAGTCACACACAGATGGATCTAAAGGACATGTTAAGGAAACAAAAAGAAGCAAATAAAACCAGGCACGAAAAGACAAACACTGAACGCTTACATGAAGAATCTGAGATAGTCAAATTCCTATCAGATCAGGATCAGAGGCCAGGATGGTAGTTACCTTTCAAGTAAGAGCATTTACTACTCATGGAGAAGACCCTAGTGTGTTTCCCATTACTACAGTCAAACAGCCCATGACAACCTGTAGCTCCAGCTCCCGGGCATCTGATGGCCTCTTCTGGCCTCCACAGGCACCACAGCCACGCATGCATATCCCCACACCACACACAGGGACTCACAGGTACACGGAACTAAAACACAGTCTTTGTGTCTTGATGTCTGAGAGACGGTGACTGGCAACGATGTGAGTAGGAAGAGCAAGGGTACGGGCTGCATTTGAAAGCATTTTACTTGATGTTTTTATTTCATCTTTCCAATAAATTTCAGTTGCACCAAGGGTAACTTATTAGTTGCAATAACTTATCAGTGTGGTGATATGAAGGAATGTAATATGTCTACCTATATGGCATTTGTTTGACAATGAATATGACGATTGTGTGATACCTATTGTGGACCAAGGTTTTCCCACATCCTGTTTTGGAATTTATCTTCAGCCTATCTTTAGGACAGATGACATCACCATCATCATCATCATCATCATCATCATCATCATCATCATCATCATCATCAACCAAATGCAACCAAGACTAGAGAGAGGTTTAAAACATGCCTAATTTCACATAGCTTCAAGTTTTTCCTTGCAAAATACTAAGTGCTCTGGAGAGGTTGTCCGATTAGACTTTTAAGAACATGGCATTAATCCTGGTTTGGAGTGGTGCTCTTTCCCAGGCTCACATTCCTGTCCATCCGACCCCCTTGGGGTGGTCCTCTACTCTTCATGCTGGGGTGTTTCTGGAGTTGCTTATACCCATCACCAGGTCCATTTCTCTCTGAGCTGTGGAGGTCTGACTTTGCAAGCCAGGGACAGAGTTCAGCTTTTCTGTCCTGAAGGCAAGGTCAAAGCTATTGTCTCCTCTCTAGTTTGGGATGCAGAGTTTCAATTTAGGGGGATGATACACCAGAAGTTGACCCAAGGCCACACAGTCTAATTGCTAGCTGAGGACTCAGGAAGCAAATCCTTTGGACAGAGCCAACCAGTTTTCTATCGTGGCTCTTTCCCCCTCTTTCTTACTAAAAAAGAACAGAAATTTCAGCTTCGCCAACGACAAGAGATCGGGGGCAAACATCCAATGATGAGACCCCCACAAACACTGCTCAAATTTGTTCTGGCAAAGCCACTTATGACTACACTCTGCGGTGAGGCGGAAAGGCGTGTTGATGCTTTTGTTGAAAGCTGTTTTAGAAGAGACATGCCTTTCAAATTCATCACATGGTCATGAAGAAAATTATGTGAGGTTTGCTCATTTTTCCTTCAAAGCATCTCTGAAACAAAACTTACCACTGGGTCTAAAGGTTAAGAAAATAAAAAAAAGGCCCTCCCCTCCAAATCACTGCTTGTCACTGTACAGTTGAACCCTGAAGGATGTGAGATTTCCCTACATGGTATACCACCTTCAATTAGTCCCATGAGAATAGGCAGGATATGGTAACCTAAATTATAAGGTATCTAGAAGACAGGGAAGTCAGGCTATTCCTTCTTTACCACTGGACCCCACGTGTAGACCAGTTTCCAAGAGCATATGGCAGGGATCGCAAGGATTCTTAAGACTGGCTCCAAATGGGGTCAGAAAAGGGCAGGCTTTTACCACCAACAGATTTGCCTTCTTATGATAAGATCATAAACTCCAGGCAATTGCAAAGCGTAGTGCAGAATTAAGGTTCAGATAGATATTTTATTTATCTGTTATGTATATGATTTCTTAAAAAAAATCTCCTTCAAGTCAGTCTTCCTTGTCAGTTTAACTGGACTTTAGAATCACCTAGGAGATACAATTCTGGATGTGTCTATGAGGGTATTTCCAGAGCTGTTGAGAGGAGGAATGAAGAGAAAATCCAGTCTGAATGGAAAAGGTTTTGTCCCATGGTCTTGGTTCCTTACTGGGTACAGAAGGGAAGAGAAGAAAAATCTGAACATCAGCATTTACCCCTTTCGTCCCTCTGATAGCAGGCACAGGGAGGCAGCTCCCATTTGCCCACCGTGATGGACTATACTCTCATGTTGTTACAGGACTTAGCATCAGAGAGAGAGAGAGGAGAGAGGGGGGGGGAAGAAGAAGAAGAAGAAGAAGAAGAAGAAGAAGAAGAAGAAGAAGAAGAAGAAGAAGAAGAAGAATGGAAGAAAAGTTGCCCTTTCTATTGTCAAGATACTTTTGGTTGTCAGACACTTGGAAGCTGACAATGAGAGGAAAGAGTGAACGGCTCAGGCACCACCTAGAAGAGCTCCATTCCTCTTCCCACTTCAGCTCACATTAGCCAACTATGCCTCTATCTAATGGAGCAGAGATTTTGTTTTTGACTCTTGACAGAGACCCTTGGTAAATTACTCCGCAATGGATGCACGTCAGACTTTGCATTTCTTTTAGTTTGTATCCCTCCTTAGTTTCTTTATGAGCCATCTTGACAGTTTTGATGACCAGCTTTGCCTTTCAGAGTTCTGAGCCATTTGGATTCCTGTTACCATAAGAAATTCTAATTTCTTGGTGCAGCATTTTTCCAGTCCTCTGATGTTCAAAGGGAGGGTCCCAGCGTCTCCTTATAACATCTGCACGTCTGCCCAGGTGGCTACAAGTTCGTCAATAATATATCATTTATAATGCTGTTATTAGGGCTAGGTCCCGTCTGGGGTGCCATGCGTTACCAGGGAAGCTGAGGTCCTGCCTCAGGGTTCTTAGTCTCATTAAGAAAAGGACTTAATAACAGACTCAGAAAAAAAGCTCAGGAATAATTTTATTAGATTTTCAAGGAAAAACCACCAGACAGGCATGGTGGAAATCTCTATCTTGTGGGAAAGGGAGATGTGGAAAAGGATCAAGGAAAGTCTTGGTTTTGCCAGATAGGACAGTTCAGCAAGCAGCCACATAAGAAGAAAGGAGATAGCTTCCGACAATGAGTAAATATGCCTCAGTTACAGAGAAGGTAGATGTAGACTTTGGTCAATATATGAAGAAATAGAAAAGAAGAAAAAGGAAAAAAAATGTCATTTAGACTTAAGACTTGAGAAGACAAACCATGAGGTGATGACACATGCCTTTAATGCAAGCACTTGGGAAGGAAAGGCAGCAAGTCTCTAAATTTGAAGACAAGCTCATCTATAGAGCACATTCCAGGACAACCAGAGCGATACAGAGAAACCATGTCTTGAAAACCCTAAAATAAGCAAGCAAGAACACACAAACAAGAAACAACAAGGCTTGGGAAGACAGACAGAGTTTCAAGGCAGGTCCATAATCCCAGGGTAAGATGTTGCAAAGGAAAAGTCCTTCATCTTATTAAGGGGTGATTCTTCCTCCCATCTTTAGCACACCTTTCAGCAATTGCTTCTCTGAGGAATGGTTCCTTGGCTAGGTGATTGACAGACCCAAATGGATTAATTTTTGTGTTTCTAGGAGCTTGGAATCGTATGTCTCCACCTAAGCCTGGAAATAGATTCCATTATTTTAACCAGTAGGGAATAGCTTTGGTTTAATGGACATCAACAGAACCTTATTAAGTCTACAGTAACATTTCCATTGCAGAGGAGGTAACTCCAGAATCATTTACCATATCGGTTGAAATTGGAATAAATGTAGCCCATCTCCACAGAGAAAATCTTAAGATCTAATTCCAAGGCTCTTCACCAGGAGGCATTGGCATCTGTACTGGATTTCAGTTACACCTTCACATGTAACCTCCAGGAGGGGATATTCATTTAGGAAGAGCGGAAGTCAGAGTGCTCTTCTGGCATTTTGAGTCTCGACCAACGGTACTCCTGAAGCCATTCCTTTTGGTTTCCTGGCCTTAAGCTGTCCAGTAAGTTCCTATCCAACACCATCAACACCATTCTGTTTTGGTGACAGGCTCCACCAAGTTGATGGCTTTTTGAAGCACATTCGGTGTTTACCATGTCCAAAGAAACTCCATTTCCCCAAATCCCAAAAGGCAGAAGGGATATATATGGTGCCTATCAACATACCAAAGCACACGTGTGCCTCCAGGCTCCCTCAGTGCCACAAGCACCTGTTACACATTCCTTCAAAGTCCATAGGAGCTAGCATCCTAGCTCTTCTCACCTCCTCCCCTACCTTAAGCTCCCTCCATCTCATGGGCTTCCCTCCCCACAGCTGCTCATCCTTCTTATAACCCTGCTATTTCTCAATATGCTCTCCCTGTCTCCTCCCTTCCCCTAGTCTGCTCTTGCTTCTCTTCTGAGTAGGTCCAGACTGCCAGCCATGTACATTTTACTTCTTTCTCTCTCTGTTCTGAATTCCTCCAGATGCCTCTGGCTGTTTTCTCTCTCTCATATCTACAATAAAAATCTCCCCTAACCATACCACGGAGTGGTATGGTTTACACAGTTTATACAGTGTTCTGATGAACTATTTGGGTGGCTGCCATAAAAATAAAGAAATGTTTGCCCTTTTTATGGCTTTGTTGAATCATTTCAGATGGAGGAACAAGGGAGTTAAAGAGACCTTGATTGTCATTTGGGTAACCAAGGAAAATGTTACCTGTTTGTTACTTTGGTACTTCCCAAGTAGAATTCTGGTTAGCTAGCCTCTTCTAAACTTATATGATGAGTTTGAAAATAGCATGATGTAAAATTTAATCTGTTTCTATGGATCCCGAAAAAAAAAAAACCTCAGTAACAAGCATCGGCCACTTCATGCTTACTTTTGTGTTTTGAATCTTCTGTATAATAAAAATTAAAATTATTGACATGCCTAATTTGAAATGCGTGGGGTGGAGTGTCAGGAAATACATATTGCTGTTGCAGAAGACCTGAGCTCTGGTCCCAGGCCCCCTCTCTGTGACCTGCAACTGTAGCTCCAGGGGATCTGATGCCTTCTGGTTTCCCTGGGTATCTCACTCCTTCACTCCCCCCTGCATATTCTTGAACACATCCACACATGCATGATTACACACACACACACACACACACACACACACACACACACACACACACACCAGTCCCATGAAGATGCAAAACCTACCATTTGAGCAATCTTGCTATTTAAGATGATCTTGGGATAACTTTAGAACTAGAGGTCTGGATTTTCATGGTGGAAATGGGTTATATCTATCTTCCAGTTTCAACCTCCTAAATGATGTTAGAGTTACCTCTTCAGAAGGAAGGATGGTACCATGGTTCTGAAGGACATCGGGTCTCTATTGAAGCCTAGCAAGACGAAACTATTGCTCCTGTTCAAAACAATGAAATCTGCCTCTGGCCCTGAGTTGAGATATGGCATACCATTGTCATTGTCTCCTCCCATAAAAGCTAATTTTGGGATAGACTCAGTAATTAATGGTACTTGCCTCTAAGCCTGAAGACATGAGTATGGTCCTGTGTGATAAAAACTGAGGAGAGACTCAAAAGGGTTGCCCTCTGCCCTCCACATGCGTCCAGTGGCATATACACACAGTCACCACTCTATACCATGTGAAATCAATAAATAAGTAAATTAATCAATAGATGTGATTGTAAAAAGTTAATTTATCTGGGAGTATTAATCCCTTGGCTAATCACCCACACCATGGACCCTGTCTCAGGAAGGCTAATTCACCAGAGGCCACACTGAAAAGATGTATCACTGCCATGATACAATGTACTCTTTCAGTTCCAGAGATAGTAGCCACATGCCAGGCTTCCTTGTTCTTTCGCAGAAGGAACTCCCAGCCCTCTCCACTTTGCCTGCTTATCCAAGATGGGTTAGCTGCTGAACCTCTATCGCTGAACATGCAAGCCTAACTCAAAAGCATGGCTTCTCTCTATCTTCTCCAACTCTCTTTTCTGGGCAGCTGCCAAGATTTTCAGCTTAACTTCCCCCACTGATTTTCTTTTGAACTCTTAACAATTTTTTCTCAAACTTCCTTCTGAATCTTTTCTTAAATTTTCTTATTAATGTGACTAAGAACCCAGAGAACCACAATTTCCTTGGTAACATATGGCAACCCAGATAGGATTTCCTAAACTTTCTGGTAATTCTAATTCTGGTAGTTTCCAATTGTTGCCAGCTCTTTTATATGTATTTATGCCTCGTGTATTATATAAATCTTCTGGTAGATTTCTGAAGCAGTGTATAAAGACAGGAGGGAGAGAGAGATTGGAGTCTGACCTCAACAGATAAAACTGTTCATTTTAAACAAGAAAGGACAGCACTCTTGATGTGGGATTCCATTCTGTATGCTGTGAATACCACTGGTGAATAAAGAAACTGCTTTGACCTATGATAAGGCAGAACTTAGGTAGGTGGGGAACACTAAATTGAATGCTGGGAGAAAGAAGGGCAGAGTCAGAGAGAAGTCATGTAGCCCTGCCAGACACAGATGCTGGAACTTTACCCAGTAAGCCACAGCTTTGTGGAGATACACAGATTACTAGAAATAGGTTAAATTAATATGTAAGATTTAGCCAATAAGAAGCTAGAGCAAGTGGGCCAAGCAGTGTTTTAATTAATACAGTTTCTGTGTGGTTATTTTGGGAGTCTGGGCAGCCAGGAACCAACAAACAGCCTCCTCTCCTTACAACAAATTAGTGCCAACATGGTTGATTAAAATCTACTTAGAACCCAAGAAAGTTTTAAAAGGAATCCTAGACACAAAAGAACAGAGTTAAGCATGGTTTGGTAGCAGCATTTTCTTGGGTGGGCTCTGTTTGCTAGAAGCAAGCAGAGACATGGTTCCTGTAAGAGAGGTTTTCCTGATTCAATGGTAGCAGAAAAAAAAAAGCTGCCATTTTGAAATGTTGGCTTTCTGGACTGTGCTGCCAGCATGAACCCTGACTCTTTCTGGAGGTCCAGCTATGGAGCATTTAAATGGGGTTTGTGAACAGAGTGCTACAACTTGCTTAATGGCAAAATAGACTAGCTGTTTGCCTAAAAATGGGGCTATGAGCACAGCTCTCAGAGGCAGTTAACAGCTCTGCCGTGCTGAACTGGGTGGGGCAAGCAGGCAGTGCCGTATTTTCCCTAGCAATGGTGCTGCTTAAGTTCAGAAGAAGGGCTTAGCATTTAAGAAGCACTTCTGGTCAGAAAATAATTACAGATATGCAATAAAGACAAATCCAGATAAAAAAGACCTCTAAATGGGTCACAGTGTTGGATAAATGTATGTAGGCTTAGGAGAGAGAAGAAAAAAATATAGACAGTTATAAAAATAAGTAAATGGTTTAAGGTAAAGTCTTTAAGGAGACAGAGTACAGACAGTCATAAATTAAAATGAGTAAAGAAAAATAAGCCATGTAAAGATGGAAAATTCATAGAGAGTCTGGATTATGTCTATTATTGCGTTTTATTCAAATTTTTTGACTGCAGAGAGACATTTGATTCTGGGATTGCTAAGCTAAACCAACATATATACTTTAAAGATATCTTGATTTCAAAATATGGATCTAAGGATATGTTATAAAAGAGGTTCTTCTTTTGTTTCCACAGAGGATGAGAACCTGTGATTGCTTCCAGACTAATACAGTTTGATGGACCAAGACCATCTGAAAGGTTGCTGTGAATACCCCCCCCCCCAAATTACTTTGCCTAACAAAATTCAGGAAGCAGTTTGGAGAGAGCTACACCCAAATTCCTTAAATAATTGTTTATAAATGTTTGTTTACATTTAAAGGGGGAATATGATATAGAGATCAATACTATGCATTGGTATGGATCTTAGCTTATTGATACAAATTTAAGGACAATTTTGTTATATGTTTATTTCTGCTCTTGATTAAGGTATTGTGTTTGTACAGCTCATTTAAAAATGTAATGTATAATTAAGAAATGTGTTAATAGATAATCATCTATAATAGTCAAATCTGTTAGTTAGATTTTCTAGATGTACAGAGATGTATTTCAGATGGATAGGTATTTTTCAAACCTTTCAAAGACTACAGAATATTGTATTTAAATGTTAAAAACTTAGGACTTTTCATGACAATGAGACACATCTGCTCCTGGAAGCACTAATTTAAGAGGATGGTGGCCATCAAAGAGGCTCCTCATGGAGTTTGTTAGCCAACTGGACAAGAAACTGCTCTTGTCTGGTCTGCTTCATGGTATGCTGCAAAAATTGGACATGCAGGACCCACAGAGAAATGACTGCTGAACTTGCCTAAAGAAGACATGGTCCTTCAGTGTTCCTGCTACACATAAGAGTCTGCCAGACATTCTGCAGGACACAGAAAAAAGTGGCTGAAAACTGCCAATATAGGCAGAACTGTCTTTGAAATTTTCAGCTTCATGGAAAATTTTGCTGGATACTGTGGGCCTGTAGGTTGAAGATGGATGCCCCAATGTTACAGAAGAACTTTGGGTGACTGTCCAGGCAGCGAGATGTCTCTGTCAATTCTAGAGTTTTGGAAGTTGCTTACCATGCACTTCGGTTTACTTAGGTAATATTATATCCTTCTGGAGTCTTTTATGGAGCTGAAAAATTTACAGTTTAGTTATCAAATAGTTTATAGTTATAGTCTATTGCCTTCTAGATTGCAAAGAGCAGGAGGACACTCTGAGGTTCCTCAGATTAAAATTCTGGGTGCTGTGACGCCTTCCCAAGCCTGTGTTCACGTGTTCCCAGTTGTATGATGATTAGCCACCCTACGCTCAGAGAATTCCACATGACCTAACAATGTGAACTCCAGACCACGCCTTAGAATAAATAATTAGAAAATATTGGACACTGGCTCTCTAAGAAGTACGTTTGGCAACAGGGGTGAGGGTATTCTTAAGAGACAGTTGTGCCTGTTTCCTTGGCTATCAGTAATTGGAATTTTTCCAGAAAGCTCAAACTGGAAAAAAAAAAAAAGTGAAAGCCTGGTGCCAGGCAGAGAAGGAACTTGTTTCCAAGAAAAGAGGTTTCACACATCAGGCCACCTTCAGGAGACAGCTGACAGGTCAATTATGGGCAAAGACTACCATGATGGGACTGCTGAGTGATGAACCCCTCTTGGCCTCTGCTAAAACCCAACATCATGTCAGGACCCAGAAGATGGACGTGTGTGTGTGTGGGGGGGGGGGAGAATCACTGGACTTCTTTGTCCCTTACCCCAACATGGCCAAGTTGATTAACTCTCCTTTTCCTATTGCTTATCTAATTGGCATACTGAGGACAGGTGTCTGAGCCTAGCTCATCACGGCTGCCAGGGTCGGGGAACTGGTTCTGACAATTCTGGTCACGAGCTCCTTAAATAGATCTCACAGATTTTTAGCCAATGATTCATGATTTTCCATTAAAATGGATTGTGTCATATGCACATAGAAATATTTTTTCCTTTCTCAAGTCAGCCCAGGTACCCCTATCTTTATGGTTTAATGCCTCTGGATAGAGCCTGCTTGGCAGTGTAGTACGATCAGGGCGAAGCCGTTCATTTTCGACTAAGGAGCATGTGGCTGCCTGTGGGTGCTATCATTTCAAGGCATCTCCCTCTATTCCCATTTTGGTGTCAGTTTTAAAAATGCAAACGTGTTGGCTTGGTCTCATACTTTTTTTTTTTGTCTATTGAAACGATCTATATCACTTTGACCTTCATCCTATCATATGAAATGATGTTGAAATCAATCCATTTTTTTTCTTCCCAGAGTCAATCTTACTTTGTAAACCCATGCTTCAAATTGTTATACGTCTTCTTGAATGACTGAGCCTTTCGTTTCCCTAGGATACCTTCTCTACTTCCAGCAATGTTTGTTATATCAAAACCCCCTTAGGGGCGATTTGTAAAATGAACCCACTTTTCTGCCTGGGCAGTTAGTGTGCTATCTCCTCTTTGACTCTGTTATTTCTATCTTCTGTCTTAAAGAATTCCCATTTGTAAATGAAGTCAGAGGGTGGCTCTGTAAGCTGCACTTGATATGGCAGGAATGGTAAATGGTAACATGGTAAGACGCACACTAAGGCCATAAGCACAGACTGTTATACCATCCTCTCTTCTGTCATCATTAGGAAAATACGTATTACATCTGTAGGAAATTTTGGCTTTTTCGAAGTTTTTCTTCTTATCTTTCTTATTTACTGTTCTATACACTTCCTGGAATGGATACAATTGGTCACTTTCAGATAAAGGACCTTTGACAAAACCCACTCTGAACTCCATAGACAGTCCATGCCGATGGTTCTTTTGTACAGATAGACCATGATAACAAAATGGTTAACTACAGGTTTGGGCATTTCACAACTGGGTTTGCAGACACACTCATCCAACTTCTTATTTGGTTTCTTTCCTTTGTAGAAACTGTCTGTGAAGTGTATAAAGAGAGGAAGCCTTGTTTCTTTCATTTATAACTGGCCAAGAAATCCAGCGTTCATTTGCTTCTTGGTCCTTGCCTTGCCTCCGCCTCCTTTGTCTATGAAGACAGTCCTATAGGTCTTCCAAGACAGTCCTATTTCCTCCTCATGGCTTGGCATACATATTAACAGCCCTTCCTCTTTTAAAAAGAGCCTTGGTTTGGATGCTAACTGCATTTTTAGCAATTTGTCATTACCAACTCGCAAAGGGTGCCATGTTGCAGGTGCCCACTAGGTGTCAGTAGCGTAGCCTGCGAAGAATCTTCAGAGCAAGCATTTCATTACAAAAGTCAAATCAAAGCAAATAATTAGGAGTGGTTCAAGAGCTACCTGCAGCTTTGACCGGTTCCAAACAGGTGAGACCGAAGAGGGAGGGGTGGAGGACCAGGTACACTACAGGTGACTTCTTCCTGGGATCCAGCAGGGCAGGAAGGATTCCTTCCTTATCAAGGACTTCAGTGGTTCACCGAATGAGCGTCCTTTCCAATTTACACTCACGAGATGAAGCCGGTGTTCAGTGAGTGAGGAAACAGCTCCGAATGAAGAGAAATTTCTCTTCATAGATTTCTCTTTAGTTCACAGTCGGATGAAGGTCGTGCAGGTAGAGCTCACTGGAAGCCTACATCTGCCGGAGAAGCTGAGCTGCTCGAACAACGGCAGATTTTAAGAAGATCTGGAAGCATGTACCTGCAGAATCATCACACTGGACTCGTTGGGGAATGATTTCTGGATTGCACATATATTGTCTCTCACTCGGGTAACGAGACTGGAAACGCCCGCCTCAGATGCACGGCACACATCAGGCCCCAGGTGTGTAGGAAGAGACCCACAGGCATGGGTCTGGCAAGGCATATGGCTTTTCGTTCTTGGAACTGGTTGCTATGGCTGATGGTCCTTGCATGTTCCGAAGCATCCTCATATGTGAATGAATCCTCCAACTCCACTACCCAGCAGGCACCTGATGCTCGGTTTGCTGCTTCCAGCTCAGACCCCGATGAAAGAATATCTGTGTTTGAACTGGATTATGACTATGTTCAAATTCCCTATGAGGTCACCCTCTGGATATTGCTTGCATCTCTTGCAAAGATCGGTAAGTCCTCAAATATATGTTTAAGGAGGATTACTTCTTATCCCATATGAAAATCTCTCATAGACAGCCGATGAGTCAAGCAGATATTAACCGTTGCTTGTAGTGCATTAAAATCATATTCCCTGAAATCAGGAGAAAGCCATGGCTGTTTAATGCTTCAGGACTGCGTTTGAAATTTAAATGCATATGCCTACACCATTTATTGTTTTGTTTTTGTAATTCGAGAACACAGTCATGTGACTTATCTGTCATATAAAAATCTAATGCTCCATGTTTAAAAGAATATAAAATGTAACGTGTACAGAGCTTGGGGAACGCCAGAGATTGAATAATATTTCTTTATGTAACATGATCTTCCTTCATTCCTAGCCATGTGCTGTAATTTGTCAATAGCTTTGGTTGTTTATTCTTTCCAACAGACTCACGTTTCTTGCAAAGTGACAGGAAGCAAGGAGAAAAATAACCACAGGCAACTCTTAACACCCCAGCAATGGGGTGCGGGGTATACGAGCCAATATCTGCCTGTAAAGTATGGCTTGCCTCCTAACTCAGATGGAGCTGCCAGCCGCTCTGATTTCCTCTGTGCGTGGAAGGGAGCTCCAGTGAATGCGCTGAGCTCTAGTCAAGTGTTTCTTCTTCAGAAGCCACAGTAGTGGTTCACGTTCTACCACCAATGTGCACTGCTCTCTCCTTAAAACTGCTTACTCCAAAGTCGAAAATCCATACAGTTATGCCAGTTACTGCATATACTATTGCCTTTGCCTTCTCTATGATAAACTGTTGATAGTTTGAGTGCACAGATTGCCTTGTTGATGTAGAATCTTTCAAACATCTCTACATGCGTACATGTATAAACATACATGGGTACATGTACATGCATATATATGACAGACGTGAGATGTAGGTTGAGCCATGTGTAGTCTGTAGTGAATATTTATGGGCTCTTGTCTGTCTCTGTAACTCCTTCCTTCCTGTGGGCTAGGGGCTTGGGAGTACTTGGGTACCTCTTTCAAGCCTATGCCTCTTAAGCTATGAAAGTTTAAAATGGAGCAGAAAGGGCCGGTTGGGAGAAATCTCCTGCAGTTTGCTGAATGGTGAGCTTACACCAAGCGCCCATCTTTGAAGGGGTGCGTGAGCAAAACTGGCTCTCTAGGTGAAGACTGTGCTCAAGCCAGACCCGGGTCTGGCACCTTTCATTTGGTGGATGGATAATGGGAACCTTCAAAGTTGTCTCCCATGATACTTTTGTGCCATTTGTAAACAACGGGGAGTATTATTTGTCTCCCCTTGTCCCTCTCCCACAGCTTCTCTCCCTCTGCTTGGCAACAGCTGGCAACAGCTGGCAACAGCTTGGCAATGGTTGGAGCTCTAAGGGTCCTTAGAACACAGAGCTGTTGCTGAGTAGCTGGCTCCTTTATCTACCGCTAGACATCTAGAAGCAGAGGAGGGCCCAATTTATTGGTGTTTGTACATTTGCATGAGGGGTTGTTATTTGGGCATGTTGCATGTGCCCCGAATTTACTATCAGGAAGTACGAAGAGACTGTGGGAGACACTGTTGTTCAGGGGACTCTCAGTTAAATGTTACTGACTTTCCTGATGGTGGAATTCAGTAGGATTTCAGAAAGGAAAGTTACTGTAGGTTTTCAGTTGAAACATACTTACTCAAGAATGAGTTTATAATTGCTAGTCTTCAGGAATCTAGAAAAGTCTATACGCTGTAAGCACTGGGAACTGAAAAGAGGCATTATTTATTAAATATCCACTATGTGCCAAATACTGAGCCTGACATTCTGTGTACTATGATGACTTGTTTATGAGAGATAAATAGTAATAGCAGTAAAGATGATGGTAATGATGATGGTTTCTAGTCTTTAACATCTAAGGAATGCCTATGAATATTCAGATTATAGGTTATGAACAATAACATAATTTTCAGCCTTATTCTCACCATCGTGTATTACGTCTGATTTGTAGAGTACCCAGGCAATACCTGGAAACGAATGGGTTGGACCTTAAGGGGTTAACCGAGAACTCACTGGTCAGCACTGTGAGAGGAAAATAGCTGAATACTCCCCATTCCTTTTAAATAGCCAGCTATAAAACCATAAACACGAATTATAGAACAAAGATAATTCAGGTCACTTCTGACTGTGAGTTATCTCTTAGTTCCATCACAGTTCTTAGAATACTGCGGAACCGGTTCCGGGACCAATAGGAAGAACAGCATTGAAAGTTGTCTTCCATTTCCCAGGACCTGAGCATTTCTTCCCACTTCCGTTCAAGCACTGGGGTTATAAAGATGGAAAGTGACTGACTTTGTGAAATCTGCTCTCCTTCCCCAAGGGGGACACGTGATTTATTTATTTATTTATTTTTTTGGTTTTTCGAGACAGGGTTTCTCTGTGGCTTTGGAGCCTGTCCTGGAACTAGCTCTGTAGACCAGGCTGGTCTCGAACTCACAGAGATCCACCTGCCTCTGCCTCCCGAGTGCTGGGATTAAAGGCGTGCGCCACCACCGCCCGGCGGGACACGTGATTTAAAGTGTAAAATGCTTTAAGCACTTCCTATTGCAATGCGACAAGCGAGTGGCCTGTTTCTGCCACAACTCTGCAGACTCATGTCACCTTGAGGCAGGTAGATGCACTTGGAGGACCAGGAGCCAGAATGGTAAAACGTAGGTCCCGAGAAAACACACAGGCTCTTCCAGTTCTACGGCATAAATTAGAAGTTAAGTTTGATTAAAATAAACACGAATTGAGAGACAAAAATAAGGAGGGTGAAGAAGAAACTAAGAAGGTTAAAAATGTGATTAGCAAACTGAGAACCCAGGCTTTAGAAGGCCCTCAACTGGTCTGGACACCAGGGAAGCCTAACTGACAGTATGAGTCACATTCTTTGGTGATAACTTTGCTCAATTGTATCAACCTGTATACACACACACACACACACACACACACACACACACATATGTACACACATGCACATAGACACACCCCATACTCTCGTATGCATATATATCTTGGAGCAGTTCAAAGTAGTTCTGAGGAAGACCCACATCTTCTTTTTATAAAGCTAAACATAAAACTCTCCAAGGAGACATTCACTGGTTCTCCAAAGCCTCTGGAAAAAAATCTACCTTAGGTAATTTAGAAGCCAAGCTCCCTGTTAGACGGCACAACACCATCTTCCAGTTTTCCTTAATAATCTTACTAATTGATACCTTGTTGAAGCCAGGTGGCATCTCTCAATGAGGGAACAAAGTGTCTGTTAGGACACTTTTTTTTTCTTTTTCTACCTCTCTCTCTCTCTCTCTCTCTCTCTCTCTCTCTCTCTCTCTCGTCTTGAAGCTCCCTCCCCTCACTTAAAATGCTTCTCATTCTATTACACAACTGTGGCTATCTCAGCCATTTCCCAAGGCACCCAGTTCCTTCCATAAGAAAGCATCTCTGATGGACATTTAGCCCATTCATTCATTCATTCATTCATTCATTCATTCATTCATACACTCAAATACTTTGAGACCCAGCTGTTACACAGACTTAGCTGCTGATATTTGTTAAGCGCTGTAATGATGTAAACTGGTAAGCAATATAATGATGTAAAGCATTTCCTGGAGTTGGGAGAATTTGCACTCAAGTACAGATAAGTCATGCACGAAAGTGGGAGATAAGCATCACTGTTACTAAACAAGCATCAGAGAGATAAATTGTTTTGATAAGACATTAATTTTTGAGGAAGACATATTAATTCCTTTCGTGGGGAGTTGGAAAGAGTTAGCCTCCAATTCTGAGCAGGACCCAAAAACAAAGGAAAAGGACAATTTAAGCGGGGAAAACAGCAACAAGACAGGAAAGGAGCCTGCTGGCAAAGGATTTTGATTGGCTGTATTGAAGGATGGAGGCGCTTGGGGCAGGGGGTGTGGCTTGAGGACCCCTTGATGATCCTCTGAATGCTGATGTCTTTGTATTTATAGAATATTTTATGTACATATTACTAAAGTCTCATAGGTCATATTATATCTGTCTTCTTATTTATTTGTGTCTTACCATTAAAACTTTGCCAACCGCGGGAGATGCCATATAATTTACATCTTTGACTTTCTACCTCAATAAAGTCAGTAGTATGTTTTTCTTTACAGAAGAGTGCTTAAATACCATTAGTTTACAATCCATATGGTGCTCTGAGTGCCCTCCACATCTTAGGTGGAACTGAGACAGGGTCAGAGACTATAGCTTCTTTAACCTTCTTCCAACCTCACACACACTTGTACACTGGAATTTAGGGTCATGAAAAGCTTGGTAGCAACAATAACAGAAAAGGTTCCTGAAGAACTGGCCAACAATCAATCCAGAAATCAAGTGTGTAATGAGATCAGGGTGTTTTTGTGCGTGCTTGATCATGTTGCGTCACGAGGTCTCCATGCAGCCTTGGTTGTGAGCATGCAGGGTGTGCGCAACTGCTCACACAGGGACCACTGCCTCGAACGCTTGGTTCTTACTTGAGGCTGCTGTGCACTGTGGACCACAGTGTTGCGCCTTAGTTCCACATGACAGTTTCTGAACGGGTAGAAAAGCCATGGTGTAGTATAGAAAAAAAAAACACTTCTGATACTTTTTGACCATCATCCCTAAACACGTTAAATTCCTCCGGCTTCGAATTATGTTGTGTTTAGATGCTTGACTTTAAAATTGCTATTTGAGTTACTAACAGGAATTCTATATATAAAATAAAATTTAAATGCATTTTGGCTTCGGATTAGAGCAAAATTTACCATCATTTCTGAAATATCTTTATGCCTTTTAGTGTATATTTATACAAAGTGACATCAGAATTGATAATTATAATATTTCCATTTTAGCTAATTTTTTTTTAGTATTTCCTACATGCACGTATAGCATTTAGATCATATTCACCCCCCACTCACCTCTCCCAACTCTTCCTGGATAACCCTAAGACTGCTTCCCAGATTCATACACCTCTTTAATTATTTTTAATGACCCCATGAAGTCCAACTAGTGCATAGGTCTGGGGTCACCTACTGGAGCATGGTGAACCCACCAGGAAGCACACCCCTGATTCTTTCTCTTCTAGCAGCCATTTACTCTCGATAGCTCCTCTGCTAGGCACGGGTCTAGTGTGTCCCTTCCCCACCCACCCATGCTAGAATGTTGGCTGCCTTGATATTGGGCATGTCTTGGGCCAGAAAGCACAGTTCCTGTGACGTCACAGGCACAATGGTGTTGTCAGTAAATGTTTTACCTGTCTTATAGCACATCCTTTGACATGAGTAGATTCATAGATTTTAAAGGGACGTTTAAGATCCAAACTATAGAAAAGCTATGCAACCAATAGCCTGAGAAATATAAGGACCTAAATAAAGGCTCCGGAGGTAGAAATGGAGAGGAAGGGGTGGACTTTAGGGACAGATAAGGAGAATAGTGACGGAGGAAATCTGGGTTGATTACATAATTAATAAAACCGACAAGGGTCATTCATAAGAATGTGACCCTATTTTCTTCTCCCATGGGTCCAGTTGGCAACATTATTAAGTTAAGAGGGAAGACAAAATTCAGAAGTTTTATTTCTGTGCTGTGGAGTAAGTATGGAATAAGAAGAGATCTCAGAGCTGGTCAGATTCCGAGTGAGCTAGGCACTGGGTGACGCATGCGTGTATGCTTTTCACACCCACTTCCCCCCTTCCCCCTCGTGAGTCTTTTGGTACCCTTATAAGAAGCAGAAGGCAGGGAAGCAGCGGGACCACAGGCCGTTACTGGTGGCAGTGAGGTTAATCTAGGTGACACTCCCAAGTTCCTGCAGCAGATGCGATACCCACCTCAGAGCAGCCAGCCGCTTATGCACCACCCCACCCTACTGTCTCTCCATGTAGCCTGGTTCATTGGCAAAGATTAATGTCCGGTCTTCTGTGTGCCCAGGTTTCCACCTTTACCATAAGCTGCCCCACCTCATGCCAGAGAGCTGCCTCCTCATCATCGTGGGCGCGCTGGTGGGTGGCATCATCTTTGGCACCCACCACAAATCGCCTCCAGTCATGGATTCAAGCATTTACTTCCTGTATCTCCTTCCGCCCATCGTGTTGGAGAGCGGCTACTTCATGCCCACGCGGCCTTTCTTTGAGAACATTGGCTCCATCCTGTGGTGGGCAGGCCTGGGGGCCCTGATCAATGCCTTTGGCATTGGCCTCTCCCTCTACTTCGTCTGCCAGATCAAAGCCTTCGGCCTTGGCGACATCAACCTGCTGCAGAACCTGCTGTTCGGTAGCCTGATCTCGGCGGTGGACCCCGTGGCCGTCCTGGCTGTGTTCGAGGAGGCCCGCGTGAACGAACAGCTTTACATGATGATCTTCGGGGAGGCCCTGCTCAATGACGGAATCAGTGTGGTGAGTCACCCAGATCGCGTCCCCGGAGGGTTGGGGCTGGGGTGGCCGCAGCGGTCAGGGCTGCCTCGGCTCTCCTTGTCATGGTTGTGACCTAAATTCTGGTAACATTTCCGACGGATCCACTTTCTGTATCTGACTTTTCATTAGTTGCTTTAAAGAGAGAAAAGGAATAGAAAATACATAATTCAATTTACCTGTCAATTCAAGGATTTTTTTTTATTTATCATGGAGAAACTATTATTTACAGCCAATCTTGGTATTCTTGTTGGTCTAGACAATACCTTTGTTTTTTAATACATGTCTATATGTATATTTGCGCACACACATATCATGAGACACTAGATGAAGTTAAAATAAAATTCCTCTGGTCATTGAGACATGCATACATACGCTCCTGCACAGATGCGGATGCATAGTGTCTTGGCAAACACCGAGGGATCACATTCCATATGTGTTGCTGTGGCCACCCTGGGTCCTTGCATGTCTCTTCAGCTGTTACACAGTGCTTTGTAGATGAACAAAGTTAATTAACACAATTAACAAAGTTAATTAACACAATACGTTAACACAATTTATTTTACAATTTCCTCTGTGGGCGATTATTTCCATGGTTTCTATTTTTTTATGTAAATAATGTTGCAATAAATAAGCTTTATTTCTTCCTGGAATTATTTTTGCATTTGGGATTATCTATAAACAATATTTTGTCAGTAATGAAATTTCCAAGTTAAGCAGTATATAGATTTAAAACTTGATACATGTGGCTATTTTAATCACTTCCTCTTTACCCCATTGGCAAAAGAGAGGCTACCACCCTAGAGTTGTGGGGATGGGCAAAGAGATCATACCTGTGTCTTAGTTCCTTTTCCATTGACGTGGTGAAACACCAAAGCCAAGGCTGTGTAAAAAAAAAGCATTTAATTGGGTTGTGGTTTCAGAGGGTTGGAGTGCATGACAGCCGAGCAAAGGAAGCTGAGAGCTGATGTCTTGATCCTTAGGTAGGAGACAGAGAGAATAGTGAGAATGGAGTAAGTCCTTTGAGACCCCAAAGCCCACGCCCAGAGGCACACTTCCTCCAAGCAGACTGCACTTCTTAATCCTTAAGCTGTTCCACCAACAGGGGACCAAGGATTCAGGCATATGACCTTATGGGGGCCATTCTCACCCAAAGCAATACAACCTGAAACTGCAGATTGCTCCAACTGCAGGTGATTAGAAAGTATAAACCCAATCCCAGGGAGTAGGGGCATCAAGTAAGATCCCCAAACCACACAGAGTGCCCTAGGAAAAGAACACACCAGCAGAGGTTAAAGGAGGCAGGCATGAGGCTTAGAGATTGAGGGGAGCAGGGCTGGAGAGGGCAGGCGGGAGGCTGGAGCTACTCTGCTCTTCAGTGATGCGTTTGAATTGCATGAAGAATTTTGCAGACTAGCAAGGGAATGTGAGGGAGCACAGCCTGGCAGTTGTGCTCAGAAGACTTGGCTGGTTGGGACTGTTAAACGTGAAGCAATGGGGTTAAGAGGAATTTACAGCTAGGCTGGGCACCTTTGAATTTTTCCAAATGCCAAGGTAACACATGACATTGAACTCGGGTGACCTCAGCCGCCAAGCGTTTCCAGAAAGACTTTATCAGCTTTTGCTCCTACAGATAGGGTTGATTTCTTTAATTTTCCCGGAACACGTGGTCTCTTTATCAGGAGCGTGATCATGTGATAGGCAGAAATTCTTGCTGAGAAATCATCTGGATTCATTACCAAAGCAAGTTCTTGCCTGCTGCCGCTGAGAGCGGATTAGGTCTCACCCTGAGGTTTCTCTGACAGCCGGTTCAGAGCCAACCCCGCCGTGGTTTCCGGTGGCAATGCCATCACCAGTGACATTTGTTTGACTTTCTCGAGGCTAAATGGCTTCCACATAGAGGCTTCTAAAGACTCATCATTTCAAAATAAGATTATAATTTCTGAGTAACTGTAGTGCCTGCTGAGAGTGATGTTGTGACCTCGGCTGGGCAACGTTGCCATTGCCTTGGCTCTGGTGGGGTTGCCCACATGTTCATCTTTGGTCGCCCACAACACAGCGAGTATTAAGTGTGTGCTGGAGCACCACTGGGTCCCTAAGTGAAACCAGAGAAGCCCAGGGCTAGATTTAGAAAGCAGCTCAGAGCAACTGGTACTTTCTGTCGTCCAATGGTATTTTGAGCTGAGGGCTTTGTACTCACCCTTTCATTGAGCAAAGAGCCTGCCCAAGGGCAGCAGTCACAACCCTGCAGAAGGTCTGAGTCACCCAGAGGTGGCCTGCGGCTTGAGGGTTACATGTGATGGCAGTGCAGCTCTTATTTCTAGAACAGTCGACATATCTATGAATCTGATTCACCAAGAACGAACCACATCAGGGGTTCAGCTCATGCTTTTCCAGTTATTCCTTCCTTCTGTGGCGTTCTCGGGCTATGGCATTGATAGCTAGGACAGACCTTCAATGGCGGCCAGTAGGGCAGAGACACAAACTGTGCCCAGTAACCCAGTACTGCAATCTACACTGGAGATTTGCTATGAAGGAAGATGGGGGAGGGGAGAGGAGGGAGGGAAAGAAAGAGAGAGAGAATCAGTTATTCTACAACAATCATTTTATTATCAGGATGTGTCCATTAAGGTATGATATTGTGTGACTTGAATATTTACAACTTTCTTTTTAAAAATAAAATGTATTTCAAATATTACTAGAAAAAAGGTACCCTAAGATCACTTAATCCCTAATGGAGTCTTCTGGCTAAGATCCTAGAAGAAGGCATAGGCAGAATTTCTCAGCCCAGGACCCACGGGGGCCAGCTTTGTATTTACTATTTTATTAAATTTATGGATCTCATTATGAAGCATGAAAAATATCCTCCATTCAAAAACGAAGCAAACCAGATGCAAGAAGTTAATATTTCCTGGGCTACAGAGCAGACCTCGGTGCCCATTTCTGGTCTTTCCATTTCCCTCCCATTTTCTTCTTACCTTTTGGAATTTTAACTCTGAGCTGTAAGGGAGAGGAGAAAAACCTACCTATTTGATGAAGAATAATAGTTGAAGATAAGTTACATGTGTTTATGCTGTGGAATATTTGTTTAATGATGCAAAGATATGCTGCATTCTTTTATGTTGCATTTGTTTAACTCTGTGAAGCTGTGTTATGTTGCCTGTCTAAAACACCTGATTGGCCTAATAAAGAGTTGAACATTCAATAGCAAGGCAGGAGAAGTGATAGGTGGGGTTGGCAGACAGAGGAATAAATAGGAAGAGAAATCTGGGAAGAAGAGATCAAAAAGCAAGAAAAAGAGGGGAGGAGGACTCCAGGGGCCAATCACCCAGCTATACAGCAAGCCACGGAGTAAGAAGTAAAGAAAGAAATACATAAATAGGGAAAGACAAAAGCCCAGAGGCAAAAGGTAGATGGGCTAATTTAAGAAAAGTTGGCTAGAAAGAAGCCAAGCTAAGGCTAGGTATTCTTAAGTAAGAAAAAGCTTCATGTATGTATTTGCGAATGGGTGGTGAGTCCCCCAAAGAGCCTAAGAGTGCAAAAACAATTAGCCGCACCTATTAGTGATTGGACTAGGCTCAAATTTAGTGACACAGCTGATCTTTCTCTTGTATAGAAATGACAGGTTTAGTAATTGTCACACAAGGCTTTAGGCAAAACTATTCATTCACGTCTCTTCTTGCTGTAGAGTCGGGATAAAGACATTCTTCCACTCATAGGGTCCGTGGAAAATTCATATTTAGCTTTAAGTACAATAAGTTTTTGGACTGGGAAGGGCACTGAGTGGCTCCTGTCTGTGACTTTCACATCAGCCATGAACACTTCTGGCTCACTATAGCTGGACAGTTAATTCTAAATGTGGCTCACCCCATTGGCTATAGGAATAGATGTTTATTTTCCTATTTATATCTATCTATCTGTCTATATCAACTTGCTGGATAAGCAACAGGTGATTTCATTCATGGTTCTAAATACCCACCCAATCTCTCCCCATCTCTTACTCTACCTCAGCTGGTAGGATGAAGCTCCACAGGATCAGGTCTGAGACCGAAACTGAGGCAGTCTTCCTCTGCTTTGTCTGGACCACCTCCTTCCCAGTTAGCATCCACTGATGAGAGGAAATGATTGACATTCTGCAGTGTGCTGGGATGCTGGGCTGGGCTAAGGGCTAGATGAAGTGGGTTTAGTATACTGTAACCATGATCTTTCCAGCTTGCAATGAGTCCATTGAGATGTGAGATTCTATCCTATGTCAATGCGTGTTGGCCCAGTTCTTGAAAGAAACCATATGAGAGGTGGTGTATGAGGGGATATGAAACTACACAAACATCATTTTTGAGCAAGCATCTCAAGTCCATTTCCTTATATCTGAAATGGGAAGGACTTCCCCAACCTGAGAAAGTGGTTGTGAGGTCATGAAATGGGACTTCCGGACATCTAGCAATGGTAGGTGATGAATAAACATCCTTTTGTCCTCACAATCCAGAGGAAGAGCCATACGAGATCACAACATTTTGGTGACTACCAGGCACAGAGATAAAGATGTAATCTCAGGCAAACAGAGTAGTGAATTCTTGCTTGGTCAGCTCAGGGGCCTGCGACTAAGTGCAAGACCTCTTCAGGGGGCTTCCAGCTTACTGGTGGCAGGGGAGGAATCAGAGCCGCCTACTGGGACTCCAATATTTGCCTTTAGAAATGTGTTGCCAGTCAAAGTATCTGGAGGCTTATCTGGTGAGCTTGCCCTCTGACAGTGAGACATGGTAGGACCGGTGTGTGTGTGTCTGTGTGTGTGTGTGTGTGTGTGTGTGTGTGTGGTGCAGCACCAATCGGTAGCCAGTGGCCAGGTTGGAAAGGTGGAAGGTGGCAGGAGCTAGAATAAATGGGGGCTAGCCGGGAGATGATGGTGCACACTTTTAATCCCAGCACTCACGGAGGCAGAGGCAGGTGGATCTCTATGAGTTTGAGGCTAGCCTGGTCTATCTACAGAGTGAGTTCCAGGACATCCAGAGATACACAGACAAACTCTGTCTCGAAAAACAAAAAACAAAAAGTAAAGACAATCATTTGAAGTCCCCAGGAGTATGTTTCAGAGGATGGAGTTTTACCGACATGGAGAGACATTTCTAACCATCAGCCCCTCCACAACTGGGTGACACTTTGTCCCCGAAATATCTAGTGTCTACATTACAGGCTTTCCAACTAGAAAAACTTGCACCTTTGGAAGGGCATGACCCTCCGTGGCATGCTAGAAGTATATACTCTTGGACAGGGGCCTTTAACTATGATTTCATGACAGTTCCTTTAAATTTGACTCCCAAACACACCTTTGGATCATTTGCTTCCGCTTAAAGGAAGAGAATAATTGAGAATTGAATTATACCGATTGATCTTGAACCAGAAGACTCTTCTGAGCCACTCGGAGGTGGACACTCACTTCCATCACATGGGTAGGAAAAAAGAATAAAATTTAGCTAGTTGACAAGCTGCCTTTCGTTGTCAGGAGCTGGAGTTGAGCAGCTATAGGAACAGAAATTAGAGGAGAAGGAACACATCGGAGGAGAGTGTTGGCCCTTTAACTCTTTCGGGAATAATGAGAATGAGGGCAGGAAACTACCCAGATGCAATTCTGTTAATACCAGGAAGGACCCTGAACTCCCCAACCAAGTATACCAAGCACCTTAGATGTGAAAGCAAGCCTGACTGCCGCCCTGAGTCCCCAAACTGTAAGCCTTCAGAATCCTTCTTGCTAAACTATTATTTTAACCCAGAACCATGCGTCTTCCTAGTCTGTGCTTTCTTAGAACCTGTCCCAGCTGCAAAGGTCCTGTAGGAGGTTATGTAATATTTTCATGGAAATTCCTGATGGGAAAGAACACCCTGGCATTTCAGACACAGCCAGGAGAACTTCCGAGTACTGTGACTTTTGTGTGACCCTCCTCTGCCAGCCCCTGTCCTAATGTTCGCAGTTGGGCATTTGGGCTGCAGTGTGGAAATAATAGGGTCAGTTTCGTGTGGAAAGTCACACAAGGCGGATTCTAGAAGGAGGGGTTTCTGGGGCGCAAGTACTTTCCCTACAGTTTGGGAATTATACAAATTATACATCTTACAAGCCTGCATTATAGCATTAGACCATAATTGGATGAGGAGAGAACCTTTGATTTTGCCTCTAGGATATAGTAATTTATACGTTCTTCCTCCTCAGTCCCAGGACCAACTTTGGTTATTGGGGAATGTCTTAGTCATTTGGCATCATTTGGGGTTATTCTAACAAAGTGTGAGTTTGATTATGACTCAAAGAGTTGAGTTTGGCTTATAGTTTGAGGGTTAAAAGTATCAAGACATAAAGCTACCTGAAAAAATTGTTCATGCTATAATAGGACGTGGAATAGAAAATGAGCCTCTAAGGGTAGGAGACAGGTATGATTCATGGGAGGAGCCGGGTCCTCTAACAATCACTGTCCCCAGTTTTCTAAGCTTATGAACAAATCTTTTGTTAAGCTTTTTTTTTTTTTTTTTTTGCCTGGATTGCAGGTCTGTACATTTGGGGGCACGATTGGGATTATTTCTCCACGGTGGTTACCCAAGGTTCAAAGCCTTTTAAATCTAAAGCACCTTCTTAGGAGACCTTCTTCTCTGTGCCCTAACTTAAGAGTACACCCCATATCACATCCACCAGATTGAATACTGCTGGTCACTGTGCCACAGGGAAGAGGATAGTCATTTTAGGAAGTGAGAGACCCATCCTTAAAATGACAGGTTCCACTCTGCTCAAAACTACCGCCCTCAAAACATGACCTGTCAGACCGGCGATAACCAGCTTCTAAAAGGCTACAAGTGCAGTCCTAAAATGTGTCTGTCGGAGGACAAGAAATTCAGGGTAAACAGTGAGGGTCGTCATTCCAGAGCCCCACTATGAACATGTTTCAGCATTCATTAACACTCTGCTGCAACAGATTGCCCCGTTTCTCTTCTGGTTCTGATCAGATTTCATACCATTGAGTCAGGAAAGAAGTAGGCAGGTAACATAAGGATGCTGGTACAGTCACACAGGCATGAGATCAAATCACTCTAGCAATAGACAGCACCGCACAGGTGAAGAAGAGTACATCATTATGATGAAAATGTTGCTTCATAAGGATATCCAGAACTCACTCATGTATATGAATCTACTCATAAGGGTCCACAAAACATGAAATAAAATTTGACAATTCACCAGTAGGAAATGACTGCTCGACCAGCCGTGCCGGAGATGCCTTTCACTTAGTCTTAGGAAGTGATAGGACAAGCTAGGAAATGCCTGCAGGACACAAAGGGACAGCATCCTACCAGCCACTTTGTCCGAGCTGCCATTTGTGAGCACTATGTCTAGTGACCCAAAGCTGGGCATTCCTCTTTAAGTGCATGCTTACTGGAAATGACAACTTTTTTTAACAATTAAAAAAATCTATAAATTTAGAAATCTTCAGGCCATTCCGAGGGCTTTCACTGTCCACCTATACCAGAATAAAATGAAAATAAAATTTTACTAATTAGAAATTAGGCAATAATTTCTTCATACTCCATAGCTCAAAAAAAGAAACTATGAAAGACATTAGATAACATTTTGATGAAATAATAAAATATAACATTCATAATTTATATGTTATGTGCTTTAAGGAACACTTACAGCTTTAAAACCTCTTTATTAAAAAAATTGAAAACTCTGAACTGGCTTTTTGGAGCCCATGCTTTTTGTGGGGGGATACCTTGCTCAGCCTAGATACAGGGGGAGGGCCTTGGTCCTGCCCCAAAGTAATGTGTCAGACTTTATTGACTCCCTATGGGAAACCTTACCCTCTCTGAGGAATGGATGGGGAATGGGGTGAGTGGGAGAAGGAGGAGAGAGAAAGAACTGGGATTGGTATGTATAATGAGAAAAGATTATTTTAAAAAGTAAAAGAGATCTCAAAAAAATGAAAGATCAAAATCCATGATATTACCCTACCTGTAACAAGAAAAACTATAGCTAATCAAAGGTCACAATAGTAAAGCAATTGTAATAATGGTAATAAATAATAACTAAAATAATATCTTGTTTATTCCTAGAAGGAGAAATCATATCTAATCCACATAAACCTTTTCAGATATAATGGAGAAAGGGCTAATTTCCAGCCTTATTATGTAGCCAGCTTTGTCCTGACACCAAAACCAGGCAAATATATATTAAAAAAAAACCTACAGAACAAAATCCATCATGACTACTGACCAAAAATTAATTAATAAAATACTATAAAATAAATTTCAACAATATATGAAAAGCACAAAAATTATTACCACAATGAATTGTATTTGTGAATTCAGTTCACCACATAAATAAAATAAATGATTTTATTTACAAATATAGTCAATTATTTGAGAGAATTCATCTCTCATTTGTGATAAATGCTCGTGACAATGTGGAGGAGTAAGAAACCTTTTAGAACTTTATTTTTATTTTAGGAGATTTTTTTTAAAGATTGTGTTTTATGTGTATGAATATTTTTCCTGCATGTTTGTGCACCACCTATATCCATGATGCTCACAGATTTTCCAAAACTGGACTTACAAATGCTTATGAGCCACAATGAAGATGCTGGGAACTGAACTCTGTAAGAACAACACATGCTCCTAATCACGGAGCCATTTCTCCAGACCTATTGTTTTCAGTAAGATAGAAAACTTACAGCTTGCATCATGCCAAAGGTTAAACACCAAACATTTTCTCCTAAGATGAAGATCACCATGAGGATAGCTATTCTCAGAACTTCTATAGAGAAAGCCCTGAAGCTCAGAGGAAGCCTGCAGAATCAGGAAGATCACTAGGAGTCCATAGCCTTGCTAGAATAGTGACCTTTGTCTCCTTGGTGACCTCATCAAGGTCATAGGGTCGTGGTCACTGTGTGTCGCTAAACACCGAAATGAGTAGCACTAAGGAGGAAATATTCATTCGAGTCCACACTTTTTGTTCATGGTCTCTGTGTAGTCACTAAAGCGGTTTCTGATGGGTGTGTAGCAGGGCCAGAATGCACTCATTTCAGCAGTGGGTCTGTCAGATGGAAATCAGTCCTCCACCAAGTTGAGAAGATGGAGAGAAGTGTTCGCATTTAGAATTGACATTCCACATCTGAGTGTCAGTGGGTCAGCTGACGTACTTAGTTATCATGTGAGGGGTTTCCGCACTTAATAAGCTTTATGAACAGTGGCTTCAGTTACAGCCATGGGTGACTGGGGGCCTTTGTCAAAGGTAGCATGACTCTGTCCCTGAGATAAGAGGAACAAATGAGTCTTATAGGGACCTTGGATTTGGTGTCTTTGTTCATACATGAAATATATTGAATCCAAAGAAAATCCTTTGCCATTATAATGATAGCCAGATATTGCTATTTTTGAAAGGCCAAGATTTTTCACAGAATAGTATGAATTGTGTGTAAAAGTAGTCTGTTAGTTGTGATGACACTTAGTTTCGGAAAGCTCCAAGACATCTTTCTATATTCGCCACCACTGGAATCCAGGGTCAAGGTAGGTCCTGATGGCTGTGTAGCCTTTTGTAATCTGGGAATCTATGCAAAAGAGTTTGTGCTTGTGGAAACAATAGGCAAATCTTTGAGCTGCAATTATGGTCCATGAATTTCCTCTGCTTTGAGAGTCAAATGAGTGCCCGCGTCACTGCGTTCAAACCCACTTTCTGTAGGTTTGTGGAACCATTTTTGCAGCCCTGCTTCGCTCCTTTGTGAATCCAGCCTGAAGGAGCGATGTCCAAAGTTCCAAAGACCCATGTGTGGATTGATTCGCGGTCAGCTAGGAAGTGATATGAGACTAAATGAGTCAGGATACAAGCCCAGTTTCTTCTGGAATGACTCAAAAACCCCAAATTGCAAACTTCAAATACTAATCAAAGCTCTTCCCAAAACATGCTTCAATAAACTTTGCTTGAATTATAAGAACAATTTTGCAAAACGTGTCTGGTACATAAATCCTTTGATAGGTGTTGTTTAGCTCACCCGTAGATCAAACGCCCAGAGGGTATCAGATGTGTAATGTGTAATTAGGGAGACTCCCTTGTAGGGCAGCTGGAGAGAGAGCCAGCCCTGAAAACCAGATAGCCTGGCCTCTGACACACAGAGGAAGGAGGGAAGGCGGCAGGAACTGTCTTGCTGACTTTCTTAGAGTTTACCTCACCCTTGTAGAGCCCTCAGACTGAGGGCATCATCAGAAGAGTATCTGTCTTCCTGGAAAGGGTACCTCTTTAGTGTCCGTGCCACCTCGGTCCTCCTTGGAGACAACTGATGGGAATTAAGTATAGGTGGCGCTGAGTTTCCCTCTCTGCAGCCAGAGATCTGAGGACCTCTGAGTGCCCCAGGCACAGAAACTGATGACCCACATCACACAGGCAGGACACACAGGACCAAGAGAGACAAATGCATAATGTTTGCCATGGTCTCTGTAGGAGGGACCGTGAGTAAGCAGGGAGGTCATCTCCTCACTCCCCATCTCAATATTTCTGCATTTTAGTGTACATACATATGTGTGTATGTGTTTTCTGTGTGCATGTGTGTGTGTGTGCGTGCATGTGTACTAATCTGACTCAAGAGTCCTTAAGCAAGCCTCTCCTTTTTAAAGTAGTGATCTTATTTCAGAAATTCACTCCATCCAGTCTGTGTGTATGCGTGAGTGCATATTGCCTTCCAGCAAATCTGCATGGTGTTCTCTCCTTCTCCATTATCCCCAGCCACTTCTTCTTCTGCTGAGTTCAAACTTCTCTTTGGGGAAAGGAGGAAAGCCTGGCTATAATCTCTTCATACTTCTATCTCTGGTCAAACTTGCTGCTAGCTGCTTATGACATTAAAAAGAAAAGACTAGTACACATATTCAGATGTGTCCTGGGCTTTCCCCTTGCGGCTTTATTCTCTCATCAGAAGTCTCATGTCAATGAGGCGTATCGAATGAGGTCTGTTGACAGATTCTTGAGCCGCTTCCAGGAACTACCTGCTCCTCAAGCTCACACTCAAAGGATGAGGGCCATACTGTAAAATTTCTGATAGTTCACAAAGGTAGGCAGGAAAATAAGTGCACACATACTTAGTTAGGATTTCTATTGCTTCGGCAAAACACCATGACCAAAAACCAAGTTGGGGAGGAAAGGGTTTGTTTGGGTTATGCTTCTGTACTGTTGTTAATCATTGAAAGAAGTCAGGGCAGGAACTCCAACAGGGTAGGAACCCAGAGGCAGGAGCTGCTGCAGAGGCCACTGGAGGGGTGCTGCTTACTGGCTTGCTCCCCATGATTTGCTCAGCCTGTTTTCTTGTAGAATCCAGGACCTTCAGCCCAGGGATGGCACCACCCACCACAGACTGGGCCCTCCTCCATCAATCACTAATTAAGAAATGCCCTACAGATGGATCTTTTGGAGGCATTTTCTCAAATGAGGTTCCCTCCTTTCAGATAACTCTAGCTTGTGTCAAGTCGACATAAGACTAGTCAGCTCATATACATACACAAATACATATCTGCACACACACACATACCTGCATATATACATACATACATACCATTTTACAGTGAATGAAACAAGGTACATGCTGACTTCAGGGTTCTTGGAAAAGGATACCCTCCCTCCTCATAGACCCCTTGTTACTGGAAACTTTGCTTGAACGTGAGGCTTTTCTTAGAATGTGGCTTTAAAGAAGGCTTGGTTTCAATGTACTTTGCTTATTCATGTTAAGATTCCAATCTAGAGATGACTTTGGCATGACCGGTTAGAGATGGCTCAGGGTTAAGAGCACATACTATTCTTCAGAGGACCTAAGTTTGGTTTCCAGCACCCTCATCAAGTGTCTCTCTCTTACACACACACACACACACACACACACACACACACACACACATATAAACATGCGCACGCGCGTGTGCCCACCCACCAGCCCGCACGCACGCACTCAGCTGTAACTTGAGCTCCAGGAAATATGATGCCCTTTTCTGGATTTCACATGTAGTTTGACTCATACACGCACAAGGTACACTGCGATGAACACTTTTACATATAATTAATAATAAAATAAAGAAATCAATCATTGGTAAATGATCATTAATTGCCAAGCTCTCTATGTGGGAAATCAACAGAGGCACTGCCTAGAACAGACTCAGAGTGCTCAGGATCAGGATATCAACTCTAAAGGAATAGCTGATGCAGCCTGCAAACCAAGGTTGAGCTGCCAGAGTCTGCAGAAGAAGCATGCAGTCTGGCAAGCCCTGTAGATATCGCCAAAGCCAGAGCTCAAAAGCTGTTAGGCTCCAATGAAGAGTATAGATAGTCTGGTCTGATGGTGTATATTCCCAACTACAAGAGAAGTAGAGGCAGAGGAATTACAAGTCAAAGGCCTATGAATTAGTTACTTTTTCTTCTGCTGCGACCAAATACCCAACAAGATGCAACTTAAGAGAGGAGAGGCATATTCCAGTTGGGGGCCATAGAGACCATTGCAGTGGCAGGAGACTGAGGCCATGGGTCCCTCTGCCCCCTGCATCCAGGAAGTCGAGAGAGATGCGTGTTTATGCCAAGGTCCTTTCCTCTTTCTTATGCAGTCCTGAACTCACAGCCAGAGAATGGCGTTGCCTAGATTTAGGCGAGTCTTCCCACCTCAGTACCTCAATCTAGACTCTCCCTCACAGGCAGACACAGACACACTGGAATTACTGTTTCCATGGCAATTCTATATCCTACTCAGTTGGCAGTGAAGATTAACCATCACGACCTGCTGGGTTATAAAATGAGTTTCAAAGCCAGATTGGCGGCTTATTAAGATCCTATCTCGAAGTACAAAATAAGAACTCGAGATGCGCTAGATGAGTGCTCAGGAGTGGGGTATATTCCCAGCATGTGTGAGGCCGCACGTCCCCTGTGCATCTATATAAGGAAGCTCAGGCCTGGAGAAGCCTAGCAGTGTGCACAAGCCTGCATGGATTCTGATGTCACTGGGAAAGACCTGGATTGACCAGTGGAGAACCGAGAAGTTGGCCGAGTCAGCCAACCTCGGACTGGCCAAGGGGTGCTGGACAAACTAAAGGCCACTTTCTGAAAGGCAAGCATGGCCAGACTTGATGAAACCTTGGTGCTCTTGGTGGAGATTCTGGGCTCCAAAGTGGGTAGAAGGTCTTCAGAGGAGAAGACTGGACCCAGGGAAACAGGTTGAGCTGGGCTAGCAGAGAACGCACCGGCAGGTTTAAACCCAAGCACGTGGCACATGCTAGGACTTTTACAGAGGCAGGAGCCACAAGGCTGTGGAGGAATTATTTTCTGGGCAAGTGACTCAGGTAGGCTCCACCGGAAGTCGTCATATCAACATGGCTGACTTCTCCCCGAGGGACCTAAAGAACATCCAAGAAGCCCCTTTCCCCTGTGCTCCTTCTGCTCTCTGCTGAGGGAGTTTAACCTTGTTGCTTACTTTAAAGGGAAAACTAAAAGAAATTGCGAGGTTTATAATACAGCTAGGAAGTGAATGCCCAAAGCAGGGAGGCAATACATTAACCGAAACAGGAATCTCAGCAGAGAAACTGGCACACAGAGAGGAGTTATTATTATTATTATTATTATCATTATCATTATTATTACTTTCCTTTGTTCTTGTGCATGGGGTGAAATATATAATTCAATATGTGTGTACAATATGTAATAGTCAAATTGAGATAATTAGCGCATCCCCACCTCCTCAAACATTTGTCATGCACTTGATTATCAATATCCAAATACTTCCCTTTTGTTCAGTGAATCTGGATGGGTCTACATATGTTGCAGTGCATTTAAAAACTGGGTAGCTGTGTTAATATCCGTGCCCTTTGCTCTGGTGCTCTGTTTAACGGAATGCCGAGTTGAGAGAGTCCATGTTTAACAAGTCCTAACACCCATTTCCTGTCTCTCTCATCTGTGTTTTCCCAGGTCTTATACAACATACTAATCGCCTTCACTAAGATGCATAAATTTGAGGACATAGAACCTGTGGACATTTTGGCTGGGTGCGCCAGATTTGTCATCGTGGGCTGCGGGGGAGTTTTTTTCGGCATTATTTTTGGGTTCATTTCGGCTTTTATCACACGTTTCACCCAGAATATCTCTGCAATTGAGCCCCTCATCGTGTTCATGTTCAGCTATCTGTCGTACTTAGCCGCCGAGACTCTTTATCTCTCCGGCATCCTGGCGTGAGTACACTCGGTGGAAGGAGACCCAGGGAAATAGGCGGACGGTTTAGGAGCTGGGTAGCCTGTGTTTCTGGGAAAAGCCCGAGACTAGTCCCCGGAGGCACTGCAGAGTTTAGGATTTCTTACATTTCTGAAAGCTGACTCAAGCCCTTGCCAAACAAATGTTCTCTGCGACATTTGCCTGAGGAACTCTAGCAGTCAGACTGTCAATTTAAAACGTTGGGGGAAAGCTGGTGCGAGGAAGAGCTGGAACAGTTCAAGCTTCAAGGCCATCTGAGCAGCTTCTTTTCTCCCTCAAAGAATTAATTTTAGAACCGGGCGTGGTGGAGCACACTTTTAATCCCAGCACTCAGGATACAGAGGCAGGTGGAGCTCTATGAGTTTGAGGCCAGCCTGGTCTACATAATGAGTTCCAGGACAGCCAGGAGAGACCCTGTCTCAAAATAATAATAATAATAATAATAATTAGTATTATAGTGATAACAACAGCAGCAACAACAATAATAGTAATAATTTTAAGGTAGATGGAAGACATGCCATAAGGAACTTCCACTCTGGGTTCAGCTGTGGCTGCTTCTCTCCAACCCTATCCTAAGTCACGCTCTCCCCAGGAAAGAGTAAAGCTGGGTGAGTGGGCTACGCGCTGAGGTCCAGTTGTTTGTCCTAATGAAGTCATTTGTTTAAGTGCTCAACCCCATATCCTTGGAATGTGTCTCCTAGAATGAGGCTTCTCAGTTTGGCTTCTTACGTCTGGTCTCTACCCAGGAAGGAAGCTTTAACTGTATTATATAAAAATCCTTATGCCCAGCCAGGCGGTGGTGGTGCATGCCTTTAATCCCAGCACTCGGGAGGCAGAGGCAGGCGGATCTCTGTGAGTTCGAGGCCAGCCTGGTCTACAAGAGCTAGTTCCAGGGGCTGGAGAGATGGCTCAGAGGTTAAGAGCATTGCCTGCTCTTCCAAAGGTCCTGAGTTCAATTCCCAGCAACCACATGGTGGCTCACAACCATCTGTAACGGGGTCTGGTGCCCTCTTCTGGTCTGCAGGCATACACACACAGACAGAATATTGTATACATAATAAATAAATAAATAAATAAATAAATATTTTTTAAAAAAAGAGCTAGTTCCAGGACAGGAACCAAAAAGCTATGGAGAAACCCTATCTCGAAAAATCTAAAAAAAAAAAAAATCCTTATGCCCATTAAATATAATAATATGGACTTTAGGTACCGTTATTTTTGCACCTCAAAACAACCACAACGTTGAGGATAAGAAAAGGGTTTTCTTTACTCTATCCAAGGCAAATGGATCCAGAAAAGAAACATTTGAAATATTTAAATAATGTTGCTGTTTTTAAGAAGCACCATTTGGGAGCTGGATGGGGTATATATGTAATGGCAGCACCCAGGAGACAGAGGCAAGGAGAAAGTTGAGTTAAAAAAGAGAGCATACTGAGTGTTCGATCTGTGGAACTGAAGTAGATTTAATTTGGTGTAAGACAGAGTCAAGTATTCTCTAGCAAGGGTTGCATTTTGATTCTGATTTTCCTGAGTGAACGACCTACCAGTGTGTGTGTGTGTGTGTGTGTGTGTGTGTGTGTGTGTGTGTGTGTATGTGTGTGTGTGTATTTTGTGTGAAGGCCATGTCACACCTATCTTCCTACCACACTTGCTTTTTCCTATACCTGGTTGAAGAGCAAGGCACCAAATCTGTGGTCCACAGTCAGAGACCGACAGGCCCAGAGACAGGATGAGACACAGATTCTGGAGTGAGGTGGGCTTGCTCTATATAAAGCCTTGCTTTCAGCAGGTCACCTCTGTGGTGTGGCGGTCCTGTTTCTCCCTGAGTCTCTGCTTCTTTCGTAGAATCACAGCTTGTGCGGTGACAATGAAAAAGTACGTGGAGGAGAACGTGTCCCAGACGTCCTACACGACCATCAAGTACTTCATGAAGATGCTGAGCAGCGTGAGCGAGACCTTGATCTTCATCTTCATGGGCGTGTCCACCATCGGGAAGAACCACGAGTGGAACTGGGCGTTCATCTGCTTCACACTGGTCTTCTGCCAGATCTGGAGAGCCATCAGTAAGGGACACCAGGGCTCCCACACGCTCCTGCCCTGCTTCTTCCCCGTGTTGAACCAGAAGGAGGGAGCCCATGCTAGGATTTTCCTGCACAGGGGAGTGTAGACAGCTCATCCTTACTGACCAGAAACAGTTAATTTGCCCTCCTCAGTCAAACCAGAGCCACCAGCTGACTAGAGGTTCTCAGAAGCGAGGATGGAGCAGGGAATATTTTGTGTTTTGACGAGCGAGATCACTTTCACATGGACACATTTAAAAATAACTCAGTAAATATATCTGTTGCCCCGCTTCCTTGCCAGCTTGTAGCCTCTTAGATGTTAACTCAGATATAGATGATAAACTGTGGGCATTTACACTTCGGATACCGGATAAGTGAGATCTCACACAAACTGTATCTATGTAAGACCAACACAGTCAGGACGCATTTGCATAAGTAGTGCAGCTGATCTAAGGGATGGGCGAGTGATGGCTATAAAGCCAGCGAAGGATCAAGGAGTGAATTACTATTTTTAAAGTGCTCATTTTGGGTGACTGGGGCAATTGTTCCATCAGTAATGTGCTTGCTGCACTAGAATGAGGACCCCAGAACCTTCACGAAAACCAGGAATTGCTACCCATGCCTCAGATTCCAGGGCAGGGATGGGGGATGTTGGAGAGGGAGGCAGGAAGATCCCTGGGGCTTGTTTGTGGTCAGCCAGTCCAGTCAACCAGTGAGTTTCATTTTCAGCAAAAGCCTCCATCTCAAAAATAAGGCAGAGAAAAGATTAAGAGATTAAGGGAGACAATGACCTCTCCCCACCCCCACCTCTGGACTCTGTGTATAAACACACACACACACACACACACACACACACACACACAGAGAGAGAGAGAGAGAGAGAGAGAGAGAGAGAGAGAGAGAGAGAAGGTGAGCACTCTTAATTATAACATTAATTAGAATACTATAAATAACCTCACTTCCGGAAATTATTCCTATTATAAGGAATATGATCCAGTGGTTGCTATACACTTATATTTCAGGAGATAGAAGTAATGTAACTCATTAGTACTGACTTACATTATCTATGCTGGCCTTTTATTAGAAGAATATAAATGAGTCTACAAAAGGAACAGAGGCTGAGATGGAGACATGTATTTTCTATACCATCGAAGCAAAGTTGTATGTATAAGAAGCCCATCTCTAATATACATTACATATAATATAGTTGAGATAGGATCTTACTGTGTGGTCGTGGCTAGTCTGATATTCACTATATAGATCAGGTTGGCTTCAAAATCATTGAGATTAACCCATTGATATGTGCTGAGTTGTAAAGTTAAAGCAAGTTCTGTACCACAGGATCCATAGATATTTGTGTGTGTGTGTGTGTGTGTGTGTGTGTGTGAGAGAGAGAGAGAGAGAGAGAGAGAGAGAGAGAGAGAGAGGTTATTTTAGAAATTATATTTTAAACAATTTTACCACTTGTTTTCAGTCAATTTTTAATATATATTAAAATTAATTTATAATAGCTTTGGGGTTGCAAAGAGAAAGACAAGAGGGCTCAGATGACTCAGCTGTTAAGAACCCTGTCAGCTCTTCTCGAGGACCTGGGTGTGAGGTCCAGCATCCATATGATAGCTCACAGCCATCGGTTACTCCAGTTCCAGTGGATCTAATGTTCCATGGATACTGCACACATGTTTTGCACACACATACATATATGAAGGCAAAACACCTTTACACATAAAATAAATGTTAAAATTTTTTAAAATGATAAGAATATAGAAATATTAAAACAGTACAAAGAGTAGCTGAATATATGCTAATTTTTGGTGAAAAAATCAAGGCTGTTGTGATATAAACTTAAAATCTCACATCGAATTTGGTGTGATTGCTGACTCACTATTTGGAGCTGGACAGACATTTATCTATTTAAAGTCTTGTTCTTCAGCCTAAAAATAACAGGTTTGGATAAAATTATCAATCCCTTCCTGTTATGATATTCTCCAGATCTACAGGGAAACAGTACTAATGTCAAGAGAAGTGAAGTGAGAAAGAGTCAGCCAAGCAAACAGGAAAAGGAGCCACCCAGATGGAAGGCTTCTGTTACCCTGAGTGATCATCCAGCCCCTCACTGTAATCCTCTACTAGAGAATTGATGAACCAAAGTTTAGAGAGTGGCTGGCTTGGGCAGGCCACCATGGCTTTAAGAGCAAGGGTGAGAATACAGGTCATTGCCTGTTGTCTCTCCTTCCCAACTCATTATCTCCAACCATAGCTCCTGATTACGAAGGCTTATGTCTAAGAGGCAATGTTTTCCGTTACGTATCAGAAAGGTGTTGGTTTAACTTTTCATCCGCAAACTTAGGTAAGTATACTAGGTTTTCTGTATCTGTTGGCTCTGCAGCTGTGGTTTCAACCGACCACAGCTCCATCATTTTGAGGAAAGAAATGCATCTGTATTGCATACGTGCAGGCTTTGTTTCTTGTTATCATTTCCTAGACGATACAGCATAGCAACCATGTTGTAAGCAATCTAGAGATAACTGCAAGTACCCAAGAGAATGTGGACAGACTATACCCAAAAACACTTGACATAATAGAAAGGGACTTAGGCATTCATGAACATGGGCATCGGCTAGAGCCCTGTGTCCTGTCTCCTGCAGAAACTGAGGGCTGACTGTGCCCTATCTGATGATAGGGACTGATGCAGAACTTTGCCCAAGGTCACATGGCTAGAAGGTGAAGAGAAGCTCAAATAGACCCACCAACAAAACCCATAAATTATGTTGTTCCTTGTAGTCTGATATGCCTGATATAAAAAAAATGCTTTCTGTGAGATATGGGGTTAGAAGCACAGGGGGACATAAAGAGATGGCACTTCTAAGACTCTCTCAAAGCCTTAGCAGATGATAAAAGCCTTGCTTGCCAAGAACCAGTATGTGGTAGTGGCTTTCCTGTGGAAGAAATGGCCATGGGGAATCTGCACAGTGGAAACCACTTCTATGCTTTTCATGAATTCTCCTGCCCTCCCACCTCCATTTACTACTACACACAAGAAGCATCCCATGTCCACCCCCAACCCTAAACTCTTGCAAACTTTCTCACTTGTTTACCTGAACCTCAAGCACCAAGTCTGCCCGTCGTGTGAGGGATCTTCCCATCATGTATACTCTCACTGAGTGGTCTCACCTCACCTTCAAACTGCAGACTTCTTGGAGGTGTTCCCTGAATATGAGATAAGAGGTTTTTATTCCACGGACATCTATAACTGGCTTTAAAGGCACCACAAATGTGGATATAGATTAGAAATATATGACTCTTATTTATTTTAAATCAAATCAAGATTTTTATTATTTTAATCTCTCTCTGTGTCTGTCAAACACACACACACACACACAGAGAGAGAGAGAGAGAGAGAGAGAGAGCAACCAAGGAAATTCTCTAACTCAAGGAGCCAAAATATCACAGAAACGCCGAGCCTTGAGAAAGGGTCTGTTGGGGGTGAGTGATCTTGGGTGTGAGAGGATCGGGCTACCTTGCTGAGTCTCTGCATCGCCACCACCCATGCCCTGCTGCTCTAATATGTATCTCCCCCTTTCCAGGCGTGTTTACTCTCTTCTATGTCAGTAACCAGTTCCGGACTTTTCCCTTCTCCGTCAAGGATCAGTTCATAATCTTCTACAGTGGCGTGCGAGGCGCCGGAAGCTTTTCCCTTGCGTTTCTGCTTCCTCTGTCCCTTTTTCCTAGGAAGAAATTATTTGTTACTGCTACTTTAGTCGTTACATATTTTACTGTATTCTTTCAGGTTGGTGGATTTCTTTCATATTTTAAATGCATATGTTCCTTTGCAGCTCTATGTTAAACTCATAAGATGTAAAGAAAGATGCTGTATCTGGTGTTTAGACTTCTGGTTCATCCTCTGAAGTTTAGAGTCTAAATAGAGTCTAAATTACTTAGAGACGTATTCACGATAAAGCTTTAACTTCTGCAATACATTGTCTTTGAGCCAATAAAACATATTGATCACGATGTTCCCAGGTAAGGCGTGAACAAGTGTTACTCTGTTTATCTTGGAAAGTATGACAGCTGCTAGTACTTGATAACACAATATTTTGGTTTAGCTGAAGTTACGTCGTTATGAGGTAATGAAGATTTATTTAAAGACACCTAGACAATGTATTGAAATAGATTATAGCATATGTTTTGTTGGAGTGTGTAGAAGAACTAGGAATTAAAGTAATTTTGATGCATTAAATCCCATAGAAGATAGAAACGAACACATACAAATTGGGCATTTTATAGTTTTGTTGATAGAATTGTTCTCTATAGTAACATTATTTACCTCAGGAAATCCCTTTATTTTGTTATTTGTGATCTAGGGAATCACAATTGGCCCACTGGTCAGGTACCTGGATGTCAGAAAGACCAATAAAAAAGAATCCATCAATGAAGAGCTTCACATTCGGGTAAGTTAGCCCTGTCCTTTCCAATGAATTACTTCTGCTAGTTGTCAAGAGCCCCCAGGAGACTGTGTACATGTCAGGAGACTCCGATTCTTTCCTCCCAGTGCCACTGAAAAGGCCGAGACTTGTTTACTCTTGCTGGTGGGTCTCTGTGAGTTTAAGGCCAGTCTGATCTATACACCCACAGAGCCTACCTCAAAAACTGTTTTATTACTATCATTAGAAGACAATAGATCAATTAAAGGTTTAAGTAACCATTTTGCATTTTTTTTATGTTTTCAAAATAAAACTGAAACTGTCATAAACCTGAATAATTTTTAATTATTTGTAGATCTATTTAGAAGATCTTAAGATTATATCTCCACCAAAATTCTTATAAATTATTACAAACAAAACAAACATGGTATAATTGACTTGTGTTTTGAACTGTAAATTCCTAGACTAAAGGATTGAACTTTAAAATGAATATGAAGATCTTATATTGGTTTATAAGTATGAAGATTGGGTCTTTCTGACATTGCCTGCCTTCCTATCTATCTGATGTGAAAAAGTGAGGAACATGGACAAGTACGATTATTATTATAGTAGTGCATCTGAAGAATTATATTTGGAAAACTATGCAAATTAGACATGAGATTTTCTTTTCACAATGAAAATAAAAAGTAGTAGCTGATCATTATGCTTTGCATCCATATGATTTCAATAATGAGAAATTTCTAGATCTTCCTAGAAAAGTCTTATTCAAATCAAGTGCCAGGTACACTGTTCTCACTCTATTCTGTGCAAATTATCAAGAAGTTTATCTTCAGAATCTTTCAGTCATAAAGAGAAGGAATTACTATGAAAAGCATTACAAATTCTATGACATGACCAGAGTTCTAAGAAAGAGGTTATGTTTAAGCAAATTAAGGCCTTCCTTAGTCTCCAAAGCCTATAGTTGTGTGTGTGTGTGTGTGTGTGTGTGTGTGTGTGTGCATGCGTGCGTGCCTTGTGGAGTTCATACTTTACTAACATTTCTTATGTTTGGTTTGGCAGCTGATGGATCATCTGAAGGCTGGGATTGAAGATGTGTGTGGGCAATGGAGTCACTACCAAGTGAGAGACAAGTAAGTAGGTTAGGGTTTCATTGCCTAATAACGGCTTCCAGAGTATGATGCCTTGAGGTAAAGGGAGCCAGGAAGATGGAGGATCCAGAATTATACTATACAAGAAACAGCTGGGTGTGCCCAACATGGAAGATGAGAGGTGTCAGGAGGAAGCTGTAGAGGTGGGGCAGGTTGTTTTGAAGAGGACTAGCCCAAGCAGTAAACAGAAAGTAGAAAGTCATATTTAAGGTTGGAAACAAAGACAATGCCTGTCCCCTTACAACAGTAGCTCAACCATGCGATATTCAAGTTCATGAAGTTGGGGATGAGTTTAGTGACTCTTTAAGGGCCTGAAGAAACCCTAGTTGGAAACCTCTAAAGTCATTCATGAATGGCAATTCTTCTGAAATGCCTAAGCCTTTTTGTTCACCGCATCCCACGTTTCTGAATGGATTCTTTTAATCTCAAACTGGAGGAATGTGGCTGGAGACAGATGGTAAGTCATCAGCAAGTAGTTAGCAGCTACATTATGGGCATATGTGCGATTTTCATCAAAGATGTGAGGACAAACTGAACAGAGGACTCAGAACTCTCTCTCTCTCTCTCTCTCTCTCTCTCTCTCTCTCTCTCTCTCTCTCTCTCTCTGATGGAGCTGATGAGGAAATGGAGGAACAGATGAAGTCAGGGAGAAGCCAAGAGAGAGGATGGGAGGGAGGCAGGAGAGAGCCAACACGGAAGGAATGACCTGGCACATCAGGAGACCTAAGTGGTTAACAAGGTGGGGGCAATGGCAGTCACAGGAGATGGCAAGTACAAGGTCAAGACAGACTCAGAAGAGGAATGTCAAATGCCATTGTTAAGACAGGTTCAGGGCAGAGGGGGGTGCTGATTACAGAGCTTTGAGGAGGAATCATATAGCATATCATGACCAAGCACAGAAGGTCAAGGGGTGACCTCCTTGTAAAGAACTTATGGATCTAAGCCAAAAAGATGACAATGCTCTAGAGGTCAGTCTTCCATGCACAGAAAGGACTTAACTGATGGTGTCTGTTGACCTTATGGTCCAGGGAATTAAACACTAAACAATGAGCCAGCATTCCAGGAAGCTGTGTTTCCCTACCAAAAAAACGAAGCAGGCAGAAAACTCCTCTTTGAATGTGAGATGATTAGAAGCATTGAAAATTGTGACTCTAGACAAGCTCCCAAGGCATCATTGCAAGTGTATAGCTTAGACTAATGCGTTGACCAGATGTTTGCAACCGTAGTCAGCTAGCTCTCCTTTATTCAGATTGCTGAGACGTTTGATGGGGGCAGGGGGTAGTTCTTTTCCTTCGTTGGCAAGATTCAAAGTGATCCGCAACACAATGAGGCAAAACTGCTCTAACTGGCAGTCAATTTAAAGTTGCTGGGTTTTGGCTGAACAGACCTAGACGACTAAAAGAGAAGCAGCTGTTGTTGGGAGCCTTTAGGAGAGAAAGCTTTTTGAAAAGCCTCAGCCACTTCAATTCTTGTCTTACAGTTAGAACTGAGTAGGGCTCTTCCCCCACCTCTTATGCACACTTTCTGCCCTGATTGTACCTTGTCCCTTTCTTTTTGTTTAGTTGATTTCATTGTATCCTGGCCACTAGGCCATTCTTTTTTTTTGTTGTTGTTGTTTAAATGCATAAATGCTATGATTTTTTTTTTAAAAAAAAGAAAATGTGTTCAAATGTGATGAATTTAAGGCACTTGACATTTTTCAGAATGGAATTTCAGTTGTCAGTTGTATAGAGATAAATCTATACTTCCACAACACACATGGAGATGTTTGTTTTAATGTTTAGGTTCAAGAAGTTTGATCATAGATACTTACGGAAAATTCTAATCCGGAGGAACCTGCCGAAATCAAGCATCGTTTCTTTGTATAAGAAGCTTGAGATGAAGCAGGCCATCGAGATGGTAGAGACGGGGATACTGACCTCTGCTGCTCTCCTCACATCCTATCAGTGAGTTCCATCTGCCTTTTGATCAGTGGTTCTCAACCTTCCTAACGCTGCACCCCTTTAGTACCATTCCTTACGTCATGGGGACTCCCAACTATAAAAATATTTCATTGCTACTTTGTAACCGCAGTTTTGCTACCCTTATCAATTATAATGAAAACATCTGATATGTGACTCGCCAGGGGTTTGCCACCCTCAGGTTGAGAACTGCTGGTTCAGACTTTCAATATCCGAATTTCAGGGCTACGTCATGGCTTCATTTGAAAGAAGTAGCAGAAGGGAGGAGGCGGAAAGAGGAGTGAGACAGTTAACCTTCTGAACTGTAACAAATACTTGGAAAGGGGAGAGGTTTATTTCAGCTCACACTAGCAGGCCAGTGGTGGGTAGTTTCGGGCATGCAATGAGGTGGCGTATTATGTCACCATGATGGCAAAACATTCACCTCATGGAAGAGAAGCTAGATGTTCCAATGTCTCACTCAACAGCAGGTCCCCAATGGCCTGAAACTCCCCCCCTTGATAATATCTCAGAAAGGTCCCCCATTTCCAGTAGTGCCATGATCTGGGGGCCAAACTATTAGAACATGGGCTTTAGATGAGGAAGGAATCATAAAATTGTCTCGTTCTTGACATCTCATGCTTTGCTTCAAGCTTGCCACGTTTCACCAGTTAGGGGAAGTACTTTTTAAACAAGTTGCCTTCTTTACATGACATGACATTTTCCAAGTAAAGACATAGAATGACAGGAGAGTTTATAACATTTCTCTCCTGCAAGCTCTGTTCACTTGGTTCTGTTCCTTCCACTGTTGTATTTTGTGTGAGCTGTCTTTCTCTTCCTATCTTCCATGGGAAGAGGTGGTAGATATCTGGGATGCTGACCTGGATCTGGGAGGTACATCAGTCCTTCCTTTATCGCTACCATGGAATATATGAAGCAGGCTACTTGTAAAAGTGCAGGGAAGTTAGCTGGAGCTCCGAGCTCTGGAGGTTCAAATCTAAGGTCAAGTCTATGATTCTTTGATAACAACAGAGTGGGAGAGGCATGTACCCCAGTGAAGGTGGATATCCTTAATCAAGGGGAGAAAGGAAGGATTAAAATTAGTCCTGGAATCCCCTTTGAGATCACCCTTCTGATGACCTAAAAGCTTCTCCCTAGCGCACACCATTTAAAGGCCTGCAGAGACCTCCCAACACTGCCACCCTAGAGACCCAGCTTTTACACATGGACCTTTGAGGACTTCACCTAAACCAAGGCAGGGAGGAAACGAGGTGGTAGGTAGAGGTGTGGCAGCTTACGGCTCTTTAAAGGTAAAGAGGTGTTTGCGATAAAAAGAGTCTGTATGTGAGATTTGAAATCTGTGAGACCAGCTTGGAGCATGACCAGAATGTTGACTGGCTTCCAGGTGAAAAGGAGAATACAGATTCCGTGTGAAGGCAAGGCAGTGGGACGAGACTAATAAGTGCTGAGTGTCTTCCACACCTGGTAACCAACTGTCCCCAGAGCTGGACAGATATTTCTAAAAGCTCTTTTAACTGTCGGACATTTTACAAAAGCTCCTTCAGTACTTCTAGAATTAGTTCCCAAAGCAGCCCATCTTTCTCCTAAGCAAAGGCGTATAACGTGCAAAAATTAATGACAGCATATATTTAGGGAAAGGACACGCCAGCCCCTCCACCCTGTCATCTTTGGATAATGGCACTCGATCATGAGCTTCAATGATGTCCCCACATCAGGAAAGCGAGTTGAGAACAGAGCTAAGAATAGGTACCAATGGAACTGTCACAAACCAGCTGAGTGTTATCTCACAGGTAACACCTTCCCCCATCACCTGCTAATGAACCAGAAGCACCAGCACCTTCCTACAAGACCAGAGAAGAGGTAAACAAGTGTCCCTGAAGGCATCCGACCTAAACAGAAAGCTCTGTGCCTTCTTTATCCCTGCGATTGTTTTAGGTGGTTTGTTTGTTTGTGTCGTGCTGGCCATTACGTAACTAAAAGGAGACGCCTGCTGCTAAAATGGGAATGTGCTAACAAATATTTACTGGCCATGCTGTCCGGAGCCGCAGTGGACCTGGGGGTGACTGGGAAAACCAGGCATGCTGATCCTGCTCCCATTCGACATGTTCTTATTTTATCCATCGAAGTTTCTCTCTTTGCGTTCATTTTACTTCCTAAGATAACATACTCAGATCTTACCCTTGACCAAAGTTTCTGGCTAGCCCTTACATGTGTCTTAGGTCATGTCCTGCTTGGGAGGCCCCTAGCGTGTGTGCTAAACGCTGTGAAGACAGACATAGGTGCTGCCCTTCCAGGCATGGCATGGTCAAGACATGTCGTTAATATACAAGACCACACAGTGCAGTCTAATACGGAGTAGGAATCGATGTGACTGTAAGAGAAGTGTGTCTCGTGTGATCTCCTGCTGTGCGGCCTACCCATCAAAGGAGGAACTGCAGTTACTGCAGAGGCAGAGGAGGGCTGGACAGTTCCAGACAGACCAAACCACTAGAAACTTCCTCCATCAGTTTGCTTGCTGCTTGTGTGAGCACTTTGTCTAGGAATGCGAGGGTGCTTTTCTCTTATCTCAGACTAGAATCTCATCTGTGTTTCAGTCTGTTGGGCTAAAACGTATTTTTAACTTCTGTATAGCATCACATGTATCAGCCATAAGCAACTGCTTCAAATCCAACCACTAGGGAGTTTTTAAACCAGTTTTATTTGGCACGCTCCCCTGCTTCCTTTGAATCAATCATTTCTTCAGACAATGATCCAAGATTCTTCAGAGTGTTATAGGTAAGAGATTTTTCCACCTCATGTAGCCCAGTCAAGTAAGTTAACTGGAGTGGGAAAGATTTTGTTAACGTCGGTGGTCAGTTTAATTTTAGTATTTAACTTACATTCATTTGATCTCAGTAGAAACCTGTAGGGCACCAAGTAAAAAGGAATTCCTCTCCTGAGATCAAAGAGGGCCCAGTTTCTGAAACAAAAAAACAAAACACAAACCAAACCTTCATACAATAATAGGAAAAGACCCGTGTACACAGGCGCCTCTCAGGATTCAGTATGAGAAGATAACGGCCACAAACACATATTTTTTTTCTTTATGACTTTAAGCAATCGTTACACACAATAGTTTAATTTCCAAGTTCTTGGACCTTCAGGAGAAGGCTACTATCTGGCCCGACTCTGGTACAGCTCAGAGCACGTTGGTTCTGTGGGATCCCAGCGCTTTTGCCATGGTATAATATTTTTGGTAGTACTTATTTGAATCCCCATCCCACCCTATGGGAGAGCTGGAATAGGCATTTCTCTTGTTATTTCCAATGGAGAGCTGGTCCTCTCACACAGGACGGGGAATCTGTTAGAGGTTATGAAAGGACACTGACTCAGAGTGATAAGTGCTGCAAAGAAGCTTCTGGGCTTGTATGATGCTCCATAAAGAAAGGTTCCCGCTGTCAAGGCTGACAGCTTGAGTTTGGTACCCTGGACCCACGTGGTGGAAGAAACGAACCACCTCTTACAAACTGTCCCCTCACCTCTCATGTGCACTGTTGCGCTTGTCCACCAACACACGAATCCACACATACGAAGCATGCTTAGCAATTCTCAGGGTCAGAAATTGGAGTTCAACCTGAAGATCTAAAAAGCGAAACAGTCAGCCACTGGCTCTTACTTCGACCTCAGTCTGATAGGACAATTTTGCCTCCTGGAATCTCGGAATGAGGCTGCACCTGAGAGCTGTCTCCCCTGTTTTATACTCCTCTCTAGGGCTGGGATTAAAGGCATGCACCACCGTCATTAAAGACATGCACTGCTCAGTTTCTATAGCAACTAGTGTGCTGCTGGGATTAAAGGTGTGTGTCATTATGGCTACCAGGATTAAAGGTGTGTGTTACCATAACCTGATCTGTAAGGCTGAGCAGTGGGGCTGTTTTCCTCTCAGATCTTCAGGCAGGCTTTATTTATTAAAATAGAGTTGAAACGCCACTACACACATACACGACAGGTAAATAAACATAAAACAGTTTTCTTCTTACAATTTTGTTAGGGTTAAGGATATATCTCAGTTGCTATGGTGCCTGCCTGGCACGCATGAGGCCCTGAGTTTGATTTCCAGTGGGTGTGGTGATGAAGCTTGTCATCTTTTGCACTTGGGAACTGGAGGTAGAAAGGGAATAAGTTCAAAGCTAGCTTGAGCTTCTCAAAATCTTACCTCAGATAAGTAGACTAATTTTATAGAGATTAGTGTTACAGGTATTAAGCCAACTATGAATAACTAGTTACAATTCTGTCATCACAAATCATTTTATTTCCAAACTCCCAAGAGTTTGAATGTGTCATGTTCTTCTTTTTTAAATTATGTATGTGTGTGTGTGTGTGTGTGTGTGTGTGTGTGTGTGTGTGTGTGAAAGAAAGAGAGAGAGAGAGAGAGAGAGAGAGAGAGAGAGAGAGCCTGTATGTGGTCAGGTGTGCCTGAGGGCAGGTGCCATGGAGAACAGAGACCTCTGATCCCCTTTGGAGTTGATTTGGAGTTGATAAGAGTGTTGGGAGCTGTACTAAGATCTCCTGAGAAAGTAGTATGTTCTCTTAACTGCCAAGTCCCTTCTCCAGTCTCTTTGTTTGTCTGGTTTTTAATATTTAGGCAAATTCATTGTAGCTTAAGAACTATTTTAATCAATTTCACATTGATGGGATTAAGTTCTTATATTTATTTTCTGACAAGAGACTATTGGGATTTAGTTTCTGATGTAAATTCCATGACTGAATGTTGTGTATCCTGTAAACCATACTTTGTTCATGCTAGATATGGACATCTAAATGGCCTTTGAAAAACATATAAGACAAAACTGGACGGTGGTGGCACATGGTTTTAATCCCAACACAAAGGAGGCAGAGGCAGGCGGATCTTGTGAGTTCGAGGCCAACCAGGTTTATAAGAGCTAGTTCCAGGACTGGCTCCAAAGCTACAGAGAAACCCTGTCTCGAAAAACAAAACAAAACAAAACAAACAACAACAACAAACCAAAAGATGCAAGACAGTCAGTCATACAGACAGGGTAACTGATGGGGAATACTGCATGTAGCCATGCAAATGGAGTAACTCATGAGGAATACTTCATGACTTTGATACTGAAAGATGTATTCTTCTCAAAGAATTTGGGCACAGTGGTTGTTGCTCTTGGGATATTCTTACTAAGATGTGAATATAGTGTTTGTTAGGTTTCATAATTCACTTAAAGTATCTTTACATTAGTATAGCATCTCATGAAAGGAAGGAAGGAGGGGACGAAGAAGGAGAAAATTTATGAAAAATGTAAGTATTGTGTACAGATGCAATTGGATTTAGATTTTCCTGGTTGATGTTAGCAGTAGAGAGACCCCTTTACCTGTAATATATGAATATTCCAGAGACAAGAGCTGTGCAGTTTACCCTCTGAATCGCTGGTCCTAAAGATTCCCGGCAATATTGTCTTCTAAGGATTGTGTCATTCTTGCAGCTGGAATGTGAGTATTCCAGGGACAGCTGTGCTCATGAAGTGACATAAAGACCACTCCAGGTAGCTCCTGGTTCAGGTTACCTAGTGTTGTAGAATTGTACCTGCCATTTCTTGGTGTGAGTCAGGGAGAGGCTCAGCTTTGAGAGGTCTGTGGTACTCAACTCTAGCCAGTAACCCAAGAGGACTTTAACTAAGCCCGATCTTTCCTGGAGTGGTCAGTTATAAACCGGGGAGAATGCCAAGCCAGCTCTGCTGCTCTCTCAAGCTTCGCCTGCCGTTTCCTTTATCTGTGGTTTTCCTATTTGTTTTATATGAACATAGAACATAAAAATGTTTGACTAGCTGGTGTTTCTGTTTAGCAATCCATTACGCAAACACACACACACACACACACACACACACACACACACACACACACACACCATAATGACAGAATGTGTTCAGACTGTGTGAACAGGCATACCTAAATCCGAATAAATTTTATTTGGAGGACATTAGTACAATTACATTTACATAGATCATAGAGGGTGGCCCCTGATATCAGAATAAGTGACATTTGCAACTTAAGACAGAGAAACTCTGATTTCAGTCAGCATGTAGAAAAGGACGTCAGTCATTCTGCAGATAGCAGCTGCTAACTAAAGTCCCTGTAACCCATGATACCCCATATAAAATCTCTTTATTTTCATAAAAGGCACATTATATCCAAACCACCTTTATTGTCAAATGGCTATGAAATTTTGGCGAGAGTGCTTTAAATGTAACCTGTATTGAATTTACTGATTTATCCCTGTGACCAATTACCCTGACAATATGAGAAAGGAGATACTGAAGGCTTTGGCGCCTTTGTGCTTCCAAGAAATGGGCAGAGACTAGAAAAGCAAAAGCCCTGTGGGCTATAGCACGATGCTGGGAGAGGTGGCTGTGCTGAAAGGAGGGCTGAGCTTTCAGCTCCTCTTTCCATAGACCTATGTTCTAGACTTGATGTCTATTTCCAGTGTAATAAAAAGGTTTTCTCAATTACCGCTACTAGATTGCAATCAAATACATCTGTCACATAAGAATTCTTGTCATAGCAACATCTTAGCTTTGAAATCTCAGGGGACAATTGGGCATTGATCACTAGCTTGGCCCTGAGGCTAAGTTTTAAACTCTTTGGGAGCCCAGTGCCTCAGCTGGGGTGATCTCTGTGGTACAAATCATTTAATTCTGTTTATAAAGCGTGAGTCCCATTTCTCAATTATTCCTTAACCAAAGATAAGGCCCTGTTTTAATTTAGGTATTGTTGCCATGATAAAAACAAAACAAAGCAAAATAATAATAATGATAATAGTAGTAGTAGTAATAATAATAATAACAATAAATCCTGTTACAAAGCAAGGCAGGGCGAAGGTGCTTGTTCTAACTCACAGTTCTAGATTATAGTTCATCATTGGGGGAAGTCAGTGCAGGAACCTGAAACAACCAGTCACACCACACACCACAGTCAAATCCGGAGAGAGAGAAAGAGAGAGAGAGCGAGAGCGAGAGCGAGAGCGAGAGAGAGAGAGAGAGAGAGAGAGAGAGAGAGAGAGAGAGCGAGAGAGAGCGAGAGAGAGCGAGAGAGAGCGAGAGAGAGCGAGAGAGAGAGAGAGAGAGAGAGAGAGAGAGAGAGAGAGAGAATGCAGGCAGGCATGCTCAGTGCTCAGTCACCTTTGTCTACTCTAACACAGCCCAGGGCCCCAAGCCGGGCAATGGAGCCTCCTCGGTCTGAGTCCTCCTACATCAATTAAGGCAATCAAGACAATCTTCCACAGCTTTGTCTACAGGCCAACCTGACCTAGGCAACCCCTTAAGAACCCCTTCTTCTCAGGCGACTCTAGACCATTTCAAGCTGACAGTTCAAACTCACCATGGCAGACCTCTAAAGGCAAAATTCCCAGAAAGCTTCCTTTCCTCATATAACCTCGATAACCCAACATACCAGTGAGGCACAAAATGCAGTGGTGTGGATGGTATTGGACTCTGAACTCTTTGTTGTCCATCCACATAACACCGAACAGAGAACTAACAAAGAAAACCCGAACTTTTGATTGCTTTTATTTCTATTACATTGAACAGTAAAATCTTGGGATTGTATTTAATGGCATCACTTCCAAATAATTGATTTTTATTGTAGTTTATATATTAGTTGGTGCTTATGACCTTAATCCTCCCTTGAAAAATGGGTTACAATAATGAGCACATAAAACTGTAAGAGAGAACATGTTTTTAAATCTTTAAATCGAAACTTATGTTTGGACTTGAAATTGATTTGCCAGGGTGGCAGGAATGATTATGGGCAAATACGATCCTGGAATTTAGGAATTCCGCCAGGATAGGAAAAGGCAAAGCCCATTGTATCTTCTTCTTTTTTTTTTTATTTATTTATTAAGGATTTCTGCCTCCTCCCCGCCACCGCCTCCCATTTCCCTCCCCCTCCCCCAATTAAGTCCCTCTCCCTCATCAGCTCGAAGAGCAATCAGGGTTCCCTGACCTGTGGGAAGTCGAAGGACCGCCCACCTCCATCCAGGTTTAGTAAGGTGAGCATCCAAACTGCCTTGGCTTCCCCAAAGCCAGTACGTGCAGTAGGATCAAAAACCCATTGCCATTGTTCTTGAGTCCTCAGTAGTCCTCATTGTCCGCTATGTTCAGCTAGTCCGGTTTTATCCCATGCTTTTTCAGACCCAGGCCAGTTGGCCTTGAATCAGGAGCAGAAGGAGAGGGAGCACGAGCAAGGAACTCAGGACCGCGAGGGGTATACCCACACACTGAGACAATGGGGATGTTCTATCGGGAAGCCCATTGTATCTTCATGGCACTTTTTGTCCAAGTAGAAAAATAATGGCTTTTTTCCCATGGTGTTTCCAGGCCCGAGAGGATACAGGGAACCAAGAGGCTTTCCCCTGAAGATGTGGAGTCCATGCGGGACATTCTGACAAGAAACATGTACCAAGTTCGACAAAGAGTAAGCAAGCGTGAGCCCTCTGCGCTGCCCCCTGCCCTGCCTTGTTCTGCTTCTGCCATGTCTTCAGGATCCTGGCCTTGTTCACAGTGTCCTCTCAAGCAGCTGGCCTGCTGGATTTGGAGAACAGAGAGCTAGCTGTCAGCTGCCAGGTTGGCATCAGGGGCTTAAGAAGAAATGCAAATCCAGTTTCTGGCTCTAGGGGTCAGGCTGCCCCAGCCCTGTAGCCAGAGCTTTCAGAACCCACAGGTCTCCCTGTCCTCAAAGGGAAGACATGAAGCCATCCTCCTGCAGTGTAAGAAAAACATGGCACCAGGATCCTGTTGTGCCTCGAGATGTCCAGTGGGATCCACTATGATAAAAGTCAACAAACAGCACTTATTGGGTTAGAATCATGAAGCTACAATGCTGGAAGCCAGACTAAAAAGAAATACTGGAGTCTCGGTGCTTTGGTCTGGACTCTTTCGTCATTAGAGTTTAGCGGAGGGATCTTCAGAGACTCTGAGTTAATGACAGTTAAGTCAATGTCATCCCCGAAAAAGACTTTTCAAGTTCGGTGACTCGTTGGTCCATTCTATTTCTTGCTGTGATTAAGTATGTTTCTCGTGAGGATGTTTGTTTTGGGTAATGCCATAGATCATGCTTTGGATGGGATTAAAAAATTATCTAGTCAAAACTATTTGTTTTCTAGTAAATGTTGGGGTTAACAATCTTAATGATTGGATTTATTCAAGGTGATAAAGTAAATACAAGTTAAGAGTTTCTGCTGAGCCCCGAGCCAGTGTTCTTTCTAGGACTCCGGACTCACACAGCCAGTGAAGGTCGGTGCTCTCTGTGGTTCTGGGTCAGGAAGGTTGATAATCAAAGAGTTTGTGTCAAAGAAAGAAAAGGCTGAAGGAATATATATAGCTCAGCTCTGGGACAATATTCTTAGGGTAAATTTCAATGACTTTCAAATCATTCCAAGTGAAACTGTTCCAGCCAGACTATTGCATTTCACCTTCCCTACGTAGATAAGAACTTCCTGGTGGGAAGAATGGCGAGCTGAGGGAGAGCCAGGCTCACTGAGTACCTGGTACTGGATGTTTTCCCCACCTTAAGGATACAGGGAAGGAGGTTGGAGCCCTGAAACTCCAATATGTTCTGATGAAATGATTCATTGTTCACATTCTCTTTTATTCCCCAGCTGTAGACACACAGATAGCCACTGTCTTCTTTCACCTGGTTCTCTCTTCTAAACTAGGTAGCGTCACTCTTCCTTCCTGATTTTTCTGAATTTGAGTATGTCGGCCCCTTTTCATTCACGGATTTGTTGCGAAGTGTCAAGTAGAATCAAATCAGAATAAGATCAGTGGACTGAGTGCAGTGATAGGCTGCGGGGACCTGGTCACCTCTATGTTCAATTCATTGAAAATAGAACTCACCAGTCCCCATTCCCTAATATTCTAGTTTGATAAACACTATGACCAAAAGTAACTCAGAAAAAGGGGTTTATTTGGCTTACACTTCCCACTCATAGCCCATCACTGAGGGATGTCAGGGCAAGAACTAAACCAAGCGAAGCAGGAACCATGGAGAAGCTTTGGTTCCTGGCTCACTTTCCCTGGCTTCCATGATTTGCTTTCTTATCTTTCTTATACCACCCCGGACCACCTGTTCAGGGATGGCATGGCCCACAGTGGGCTAGGCTCCTCCCTCATCAGTCAAGAATCAAGAAAATGCCTACAAACCCTTGATTGCAGGCAATATAATAAACACAATCCCTCAGCTAAGATGTCCTCTTTCCATATTGCTCCAATTTATGTCAAGTTCACAAAAACTGACAACACACCTGTTTGTTCACCCACCTCTAGCATTTGTAGGGTTGAGAAAGTCCTCTACTCTTTCAAAGGAAAATCTCTCCTGGAAACGCTACCCTAAGCAACTGGACAAACATCCACTGCTTAAAGCAGACAGTCTACAGCTTGAAGGATTGACAGAGAGCTTGTGTAGAAGTCATCCGTTGTCCTCAAGTCTGGACAAGAGGTGCAAGACAGATGGCTGGAGACATTTATCACTGCATATTTTAGAAGAGTTTGTCTTAGGGACTTAGCAGTCGCTTTGGGGCAGGGCCAGGCAGAGTATATGGTAAGATTCTGGGTGATCCTAAGTTACAGTTGATAGGAAACTGAGCTGGGACTCTGGACACATCTTTTAAAAATACTTCCTCTTAGCATGTTCAGGATAGAATCTATATGGGTGGGGAGGTGAAGGACTAACTACTGGAGGTTTCCAATGGTACAACCACAGAAGAAACGGCAACACAGTGGAATGGAGAGAGAAAGGCACACCCTAAACTTATCATAGAACAAGCCTCAGCACAGGCCCTCTATTGCTCTCCAAGCTTCTACGGACTTTTGAAGGAAGAGAGTAATATATTCTAATTCTGTTCTGCTCTGTGTTGTTATAGCTTGCACACACCAAACATGTTCATGGTCTAGGTACATAGTGAAGCCTTCTTTCTCCAGCAGAGCTCAAGGTTTAGTGAGAATGAACCAGCCTCATCCAGGCACTGATTCCTTCTAAAAAGGACAGAAAAAGAAGAAAGAAAAGACACTAGCATAGTACACTGTGTGTGTAGAAACTCCTGTGCTCTCTGCAGAAGGCCAAATTGACATGGACGACGGTTTATCAGGCAAAATAGTCCAAATGTTACTTAAAGCAAAGCTGCCTAATCTGGGATGTAGGAATATAAAAGCTTATTAAATGTACTTAAGTTTGATTCATCTTTATAGAAGATGGGCAAGAACCTCATGTCAAATTGCATTCACAGTTCTTCTCTCCCCTCCCCACAAATTGTCGGAGCACTGTGCTTTTCCAAAGTGGTGGATAAGGAGCTGCGAGGTGGAGCAGAGTCAGCGGACTTTTCATTCTTCCTTTGACCTGAAAATTCCTTCTTGGTAGCTTCCTGTTTGAAGAATATTGATTTCATTAATAGATAGTGAAAATCACCTATAGGCAACCTGGGTCTACATTTAGTAGAACACAGTAAAGTGAAGTCTAATTCAACACACAAAGTCACAGTGAGCTCTCTGTTAGGAATACTCTTTTCATTCAAATAGGAAACTAACCATATCCCCTTGGGGCTGGGTAGGCACCTGGCTCATTATGAACACTATATTATGTACCATATATTATATACTATAAAGCCTAATTTCTTTTGCTTTGGTTGATAAGAAACAAGAAAATGGAAGCATGTATGTCTATTTTCACTTCTTATCCTTTTCCTTGCTTCTACTCACTGTCTTGGATGCTGTGTTTCAGGCACACAATAACAAACTCATTGGTGGACTTTCTCCTGGGGTCCTCCCTACCTTCCCTTCAAATTGCTTAGTAGTTTCTCCCTTAGTTATTGTGTCCCTTCCATCTGCATTGATCCCAGGAAAGTACCCGCTGGATGCTGCAGGCTCACCTCAGTAAGCATGCAGGTGCTTGTGTGTAGAGAAATGAAAAGCAGAACCTTAGTGGGACATCCAAAATTTACTTTTGATATTTTTCTTACCCATTAACTCTGAAGGCCTAGAACATAAAAATGGCCCCAGGAAAAAACACGTGTGCGCAGGGCAGCCACAGTTGGGGGAGGTCTCCGGTCGGGGTGCAGGTGGTGATACAGCCGCTGCAGGGATTTCTGAAGGCACTGTCCACAGCCATAGCTAAGCTGAAGAGTAGAGTCTGCTTGCAGGCTTTCCTCACACGAGGCTGTCTCAGTCATTCTAGGGGCAAAGCTCGCCCAGGAGCTCTGTCTACCCACTCTAGAAGTTTCTGGATGCTTCTGGGGCCCCTGGTAGCACTGGAGTTCTTACCTGCCTATTATTACGCTCTTCCTGCAGACTCTGTCCTACAACAAATATAACCTCAAGCCCCAAACAAGTGAGAAGCAGGCCCAGGAGATTCTCATTCGCCGCCAGAACACCTTGAGGGAGAGCATGCGGAAAGGGCAGAATCTGCCCTGGGGAAAGCCGGTAAGTGTAAGTTGCCGCCTAATAATAACTGGGACTGCCCTGGGGCAGAGCCTCGTTAGTTGAGGGTAAATCACTGTTATCGCTTACTAAGTACTCAAACCTCACATGCTACCAGAGAGATGAGAAAGTCATAGGGGGCAATGTACCAAAGCAGCTCTGGTCTCTGGATCCGGGACTCCCGGGACTTCGAGCATCTGTGAATTAAGTATGTTGGGGAGGTGCTTTCCAAGGTAGATCAGAGACATCAAGTGGTCTCTGAGCTGAGTCTATGTCCAGAACCCATGGTGGCAAAGTATTGAACATCTGAGGACTCCTCCTCAGACCAAAGCTTCTCTCAGGATGTAGAGTAGAAGGATTTGCTTTCGCCTAGTCTCCCAAGTCTCCTCCTCGCATCACCAGTGAGCCCCTGACATCTTACTCGTTGAGGCTGTATCCTGTTCAACATATACGGACTCCTGGACAGACAGCGGGTCTAGAACAGACCCTGAATGTAATCCTGAGCAAGGCTATGAGAGTAACCCTGGAAGGTTCACAAGGGTTCTTTCAGAGAGAGAGAGAGAGAGAGAGAGAGAGAGAGAGAGAGAGAGAGAGAGAGAGAGAGAGAGAGAGAGAGAGAGAATAGACATTAAGGTCAGAAGTGCTTTCCTTTTTTTTTTTTTTACCTTGTTACCAATGATGTAACTAAATGATTAAATGCCTCTTTCCCTTTACTTACTGTGTGCCAATCGAAACTGCAGTAACTCATTCTGCTTTTGCTTCTTCTCATTACCCACAGGTGGGCACCAAGAACTTTCGCTACCTCTCCTTCCCCTACAGCAATCCCCTGTCAGCAAGGAGAGAAGCAAGGGCTGCTGAATCCACAGGTAACCCACTCTAGGCTGCTGTTTCCCCTGGGCAGGGTCAGATGGTGAAGATTTGGAGACGTGAGGGCCAAGAGGCACAATCAGGACTATTAAGTAGAAACTTGAATGAGAAAAAAAATGAAAGCATCCTTTACAAATAAATTTCAGAATTTTATTTATGGGCATAGAAGTTTGAACTCATCGCAATTTTGTCATGCACTACTATCCTGTTTTAATTTTCCCAGCCATTTAGAGTGTAGCAATGATTGGCAGGTCACATGATCTCTTCACTGGTGTCTTAAATATGAGTAAAAGGATCACTTTTGGGTAATTGTAAGGGTCCAGTGCAATTTAAATATTAGGTTAACTTTATTGGGGTGATTTAGTCATATTAACAGTTACCCATTCAACACATAACCGACATTCATAGGTATTGAAAAAGCTCATTTTTCTAATAACTTTGCTGTGTTTCAAATACATATCAAAATGATGTCTGTTAGAAAAGGGTAATATGTAATACAATCATATGCCATGATACCCACTTGGTTTTATACTCATTTAAACCTTAAAAATCACTTTGGGTAGCCAAATAAACTAAAGGCACAGGACCTTAAAATAATTGTTTATTATAGGAAATATGATTATTCTTTGAATTAAAGGGATTTTTGGTTATGACTTTCTTGGTTAAAATGGCTTTTTATTTTAACAATGAAAAGAGTCAAGCAGACTTTTAAAGACTCAGGTGTAATCACTACAGAACACTTACATCCTTCTGTAGGTCTCTCTCTGTGTTACACTGACCTTCACAGAGCCAGTATCCTACCGTCCTATACATTACATCAAACATCGGCGAGGGTTTTGTCTCTTCTCCCTCCCCTTGCCAACCCTAAATTTCCTAGTTCATTTGACAGTGTCCCAGAGAAGACATATTTCTCATCTCAAAGGTAGGAATTTAGTTCTCATTTTTTTCTTTTTTTTCCCCTCCCCTCTCCCTCCCCCTAGTTCTCATTTTTAATGATAAAATACAAGTCAACTGCACAGAGCAAATCTATTTACATTTCAAACCATCTTGAGCCTTTTCTTTGCATATGGAGTAAGTCAAGTATACCCTTCAGATTGTTTGCTATGACTATGTTCCTTCTAACACCATCTTTTTCTACAAAATGAAAGGCCACCTTTACATTAAATTCCTTCCTTCTGAAGAGGGCTTTGGACGAGTAATTTTGTTTCATTAATCCTGTCTGTTCCTGATGACTCTCTGGTAATTAGTGTCATTTCATATCGTGAAGGCATTTCACAAACAAAAGTAAAGGGAATTAAAAAGAGACACACAAACATGGGACATGAACAGATGGGTTTTAGAATCTCTTTCTTAGTCTAATAACTCAAGATAAATCTCATCATTTAAGTGAATAGAAAACAAGGATGTGCCACAGCTCTCCTCTGGCATGGTCATCAGTACTGCAGGATTCTGACCCAGGGCTGACATCAGGCAGGTTCTTGGGGGACGGATGCGCAAGTGTAAAGACGCATTACAGTGAACAGTCACACAGTCACTCTAAATACTAAACCTTGCAATGTGTGCTTCATTCCAGAAGGTAGGAGTTGTTTGGTACTTGGAAATGAATTTATGTATTCATCAGATTTAATTGGTGAAGGGACTCTAACATTTATCTTATAATACTTTGCTAATTCTTTACAAATGTCACACAATATATTTAAATCATATTTGTCCCACTCCTTCCTATAGTTCCTTACAGATACCCTGTCTTGTATCAGCATCACCACCCTCATATCATGTCCTTTTTTTAAATTTAAAGTGATTGACCAACTCTAATTTGTGATGCCCATTTTCCTGGGTGTGAAGCATCCATTGGAGGAAAGTTGCCCTAACTGGAGCCATATCTTAAAGAAAACAGATTTTTCCTTACCCTGAAACCGTCAACTGTCTATAGTTCCTCAGCATGGGTGGAGGCCAATGAACTCCTCCCCATTCTATGCTAGAATGTTGTTTGGCTTGATCTTGTGCGGGCAACCACAGCTTCAATGAATTCACGAGGTTCATTGATCCTAACCCTTTAGTAGATTCCTTTAACAAACAGCATCTCAAGCATATTTTCCATAAAAGCCATTAATGCCTGAAAACTGTATGCACTCCCTTAGCAGGTTTTCGTTGCTGTTTCTAAACAGAACACCTAAGACCAAGTAATTTATAAAGAAGAGATGTTAACTTGACTCATGGTCCGATAGGCAGAAAAGGGCAAGATTGACGACCCACATCAAGTGAGGTTTTCATGAGAATGTCATCCCATGACTAATGACATCACACAGTCGCAGTCCATGAGAATGCTGGGCAGGCACATGCATGAGAAGACAAGGCAGGAAACTCTCCTATGTAATAACAACCTGTTTAGAGAGCAGTACCCAGTGTACTGAGAACAAACCCTCCTGAATACCTTCCAAATTCATTACATTCAATAATTATGGCTCAACAGGAGTTTATTGTGGGGACACACTGCAGCAAGAACATACAGGAATTCGAAAGGAAACATCTGTATCTTCTCTGCTGTTACCTTTGCAGAGGAATAGTACTGGAAGCCTTCATCTATGATAGCATCGACTGGAAATGAGACACGGGGTACCCACATGAGCAGGAACCATAAGACTGTTAAAGCAGGCTTATAGCCAATTATGCATGTAGGAAACACTAGCCACGGGAAGGACAAGAACTCTCCAAAATGGGAACTTCTCATGAATTAATCCGGAGTTGAAGAAAAATTATAATCTCTGACAGTTTTTGCTGGTTTGCTTTTTCTTTCTAATTACATGCCAATCTGGTTCTAAATTTCACCCAGGTGAAAGCGGTTGAACTAGAAATCTGAGAGATGAAGGTAATGAAATTTAAAGCCCCCCTTAGCAAGTTTTAAAAGATTATGGTCAATATGAGAAGCTACACTCGTCAAGTCTCACTCTTGACTTCGTGACTTCTCACCAGCACAGCTGCCTCGCCATGACGTGAACAAGGATACCACCAGCAGATAAGCTAGGCAAGAACACACCCATTAGTTACCCAATACCAAATGGCAGGCCCTGAAAACATACACATACAAATAAGATTGCCCAGACTGAGCCGGTTGTATTTATATATTTAGCAATAAGTATGTAACAAGAATTAACAAAAAAGGCCCCTCCCCCCAAAAAGACCATGGAAGCAATCACAATGAAATGGAGAGTCCTCCATGTGTGGCTAACAGTTTGATTGTTCGAGATCACCTTCTGTCTGAAAATCAGAAGAGGGATGGTTTACTAGGAGACCTTGGGTGGCATGGGGTTGCCTCAACCACGTAGCCTGGCCAACCACTGTGAATCTATGGTAACACTTTCTTTCCTGGCTCTTTGCAGGGCTGCCAAGGTTTGCATGCTCCTGGCAGGATGTCTGTGGATTTCATGATGGTTTTAGAGACCTGCATACTCTCTCAAGGCTCCTATACCTTTGGGGTTCATGTTTTATCATAATTATGGAGATCCCCACCCTAAAACCTCTCTTGCGTGTGAGGCAGCTTTAAGCCAATGGAATTAGAGATGGATGGTGGTGAGGATTACAGGGAAGCAAGAAAGCTCTGGGTGCCATTGAACTGTACTCGGAAATGGTTGAAATGGTTTAATATATATTAAATAGATATTTAAAAATATATGTGTATATATACCTTTGGAAATGAAGAGATAAGGAAGTATTGCCCTCTGGGTCTGAGTCACTAAGCAATGCAAATTGTACCAAGTAGCTAATCTCCTGAGGCTTTGGCTCCACCCTGACCCAAGTAAAAGCACTTTCCCTGTTTCTCCTTTAGCCATGGTAATTAAGCCTGTTAGTCCAGAGGATGGTAAAGATACTCACATGTTACTTGAGAGGTAGCCACTGTCCTTCCCTGGGACAAGAGTACTGGGTGCTCATGTGCAGGTAGACATGTGAACGAGGACCAAGTATAGGCCCCATCCTCTGTCCTCCATCTTCTCCATTACAGAACGTTCCTTCACATTTTGGGCAGAGCTAGTAACTTACGTTGAGCTTAACTTGGCAAGCCTCTTCTAAATGCTTGGGCTACACTCTACATTAACCTCCAGGGGGGTAGCAAGACTGGCTAGACTCTGTCCACTCACGGAGAGTTCTTCCTCAGGAGGAGTAGGTAGAATGAAACACGAGACAGGGTTTGTGGACGGAAGTGAGTGTCCACACCTCAGAGAGTCTTACAGATACCAAAAGAGCTGGAGGAAGGAATGGAGGTACAAGCTCTACTCAGTACTTTGAGCTGGAAGGATATTAGAGAAGGTGTGATCTCAGTACCAGTTAAGTGGGAATTGGGAAGGAAAACCAGAAAATAGATTATCTTTACCTCCAGTAGAGCATCCCTATGTCAGCCCCCGGCTACCTGCCCGTGATGATTTGGCTGCATTTTGGAAAAACAATTCTGAGGAGGGTTTTTACACTTTTTTTGTGTCTGGTAATATATGCATATTTTTTGTTGAGTGCAAGCCTTTAGACATTAATTTTATGTCGCTTCTTTTGACTTTATTTTCTTTTTGCATTTTTAGGGGGTGGGGATGGAATGTGGGAGAAAGAACAATTTCCAGATTTATAAATAAATGCCTGAAAATGGTGAAAGTCTGAAGAGAACATGTCAGGGAAAAATAAATCCATGAGTCTAAAGCTTGGAAGAAACAATAGATGACATTTGTGTAAAAGCTCCCTCGGTGAAGGGGAGGAAAAGGCGCTGTGTTTTAGGAAAGGATAGAAATCTTAAAATGACTCAAAAACAGGGCATCACATGGATACCTGGTGGTCCTGCCCCTCATCACACAGCCTTAGCAGCATACATGTGATACGTACAGCTGACTTCTGCATCTAAGAAGACTTTTTTTCTCACCCTTATTACCCCCCCCCAGATGCAATAAAACAAATATTTGTTTAGCATTTGCAATGTATTGGGTATTACAAGTGGTTTAGAGATTACTTAAATGAAACTGTATGCTGTGCCGTTTTATATGAGAGACCAGAGCATGTGTGAGTTTTGATCTACCTCCTGAGAATACAGGGGAATGGCTCCAACCCCACTTTTGCCAGCTGTATCATACTGAAAGTCACCTCCTCTTGAACAATAACTTTAGGCACTTTGCATAGGATTTGAGGGCAATGGTTTTATACATCTCTCAGGGCCATTAAGGTAATTAGATGGATAAAACATGCAAAACGAGAAGGACAGAGACAGGCACACAGCCCCATCATGTCATCGTGCACCACTGCAGACTGCTCGCAATCGACTCCATTGACAGGGGAGCATCTGCCACTGCCTGGGATCTTTTTTGACTCCCCACTCTTCCCCCACCCCCCGTCTCTGTTTCTCCAAGATTACATTTTCAAGGTCCAGGCAGTGAAACTCAGATGTAAAGCTCTCAGAAAGTGACCAATTAAGCATCAAACCAGGAGCCGGGCATGGGGCTCACACCTGTAATCTCAACCCTTTGAAAGACAAGACAAGGCCATTCGACATGACAGGATTAGACCTTGTCTCAACAAACAGAAACACACAGGGGGAAAAAAATTCCCAACCACTTTCACAGAACTTTTTTAGTATAGCATTTATCTTTTAGAAGACAAAACTTTTTCTAGTATATGCATTATGTTATTATTAATCCATTAGTGTGATAAGCTACTCTGCTACAAATCTAGGGGAGACTGGCTAGACGCACAGGTTTCCATGCATCCCCATTTATTTACAGCACCAAGCATCTAGCACTGCCCACCCCGTTCCTCTGAGGTTGTGGTGTTGAAAGGGAAAGCCACGTTAGCCATGAAGCCCAGAGCAGGAGCTGCAGTCTTGACCCTTTTTGCACCTGGGCATGAAGTCTTAACTCCGATTTTCACGTTTTCTTTCCATTCTTGTCATGATGTCTTCTTAGATGATGACGGCATCGATCCAGGACTCCAGCCCTTAATGTTCAGAGCACACCCGCGAGCAGGGTCCCTTCAGGAAAGACGGCAGAGCCAAGCAATGATCCCGATGAAGAGTTTTCACAGAGGAGAGAAGGCGCTCAGCTTCAGCTACCGAAGCAACAGCAGCCGCGAGGAGCATGCTGGATGGGGCAGGCGGGACGTCATCCGGCCCAAGCCACTGTTCTATGCAGTAGATGAGGAGTACGAGTCTGGGGAGCAGACCGAGGAGGAGACGTCAGCAACCGGGACCAGATGGATAGCCCAGCACAGACATAGCCGAGAGCACTACAAATCCCACAGTCCTTTGCTCCATAAAAAATAGTTCACTACGCTAAGGCTGTTGGATCTTTCCAGAGTCTCTCTTCTATCACCATAAAACAAAAATTCTCACAGTTGAGAACAGAGCTATTGACTTTGCATTTTTGAAGCTTTTGGACACCTATCTATAAAACAGGATGACTTTCCAAACAAACTTGAAGGACGAGCCACATACTTGTTTGTGCCTTGGTGTGTCACAGAACTTAACTCCCCAGAACAGTCAGCCATATCTAAGGATTACAGAAATCTACCAAGTTCTCCTGGTTTTCTTACAGACATCAAGGGGGAGGTACTGGGATTTGGAGATATGCAATGATGGAAGCCATTAGGAAATCTCATTGCTGTTAAAAGAACCAAAGAACAAAGAATTCATCACTTAGAATATATAGGAACCTTCTGTTACAACCGTCTGAAATATGCCATATGTCAAGAACTATGTGTGATTGATTAGCAATTCCTATAGGCTGTAATTAACAATCAATTAGCAACTTGTAATTAGCAACCAATTAGAACTGCCAGGGACCTTTGAAGTCATTTGGCTCAGGTCCTAGAGTTTTCAGATTGGGACACTGACAAAGGTCCCATGGTAGGTTGGTCACCTTGCAAACTGAATATATTTGGCTTTAATTTCTTTTTAACTCTTCTGTTTGCAAAGATACAGTAATGTACCTCAAATGAGAGGTAAACTTTGTTGCAACATTGTTATATTTAATCAGTGATATGGATAGATGCAATCTACGTTATAGGAGTTCATCTTTGAACAATGATTTATACACTATTTTTATAATTAGAGTGTTAATTTAAAAGTAAACTTGAGAAATGTAAGAGGCCCAGTTAATTAGCAATGAAATGAACAAAAGGATTTATCTGCCCTGAATCTGAAGTTGTGATGTTGGGCCCTGGAGTTTAGTAACTATTCTTCAGATGAGTTTTTCATGGTGATTATTCCAAACCTGACCTTGAACTCCACACTTCAGCTTGGCAATTTTACCAACCACTTACTCTCTCCTCCTGCCTTACTCTTTTGCTGTCTTCTACCTGGACATCTACAAGAGCATAAGCATTTCTGAAATGCTACTTCCCATGCCAGATAGCTAGACCCATGGCATTCAATTTAATAAAGAGCCTTTGACCATTACTGCTTTACCCATTCTGCCATGCGCATCTGATTGAATCACATACATCTCTGAGGGCCACCAGCAGACACGCCTTGTTGCTACAAATTTCTCTCACTCTCCTAAATTCTAGGTGCCCCTGTATTTCTTCAGATGGGCTAGGAAATTTGCCTGTGAGTTATATTACACATGTACATGTGTGTTTAGTCTTATGGCTCAAAGGACAAGGAGAGGATAGTTTGATCATTTTGCCTTTGGCCCTTTACCAGTTGTGACTTTTTTCTCATTGTTTTCCTTTTCACCAGTTTTCCTAAAATTAGCTGTCACAGCGTTTGCTACCTGTTGACGAGAAGGCAATGTTTTTGAGCGGGAAGGGATCTTAGAGAAGGTGTGGTCTTCAGATATTCGTATTTTCCAGATGTCAAAATCGATGTCCTGAAATATGACTTGAAGCCAGCACATGGCCTGCTTTCCTTTGGTGGGAAAGGACTTGTCCTTCAACATGACCTATGGATATCAACTCCGACCTCATGACTTTGCTCCAGACTCCCCCTGCATGAGTGATATCACCCAGGTTCCTATGGCCAGAGTGGAGATGAAAATCAAAGAAGCCCATTGTTCTTGGGAATCCGAAAGAGAATGTGTTTTGTAAATCATACAATATCTTTATTTTAATAAAAACCATGCGCTGTCAAGTGAACATGATAAGCTCAGAGGAGGGAAGAAACACACATAAAATTCTTGGAGGCAGTGATCAAAGGAAGAAAGACCTTTATGCTTCGCAGAGAGGGGGTGACTGGGTCCTCACTCAGCACCTGGAGGTCAGAGGCAGAAAGGGGTCACGAGAATGCACCTGTGCAGAGTTATGTGTACAACCTAGTCTTCAGAAGGAGAAGATGCCGCGCCTTCCTTTCTGGATTCCATCTACATAGCAACAGAAATCAAAGTGCCAAGGGCTTCTTCCCAAAATAGTTAATAGTATCTAAGGATTACAGGGACCCGTCAAATGCTCCTGATTTCCTTCTGGACATCAATGCCATTTTAGAAGAGGGGAACTGGGATGTAGAGCAACGTAATGGTGGAAGCCATTAAGAAAACTCATTCTGAGCAAAGAACCCCATTCTATAGGCAAACTGCAACCAGCATCCAGGTTAGTTGACGGAAACATGACTCTTGCTATGATGCAATGTTGAGGACAAGAAGACAATGCTCACAGCTGTACTGCATGCCTGTCCAACCTTGCCTTTGTAGAGTTCTATCTCTTCTCTACAGAGGTCACGTCTGGTACCCTGAGTATATGCGTGCACTTGCAATAGTTTCCAAATCTATAAACACAGCTATAATAAAGTAGGCATAGTATAGACGGTAGGCTCAGGGAGACATTAGCTCTAATAGTAACTAGAACAAGGGTGATAATGTGTTATCAACAGTTATTTAAAACATGAGAATCACTCATTCCTGGAAATTTCCATTTAGTAGTTTGGGTGGCAGGTGGTCATGGGTGATTAAAATTGGGGAAAGTGGAAGTTGGGATCAGGGAGGCCCCCTCTGCCATGAAGAGCAAAGGTAAGGGAGAAACAGAAACAGAAACGCAAACAAACAGTCCTGCTGGTGTGCTAAGTTCTCTGTCTCTTCCTTTACTCCTTTACTACCCATTTAAGGGGGCTGACTCGGTTCTTCGAATGCTGGTGAACATCCATAGTAGAAGATGCTTGGGGTGGCTGGAGTCACCCCAGTCGTCTGGCCACTGAATCCTGTAGGCCAACAGACACACGAGCAGACATTATTTTACTAGGTGTTATCCTTCTGAGGACATCTGCATTTCTACACCTTGGTTGGCTTTGGATATTAGAGACTGGAGGTGGCTCCAAAGCTGCTCACCAAGTGGTAACTGGTCGAGGGCCCTGTGATGCTGCTGAGACCGGTGGCTCTATCAGTCTGGGAAGCTCTCTGTAGAACGAGCTCTTTGGACATCCAGTAGGGTTCCCCTCAGTGGTGGAACATTATTTTCCATGTTCTCCTTGGTGGCAGCTCGTGCTTGCAACACGTTGAGGGTTAGCAAGTGTCTGGGAATGTTCTGGGTTGTGGGTTTCACTTAGGGAGTTTCTCCAGCAGGTACCAAGCTGTACAGCAGAGGGAGTTTCCTCCTGGGTGTGGACGATCCCTTGGCCTTTGCTTCTCTTCACTGGGAGGGAGAGAAATGAAACGAGAATTCCTATCTAAGGCTTGGCTTCTCAACCACAAGCTGCCAACGTTTCCCACCAGAGAACATTTTATTTTCATTTTCAACCTAAAAAAAAAGAAAAAAGTAAACAGAAAATAAAGAAACAAAACAAACAAACAAACACAATAGCAACAACAAAGCAGATGTACACCCCAAATCCTAATTTCCTCCTATGAGTATTTGTTTTGTTTGTTTGTAACTCTCTGAAAGCTATATTGTTAGCATGAAGAACACTGGGGATCAGTGGATTCCATGGGGGAGTGAAGTCATCTCCTTTCATTTCTTTATTAGTCAACAGTTTTTACTTGAAAGATATTTCTCTATGCTTGGAATCTTAACTTTCCTCTTCTAATCTAACATGAAGTCATAGTTCGCTGTGCTGTCTTTGTTTACAACCAGAGAAGCATTGGCCGTGGAACAGACTCTGCGCCAGCACAGTGCGGGAAGAGATTTCAGACATGTTATCATCTTCCCATCCTTGTTCCCTTCCTCTAACTGAGGCTGTCTGCTTCTGCACTTTCCTTCTTGGGCAAAACTTATGTGTTTTAAGAGGTAGAGCTGGAGATACCAGCTAATCCTGCGATGGAATTGTCATTCCTTCTTGAGGGATGCTTGCTGACCATAGGTGTGTAGACAGAACTTGAGTCTTCAGCAAGGAAGCCCCTCGAATGTTCTTTACCAACTCAGAAGCTTGCCACACTGACAATTAGGCATTGAATGAGTATAATAAATTCAGAACTCAGACTCCGAAGTCATACATTAGTAAGTTAATTGAATTCCTCAGCTGGAATTTGTCAACTGATTAAAAGGTAGTCTTATAAAGTGGTCTTGAGGATTAAACAGGATAATCCGGTCAATTTTCAGATTATTATCTGTCTTTGTAATAATAAATATATAAATTTGTTGATTATTATTTAGGCTAAAGTACACGGACTTGTAATACAAGACATTCATTGATATAATCACCCAAAATGGTATAAATGACACTTGACATTTGCTAAGATGTCCTCTTGCTGGTGGAAGGGTGAGTATTTAGGTGGCATTAGAGAGGGGTGTATGAGAACATGGAGAACATATAAAACCCGTGTCACCATACTGCTTGGCATGTCTCGTTCAGAGCCCTCTGGTCACAAGCCAAAGCCAGACAGCCTGGGAGCAGAGTCACAGTGTTCGGTCAAATCACAATTTCCACTTGCTTATTTGTAGCCAAATTCGGGACAGTTGTGCTGGAACATAACTTTAATCTTTATCTATCTTCAAATGAGTTTATCAATCCCAGTTTCAGCCTGTTGTGCTGGAGGGTCAGTGAACACCAAAATATTACCATCTATCTTATAAATGTTGAGGGAAAAATAAATGTTTTAGCAAGCCACAAACAAAAGAATTTCTAATATAATCTATGATGCCCCCAAATCAGGCCAAGTAAAATTTAAAACTGTAGAAGCCAGCAATTATGTTGGTGTTGCTAAAGGGTTTTGAAAATATATTTTAGCCACTAATAAAATAGCTAGTTTCTTGCATGTTTTAGGTTTTTTTTTTTTCCTGTAAAAACTCTGTCAATGATCTTATTTCTAATCCTCCAAGAAAACCAAGCAGCACCAACAGAAAGCTCCTCTTCAGGCTCTCAGTCACAGCCGCTTCTTTTCAGAGGGGCATTGGCCAAAAGAAATCCATGAGAAGCCCACTAAGTGCAGCTCTCTCCTGTGAGTCCCTTGCACCTGAGAATCAATGGGCTAATAAATTCACTTTCTTCCCAGCACTCTGATGCATTTCAAAGCCACGAGTGCTTACATCCTGGAACACGTTAGGGCTAAAAATTTCCACTTCCTGCCTTCTCCAAGCTAGGATTCCTTTGAGAAAGGACAGGACAGAGACAGTCCCTACAGTGAGCTTCAAGACACAGATTCTATCACAATTCTTTCCCATCAGTCTGCCGACCACTGACCTGCTGCTTACTGAAGCTCACAGAAAGCTCATCTCCAGCAAAGGAAATAGAAGGAAGAATATTCTTTTTTTTTTTAATATAAGGTTTTCGGTTTCTGTGTTTTCATCCTCTTGAGCTTCTGGCAACTAGACACAGAAGCAATTAGAAACATTTAAAATAGAGGCTGTAGATCCTACTAGCATCCTCTCCGGCAGCTCGAAGGAAGGAAAGGCCTGCAGAGTTTCATTTATTTTTGCTTCCTTGTAGGAGTTTTTCCAAGTAAACCGGGAACAGGCGAGACCAACTCCGGGTTTCACCGGTGTTCTGTTTCAGGCTGAAGCAGCCCTTGTTTTGAGTTTGTGTTTCTCCTGGATGGCGTTCAGGAGTCAGCAGTATCTAACTGTGTCATCGCTAAAGGGGTTGCATGCCCAGAGAGGGGAGGGAACATGCCGCCAGAGTCCTTAAGCCACAGATGAAACCACCCTTCAGAAAGAGAGGGACGTGGGGAGAAACATTCTGTCCTCCAAAAAGAGAATATTCTTAGAAGAAACGGGCAGAAAGAAGCTGATCCCAAGGTACACCCACGGTACGAGGAGTCACAGAGTCAGGGCTGAGAGCCTGAGGTTTGATAAACAGTACTTACCATACCCCACCCATGTTCCTGGAGCTAAAGTTTAAGTCTGAGTGTAGACAATGCAGCTTGTATTACTGCAGTTTCTCTCCATGGCATGTGGCATTTCAGGCAGGGCTCAGGCAAACACATCTCAACACTGTTTCCCAAAGGAAATTGAAAACTTAAGAAGAAACTGTATCTATGGTGACCACAGGTAATTAAATTCTCCCAGGGAGAAGGAACAGACAATAAGATATTGAGGGCTGCCTAGCAGTGGTTAGTTTCAGGATGACTTAGGGGAGGAGTCGAGGGAGAATGGGTCCTATTGTGATAGTGTCACAACGTTAGGGTAGCAGGCCCAGGAAACTCGCAGGATGGGAAGATGGTTTTATAATGGAGAAGTTGTTGACAAGTCTTAGAGTACAGCCTGGTGTTCTGGTTTAGCACCACAGGGCGAGTTCTGCAGGCTTCTGAATTCTCTCCAGGATCATAGAGAAGGCAGTGTACCCTGCAGCAGATAACAGGTATGAGCAGCAGGTACCATCCTACCTACAGGATGATGCTCTAGACACTATAGTCCCTTCCTGCCCCAACACAGCTACAGAAAAGACACCAGAAGCAGAAGACGTGAGTCCAAGTCCTGACTTCATCAGTCTCCTTGTGATAATGACAGATCCCATCAATTGCTCAACTCAGTTTCACATCACTAAATTGGGGTGTCGGCATCTCCTCCACTGACCTCCTGAATGAGATCTGAGATTCCAGTGAGGTCTAGAGTTTAGTAAATGCTAAAGCCTAGAGTGAGTCCTTTGTGTGTCTATGAAAGAATGGCGGAAATGCAAGAGTCACTGAGACGAAGAGTGGGAATAAAAGATGCCTGACTTGACCTGCTCTGTGGTATCACACAGGCAAGACATAGCTCGAGAGGTGTGCAGTCTTAGGTAGGGTTTCCACTGCTGTGACGAGACGCCATGGTCAAAAAGCAACTTGGAGAGGAAAGGCTTTATTTTGTTTACGCTTCCACATTACAGACCATCGCCACAGGAAGTAAGCACAAGAAATCAAACAGGGCAAGAACCTGGAGGCCATGGATGGGTGCTGCCTACCAGCTTGCTCTCCATAATTTGCTCAGCCTGCTTTCTTATAGAAGCTATGGCCACAAGTCTAGGGTTGGCACCACCCACAGTTACCTAGGCCTTCTAACATCAATCATCAGTCAAGGAAACGTACCACAAGCTTTTCCACAAGTCAGTCTGGTGGGGGCATCTTCTCCAAGGTTCCCTCTTCCAAGACAACGCCAGCTTGTGATAAGTTGACTTTAAATTAGCCAGTGCGTTTAAGAAAAAAGTATTCAATGGCCTTTACTGAAGCATGACAAAGACTATTAAGGACAATTATGACAGATATAGAGGCCACAGTGGGGATACTATGAGGAGAAATTGGGTGGCAATGTCAATATAACAAGGACAAGTAGAAATTTATAAAGCAGGTAAAGTGGGGAAAAGGTAACCAAAGAGAAGCCTTGGGACTCCAGGGGATTCGGGCTAAACTGACTTAACAGGATTCTTACTGAAGAAAGATCAGGTCACCAAATGAGACGTGAAAGTTAATCAGATATCAGAGCTGTGGATTCTGGCTAAACTCACTGAGCAAGGCTCTTTTCTAAAGCACAGATTGCATGGATGTGTACAGATTGGTCTAGAGGAAAGTTCATGTTTGACCAAGAAAAGAATCTTGGTCATGTGTGGGCTGTGGAATCAGAGTATCTAGAGTTTCTTGGAAGGTAAGAAAGCATAAAAGTAGAAACATGTCTATACTCTATGAAACGGGAAAAGAAAACATGAACCTCAACTATCAATGAACACTTGTAAAAGCACTGTTAACCCATCAATTAATCAAGGAATTATCATTATGGTTCAAACAATTTGAATGGAAATTCAAAGTATCTTGTATATAGGCGCTTGGGATATTGGATATGAATTTAGAAGTAGATGAAGAAGTCTTTAGATGGGGAGCAAAGAAATGAGTTGTCTCTTTATCTGAAATAAAGCATTTCTTATCTTTAGGCAAAATTATTTGTAATTCTGTTAGTTTTGTACATTTTATAGAGTTGTCATTAGTGAAAGAAAACATGTTTTTTTTTCAAAACTAGTGAAATCCTAAAACAACTGTAGTTGAAGAAATTTAGAATTAATCTAGAAAACTGAGTTGGTGAAAATCTTTTTAGTGTGATGTGAACCAAATTTGTACATCTGCCTAAACCAATGGGTACAGCTTCCATACTGGCAATCTGGTCTCTCTGACCACATACAGAACACTGCCTGTAGTTCAAACTCGCCTCTCATTCAAATCTATTTTGTCTTATGTTTTCAATAGACTCGACCTTAAAGCCTCTTCGTCTTGTACCAACACAGCTGGTTCTCACGAGCGCCTTCCATTCAGTCACTGTTAACTTTGTCAATGAATAATGGAATACAACTCAGTTTCCACCCCCCCCCCCCCCCACCGACGTGAGTTGTCATTTTTACTAGTAAAGCTACAATCAGTGTTTGAAAGACTACCTTAAAAGTCAACTTACAAAGCTTTCCTGCAGCACACGCAACGCCTGTCTGCGCTCCACGTGCTACCATACAGTTCACGAGCTTTGGGCAAGTAGCTGGAGACTGAAACACACAAAGACACACACACACAGAGACACAGGTACACAGGTCATATTTGATGCCAGAATGTCCAAGAATTCACCTGTTTATTGTGTTCAGGGGCAGTTTATACAGGGATAGCCAAGCCCCAGCCAAACCCACCAGAAACCACTCCCCTGCCATCAGGAACTCCTTAAGGTCTCGTGCTCAGAGCAGCTGTAGGCACTCAGATCAGGGGAAAACAAGTTGTTTACAAGAAATTCAGGATCCGGGGGCTCACTGCTCCTAACACTTTCCCTTTTCGTTATGTCATCTGCTTATTTTGACGTATTATAATAATGGTTTGAAGAAGAAATTGGCATGGTACCAGATTACAATCTTGTAATATACAGACTGTGAGATAGTTGACAAATTCCTCTAACCATTTGCTGTGTAGCAATTCCCTCTGAGTTGGGGGCCAACTGAAGCATTCTATCCTGGAGGGGAGCTAAGATTCAGGAAGTTCTAAAGAGTGTCTCATAAGACTCAGAAGCAAACAACTCACAAGTCTCAAGCAGACCTGAACCTTACCAGATTCACAAGGTCCCTCATTCTCCAACGCTATTAAGCCATAAGAATAAATAAGGAATATAAGGTATGTAGGAGCTCCAGCTTCTGGTCATTAACTATGTTAGGTTAAAGTTTGCAGCGGTGCATCTATCTTTGAGTCATTTCTGCTTTTGTAAGTAACCCCAATAAGCTCATTCATTCACCAAGTTGGACTTAGATGTATTGTGACTTTGATGTGCTGTGGGTTTTTTATCTGCCGTGACTAGATGTTTAGGCTGTGCCTCCCCAAGGAGAGTGCCACACAACACAAACAATGCCTGGGCAGGGATAAATAGTACCGAGAGGAGCTGGGGAGGAGTGGCTGAAGGACCTTTGAAGTGGGCGCTATGAATGCCACGGCGGCTGTTCTGTGTAATGTTGGGGAAGACAACAATAGGGTTGCCTTTCCCTGTGAGGTATGAGATGGCATGATTCCTAGTGGTGGTGGTGGTGGCTGAGCCTCATTGTGGGTAGCTGAGTGCACAGCCACAGCTGAGCTGCCTAAGTATGAAGCGTCCACTGAGGAGAATCCTAAAATCGCCATCTTCATCACTTGACACAGGGTCTCGTTCTTCCTTGGTGAGTAGGGTCCTCTTCAGAAGTATGGGGATGCTCCCCACAAGAGCCGATGAACGGAAGCATGTACTATAACCTGTGAAGGTAACGTGTCTGAGGTATCATCATAACCATCATATTCAGCCTGTGGTGTCAGCTGTGTAGCTGCTTCTGTGGGTGGCAATCCATTCAGCTAAGGCTCCATTGTCTTCTCAGAAAGAACTTGCTCTCTCCACCCCCTGAGAACTTTAAATATGAGTACACCGCATTTATGTGATTTTCATTTCTCTTTCTCTCCCCTCCAGTGCCTACCATCCCTTATCCTTTCCTGCAATCTCTCTCTCTCTCTCTCTCTCTCTCTCTCTCTCTCTCTCTCTCTGTGTGTGTGTGTGTGTGTGTGTGTGCTTGTGCAATCTTTTGAGACCATTTAGTGCTCCTGTTCTTACATATATGTGTTTGGAGCTATCCACTTAGGAATGGGGGTACATCCATGAAGCACTTACTTGTTTAAGGGAGGAATTACGATGGAGAGAGGACTTAGGGTTGCTAGTCTCTACATTACCTTCTTGTCTTAGTTACTTTACTATTGCAATGATAGAACACCAAGGCCAAAGAAGAAGAAAGGGTTTATTATAGCTTACATCTTATTGTCCATAATGAAGAAAAGTCAATGCAGGAACTTAAGGCAGGAACTAAAGGAGAGGCCAGAAGAAATGTTTACTGGCTTGCTCCATATAGCTTGCTTTCCTATATACCCTAGGACAACCTGTCCAGGAATGACACAGCCCACATTGACTTAGGAGGTTTTAAAGGAAGATCAATTCAATACGAAACTGGGGTGGTAGGGGCTTTAGTGGCTTTGCTGAACTCCATGGTAGGGCATGACCCTTGTGACATAAGAAGAATTTGGCAAGTCTAAATGACATAGACCAATGTGTAAACTGGGTTTGTAAAATGCAAAAGAAATAAGGAAGTGGTTAAGAATGACTAAGACAGACAGAAGGGTGTGTATGGGCCACTCAAAGGAATGTGGTAAGGCTTGTGTTGATCTGGAGTTCTTGGGGGAAGAAGAAAGCCAGATATTATTCTAGCAAGCTTATAGAAGGCTTTAAGGCCTGCTCAACAGTCTATAAAGAAGACATTGACCCTGTCCTAGTAGTGAGCAAGGTCCTTCCACAGTATGTAATGTAAAATATACTGGGGAAAAGTTCATCCAGGCTTGGGACCTTCCAGCAGCTGTGTGGCCATTGCAAAGGCAAGGATTGTAGTACTGACCCAGAACGGCTGGGTCTCCAGCACTTGGCACAGCAAGCAAACCTTGAGCTCCAAGCCCTGCCTTGATTGGCTTCAACCGGTATATAAACTTTCTATCATCAATTTGAGTCCCTTCTGTGACTGTCGAAAAGCAAACATTTCTAACTGAAAAAACATTCAATATGCATGGGCATACTGGGAAGATTATAAATTAATGTCTACAGGCAAATGACAGTTTCACTAGCTATTAGCTCATGGCCCATCTCATTTCAGGGCCAACACACCCTGCTGCAATCCTGTTATTTGTAACATGACAATGCTTGCTTTGTTGGAGGCTTACGAATATAAAAGTAGGGTGATTCCAGTTTGGCCAAAGAGGAGCAAAACATCTCTGTGAGTAACAGAGATCTTAGGTAGCAGGGGCTCAGCTTGCTTCGTAGACTCTGGTCACCCAAACTTCAACTTCCACATGAAGAATGCTATCAGAAAGAATAGACTAACTACACAATAGGTTGTAGCAGCTTTTAAGTCCCCAGCTGTGCATCTTTACTGACAATTGTTGACAACTCACTGGCGATGTCACCCTGATACCTTGACACTTCTCAGTCAGGTGTCACCCTGACTGACAATCACACATAGCTTAATGTATGGAAAGACCCAGCAGCAGCAAACTAAATGCTCAGAATGAGTCACGCAATGAATGAGGGCAACCGACAGCTGTTCAGAACCTCACTTCACCCATTGTTTGCCTGAAACCCCAAGTCTCCTTCCCTTGATAGTATGTGTTCAATTTCTAAAGAAGCTTGTACTTCCTAATTATAATAAAAACATTTTAAAAACCTACCTCTGTGTTTATTTTAGCCTCTTTAAAATTTTTTGGTTTACAGTCTCTAATCCTTTCTCTCTCTCTCTCTCTCTCTCTCTCTCTCTCTCTCTCTCTCTCTCTCTCTTTCTTTCTTTCTTTTTTTTTTTTTTACTATGACCACAGTCAAAGAAACATACATGGATCAAAACTCTGGAGAACTGAAACAATCCTGGCATCAAGTAATACATCCGTTTTAGTCCCATCTCCTTGCTCCACACTCTTCTGCATGGAGATCAGTATCTAAAGCGCCGCCTTATTTTTGTACACTTAGAGTTTTTCTCTAGAAATACTCATTTACATATGACACCATATCAATTTACATTCTTTCAAGTACACTGTAATTCAACCACATGTAAAAGGAGAGAACACAGATCTTGATACTTTGCTGGTCTTCCTAGTCACTCCATGAACCAGGTCATTTCTGAAGCAGATACTTGTTTATTTGGGAAAAGTCAAACCCCAGACTCTCTGCTGGTATGTTCACTCCATGGATAGTCCTGCCTGACATGTTCCTAGCTGAGACATTCACATCCAGACACAACTCTTTTCTAGAGGCTGGGCCATGCACCTGTGTAGTCATCGTCAGAACAGGGCTTTGATGATTTGGGGATGTAATACACAAGAATTCTCCTGTGCTATCCAGAGCCTTCAAGAGGATATTAGCAGATAGACTCATACATACATGAAATCTGTAAAGACAAGCATCTTTGAGAATAGGTGGGGTGTAGTGGGGATAGCAGGGAAAGGATTCAGACCAAACTGCAGGATTTATAACTATGAAAGGAAATAGGGAAGAGATAAGTGGATAGAGAAAGCCTCAGCTGGTGGTCTAACCCTGAGAAAGTCATCACCAAGTCTAAAGCATTTCTTAACAAAACCTAAGAAGAAGCAGGAATGGCTGCTTCAAATAGCTTCTTGGGGTAAGAGTAGCCCAAGGAAGTATGGCCTGGTATGTTAGCACAGGATGGATACGATGCTTACCAGCAGAGATAATGAATGAGCTGTTTCTGGAACAACAGCTCCTCCCTAACAATTGTTTCAAATATGACAACATTCAAGGGATGCTGAGATGCCCTAAATTGTGGAGAATGAAGCTGCACACTGCCACTCTCTGAGGTACTCAACATCTATATAATTCTTGTTCATTTTCTCTGCCTATAACATTACTGATCCTAGTTTGTTCTTAAATGGAAAGAAAATGAATGACAGGTAAGGGTAGTCAGTGTCATCACAACAGAATAAAAAGTGTTTGTAAGGAAAATAACGGCAGGTGAAAAATATTTGCATTGAGTGTAGCAAAAACAAGAGCCAATGACGTGCCTGTCCTTGGCTCTTCATTTGTTTATTTAGGTGACAATAAGCAGGGTCACAAGTTGGTGACTGCTTAAGCCTACACACTACGTATGAGCTAAGTCAGCAAGTCTGTGTCTCCAAGGTGGTTGTGCAACAGATGTTGAGTAATCTTTATTCTAGACGTAAAGTAAATGGTAAAGTCGAAAGCCTTGTTGGCTATAGTCTATGCTGCTAACTTCTTTTGCTACAAAATGCAATATTTTTAAAAACATCATAACTATCAACCCAAGCAAATCCATGAATGGTGTGGCTACCAGAAGGATGTGAAGGAAGAGGTGTCAAGCCCTGTCCAGAATTATTGGCCAAAGTGTGGCAGAGCCAGAACCACCAGCTTTGCAGTTGAACAACGAAAACACCCACAGAGGCATCAAAATCAGCTTCAGACCTTAGAGAAATAGGCTTACATGAAGACTACAGACAACATAGCAGAGAAAAGTTACTGAGTTGATTGGAATGGGTTTTGTAATATTTAATATGATCTACTCCCAATTCCCCGAAGCTTCTTTCCTGGAGGATTCCATTGCTTGACCTGATTTCCCTGGAAGAATTCTGTTCATGGAGATAATTCCCTTTTAAAAATGATTTATTTTTATTTTATGTGCATTAGCATTTTGACTGACATATGTCTGTGTGAGGTGTCAGTGTCTACACATGATAGCAAATAGAGATACTACTAAATAATTCCAGAAAAGCAAAAACCAAGATGACACCAACAAAAATTCCTTGGAAGCATTAGTATGACTTTTATAACCACCATATTACCTAGGATGACTGGCTTTCATCAAATTATTATGTATAAAAAGAATAAGAAAATATAGATCCTACCTGGGGAGAGCTACAGCAATCTACCTCTGAAGGGGCTCTCATGGTTGGTTTCTTAGGTAAGACTTTAAATATATTTAATATGCTTATACTTAATACACATAACTATATTCAAAAAGGGTAATATATTGTTTCTAAAGAACTAAGTGAAACAGAAATTCTGGAATTGAAAATGTACTAATTGAAATGAAAAATTCACCAGGTCAACCTCAACAGCAATTTGAGTTCTTGGAAGAAAGAATCATCCAATTTGAAGATAAATTACTAGATTCTACACAATCCGATTAAGTAAAATAATAAATGAAGTAAAATAAAGAACCTACAGAAAACTGAAGCAAGGAAGTTTGCAAGGAAGCAAACTAATAACCATATAAACAAAAATAAAAAACAAAGATTGACCAAATGTTTACTTAGAATTTCCACACTTCAGTGAAAGACATTAATCTTCGACTATACCAAATAAGGTCATGATACATCTACAAAAATCTGAATTTGGAGACATCACAGCCAAGTTGATTAAAACAAAGAGGGACTTTCAAAGGCAGCAAGAGAAAGGCAATTCATTTTATATTTGGGTATTTCACTAGAATCAACAAACAATTTCTCTGTAGAAAACACAGAGTTAAAGTGGAGTTGAATGATAAATGAATGTACTAAGAGAAAGCTGTGCATAGACCGTTCTATGTCAAACTACCATTCAAAACTGATACATGAGCCATGCCCAGCACTGTGTATCAGTAACCCCTACACTTAGAATGTTGAGTTTGGGGGACTATAAATTTAAGGACAGACTGATCTACATAATAATAACTGTCTTAAGAAAAAAAATGGTAGGATAAGAAAGAAACCTAGAAGCCGGGTGGTGGTGGCGCATGCCTTTAATCCCAGCACTCGGGAGGCAGAGGCAGGCAGATCTCTGTGAGTTCGAGGCCAGCCTGGTCTACAAGAGCTAGTTCCAGGACAGGAACCAAAAGCTACGGAGAAACCCTGTCTCGAAAAACCAAAAAAAAAAAAGAAAGAAAAAAGAAACCTAGAAGAGCTATCTTAAGCAAGAAAAGATGCTTGAACACAAAGTGAACACTGCGCATGGAGAAAAGCCAGAGTCAATTCTTCTTCCATGGTCGGAAAATCACTGTTTCTTCTAAGAGTAATGAGCTAGCCAGTCCTTAGGAATGAGTGCTGCAGACTGGTCGCATTAGAACCACGTTAAATGTCCATCTCTGATGAAAAGCCATTTCCCATGAAGGAAAATACGATACTGAATTAGCACATAATTCAGGTTTCTGCTTTCATAACTTTTAATTTTGTTGCCATTTAATGAATTACTAACGGCATGGGAAAGAGGGCTGATGAATAGCTTAAATTTCGATTGGTATTTCAAGAGGACATGAGCTGAGGGAGCTTCCCGAGTATTATTGCTCCAGTGCACATGTCTTGCCAGACCAGAACTTACTGTAGCTCACAGAGTTCACAGCTAGATATGACTCCCCCAACCCCCCAGTCGTTTACAACACTGTGAGAGCCAGGAAGTAAGGATGAAACTTCCAAGTCAGTACCAGCTTGATGGCTCCATGTTCGATGGCAAAAGTATGTGGTAGTATCTACAGAACAAGGTCTTAGCACTCAGTTCTGGAGGGCAACCAAGAGCCAAATTCTTGGAGCCAGAAGCTTCTGGCACTTAAACATGTTCTGATTTCTAATATTTGGATAGGCATTACCAGTTGATCTTTCTCCCATTATGAAAGTCAGGAAGCAAAAATGCTTTTAAGAGCCCCCAAATTTTTTTAGTATTATCTTTGTGCTCAATAATAGTCAGATTTGAAGCATTTCAAACTTTGAATTTTGAGTTAGGGGATGTTCAACCTGTAGTTTAACACACGAATCAGAGAATAATACATTTGTCCTCAAGGGGCTTCAAGTAATACTTTCCTGGTCTCTCTCTCTCTCTCTCTCTCTCTCTCTCTCTCTCTCTCTCTCTCTCTCTCTGTATGTGTGTGTGTTGCAGTACATGTGTGCATGTGTGTGCATGTACGTGTGCATGTGTGTGATTGGGAAGTAAACAGTTGCAAACTGCAGGCTTAAAACGTCTAGTTTAGTATTAACTCAAAGGCACCAAGGATGAGAGACTAAGGTATCTCACCAGGAAAGAGGAGTAAGAACTGGAAGGAGGAGCAAACGATGTAGAAGATGAGAGGTGTGCCTTAGAGTCCCCAGATCAGCTGCAGATTGAGGTGACCTTGCTTCTGTCAGTCTACATTCGAATTCTAAAGGAGCGGTTCCTAGATGTGATCCATTTATTACCCAGCTGTAGTAAGAAGGTCAGGCTGTCTTGGATTCTGTAGAGAACCACACATCCTTCAGTTTCTTGGCAGCCATCCTCCCACCTTCCAGGGGTGTTGCCTGTTAGCAGATAGGTCCTTCTCTATATATTGCCCTCAGGTGAAGAGAAGGGTTTTCTCAATATCCTCTCTCTTTCTTCATGGTGTTAGAATGGATCTAGAAACACATCCAGGCAAAGACCAAAAAGACAGTATCTCCGACCACAGTTCAAAACATTTATGAATTCTTCTGCTTCATAACTTTTTGTGGGGGTGGCTATGTCTCTGTGGCAGCCTGTTACAGTTTAACTTCTCTGAATGGCTAAAATTGTTTTCCACAGAATTGTTGCTCTTGATAAGCTATCAAGTTAACTTTCTGCACACAAACTTCCATATTAGAGATTATACCTTGGGCAACATGAACAAATTTTTACAGAGCTGATAAATTAACTCAAATATTTAAACATAAACTCTGGTGTTTAGTAGTAGCTATGGAACTAGAAAATATTTCCTTTATCTGTTCCAGTAAGAGGAGAACACTGAAGTCAGTTTTGTTTTACTTGGAAGGGACAGTACCATACTTCTCCTATTCTGTTTTAGGCTGGCCAAAACATTTACTTTCTATATATTTGCTCAAGAACATTGGTTATTCTGCCATTCCATAAGATACATTAGGCCACACTGATAATATGCATTCTAGTTTTCTTTCTATTAATGTGATAAAACACCAAGACTATGAAAACTTGAACATAAAAAGGTTTACTTTTTTTTTACACTTGATATTCCATCCTAAAAGGAATTCAGGGAAGGAACCAAGTCTCAGGAATGCTCCTTACTGTTGTTCTCCAGACTTGCTTTTCTCTGCCTTTCTTATACCTCCTAAGACCATATACCCAGAGAACTGGGGTGAGGACCACCCAAAATGGGTTGAACCCCTTCCACATCAATTGTCAATTAAGAAAATGTCTCATAGACTTGCATACAGGCCACTTTTGTAGACATATTTTCTCTATTGAGGTTCTCTTGACACAGACAATCCTAGTTTGTATCAAGTGGACCAAAAGACTAACAAGCCCAACATACTGATAGGGTTCACTAACCAGAAAACAGCAAGGAATATTGAAGTCTTGATCTGACACAGTGTAAGAGAAAAGATTGACACTCTTTTTTTTATCTTTTATTTTTATTTTTTTTTATTGAAAAAAAATTTCCGCCTCCTCCCAGCCTCCCACTCCTCTTCCCCTTCTCCCACTCCTCTCCCCCTCCCCCCACTCCTATCCCCCTCCCTCTCCAGTCTGAAGAGCAGTCCGGGTTCCCTACCCTGTGGAAAGTCCAAAGTCCTCCCCCCTCCATCCTGGTCTAGGAAGGTGAACATCCAAACTGGCTAGGCTCCCACAAAGCCAGAACATGAAGTAGGATCAAAACCCAGTGCCATTGTCCTTGGCTTCTCATCAGCCCTCATTGTTCAACAGAAACAAGAGTTGCCCTAGAAAACTCTTTTAAGAGGGCTTTCCCGTGTCTGAAGCAAGTTCTTTCTTCCTGTAGTTCTTGTCATTCTCTCAGGAAATAGTGAGGCATTCATTATTGATCATTAAGAATCCCTAAATAGGCTGGAGAGATGGCTCAGAGGTTAAGAGCACTGATTGCTCTTCCAGAGGTCCTGAGTTCAATTCCCAGCAACCACATGGGGGCTCACAACCATCTGTACTGAGATCTGGTGCCCTCTTCAGGCCTGCAAGTATACATGCAAGCAGAACAGTATATTTGTAATAAAGAATCCCTAAATAAACATTCTACTTAGAAAGGGTGAAGACAATATTAGAATATCAACAATGAACAGTGAAATACTTCGTTGAGATCAACAAAAAAAAAAAAAACCAATGAAAAGTGCTGGTGAAACAGCACTCGGAAGGAGCTCAGAGCCTACGTGTACAATTTATTCTGTCTCTTTCCCATGGCTCACATCTCTTCCCAGGCACATCCATTTGAAGGGCTCAGTTGTTGGTTCTTGAGTCACCAAACTTATGGTTCAAGGCGGGTTCATGCCTGCTTGATGTTTAGCCATCAGATGGCACAAAATCAGAGCTGCACACAGCAGGTTGTTAAAACAGCACTTTCTCCTATAGTTGTCACGACCTTGTCTGAGAACTCTAGGTATGATTTGTGTATCTTCTCCACAACTTTCTTAATAATTCCATGTATTATTCCTTTCACTTATATCCAATACTGAATCAAAATGCCTCTGATGGCTCAGGCAGCAAGAGTGCTAGCAACATTTTCTGAAGCCATTGTAGAATCCTTTTCTATGGAGTCCCATTCAAACCTGGAAGTTTTCGTGTTGCCTCCTCCTAACTAGATGACGGTTATACACCCACATACAAAGCAAACCATCTCCAAGTGCCCAAAGTTCTATACCAAGCTTCTTTCCTTGCCTTGTGTTGGTGAGAAGTGGAAGAATCAACCTTCACCTTCATCTTTATTTCAATATGCTAAATCTTTGGACTGAAAAACACTTCACTGATTTGTTAAGTTCCTCAGCTTTGAATTTCTCAACTACTTTTTTCATACATATTAACAAGACCTTAAAATAATTGAGTGTAAGCTCAGGTAGGCTTGTGAGTATGGTGTGATTATATGTCAAATTTATGAGGACTAAGTAACAGGTACCTTCTGGATATATTACAAGAGAAAGATGAAAAATGAACACAGTACATATAGTACATATTAACATACTACTCCAACCTTCTGTTTTACTTTCTATTTATCTTTCCTGTTATTTTTCTCCTTTTTGCTGTGATAAGATGTAAAAGGGAGAAGAAATTTGATAGCAATCATAAATAGAAATGAAATTAGCTGTGGATCATTTTATAAACCCCTGCTATCAGCTTAAACTAGTCCATTTCTAGTTTAAGAACTTTTATTGTGACACAGGCTGCTGGCGGCGGGAACCGTCCCAGCAGCAGAAGCAGGCTGCAGGGACCGCGCGCAACACCAAGAACAGATCGCCCCACTACAATTAAACCAAAGAGGTAGGCCTTCGGTTGGGGAGGTCCCTGGCAAAGGAGGAGCCGGGTCCTATTCCTGAAGACCTTTCTGAGGGGTGAGAGGGATCTTGGCCCCCGGAAGGAACCAGGAAACAGAGCAAGGGCATTTTGTAAGAGGAGCCCCTGGCCAGCAGGGGAACCTGAACCAGTTTTAAAAGACCCCTTAGATAGCATCGATAGGAGGAGATGGGCAGGCGCCAAGGAAAGAATTCACCCAATAATCTGAAAAACAACATGAAAACACCAGAACCCAACGATCTTACAACAGAAGGTCTCCAACACCATAACACAGAAGAAGTGGAAAAAATTGACTTTATGAAAGCTGTAGAGTCCCTTAAACAACATGTGAAAAATGCCCTTATAGAAATGGATGAGAAGTATAACCAAAAATTTGAAGAAATGAGTAAATACGTACATAATACCCTGGGAAACCAAGAAAGAACGATCAAACAGGTAATGGAAACAGTTCAAGAATTGAAAACTGAAATGGAAGCAAGGAAGAAAACACAAACTGAGGACCAGCTGGATATGGAAAATCTAGGTCAACGAGCAGAGCCTGCAGAAACAAGCATAATCAATAGAATACAAGAAACAGAAGAGAGAATCTCAGATTCTGAGGACAACATAGAGAAAATAAACGCTCTGATCAAAGAAAACTGCAAAGCCAACAAATTCTCATCACAAAACATTCAGGAAATATGGGACACAATAAAAAGACCAAATCTAAGAATAATAGGAATAGAAGAAGGAGAAGAGTCACAGCTCAAAGGCCCAGAAAATATTTTGAACAAAATTATGGAAGAAAACTTTCCCAACATAAAGAAAGATATTCCTTTGAATATTCAAGAAGCATATAGAACACCAAACAGACTGGATCAAAGGAAAACATCCCCTCGCCATATAATAATCAAAACACAAAACATACAGGTTAAAGAAAGAATACTAAGAGCTGCAAAGGAAAAAGGCCAAGTAACTTATAAAGGTAAACCGATCAGACTTACACCTGATTTCTCTATGGAAACAATGAAAGCCAGAAGGTCCTGGATAGAAGTACTGCAGAAGCTAAGAGACCATGGATGCAAGCCCAGACTACTATACCCAGCCAAGCTTTCGTTCACTATAAATGGAGAAATCAAGACATTCCAGGATAAAAACAAATTTAAACAATACGTAGCCACGAATCCAGCCCTACAGAAAGTAATAGAAGGAAAATCGCAACCCAAGGAATCCAACATTGCCAACACTGCTTACAATAACTCAGGCATCTAGCGACCATTCACTAGCACAACTCAAAGAAGGGAGACACACAAATTCTACTTCCAAAAACAATAAGAATAGCTGGCGTAAACAACCACTGGTCATTAATATCACTTAATATTAATGGTCTCAATTCACCTATAAAAAGGCACAGGCTAAGAGATTGGATACGAAAACAGGATCCAACATTCTGCTGTTTGCAAGAAACACATCTCAACCACAAAGACAGGCATCTACTCAGAGTAAAGGGCTGGGAAAAGATCTTTCAAGCAAATGGTCCTAAGAAAAAAGCAGGTGTGGCCATATTAATTTCTAACAAAACTGACTTCAAACTAAAATCAATCCGAAGAGATCGAGATGGACACTTTATACTCATAACAGGAACAATTTGTCAGGATGAAGTCTCAATCCTGAATATTTACGCCCCTAATATAAAAGCACCCACGTATGTAAAAGAAATATTACTAAAACTCAAGGCAGACATCAAACCACACACACTAGTAGTAGGAGACTTCAATACACCTCTCTCAGCAATGGACAGGTCAATCAGACAGAAACCTAATAGAGAAGTAAGAGAACTACTGGAGGTAATGAAGCAAATGGACTTAACAGACATCTATAGAACATTCCACCCAAATAGGAAAGAATATACCTTCTTCTCTGCAGCCCATGGAACCTTCTCGAAAATTGACCACATACTCGGAAACAAAGGAAACCTCCACAGATACAAAAAAATATCAGTGTCCACCTGTGTCTTATCAGATCACCACGGAATAAGTTAGAATTCAACAACAATCCTACCTCCAGAAAGCCGACAAACTCATGGAAACTGAACAGTCAACTACTGAACCACACCTGGGTCAAGGAAGAAATCAAGAAAGAAATTAAAGTCTTCCTTGAATTTAATGAAAATAAAGGGACAACATACTCAAACCTATGGGACACCATGAAAGCAGTGCTCAGAGGAAAGTTCATAGCACTAAGTGCCCACTTAAAGAAAACAGAGAAAGCATACATCGGAGACTTAACAGCACACCTGAAAGCTTTAGAAAAAAAAGAAGCAGATGCGCCCAGGAGGAGTAGAAGACTGGAAATAATCAAACTGAGGGCGGAAATCAACAAAATAGAAACGCAGAAAACAGTCCAAAGAATCAATGAAACAAAAAGTTGGTTCTTGGAGAAAATCAACAAGATCGACAAACCCCTATCCAAACTAATTAAACGACAGAGAGAGAACACGCAAATAAATAAGATCAGAAATGAAAAGGGGGACATAACCACAGACACAGAGGAAATTCAGAGACTCATTAGATCTTACTACAAAAGCCTGTATGCCACAAAACTAGAAAATACAAAAGAAATGGACATTTTTTTAGATAAGTACCACATACCAAAGCTAAACCAAGACCAGGTGAACGATCTAAATAGACCTGTTTGTCGCGAAGAGCTAGAAACCGTTATCAAAAATCTACCTTCCAAAAAAAGCCCAGGACCAGATGGTTTCAATGCAGAATTCTACCAGAACTTCCAAGAAGAGCTAATACCTATACTCCTTAATGTATTTCACAATATAGAAACAGAAGAGTCATTGCCAAATTCCTTTTATGAAGCTACAGTTACCCTGATACCAAAACCACACAAAGACCCAACCAAGAAAGAAAATTACAGGCCGATCTCACTCATGAATATCGATGCAAAAATTCTCAATAAAATACTGGCAAACCGAATCCAAGATCACATTAGAAAAATTATCCATTATGATCAAGTAGGCTTCATCCAGAGATGCAGGGCTGGTTCAACATACGCAAATCTATCAATGTAATCCACCATATAAATAAACTGAAAGAAAAAAACCATATGATCATTTCATTAGATGCTGAAAAAGCATTTGACAAAATTCAACACCCCTTTATGATAAAAGTCCTGGAGAGATTAGGGATACAAGGATCATACCTAAATATAATAAAAGCTATTTACAGCAAGCCGTCAGCTAACATTAAATTAAATGGAGAAAAACTCAAAGCCGTCCCACTAAAATCAGGAACACGACAAGGCTGTCCACTCTCTCCATACCTCTTCAATATAGTGCTTGAAGTTCTAGCAATAGCAATAAGACAACATAAAGGGATCAAGGGGATTCGTATCGGAAAAGAAGAAGTTAAGCTCTCGTTATTTGCAGATGATATGATAGTATACATAAGCGACCCCAAAAACTCTACCAAAGAACTCCTACAGCTGAAAAACACCTTTAGTAATGTGGCAGGATACAAGATCAACTCCAAAAAATCAATGGCCTTCCTATACACTAAGGATAAGGAAACAGAGAGGGAAATTAGAGAAGCATCACCTTTAACGATAGTCACAAATAGCATAAAATATCTTGGGGTAACTCTGACCAAGGATGTGAAAGATCTATTTGACAAGAACTTTAAGTCTTTGAAGAAAGAAATTGAAGAGGACACCAGAAAATGGAAAGATCTTCCTTGCTCCTGGATTGGGAGGATCAACATAGTAAAAATGGCAATTCTACCAAAAGCAATCTATAGATTCAATGCAATCCCCATCAAAATCCCATCAAAATTCTTCACAGATCTGGAGAAGACAATAATCAACTTTATATGGAAAAACAAAAAACCCAGGATAGCCAAAACTATCTTATACAACAAAGGATCGTCTGGAGGCATTACCATCCCTGACTTCAAACTCTACTACAGAGCTACAGTATTGAAAACAGCATGGTATTGGCATAAAAACAGAGAAGTCGACCAATGGAATCGAATAGAAGACCCTGACATTAACCCACAAACCTATGAACACCTGATTTTCGATAAAGAAGCTAAAAGTATACAATGGAAAAAAGAGAGCATCTTCAACAAATTGTGCTGGCAAAACTGGATGTCAACCTGTAGAAGAATGAAAATAGATCCATATCTATCACCATGCACAAAACTCAAGTCCAAATGGATTAAAGACCTCAATATCAGTTTGAACACAGTAAACCTGATAGAAGAGAAAGTGGGAAGTACTCTACAACACATGGGCACAGGAGACCACTTCTTACGTATAACCCCAGCAGCACAGACATTAAGGACCTCATTGAATAAATGGGACCTCCTGAGATTGAGAAGCTTCTGTAAAGCAAAGGACACTGTCACTAAGACACAAAGGCAACCCACCAACTGGGAGAAGATCTTCACCAACCCCTCAACTGACAAAGGTCTGATCTCCAAAATATATAAAGAACTCAGGAAACTAGACCGTAAAAGGCTAATCAACCCAATTATAAAATGGGGCATTGAGCTGAACAGAGAATTCTCAACAGAAGAACTTCAAATGGCCAAAAGACACTTAAGGTCATGCTCAACTTCCTTAGCGATCAGGGAAATGCAAATCAAGACAACTTTAAGATACCATCTTACACCTGTCAGAATGGCTAAAATCAAAAATACCAATGATAGCCTTTGTTGGAGAGGTTGTGGAGAAAGGGGTACACTCATCCATTGCTGGTGGGAATGCAAACTTGTGCAACCACTTTGGAAGGCAGTATGGCGGTTTCTCAGGAAATTCGGGATTAACTTACCCCTGGACCCAGCAATACCACTCTTGGGAATATACCCAAGAGAGGCCTTATCATACAACAAAAGTATATGCTCTACAATGTTCATAGCAGCATTGTTTGTGATAGCCAGAACCTGGAAACAACCTAGATGCCCTTCAATGGAAGAATGGATGAAGAAAGTATGGAATTTATACATATTAGAGTACTACTCAGCAATAAAAAACAAGGACTTCATGAATTTTGCATACAAATGGATGGAAATAGAAAACACTATCCTGAGTGAGGTAAGCCAGACCCAAAAAGAGGAACAAGGGATGTACTCACTCATATTTGGTTTCTAGCCATAAACCAAGGACATTGAGCTTATAATTAGTGATCCTAGAGAAGCTAAATAAGGAGAACCCAAAGAAAAACATATAGGCATCCTCCTGAATATTAACCTTCAGCAAGCGATGAAAGGAGACAGAGACAGAGACCTAAATTGGAGCACAGGACTGAAATCTCAAGGTCCAAATCAGGAGCAGAAAGAGAGAGAGCACGAGCATGGAACTCAGGACCGCGAGGGGTGCACCCACACATTGAGACAATGGGGATGTTCTATTGGGAACTCACCAAGGCCAGCTGGCCTGGGTCTGGAAAAGCCTGGGATAAAACCGGACTCTCTGAACATAGCGGACAATGAGGACTACTGAGAACTCAAGAACAATGGCAATGGGTTTCTGATCCTACTGCACGCACTGGCTTTGTGGGAGCCTAGGCAGTTTGGATGCTCAACTTACTAGACCTGGATGGAGGTGGGGGTTCCTTGGACTTCCCACAGGCCAGGGAACCCTGATTGCTTTTCGGGCTGGGGGGGGAGACTTAATTGGGGGAGGGGGAGGGAAATGGGAGGCGGTGGCGGGGAATAGACAGAAATCTTTAATAAATAAATAAATTAAAAAAAAAAAACAAAGCCTGATATATTATATACATACTTTCCTCTGTACTTTATTTTAAATACATTAATTTTAAAATGATGCTCATCTAGTTTGTGACCCATTTTGCCACAATTAAAACATTTGGTATTCTGGTGTCTCCTTTTACCATTGGAAATTGCTTCTTCTACCCATGCTTGAGTGCCATAATCAAATGTGTCAACATTCAGTGTATGTGAGACCCATTCTTCCAAGGGCGCTGATATGAGCTCTAAAGGCCCCAAAATCTTTTTGCATTCCACATTTGCATTTTCATAAGCCAAGATTCAATCATTATACGTCTTGCTTCTGGGTCAGATATCCCTATTTGTACAGCCTTAGTTAGTCTTTGTAAAAAGTCACTAAAGGGTTCTCTCTGACCCTGTTTAACTCTGACAAATGATTCCATTCTCTGTCCTGGGTCTTGTACCCTGTCCCAAGCCCTTAAGGCTGCTGTAGTACACATGGAGAGTGTGTTTAAAAAAAAAAAAAAAAAAAAAAAAAAAGAACTTTTATTGTGACCCTGTCTGTATGGAATGGTTGATTAATATGTAGATAAAATAATCTCATCTGTTTTATTCTTTGTTAATGGGGTAAACATCAAAATTATTAACTAGATTTATAATATTCAACTATTCTTGCGTTCCTGAAACAAATCTAACTTGTGTAGGTTTTAGTTTTACCTACACTACACTATACTTTTTACTGTCTGATTCCTTCTTTGATTTGTTATTGCATGATACTGTCTTCAAATCCCTATAAAATATTTGTTATATGCACACACACACACACACACACACACACACACATATTACAAACACATATTTATTCACATAAACCAGGCAGCCATAGATGAGGTCATAATCTTGCCCTCAATTACACTTGCTTAATCTCAGTGTCTGTCTCAAACTGCAGTAGAACTTCCTCTCTCTCTCTCTCTCTCTCTCTCTCTCTCTCTCTCTCTCTCTCTCTCTCTCTCATTAATTTGGCTTCTGTTTTATGTAGTCAAAGTGAATCATTTCCTCCTCTATATAGCAATAGGACATTCAGTGATGTTTTTGTTACATAACACTTCCTGTCTAGCATGTCTAATGTATTTAAAGACTATTTTTGTAAAAACAAAACTTCATAATTCATAAAACTAAATATAAACTCAGTACACATCTTGCTCGTTCTGTGCCTTCCTTTTTTTCAAGGGCTTATTACTCATGGGTGCTTGTTGCTGGCCTGAGTTCCCTTTCTCTGCCTGCCTGAATTCAATGATACTGACCTGCCTCCCTTAGCAAATTTAAAGTAATTAATAGTAATTGTTATAAAACTGCATATGGCCAGTGTAACACTGCAGTGAATACAAGTCCAAGCTAGCTTCACCACAGGTGTGCAGGAGGGGCCTCTGTTCAGCCAGAACCTTGGACTGGCACCTGTATTCCTCTGTACAGTTACTCGAGTCTATCAGTAAAGTAATTGGCAGGATAAATGCCAAAATTACTCGCCTCCTGCCTACCTCTTACTGACTGGCCAGTCGTCATCCAGAAGGCCATGCTCCCATTGCCATGGTCCCTTATGGCCAGTTGTCCAGGGCAGCGGGAAGGTAGAACATTTTGGGGAGTGTGCTTAGCTTTGACAAGTAGCAGCTAAGGGTAGGAATTCAGGCAGCAGGAAGCCATTAACTGAAGAGTTTTCTAATTTTTTGCTCTAGTGAAACAGTAAGCTTCAGTGAGAAACATTCAAGGACAAACTCTTTTGGAAATCCCTGCAAGGTTAATTTCCTATCATGCTGATTTCAGGAGTTCACAGTGTACTTAGGCTGAAGTTGGCTATTTTGAAAGACTTCTCCAAGTGAACCAAACTCAGACATCACACAAAGTCTACATGGTGTTTTCAACCTTTCCAAACTTCTTCTTCCATCTTTTTTTCTTTTTGGTAGCAAGTAATTCTCTCTCTCTCTCTCTCTCTCTCTCTCTCTCTCTCTCTCTCTCTCTCTCTCTCTCTCTCTTTCTGCTTTTTCTCACATAGTGTGTGCTCACTGTGGCCTATTGAACCACTTGAATAAGAGCTGAAGAAAGTTGAATGTTATCACTCAAGTGCAAGCTTTCCCCAACAGGAATTTGTGAATTAAAAAAAAATCTACAGAATTCTTGCTTTAATTGTTCCTATGTCACTCTATCAATGACCTACTATACTCCCATAATTTTCTGGGAACCAAGTCAGACCCTCTATGGTTTTCCTCTGACTACAAAGACAATGGTGTTAGAAGAATGAAATTTAAAATTTTTCAAATTTGAAAGGTTTTGGTAACAAAATGCAGAAAAGTATGTTTTTCTTTAACATAGCATTGATAATTTATTCAAAAATATAACTACTATCATCATAACAACAATAAACCTTATTTTGAAACATTTTTAATAGTTATTGCTTGTTTATGTATATGTCTGTGTGCTTACATGCATTTTATGAAGCCAGAGGGCATCTGTCCTCTCAGAGCTGGAATCACAAGTGGTAGTGACCCACTGAGTGGACGCTGGGAACTGAGCCTGTGCCCTCTGCTGGAGCAGTAGACACTCTTCAGAGTGTTCAGTCTTCTCTCCAGTCCCCAGTCTGTATTGCTTCCCTACCTATGTGACAAATCCCAGGTAGTTCAGGAGGTGGTGAGTTTAATGGCTATTGTTAGGGTCCGATGAAAAGCCCCCAAAGACAACCAGATAGCCAGATATGCAACAACAAGAGTGTTTTATTGATTCTAACATTGGGGTGGCAAAAGAGTGACCCCTGATGTGGGAGTGTCATATATCAATCTGTTGATTTCATTGGTTAAACAATAAAGAAACTGCTTGGCCCTGATAGGTTAAAACATAGGTGGGAGGAGTAAACAGAACAGAATGCTGGAAGAAAGAAGCCGAGTCAGGGAGTCGCCATGATTCTCCCACTCCAGGCAGATGCAGGTTAAGATCATTCCTGGTAAGCCAGATCGTGGGCTAAACAGATTATTAGAAATGGGCTAGTCCAGGTGCGAGAGTTAGCCGAGAAAAGGTTAGATATAATGGGCCAAGTGGTGTTTAAAAGAATACAGTGTCCGTGTAATTATTTTGGGTAAAGCTAGCCAGGTGGCGGGACACAGCCTGCCTCTCCATATTACAACAACCCCCCAAAATGGTCACAAGCTCCTTTAAAGCAGAGTTAGGGGAATTCCAGAGAGGAGGGATTAATCTGGGCTTGATTGGTGGGGGAAAGGTTAATGTGGGTGCTGATTGGTGAAAAGTCCTAGTGGTTAGGGACAGTCCAGCAGCAGGGTGGGGAAAGCTATCTTTACCCTGCAGAAGTCTGGGGGCGTCTGTTGAGCTAGCAGATAGGTTTTGGGGCACCTACTGATCCAGCAGAAGGGCTTGTGGGGGTGCTTGCTGATGGTCACCCGTAAATTGTGGTTTTTGTGAGACCTGCTTGCTCAGCTCTGTCCCACTCTAGTGAAGTGAAACTCAGGCCTGGTCTCTGTCAGGGCTCTGGTCTGGTTGCTGACCCCTGCTCTTCAGCCTTTTCAATTATTTAACAAATAAATAAACTAGAGACGAGGGAGGTTGCTCCCTGCTCAAGGGCACCATGCTCAAAAGCAGTTTAGAGAAGGGAGAGTTTATTATAGTTTATTATAGGGATTATAGGTGCAGAGGGAGGTTGCATTATAGTGGAGAGGCACCACGACAGGCAGTCTGAGTAGAAATATGAAAGATCACATGATCCTATGAAAATATAAAGCACTGGGAACGAACTGTGTGTAAGGTGAAGTTATGAACTCTCCAAGCCTGTATCACAATGTGCTGTACAGCGTACTGTTTTGTAAAGGTGCATTTAACTATGTTTTGTGAGCTGTATCTCACTAATTTCATAGATCTGTTCAGGAAAAAATGTTCCAGAGCCCACCCCTTGTGATGTACTTCTTCCAGCCCCACTAGTGATGTACTCCTCCAGCCCCGCCCCTAGTGATGTACTCCTCCAGGAAGGCTGTACCACCTCCACGAGCAGTACCACCAACTGAGGACCAAACACTCAAATACCTGAAGATTTCTCACTCAACCAATACTTCTGATGCATCAGACTGAGAATGGAATACAGGAAAACAGGCCATTTGAGTTCTTGGGTAGTTTGGTTAGGGCTCCAGGCTTGGTTGGCTGGGGTCATGTTCCTGTGTATATTATACTGCTAATATACAAACTCATATACACATCTTGTTCTGCCCTGTTGCTGACCATCACCCAAACTCTACTTTTCATAGACATCGATGGTGTAAGTCTTTGCCCCCAGTAGACTCTTGCTTTCAACTGCCTTGCCATTCAGAATACAAGACACTTAATACCTGGCCTGTCTCTTATGCGGGCCTTGCTATTATTCACTTCTGGCCACAGGGAGGTGTTGCAGAAGATGACAGCAAGGATCAGAAGGAGTAATGATTGTTTAGTGCATCATGGGAAACTTGTTCAGCTGTTAGCGAAGGATCTTGCTTGTATGTACCAATGAGTTAGACCCAGATAGATCTCTGGTTGGCCCCAGTGCCTTCATTGACTAAATTTCCACATTAGCAGAATAGCTGTGAAAGTTGGGCTCAAGTACTCAGAAGAAGCCCTGAGAAGAGAATCATCATTCAAGAAAACATTATCAGTAATAAGAGTAGAGAAAATTACATGAGCATTAAAGTAAGAAAACAAGAATCCACATGTTTGTTCTATTTTTACTCTAGACTGTGAATGCAATGGTTCCCTTCTCTAGTCCCTGTAAACAGTGAGCTGTCATCTGGAGTAATAAGTCAAATTAATCCTCTCTCCCCAAAGCTGCTTTTGGTCATGGTATTTTATCACAACAGAAATGAAACCAGGTCAAATGCTTCTTCTGTGAATTTATTGGGTGTTTATACTTCATCTTTGAGAACTGTCTACTCATTCCATGTGTCGATTTATGAATTAGATTATTTCTTCACTCTGTTTACCGTTTGATTTCTGTATATATTCTGAATGTATCTCCTGTTGGATAACTATCTAGCAAAGTCATTCTCCCATTATCAAAAGTGCCTCCTCACTCTGGAAATAGCTTCCGTTTCTGTGCAGAAGCTTTTTAATTTCATGTAATCCCATCTGTCAGCTATTGATAGAGTTCCCTGAGTTATTGGACTCCAGAAAGTTATTGCCTATGCCTGTGCTTTCAAGAGTCTCTACTTTCCTCTAGTGGTTTCAAAGTTTTACGTCTTACATTAAGATCTATGATTAATTTTGATAAGTTTTGTTCAGTGCGAGAGTCAGGAAGATAAAAAGAACTTGCTCATAAAATAAAGAAAAATGGTAATAAAAGAAGAAAATGAAAACAAGGTTTTTTTTAATAAAATGAAGTAGAAACAATGCTAAAAATACAGTAAAAAGAATAGGAAACTGCTTTTTTTAAAAAAGCCATGAACTAGAGAAAGTTTCTTTCACTGATTTCACTGGCATTGGAGCCTCTAAAGCAAGGTGGAGGAGTCAGGTTCCAGCTAAAGTCTATAGCCGTTCTTCTGGGCAGTGTTATCAGAGATTGAGCATTGAGAAAGTCAAGGCTATGTTGTTACAATGGGTACTACAGTTACTATAGAAGGCTTGCTTCTCTGTGCATGCAGGACCACTGATGGCCTTGTAAGCTTTGTCATCTTGAGCTGGGCAGGTAGCTACGCACTTCAAAAGCACACAGCCTGATTGCCCAAGAGAAACAAATGTCTACATTAAGAGGTATCTGTTAAATGTATTGGAGAGCAGATGAAGCAAATAGAACTGCCAGCTTTGCACTGCAAGAGGAGGCCTAAAGGAGATGGGCATTCTGCCCAACGGTCTTGGCAATTTGAGACTCAGCCCAGCTAGGAAGCATACAGCAGAGGGAGGATCTGAGGATGCAGAGACAGCCACTGGTCATGGCCTTAGAATCTGTAGCTTCCATGGCAGGCCACAGGCAATGTAGCTCCCTCCACTCCACAGAGCAGGAGGTTACTCATCACCACCCCCTCCACAGTTCCCACTGCCAAGACATCTCAGCAGGTCTCCATCTGCCTCTCCTTTCTCTGGGTTTGGCTCGTTTAGCTGTCTCCACAGAAACTGTGGTAGGGTGCTCCTGGGCTGGCTGACCTGTGATTGCTCCTTGTTTGACAATCTCCAAAGCATCCCCATCTGGGACATTCATACATGGATAGAAACGATCCTACACATAAAATAACATTTAAAACTCACAAGTCTATTTTAATTGCTTAAATGCCTACCTTGAATTGGGATTGTGAGGTGATCTCTTGTCTCTTTTGAGAATGCCAAATCATTTAGATACATGAAGGAGCAAAGAAAGCATCTGGCTCTAGCATTTTGAGAAACAAGAAACAACAAAGCAGATTTTTTGTTGTTGTTGTTGATGTTCTCTGATACTGGTCTGCATTGAAGGCATCTGTAGCTTTTTCCTGGTGTGAGGTCTGGTGGTATACTGTCACTAAGGCTGACTGGGTGACCCTGTGGTTGTGGATTAGGGTTGCCTTCCCCCATGGAAAGCCCAGACCAGACTGGTACTTTGTTCTGAGTTGGCTTTTATTTCTCTGTGTATTTCAGCTCTTCTATCACCTCTTTCTTTTTTTTAAATTGAGATGTGCTTTCTTTTATTTCCTGCAATTTATAACATTCATTTATAACACTCAGTTTAGTGATTTTTTAGTGTACTTGACAGAGATGATCAAACACCATCACAATTAATTTGAGAATAGTTTTCATCCCTACAAAAATAAAACTACACTCATAGAAAATCCCTCTGCCAACCTGCTATCACCTCTTTCTTAATTCCCAATGTTCTTCTATTCCTTCTCCCTCATTCCATCCACTCCTTTGTTGGGTTGCCTCTTCTGTTCTCCCATGCTCCCCTAAGCATATTTCTTAGCTGCCATCCTACACTAAATGTCCCAAAGTTCTTTAACATTCAAAAACTCCTTCACTCCAAAAGGAGTCAAAGAAACACAAAGGAAATTAATCCTCTGGTTCAGCTGTTTCCCATGAAATTATTCTTAGAGAAATCACTTGTGAGTTCAAGACTGCCTGATAGCATCCTCTGAATAAAACTGCGTTGAAAAGTCAGTCCAAATACACAGGACATCATCATCATTTCTTTAATGAATGAACACCTTTCAGTAGCTGGAAATTTTCAAACCAAATACACAAATATTTGAGAGAACAAAGATTGGTGTTATCTTTGGGTAGACAAGAAGTCTACCCAGGTTTGTTCCTTCATGTATACAAATGATTTGGCATTCTCAACAGAGACAAGAGATCACCCCATAATCCTAATTCAAGGTAGGCATTTAAGCAACTGAAATAGACTCGTGGTTTTTAAAGGTTATTTTATTTTATGTGTAGGATGGTTTCTATCCATGTATGCATGTGCACAAGACTCATGCATGATTTCTATGGAAACCCGAAGAGGGTAGCAGATCCCCTGGTGTGGGAGGTCCTTCTGTCTATGTGTTGCTTTTATTGGTTAATGAATAAAGAACTGCTTTGAGCCTATGGCAGGGAAAAACAGAACTACATGGGTAAAGCTAGGCTGAATGCTGGGAGAAAGAAGGGCAGAGTCAGAGAGAAGCCATGGAGCCACCAGAGACAGATACTGGGAACTTTACCCCGTAAGCCACTGTCATGTGGCAATATGCAGATTAATAAAGATGGGTTAAATTAACATAAGAGTTAGCATATATGAAACTAAAACTAAAGGGCCAAGCAGTGACTTAATTAATACAGTTTCTATGTGATTATTTTGGGTCTAAGCTAGCAGGGTGGCTGGGAACCAACAAACGGTCCTCCCTCCCACAAGCTCCTGGAATCAGACTTACAGATGATTGTGAACCACAATATGGATGTTGGGAATAACACCCCACCCCAACCCCCTGTCCTCTGGAAGAGCATAAAGTACTCCAGACTGCTGAGCTATCTCTCCAGCTCCAGACCCATGATTTTTAAGTAGATTATCTTAGTAGGTTAATGGTAGCAGTGGGAATTTTTAATAAATGTTGAGTTTTACTGACATTTGACAGATCAAACAGTCTAGGGTATGTTTTAATTAGGAAGATTTTGACATATTTATTAATCTCTAAAAGTCAGTTTGAAATTGTTACAAGAAGCTGCTATTTTCCCCAAGTTGTTGATGTTCATCTACTTAGGAAGGTAACTCTTTGTTTTCCTTTTGTGAGTCAGAGTCTTGCTATGGAGCCCAGGCTGGCCTCAAACTGATATCCCTGTGATTTTTGTCTCCCAAGTCTAGGACACACACATGCCTGTGCTACCATGCCCACTAACTAGCTTATCCCTTTACAGAAGCTAGTACAAATTGATTCACATAAAGTAGAATGAAACCACTTGAAAAGTGTAGTTGGAGTCTTTTCCAAGGATAGCAATATTTGACATGTAGGTGTGAAACTACGGGAGACTGGAATGCTTTCCCTCCACAATGCACTGTGCTGCCCGTGTGTAATAGATACAGGTATTCAGTATATTACATGAGATTTTCAGCACTGTAAAGGGGGGCTTTGTACTGGATGATATTTTCTAGCTCATGTAAGTGTTCTGGGAACATTTAATACAGGTGAGGCTGAGTTATGATGCTTACATGTGTTAACTTTGCTTACATACGTTAATGTGATATGATATTGGCAACTGAAAAGACCAAACCTAAGAATAATGGGGTTAGAAGAAGAACTCCAGCTCAAAGGCACAGAAAATATATTCAACAAAATCCCAACCTAAAGAAGGATATTCCTATGAAGGTACAAGAAGCTTACAGAGCACCAATAGACTGGATCAAAAAAAAATCTCCTCATCATATAATAATCAAAACACAAAATATACAGAATAAAGAAAGAATATTAAGAGCTGCGAAGGAAAAAGGTCAAGTAACATATAAAGGTAAATCTATCAGAATTATACCTAACTTCTCAATGGAAACCATTAAAAGCCAGAAGGCCTGGGTAGATGTGCTGCAGACACTAAGAGACCATGGATGCAAGCCAAGACTATTATACCCAGCAAAGCTTTCATCACCATCGATGGAAAAAACAAGACATTCCATGACAAAAACAGATTTAAACAATATGTATCCATAAACCCAGCCTTACAGAAATTGCTATAAGGAAAACCCCAACCCAAGGAGGCTAACTGCACCCACAAAAACACAGGCATCTGATAACCCCCCACCAGCATAGCCCAAAGAAGGGAAACACACAAACACTACTACTGAAAAATAGCTGGAATTAACAACCACTTGTCATTAATATTGCTTAATATTAATAGATTAAATTCACCTATAAAAGACACGGGCTAAGAGAATGGATACAAAGAGAGGATCCAGTCTTCTACTGTATACAAGAAACACACCTCAACCTCAAAGTCAGACACTACCTCAGAGTCAAGGGTAGGGAAAGGTTTTCCAAACAAATGGATCTAAGAAACAAGCAGGTGTAGCTAGCCTAATATCTAACAAAGTTGATTTCTTTTTTTTTAATTTTTTATTGAGAAAACGAATAAAAAGTTTCCGCCTCCTCCCAGCCTCCCATTTCCCTCCCCCTCCTCCCACCCTTCTCCCCCCTTCCCCCACTCCTCTCCCCCTCCCTCTCCAGTCCAAAGAGCAGTCAGGGTTCCTTGCCCTGTGGAAAGTCCAAGGTCCTCCCCACTCCGTCCAAGTCTAGGAAGGTGAACATCCAAACTGGCTAGGCTCCCACAAAGCCAGAACATGAAGTAGGATCAAAACCCCGTGCCATTGTCCTTGGCTTCTCATCATCCCTCATTGTCTGCCATGTTCAGAGAGTCTGGTTTTATCCCATGCTTTTTCAGTCACAGTCCAGCTGGTCTTGGTGAGCTCCCAATAGATCAGCCTCACTGTCTCAGTGGGTGGGTGCACCCCTCGTGGTCCTGACTTCCTTGCTCATGTTCTTCCTCCTTCTGCTCCTCATTGGGACCTTGGGAGCTCAGTCTGGTGCTCCATTGTGGGTCTCTGTCTCTATCTCCATCCATCACCAGATGAAGGTTCTATGGTGATATGCAAGATATTTGTCAGTATTGCTACAGGATAGGGTCATTTCAGGTTCCCTATCCTTGGCTGCCCAAGGAACTAACTGGGGACATTGCCTTGGGCTCCTGGGAGCCACTCTAGGTTCAAGTCTCTTGCCAACCCTAAGATGGCTCCCTTAACTAAGATTTGTGCTTCCCTGCTCCCCTATCCAACCTTCCTTTATCCTAATCATCCTGTTTCCCCAAGTTCCCCCTATCCTCCCCTTCTCATTTTTCTCTCAAGTTGATTTCAAACTAAAATCAGTCAAAAGAGATGGAGAAGGGCACTGTATGCTCATACTAGGAACAATTCATCAAGATTCAGTCTCAATCCTGAACATCTATGCCCCTAATACAAGAGCACCCAAATATAAATGATTCTTAAAGCCAGGTGGTGGTGGTACATGCCTTGAATCCCAGCACTTGGGAAGCAGAGGCAGGTGAATCTCTGTGGTTTGGATTCCAGCCTGATCTACAGAGTGAGTTCCAGGACAGCCAAGGCTATACAGAGATGCCCTGTTTTGAAAATCAGAAACAAAACAAAATCTTAAAAATGGCTCATAAACTATATGAGAACTATGTGCTTTTTTTTGATAAAAGGAGAATAAAAAAAAATTTCCACCTCCTCCGAGCCTCCCATTTCCCTCCCCCTCCTCCCACTCTTCTCCCCCTCCTCCCACCCTTCTCCCCCTCCTCCCACCCTTCTCCCCCTCCCCCCACTCCTCTCCCCCTCCCTCTCCAGTCCAAAGAGCAGTCATGGTTCCCTGCCCAGTGGTAAGTCCTAGGTCCTCCCCCATCCGTCCATATCAAGGAAGGTGAACATCCAAACTGGCTAGGCTCCCACCAAGCCAGAACTATGTGCTTTTTAAAGTAGAGCTGAAAACAACATAGGCTTTAAGCATGTGTAAGTTTAGCCAGGACCACTGACTGTTAAAGGCATGGGAAACTTCTCTATACATGATTTTCCCCCTTGTGAAAGTACAGTTAAGCAGAACCTATCTCCTGCTAAGGTTCCTGTCTATCTGACTTTCTATTTGCCTATTTCATATTCTCCTAGACAAAGCATTCAAGCCTGGGCCTGGCAACGTGGGAATTTGAATAGAATCACTGGTGATAGATGTCTAAAGACCACGAAGAGTTTATAGCTGGGTTTGTGCTGACAGTGGCCTCAGAGAGAGCCAGAGCAGCCGTTGGGAGCCATCAGATAGTTTTCAAGTGACAAGGGACCCTTGTCTACAACTTGAAGAACACCCGACTCTAAATCTAAGAACACGCTGCACCCTTCTACCTGAAGGCTCCAGGGCCTAGTGTTTGGTCTCGTTATCATCCGTGATATGGAATTAGGACTCAGGGCATATTTGCCTCCAAAAGCCGATGTAACTAGTGTTTCTGAGATTAACTTTTGTCAGCCTTTGCTCTTGGGGTTTTGTCTTTCCCTGAGGGCAAATTCCCTGGCACCGCCATCCACTCCTGTTCCACGTGGTGCTTTAGCTGGCACAAGAACTGAGGTTGAAATAGGAGATTGGCTTTATGGGTGAGGTTCCTGTTTGTTCAAAGCCACCTCCTATCTTTCCCCTCTGAAGCCACCAAAGAAAACTCTGGAAATCCCGAAGTGACCCTTAATTAGCTCAGAGTGGGAGGAGGTACAGAGTAGCAAAAATAGTAGGCCTTGCTTGGACTTCTTCTCTGTGTAATGTATGGTGTCATCTGGGAAGAAAGGCTTTAAGGACAAATCAGCCTGCTGAGCTCCAGCTAGAGGGCCAGGTGTTAAACAAGAGATTTCTTTAGTCCTCATTCTTTGCTTCTCAGAGTGTGCAGTCATCAGCTTCAGATGACTTTTCCCCTCCTATTGGGGTTTGGGGTCAATAGCAGAGGGGTCTAAGGAAACCATAGAAGAGCTGATGTTGTCTATGATCCAGCCTTACTTACTCCTCTGTATGTCCCTCCCTAGACACCTTTGCCCACTTATCTATCAGAACATGTTTCTAGGGATCGTCAGAATAAGCCCTTGTGTCCTCAGAATTTCTTCGAGCACTAGCATCTGAACAACCTTTATTTTGAGAAAAGGGTTTTCAGTCACCAAAGTGGTCGAAAGGACTTTTAGGTGTGAGAGGGACTCTCCTGCTATCCCAAGGAGATTTCTTCCTAAAAGAAAAAAAAATGGGAAATGTGCAAAGATCAGTATATAGATATAAACCAAAACAAAGACTGGCCGGAACTGGCATTTTAACTGAATTCGAACTAAAGGGGGACAACCATTTTGATTCCAAGCAGGTGACGTGAAAATTGAACAGGAACTCTCATCAGATGACTCTCCAGAGGCAACATGCAAGTGCAATTCAAAGAAATATGAAATCTATGGTTATGATTTCCTGCACACTGTCAGAAGAAATATGAAATCTATGGTTATGATTTTCCTGCACACTGTCAGACTGCCCGCTTTCCTTTGGAGGGCTTTCAATTGAATCGGTTGGCCAAACAGAAAGATCAAAGGCTATCGTGGAGATATACTCCATATTTTCTTAACAATAAGGTATGATTCATTCCTACTGTTGCTATGACACATGCCATGGCCAAAAGTAATTTAGGGGAAGAAACAGTTTATTTCAGCTTAGACTTCCAAGCCACAATCTATGACGAAGGAAAGTCAGGAAAGGAATTCAAAGCAGGAACCCGAGGCAGAAACCACGGAGGGACAGTGTTTGTGGCTCTGTCTCTTCCTGGGTCCCCATTTTTCACTCATTTAGTCTCTTACACAGTCCATGTCCACTTGTCCAAGGAAGGACAAGGATGGCACCTCTCACGGTGGGCCTGGCCCTTCTGCATCAAGATAGCTCCACCCCACCCCATCCCTATGAATTCCAACAGGTCAGTGTGATCTGGAAAATCCCTCAGTTGAGACTCTAATCCCTTGTCAGGTGATACTAGGTTGTGTCAAGTTGATAACTGAAGCTGTCTATGACCCAGGGCTAATCACGCATAAAATAAGTCATACCTGCTTGTCATGCCATTTCCCAATACTCATCTGTCATTGTGCATTGGTCTCAGCTAGAGGATTTGTTGAAGTAGGTGTGGCCTTGCTGGAGGAAGTGCACCACTGAGGAGGTGAGCTTTGAGGTTTCCTTTGTTCAAGCTTCAGTGCAACACTCAGTCTACTTCCTGTTTCCTGCATCTCGCCATGTAGCAGCTCCTCCAGCACCCTGTCTGCCGGCACACTACCATGTCCCTACCATGATGATAACAAGCTAAACCTCGGAACTGTAATCTGCCACCTCAATTAAATGTTTTCCTTTATAAGAGTTGCTGTGGTCCTGTTGCCTCTGCATAGTAACAGAAACCCTAACTAAGACACCTGGCTTTATGATATGCTCTCACAACCTGTCACTCCATCAGGCATGAAACTTCTACGTCATAAACTTGCCACAGTCATTAAATCTGATAACAAATGCTTAGGGGTGTTGTCCTTCTGTGTTAATTCTCTGCATAGCACATACACTAATCTGCAATTTACATCTTTTCTGGTTCGTGTTTTGCTCCCATAAACACAGTATCATTACTCAACATTAAAAGTGTACACCTGGAAGCCTGCTTTCAATGTCACAGCTGAAAGATACTGGCTTGCTAAATGACTGTAAACATCATCTCTGTGATGTAACAGTTTGTAGACTGTTGGCCCTTCCTCCTCTTTACCAGGCCTTAAGTAACTCATCTTTATCCCTGAACTTTAATTTCTTTATGCTGTTTCAGAGAAGAATTTCAAATGATTAAAACAATGGTTTTACCATGAAAAAAATGTAATCTTATTAACATGGGTAAGTATATTTATACTATGTGTAATTATTTAATGTAGATTTAATTATATTCTGAATGATCTTGTTGATGGTTAAATAAGTGTGTATTCTTTCCCCTGCTTTCTAATTTGAATTATAAGGACATTATAATTTTTCATGGATTTCTTCTAAAATCCCAAATAATTCTGTTTTATTTTGCCTGAGACAAGGTTCTCCTCTGTAACCTAGGTTGGCTTAGAACTACTCTACAGCCAGGTCGAGCCTTGAACTCATGGCAATCCTTCTGCTTAGGCATGAGCCACCACACTTGGCTTAGTTTTGTAATTTTTAATATTGTTTCTCTCTCATTCTGTTGAAGAAGGTATTACAAGCACTTCATACTAACAGCCCAATACTGGTTGCTCTTGTTCATGGCTTGAATTCCTTAAAGCAGCCGTACCTACTGTTAAATTGATTTCTCAATCATGTTCTGCCAATTCTTGTGGTCCTTAGCTTCAACTGTAGGGAGAAGTTTTGCTTACATGGTCATCACAGTAGTCATTTGAGCTTTAAAATAATTTACTAGCCGGGTAGTGGTGGCACACGCCTTTAATTCCAGCACTTGGGAGGCAGAGGCAGGCGGATCTCTGGGAGTTCAAGGCCAGCCTGGACTTCAAGAGCTAGTTCCAGGACAGGGACCAAAGCTACAGAGGAACGTTACCTCAAAACAAACAAAAAATTTACTGGAAGAAAATAAAGGTTTTTTAAAAATCTGTATCATTTACTATGAACAAGGATGAACCTGTTGCTTCTTGCTTACACTTTTTTATTTTCTTGTGTGTGTGTGTGTGTGTGTGTGTGTGTGGTATCTGTGTATGTGCATGTTCCTATGTTCCTGTGTGTGCCTATGTGCATGCAGGCATGTGTGCATATGTGTAAGCTAAATGTCTCTTCAGGGTGTCTTCCATAGTCATTCTCTAGACTTTTTTCCTTTAAACATCAGAATCTCACTATGTTGCCTCAGCTGGTCTGAAACTCTCTATGTAGACCAGAATGGCCAGGAGCTCCTTACTATTTATTTTTAGTATTATTTATTATTTGCTTGCTCCACCTTATTTTTTTGAGACAGGATCTCTTAATGAGCCTGTGAACCTGGATCTTACTGATCCAGCTAGCCAGACTGGCCTGTGCTTCCTGGAGATAGCCTGAATCTACACTCTGGTACTGGAGTAGCTGATGTGTGTCACCACGCCCAGCTATAAACACGGGTGGGTGCTGTGAATCAGAATGCAGTTCTGCATCCTGCATGGTAAGCCTTTACCCACTAACCCTTCTCCATAGACCACATTTTAATTTCCTTTTTGTCAAACTACCTTTTATATAATTAGTCTATATAATGGAAACCATTTCAGCCATACCGAAGCGCGCAAGTGGGCTGGAGCGATGGCTTGGTTGGTTTCTCTAAGTACCTGTTGCTAGTCCAGAGGACTGGTGTTTAGTTCCCAGCCCCTGCCTCTGACTGCTCACCACTGCTCTAACTTCAGCTCTGGGATCCAATGTCCTCTTCTGACCCCTGTGGATACTGCATTCTTACACACACACACACACACACACACACACACACACACACACACACACACACACTTTTTTAAAAACCTTTTTAAAAAAGGCAACCATCATCACAGGCTCTTGCACACTAAACAAATAAAAGCATCTTCTAAGCAACATTAGCCTTCATCCTATGGGTAGGATTCCTGAAGCGGTAAGCTCCCATCCGTGGAAAGAGGTGCCCTTTCACTTAAGAAGGAAGTTGTACGCTCAGGTCGTTCACCCACACTCGTAATGAGACATGACTGTGCTGGGTAGTGACTTCCCTGTCACAATCAGCGCTGGTTATCAATTGTAAACCCGGGTGGGGAGGCAGAGACAGTTTCTGTTCTGGGCCAAACCTCTGAAAGGGAGGTCATTTATCTCAGTGGAACCCAAGGTTAATCAAACTCCCTTTCGTTCCATTTGCTTAGTTAATCAGGCAAAAGAAGTCAGCCGCTGAAAATGTAGTTTCAGCTCTATTGACATTAATCTCATTCTCATTCTCATGACCCATGGATAAACTGTTGGCAGCATTAGCCTGGAACTGCTCCATTTCCTTAAAGGGAATCACCAATGTGCTCTATATTCAGCCCATGTAATTTGTTTTGAAACCAAATGATACTTCCATTTGTCAAGCATTTCCTTGACACGTACTTTCCAAAACCATCCATGAAATTCCATTTTCGGTGCTGAAATCCAAGCGATGATCATGGCTGAAGATATTATAGAGTCATGGGTCTTGATCAAGGCTGCAGATTTGACTCTGTGGGAAAATCAAAGGGTGTGCTGCCAACTGCTATGCACTCGCTCCTCGGTGTTGGGTTGCGTTGGTTGCGATTGGCATTTTCAACACATCCCCAAACATGGCTGGAAAACAGTTACTGCTCTGGGGAAGAGAACAGGTAGGGTTTGACCATTGATGGCTGCAGGTAATCAATTCCTAAAGATTATCAACAACATGGTAGTTCCTTTCTCAAAAATGAGATTTGTGATGAGTTATTATTCTTCTACGTGGTTCTTTGGAAAAATCCCTGTGAAACATTTAGAGATATGGAGAGGATTCAAGTGACCCAAGTCAGTCAGATATCGTTTTCTTAGTTTTGGAGGCTGTGGGCCTCTACCCCATGATTCACCTTAATCTCCCGAGTTCAGGGATGACAGATGCCAGCATGTCCAGCTCTGAGGTTTGTTTGAGATTCCCATAGACTCTGCTAATGTCTTCTTCCGCATTTAGCGTACACAGTCTGAATATGACATTGATACTTTTGCCAATGCTCTCACCTGTACATTCATTTTAGGATGTTTAACCCTCTCTTCTTTTCCTTTCCCTCCTCTTCTCAGTATCCTTCCGACTACCTCCTCCACATACGCCCTCATCCCTACTGCCTGGTAGTGGTGTTTCATGAGACGCACTAGATGGTTGTTGACTGAATACATGGTTCCATTGCTTGGCTGGCTGGGTAGACTGTTAGGAGTAGTAGTGCCACAGTGACCCCTGTTGATGAAACCAGAAAGTGCAATGTGCAGACTGATTTAATGGCAGTGATATTCACATGGAAATATGAGCTCCGGCCAACCTAGAGCTCAGTAGGAAAGCTGGTTAAAAGGTAGGTCAGCATTTGGAAAGGAGAAGAAACAGCACCGCCGGTCTCTCTGTGTGACAGTGCAGCTCAGCATGTTTCCCTGTCTGAGTTCTTTTCTTCCTGTGATCATACTCAGGGCCCAAGCATTAGTTCAGGACTTTAAATGATCTTACTCGCTTGATAATTCAACATGTTATTTTGCATGTTGATTTGAGTTACGATAGTTAGCACACTCTATATCTTGATCAGTTATTTTGCATGCCTGCATTTTCAGGTGTGCTCTTATGTGTGGTGTGTGTAAGTCCGTGTGTGTGAATGTTTGTGTATGTGTGTGTTTGTCAGCGCACGTGCATGCACGCATGTGTGCGTGTGTTTGGGGCTGGAGCTTGACATGAGGTGTTCTCTATGGGTCTCCACTTTTGCAGGCAGTCTCTCATAGAACCTAGAGCTTACACACTAGGGATCCTAATTGTCTCTACCACTCTAGCACTGGGATTACAGGTATGCATCCAGAGTTTTGCAGGGGTCTTGGAGGGTTTGAGTTCAGGGATTCATAATTTCATATCAAGCCCTTTAGCAACTGAGCCATCTCCTTAGTCATATACTCTATGTGTGAACAAAAAGGGGCACTGTTATATTTTAGAATTCTAAGCTATTTATTATTATTATTATTATAGTAAAATTGATATTATTGGTATTTACTAGTTGTAGACTGATGGATGGAGTCATTAATGGGGTTCCCATATCTTCAACTCTCTTTGTTCCCCCACATAATCACATGGCTAGAAATGAAGGCACCTGCCTTTGATTGAATATTATAATTATTTTAGAAATGAGTGTAAGAAGGCTTGATTCTATGAGGGGAGTAAAAAGAGGGGTCATCACATCATAAACCCTGATTCTAGAGATGACTGAGGAATGGAGAGCCTTGAGATGCTTCAAACTCAGCATTCTGCCTTCAACCTTTGCACCAACTGAACTGCTTAACTTTCTGCACAATTAACTTGATTTCCAGGCTGCACTACACACAAAACATCCCACATGGGCTGTGATCCTGTTTACCCATGCACAAGGAAATACAAAATTGCTTATCTGCATAATGATAAATCTTAAAAGAGAAGGGAAAAGAAAACCAGGAGATGAGATACTCCTTTCAATAGAGATGCCATCTTAATACTAATGCTATCTAAACAAAATGAGGGTGACTTGAGAGTTGGTAATAGAGTACCTACAAAGGGGAGCCTTAGGAAGCTCAAATTCCTAAGGGGAGCCCTGAATTCAAACCTGCTTTCCCCTGAGTGAGGAATGAAAACACACTGGCCCTCCCTTCCCTGTCCTTGGTGGGGCTTTGGGAACACCAGCAGCCTGTGCTGTGATCCTCAGAGCAGCAAGACTCGGACCTCGAGCTGCAAACTGTTGTAGATGGAATTCAAAACACTCGCTTCCAGATAAAATTACCAAGCTATTTTTGTAAGACTGCAGGCTTTGTCTGTTTATTTTTCTTACACACCTTCTCCCTGAAACTTTTAAAGAGTGCTAAAAATGATACAGAACCAAAGAAGATAACAAAAATAAAGCAGAAGCCCCAGGAGGAAGGAAATCAAGAAAGCAGAGGCAGAGGAGAGGCTATGAGTACTGGCAGCTGCGGAACCTGCATGCCCTTGCCTTCTCGCGAGCCTCACCTGTGACTTTAAACCAAGATGTAAATAAGCTGTTTAAGCGTTGCACAGGCGAGTACAAGACCAATGAGTCTCACAGATGGTAACAGACTTCTGGAGTTAAGGCTGGATACTTTGTGGGTAAAATAAAAGCATACATTTTTTAGGGATTTCCCTTCGCTTGCTCTTCCCGACGAGCGACCAGCTAAAATTGAATCTCAGCTCAACAAGGGACAGTTCCTGTCTGGGATTCAGGTAACTGGGCGCCCGTGTTTGCATTGGCGGGGCTTGCAACCCGGAGGAAAGCGCGGCGTGGAAGGCCCGCTGCCCAAACTGCCCAGGGTTCCAGGCCTGAGCCAAGCGAGGGACAGCGTGAAAGGGCAGCTGTGGACCAGGGCACGGGTTGGCATTTTCAGTATTTACAGTCTAAAAAAACAAAAGCATAAACAACACACTTGAAGCACACTCAAAAATGGATGTGTTTGAGGAGAGAGTCTAACCCTAGAGCTGCTGTGTCCGTTGACTGTGCTGACTGGTCTTGCTGATCACAGTAGTTGGGAAATAATGGTGGTTTGGCTTGCTCACTTGTTATATGTTCAATGTCAAATATATTAAAATGAGATTTCTAGGGGCTGGTGCATGGCTCAGGGGGTAAAGAGCTTTCTATGCAAGCCCGAGGACCTGAGTTCACATCCCCCCATCCCAGAATTGATATGAAGACAAACAGATACGAGGGGCTTGATGGGTAGCTAGCCCAGCCAGCTAAAGAGCTCCAAGATCAATGAGAAAGTGTACCTCAAAAAGAAAAGGGGGGTGAGGGTAGAGAAGATATCTGGAAGACAAGCTCTGACCTGCACTCACGCAGGCACAGGCCAAGGACACTCGCAAATGTGTGCACAGGCGCGTACGAACACACAGACACACATGAACATGCTTGCACATGTGCACACTAGTAACTATGTGACAATGAAGTTCACACAGCTCTGCCATGTTCAGCTACTTAGTGCTCCCAGCACGTTCTAAAGCTGCAGCCCCCTGCCCCTTGTTTCTGCTTCCAGAACGTTCTCAAGCTACAGCACCTCCCTCCCCCTTGTTTCTCACCGCTGTTTGGTTCACCTCAGATTTCAAATTTTTCAGAAATCATATGCCTCACTGGAGATATTTGATTTCCGTTTCCTGTCTAGATTAATCATTCCTATCTGGTTAAATGTTGACATGAAAAATAACGTGTTTAGGTTGATTAGTTTTCAAGTATTAAGTATGAGATAATTAACTACTCGAACACATAGTCAAGATAGGGACTAAATTTTCTCTTTTATCACGTTCAATTCAACATTCTCCCTATATGGGGCTAGAGATCAGAGCCAGGTGCCCATTTCACACTCCCATGTGTAATTAGCACATAGTCTAGCTACATGCCCAGCTCTCAATAAATATTCTTCAAGATAACATTTTGAAACCTGATTTTTTTCCCAAGCTTTGCGTCTTTGACAATAATGTTGATTTTCAATGTATTAGACTTCAAGAATTACCCTGGTTTGGTGGTCAAAAAGTTCATAGAATTCACAAAACAAAAAGCCACACATGAAATTCTTAGCATGTCATAAATCATGACCAGAGTTTATCTGACAAGATCTCTTTCAGGAAATACTTGGGTTTTGTCCTCTTTTGTGTAGACAGTGCTCTTTAGATCATCTCTGAGAAACTGTTGGAAAGGAATCATTGCAACATTATAGGTAGAATATGCTGGAAGGTAAGTTATGGGCTCAAAGAGTGTTTTCAGGGTAGTGGGTACTGTGTTGAGAGACAGTCTCAATATGTAGCCTCAGCTGACCTGGAATTTATCCTCCTCCTCCCTCGGCCTCTCCAAGTCCAGCATAAGCTTAGCAGAATTTATCAGAAGTCTCTCAAATAAATCATACCACTGATAGGTAAAATCATAGAATAGAGACTTACTTTCCGGTACCCTTACTGACAATATTCACTATATATATTTTAATCTCTGCCTGTCTAATGGACAAAACAAGCAAACAAAAATTTCATGTCTGTCTTAGAGTAATTGGAAACCCATGAGTTAGGAAGGAGTTGTGTGCTGTGGCGCATCCATCCTGTGCTCAGATCCTTCTTCCCAGGGCCACTTGTTTCTCCTGAGCGGCTCTACTGAGTGCCATGGGCAAGGAGGCATGGTTCAAATTTCTCTAACAGGAACTGCAAAGCCCAAATGTTCCCACTCCCCCTTTGACAAAACGAGGAGGTCGGTATAGCTTACCTTGTGACACTTAGGCCCCTCCTGTACACTGTGGCCTTTGAGAGAGGTCCATGAAGAGGTCTTGGGTTGGGGTCACAGCAGTAGCAGCTTGTTTTGAAGTATGAACAGTTAATGTTCTGAACCTCAGTTAACTCCTCATGTGCTCGGTCAGAACTGCTTGCAAAAGTAAATGTCTTCCTTTTGCCTACAACCATGGACACTACACAATTAAGTCGAGGGTCCATATGATATGCCTGTCAATAGTGAAACCTACCATCAGTGACTTCTAGTTTATGAAGGCAATCTGACAACCAAGTGTTCATGTTACTTGGGGTCAGCTGGGGTAGGCTGAACTAAACTCCAACATGGAGTTAGGTGGCTGTGTCCCTGGGATTCTCATTACCCATATATGTCTTTTACATTAATTTAAAACTCATCAGTTAGGACGGAGTGGTATGCTGCCGTGTAGCCATCCCTTGCTCAGACCCTTCTGCCGGGGCTCACTTGCTGCTTTTGAATAGCTCCACTGATTGCCATGGGATAAAAGGTACAGGCCAGGGCAGCTGATCCATTTGGTGAACCCAGGAGTGTTCTTCCCATGGTATGGACGAGGCACAAGGAAGCCGTCAGAAATATGCAGTCAGTCAAGTTCTAGAGACGGACAAAGGCGCATTCTGACTTCATGGTCAAAACCAGAATTACCAGGCATGACCTCCCACAGTGAGGAACTTTTGCACAGTAACTTGACCAATCAACGGCAAGGGGAGGTGAAGAATGAGTAAAGGGAGGTAACTGATGGAATCTGTTTGGTGTGTGCAAAAGTAATGTTCATAAATGCATTTTCAAAAGTGTATGAGAGAAACAGATACAGTGACTATATATTTTCCCTCTCTCTCACCAGCCAGTTTTTCAGATTCCCATTTTGTCTATAAAAAGCTTCAGTGATTTATGAATGAATTAATTTATTTAGTTTCTATTTATAGGGGTTTGGAGTATAACTACATGATAAAGGCCTTGGCTTGTGTGAATGAAGCCTCGGGGTTGAACTCATCAGTACAACAGAAATAACCAAATCTACATGTTGGCTACATGGTAGATGTTATGCCAAGGTATAGAGTTACAATGGTGACCAAGAGAGACGGTGTTTCTACAGTAAAGAAGTGGACATAGACAACTGAACAGGAAATGTCAGTGCAGTGAGGTGCATTTTACCAGACTCATTGTAAAAGGGAAGACTTAGGAGAAAATGTCAGTTAGGTGTGAGGTAAAAGAGTAAATGAATGCTGGGCTATCCTAAAATCTCCTCTGCCAACGATAGTGATTCGTGACTCTTCAATTTATCCTCCAGCAAATTCTTAGGACAAGGGCAAAAAACAGCCACATTCTTCATCAATATATCATAATATTCTTTTCCTTTGGAAAGTGTTATGATCATGGAGTCCCCCCAAAACTAACTAGGAGACCAAGTAGTCAGTCCTGTATGTAAAAGCAAAGAGCCTATATTCTTTTCTTTTTTTTTCTTTTTTCTTTTTTTTTTTTTTTTTTTGGTTTTTCGAGACAGGGTTTCTCTGTAGCTTTGGAGCCTGGTCCTGGAACTCCCTTTGTAGACCAGGCTGGCCTCGAACTCACAGAGATCCACCTGCCTCTGCCTCCCAAGTGCTGGGATTAAAGGCATGCGCCACCACCACCCGGCAAGAGCCTATATTCTTATTCAAGTTCATAGACTCTCCATGTGTCCAATATATTGGCGTTATCAGAGAGCCCCAAGTTCAGTTGGAGTGGGGTTTTATAATAGCAGAGGTTTGGCAAGGGATTTCTAAATTTGAGGACCCCTGATTGGCTGACATTGTCTATGGATCTCCTGGTGAAACGCGATGGGTGTGTGCTGGCAGGTGATCCTATCTACAATGGTTAGAAGGTTAGGAATATCCTTTGGATGGTCTGTTCCTGGGTGGTGCTGGGTTGTCCCAGCTTGTGCTCTTTCTTGCAACCAGGTATTGCCTTAGGGTAAACTACTGAGACTCAGGCCTCTGTGGAGCTTGTCCGGGCTGGGTCCTACCGAAAGCACTTGAGCTGGACGTACATAGTCTATATTACCCTCAGCACTACTGTCTTCCAAGCTCCTACTCGAATGGCCAATTAAGTGTTCAAATTATTTCCTAATCCAAGGTCCCAAAGTCCACATTCTACCAAAGAGTAGTGAGGTCGGTCCTGTCACAGCGGTCCCCCGCTCCTGTTACTACTAACTGTTGTCTTCATTACTATTCTACTGCTGTGAAGAGACACCGTGACCAAGGCAAAGCTTATTAAAACAACAAAAAATATTTAATTGAGAGCTTGCTTATAGTTTTAGAAGATTAGTCCACAAACATCATAACAGGAAGTGAACAGGCATGGCTCTAGAGGAGTAACTGAGAGCTTTGCATCCATGACCCACAGGCAGCAGGCAGAAATAGAGAGATACTGGGCCTGAGATGGGTTTTTGAAACTTTAAAGCCTACCCACAGTGACACACTTTTTTCAACAAGGCCACAGCTGCTTCAACAAGCCCACACTTTCTAATCTTCTCTAAATAGTTCATCAGCTAGGGACTAAGCCAAAAATATATGAGCTTACGGGATGGGCATTCCCATTCAAACCACCACAGAGGCTTGGGCTGGTGTAGAGAAAATGACCAGCAGAAAGAATTCCAAGAGTACATGTCTTCTTTGGCTTGTATCCCATTGTCAAAGATTAGACTAGCAATCAAAACCATCTTCAGCTTAGATTTTTTTTCCATGCCACAATTATACATTAGTGAAGGAGAATATTCAGTTTTGACAATTGCCTAGCAACCTTGTCTGTATGAAGCATCTGTGGGATGAGGGGAAAGAGATTCAAAGGCAGCTCATGTAATATGCCAGCACTTGGGAGTCAAGCGGCTGATGAAGAACCAATAAAAGAGTGAAAAGGAACACACAGCAAACAGAAAGGACCTCAGAGAAGTTGTGTTTTAGATACCAAGTAAAAGGAATACTCCATACACAAAAGAAGGAATGATTATTAGGCCTTCTTAATAGTCAGGCTTTGACTTAAAAGCAGGCAAGGTTGAGGTCTTTGAGAGGTGTGAGGTTCATGGAGCAGTAGATGTAAACTCTTGGTGAAAAGATCTTAAGAGAACAAATGAGGAACCAGTAGTTTAGTGGAACCAGCAAGGCACTATATAGGAGAAAGAAAATGAGACAGGAGCTGGTTGGAAGTGATGAGTCAAAGAAAGATAAAACTTTAGGGAGCTGGTGACATAACCACATACTTACATAGTGATGGAAATGACCCAATCAAACAGGAAGAAATAATGGCATAGAGAAGGAACACAAAAATTGTGACCATACTTTTCTATTGGATGAGAAGGGTGGTATCCAATGAATGGGCTGGCAGAGGAACTGGGCTTGGCTAGGAGCAACTTAACGACAGGAAAAGGTCACAGACACCAGCTGGCAGTAGGTGACGGCATGTACAATGATGAGGTCTTGACAAAGTTTCTGTGTCCTTGCTTCTCCGTTTCAGAAGGAGGGGGACTAAGGAAAGAAAGGCTAAGGATCTGAGCAGAAAGATGAAAGTGGGAGATATTTTTTCAAAGAACATGGAAGAGGAAATGACTTGGGAAATAAGATGTGATGGCTATTCTGGTTATCAACTTGACTACATCTGAAATGAACTAAAGCTCAAAACTAGAGGGCAAACCCGTGAGGGATCTTTGCCTGATTTGAAATAGGAATACCTGCTTCTAATTTGACTCTCTGAGGTAGGAAGGCATGCCTTTAATCCGGGTCTTGAAGTATGAAGACGCACCTTTGATCCAGATCATTTGAGCTAAGAAGACCCGGCTCTAATCTGGACACCTACATGAGCACGTGGAAGAAGGAAGCTTTTGCTCTCTGCCTGCTTACTCTCATCTCGCTACCAGTCCATTCTTTCACTGGCTTAAGAGCCTACCTACTTCTTTAGGATTCCAGTGTATACAGAAGACCAACAGAGATGGCCAGCCTCATGGACTGAACTACTACTGGCTTCTTGGACTTTCTGTTCACAATCAGCCATTGTTGGATTATCTGGACTGCAGCCTGTAAGTCATTCTAACAAATACCCAGCCCCCAGTCTCTCCCTAACTTCTGTTACTCTAGAGAATCCCAGCTAATACATAAGTCTTGAGTCAAAACAGAATTCAGAGTCACTTGAGACTCATCACTGTGATGTTAAAAGACCAAGACTGCCTAACTGTGCTTTCTGAATCTATAATCATTCACATAGGACAATCACAGAGTGAACAGAGATCTGATTTGGCCTTTGTGGTCTCAGCAGGCATATAGAGTAAAGCAAGAAAAGTGATTTCTTGTAGAAAAGAGTGGATTAGACGTGGGCTGTGAAATCCAAGCCAGATAGGGAAGAAAGAGGATCAGTAGACGTGAATACCAGAGTAATCCGCATGAGGATTTGAAGACAGAAAAATGAGGATTCAAGAATGGGCTATTTAACTTTTGAATGTATTTATTTTTGAATTTATATTAATGGTTCCTTTGCTTTATAGCGAAAATGCTGTAAGGATTTTTTTTAATTTTTATTTAATTATTATGTACATAGAACTCTGCCTGCCTGTATCCCTACAGGCCAAAGAGGCCACCAGACCTCATTACAAATGGTTGTGAGCCACCATGTGGTTGCTGGAAATTGAACTCAGGACCTTTGGAAGAGCAGGCAATGCTCTTAACTGCTGAGCCATCTCCCCAGCCCCGCTGTAAGGATTTAAGATAATTAACTTGTAAGCTCCACCCATTCTTTGACAGACATCACAAATAGACCGTGTGAAAGAGCAAAGCATATTTTCTTAGCTATCACCAATATTACATGTGTCAAGCTAATTGATGATAAAAATTTATTTATTTGAAGATAACGAAAATTCCAATGCAGTATTAAGATGTCTGAGGTCAATGTTTAAGCACACTATCATTTAAATCCATGGACCTCTCCTGAGGGTCACGAGTCAGTAAGCACACTGCTTCTATGAAGAGATGGGCAGCAGGCTCGGGAGAATCCCGAGAAGCCTGTGGTCCAGCTAGCCTGGCATGCATGCTGGGATTACAGATGCATGCTTTGGGGGATGCAGACTTAGGACTTCACACTTACAATGCATGAGGACCTGAGTTTGAATTCCAGCACCTATGTCAAAAGCCAGGCATGGCTGCAGATGCTTGCGAACCCAGCACTGAAAAGCTAAGAGAGACCCTTCCCCCCTCCAAGAGTTCACTGGCTGCCAGTGTACTAAAGAGGACAAGTTTCCTATTATCAGAGAGATCCTGGCTCATGGCCATAAGGCTGAAGGCAAAGAGGTGTTCTGTTCTGATCTCTTCATATTCACGCATGGGTGGGCATACCTGCACATTCATATTCATGCCCCCCACACAGAAACAACATATACATACAATATATACACACACAACACACATTATACTACATATACACCATATACACAACACACACACATACACACACTCATACCGAATTTAATTTCAGTTCTACCAGAGCAGATTTAGGATCCGTTTGGGTTTTAAATTACTTTAGGTTTAAGTTTTAGTGTAAACCCGTGTCTACTCAGATGCACATCTAGCGACCAGAGAGTTTCTGCACAGTTGCTAAGCTCAGGAGTTAACAGCTCAGTGTGCCAGGAATTCTGTGAAGTCCTTGAAGTTAAGAGTCAGCAGAAAGGGCTTCCAACAACACTTTATTAGGAACACACCACCGGAGCTATCAAAGGGCCGCCTGGAAGACGTCACACCGCGCTGGGGACACTGTTTTCCCAGATGCTTTTGTTTAGTGGTAACATCCCATCACTGCCGTGGGGGAGGGGTGAGAGCCAGGTGATCCGGGCTTGAGATGGAGCCAAACAAACCACTGAAATAGAAAGGGCTCCGAAGCCTTTTTTTTTTTTTTTGGTGGCACTCTCAGGGGACTGTGGCCATCTCCAGACTCCTCACAGTAGAACCAAAGAGGGAAAGGCAGTCACCTATGTCTGTCCTGATGAACAGAAGCTGAAGAATCGGGACTTCAGCCACTCCCGTCACACAAAGCAAACTCCACACATGTGACTGGAAAAGGAAATAAGTTTGGGAAAAGAGGGTGGGGCTTTCCTTTCTCAGAGAGGGTTGACGTACACTTGCGTAAACCATACATATTGAGACACACACACACACACACACACACACACATATATATATATATATATATATATATATATATATATATACTCCTTACCATTCCCATTCCAGTATCCAGTATCTACATTTTCAGGGAAAGGGGATGAGGTACCAAACCACAGACTTTCTCCAAGATCTATGTCAAATACAAGGAAAGAATCCACCACCTGGCTCCCAGCATATTCTTGTCTCTTTCTCTGGAATAGCACTGGCGTTTTGATGATTTTAACCCATTAATATACCTGAAATATCTCCCAGTCCTTATCTGGCACTATATGAGAGGGTTCTCATCTGAATGTGAGATCTGAATAAGAACAGTATATGGAAAAAGCATAATTATGGATATGCACAAATATGGCGAGGCGTCCAGGAACTCCAGTGCTGAGTTGCCATTAGGAAATGCAGTGACCCCTCTGCTTCAACATCTAGACATTTGATCATCTGTAGTTTGAAAAGATTCCTTTGAAATAATTGCTTCATGCTGAATATGGAGCTTCTGACCCTAAATAACACAATGTAGCTATTTGCATGACCCTGTCATTGTATTTAGTGATATAAATAATCAAGGCAAAACTTATGCTGTACAGGATGATGTGCAGAGGGTATGTACAAACATAAATTGAGCACTGTGGATTCTGGTAGGAAGGGACCCCTGTGTTAAACTTTAATCAGAGTAAATGAGATATAGGAGGAAGTAGCAAACGAAATCAGAAACACTCAAACAATGTTTTCCCCCCTGAAGCCAAAGAATATAAGAATACCTCGGTCCATTCTCAATGATTTTCTGAAAACAGAGATGTGAAAGGTTATTGGCCATTTTCCATGAATTCCAACCAACTCACACAAGTTGATATCAAATCTAGGCAAGAAACATCTGTGTGTGTGTCTGTCTGTCTCTCTCATGCACGGGCGCACGCACGCGCATGCATACACACACACACACACACCACAGGGTGGGGGAAGGGAGGCAAGGAAGGAGTGAGGAAGAGAGAAAGAAACAGCTATAGGGAGACAGACAGACTAGAGAGAGAGAGAGAGAAGGAGAAACAGATATAGGAACATAGAAACAGACATACACACACACACACACACACACACACACACACACACACACACTGCTCCTGCTCTCAGGCCAGGCCTGCATTCTCGGCTGGGCAGCCAGTCAGGCAGAGCTTTTACTGACATGGGCACCTGCTGCCCTTTGGTCTGAGACACCCACACCCCTGCTGGCCCTTAGGGAAAGCAGCCTTGGTAAGCAGGTTGCAGGACTAAGCCTGGGTGGAGACCCAGCTCAGTTGCAGAGAAAAAGCCCAGCAACAAAGGTCAGCCTAGATATGAATCTCTACAGCGGCCAGTGAAGAAGCAGGGAAACCAGACAGCAATATAAGCATGGGCCTCCCTGTTTTCTCATCCTGGACAGTGCCCCTTGCGATTCTTTAAGCAATGAAGTCACCTGTCTGTTGACACGTGAATAAAGTAACCCTAATGGAATGGCTATTTAAATTCTTTTTTTCTTTCTTTCTTAAATCACTTGTAACTCAGCTCTCTCTCTCCCCTTTGCTGTCTCTGGTGGAGAGCCCATATTTAGTGTGCTCCTGTGTGACTCCCATCCCTACGACTCTCTGATTTGGTGGAAGTTCCTAACATTCACCTTTTAATCCATGTACTTATTTCTTTGGCAGGTCTCTCTCTCTCTGTATTTATTTGTCTGTTTGTTTAAAATACATTAGGGAACCTGAACACAGGGCTCCATATGCATAGTACCACGGAGATACTGAGGTAGGCGCCTAACCCTTCCCATTTGCATTTTTGCAAAAGAGGGAAAGGAAATTCAGATGATCCCTTGATTAGTCGTGGAAACTGTCATTGGCTTTCAGAAGTTTCGTGTTTGTCTCTTGTCCTCCTGCTTCTTCCTTCTCTCTTTATGGCTTGTTTTCTCTCTGTCTCTGTCTCTCTATCTCTGTCTCTCTCTCACACACACACAGTTCACTTTGAAGCCATGAATGAGTTAAATAATTCTACCCAATTTATATATATATATATATATATATATATATATATATATATATATATAATATATCCAGCCTTGCCTACTTGTCTTTGATGTTGACATAAATATTTGCATTGCCATGACCTTCCCTCACCCAAACCAGAAGGCGTACTTACTTTTCATTGTAACCTACACTCAATCTGATTGGACAGTTTTACTCTGTTCTCAGCTGATCTGAAGACTCAGCTTATTCTTAGATTCTCTCTATCACTGAGGTCGTTGCTATGGTCCCAGAGAGCAGAGAGAGATTTAGATGTCTAGGACGACAAGGAACCTTGACAGGGATGGAAACAGGTGTCTGCTTACCTTCACAATGGTTGTTGGGTTGTTGGTCTCCATCCACAAGAATAAATTGTGTGGCTACATTGAAATCTCTTTAAACGACTGATGTGGCTCACTGCCTGACTTAATCATAGTCGTTGTCTGTGAAGACAGCCAAGATAGACGGAATATTTTTGCTTGAAAACACTGTATTTCCAGCTCAAGGACCGAGCTCGCTTCCTCTTAGCAAAGTGTGTCTGTAGTACAGTGTGGTCCTGGCCATGTAAGAACCGGTTCTTAAGGCCTGTTTCTTCCATCATTGACATCAAACAAAGCTGTAGAACCAGTTCTTCTCTTAGGCTGCAACAAGAAAACAAAAGCCCGCTTCTATAAACTTTTTTATAGGATTATGTAAGTCCCTCCTAAGCAGACCCGCATTCTTCTCTGAGTACCAGATCTACTTCTTATCCATTTCTATCACCCGTGACTCACTGTTCCCAGTCTCTTCCTCATAATTTGAGAATCTGATGTCATCTCCTGTTCTTCAAGGCACCTGAGTGTTTTCTCCTGGGATGAGTTCATACTCTGGGAAGTTGGAAACTACTGCCTTGGGCTGGAGCCTTGACCCAAAAGGTCATGAATGAGACAATGGTCCATTTAAAGGTGGGTTTCTAGTTAGATACAATAACATAAAATGTTGATCTTTACATGTATTTTGGAAGATTTGTGAAAAAAAGTACAGGGACAGATCACTCTGTGTGTGTGTGTGTGTGTGTGTGTGTGTGTGTGTGTGTGTGTGTGTGTGTGTGGTGTTCCCAAGTAATTGGATATAGGGAATACAAAGAAACCATCTATTCAGTGTTTCCACTGAAGTACCTGAGAGCAAACAAAAGATGAGTAATAGACACTGAGTAGTCAAAACTCTCTCCCATCTGCTGCAGAGTTGAAGACAGTTGAAAAAGCATCAAAGTAGCCAGACCCCAAATGGTTCAGTTCTGGAGTAGAGTGTTGGTTTGGATCAACCCAAGCACCTTGTTCTCAGATCCTTCTTCCTTGTCTTCCAGAATTCCTGGGGTTCCCTTGGTTCAAGCAGAATGTCCAGGCCTGCCTGTGACTCAGATTGTGACAGCAGTCCAGCGGTGAAGACTTGGGACACAGAAATGCAAGATCCCCTGCTCTCCTGGGCCCTCACCACTGCAGCTGGGTTTTCTTTTTCTCTCAGTTTTCATTGTTTTTCCTCAAATATACTCTAACCTTTTTTCCTATGCTACGGCTCCTTCCTTTTTCAAAAGAAAAAGCAACTGAAGCCAAGAACTGTCCTCTACACGGAAGACTAAACACTTCTTTGCTTCTAGATTCGTAGTTTTCTTTCTGTCTGTCCCAACAGGAGAGTGTGGATTCCTCCAGCATAGTATTCCAGTCTTCACTTGAGCTTTGCAGCTCCTTCTACTGGGTCTCAGGGAGAGCCTCGCTCTCCTGATTTCTTTCTTACCTTTTGGCATCCAGTCTTCCCCTCCCCACTGGCATCCAGCCTCCTTCACCTGCAATGACTCCTAAAGTCTTGAGTAAATATTTCTCCCAAGACACTTAGGTCTGGGAAGGTGTTCAAGATCACTGTTAACCAGAGGAGTGCAAATCCAAAACACAAAGAGATATCAGCTTATACTCACTAGGATTAGCATTTAGAGCCAAGCCAAACACAAAAAGAAAAGAAGTGTTGACAAAGACATGGAGAAACGGTGATCTTTGTAAACAATAGAAATGTAAAACGGTGTAATCGCCATAGAAAACCATATGACATATTTTTAAAGCAATTAGAAATAAAACTATACTATTGCCTTGATATGGAAATCATAGTCTGAAAATATTTTTATTTTTTAAATCTTTTAATTTTTTTAATTTAAATTAACATCTTTCATTTTTACTTTTTAAAAAATTTATTTCTATTTTTGAATGACGACTACAGAAGTCTGTCATAGTGCAGGTGCCCAAAGAGGCCCAAAGAGAGCTTCAAACCCCTGGAGCTGGAAGGACAGGTGGCTAGGAGCTGTCCCATGCGACTGTGGGAAACTGAGTTCAGGTTCTCTGCAGGAGCAATATACACTCTTCACTTCTGTGCCTTGAATTACTACTGTTCTTACATGCAGTGCTATTCACAATCACCGGGATGATGATAAAACAACCCACATGGCCATTGAAGGGTGGGTATATTTTAAAACACAGATACGCACACATATATTTCTCTATATACATATAAAGATATAATGAAATACTATTTAGCCTTTTAGGCTTGAGAAAAGAAACAGTGCAATATGCAACTACAAGGATAAACGTTGAAGACACAGGGAATGAAATAAGCCAGGCACAGAAGAGCCGGGGCTTGATCCATCTGAATGGGGCGTCTAATGCGGTTCAACTTTTAGACACATGAGTGAGGTGTGGTCACAATTACACAGAAGGAACATGCTTAGACACTTGTTGTACAACAGTCCCTAAAGTTAGAAAAATGGCACCATCAAAGGACTAAGAGGATATTCGTATTTCAAGTGCTCTCGCCACAACAAAATAAAATTTAACAGGACAGTTTCTCTTCACAGTTCCAGTGTCACCCATTCTTCTAATTTTTATTTCTTTAAATGCAAGTCTGTGTATTTGATTTCTCTAAACAAAAAACAAAAACAAAAAAACCAAACAAGAACTTTGACATCGTACTTGGGGATCTCTCTCTCTCTCTCTCTCTCTCACGCACAACATACAAGCAAGTTCCAAGTCTTCTCACGATGCCGATTGTCCTTGGGAGCTGCTTCCATCTCTGCTCCCTACAGTGCTGCCCCCGGAAGTTCCATCCCATCTCTGTGCTTCATCCTGTAACAGTGTCCCTGCCTTTCATGTCTCCCTTCTGTGATCATCCTCCCACTCTGTGGTGTGAGTAATCTGTAGACTCAACGTCTTGGTTCGTGTGGGACTTGGTCTTCTAAGTCATTGTCATGTTCTTGCTCTCTCTCTCGAGGGTATTCTTTTGCTCTCTCTTTTCAATGCACATATTGAGTGTGCTGTGTGGTTATAAATGATAACCTTTATGCGTTCTTCCATGAAAGAGAGCAAACAGGGAAAAATGAAGGACAGAATGTGCAGCCTTAAGAGAAAAGCAGTGCCCAGAAAGGTGGTGTTGGAGTCAAGTTTTGTGCTCAAGGAGATAAAAAGTTTAAAGAAAGGCCTGATATAAAACAGAATAAAAAGAATAGTAACCTCAGGGCAAGACTCCCTCCAGATAATCCTGCAACCTGTCAAACAAAGAAAAAGGCCTGAGGGGTTTACTAGGTCTGGAAAAACAAGAGAAAGTTTATGCAAATGCCATTCAAGGGGGGGCCGGTTTCCTGCCCCAGCAAGCAGAAGAACTTGGCAGTTTCCACCACTTGGTTCTACCTTTAAAGGACTAAAGCAGCTGTGGAATCTTCCTCCAAAGGACTAAAGGAGTTGTGGAATCTTCCTCCACTGTTAAGGAAATCCACTGAAGCCAGAAGTGAGGCAGGGGAGTCACTGCCAGGAGGTCCTGAGAGGCCATTGTCTAAAACTGTGACGGTGAAGCCTGGATTGCATTGTAGAGCCCAAGATGTTGAAGATGCTAGAGCCATGAGACACCTGTCCAGGAAAACAGCAAAAAGGATGTGGAATCAGGCCAAGAGAGAGAAGTCAGCAGAGGTGGAAGGGAAGAGCCACCTAATCAACCCTTTAACACCAGACAAGAAGTTGTGGGATTTTAGAATTGGCCTATTTATTTTCAGACTTGCTTTGGTACAGAATTTTCCCACAAGGCCCTGTTTCCTCCTTTTGGGAATGGTAACGTATACTCAATGCCACCATATTCTGGAAGTATGCAATCTGCTTTTTTATTTTGATTTTGTAGAGGATTTCAGTTAAGAGATTACCATGAGTGTCAGAAGAGACTTTAGACTTCTAAACAGGGCTGTGTGTGTGTGTGTGTGTGTGTGTGTGTGTGTATGTGTGTGTGTGTGTGTATCTTCTACCACATTCACATTCTAAGTCCTGCCATGGCTTAGTTGCACCACCTAGAAGGGTAGAGTGGGACCAGCTGCTTGTCAGAGGTTGAGTAACTTAGCTTTTCTGAGTCTCGTTTTTCTTATTTCCTAAGCTTCTGGAAATAATGCTTATCACATAAGACCATTGGTGTTATAGTTGGATCTTCAATGTCCTGCCATATTCTAAAGGCTGGCTGCTAGTCTGGTGATCTTAGGGATAGTGGAACCTTTCCTGATGTGGAGTTGAGTATGTGTAGGGGGTATTGTAGGGAGCACATAGCAGGTATATCTTTGATGAACATATGGGGCTTGGGCCATTCTTCCTTCTATGCTTCTCAGCCTCCATCTGGTGATTATATTTGTTTTGATATACTCCCGCCATGCCATACTCCACAAAAAAGTAGACTGTAGCCTCAGAAAACATGAGCCCACACAAATCTTCCCTTCATCTAAATTACTAATAGCAAGCTCAAAATTCATGTCATCTTCATCTCTGTCTTCAACCTCATCACCACCAACCACCGCCATCATAGTCAAGGTCATTTGCCATTTTCATCATCATTATCATTTGAGAGAAACATAATATTAAAGAATAATTCTGGGTTCACATAATAGACTCAAAATTTCGACTACCCGTGTGACCTCATACAGCTTTTTTTTTTTTATCATTTTGAGTTCCCTCATATATTAAGTAGGTATACTAATTTCTAAAGTTTTAAGGTATAAGTATTTGATGGGATAGTAGTTACAATACTTACAAATTAGCCTGCTGCAGGCTGTGCACTCAGTATGTGGTAACTCTTACTAGAATTCTATTATGGTTTTTGTTGTTGTTGTTGTTGTTGTTCTCAAGAGCAAGAGTTACCTGATATATCCTTATAGCTCATACAGGAATGGATACTTACCACACAGTAAGTTCTAAAGGTATTATCTTTGGAGTTATATGACTAAATTATAGGAAGAATGGGCATGTGAAAAACAGGTGAATGGCAAACAAAGCACAATGTAGAAAGGTATACATCAATGCTGTTGTTCTTTAAGTTTGAAGGTCGATTATATGAAGCGTGTGAGGTCATGGGCTGTAGGACATGGCAAGCTGCAGGTTTTATCTGGTGGTCCTTTTTTCCCAATGAGATCCCCCAGAAACACATAAGAGATCCTCTCTCCTGAGCTGTAGTAATAAGGAGCGGTGGGGCTGCGTCCCCAACACCCCAGCCGCCTGCTCGGCTAGCTTATGCCCGAAATAACAACACACAAACTGTATTCATTTAATCACTGCTTGGCTCATTTCTATCTAGCCTCTTCTAGGCTAACTCTTGCACCTGGACTAGCCCATTTCTAATATTCTATGTAGCACAGCTAGGTGCGCTTACCGGGAAGATTCTAGCCTTTGTCCATCCTGGGTCGGAGCTTCATCGCGTGCATCTTCCCGGGAGCTGGGAGCATGGTGTCTCTCTGAGGCATCTGCTCCCGAGAGGAGAGCTGTGGAGTCTGAGCTCACTTCCTCTTCCTCCCAGCGTTTTGTTCTGTCTATTCCTGCCACCTATCTTCTAACCAATGAAATGGGCCAAGGCAGTTCCTTTATTAGCCAATGACCTTCCTCCATCATTTCCACTTTTTCGGTTTAAACATAAAAAAAAAGGCTTTAACTTTAACATAGCAAAATTACATATAACAAAAGAGTTATCAAGTAAAAGTTACAATAATCTTTATCATAACTAAGGAAAACTATAACTAACTATTTTTAACTCCATCAAAGACTCCAGAAAGATACAATACTACCTAAGCAAACAAGAAAAAAGCAACTTTTAAAACTCTAGAAATGACAGAGACATCTCGCTGCCTGGACAGTCACCCAAAGTTCCTCTGTACCGTTGGGGCATCCATCTTCAGCCTTCAGGCCCATGGTATCCAGCAGACATTTCCATAAAGCAGGAAAATTCAAAGTCAGTTCAGTCACTATCTGTTGTGTCCTGCAGAATGTCTCGCAGACTCTTTCATGAATCAGGAACCCCGAAAGATCATCTCACCTTAGGCAAGTTCAGTAGTCCTCTCTCTGTGGGTTTTCTGTGTCCAGTTTATGCAATAGTCCAGGCAAGAGCAGTTTCTTGCCCAAATGGCTATCAAACTCCATAACGAGCCTCTTCGATGCCCATCTTCATCTTGAAGTAGATTGGTGCTGCCAGGAGCAGAGTGTCTCATTGTCATAAAAAGTCCTAAGTTATTAAAACATTAAATGTCCTATTCTGTAATCTTTGAAAGACATGAAGAATGTCTATCTAAAATATATCTCTATATATCTAGAAAATCTAACTAACATGACTACAAGCTTTACTATTATCGATGATTATCCATTAACAACCTATATTTCTTAATTATACAGTACATATTTAAATGAACTACACAATCACAATACCTTAATCAAAATCAGAAACACTTATACATATAACAAAATTGACCTTAAATCTCTATCAATAAAGCAAAATCTATACTAATGCAAATTATTCATATCTATATCATATCCCCCTTTAAATGTTAAAGAACGTTTTATAAACCATATTTGGGAACATGGGCGCAGTTTTTTCTCTCCAAACTGCTTCCTGCTGAATGGGGGCGTCGTTAATGATTTTAGGGTGTAAACTGTGTGCCAGGTTTATCTCAGTTGGCAGTTGAGCAAAGCAATTTTCTGAAGATGTTCACAACAACCCTTCAGGAGGGCGTGGTCCATCATACCAAATAGGGATAGATGCAATCCACAGGGTCTGGTCCTCTGTGAAAACAAAAGAAGACCCTCTCCAAAGCATCATATCCCTAGACCCAAATTCTGAAATCATAATACCCTTATCATATCCGTTCTGGTTCCATTTGGCAGTCCATATAATGAAATGTCTGTCTGTACTTAGCTCCTTTACAGTCAAAAATTTTAAAGAAAACACAATGTACATAATCCAGACTCTCTGTGAATTTTCTATTTTTACGTGGCTTTTAACTATCTGTACTCTGTCTCTTTAAAGACTTTACTTTTTTTTTTAAACCATTAACTTTGTTCTCTATATTTTTTTTCTTCTCTCTCTCAAGCCTACGTACATTCATCCAACAGTGTGACTCATTTAGTGGTCTGAATCTGTCCTATTGTGAATCTGCAATTTTTTACTATCCAGGAGCACTTTTGATTTGCGCCTTTAAATCACTAGGCGCTTAAGAATCTAAGCTGTGACATTCCTAGGTTAACTTTTTGCTTTTTGAGCGCATATCTTTGACCTGGAATAACCCTGTAGACCAGGCTGTCTTTGAACTCTCAGAGATCAGCCTGTCTCTGCCTCCCAGGCATTGGGATTAAAGGTGTTTGCTACTACACCTTGAACTCACAGAGATCTGTTTGTCTCTGCCTTTTAGGCACTGGATTAAAGGCGTGTGCTACCACACCCAACTACTCTCTTTCTTCCTTATTTTTGTTTTTACTTTAAGAACTTGAACTTTTAGTCTGCATATATTTTCAACACACTGTAAACCATTTAGAAATTTTCATTGTCTTTGAATCTCTCTTTACTGTATATCTCTCTGTTTTTTGACCACATTAGTCTTTAATTTACCAAGCAATCTCAGTAGGACTAAAGGTGTGGCTTTGCCGGCTAGATGTAACCCATTCCTTAGCTTTCCAGCCTCATGGCGTTTCAAGGTCCCTGCCAGCAAGCGAGCTTCAGCAGCCTATGCTTGCAAACCGCATGAACCGCCTGCGTAAAAGAGTCAGAGTTTGCCCTGGCAGGACAGCCCAGAAAGCCCGCATTTTTAAACGGCGCAGCTTTTTTCCTGCTACGGCTGAAAACCGAAAAGCATGTGTTCAGCTTTTCGTCAACACCGTTTAAGTGTTTCGTGGCAGGACCTCTTAATGAGCTGCAGGCTTTGCAGCTAAAGCTGAGTCAGGAAGCCTCTCTTAGATGAGGCGCTTGCTTACCTCTGGCAAGCAGAGTAGACCTGAGAGAGTGCTGCTACCAAGAAACCATGCACAAAGCTGTCATTTTGTTCTAGAATTACTTCCCAATCTGTCTCAGGCTTTATGTGGAAGCAGTTGTCCACGTGGGCGCCATTTGTAGTAATAAGGAGCGGCGGGGCTGCGTCCCCAACACTCCAGCCGCCTGCTCGGCTAGCTTATGCCCGAAATAACAACACACAAACTGTATTCATTTAATCACTGCTTGGCTCATTTCTATCTAGCCTCTTCTAGGCTAACTCTCGCACCTGGACTAGGCCATTTCTAATATTCTATGTAGCACAGCTAGGTGCGCTTACCGGGAAGATTCTAGCCTTTGTCCATCCTGGGTCGGAGCTTCATCGCGTGCATCTTCCCGGGAGCTGGGAGCATGGTGTCTCTCTGAGGCATCTGCTCCCGAGAGGAGAGCTGTGGAGTCTGAGCTCACTTCCTCTTCCTCCCAGCGTTTTGTTCTGTCTATTCCTGCCACCTATCTTCTAACCAATGAAATGGACCAAGGCAGTTCCTTTATTAGCCAATGACCTTCCTCCATCACTGAGCTGTTCAAGGAGGTCCTAACTCAGTTCAATCTTCACAAAAACATTTTTTGAGAGTTAACTCAAAGACTCACATTTCAAGTTTAAGTTAAAGAGCAAGCAGAAAGAGACAGAAATGTTGAAATGAAGACTGGTGTGTGTGTGTGTGTGTGTGTGTGTGTGTGTGTGTGTGTGTGTGTGTGTGTTTGTGTGTGTGTGTATTCCTGAGGATTGAACCTATAGCCTTTTTTGTGCTAAGTAAACACTCTACGTTGAGAGGCAACTTCAACATTTCCTTTTAACGTCTAGTTTCCAGACATAATCTCACTAAGTTGCCTACGATGACCTTCAATTTGTAATCTGAGGTGATGTATGCTGTGAATAGGTTTTGTTGCCATTGGTTAATAAAGAAGCTGCTTTCTGCCAATGGCTTAACAGAGTAAAGGCAGACTAAAAGAGATATATAAAGAGAGTAGGTGGAGTCAGGGGGAAGTCATGTAGCCGCCCACAGGAGATAGATGCCTCCCCGGAACCCACTGGAAACTGCTGGTAAGCCACAGCCCCCTGGCGATACATGGATTAATAGAAATGGGTTAATTTAAGATATAAGAGTTAGCAGGAAATACACTTAAGCTATTGGCCAAACAGTATTGCAATTAATACAAATTTCTGTGTGATTATTTCAGGAGTCTGTGCAGCTGAGAAACAAACAAGCAGCCTCCCCCAATACATAACTGCAATCACAGTCTACAATACCAGGCCTGGCTTCAAAGACTGATGTGTTTAAAATTTTATAGTCTCTATTACCTATGATGAGGATTGTGGTTGTAAATGTTTTGTTGTTGTTTGTTTGTTATTTTTTCTTTTTGTTGCTATAACACAATGCCACAGACTAGAATTGACAAAGAACAGATTATTCTTGTTGCTTCAAAGCATGGCAGAGGGCAACAATGGTGAGACAGAACATGTGTGCCTGGCAGAACGCACCTTTCACAAAGCCCACTCATGAGACAAACCACTGAGTCCTCTTTCTATAAATGAACTGCCTATTAGTGACAGGGGAGCTCTCCTGATCTAATCACCTACCCAACGTCTCACCCCTCTTAACTGCTAACTTGCATGTGGAATCTCCAGATCATGAGCTTCTGAGGACCACAAACTATAGCAATAGATTTAGTTGTGCTTTTGATTTGATATCGGTTGGTTAAATTCTAGACACATGGCAGAGTAAACATCTCTAAAGATGGCCTTTACTTTTTGCTCCTGTTTTAGAAACAAGCTCATCATGAACCCTTGAAGCTCCCTCAATTGTCCAAAGACACAGAGAGGATTTTAATTGCAGAAGCCAGACAAAAAGAGAGAGGCTTGATACTCGTGAGTTGATAAGTGGTGTGACTTAGTGTGATCTCGGGGTGCACTCTGAAGGTCCCACTGGTTGATGTTTTGCCTTTTGACTGTTACATCTCAGAGTTTAGATGGTGCAGAAAGAGTTAAGGAGCTGGAAGCATTCATCCTCTCACAGAGAGCATCATGGTACCTGGGACAAGATGAGGCATGGTGGACATGTTTGTCCATTTTACAAAGATGTGCTGTGTTCAAGCCTTCAAATTTTAAGAAAGCCTTTTAAAAAGAAAAACAAATAAATACCTTGGAGAATACAGTTATTCCCATCAATTAAAAGTTCACACAGTGTGAGAGCTTCAGACAAGGCCCTGAGTTCCTCCTGAGTCACTCTCTGTCTATTTATTTATGGTTTTATGCGTGTATTTATTTGTTGAGGCAGGGTCTTATCATATGTATAAAGTTAGCCTTGAACTTGCCATCCTTGTGCCTCAGCTTCCTGAGTGCTGGGTTTATAGGTGTGTGCCACCATCGTTAAGACTAAGTCTATTTAAAACAATCTTAAGGCTGAGCGTGGTCCCACATGTCTACTATTCCAGCAGTCGTGAGTATGAAGGAGGAAGAGCAAGTGTTCCAGGCCAGACACACACACACACACACACACACACACACACACGTGTTCACTGGCTTAGAATTCAATAAGTGTTAACTGTGACCATAAAATCATCACCAGCCATTGTATGGGCAACAATGTTTGTAGACAAAGATGTTCAATGGAACTATCATACAACTAAAGGTTAATAGTCAGATCAGGCACATTTCAGAGAAGGGAGCTTGCTTTAAGGTGGGACCATTTCCCAAACGTGACTAGTGCAACATCTTAACAGCACAAGATTATCAGGCCTTGTGCAGAGAGGAAAGGACAGGTTGAACAACCCCTATTTCCAAATCCGTCACACGAAACTACAAAATTCGTAAGGTTTTGCACTCTAACAAGAGAACACGAGTGGAAACCTGACTTAATGTTAGGGAACATAGTGAAGGCACACGCGTGCTTATAACATAGCACATGTTACATATAGGCTGCATAGCATATTGCATTACATATAGCAAATATCCTCACATACAGGGGTGGGAAAGCCCGAACCCCAAACTTTCTAGTCCTTGATGTTGTGGACGGCAGACCCCGAGCCAGCGTTGTCTAGTGACAGAGTCTTCTCGGGTTCCTGGCCCTTGATCGTGCTCTGGCTTTGGTGTACTAGAACTGCCTGCACTGGGCCTCTGGGGAGAGCGCTGGCGCCCTGCTGTGGCACCAGGGAGCCATTGCCATAGACACGCAATTCACTTCCTCTTCTTGTGAGTCATAGAGATAACAAACTCAACCTTCTGGAATCATTGCCAAGAATGATTTGTACCATTTTTAGGGTATGGAGTCCTGGGGCTGTTTCTTCACATGGAAGATCCGGGGACACCCACCTTCCACAGCACTTCCCTAATCCCCAGCTCTGTGTAGCTGTTAACCTAGGCAACCCCCAGCCGTTGCTGAAACAGGCTGGGATCTAAGATTAGTTTTTTTTTTTTTTTTTAATGTTCAGTGTTGGCTCCGATCGCAACATTCTTATTTTTACACGGCGTGTTCTCTCATGCTATTTTGGGTTCATTTCCTAGCTGCTTTTTTTTTTTTTCACCTAGAAATGATACTAAATGCTTTTCGATTCTTCATCTTAAGATGGTCCCTGGCTTCAATCCAGGAGTGATTCGTGCCAATGGGCCTCTGCTAACTGCATGGATGTTCTAATGGAGCTCTATGCTGGAAGAGCTAAGGGAGGCAGAGCTTCACTGGGAAGAATCATAAACCCTTTGGTGCTGCTAAGGGGGTGGGGGGGTGTCTCAAATCTGTAATTAGACTTTCTGGAAATATCTAGAGTTCTGTTGGTACAGTTGGATCTCAGTAGGGTAGTGTTGTTGTTTTGCTCTTTTACCTGTTTTCACTCTTTGCCCCCCCCAGCTCCCCAATAAATATACTCACTGACTCTTACTTATAAATGCCCAGCCTTAACTTGGCTTATTTCTAGTTAGCTTTCCTCAGCTTAAATTATCCCATCTACCTTTTGCCTCTGGGCTTTTGTCTCTATTCTATGTTCTTTTCTTCACTTCTTACTCCAAGGCTTACTGTGTAGCTGGGTGGCTGGTCCCTTCTTTTCTCACTTTTAGAACCTTTTCTCCCTCTGTATATTTTCTTTACCTGCCAGCCCTGCCTGTCCTCTCTCCTGCCCAGCTATCGGGCGTTCAGCTCTTTATTGGACCAATCAGGCATTTTAAATAACACAGATTCATAGACTTGCTAAACAAAAAAGATTGCGGGGCTGGAGAGATGTCTCAGGTTAAGAGCATTGACTGCTCTTCCAGAGGTCCTGAGTTCAATTCCCAGCAGCCACATGGTGGCTCACAACCATCTGTAATGAGGTCTGGTGCCCTCTCCTGGCATGCAAGCATACATGGAAGAAATGTTGTGTACATAATATATAAATAAATATTTAAAAAAATAAAAAAAGATTGCAACACATCTTTGCATCATTAAGCAAATGTTTTACAGCATAAACAAATGTAACACATCTTCAACTAATATTCTGCAATAGGGAATGACAGACCCGTCAAGCTCCGAGCATGAACCAGAAAGCACTAGGTAGAAATGTGTCATGGTGAGCCAGAGAGGCCTTGTGTCTATCCTGCACCTGAGCCCGCCATGAGGAAGGACTGAGGCTGGATGACTTCCTGCCAAACCATTCTTGCATTGATCCAGCACGGCATTTCCATTGTTCTTCAGTGACTCAAACAGACCAACCACCTGTCAGCGCACTGACAGAGCTGTGTAGTGTGGGAAAAGTTCAATGATTGGTGGCTGAGCAGTTCCAAGGGCTATGGAAGGGGGTTGAGGCAGGTGTGAGGTGAGTCTTCCTGGAGTTACTTACCTCTGAACTGAGTCCTCCAAAAAAAAAAAAAAAAAAACCAAAAAAGTCAATAGAGTGTAGGGCAGTGATGAGAACTCCTTTGTACCAGGAGCAGGCTGAGTAAAGGCCCTGTGGTAAGAGGGAGCAAGATCACTGGCCAGAGTTCATAGGGCATAAGGGTTAGAGAAGGGTTGTGGGGTGGGTGTGAGGGAAGGAGTCAGACAGACAAGAGGTCAAACTGGGTAAATCATTGTAGGATCTGGATCTTTTTAAACAAGGTACTGAGAAGCCACTAACAGGTTTCAAATTACTAGAGACAGTATCTGGCTGTTGCTTTCAGCCATTCATTCAGGGTACAACAGAAAGTAGGGGTCTCAGAGGCTGAGCTCATCCGTAGGACCCTTTGAAGAAATGGCCAAACCAAGGATAACATAGGGGCTGCGTTTCACTTTCCTCACAGTAGTAAACGCCATTGTAAGGAAAGGGCTGAAGGATAAAAGAATTGTTCTAGCTTTCAATGGAGAGGGTTCGGTTCCTGGTTATTTGATGCCCTTGCTTTGTGGTCTGTGGCAAGGCAGTGAGTGGCATATATGACAGAGAAAACAGCATACCTCATGGTGGCCACATGGAAAGATGTGCCAGGCTCCCAAAATGCCCTTCAAGGTCCTGCCCTCAATGACCCAACTTCCCACTCGTAGGATGTGCCTCCTTAGGGTCCACAGCCTCGTATCAATTACCACTCCACTGAGTGTCTTTAGTCTACAGAACCTTGAGACAGATTTAGGTTGTAAATGTAACAGGGTCCATGTAATTCTTATTTTCTTCAGGTAAAATGTGTGTGTGGTGGGGCACAACACACATCGTGCATGCTTGACGTTCATAGGACAATCTCAAATGTTGCTTGGTCCTTATATGTCCTTTGTTTGAAAAGGACCTGTTCTTGTTCACTGGTATGTATGCCAGGCTCTTAGGCCTGGGATCACCTGGGAGTCTCCTATCTTTAGCTCTACTTTCTCCAGAGGAGTCCTGAGCTCATGGATGTGCGGTGCTATACCTGAATCCTCATGGGTTCTGGGATTCAAACTCAGGTCTGCATGTGGCTACTGCCAGGGCTTTATCGGTTGAGCCATTTCCCCAGCCCAGGAAGGTTGGTCTTTAACTCTCCTCTTTCACTCGCAAGACTGAATAAAAAAAGTGACTTTTCCAAATTTTAGAAAAACTGAATAGTCTTGGCAGTACAAAGATTGATAGAGTTATGGAGATTCCAGCATCTGCCCCCCCATTTAGTCATTCTAGACTAAATTATCTAAGAATAATTGTCTGACTGTGTGCTTCCCCTCCTGTGATATCACCACACCTAGAGATAACTGTCTGACTGTATGCTTGCCCTCCTGTGACATCACACTACCTAGAGATAAATGTCTGACTGTGTGTTTGCCCTCCTGTGACATCACACTACCTAGAGATAAATGTCTGACTGTGTGTTTGCCATCCTGTGACATGACTACACCTAGAGATAAATGTCTGACTGTGTGTTTACCCCCCTGCGACATCACACTACCTAGAGATAACTGTCTGACTGTATGCTTGCCCTCCTGTGACATCACACTACCTAGAGATAACTGTCTGACTGTGTGCTTGCCCTCCTGCGACATCACACTACCTAGAGATAAATGTCTGACTGTGTGTCTGCCATCCTGTGACATGACTACACCTAGAGATAACTGTCTGACTGTGTGTTTACCCCCCTGCGACATCACACTACCTAGAGATAAATGTCTGACTGTGTGTTTGCCATTCTGTGACATGACTACACCTAGAGATAAATGTCTGACTGTGTGCTTGCCCTCCTGTGACATCACACTACCTAGAGATAAATGTCTGACTGTGTGTCTGCCATCCTGTGACATGACTACACCTAGAGATAACTGTCTGACTGTGTGCTTGTCCTCCTGTGACATCACCACACTGCAGAACTGTTTGACTTACTCTCCAGAGAACTTCATTCTACTGAGACTTTTTATTTTTTTTTAACAATCCCTAAAATATCCTTTATTGTTTTATCTGGTAAATAACCTATAATTGCTGGTTAACTCGTATTGGGGTGGAGGGTGATGTGGAACCACCTTTGGCAAGGTCAGGCCTGGATGTGGATTCCTTCTAGATCTTTAGTGAAAAGCTAGTGTCTAGTACAATCTGCAGGCAATTCTTCACCAGGAAAATAGATACAGTTTCGCCTTCCCTCCCAGCTTTGGGATGTGTGATAACCAAAAGTTCAAGCGAAAGCACTTTCTCCCGAGAAGCACACAATTCAGGAAGGGAAGCATACCACTTTGCAAGTCCTTTCTTTGAAAGGTGGGGGACAACATTGCTATACAAACTCCCAGCAATGAGGAAAAGGGGTTGAGCTCTGGATGTTTCAGTGAATCTTCAAAAGAAAACAGATACATCTTCACAAGGAGTTGAACTTTGCGTCTGAAAAACCGATACTTGAGAACACATTAACAGAAGGCGTCTGTGTCAACCCTGCGGTCTTTCCAGGCCGGCCTGGACCGGCCCCAGCCTTTCTAAGGCTCAAAGGTTTCCTGCTTGCTGCTTGCTGCTCAGGTGGTCAGTCTTTCCAGATAGCCTCTGTGGACTGAAGTCTCACAGATCCTGTTAGAGCTTTGAAACAAACATGCTGTCTGTGTCAGACTGAAGGGTGTGTGGGAGCAGGAGCCATAAAGAAAAGATAAGGATTTTATTTCACAAATTTAGGGGAAATCGTGTGTGTTAATTGGGAGGCAGCTGGTTTGCTTTCGGTTCCTTTCAGTTTCTCACCGTGGGATCTCAGGCAGGGCACCTGGCAAGGCCCCTGCAGAAGTTTGGGATCCGGAGAAGGGCCAGTTGGCTCTGGGAGAATCCCGCTCTTCCCTGGGCTTTCCAAACCGCAGTCCGTCCTGTAATTATCCGAACAAGTCCATTTAAGCTAGGCAAATCACTGGTTTTCCACGAAATAGTTATGTTTCTGATGCCCACGGACAGATTCACCTCGAAGCCTAAAAACAGAGATTGTTTCCTCCCCCCCCCCCCCCCAGCCACCAAAGCTGGGGGAGGGAAGAAAAGTGGAGTCCATACTGTTACAATGAGTGGAAAAGAGGAAAGACAAGGGTTCCGGGGGAGCGTGGGAACGCTGAGTTCCGATCTGGGAGTTTTGATGCGCAGAGAACAAGCTGTGTTCTCAATGTGCTTTTCTTCCGAGGGGTGCGAATCACAGCTCTTCTCATCTTTCTGAGGACCCGAGTGGCTCGGCTATGTGAGTCGGTCTCTGCAACGCCTGACAGTGGCAAAGGCTCCCCAGTTCCGCCGCTCCCAACGTCGCTTCCCTGCCTGAGCCTGCGGCGCCTCCTCGCGTGCCAGCGCCCCGGGGTGTCTCCTTGCAGGAGCCTACCGGAGGAGGGGGCAGGGCGCGACGCGTGGGTCGCGTCGGTCCCAGCCCTGATGGACGGCCGACGCTGCCTCCGGGGCGGGGACAGCTCGGGCCACCGTGCGCACCGCGCACCCATTGCACCCACAGCTCCTGGGCTCCCGGTGGTATCGGGTCTTGGCCCGTGGAGTCGGCTAGAGAGCTGCGCGACCGTGGTCCCAGCGTCGCCCGCGGGCTGCGGCAGGTGCTTGTCGCACCGGGTCCCCGCGTCCTCCCGCCCCGCCACCCGGGCGCCGCGCCCGCCCCGCCCCCGTCCCCGCCCGCCCGCGGGCCGCCCCGGGCAGGGCCTACAGCTGCCGGGCATGGGAGGGCGACCGGCGGCGGAGGGTGGCTGAGCGCGGCCGAGGGACCGCGCGGTGGCCTCCTGTCGCTGCGCGTTCCACTCCCGGCCGCTCGCAGTTCACAGCCAAGAACGAGCTGGCTGGCTACAGGGACCCGGCCCGGTGGCAGCAGTGGCGTGGTACTCTCTCGCTGTCCCGTTGAGTTAGTGGCGCTGTCCCCGCGCGATGCGCTAAGGGCACCCAGATCCCTATACCAGCGTCTCTGCTGCGCCCCGAGTCGCCGACCCCATGGGACCCACGGGCACAGTGCGCAGCGTGCGGGCGCCACCGTCTCGGCTGCTGCTGCTGCTGCTACTCTTTCTGCAGGTGGCAGTGCCGGCGGGAGCGCTGGCTGAGACCCTGTTGGACGCACCCGGGGCCAGGGGTGCCAGCTCCAACCCGCCAAGCCCAGCCAACGTGGTGGCCCCGGGAACGACACCGTTCGAGGAAAGTCGGTTGCCTGTGTTCACCCTGGATTACCCCCACGTGCAAATCCCTTTTGAGATCACTCTGTGGATCCTACTGGCTTCCTTGGCCAAGATTGGTAAGCGAGCTGTACCCGTGGGTGGGGGCGGGGACGATCGTGCTGGGGCTCCTGGTGGGTAACCAGCCAAGTAGGCAAGTAGTTGGTTTCAGATAGTGGCCACCTCCTGCACCGAGGCAGCCTTGAACAGAGAGATTAGGTTCTTTCTGCAGGTTGAAAGGTCTCCTGTTCTTAATTTAACACTGGCCTTGGAAAGCCTGGGGAAGACAGGCCCATAGCATAGGGACTCACTGCTGACTTCTGCTTGGAACTTCATGTTTGACAGCTCAGTGCCAAAGTGAGGGATGTCTGTGTGCTGAGGGAGTCAGTGGACAGGGTGAATCGGATATCGTCTGCAAGAAGAGAAGAGGAGGGAGCTAGCACTGGGCAAAATGTTGGATGGGAGAGGGCGCCTGGACCAGACACAAACCCTCCCCATGTCCCTGATGAGATGGTGGGCACCTGAGTGCATACAGCTGCAATACCTTCTCTCTGTACCTGTCACTGTCTAGAAAGCCTTTCCTTTCGAGGTAACTGAAGTCAGTGAGATCAGATATTCACAAATCATTAACCCACTTGCCCCACCATCCCCAGTTCTTAAGTTGAAAGTGAAAAACCTCATCGCCTGTTTACTCATCCCTGTTCCCCTGCCCACTTCATCCATCACAATGCTCGCTCACAGTTTTACTCTGTGTTCAAGTGTGTTAGCCATTGCTGCCCTGTTCAAAAATTATAAGGTTTAAAGAGCATAGTGTTTCCTATGTTTTAGGCATTTGTCTTGCGGGATGCAGCGTTTCATAGGTCCCAGTCAGTTTAGGGAACTCATTAATAAGTGAGAAGAAGCCCCAGTGGTTACAACACAGGAAATGCTCCATGGGCAAAGAGGTATAGCAAATCCAGTATGGCCATGAACAGATGCAGGGATCACATCCTGGCCAGACCTATACAGACTGTCTTTTCAAGGATGACCAGAGTCTGGTCAGTGGGAGCTGTTCACCAGAAACAGCAACCCAGAGAGAAAGTGTCAAGGGAGAAGGGATGGTCCAAGCAGGTGGTGGGGATGGTTGATTACCGTATGGGATTTTCAAGCTAAGCCTGGAATCGACTTCCCAGATTAGATTAAATCCCTTAGTAGCTTATTGTGGTGGTAAGCAAAGGTGTCCTGTAGTAGAGGTAATGACGTTGCAGTCTGGAATTGCTGGCTCCAGCATGATTCGCTGCCTGAGTGTTTTAACTCTGTCTGAGCTATGGTCGAAGGAACGTGGACTCACCTACCAAGCAAACAGTCACATAAGCTCCTGGCCTCTAATAAGAGCCAGAGATGTGGTCTCTTCACATATCCCTCACAGCATCCCTGCCCTGTACAGGGTGTGAACACTCTCACCCGAGAGAGGCGGAAACCAAAGCCGGAAAGTTCACACTATGAACCACAAAGTCGGACGTAACCCCATGAAGGCAGGTGGATTGCCTCCGGGCCCCTCCCTCCGCCTGAGTCAGAGCCTCTGGAGGGGTGCGTTCGTGCCCTCTTCCATTACTGCTTTTCTCCTCTGACACCCTCTTCTGTTCTTCACTCCTGATTATTTTAATCAGATTAATTACACTAATAACAGCCGCTAGTGGGCACTTAAGTTCATTATCCCTCATTTTCGCAGCCTTCATCCTGGGTAGATATGATGGCCCTGCTTTGGAGAGGAAGGGAGCGGAGCCATAAGGGAGCCTTGCTGATGGGTGGAGAGACCATGTTCCAGCCAGGAGGGCCTGATGTCTCATTTTCAGATCCTCCCTGGAGGCTTGCTCGGGTGTTGGTCCATTCTTCCTGGGACAGTGAGGCGGGCATACAGGTGGTGACCGTGAGTGGCATCCTGAGAGAAGCGGCAGCAGCTGGGCTGTTCCTGGCCCTTCAGTTGCTTTTCCATTGTCTTCTGCTGCCGCCCTGCTTCTGGCCTTCTGTCATAACCCCAGAACGCGTGTTCTCTTGGGTGGCCTGTAGGTGCTTTCTCCTCCCCAGCTGTGCTATTCTACTCATCTTAATGGACATCATCATCTTAACTGTGTGGTATTTGGTTAAAAAGTATCTGCGCTTGTGTGAGTCAAAGTTCGAAGGTACCTTTATGCGTCTGTTAAGCATGTTCTTGCTCAGCGGATGGAATTCCCCTTCTGTTTCAGGTGCCACTATTCCTGCCTTCACAGAGCTGGCTTTGACCACCCTCGTTATATATCGCCCTTGTCTTCTCCCCATCCATTTGCCTGTCCTGAACTCTGTTCTTCGCTGGCCACTGGGGTCATCCACACAGTGGGTGGGTGACAACACAGGTATTCTTGTCTCCTCCCCAGAGAGACGTCCGAGTAGCCAGGTGCTGACCCTGGAGTAAAGCGAAGGAAATCGGACTCAGGACAGGAAGTGGGTTTTTGAGTTATAAAAGCTGTTGATTAGATTCATTCTCTACGTTCTTCCTATTTTATAACCCAGCCCTCTCTTGTCTCTTTGGCTGCTTCTGGAGGGATGCACAAATACCCAGATGAACTCAAGTCTCCCTCCCCATTACTCCCAAGTCTTTCTCCAGAATCCCTCCCCTAGACTTTTAACTCTCTTTGACTTTAAGACTGCTCTGGTACTGCAGAATACTTTCACAGGCTGGGAAAAGGAGTTCTAAAGCAGAAACTGTGGAGTTTAAATGTTTACACCTTATGTATTGAATACACTTCATAATTTATCTATCCTCCAAACCAAAATATGCCTGCATAACTAGAGCTAGAAAGACAGTGGCTTTTTCGCAGCTTCGCAGTTTCAAATGTCAATTCTAACTGCATATAAATTAATTACGTTTGGGTTTGGTTAATGTTAGTATGAGATGGTTTAATTTATTAGCAGTTCTTTTTAAAATAATAAAGTTTATTTAAAATAGAAGAGGCTCTGCTTTAGCTTTTGTGTTTGAAAAACATCTGTCTGCGCACATGTTGTGGTGGGGAGAGGGAGCATAACTTACATGGCCTGAGTTGCTCATATTGAGAAAGATGTTGACTCCAGCGCACACAGGGATATGAGGGTACGAGGCAACACAAATGCCAACTCATAAGAAACTTGTACTTCCCGCCTGTTCTACATGACAGTACGGTACTACTCCTGTATTGTGGCGCCTGCACTACAGGACCATTCGCGAGCCAGGCAAGGGCCTGGAGATTTAAATACACAAAGACACACAGACAGAGACACGGGTCATCCTTGAAACAGGAATGCCCTTTTTATTGTGTCCAGGGGCAGCTTATATAGGGATCCTTAACTGCTAGCCACACCCCCAGCCAAACCCACCAGAAACCACTCTCCTTCCATCAGGAACTCCTGAGGGTCTCATGCTCAGAGCAGCTGCAAGCATAAGACATTGTTTACAAGAAATTCAGGATCTGGGGGTTCACAGCTCCCAACAGAAACTGGGGTTTCTGTTTGAAGCATTTCAGTGCAAGTCCCTGGTGTGCCAGAACTTACCTGCTACAGAGAACAGGGAGAACCATTACCAGTGATCAATCTAAACAAAGATAAACAGGTTGCACTCTCTCATCGGGATTTCCAAGTACTCTCAGAAGTCAGAAAGTACTCTCGTTGGTTTTGGCTTTTTTTTTTTTTTTGTAAAAAGTGTAATTCAACTTATCTTCTCATTGCTTTGTTTGCTTATTAGGGGGAAAACATCAACTTCCTCACTGTTTGGCTAAGGATATAGTTCTAAAATTTCCACCAAGCTTCATGCTAAATCCAATGATGCCGCGTATATGCGAAACAGCTTAACAGAAGGAATGAAAGAGCACAGTGGGTTTAGCCCAACCAGGGATGAAGTGCTTCCTTGCCTTTTCTCTAGGTCCTCGAGTGTGCACATTCTTATCAGCGTCGCTGTGCCTATCATTCTGGAAATACATTGATTTTTTTTTTCTCTGTGCAGTAAAACCCCCACACTGTGCCTGCTGAATCTTGTAGGCAGGGCTAGAGCTCTAGGCTGGCGATATGAGGAAGAAGCCAAACACAGTTTCTTGGTGTGCTTTCCAGCTGTCTGATTAGCTCTCTCTCCTCATGAGCTAGGCCATTGGGGGCTGTGCTTGCTCTAACTTGAGTGAACATGGCTGTATGATCTACTTAAGCTTGTGGTTTCGGGACAGAGCACCGGGTCTCATCCTTACATCTTTTTTTTTTTCTGGGATTCCCTGTGTGCCCCTTTACAGCCGAGGGGTCTTGCAGGGGTTGCAGGTCTCCTTGCTTTTCCTACCTGATCCCTTGTTATCTTTGCCTTTCTTATTTTCTTGGCCCTAACAACTTGGGCTTAGGGACAGTGTTTTCTACTTCTCTTCACCCTATTACTTGGGGAAAAGAGTTATTATTATTATCACTACTATTGTTGTTATTATTATTACTATTTTGAGGGAAAGGCAAAACATTTGGCCAATGAAGGTGTCTCTTCTGGGTTCCAGGCTACCATGAGTTTAAAAAAAGGAGATTCAAAAGTTGTGTAGCTTTCTGAGTTACAGAGATTTTTATCTCTGAAAAGATAGGTCTCCCTGCACTTGCCTTATTCTTAGTCTGGTTTGTCTGAAGCTTACGCACCATCTGGGGGTGAAGTTTGTGGTCTTTGCATCTCAGGTTGTGCATACCGTGTGTCTGCTGGCAGGTGCTCTGACCTAACAAAGCCAGAAGAAGGGTTCAGCCTCCTCTGTCATGGAAGCACCATCTATGGCCAAGGTTGCCCATATGGTTTAGGTCTGAAAAGGGAATGCGGCAACCTTTTCATTTCTTTCTGAAGACTAATGCAGGCACCATCAAGAATGGTATCAGGATGGCATAGCCGCACTGTTTTTTTTTTTTAAAAATAACTATAGTTTTTTGCTTGTTTGTTTGTTTTTGCCAATTGAAAAATCTTATTCTTGCTCAACTTTAACAAGGATAACTTTATTTACCATTAGTGGGGCACTTAGTTCTTGTGAAGCCCCAAGAAGCATAACCATGCGTACACACACACACACACACCACACACACACACACACACACACACACACACTCACACACACGTTTTCTTTCTGGTCTGTAACAACTCAGCTGTAAAATTAAGTGAATTTGATGGTTCTGCTACAGATGATGATTCAGTTAATTTAATATGCAATTTGGTTTATCTCTGTCTCTTTGAGTCAGTTTTGGTCATTTTTATTTTTATGTCACTTGACATTTTACATTTCCTGAAAGAAATTTTTTTTTCAGAGATCGTACTCCGTCTGCATTCTTGTGCTCTTTTTATTTCTAATATTTTTATTCATGCCTTTCTTCATCTTGACCAAAGTTAATTATTTTTTCTCTTGCCCTAAGAAAAAAAAAACCCATTCTTACTTGTTGGTTTTGAATTTTACAGCTTTTGCTCATAGTTTTGTGGCTTTCTTGCTCCCATTCTATTTGGCGTATTTATTTAGTTATTAAACTGAAAGGTTGGATCGCCAACTGGAGAGTTTATCTTTCAACAGTATACCAGTTTTCACCTCACAAGGGTAACTCTAACGCAACAAAACCACTAAGAATGGGAAACACAATTACTGTTGTCCTAAATACGTATCAAGTACATGCCTTTTGTGACCATCTGAGCTCCCAAATTCACAAGTATTTGTGCTAAAATGACTCAATAAAATGGGTAAGATAACTTCTAATCTTTACTCAGCTACCGGAACTTTTTAAAGAGTCCGTTTCGTCTTCATCATTCTCTCTACGAGTGCACTCATTACATGTTGTGCCTTTAAAACTAAGTCAAAAAGGACCAATCCACAGTACTTCAAGTTTGTATAAATTAATAGTGATTGTTAATAAAAATAATGCAATAAATAGTAAAGACAAAAGATTCTGGAAAGTGATGCAAATGAAATAATGTGCCCAGATAAATTACATGATATCACTATTATTACTAAGTCAGAAATTATGGGTTTTCAAAAGGGAGAAGTAGCTACAGAACGTTAAAGCCCAGTTCAGTTGATGGATCGTATCACAGCATGCCCAGCGTCCAGAGTCAAAGAAATACCTTATAAAGTAGAGTTATTTAATGCGAATTTCTAACTATGCAGTCATGACTCCAAAGGCTGTTTGGCAATATGCATTCTAAGAGAAAGAGCCTTTCTATGCTATTTCAGGTTTGTTACCTTGTTTAATAGTCAGATTTTAACTCTCACTCATTTTCCTGTATTACAAAAAATCATATTGAGCCAGGTGGTGGTGGCACTTACCTTTAATCCCAGCACTTGGGAGGCAGAGGCAGGCTGATCTCTGTGAGTTCAAGGTCAACCTGGTCTACACAGTGAGTTCCAGCCTACGCAGAGAAACCCTGTCTCCACCCCCCCAAAAAAAATTGAAGGAAAAATCATATTGATAAACATATTGAGACTTTTATTTTAGGATTTATTTTGTTTTTCTTAGATTTATTAGTTTTATTTAATGTGTCAGTGTTTTGTCTGCCTGTGTGTATATGTACCGCCTGAGTGCTTGCTGCGTGTGGAGGTCAGAAGAGGCCACTGGGTCTGCTGGCATAGGTGGTTGTGACTCACGATGTGGATGCTAGGGATCAAATCCAGGTCCTCTTAGAGAGCAACAGGAGCTCCTAGCTGCTGCGCTAACTCTCCAGCCCAGGGGCTGTGTTTTATATATTTATCTATTTTGATTTACACAGTATTGATTGCATTTTGTTCAGAAAAGTATGCTGATGATTTAATTATAGTCTTAATTGTTATGTTCCATGTGGACTAATGTGGGGCTGTTTTAATATCAGGGTTTTCTATGTGAAAAGACAGTAAAAGGTAAAAGTATTTAGTGTCACGTGTTGTCCACACTCACAGGCACGTATGTATACTGTCAGACAGTCACAGATCAAGTTGCTAATCATGGCATTAGACCCTTCAGTACTACTACTGGGTTTGGGCTGGCTTATCCGTTTCTGGCCTGTATAAAAACCTGCCACATTTTGTCGACTTTTATTTTATCTATTTGGAGCTCGTGTTCTTAGGTGTATATTGATTCGATATTGTTACATCTTGGTCCTCCCTTTACAGCTTTCCTTGTGGCTCCAATTTGATGTTTTTGTATCATTGTTGTTACTCAAAATAGAAGTGGGTTTGCACATCCCTTTTCTCTCGTAGGTGTGAGCACTGCAGTATTTCTCAGATACATCTTTCCCTACATCTTAGTAGAACAGTAGCTACGGCACTTCTATTTAGATGTGTCTCATTAAAGTACATATAACTGGATTTCCTGTCTTTAAAATTTGAAATCTCTGCAGCTTAAAAAAAAAGACATTATCACATTAATTGTATTGATTTGCTGGGGTTCATTTTATTCTATGCTTTTACTTGATGTCTTTATTTTCTTTTCTTCCAATATTTTGACTTTGCAGCCATTTTCTTACTTATCTGATTCCTGTCTCTTCCCTCCCCTCCTCTACCTTCCCTTTCACTTCCCCTCTGTCAAACACAGCATTCGCTGTTTTCATTGTTGTTATTAGCATGTTCCTGAATATGCTTCAGCTTTCTATGTTTTAAAAACTTATTTCAAAGTTTACATTGCTTCATAAAGGTTTACTCTATATACTGTTTGTTTAGATTTGTAAACCTGCTCATCATTTTTTTCTTTACGGTTACTTCTAGCTCTTCCTTCTAGATGGTTCCCCTTCTCTCCACGTGCCTTCTTCAGTGGATTCTTCAGGGACCGCCTTGGTCTTTATCCTTGTTCAATTTTTTTATTCTTGGTGGTAGGAGTTTTACTCAGGGCTTCATACCTTCTAGACATGTGCTCTGCCACGGAGTCCTATCCCAGTCCTTTGAAAATGTCTTTAAATTGATTATACTCTGTAATGAAAATTAAACTGAATATAGGGCGTGGAGTTATTCTAATGAGACTATATGATGTCATTGCTTCCTGCCCTCTTTTTTCCTAATGGCTATTTTGTGAACTCCCCACAGCCCTTTGGAATTAGTTTGACTCCCCTGCACCCAACCCCGGTTGCATTTCAGTTTTTTTTTTTTTGGTTGTTGTTGTTATTGATGATGATGATTTTTGTCTCTGGTTATTTCTGATATTTGGCTCCTGTTTCAATGTGTCTAGAAACATTTATGTAATTTTTCTTCCTTAGTATTTGTTAAATGGCTTTTTCTTAATTGATTTCTCTTTTCCTTTCTCTGTTACTTATTTTTGCTTTCCTCAAACCTTTTTTTCCTATTTATCGTACACAACACGCTTCTAATTTGTAGTCAGCCAGCTCATTAGACTTTCAGTCCTAATTGCATTCTATTTCAACCTCTTTGTGCCCATTTCAAGTCTGTCTGCCTTATATTCATACTGTTTAACTTAATTATATTTATTTTAGCAATTACTTAATTTTCATTCTTTCTATAGTCATTTCATAGTTCCCACCAGCATTCATATTTTTTTTATCTTTGGGTTGTAAATTGTTACATTAACTCTTTTCCTTTTGGCTATTAATATCTTGCGTAGACTGCTTTTTTTTTTGTCCTGTGAGCTTAGTTTCACTAAGGGACACTGATCTGGCTGAGTCTGTGGAACTTATAAACTTGTTCTTATAAGATGGTTCTTAGTGGTTTGTTTAAGAAATGAGTTTTAGTATTTTCACAACTTGGCTTTTCTGTATGTATTGAGCATTTTGTGATGAGGACCTGGAATTCTGTTTCTATTCCAGGTGAGCTTCTTCCTGGCCTGGAGCCATATAGAATTGTCCAGGTTCCTTCCCTTTTTTTCTGGCTAGAGGCATCTTTCCCCCTCCTCCTATTTATTTATTTATTTATTTATTTATTTATTTATTTATTTAGGGCAAAGCAGTTCTTTAGAGTTGGGAATTTATGCAGGGGCCCTTCCTTCACCAGTCTAAAGTCTTACTGCCTCTTCTCATGAAGGTGTTACAGAGTCAGGTCCCAGCACAAAGGACATGCAGCCAGCTCTGTCTGGAGTTCCCTTGGCTCACTGTGGCCCAAACACCCACTGAAGCCTGTTGCTTTAGTTTCTTTCCTTATTTCTGGTCTCCTAGACATTGTCTTCTATGTTGATGTAGGACACTAGGCATTAGTGTTATAATTTGTACTTAGAGGAGGCTATATTTACCTCTGTATTGTTTAATACTATGGTGATAGTTTGTATGAGGCTTTTAAAAGAAATGCATTTAAAATGCAATGAAACGATTCATTAATTTGTGTGTGTGTGTGTGTGTGTGTGTATTCTGTATGTGTTGTGTCAAGGTGCATGGTACACATCTGGGGTTCAGAGACCGACTTTGCGAGTCTCTTTTCTTCGTCCACCTTTAAGTGAGTTCCAGGTATTAAACACAGGCTATTAGATTTGCATCTCAGGGCTGCAAGTGTCTTCAGCCCGAGTCATTTTCCTCCACAGAAAGATTTTCATGCATTGCTTAAACTTTACAGCTAGATTGTGATGGCTTCTTACTTGCAAGAAGAAGAAAAAAAAACAACTGTACTTTCGTCATTTAAAAAATATTGGGCTGTGAAAACATAGTAATGCTGACATTGCTTTATCATCCTTATTTTCTTGCTTGTGCAGAAGAGTCCTAGCTCAGGCAGGAACTGAAGAAGTATGGGAGAAAAATAAGCCCTGAAATACCTCAGAGATAGGGTGATCCAGTTCTATATTCCATCATAACCTGAGACCTCTGTTGAGTCTTCACCTCCTTGGGCTTCCCAATTGATTATTTGAAGTCAGGACTAGCCGAAGTGGGGCCGTATGTCAGTTCCTTGTGCTTCGTATGTCTATATGGACAATGCGAGAAAAGGCTGTGCAACAAAGCTTTCACCATTTTGTATATATAAATTTATGTTTCTCCTTCCTCCTCTCTTCCAGCACCTTCCCTACCCGCCTCTGTTCCCACGCTCCAATCCCCTCCTCCTCCCTTTCTGCTTAGGAAAAGGCAGGTCTCCCATGGGTATCAACAGAACATGGCATATCAAGTTGCAGTAAGACTAAGCACCTCCCCATGTATTTTGGCTGGGCAAGGCGATGCAGTATCGGGAGTAGGGTCCCAAAAGGCTGGAAAAGAGTGGGAGACAGCCCCTGTTTCCCTTTTAACAAAGAAAACAAACAAACCAAAATTAAAAACCGGAAGCCAAGAGAAGTGTGTGTTTATTATCTGAAAGTGTTGTGCGGACATGGGTGGGTAGGAGGAGCGTGTGTCTATTATCTGAAAGTGTTGTGCGGACATGGGTGGGTTGTCATCGTGAAGGACGCCTGTTCAATTGTAGGCTACTTGCTTGCAATTATGCCTTTTTAAAGTAATGAATCATAACCGAGGTGCTTTCTGCAATAATTCCATACATTGTTCGTCACCCTTCATGGGCTTTCTGGTCTGGTTGTATAAAGTTCATTCCTTGTTTGGAGACGTCTTTATCTTCTCCCACCTTTCCACCCATTCCGCAGACAGACACGGTCATTCTCGTCAGGCTCTCTGTGTGAGTGATTCATGCTTGACCTACAAATACCACATGATTTCTTCGTTTTGACGTATAAAAGCTTTCATGGGAAAGAGAGAAAAGTAATGAAACACACAGTTGCATTTAGAATCTTATCCTGAAGGCTTAGGGGTGTGCAGCTTGTTGGTAGATACTTATTCTGTATTTATGGGATTATTTATGTATGTCCAGCATTAATAAGGACCTGGGTTTGATCTTTGCAGAAAAGCCCTTTAGAGGTGTGTGAAGGTTTTCTTTGGCTGCTGCTTTTGCCTTTTGAGTGTCACGTAGCTCAGGTTGTCCTTGAATTTTCTATAGAGACAAAAGAAATCCCAATTCTTCTAACTCTGCCTCCAAAGTGTCGCGATTATAGCTATGTAGCATCAAGCCCTGCTAAACGTTACTTATGCATGTCAAGTTCCTCAGGTGACCACGGGACAGTGAAATAGCCCTACCTCCATACTTCTGTGTCTCAGTCACTGCTCCTCCCAGCTCCTGAACGTGTTTCCCAGGATCCCAGGCTGGAAACCTGAGCGCTGTAATGAGACCAGCATTGTCTCCTCTCGCCCCGTCGCAGGGGAGCCCTGGGTTAGACTCTCACAGTTTCCTTCATAAGGTAATAATAGCTAAGAAGGACACAGCATCGTCCCTCCAGCTACTTGGCTACATGCTTCCTTAAATGCTCACCATGTTGCTTAAGTCTCATAGTCATACAAGAATGTCATCCCATATTTCAAAACACAGAAGAAAACGTGAGGTCAAGGGAGCTTAACTACTTTGCGCCAGACAGACCAACTGGCAAGTGGTTGACCTGGGGCCACAGAGAGTTCTTCATCTCTGTGTGGTGTTACCCCATCACTTCCTGGAAGCAAAAAGCATATTGAATTACAGGTAGGCCTCTTGTCGGTGGGGCCTGCTTCTGTGCATTCGACCAATAATGAATCAGAAACATTGGTGATGTACTGGATGTCTATACCAAACACTTGGATAAGGAGTGGATTTTTTTCTTGTTATCACACTATAGTCTAGCTATTTAAATGGCATTTGCATTGTTCATGTGTGAGTGTGCAGGAAGCATGCGCCTAGGTGCCATGTAAATATGACACCGATGTATGTAAGAGACTTTGTTACCTGAGGGGGATTCTAAAACCAATGCCCAGAAACTGTGAAGGTCAGCTGTGTCACATGCCCACCTGTGGTCTCCTGAGTGCCCTAGTGGACCCGATCTACTCAATCTTTCCTCGGACACAAAGAAGTGTCCTTGAGTCTCCTGCTTGACCCTTCTTTCGTCTTTTGTCCAGGCTCGATCACCATGGTAAAATCAGGCTATAGCGGTCATTCCATCTGTGTCCTTCAGAGGGTCATTGTGAGAAGCCACTGAAATAATTCACAGAAGCAGCTTGCGGCCTAAAGCCACTAGTCATACGGTTTCCTAGCAACCACTCTAAGTTGGGTGGGATGGAAAGAACAAGGAGACAGAATCCAGTAGCAGCATCAAAACTGGAACGTGATCTAGAATTTCGGAGTCTTGGTGGAGCCTTGTTTCGTTGTTGTGCTCGTGTGGGAATGATGCAGAATGTTTATGCTTTGAGATACAGTGATCCTCCCTGATCTGTGATTTATATCCCACGATCACATTTGGCTGTGCTCACTCATGGTCAGGAATGAATCATTTCATTAATTTCAATTGTCTTATTTCTTCCTAGAGTAATAATCAGTGTTGAAGAGATGGTTCAGTGGTTAAGAACACTTACTATTCTTACATAGGCCCAGGTTCTGTTCTCAGCATCCAAGTCAGGAGGCTTACAACCACCTGTAACTCCAGTTCCCTGAGGTACCGGCACTCACAAGCACATATCCAAACACACACACACACACACACACACACACACACACACACACACACCCCACATATAATTAAGAATAAAAATAAGTCTTAATAAAAGAGCATTCAAGAGAGAATAATTGCACCAACCTAACTATTCTGCTAAGTTGCTGGAGCTATTTTATTTATCAGTAGCAATTGTTGCTAAACTCATACCGTGTCTAACTTACAAGCTCAAATTTCTCATCGGTATGAATGTCCGTGCAAAATATAATACACATACAGGCATTCATACTAGTTCTGGTTCCAGACATCTATTGAGGATCTTAGAATATGCCCCATGGATGAGAGGGAGGATATTGGACATATTTAATATGTTAAGGAGTCATAGGCGAGAGAAACATGGGCTACTAAATATCAATTCTAATTGATATTGACAAGAAAAAATTCTAAGTATTCTTCTTTGGTTGTTGCATACATTCAAACTTAATGGCAGATCATCCTGCTCATTTGGGGACCTAACCACACACAAGTGACATGCCTTAAGATGTGGTCTAAGGAACTATGTTTATTTGACCCATTGTCTGGAACTGTATCTGATACATAGTTAGGATTTGATAAATAACTGTTAAGTAGGTGAAAGATAATTAGAAAAGCTTTTTGTTTCTCCGCACTTAGGTTGTCCAGTCATTAAGGAAACAAAACACCCCGTATGACACCTGTGGTTTAGCTGTGTTCTCCTGGCACATATATTATTTATTTGCTCTTTCACTCTCAAATATCTCAGCCTTTCCACTTGCTTATAATGTGTATTCTATTCTTGAACATACTTGAGTGGTCACCTAAGCTCTAGTTCCCAGAATCCCAGCCCTGCCATTAACTAGCCGTGAATCTGAGGTCACGTGGCTGCCCTCACTCACCTTTGTTATTTTGCCAGCAACCTGAGATACTGATAATGACAGCTTCTTCGTTCAGCCCTCCCGAAGGTAGGTAACAAGGTTACCATGCTCCGAACTTGCTGCCTTAAAGACCTCAGCAATGTGGCTAGCCCCAGTGAGAACAGATAGCCACCTCCCTTCCCAAAGCATAATAGCACCCTGGAAAAGTCTGTTTGGTCCATTTGCTCCGCGGCAAGTTGTTCGGTTATTTAGATGTCCTGGCCTCCTGCTGTTGGTGTTATAAATAGGCTTCCGTCCAAGACATACATATTTCAGCTCCCAACGCTGCCGAAGTGAAAATAAAGAAAATCATCCGTCGGCTTTGGCTTAGTTTGCCATGGAAAAGAAGGGCAACGCACACCCATTGTTATCACTGGTTCCTCCTTAGAAACTGAAGGCTCAGCCGCCAGGCATAATAGGTGGAGGCCAAACCAGGCCCTGCATGTGGGCCCCTTGCAGGCAAGGTGTGCCTTTCCCTGTGGCAGCAAGCTGTCTCTGCGACACTTCCCTGGCAGCCCAGGGTGGTCATGTGTATTCATGGATAAGTCAGTCAGTTATGCAGAGTCAGTGAAGTACACCATATAACACACATACATATAATTCATAACATAGAACATATTAACATAATACATAAATATATATTATCTATTAACACATTACCTATTATTATGTAAGATGTAATATATACCATATAAAATAATATTAAAGTATGCATTATAATGAAGTATATAGAATATATTGTATAGATTTATTATATTTGTAATATGATAACACATTTATTATTTATATAAATATATATACACACATCTCCAACTGTCCTCTCTTATCCTTTCCACACGCCTGCTGAACTCCTTCTTCCCAGGGTGTGTGCCTCACTGCAGACAATCGGGGCTGCACAGATAAGCTTTAGCGGAGGGATCTCCCCCTAGGAAGTAAAACTTACCAGTGGCTACACACTAGGACTTACCCCCATGTCACAACCAGTAGCTGCCTCTAAGGCCTCAGAGATGGGTGGAAAGGTTTAGCTTTTACGATTTTCTGAGACAGGGTCTTGTATCCTGGGATGTCATAGAACTCCTGATCTCTCTGCCTTGATTTCCAAGATGGCCGACGGGCAGTAGTGAATTCAGCTTTCTGATTTTCACCCCTGGTCTTCACAGAGGGCAAGAATGCATTGTTAGTGTCAACCTTGGGCTACTTCCGTAGCGAAACAGCCTCCGTTTTTCCTAACTCTGTTTCAAACAGTCTGGAAAGACAATGCCCATGGCAGTTCCGGGGACTCTCAGCTTTCGAAGAAATCAGGAAACTTCCTGTCTGTGTGAAACAGCTCTGGCCGCAGGTGTCTGTACTATACTGTCAAGGCTGACCGTTTTTCTCAGCCTATGGCACCCTTTGGCTGGTCGTTTATGTGTGAGTGAGCTGCCATCCACAGCCTCCACGGAGGCTCAGCACACAAGCCCTACGACACAGGCCTCTTGTTTTGGTCTCGCTACAATGTGTACAGTTAAAACCAGAACTTCCTTCATTTTTTTCAGTTATTTCACAACTGCAATGTGCTTTGTTCCTCAGGAGAATCTTTTATCTTGTGTTGTGTTCCTGTTGATACTCATTCATGTACAAAGTCTAAGGCAGGGGTTCTCAACTTTCCTAACGCTGTGACCCTTTAACACAGTTCTCTCATATTGTGGTGACCCCCACCCATAAAATTTTCTTTATTGCTACTTCATAACTGTAATGTTGCTACTGTGATGAATTGTAATATAATGTAAAAATTTGGGGGGGGGAGAGATAAAGGGTTGAGAACCACTGCTCAAAGGCTATCCATGATTGCTGATCATCTTGCTAGAGATTTGGCCATTAAGGACTTTATTTCCCCCACTGGGCAGAGAGAGAGAGAGACAGACAGACAGAGACAGAGAGAGAGAGAGACAGAAACACAAAAACAGATAAAGACAAAGAAGCAGAGAGAGAGAGACAGAGACAGAGAGACAGAGACAGAGATAGAGAGAGCTAACGGAATGACACAAGCTTTTTAAACCCTAAAGTCTTCCCTCAGGTACACACCTTCTCCCGTAAGACTACCACACCTCCTAGTCAATCCCAAACAGTTCTACCAACTAAAGACCAAGAATTCCCATATGAGTGGGTCTTTGGGGGCAATTCTCATTCAGACCACCAGATTCTACTCCGCAGGCTCCGCAGGACTCCCTAGAGTACAAATATTTCCTCTGTCCTGTAAATCAGTGGTGGCTGCTTTAGAGATTTTGCAACCACTTAATTGAAAAGTAAAATTAGACTGCAATTACTGGCAATTGTGGATTCTTCTCCTATACTTCCATCTGCTTATTTTAAGTAACTCGTCACTCTGTTTAACAGCCAGCCTCCTGAAGGGATAAAATTCAACCGTAAAATAAAGTTCCCACCCAAGGTGGTGGCAAGGGTGGGGAGACCTCCTCGGAAAAACTCGTATAACTTTTAAGGACAGTAGGACACAAACAGCGAAAACCAAATCGGCGTCAATCATTCACTAACACACGGGCTGAAACGAAGACACAGCCTAGGATTTAGCCTCTACCCTGGGGCAATAGAGCGAAAATTACTTTGGACTGTTGGCTTGCACGGAAGGATTGAAATGCAGGTTAAAGCACACCCAAGCCCTTATCCCTGCCAGTCCAACACCATGCCTCAGAAAGAGTAGCTGGAACTTACGGACATCTGAACTCTAATTCCACCTAACTAACGCTTACACAATGAAGCGTCACCTCGGAAGAATCTCTTCATATCGAACTGTCCCTTCTTTAGTGACTTTGCTAAATGGTATTTCTAACATGTGTGGAGTGGGGAACAGGGAGGCAAAATACACTGCAGGGTGTCTAACACACAAGGAGAGCTCTAGAGGTTATAAAAATGTCTCAACAGGTTCCCCGCAAGTTGAGTGACCTCAACATGAAACATGAGACCATGAAAACGCGAGACTGAGACTTTTCTAAGGCAGAATATTGAACACGTCCAAGGGCAGCGCTTTGTGTTTAACAGCAGGGATTTCATTTCCCACCTGGCTAGATGAGAAATTCCCCTGGTATCTGTGGGTGACTCCTCTCTACTTAAAGAGATACGCATTTCACACCCAGAGAGGGATAGGTACAGAAACTTTTGCAAAGGGTCCAGGGTCACTGCTGTTATTTCCTGGAGCAGAATTACAGTGTGGCAGAATGCAGCCAGTTCTAATTCCCAGACTTTCTTAAAGGTGTCTTTCGTGTATTTCATTTTCCCTCCGCTGTGCTCCAAGAGAACCGTGCACAGTTGCTGGGATGCCAGCAGAAACAGGGTTCTTCTGCTGAACGCTGAGAATCTGAGTGTGCCGGTGGAAACCTCTGGCCATCCTCCAGAGCAGAGAATGGCCCTTGTAGCCCTCTCCACCCCTGGATCATGAGCAGATTAAAGCAATTTGAGATGATGTCCATCAGCAGGAAGTAGCCACCCTGTCCAGGTACATAATTGCTTTGCATTTCATATAAAGTTCAGAACTATTAATCACCTTAAGTCAAAAGTGAGTCTTGTGATTGACGGAGAAGTCAAGTGTTCCTTTGTTTGGAGGCTTCTGTGTTACACTTCCTCTGTCGTTCAGGTGTAAGTTCAACTTTCTTTATTAGGTTGAAAGTAAGAAATTAGTTTACTTTGTACAAGATCAAGATACAAAATCGTACAGTACCTGTACAAAGTTTTTTTGTTTTGTTTTGTTTTTAGTTGCTCTTTTAGTTATTTTCTTAAAGATTGTGACAAAATTCCAACAAATGTAAATTAACAGGGGAAAGTCTTCTTTGGACTCTTTGTTTGGCGGCAGGGGTGGGAGGGCAGGGGGGCATCGTCTATAATGGTAGCAGAGGCAGAGAGGGAGCTAGAGGCGGCTGGTCACCTTCAATCCACTGTCAGAAAGACTGGGGTATGACCACTGCCACTCAGCTAGCTGACTCCTTTCCATCTTTCCCATTTTTACGTCCCCCGCCCATTTGATGGTGTCATTCACATTCAGGGTGGGGTTTCCCTCTGGACTGACACCTTTCTCTAAATGCCCTCACTGGCACGCTCAGAGGAGTGTCTCCTAGGTGATTCTAAATCTAGCCCACCTGGCAATGAAGATTAAAGGTCCAAAGTCCACCCTTTCTCAGCTTCACACACAAGCGCATCACTTCAAACCATAAGACACCCACACCTGGTCCCTAAGGTCTCACGCTTATCTCACAATTCAAACTGTGTCCAGCTGACCTCTTAAAGTCTCGACGATCGGTTAAGTCACAGCTCTGTTCAAAACCCCAGGGTCTATACACATTGCCTGCCACTCAAGAAATCTCTTAATAGTAAGCCTCCCCAAAATGAAAACAAATCATATACTCCCATTATTCCATGGCACTGGGCGTATTGTCAGCCATGGTTTGTGGGGATGGCAGGGATAGGGAACACATGGTGGTGAGCTGGCTAGTCATATAATGTCCACCGGAAGCAGAGACAGATGAATGCTGGGACTGAACTCGCTTTCTCCCCCCTCCCTTTTTTAATCATTCTAGGATCCCAGCCCATTAGATAGGGCCATGCCCATTCAGGATGGAAGTTTGCCTCCTGAGTAAGACTAGCTCGGCACTTCTCAAGCACAAACAGACATGCCCAGAGTATGTCTCCTAGCTGTGTTTATATCCAGTCAAATAAATATAACCCAGTTAACTATGGAGTCATAATAAAGATGAACTGTCATTCCTGCCTTTGTGCATGCCTGACTGTTCTAATTTCTGGAAAAAACTGTGGGTTTTTATACCTCTGAGGGAGTCAGCACTGATAACACCTGGGGACGTCTGTGGTTACTACTTCCTTGAAATATATTTAGGTACATATTGGAGGGCTATACCATGCCATTATGTCATAGGAGAGGGACAACAACAATGAAACTGTCCCTTTTACAGTGCGCATTGTGTAGGCTCAACACCCTTAGCACACAAGAGCATTACACCTGGGAGTCCCCTCCCAGAGCCGACTCCCCTATGAGCCGATGTGTTCAGGCTTAGGAGGTTCTTCCCAGACTTGCCTGCTACTTCTCAAGGTGCAAGGCTTCCAAAAGTCCCCTGTGGGTGGGGGAGGACAAAGGAGTTCTCTGTTATCAGAGGGCAAATGCTTTCAATTGCTGTCTATATCAAATTGCTGAAAGCGATGTCTTTAGCTACCTCTGTCTCTGACCCTAGGGACACATTCTTGGTCAGAGAGAAAACCCTCTATCAGTGTTGAATGTATGAAGCCCCCCCCCCGTCCATCCCTCCCTCTTTCGTCCCCTCCCTCCCTTTGTGTATGTATGTATGTATACGTACACATGCTTATCTTTATATGTTCCATAGTCAACAGTTTTTGAGTCTGTGAAGACAATTACCATGTTTCTGATTAAAATACTAAATATGACATTTCTAGTTAGTGATATTGGAAAAATCTACTGAAAAAAATTTTGTCCCATTTTCCAGACGCTTAATTCCTCGGACCCAACTCATCTTTTTTTCTTTATTCATTAATTTTTTATTTAAAAATTTACTTTTTATTTTACATACCAACTCCAGTTCCCCCTCTCTCACCTTCTTCTGCCCACACCTCCCCCTTCTCATCTCCCATCCACTCCTCAGAAGGGGTAAGGCCTTCCTTGAGGAGTCTAAAGGTATGGCATACCAACTAGAGGCAGGACCAAGCCTGCCCCCTAGATCAAGACTGAGCAAGGAATCCCACCATCGGAATGGGTTCCAAAAAGCTAGTTTATGCACCTGGGATAGATCCTGGTGTTACTGTCAATCCCCTACCCCAAGAGATCAAGTCACACACATTCAGAGGGTCTAGTTTGGTCCCATGCAGGTTCCCCAGCAGTCAGTGCCTTGTCTGTGAGCTCCCTCTAGCTCTTGTCAGCTGTCTCTGTGGGTTTTCCCATCATGCTATTGACACACCTTGTTCATATGATCCCTCCTCCCTGGCTTCAAGTGAACTCCAAGAGTTCAGCCCAGTGCTTGGCTGCATGAACCCAACTTCACATAAACTAAAATACCCTGCTAAGATTTGATCTAATTGTTTCTAATTGCCTAGACTGTAAATCATGATTTGACTGAAGAAAGGATTGAATGCAGCAGATAATTAGACAGGGGCGTGAGTCAAACCCTGTTTCCAGCCCTGGTTCTGTGATCAGATTAGGATTCAGCTGCCTTGCATAGAGCGGAGGCTGCCAAATGGTCCGTTCACCTCATAAGTCCCCTCCTCTCATGGAAGTGAACTTCAGCAACTCTTTGTTGTACCTGTTGTACCCTGAACCTGCAGCAAGCTTATCCATTGGTAGAGTCTGGACAAAGGTCCCTCAAGGCTCTGAGTAGCATAACCTTCATTTAAATGCTCAAGGAGGTAGAAGTCTGTCTGATAAGTCATGGAATCTCAGAGTCTAAGGTTCATTTCCATTGCTGTGGTTGAAAGGCAAAGTTAGGATTCTAAAAAGAACAGAGAGAAAAATGGGAGGATTTGCCTGGATCCAGTCTCCCATCATAGCCACAAGTAGCTTCGGATGCTTGGCTTTACTCAAACTTTAGATGCAAATCGTCCCTTATGAGACTTGATGGTGTCGAACCAGCTGAATCCTAACCCAGCTAAGGAGTACCACTACTTAGCCGAAATTAGCCTGGGGTGAGCGACAGAGGAAGGGCCCAATCCTGCTGATTTTTCAAGACAGACACAAAAGAAAATTTCAGTAAGAAATCTCTCCATTTTCAAAGACGAGCTCAATTTTGGGACTACTCCATAGACTAAGTACTGTGGGCTCCCAGGCTGACTTGAGTGGTTATAAACTAATTGAAGATTTGCCATGTGATGTGATATTTTGTTTCTGTTGCAGATGTTCATTTCTAATGTATCAGATCCCAATAAGCTAGTGTTAAGCTGAAAATATTATAAATTGAAAACACAATTACTAAACCTGATCTGTGGAACAGCAGAATTTAAGAACACAGCAATTGTCTTGTTCCTCCTGAATGGGAGCTAAATACCGGTGGATCATGAGAGAAAATTGGGTCATGTAGCTCAGAAATGATCAATATTCAAAGTCTGGTTTCCATTGAGCGTGTCGTCTTTCACAGCCCCATGAAGTGCAAAACAAACAAACAGAAACCCCAAACAAAGGGACTTCGTCAGTTCTGTGACTTTGTACCTGCTTGTATTTAAGGGCGTGGGGGATGTTCCTGCACTCAAGGTGAGTGCGAATTTATTTGACAGCCAAATTAACACTGATGAAAATTAGTGCTTTTTCCAGCATGCAATTAAAAAGATAAATACACACAAAGGCTGGGGGTGCATGCTAAGCAAGAGTTCTAAAACGAAGCTACATCCCAACCCTCTGGCAATAATTAGCTGCCTAAATGGAGACATTCCCTACCCTCACTAAAAAGAGGCAGCTTCCTCTAGCTAGGGATAAAGATCAATGCATTTAACCACTTTCATATTCTAATTATTCTTGTGTTCTTTTTTCATTGCCTGTTTTGAATAAATTGAAAGAAGAGGGGATAGAATAAACACACGTGCTGTGGGAGGTGGAGATATGGGAGCATATTATAATATAGTCAAACATTTCCCTGTTACTTCCCATTCTGCTCTGAGGATTTTTATAAATTATGTTTTCTTTTGAATTGCCAACAATTCTTGTGGTTTTTTCTTTTCCTTCTTTAATAGCCCACACATCACACATTTCGAAATGGACTCCAAAGAGCCTCGAGGAGACTCAGTTCACACTCTGTACCAACAGTTCAGTCAATATTATATTTTTGGAGTGTAGCACACAGTACCCATGCTGATCAGCAAATATCCATTTAAGCAAATCCTCCTATTTTCTGCTTGATTGTTTAACAGTGTTTATGCAGTTCAATCAATATTTCATTTTGCTTTTATACCATTATTTTATAACAATGGGAAGGAAGGATAAAAATAAAAGTAAATTATTTTCTCCATGAAGAATATACCATATAAACTTGCCATCTTAATACTAATGAAATAATTTGATGACAGGGTCTGTAGTGATAGCTCTTCTGTCTTTCACAGCACAGGGGGTTTGGACCTTTCTTCCCTTTCTTGGGCAAGGACTGGGAGTGGAATATGTTAATGTAGTTCATGTTCTTTAAATTGACTTCACTGATTGGGGAGGGCTCATTGGCATGCAGGAGAAAAGGAGAATCCCACATCCCTCCTTTCGGGTGCCCCACCAACCTCCAGGTAGGGTGTTTCCATCCATCTTGCGAGAAAGACCTCTAGAAGGCCTGCTCAAACCTCCTGGGATGAGACCATAGTTTGCTCTGTGCTCTTTGGCTAGAGTTGAGCTGCTATTATTTGAAACTTCTCTCTCTTGCTAGGTGAATTCTTTCTAAGTCTCTTGTCCAGATAAAGCAGACCACTGCTAGGTCTCTCTCTATCCACTGGAATTTCCTGCCTCTGGCTTCTTTAGTTCAAGTATGAAGATATTAGAAGGAAAAACAATACCCCCCCCAAAAAAACCCACCCACAAACAAACAAGAAGCTGGAGAGTTGGCTCAGTGGTCCAGAGCTCTGACTGCTCTATGGAGAACCAGGGTTTGGTTTGCATCTCCTGCATGACTGCTTATACCTTGGCAACTCTGAATCCAAAGCCTACTTTTGGGCTCTGTGAGCACAGCATACATTTGGTGTTCCGACTTTCAGGTAGGCAAAGCATCAATACCAATGAAATAATTTCGAAAACAAAAGCCCCAAAACAAAGCTCAGTGCTCCGTCGTTCTTCAGACCTGGAAATTGGTGCCACTGTTCTTCTTGTCTTCCCTTATCTCCACCTGTTTGCTTCACGGTGAATGTCTGAGATTTTTGGGTTGTGACAAATGAGAACAGAGAAATGCAGGCCATCTCATCAGGGATAGAAATCTGCTCATCATTTTTAACGTGAATTTTCTTATCTTTTATTTCCTTCAGACTTTCAGTAAAACGAATTTAAGCTTTAGCATTTTAGGAAAATTTTTTTAAATCTTGCTTTTGTTTGTACTTATTTTAATTTTATTAGAGTCACGTGAGACTGTTTTCATGCAAGTACATAATTTACGTTGGGCATACTCCCTAGGTACTTCACTGTCTTCCCCTCCCCCTCCTCCTTACCTATTAAACCCCTCTGTTCCCTTGAAAGGGGTGTCCAACCTTTCTGCTTCTTGGGACTATGTTGTCATCTGTAATGTTAATTCTTAAGAACACACAACTTGTTTGCAAAAACCAAATCTGATAATGTTTCAAATAAGTTTACAAGGGTCATGTGTGCTGCTAGACATATGTTAGACACTTCTGAAGCAATTTCATTTCTATTTTCTGTGATATATACAGTATTTGACTTCATGTATCTATAGAGACCAGAGCTCACAAAAGAGAAGAAACCTGCATCATTTATTTCTCTGAGATTGGCCTTTCGTTCATCTATTATTATCTCCAATTATATCTATTTTCTCATAAACAATATAATTTTGTTCTTCTTTATGGATAAAAAGGTCCTAATATGTGAATAAATTATATTTTCTCCTTTTACCCTTTTGTCAATGGTCTTGTTCTTTATGAGATATTTTTGTGCCTTCGTGCACTATTTTCTGGATTTATAGTTTCTTTCCAATCAAGTTTGTTTGAGGGTTTTTTAATTGTTTTTCCTCCTTCTAATTTGTGCAGACTTAAACTGAAGGAGCCAATGTCTAGGAAAGACCTAACAATGCCTGCTTCATCTTGAAAGAGCCTTGCAAAGAGTCCATCTTGCCTGGGTCCCATCAGTTACTGTGACTCCTGTTCCATGAAACACCTATGTGTGAATACCCCTGTGGTGTGCTGACTTGGGGTCCTTCAGGCACACATGCAGGAGTGGCCTGGCTGGGTCATACGGGTTTATGTTTAGTGCTTTGAGGGGCCCCTTGCTGAGTTTCAGAGGGCCTGGGCTAGTTTACATTGCCCCAGTAGTATGTAAGGGTTCCCTTTAGACCTCATCCTCATAAAGCCTAAATACACATATTATTTGTTTTTAGGATGACTGCCGTTTGAACTGGAGTAAGGTAGAATCCCAATGCAGTTTCCATTGGACTTATTTTGATCATTTGAGAACAATCTATTCCTTTCATTAGCCTGTTTATCAATGGTGGTTTTGTTTGTTTATTTGCTGGTTTCTATTTTGAGTTCTTTATATACCGTAGTTCCGCATCCTCTGCTAGAGTCTGTCTCTCTGCTGTATTGCTTCCCTGCATGAAATTCTGTCTACTGTTAGCTATTTCTTGAGCTACTCAAGTCCCATTCAGAAAACACCTGCATACCCACGTGTTGAAGTGTTCTCCTCCCCTCTCCATAGCAGTCACAGAAGACCAGGGCTTACATTAAGGTCTTTGATCCATTTTATGTTCATGTTCATAAAGGAGAAGAGATGAGGGTCTATTTTCATTCATCAATGTACAGATGTTTAGTTTTGCCAGCACCATTTGTTCAGGATGCTATTTTTCTTCATTGTATTCTGTCAGCATCCTTGTCAAAAATGAGGTGGCTGTAGTGTGTGTGTGTGTGTTTACATCTGGGTCTTCTGTTCTATTCTACTGATCTATGTGTGTGTGTGTGTGTTTTGTGCTGGTTCAAAGGTGGAGACATCTCCTACTTTAATATTCTTTACCTTCTTCACTGGTGACAATCTTCCATCTCTAAAGTGATGGTTACCTGTGAGTCTTGTTGTTTGCTACTTTGAGATCAATCCCATGTAGCCTAGGTTTGCCTTGAACTTTCTATATAGTTGAGTTTGACATGGGAATCTCGATCCTCCTGCCTCCTCCTCCCAAGTGCTGTGATTACAGGTGTGTACCACTTCACTCCACCTCTCTACCTAGAGACATTTTCTTTTCACAGTTGAACTATAAAAGAAACTGCTCTGTGTCTTTTAGTTATGTCTTGTTATCTTCATGATTATGTAACAAGAGTCAAGCTATGCTGTCTGTCCTCACTGGTATCTGCCTTGTTCTTTATGAGACATTCTTACGCCTTTATGCCCCATTATCTAGATTTATAGTTTTATTCTTATGAATCATTCAAGGCACAATAAAATGAGATGGTAGTGTGTATTGCAGATTCAAAGCTAGTCTGACATCATAGCTGTAGGCTCCTCCATAGTATTCTATAAATATCAGCTGCCATTTCTTTTGGTAAACATGTTATCAATATGCTAAAGCAGAGTGATATTGTTCAAGAACTTCCTGATGGGTATTCACTGTATCTCTTCTTGTTGTTCTCCATTTCAACAATAACAAACTCAGTATTCAGTTTGTTGAACTAAAACTGTGGCTTCACTATTGACCAATACTCATATCAGGACTCTCCAGGCCAGTATCATACTAGGTTGGAGCAGCAGTATCCAAACACACTCATCTGACCCCCTCTCATACTACCCCCTTAATGAGGACCACTTTCCAATTGCTCAAAAACATGTTGATAGCAGCCAAAATGACCCCTTACAAATCATGAGTCCAGTCATGCTTGCCTCTGCTCATGAACCTTATAGGGCTCCTCATTACTCTCAGAACAGATCCAAAATCTTCTCCTGGCCCCAGAGTTACCATGTTATGACATTTTCCTGTTCTTTTCTTTCTACTGTGTTCTTCAATCTCTGAGCTCCTGCCAGACTGGCCTGGTTGACCAGAAGGCTCTCAGCTCAAGATCTCTGTTTTCGGGCTTTTTATTCATATTTAGAAAAGCACGTGTACTATGTTTTGCCTCCTTCACTCCACTGGGAATTTTGTATTTCCCGACCACACAGACATTAAATATTCATCAGAAGAACTCCTTCATCCTTCTCTGCTTTCCTCTGTGTGCTCATAATTAACTGTTTCTGCGTATCCATTTAACTTCTGTTTCTTACCATTGGGTCACCACTTTCCCCTAGTGTCAGCTATAATAACTAATGTATGAAAGGGTCTCAAGAGCTATAGATTAGATGAAACAAAAATAATTTAATGGCGTAATGATTCGACTTCCTCCCATTTTTCCCCACCACACACAATGTCGTAATAAATGTCCTTAGTGCAAAATTCCTTGACTTTTTAATCATATGAGCACAGTATCTGAAGAGAGAGATCTTTATTATCTGAGAGTGCTCTTTTTATTGCTGAGTGGCCATTCTCTTTAACTCCTCCTTGTGTTGAGCCCATCTTCCATGGGATTATGCACAGGTCTTGCATGGAGCCTGGATTCTGCTAAAACATTTTAGTCTCATGTTTTTATAGACAACTTCTTTTTCTTTACATGGAAGGTTAATCGTTTCCATTTGTTTCACCTCTTGGGAAGTTCTCATTTTCTTACTTCTCATTTGTAACCTCTGGTTTCTTGGAAGGGACTTCTTTCTGTTTCTGCCTGCACGAAGGCAAGGGGATGGCAAAATTTCTTCGCTGGCTTCGGCTTGTCATGGTACAGAGGTGGACCAAGAGTTATTTCTTAGGTTCTGTGCAGCATGGACCCTTGATGTTTGGTTGCAGCCCTGCTTCCCCCCAAGCTAGTCACAACACACATTCTTCCGGACCTAGTCTTTTCTTGAACCTTCCTTTTTGCTTCATTACCATAGGAGTGGGAGAATCCTTACCGATCAATCTTAACATCATCTATATTCATGAAATTGTCTTGAGGGTCCTCAGCTGGGATGCTTTCTCCTCCTGCTCCTCTGGTGCTTGTTTTCTTTCCTCTCTGATGACATTTATTATGCTCTTTCTTCTACCATGAATGATTAAGGCCACATCTTATCTGTTGGACCACAGGTATATTCCCTGATTATAAAAAAACATTTGTGATATAACCTGTCCAGTCCTTATCTACAAAAGAGGCTTAATCAAAATGTGATTAAGAGTCCAACTCTGGTCTTTATCCCTTTCTAAAGTCCATCCTGGAAAAGGAATTCATTAGTGTTCACTTTCTTCTATGTGGTCCAGTCATCTGAAAGTCTTAATTGCCATCCAAGTTTTACTCTAGAATGATATCAACAATGTTTCATTTATATTTTCAAAGTTTGCAATCATTTTATTATGAGGAGTGTTTTGTAAACCCAGAGGTGGAGCATTCAATCAGAAGAAAGCCTTTGTACATAGAGTTATATTATATTTGATGGGGTGGTTGCTAAATTCATTTTACAGCCTTTGCTTATGACTAAATGTTATAACAAGTGTATACTCCTTGTAGTAATTTTTTAATATATCTGTTAATTCTGCTTTATTAACTCAGTTCTATATATTTTGTATATTATTTTTAATGCCTTAATTATTTGAGTTAGTAGTTAATATAATTTACTCTCAGAAATATATTTTACTCAGTCTTTACTTGAATTATATTGTGATAAGAATTTGTTGGATATCTGATTTAAAAAAATCAAGCTGCTATTGTGTTTGTTCTGTCTGCCTAATTGCTTACTGCAGTTCTGCATCTGGAAGTATGTATTTAGTTGATATATAAATGGAGATGCTTTAAAAATAAACATATTTTAGGTTTAGATGGCCTTCTTTATTCCTCTTGATACCAAAAACAAACTTTCATACTATCTATTCTATGTTCTTTTATTTCTGCCCGCCAGGAAGGCATGACTTACTTAGAACATCACTAATTTTGAAGCTAACCTGTCCCAGACCCCTGTGCGGGGCCAGGCAGCCACAATCATTGCACAATGCCTCCTTGGTGGCCATGTGTGATTGTCCAGTGCTTAACCTTAGCTTGGCAAGTATTTATTGATGCAATAGACGCTATTTATATATTTTTTTCAAACCCCTTGAAAATGTAAAACAAAATAAAGGGAAATTAGAATTTGCATAGGTCTTTAGTTCATGCTAATGTGTTTCCTCTGAGGTCTTGACTCTTCCCTTCTGCTAATCTCCTACCTGCCTTGATCTGATCACAACTGTAGTGTGTGTGTGTCCCCATCTGCCTTGAGCTGGTAGCAACTGTATGGTTTGCCTGGTTGGCTTTCATTTTCTTTTTGTTTTTATGCTTTTCTCTGATTCTGACTTTTAAATTGTTACTCTTTGGTGGTGGATTCTATGATCTGGATCTGGAAGTTGTTTGTTTGTTTATTTATTTTCTGTCTTTCCTGTCATCCCAGGGTAAACAGGTTATTGTTACTACAGTGAGAAAACACAGTAAATTGCTCTCAGTGATTTTACTTTTATGTAGACATTACGCTTTTAAACTAAGCTTATTTCCACACTTGTGTGTAGAGAGAAAGGAAATTCATGTCACTCCTGGGGAGGAGCATTTTATGTTATATTTTTATGTGAGTCTTCTCCTGCTAGCCCACTGAGATTTGTTACAATAAACATAAAACAATAAAGATTTAAAGCACTATCATTGCAGATTTTTATATGCTGGCAATAAACAGTAAAGAAAAGAAGTGCAGTACCCCTCAAACAATCAACAGGAGGTACCAGGAAATAGAAACAGGCTACAGCTGGGGAAGTGAGCACACAGCAGCCTGGACTCCAAATACGGCAGCCGATTTGGCTTTGTGCTGCCTGTGGTCTGAGGATGGTTTTCATATTTTCCAATGATTAAAACCATAGGAGTGTGTGGAAGTGTATGGAGTTCTAGTTTCACTATGTGTGAATGAAGCTTCCTTGGAATACGGCCACGAGCGTTCGTTCACTTCGCTGTTACCAACAATCCATCGCTTCCTTTTCACTGTAAAGACAAACTAAAATATGGTGTGCAAGCTAAAAGTATTTGCTGTCTGGCACCATGCTCTAAGTCCCCGCCAATCTCAGACCTACTCGGCTTTGTCTCTGCAGTAGCTCGTGTTGGCCTCATAGAAATGATCATCAGTTTGGCTTGGTTTTTCTTGCCAATGGCTGATACTTTCCTTGATGATATTAGATAGACTGATGATTCAGGCACAGACAGTCCAATCTATTAAAGTCAATTTCCACCCTTCACAGAATACTCAGGGAGAAACCAATGTATGTTTCTGTCAATAATAATATTTAAGAAGCGGTCTTTTTGTTTTTGTTTTTTTTTAAGCTATCCATTTTGCTGATCAGTTGATTCCAGGTACTCACGGAAGCATAGACATGGGAATGCCAAGCCTTGCCTGCCAGCTGAGTGTCACCCAGTGCCCTTGATGCCTCTGCTTATGTTCCCTGGAGGGCACTGTGCTGAGGATTCCTGTGACTGCCCTTCACTTAATCCCTTCTTGACCATGGAACAACTGGGCAGATTCAGTAGCCACTGTCCTATTTCAGGAAACGGCCACTCAGATCCATTTTGATAGACCTAAGCGTTTAGAAACGAAGAAGAAAAGTTTTTTTTTTTAATATAAATTCTCTATTGACTCACAGTATTCATGTTGGATACTCTTCATTCCTGATTCATCTTTGACTGAGTTTCCCCCATATTCCTTGTCCCTCCTCCTTGGTCCCTTGTCTTAGTGCTGGTGCTGGTTGCTCCTTTCATTTGCATTTATTTTGCTGTCTCCTATTTGCGTCCCCATCACCACTTCCTATTGGCTAAGGTCTTGGTCAGAACCTGGCACAATGCATGAACTTAGCAAGCATTGCCATCTGGCATACACGGATACCCTCTCTGTCTCTTCTCTTTTGCTTCAGCTCATATGCCCAGTTGCCCATCCTCCACTCATAGGCCTTAGAGTACGCTTTCTGGAACGAGAGAGACTGCACTCCGGCGGCGTGTGAGAGAGAGCCCTAGGTCCCAGAGGGTGAGTTAGTGAAGGAAAATGAAACATCAAGAACAGGAGTGGGCGTCTCCGAAAACAGGCCTCCTCCAGTTCTACTCTGCCTCGAGGGTTCCCTATGTTTGTCTGCATATCATTACAAGAGCTTTTGTCTTGCTTTTTTCCTCTGAACCAGAGGAGGCAGTGAAAATATGGGGCACCCGTGATGTGTCGCGAACAGTGCCGCGTTGTGTAGTCAACAATCCGGTTGTCATTGAAGACGTTTACCTGGGAGGTATATATTTCACTGTCTCAGTTGAGTAAGAGGAGTCTGGCGACAGCCAGTCATCCAGTCATTGTCACGTACAGAGAGTGGGAGAGCAGCATTCCAGGCTGGGACAGTCTTCCAGTGTGTCAACTTTGGAGGCCCAGGGCAAGGAACCTTCGGCTTAGGGCTCTGTTCCAGAAAGGCATGGATTGTGCTCGGATCCTAGGTGCCGCAGGAGGCTATTACTGGCCTGTTCTTATCCTACAGGAAATGCTGGCTGCAAAAGGAGGCAGCACGCAGGGAGATACAGAGAGGGGTTTTCGGAGAAGTTTTTATTCTGTTTGACAATGAGGTCAGCAGATCAGCTAGAGGTCATGGGCAGACAGCTGTACCCATTGGATACATTAATTCTACTTATTACTGCAGCCTACAGAGTCGTAGTAATAAAGCGAAAAACAATAGATGATTGAATACCCTGCATACAGATGCTCACTTTATTGTGTAGAAATTGGTATTTTATATTCCTCCAAATGCTATTGCTTCAGAGCACGGAGTATTTCGGGCTGTGGTTTTAGTCCTGTTGGTAATAGAGTCTCACTTATTAAACAGCTGTGGCTGTGAGTCTCTGGGAACATATTCTGTCACTCTCCTACTCCCCCTTGTCTCATCATTTTGACACTTTTCTCTCTTAGACCATCCCTGATACTTCAATAGTACTGGGTACTGTTGAATACGACTGAGTAACTTAAAAGGGAAGACATCGATTTTCTCATCGTTTTGAATGCTGTGAGTCTAAGACCACGGTGCCACCCTTGACCTGTAGTTGACAGTCTCTCTGCTGTACTCAAACATGGCAGAAGGACAAGGAAAGAAGGGTGGAATCTTTCAGACACCATAAGAGGCCTTTCCCCAGAAAACGCTCACAGAGAGAGTTGGCCTCAGAACTGGTGGGTCTCACAGGGCAAGAAAGAGGAAGTTGATCCCAGGAGCAGGATCCATTTCCTGGAACACTGAAGGAGGAAGTGTCTGCCATCCTTCAGCCTCAGGTTGAGTTTTGAGGGTCTCAAAGACCAAGCAGTGTTTCTATTTGGACAGGTCTCACTATCAAGGGCCCCATCTTGTATAGATGCAGGTAGGCTCTCACTGGCTGGGCGTGTGGAGAGAAAGGAGGTGTAGAACATTGAGAAAAGAGCTATTGAGCCTGATGGAAGGGGTGCCAAAGGGCAGGGTCTCCACCTTCCTGCTTGCGCTGCAGAGGCGGAGCCACACACACTTGATCATCAGGAGGATGCTACAGAATCTGAACCCGTTTTCCTTACTATGGTGTTTTCCCTATCATCTTTATGCCAGTATTGCCTTCATCATAATCTTCTGACATTTCCTGTTGCTGCCAGGCTGACTTCAGTACAGCATCATTGTCGAGGCTGTCCTGTCCCCAGTTTAAATTTCACTGTCACAATCACCCTCCGAGTCCCCACCTCTTCACTCTGTTGTATTGAAATTGGGAGGAGGCTCATTCAAGGCACAGCTTTTTTTTATATTCTGGGTTGATTCTAAAATATATGAATGGTCTCAGGATGATGTACTGTTGTCTTGCCATTACAGGCTCTTGTTCTCTTCCCTACCCCAACTTTTGCTCAGGTTCTCTGTTTGTTAAAAGCACCCTGGGCTCCTGCACAGAGGAGGAGGTAGCTAACCTCCTCCTTCCTTTCTTGGGAGGCTTCTGTCCCTGACTAGAAGTTTAGTCTTTGATGTCTGCACCATCCTGTCTCTTTTTGGGTGCTTTCCTTAGCCAAACCTACCTCCTCTGTACTTACCTGGCTCTTGGTTGAGACTTGAGCCTACCTTGTACTGGACTGGAGAAATTCACAGATACACCCGTTTTTGTCTCTTGTTTGGGAACTCTTCCAGACGGGGGAGCACAGGTGTATATATCCTTTATAAACCAGTTACTTAACACATCCTAATAAGTTGCTCTGGTTGTCTCTTAAGGATCCCACATCTCAAAAATTAAACATATTCAGGATTAAAATGAAAAGATTAGAGATAAAGAAATTACTATTTTTTTATCAACAGCTGAGAAAAAAGTAGTAATCTCAAAGATGACTCGTGACCCAACCAGTGTGGTGTGACTATGGAAGGCTTTGAGTCTTGATGATCACTTTGGTTTTTTTAAGGCATCAAAGTTGACTCCATACTAGAGATTTGGTAGGATGAAATGAGATGAACGTCTGAAGATGTTCTGAGCAGAATTAAATTGTTTTCAGCATACCATTGCATTGTCTGGAGCTGGGAAAGGGTGGGTCCTTTAAGAAAGTGCTTGCTATATAAAAACACGAGGACTCAAGAAAATTCACCAGGGGTGTTGGCCTCTGCTTGCCATCACAGAGCTGGGGAGGCTTATGGCTGTCTAGGATGTCCTGGCCAGATGAAGCCATTGCTGGGTAAATATTCTGTTCTTCACACAAAACTACAATAACAACAATAGCAACAACCACAAAAACTGGTGTGGACAGTTCCCTCCTAAGGAACAACATGTCAGGGTTTGCCCTGGTGTGCAGAGGAACCTCCTAGGAAAGGAAGGAAGGAAAGCAAACAGCAACCTCGTTCTCCATTGAGGATCCTGGTGTGTTTCTAACCTAGAGAACACCTGAACAGAAGCCCATGGTAGACAAAAGAGAGGGGACTGCTGATCGCAGAAACACAAGCAGACGTGTGTGTGGACATTCCCAGGTGTACCAGCACATACAGGACCGTCTCTAACACATACGTGAAATTGTGTTATCATTCCATTTCCATAGTCCCAGTTTTTAAGAAAAATGCAATAAAGGTATAGAAACCCCTACACTGTGCCATGTAAACAATGGGTATCTCTAGCCTTTGATTTCTGGCTTAAAATTCAGCTTGTGTCTTAATAGCATTTCCTGCACATACGTAAATAAGTAAAGGTAACCTGTTTAAACTGGGCTGTTTTGCAGTCTAGAAGCCAATTACAGTGAACTGGGAGTATTTGAAGTTTGTCTTACTTTTTCTATGGAGACTAATATCCCTTCTCCACAACTCCTGGATAACCCAGACTCTGTGCTTCTTCCTACCAGGTTTCCATCTCTACCACAAATTGCCCACGATCGTGCCAGAGAGCTGCCTTCTCATAATGGTCGGACTTCTACTCGGTGGGATCATCTTTGGTGTTGACGAAAAGTCTCCCCCAGCCATGAAGACGGATGTGTTTTTCCTGTATCTCCTGCCACCCATCGTTCTGGATGCTGGCTACTTCATGCCCACTCGCCCCTTCTTTGAGAACTTCGGCACCATTTTCTGGTACGCTGTGGTAGGCACGCTGTGGAATTCCATCGGCATTGGGGTGTCTTTGTTTGGCATCTGCCAGATTGAGGCATTCGGCCTCAGCGACATCACGCTGCTCCAGAACCTGCTGTTTGGCAGCTTGATCTCAGCCGTGGATCCCGTGGCCGTGCTTGCTGTCTTTGAGAACATTCACGTCAATGAGCAGCTCTACATCCTGGTCTTCGGCGAGTCTCTGCTCAACGATGCTGTCACAGTGGTGAGTAAAGGAGGACCTAAAACATCGCTGGGGACCAAGCTTCACTGACATCTTTAAAGCTTCCCAAGTTATTCACTGTAGAGTGAATAACCAACCAAATGTCTTTTGCTATGCATTTAACAACATGATACCATGTCAAATGTAGGGAAGTGTTTCCCCACATGGCCACGGAGTAGTAGATTCTATAGTGGATATCAGCTGACTCCCCTCTAAGTCAAATCATTTCAGATACTCTCTATCTAGAGAAAGCATCAGGCATACAGGCTGAGAGCACAGTCCCCAGACTGTCTCTTGCCCATCTTCAGATAATAATTGCAACCCTCAGTTTGCTTGACATTTGTGATTTTTGACAAATGGACTGTATAATGGGAGTTCCCACACCTCCTTCTTGCTGGAGTAGCTCACAAAGCTCATATACATTGGTTTACTATATCGATACTGGAAAAGATACAGAGGGAGGGTGTGTCGGGCAAAAGGGCATGAAACTAGCTTCATATCAAACCTCGCATGCCCAGCTATCCAGAAGCCTTCTGAATCTGTCCCTTTGCGTTTTGACACAGGCATGATTGACTATGTCATTGGCCGTAGGTTATTAATTTCACTTTCCATCTTTGTCATCATGCTCCAAACATGTGGGTGGAAGATGAGAAGCAAAGTCTCAAGTGTTGAACTTTGCCTTGCTCTTTCCAGTGACCAGGTCCCATCTTGCTGAATCTGCCACTCACCAACCAGTTGTCAGCTTGCAAAGACACTTGTCACTGTCACTGAAGAGAGTCTAAGGATTTTAGCAACCGTATGTCTGGGGAGGGTTCAGAAAATTTGAATACATATTTCATAATATCAGAGCCCTTCATTTGGATGAATGATCTTATGTTGTGACTTTGAAATTCTTAATACACATTTTAATTAGTTACTTACATTTTATTTATTATGTTGTAATTAGCTCCTTGCTTTCATTTTGCACTGGGCCCCACAAAGAGTGTACAGATGGCACTATCATAAAATACAAAGCACAAACACAAGATTAGGGAGCATAAACATGAATGTGGCCATTGTATCTCTGATGGGTTACCTCTGTGATTATTTTAAACATAATAGTTTTTAATAATAATTCAATGGGTCTCAGATCCCTGTGAGAAGTGATGCCATTAGTGTATATAATGTGCATAACATATACATATAATATATAGTACATGTAAAATATATGCTAATCTACAACACTTGTGAGTGATGTTTACTAGGGAACCTTCTCTCTGGATGAAGCAATGCCATTAATATTTATAATGTATGAAATACATATTTACTCTCTGTTCATATACCATACTTGTGAAGTGACGTCTACTGGGTAACATTCTGTCTGGGGACAGTGTGACTGTTATTGATGTTTATAGAGAAATCTTTCCTCACCTGCACACTTTCTACTCCCACTGACCCAGCACACCCCTGCTCCCCATCTTGTTCCCATAAGCAATATTTTTATTTGTATAAAGAACTATTTAATAGAAAGAATTATTCTACTTCTCTCTTAAATGCCACATACGGAGCCAGAAGCTCCTGTGACCTCAACTTTAGTAGCGGTTATATCCACCTTGCCTTCTCAACTTGGACGAGGATGATGGCGTGGACAAGGAAGATCCTCCCCCTAATCCACAGACCTTTAGACTGCTCTCCCTTCAGAGTTACAGTCAAGTTACCCTGAATTGGAGCCAGTTAATTGGCACCAGTGAGACTTGGCGAGCGGCAGGAACGGCAGCCATTAGCTCTGACCAAATGCTTCTCTCATGACTAGATCCTTAGACAACCTGTGGAAAAGGTATTGCTGCTTTGTAGGTGAGATGGAGGGGAACAGATTAAAGGGTGCTGGCCTCACCTCCCTTTCTGCACTCTCCCCATTAGCTCTTACCCTTCAAATGTTATTCATGGCTCATTTGACAGTGAACATGGAAACAAGCGTGGGTTTCCATTAGTTATATTTTATTGTAAAACAGATTCCTGAACTAAACAAAAAATATTTTTTGTAATCTGGAAAGATGTTCATTAACTCCAGTTGGTTATTATTATGGAGAAAATAATTTGATTGCTAATAAGTTATATCAGTTTAGAATAGCTTCTAGGATACTTTTAAGACAAGTTAACTTAGTAGCAAAACTTACTTCATACATTCTATTATTTAGTAACAGTGATTTGCCATTAACTTTCAATATTAAATTTTAACTAGGAAACTGCGTAACAGTAAAGACATTTATCACTCATTCTATTTCCTCAGGCTTCAGGTATTCCATTGGGACTTACATTTACATGTAAATTTTACCCTTGCTAGAGGAGACTGTGGGCCTATGAATGTGGAATTTTTGGAGTGAACCTGTAATGAAATAAGAACACTTGCTGGATTCCTTCTAACGATGTCAGCAAAGTTAGGCTGGTTTCAGAATGATGTGCCGTTTATATGACCTTCCTACTGCTCAGAAAGTTCCTTATCCAGTTAGATTTCAGAAAGAGATCTGGCTAACTCAGTATTCAAAGTGTGTAAACGCAGTGGGGGATACAGAGGCACATCCTGCACTTGCTCTAAGGATGCACAGCCAGGAGCTGTGCTGTGGATGAAGATGGATGGCCACCCCAGGGAAGGCAAAGAAGGGACACAGAAAGCACATGGCTATGTGTAAAGGTGGAAGAAGCTGCCATACTAATTTCCAAAGCAGCTGTGTAAGTTTGCACTCCCACCAGCAGTAGAGGAGTGTTCCCTTTACTCCACATCCTCTCCAGCATAAGCTGTCATTGGTGTTTTTGATCTTAGCCATTCTGACAGATGTAAGATGGGTATCTCAGAGTCATTTTGATTTGCATTTTCCTGATGGCTTGTTCTATATTGCTTTCAGAAAACTGGTAATCAATGACCCAGCAATACTACTTTTAGGCACATACCCAAAGGAAACACAATCATATCACAAGGACATTTGCTCAACTATGCTCATAGAAACATTATTTATAATATCCAGAACCTAGATTCACCTCAACTGAAGAGAATGGATAAAGAAAATGTGGTACATTTATGCAATAGGATATTACTCAGTGGTAAAAAGCAATGTCATCTTGAAATTTGTAGGCAAGTGAATGCAACTAGAAGAAAAAAACTCATCCTGAGTGAAGTAACCCAGACTCAGAAAGACAAATACAGTATGTACTCACCCATAAGTGGATATTATACATAAGGCAAAGGATAACCCAGGTTGTGATCCACAACCCCAGTGAGGCTATATAAAAAGGAGGACCCTAAGAGAGACACAAATGGAGGGTCCCAGGAAAGGGAAATAGTTGAGATCTCTTGGGTAAACTGGAAGGGGATAAAAGGAGGGGGTGGGGGATGGGAACATGAGGGCTTAAGATGGCTAGGTTGGGGGAGGGATGGAAATGGAGAGCAGTAAAAGAGTTATGGTATTAGGAAAAAACCTGGTGCTAAGGAAAGCCCCAGGAATCCACAAGGATGACCTCAGTTAAGACTCCTAGCAATAGTGGAGAGGGTGTGTGAACTGGCCTTCTCCTGTAATCAGATTAGTGACTACACTAATTGCCATCATTGAACCTCCATCCCGTAATTGATGGAAGCCGATGCAGTGATTCACAGCCAAGCACTGGACTGGAAACCTGGAGTTCAGTTGAAGAGAGGGAGGAGAGATTATATGAGCAAGTGGGGGATCAAGATCATGATTGGGAAAACCACAGAGTCAGCTGAGCTGAGCTAATGGGAGTTCACTGACTCTGGACTGACATCTGGGAAACCTGCATGGGACCAAACTAGGCTTTCTGAATGTGGGTGACAGTTATATGGCTTAATCTCTTTGGGGGGAACCCTGGCAGTGGGACCAGGACTTAACCTGGGTGCATGAACTGGCTTTTTGGAGCCCATTCCCTATGGTGGGATACCTTGATATAAGGGGAGGGACTGGGTCCTGCCTTACCTTGGTATGCCAGACTTTGTTACTCCTCAAAGGAGGCCTTACTACCTCTGAGGAGTGGATGGGGGATAGCGTAGGGATAGGTAGAGGGACAGGAGAAGGGGGGAGGGAGAATGTATGTAAAATGAAAAAAAAAAGCCTATAAATTTAAAAAAAAAAGTGAAAGAAGCTCTTGCCCATAGCCATAACCAGTAAGTCAGAACAACCTAATGGTTTTTGGTGGAAGACTGTGACTTGGCTTGCAAGCTCCCTCAAAACATACACTCATGGAACATTAGAATTTTTTCCCTACCCAACACTTGCTTACCTGATGGCAAAGAATAAACTCCCTAAGGTTTCTCTCTCACAGAATTGGCTAAATACCACACTGAGCGTGCAGTGGTGGTACACTCCTTTAATTTCAGTACTCTGGAAGTAGAGGCAGGTGGATCTCTATGAGTTCAGGGCCAACCTGGTCTACAAGAGTTAGTTCCAGGACAGGCTCCAAAGCTACAGAAAAACCTGGTCTCGAACCCCCCCCCACACACACACACACAAACCAAAACAACACACACCAAACTGAATTCATATTAGGACTAACTAGAGTAATGGTGTAGACTATGATTTGTCTTCTACCCAAAGTCCTTCAAAGGACATTTTAGCAGAGACCATTCAATGAATTTCTAGAAGGTTCTCACTAGGAAAGGTTTTTAGAACTCGTGGAATAGGAAAAGATATGAAAACAGCAATCATGATGCATCACCAGGTAATGTGAGATTCCCCTCTGTATGCTATGAATACCATTGGTTAATAAAGAAACTGTCTTGGCCTGTGATAGGGCAAAAAAAATAGAGCTAAGAGGGAAAAACTAAAGTGGATGCTGGAAGAAAAGAGGTGGAGTCAGGGAGACACCATGTAGCCCTACCAGAGACAGCCCAGACAGAACTTTACCTGGCAAGCCATAGCCACGTGGTGATACATGAATTAAGATGTAAGAGTGAGCCAATAAGAAGCTAGAGCTAATGGGCCAAGTGGTGATTTAATTAATACAGTTTGTGTGTGGTTATTTGGGAGCTGAGCTGCCAGGTGGTCAGGGAACAAACAAGCGACCTCATACAACAACCAGGAGCTGAGGATTGAGGGATAGCAGTAAATCAGAGCAAGGCCATGTGACATCAACTCACCCCTTCCTATGTCAAGATGAACTCAACTAGAAAGGCTAAGGGGAAGAAATCCTAGCTCAAAACTACCCCAAAGCATGTACAACATCTAATCCAGACGTTACAGACCAAACTCCCCAGGCTATCGTCAAAGGCTAAGGTAAATTAGAATCAAGGGGAGGAATGGCACACAGTTGAAAAAATTAAAATTGATTTTTAGTATTAATCCTTTTTGATATTTTTATGAAAATATTTCCAATCCAAAGACTGTCCAAGATCCTAAATATCAGAGACGTCCCAGTGTGTCCACAGTGGTCTGTAACAAATTGACTTCTTCTCACAATGTCATGGCTAACGTCATGCCTAGAGCCTACTGCAGCCATTGAGTGTTAAACACAGTTTCCAAAAGATTCAAGGAGCTTCCTTGAGTGTTTCCTACTTAGCTACCTATAGATAAGGTTGGTAAAGAACAACCGTCTTTGAAGACAGATGCTAATGATGTAACTTGGTGGCAAGTTATCATGGGCTGTGGGTGGAATTTCACGTAAGGAAGGTAAGCACAGAACATTGTGTATTCAATCTAGACTTGCAAGTCCAAGAATTATCTGAAATTCATGATATAAAATAATTATGCTTTGAGTTTCATAACAAAGTGGTCTGCATGCTCTTTTTCTGGGATGAACAACTGTATTTGCATAATTTCCTTTATACATGTACACTGAATCAGAACACGTTTTAAATCCAAACTTAATCATTTAACTCATAATTTTCACATATGCATATATGTAAATATTCATTACAAATAGACCTTAGGTCATATGGCAGACTTGAGAGCATTCAGCCTTCACATTGGCCTATTATTAATTTATTAAAAGGTGTCACTGAAATTTTAATTTCTTAAAAATACACATCAACTTCTGGCCAACACCTGAGATACTTCTGCATACACATACTTCATTATCTACATGTACACAACATATCCATTTGCATGCATGCATGTGCGTGTATGTGTATAAATTAAAACTCCAAATCTTTGGCAGCGAACTGCTCAAACTGGACTTTTGTCAATTGCCCAAGAGTAAAGCACCTGTGATTCAGCTTCTCTCTTTCAGTATTTAGAACAGTATTTGAAGCAGAACATTACTCTAATAGATTGGATGTGTTGAGTAGCTGGGGAAAACAACTTAGAAAGGGCCGTGGCTGTGCTCCACTGATAACAATTATTTCATGTACAAGAACATTCAAGTTCCCACTGTGGTCCCGTCAGTGTGATAGGTGGAGGGGCGATGGAGGTGCAGCAGACTCCTTCTGGCTCCATTTGGGAAGAAGTTTCTTGCCCTATTAGTGGAAACATCATACTCACTGGGAAGGCAGCCAGTGCAAATGGCAAAGGGGTCCATTTGTATATTGCAGGTCAAAGGAAAGGACAATACCCACAGGCTGTAGGAATTCATAAGGGCCCTTCAGAAGAATGGCAGCTCCAGGAACGCTACCTTGGAAGACAGTTCCCAGGGCTAGGAACTTGCATCCATCAAGGAAAATGACAGGAAGGAAAAGCATAGGCAGGAATGGGGACATGTGGTGTGTTTTATAGAATATTTGGGAAATTCTTACCCTGACTTTTAAGGGTATTGTGAAAATCAGTAAATCATGAAGGAAGGGAGAGGGAGGGAGGGAGAAAGGAAAGAAAGGAGAGAGAGAGAGAGAGAGAGAGAGAGAGAGAGAGAGAGAGAGAAGATGAAGAGGAAGAAGAAGCAGAAGCAGAAGCAGAAGCAGAAGCAGAAGCAGAAGCAGAAGAAGAAGAAGAAGAAGAAGAAGAAGAAGAAGAAGAAGAAGAAGAAGAAGAAGAAGAAGAAGAAGAAGAAATGAAGGATGGGATGGAGGGCAAGATCCACCTATATTGAGACTATCATGTCTTCTCAGAGTCAGGCGACCAAAAAGGGAATAGAAAATGGAAAATCTGAAAAAGTCGGGTAGATAGACGGAGAGAACGGGCTCACTGGTGCAGGCTGGAAACAAGCGGAGCAGAGCTGGCAGGGTTGAGGACTTAACTATAGGATCTAAGTGGAGTTGGAGGGAAGGCAAAACCTGAACTGGCCTATCATTGAACACTCTGGGGAAAGCCGCTTCTGAGACAATGGCGGCTGCCACCTTTGTCTTGGGCAGTTTGGAGGCAAGATCCGTATGTCACCTCTTAAGCACGGCCAGGCAACAGTGTGACACAGAACGGCTACTGTACCGGATCCTGTAGCAAACTCATGGCTGAAAGTAGGAACTGGAGCGTCTACTAGGCAGCACAGAGGACAGAAATCATAATAAAGTACCCATTGACCCCAAGGGGCTTGTAGTCCAGGAGAAAGGAGGAAAATGTGTCTGGAAAGCACATGTAAGCAAGGTGGAGGGAGTGGTATGGCATTTGCTGGGGCATGGGCTGCTTATCAGGAGGTGGCTGACTCATGTGCCCATGTGAAACCTTGAAGACCTTATCCAGGTCAGAAAACCTGTATTCTAACATCACTTCTGACATTTTGTGTCACTCGACTTTAGAAAATTTTGCTTGACCCTGGCTTTCTTAGAAGCCAGATGAAGGCACACTCCAGTCCTTGGGTCCAATGCCTTCACAAGTCGGCTTTCATAAATTCTGAATGCCCCCACAGTGGTAAAGTTCACAGTGAAAACAATTCAGGAGACTTGTTTGAGTTGAGCTTGACTCTCCATCTGTGGGGAAAAGCCATGAGGCTTCACTTCCTCTCCCATGTGACACTGGGGCTTCCACACATGGTTAAAAGCATTGTCCAGTGGACATGAAGTGAGTCGAAGTTTTAGTTAAATCAAGACTGCTGAAAACTAAACAGGAGTGAAGTCATTCATTTTCAGGCATAAAGAATGTGTGTGTGTGTGTGTGTGTGTGTGTGTGTGTGTGTGTGTGAAGTTACAGCACACATACACCATACAGACACACCAAGTATATGTGGCCTCTTCATGTGAAGAAACATCCTTGGTATTATGTGCTTTTACATGTCACCAGGAACACTACATACGTAGGGAGAACAAGGTGGGATATAAGTGAAGATGGCTCTCCTGGGAGGAGGACTCCTTCAGTGGGGTAACTGCCCCAGAGGGTGTGCCCATGTCATGTAATGGCTCTATGGTAGAACTTATCAGGCAGGCTGATAAGTTTCTGTATGACGCAAGACTTCTGAGTAATGGCAATGGGAACAAAATAGGCAAGCAAGTAGTTTAAAATATCCTTCCAGGTGGTAGCTGGAAAAATTAATGCTTTAGGGATAATTTGGGCGGTAGCTTTGCAATATGCCCTTCTTTACTTCTCAAAATAGTTTATCTGACAAGACACCAAGACAATTTTTGCCAAAGATTTTGTTTATTTAAAGCCACAGTTGTCTTCTATATGGCAAATTAATCACGCAGTCAGTAGTTTCCTGTGACACTGAACAGCTCCTTCTTTGAAAATTTTGACTGTGCCCAGGGTGATCACAGGGCAAACTGGGAGGCATATTTCTATTCTTTCTCATGTGTATGCTTGTGCGCATGTATGTGGTGCATATCTGTGCATGTGAACGTACGTGGTGCATATCTGTGCATGTGAACGTATGTGGGTGTGGAGGCCCAAGATTAACACTGGGAGTCTTCCTCCCTTGTTCTCTGCTTTGTTTACTCAGGCAAGATCTCAAAGCTCACCCCAGTTTGATGGCCAGCTGGTTTCTGAGAGTCCCCCTGTCTCTATCCCCTGCCTGGGGTTACAAACAGGCCTCCATGCCAACTCTGAATTTGCAAGGGTACTGGGAATTTAAACAATGATGCTCACACTTGTGTGTGACCAGCACTTCTCCACTGACATGTCTCCTGCTCCTGAGAGGCCAACGGTGGTGTGTTTTCTTGTTCCCCTAGGTCCTATACAACCTGTTCAAGTCATTCTGCCAAATGAAAACCATCCACCCCATCGACGTGTTTGCGGGCATCGCGAACTTCTTCGTCGTGGGAATTGGCGGGGTGCTCATCGGCATCCTCCTGGGATTTATAGCTGCCTTCACCACCCGTTTCACACACAACATCCGGGTCATTGAGCCACTGTTTGTCTTCCTGTACAGCTACTTGTCCTACATCACCGCTGAAATGTTCCACCTCTCAGGCATCATGGCGTAAGTGTCTCACCACTCACAATCCTTGGGTCTTGCAATTCCTTGTACCTGTGCATTCGGGGCTATTATAGTTGATAGTGTTATGTAAAAGGCTAGGTTTTCTTATCCTGAGAACAACTAGAATTGGATTCTCCACAAACCTTTTGTTACATCGAAATGAAAGTTCATACTATCCAGATTTAACACTAATACAATCTGGAGCTGACACGGAACAGGTGCTAAAATTAACCCTTGCGTGTCCTATGAAATGCAACAATGAACTTGATTGTTGCTCTGGATCAGATATCAGCATTTTAGGAGGCTGATCCCCATTCACTGTGCTCTGTGTGGGAGGCTGCAAAATATTTCTGCCAGTTGCATCGCTGAAACTGTCCATGGGGTTCTAGAGCCGTTGCTGTGGGCCCATTTGAATGCCCTAACTCACAGTAGGCTTGCTGGCAACAGTTTAAACTCATTTAATACAGCATGCTATGGATAAGATCCTGCAATTTAATGTGGATTATTTTAAAATGGAAGTTAAATATTTTGATACTGGGTTCAAATGATCTCGAAATAAATAATACTAATTTATTTATTAAAGATACAGTTACTGTTTTATTCACTCACCTGGGAGGAGGTTTTGAAAAGCTTGTATATGTGAGCTGCAGATTGCTAATATTTGGATCACTCTGGCCTTCAAGATGTTATCTTGAAGAAAACTAGTCAACGGAGGGTTTTACCCCAAACAAGGGCAATATATGATGATTGAATTCTCTCTATAGTCTATGAAAAAGACCTTAGGAATAAATAGCAGACGCCTACTTTGCTTTTGCCTTGACATTCAATGACACCCTGTAAGCTGTAGTCAGCCCGTGTTAGGGTGTGGAGAATGTTTTTAGGGTTTGCTCTGTAATGTAGGCCACATTCTTTCTACAGCTTTCTCCCCTGACCTGATGTAGGTGGTGCTTTGATTAAAGAGTGTCTGGCTGCATGCCTCTTAGCAACACTTTCATTTCAGACGCAGATGGAGTCTGTGGTGCAAGGGGAGGTAAAGAGAAGTCGAACTCGTCATAAAAGCCACGAGTTAAAGGTTAGGTGGTTTTTCCGTTTCAAAGAGAACCTAAATAAAGCAACGCATTAATCCAGTTGACCCAGTAATGAAACCTTCCTGGTTGCTATTCATATCACTGTGTGACTTCCAATGTCCCCACTGTTCTTTGAGCAGCACCATTGAAAATGTGTGATCAGCTAATTACAAGGGCCGCCAACAGCATACGGACGGGACCGGGTGTCTAATTTCTCAGCAGGGTTGTTCTAGACACAGGTCCGTAGGAACCCTGGATTTCATAATCTGACCGTGGGCTATGTGCCTGTCACTTGTCTAGAACACTGAAAGGAGCCATAGGAAATTAGTCATTTTGTACAATGTTCCAGAGTGGGGATCCCTGAAGGCACTGGGTGGTTGAAAAGTCACACGAGGAAAGAAATGGATGTGGGAGCAAAGACGAGGATGCTTGAAGTATGTTGCGCCTAATTCTCCACAATTCTCCACCAACTGGAGACCAAATATTCAAATGCCCTGAACTTACAGAGGACATCTCATTCAAACTACCCCGTCTACATTGTACCAAAATAATATAAGGACCAATAAGGGCGAAACTAAGTAAGAGATTCTAAGAGATCAGAATTCTTGCACAGCCACTGTGCTTTGACAGTAGATAAATGGGCATATTTGCATCAATGCACCAATTCTCTCACAAGTGGAGCTCTGTGTTTTAATGTGGGGTGGTCAGTGCACTGCTCAAACCACTAGTGGGTGTGATGCTTCTCTAGGGTACACTCACAGGTACCTTTGTGGGCACTCAGTGTGTGAACTCCCAGGCTGTAGCTACTATACTGACCTCGGGACCCTGGTGTTGTACGGAGAGGAGCAGGCTACATCCCGCCACCCGGCTAGCTTATACCCGAAATAACCACACGGAAATTGCATTAATTAAATTACTACCTGGCTCATTAGCTCTAGCCTCTTATTGGCTAACTCTTACATCTTGGTTAACCCATTTCCATTAATGTGTATCGCCACTTGACTCTGGCTTACCCGCGTGAGTCTAACCAGTGTCTGTCTTGGACAGGAGAAGCATGGCATCTGCCTGTCTCTGTTTTCTTCCTCCCAGAATTCTGTTCTGTCTCCCCCACCTACCTGAGGGCTGCCCTATCAAAAAGCCAAGGCAGTATCTTTATTTAACCAATGAAAGCAACACATAGACAGAACCTCCTACACCACCCTGGCCAAGGCATACAGCAAATCCATGTCATGGGAGGTTTGCATCAACACTCTTCTCATGGAACTAAGAAATTCTTCTGAACTTGAATTGCATTGAGATTCTAAATGATTCTCACCCTTCCCATTACTTAGGCTCTTTTTTATTATTAAAAACAAAACAAAGCAATCTTAAATTTAACAGAAGTAAAGATTCTGGGGATACTGAACGTGCTAACTCCTCTTCATTGTTTGCTGGGGAGGAGAGGATGTCATCCCAGGGGTGCAAATAGGCAGAAGGGCAGTCAGGTGACCTCAGAGTCTACACTCCATCCCAGTGATCTGGGTAATAGTTATGAAACAGCCCACTCCTGCCTTCCATCCTTCCTGGTGCGCTCTCTAATCTTCTTCCGTCCTTCTCTCTCCTCCTATTGCCCTTGTAGTCCTCTGACTTGGTTCAGGAGCTTTGCCTTTAGCTGAATTCTGACAGCCTATCCTGGAATGTGCTCATGGAAGTTAACAGGAGAGTCTGACTGGGAAGAAATTTCCTTCTAAGGAGCAAAAGACGTGGCTTTAGGCTAAAAAGAAAACCAGATTTTTAGGGTGGAAAGTCGAATTTCTGTCTTGGTTTGAGTGAGGTCATCCAGGCAAGTGTTCTTGGGTCTTCAGAAAGCTTGTTGCTTCTGCTGTTTGCTGTCATGAGGCTATAGTTAGACAGGACCCTCACTGGCAACCACATTAATTACTCTGTGATGGTGGGCTTCTGCCCTTCACTGGACATTCTTAGATTTAGATTTGAATTTCCCTTTCTGATGTTGCCAAATGCTTTAACACCGCATTGAATGTGGAAGCATCATTTCTGCCTGCTTTCTCCTGTATTTCCAAGTGGGACTTAGGTGTGTGTGTGTGTGTGTGTGTGTGTGTGTAAGACACATCTTTCTATGTCTAGGTGGTTCAGAGTTCATTTTTTTTTGTGGCACTAAGCCTAAAGTTCAGGAAGGTTTTCATACCACCATCTACACACAAAATGTTGTATATCAATAGCTCTGGACACTTTTCTTTGTATCAAAGCAGCATTGAATGGGATGCAGAGGTGACTAATGGGTCTTTTAGGAACTAGAAAACTCTTGACTTCATGTAAGTATTTGGAACTTTGTGCTTAGTACATACTCCTGAGGATTTCCCGCTGATAATGGGGGATTCACCCTTTCTTCTCAAGGACTTGGATTGATTCTTTGATGCTCTCCTAAAATTAAATCCATTAAAAATAATTTCCTTTCATGAAAGTTTGTGATCTCCCTTTGGATACCAAGTTCTGGGCTTCACCTTGTACCTCACACAAACCTCTTGGGTCTGATATGTGCATTGCCCTGCAGAGGAGTGTTTGACCTCTTTTGTAGCTTATAGCCCTCTGGTAAAGAGTGCCTCCCCCCCCCCCCCCGGCTTTCAGGGATTTCAGAAATGCTTCATTTCTTGGAGGAGTTGATAATCAGTGTTTTTAATTTCATTTTAAATAGGTTAATAATTCCATAGAGTTGCTTCTCTGAAGACTAGTTCCTAAATATTTTATATTTATTGTTTCAATTATTGTACCTGCCTTATTGCAAAAACGTAGGAAGTGGTAGTTTTTAACTTTGCTTAATGAATGTGTACATTGACACTCAGACAGGTAGTTACAGCTGTATTTTGGCTCTCTAGAAGCTTTTCCAGTCCAGTCCATGTTAAGAAAAATGGGGAGGAGAGAAGAAACATGAAAAAGAAAGGAGATGGAATTTCTAGAATGTAGGTGTTTTTAGAATGATGAGTTCAGGTCTGGTCTAGGTGTGGATCCAGCCTGTGACTGAGCTGGTCACTCCTGCAGTGAGGACTTGTCCTTTCTTCTTATTTTCCTTTGTAGGGTTGACGTCATCTGTTCTACGCTTTGAGAGGAATGGGAAAGCTTATCTTTGTTTGCTATACTGTACTGGGTCTGGATCCCTTCATTAGTCGCTCAGAAGGGTTCTGGGGAATGAGAGAAATGTTGCTGTGACAAAAAATAAATACAATTTATTCAGTAAAGTGGTGAAACTGAGTAGATCAAGGTCCCTAAAAGCCCTGGTCATGTGGGTTTTAGCTCCTTTAATTTTAGGAGGAAATGATTGTCAGAACTGTGTTGGTAATTTGTTGGTTTACATCAGATCTAAAGTGGGAAGATTGATACTGGGGAAGTTTTGGGTCATGTAAGCTAGTAATGCTGGTTTAAATGATGAATTAGGTCTTTTCTAGCTTTTCTGGGCTTTTCTAGCAAAGGATAACATCTGTGGGCTGCGGCTACTCTCTCCTCAGTCTTCTTTGTGCTTTGTAGCATCTAGGAGCTTACATCTACTTTTTCTTTTTTTTTAATTTTATTTATTTATTTTTTTATTGAGAAAAGGAAGAAAAAAAACAAGTTTCCACCTCCTCCCAGCCTCCCATTTCCCTCCCCTCCTCCCACCCTTCTCCCCCTCCTCCCACTCCTCTCCCCCTCCCTCTCCAGTCCAAAGAGCAGTCAGGGTTCCCTGCCCTGTGGTAAATCCTAGGTCCTCCCCCCTATGTTCATATCTAGGAAGGTGAACATCCAAACTGGCTAGGCTCCCACAAAGCCAGCACATTGCATAGGATCAAAACCCCGTGCCATTGTCCTTGGCTTCTCATCAGCCCTCATTGTTCGCCATGTTCAGAGAGTCCAGTTTTAACCCATGCTTTTTCAGTCACAGTCCAGCTGGCCTTGGTGAGCTCCCAGTAGATCAGCTCCACTGTCTCAGTGGGTGGGTGCACCCTTCGTGGTCCCGACTTCTTTGCTCATGTTCTCCCTCCTTCTGCTCCTCATTGGGACCTTGGGAGCTCAGTCCAGTGCTCCAGTGTGGGTCTCTGTCTCTATCTCTATCCATCACCAGATGAAGGTTCTACTTTTTCACTAGAACTTCCTAGAATGATATTTATCTTTATCTTGTATTGATTGCTTGACTTCAAGTAAACAATTCAAACCATAGAAAAATGCAAAGGATTTTATGATTTAGTTGTCAGACCCTAAACAACACAGAGCAGTGATTCTCAACCTTCCCAATGCCATTACTCTTTAATATAGTCCTCATGTTGTGGTGAACCCTCAACCATATAGTCATGAATAATGAATAAAGCTGCTACTTTATAACTGTAGTTTACTACTGTTATGAATTATCATGTAAATATCTGATATTTCCAATGGTCTTAGGCAACCCCTGTGAAAGAGTCGTTTAACCCCCAAGGGGTCACGACCAACAGGTTGAGAACTGCTGACTTAGAGTTGCAAGAGTGTTAGGGTTAAAATCTCAAATGACTCCCTAAAACCTATAGACTAAAGGCTTTATTACCATCCTATGTAGGCGTGGCTGAATGGATGGAAATTCTGAGAGGCGGTTGGGGAGCTCCTAAAGGGGACACTGGGACACATGCCTCCTGGCATTTCCCAGCCACCACAAGGCAGCTGCTTAGACACACACTGACATACTTTCCCAAAGGCCCAAGCAAGAAGGCCTGGTGAACACGGACAAATCCCTGGGCCCAAATCAACATCTCTTCCTTCTAAATTGTGTATCCCATGTTTCTGCTGATAGACACCCATCTAACACAGAGTCTAACATCTAACACTGCTCTTCTAGTGACCTATTGGGCACCTGAAGGCGATTACCTCACCTTGATTTTCAAGGCCTCGGTTTGCGTTTCATTTATTCTCTGCACAGGGAGGTCATGGCCTGGGGGACTCTGAGCACGGGCTGTGTTCCACGGTGAGGAACAGCCATGTGAAGCTCCTTTGTATGCTGAAGTGCTCCTCTATCCCCTCTTTCTCTATTCCTCCACTTTCCCTTTGCCTCCATGAAAGCTATGAGTTTTCAGTGCTCCCGAAAGGTCTGGCCAAGTGGCCGAGCCTGCCTTCCCACGTGACCTCACTCTTAATCCCTAGCTATTTGAGATAAGTTGAGTCATCTGGTGCCCTTGTAGCCAGGTGTTCAGTTCAAAGAGGAGAACAAAGCTGTGCGAATAAGAGGAGCAGAAACAAACCCACGAAGGAGGATCGCTGGGTTCTCTGAATAAATAGACTCCCGACAAGGACAGGTAGAGATCACTGGGGACATGACAGCAAGGACTCCCCATGTCCATCAAAACCTCTTTGTCAGTGCGGCCTTCCTTTGTGCCGTGGTCGGGCACAAAGAAAGGTTTACATAGCTATTGGGTTTTATGTATCTGCAGCCCAGCTGCTGGAGAGCGAGGGAGATCTATCCAACCAGTTCATATCAGGAAACGTTTCAGAGGAAGGATGGTGGCTGGCCCACCAGTTTGGAAGAGTGATTGGATCAAGCTCTATGGACCATCCCTGTTTCATGAAAAGCAAAGCCTGGTACGGGTGGGAAGCACTGATTTGCCAGTCTGCCAAGACTGAGACAACAACCCAATCCATGACTCGGTGTTTATCATGGTGTTCATCCATAGGGGAAATCACCTCTTTTTTTTTTTTTTTTAGAAAAAAAAAGGATAGAAATGATGATGCTTTTCAGTTAGATCTTCTTGGTAAAAAAAAAGAGGATTTTGAGAGGATTGGGGAAGATTAATGAAAGCCTGCAGGTTGAGATATTGTGGGGTCTCCATGGACCTGAATTCTGGGGAGAAGAGGAAAGCCGACTCTCCCATTTGCCAGGCAGGTGTCTGGGACTCACCTGGGGCTTGATCCACCTGTGTCAGTGGGTTATAATGAGTACAGCAGCAGATGTTCAGATCTCTTTTACGCCACTGTTTTGCATGCAACCGACAATCTAACTAACGGTTCTGTGGGAGAAAAGCCAGAGGTCACAGCCCTGACTTGGCCAGCTGCCTCCAGGGCTAAGGAATCCTTCTCAGGAGAGGATGTGTGGCTGGCAGCGGCAGGAAGGTGCCTGGTTGGAGACGGAGGGGGTGGGGGGGCTGAAAAACACAATCAGAACACAGTAGCCCTCAGATCCTGTGTTAGCCCCTGGTTCCCCTCTAATAAAGCTTTAAGTAAGATGATTCATCGCGAGTCCCATGCATTTCTCCTTTGTGATCCCTCAGGCTATGTCCCACTTACTCCCTTACAACGTTGGTGTGTTTAGAAATTACTCAGAACGACCCTTTTGTGTAGACACCTGGATTTTCTCAGATGAAGCAAGGGATTTGCATCTTTCCAAGGATTTCCACAGATTCCGTGGTTCACAGACAGAATGTTCTAATACACATGCCGTACACCATAAGGAACTTCATAAAGCCACCATTCGAACTCACGTTCCCAGGACCCACAAGCAAACTTGAGCATGGTTTGTACATCTGTACAAGGGTGTTATGGGGTCAGGTTCCATGCCCAGCGATGCATGGGGTCTCTCTCCACCATGCCCATGTGGCAGAATCTACTTTAATTTCTTTGTTAAGAGCAAACTACATCCTTCAGGCTCTTTGTAGTCTTACTCAGCGCTCTTCAGACTCAATGGGCCTGCGATTCCTTGTCGCTCATCACACTGGAGGTAATGACTTATGACCCTTTGTGTGATCCCACTGCGTGAATCCACATCTGCACCAGGTGCCAATGGGGGGTATGCAAACACTGGTGGAACTTAGAAAATTATAAAAGGTAAAGTAAAAATTGAAGCGGGAAGGATATGGAGGCAGACAAGGTTCTGGTAGGAGTTAACCCACCATATACAGTAGTTAAGACCATTTATTTCATTCTTCGCATTTGACAGAGGTCATTCCATTTGTATGCTGGTGACTTCCTCTGAAAGTAGTTTTCATTTGCATTTGATAATATGTCAAACCCACTTTCTTTTGGTCATTGGGTTTCCTGGAAGAGACAAATGACTCTATAGTAAATCCATGCTCTGGAATAATTAATTTACTTCACACGAGTGAGCTCTTTTTTCTGAGAACATGCCCTGTGCCCAGCGTCACCATAAGACCTGGATTTAATCAATGCAGAGAGAGCTACTGAATGGGGCTTCATCATTGCAAGACTGGACTCTGACTGAGTACGCCTTCATTTTAGCAAAGTTTTCGTTGAAAGTATAGAATTTGTTTGTGTTGTCCCTGTAATTGTATTTGCACATTTTAGTAGCATATACAGATTTGTCGTGAGAGCAAGTAAATTGTGCAATGACCTATCAGCCAGTATACTATAACGCAGCTCCAATTCTAGGGAGACCCTCTGTGGTGGTTTGAATGTATTTTGCCCCCATTAGGGAGTGGCACTATTAGGAGTGTGGCTTTGTGGGAGGAAGTGTGTCACTGTAAGGGTGGGCTTTGAGGTTTCTTATGCTCGGGATATCACCCAGTGTCTCAGTTGACTTCCTGTTGCCTGTAGTATGGAGGAGTCTCAGCTACAATTCTAGCACCATGTCTGCCTTCACACTCCCATGTTCCACATCATGACGATGATGGACTGAACCTCTGAAACTGTAAGGGGCCCACCCCAAATAAATGTTTTCCTTATAAAAGTTCCTGTGATCATGGTGTCCCTTAGCAATAAAATCCCTAACTAAGACAGCCTCCTAATGCTAATGTCAGAATTGAATTTAAAAAATTGATCACTGTATTTTAAAGGTATTTATATTTATAAACGTATACGTAAGTATGTCCTCTATAAATATACACAGAAAGCATGTCTGTACAAAACAATAAAAAATATATATTTTTTATAATATGTATATATGTGTGCACTTACATGTCTTTACACCCAGAAATCTGACTCCATCTCCTGCTTTCAATTCTAATGCTGGGTCCCTTTGGTTTTAAAGATTGCAGTCATCTAGTCAAAGAATCTGAACGTGGCAGCAACTCAGGTACAGAACCACGCTATGCTGAGAATAATATGGGCCTATACTCTCTTAAGGTATACATTCTAATAAAAGGAAATGCAGTCTACAGAAAGTCAGCTTCATGGGATACTATACTGGAGTCAAGGCCTCTTACAGAAGACGGGAATCATTGGAAGAATTTTCTGTTCACAGATAGTCAAATGACAGATCATTTAAGGAAAAACTCTGTCTTATCCTTGAAGACTTTGTTGAGGGAGTATTAGGTAGCCTGATCTTTGCCTATGCTATATTTTAAGCAATATGGGGATGAAGAAAACCTCAATTGCTGCTGAATGCAAAACCCACTAATTACAGTGATTTTACTTTTCCATCTCTAAATTGGCGATAATCACCATACATTTATGTTAAAGTGAGGCAAGATGATCACAAAGCAGTATGTCTGACCTCTATGTGGTCTCACGCAGCGAAACCTAACACCTGTCAAAACATGTGCGTGTTTTGGTTTGTTACATAGGCCAGGTGTGGGAGCGGGCTTTGAAAGTGAAATGACAAGCTATCGAAGGAAACAAATTATCTGTATTGGTTTGGCTCGTGCCCTTCCAAATCTGTCCTCTGCATGTGTGACGCCCTTCCAAAGGTTTTTTTTTCTCCTAGAGTATGATTTTTTTTTCATATCAAAGTACTATTCCTATCAAGAGTATATTCAAATAGGATCAGAGTCAAGATGCATTAAAGATATAATCGACATACACATCAATGGATACTTTTCTTGTTCCTAGTGGACTTAAGGGAAATAGAGATAGGGACCGAGATGATGGGGACTGGATAACGTTACAGCCAAATAGATCAACCTCAACCTCCCACCCTGCCTACAGAATCCAGCAGAAGCTCTTGATTGCTGTGTATACCGATCATTTTCTGACCCTTACCGCCTTTAGTGATCTTTTAATGCTATCGTTTCACTCTCCTCGGGCTACCAGAATATTCTTGTAGTTTCACCTGCTTTTCTTTTTTTTTAATTTATTTATTTATTAAGGATTTCTGCCTCCTCCCCACCACCGCCTCCCATTTCCCTCCCCCTCCCCCGATCAAGTCCCTCTCCCTCATCAGCTCGAAGAGCAATCAGGGTTCCCTGACCTGTGGGAAGTCCAAGGACCACCCACCTCCATCCAGGTCTAGTAAGGTGAACATCCAAACTGCCTACGCTCCCCCAAAGCCAGTACGTGCAGTAGGATCAAAAACCCACTGTGATTGTTCTTGAGTTCTCAGTAGTCCTCATTGTCCGCTATGTTCAGCAAGTCCGGTTTTATCCCATGCTTTTTCAGACCCAGGCCAGCTGGCCTTGGTGAATTCCCGATAGAACATCCTCATTGTCTCAGTGTGTGGGTGTACCCCTCGCGGTCCTGAGTTCCTTGCTCGTGCTCCCTCTCCTTCTGCTCCTGATTTGGACCTTGAGATTTCTGTCCGGTGCTCCAATGTGGGTCTCTGTCTCTGTCTCCTTTCATCGCCTGATGAAGGTTAATATTCAGGAGGATGCCTATATGTTTGTCTTTGGATTCACCTTCTTATTTAGCTTCTCTAGGATCATGAATTATAAGCTCAATGTCCTTTATTTATGGCTAGAAACCAAATATGAGTGAGTACATCCCATGTTCCTCTTTTTGGGTCTGGCTTACCTCACTCAGGATAGTGTTTTCTATTTCTATCCATTTGTATGCAAAATTCAAGAAGTCCTTGTTTTTTACTGCTGAGTAATACTCTAATATGTATATATTCCATACTTTCTTCATCCATTCTTCCATTGAAGGGCATCTAGGTTGTTTCCAGGTTCTGGCTATTACAAACAATGCTGCTATGAACATAGTTGAGCATATACTTTTGTTGTATGATAGGGCCTCTCTTGGGTATATTCCCAAGAGTGGTATTGCTTGGTCCAAGTGGTGGGGACCGGTGGGGACCGGCGCGGCAGCAGACTCACCTGCTTTTCTTAAGTTGCACTCATCTGTCTGTGAGCTCTTCTTCTGTAAATTCTACCAATTGTGTGTTGGCAATGTTTGTAAAAGGCAGGTGCATCCATGCTGAGGGGGTGCAGGCTTTTTCTTGGCACAACTCCGCGTGATACAGAGGATGATGGTCATTCCACAATGGTTATATGGTATTATACACTATAAATAACCCATATACATTTCAGAATGTACAAGGTGGAGCGCTTAGATACTGTCATTATGTAAGGGACTCAAGCATCACATTTTATCGTCGTCGGAGGCTCTTCACACTGCACCATTGCAGGTGCTGAAGGGAAGCTCTGCTTTTTTTTCTATTTTTCATTCTCAATGGCCTCTTACTGATGAAACATTTGTACAATTGCACCTTTTTCTGTGGAATAACTAACAATTTACTTCCGCATACTTTTTATACAGCCTTTCTTTTGATTTAGTATTATTTATCCTTGAAGACTTTCATATATGTATGCAGTATGGTCTAATCATACCTACCCTCACAAGTCTCTTCCGACTTCTTTTGAAGCCCCCAACATCATCTTCTTCTCCCAATTTCATGTCCTCTTCTTTTTCTTTAAAAATAAAAATAATAACTTAGAGACCATCCTAGACCAAACACATGGATGTAGGGCTACCCACTGGGGCAACAGCAACCTACCAGGGACTAAATCTCCAAAGGAAATGGACTCCCTGTTCCCCAGAAGCCATTATTTGTCATGAGCTCCTCCCACTCCATGCTGGATTATTGATTGGCTTGCTCTTGAGCAGTTCTTGTGCAGGAGATTATATCTCCTATGAGTTCATGAGTGTCATGGCCTCAGATCTAGAAGACACTGCCAGTATACCGTTTCTGGTCCTGTGTCTAGCTCCCACAGTGTTGTATAGCAACAATCTCTTCATGACCATTTCTTCCCTTAGACCAGGAGCTTTCGGAGGCTGGCTCTCTGCCTTCCTTGCTTTCATCTTCATAGACCATGGCTCATAATTTCGCATCTCTGTCCTCTCTGTCATGTAACCAGCCAGGAGGGTCCCAGGAGATTCTATTTTTTTCTGCTCACATGACACTGTTTCTTTTTGCCTCCCTAAGAGAGTATCTCATCTGTGGCTTTGAGGCCTTGTGAGGTTTCTGCTTGTGACAGGGTTTGATCTGCAGTCACACCAGAACAGCAAAGTCGATGTGGTAGGGAAGCACCCTCCAGCCACTGACTGAGTGACCATGGATATTGAGTTTTCATGGTAGACCACAATGGCAATATTTGGAAACTTTGGTCCAATGCCTTCTATGCATCAACGCTGTGGATGAACAGGTGCTACCCAAGCAAGGTGCTTCCGGGTACCAAGATTATAGTAGTCCCTCAGTGTGTTTCTCCTCTTGAAGTGATGCTGGGAGGTAAACCACTCCATTACCATCAGGGTCTGGCCAGCATGGACATCTCTCCTGGTCATGTGAGTGATGTTGCATAACAGAAAATAACCCACTTGCTATTCATATACCAAGACTACAATTTTCAATCATATCTGAATGACTGGTGTTTGTTAAATTACTTCCCATCATGAACTAAATATTAATGTTTGCCTTCTACATGTGCTTAAGTAATAAGGAGATCATGGTTGGGGAGGGGTGGGTAACATATTTACACAGCACTATTCTAGTCTTGCAAATATGTTTTTCAAATGATCACTGTAAACTTTAGAAGCCAAGAAGAGAAGGAATGGAGTATGGGCTGAAGAAGCACAGCGCTTCAATCTGATAATGGATGGTGCTTCCCTTTAAAAACAAATGTCACTGAGGGAGGTTGAATAATGAGCACTTGCTATTCATTATTCTCCACATTTCTCTATATATTTAAACATCTTGATCTTAAAACATCCTGCCCATAGGATTAGAATGTTTTAAGAACTAATATGGTCATTGTCAATTATATCCAAATTTTCTACTTTTGACCTTGAAGAGAAGCTCGGCTCTTCTCGTTGCTGAATCTCCCCTGTAAAAGGATGTCACCTTTGCCTCATTATTTTGTATGAGGGAATCTCAATTTCTGAAACTCTGACTTTAAAAATTTAAGTAAACTGAGCCTGGTCAGTGAAGACCTATAAATCCAGCAACCCAGAGGCTGAGGCAGGAGGATTGCAAATCCCAGGCTGGCCCATGCCCAGAAAATTCAAAGCTGACCTAAACGACTTAAGAGGCTGTCAGTGTGGGAATGACAACTGAAGGGTGTGCTACCTAGGAAGCTCATGGGTGAGACCGCAAAAGCCTGCGATTCCATCCCCAGCTACTCCCGCCACATGAAGCCAAAGTATGAAAATATCTGGATCTCTGCGATATAGGTACCCAAAGACCTCTACATCCTGATTCATAGAACTTGCTAATAATTTACATAGTGTGATAAACAGGAGATTGCAAATGATATTTAAGTAGGTTCTTGAGACGGGGAGATTGCAATAATAACAATCCAAAGGGTGTAGGGGAATCACAGAACCCTTATGAAAGGGAGTTATCATTATCACAGTCAGGAATGGTAGACGCAGAGTGATGTGGCCACCAGCCAAAGATTTTAAGCAGCCTCTAGAAGGTAGAGCAGAAAAAAAAAAAGGGACAGATTCTCCTTGGAAGCTTCCAGAAGGAGCACAGCTCAATCAACATCATGATTTATTTTTTTTAGCTGAGTTCAAATTATTTTTGATTTTGACATATGGAAAGTGAGATGATCAAATGAACTGTGAAGCCCTAATTTCTTACAGTAGACCCAGGAAACCAGTGCACACATACAGATAGCCTTATTCTTGAGAGGCGAGGAGTCAGTGCTTGACGAGTAGTGGAATCTTTCTCTCGCACAAGACCACTGGGCTCACTAAGAAACTCTCAGGAGTGCGGGTCAGGTCTAAACAGCACTGGCTTGCATCAGCGTCCCTGGTTAAGCACTTGGGCAGCATCGTTTACTGGCTGTGAGATGCTGAGTCCTCCTTTGTTCTCCCATGTACGAACGTGGAGGCGATAATAGAACCTGCCTCATAAACGGGTTATGAGGATTAGCTGACCCAGCCCCTACATAGTGTTTGCTCAGTCCCTGGCTCCTAGGAAAGGCTCTCCAAACACGAGCCCGTATTGTATAAGCTCTCAGCTATGCACAGGCTTTGCCATGTTTCTGGCTGCTCATTTTTATTGGCTCATTTAAAAGGCTTACCCTTTCTTTTGGAAACCGCATGAATTATATGTTCTTCACCCATATAAATCTAAAAGAAACACTTCCTTGTTCTAGCGGTGGTGGTGACATTGTGTCTAAATGCAGACTCCTTGCATAGGTGGAGCGTCTGTTTTGTTTTAATAAAAAAAAACAACATAAAACCGTTTATGTGAGGAATGTATCTCTTTGTTGCAAGGGCACAGGCTTGTGACTACCTGCTGGCTCTGATCTCAGAGCATCTGAGCTTTGCCTTATTCAACTGTCCCATGTCATACTCTTGGGTTAAGGAAGGCCGTGGATCATGCATGTTGGTGTGGCTCTGGACTCGGATCAGATCCACCATGACTGGAAGTTGCGTTATCCCTTGGCTATCACTCAGTGGGAGCTGAGGTAGCTCACCAGAGTCCCCCGTTCTGTTTTTGCCTTCAGCTCATTCTCCCAATGAAGTCTTTGGCATTGTGTGGGCACCGTAGTCTTCATAGAGGACTTGGTATATGCTTGTCACCTGCACCTCATTATATTTCCATCGATGGGTGGCATTCGAGTGGATTGGGGGTGATATCCTGGACTGATAGGAACTTGTGTGCCCATGAAGCAGGCAGTAGTCAAGAGCATGAAACGCTTTGCATGTGACAGGCAGACGGGGACATGAGCTGTGTGCCCAGTGGAGAGAGAGGAGGATGTAAGTGGAGGGGGAAAGCAAGTGCCCACCTTGCCAGCATCTGTCTGATGATCTGACCTTTGCCTGAGGCATGCAAAGATGCCGTGTCAGAGTAGCTACCGCAAGAGAGGGAGCAACGAGCACAGTGGCCCTCAAATTGTGAGCGAGATGCTAGAGAAAAGAAACAGAAACTTCTTTTACTTAGGAATTCCTGGAGCCTATTTTGAATTTCATAGAAACAGACACCACAGACTAGTTGAAATGACATTTATTATATGGAGAAGGGGCTGCAGCAGTGAGGAAGAACGGCAGGGAAGGCGCCCAGTGCAACCTGAGAGAGCAGAGGGGTTTGTGCTGTAGTTCAAGGTTTCTAATGTAATGTAGGAATAGAGTCTATACAAGTGGGAGAGTTGCTTTTATAGGATGAGTGGGTTTCAAATTATTTTGAACTTTTAAAGTTTGGGTCCTCAAAGGAGGGCTGATGGTGATGGTGACCACGATGGTGATGGTTGTTCAGAGAATTTGGATGTCAGGAGATGAGCAGAAGAAGGTCAATGGATTATTTCGGGCTCTGGGCAAGCAGCCAGCAGAGGGATTGTTTTACGCTTAGGGGCTGACCCTGGTATTCTGACTGTGGTTGAGGCTGTGTTTACATCTAAGCTACATCTCCCTTCTAGAATCACAGCATGTGCTATGACAATGAATAAGTACGTGGAGGAGAACGTGTCTCAGAAGTCCTACACGACAATCAAGTACTTCATGAAGATGCTGAGCAGCGTGAGCGAGACCTTGATCTTCATCTTCATGGGCGTGTCCACTGTCGGGAAGAACCATGAGTGGAACTGGGCTTTCGTCTGCTTCACGCTGGCCTTCTGTCTGATCTGGAGGGCACTGGGTAAGGAGCAGTCCTTGGCTCAATGAATAGTTGGTGGCAATGACCCAGGGGGACTTCTTTCTGCTCTGGCTGCCTCTTGGTTTTCATTTCTTCTTCTTCCTCATCTACTCCCCACTCCTGTTCTTTTCCCACTGACTTCTTCTTCTTGTTGTTCTTTTCCCATCCCCAATTCATTTTCTCTTTCCCCCTTTACCTTGTGCTTATATATTCTCTCAAGGCTCTTACTGTAGATAAAATGAGTCTCTCTTTATATCTCTAATTCTGATGGGTAGAAGCATGTTATCCTGAAATGATGAGAGTCCAAGAACCCAGGAGTCCCCAGGACTTGCAGGATGGGATGCACACTTTGAAGAATCATAGAGACTCGGAGACTCAGATTCCCTGGTCTGTCCCTGTCTGTCCCTGTCCATACTCACACAGTCTGCTTTCTCTGGGCCTCTCTTTGTCCATAGGTGTCTTTGTGCTGACTCAAGTGATTAACTGGTTCCGGACCATTCCTCTGACCTTCAAGGACCAGTTCATCATTGCCTACGGAGGGCTGCGAGGTGCCATCTGCTTCGCGCTGGTGTTCCTCCTCCCTGCTACCGTGTTTCCCCGGAAGAAGCTCTTCATCACGGCCGCCATTGTTGTTATATTCTTCACGGTCTTCATCCTGGTGAGTGTGGCCAGCTATTTCTTCTAGAAGAGTCTCTCCCTCCTGCCTCAGGAGACAAGCACTTTCTGGTCACCCAGCTGTAGTGGCGGAGGCAAAGTGGCATAGGTGTGTTGAAGCTCTGGGAGTCATTCAAACAAGGAACATGATACTTCCTGTCTGGATTCACGTGTTGGATTGCGTCAGACATTACAAGAGTCCAATTTGGTCACTTGGCCCCCAGAGAGGAAACAGTTATTTAAGGAAACTCAGCTCAGGGATTGGTGTTTACTGCTGGAAACTGACAAGGTGCATGCCCCAGCCCTAATCCTTGTCATTTGCCTTGCTCCTGGACCTGGTAAATGTACTTGCTAAGTGCTGGTTCTGAGCCATGACCTTCCAACAGCTCTTTGACAGGAGCTGGCTTTTGACAGCACTTTGTCTGGAGCAGGGGAATGGTGAATCCAGCACGCTGTGGGGAAGCAGTAAGAAGGGTTGGTCCCACTTTGCCAGTTAGTCAATACGCCACCTCCTGGGAGATTATAGTTTGTGCATAGTTGTTCAACAAATATTTGTTTGTCTTGTGCTCTGTGACCTGCACCGCTATCTGAATTTAAAATTCTTACCTTTGCAAAATATAAGAATAGATTCCTGCTTCTGCGGTTCTCCCATTTCTGCCAGTGATGTGGGGAGTGTGGTATACGCTAGGAGAGAAACTCGGTAGTAAAATATGGGATATACTTAAAGGGGGAAGATGCTATATAATAAATAAGACAGGGATGAGGAGTGAAGAGGGTGTCATAGGCAGTGGGTAGGTGACAACTCTCAATTGATGCTCATAGAAGGGAAAATTGGGGACTATGACATTTGAGCAAAGGCCTGCAGGGGTGGAGGCTTTAACCAAGATGGAGGACATTCCAGCACATGTGCAGAGGGAGAACTTTTTTCCTGGATACAGAATGTTCTTGGCCAGAGTGGAGGGTGGGCTACTTGAATCCCCTCCTTAAACTTGGGGGACACCACACATCCTCTGTGTATTGAGGGGATGAATGTTCCCTTAACTTCATCTTTTCTCTTCAGAATCTATGGAACATTTGCAACAAGCCATTCAAGTTGTTCCTCACACATTTGGGATAAAATGTGACACAAAGCAATTCTATCTTGGATTTTCACCTCCCACCGTGGCCTAGGGCAGAATGCATGTGAATATAGACCAGGAAGGGGAGGGATTTTCATCTTCTTCCAAGACCAGCTGATTACCTGGCTGTCCCCTGAGGCCCTCTTAGCTGCACAGTGCACAGAACCAAGAGGCCACTCCTCCCAGAACAGATACTGTCATCTCAGAGTACCAGACACAAAAATAGAATTGTATCATCCTAGTGGGATGAGGAACTAAGTCACTGGGAGAGGACCACAGTCCCCAGTACAAGTTTTCAAGTGCCTATAGTACAAAGTCAGTTCTCTGCCCCAGGCATCATGTGCTTGATGCAATTATTGAATACAACTGGTGCTATTTCATAGAAAGACATTAATTGAAGATAGGAAATGACACTCCATCCAATTTTAATAGTTTTTAGTCACTAGTCTTATCAAACATAAAAATGCATATCTATAGCTAGAATGCTATATATGAAAAAAGTATTAAAATAAATACCATTAGTCATAGAATGCATATATAGATGATTCATATTAAGACATGAATACAGAGTTATGAGTAATAATTTTGACTTATTTTGGGTTCAGACTCAATCAAGAAATAAAAGTAAATTATCAATTACCTACATTACATGCTTTTCCACTCACTTTGTTTTGTTCTATTTGTCGAGACAAGGTCTCACTGCGTAACATTGGCTGGATGAGAACTCAGTTTGTACACAAGGCAGACCTCATATTCAAAAGCTCTGTCTGCCTCTGCCTCCTGAGTGATAGGATTAAGGACACGTAAAATATGTATGAATATTTGATATTTATTTATTTATTTAGTTTTTTTCAAGACAGGGTTTCTCTGTGGTTTTGGAGCCTGTCCTGGAACTAGCTCTTGTAGACCAGGCTGGTCTCGAACTCACAGAGATCCGCCTGCCTCTGCCTCCCGAGTGCTGGGATCAAAGGCGTGCGCCACCACTGCCCGGCTGAATATTTGATATTTAATATCACAGACAAACTTGCTCTTTTGGCTTGCAACAGTTTGGAAGTGGGAATCTAAATTTATCTCTTTGCTCACTTGCAGCTAATCATCTATAAGTCATGAACAGCCTTGGGCAACATGCTGCGTTGAACAGCACTGCCCTGGGCTTTCATATTCTATGCCTTAGGCTATTATCAATGACGCTACAGCAAACAAGCATAACTTAAGGCACCTTGGATAGATAATTTTGGCCACAGAAATGTAAGATTCGCGAAGTCCTTTGTGGAACTAATGGTGAATCTAAGGTATGAAGGATGTGAAACCAGCTGGCATCTGGTCAAATAACATTCAAGGTAGAAGGGAGAGCTGACACTCAATCCTAAAACAGAAAGTATTCAGAACGGGAGTGATGTTCCAGATGACCACCCTGGAGCAGGGAGATGAAGGCACACACTGCTGAGTTCAGAAAGCTCAGGTAGATTCTGCTTTTAATGGAAAGGGATTGAGAAGCTCTGGAGCAGGAGAATGGCTTTGAAACGACATCACTGGATCTTTGGTGAGAGTGAACTGTGGGGGACAGAAGTAGAAGCAAGGAGAGTGATGTGGGTGCTTGTGCGTGAGGGTGAAGGTGTGTGTTCAGGTCCTAATGGCGAAGAAGGGACTCAGGCAACAGACAGACAGTAGGAGCCTTGCATTGGCTGCTTTGAGTATGGTGAACACGTTGAGTTAACTAACCCTCTATTGAAGATGCATTTTAGGGCTCAGTATTTAGGCCATCTAGTGCACCAAGGCTAGGCTTTCCCATTATAAACTAAAGGATCCCTTGGTCAAGTTCATTCTGATGGCCATAGGAAAGGAGTGACCGTAGTTCTCCACTTCCTATTCGCGTTCCCTTTCTGTTCCAGTGTGTGCACGCCACTTGACTATGACCCACTTCTCTTCCTCCCATACAGCGCTCATCACTGTTTCTCCAGACACTATAAACACACACATGCCCATGCATGTGCATGCAAGTTTACACCCACATCCTTCAAAAAGAAAGATTGGTTTTAATCAGAATAGATCAGTGAAATAAACCTAGAGAGAAATCTTTTGGTTTTTGTTTTTGAGAAATGTAACAGCTCTGGCTGTCCTAGAACTCACTTTGTAAACCAACTTGGCCTCATACTCACAGAGATCTGCCTGCCTCTGTCTCCTGAGTGCTGGAACGAAAGACACGCGCCACCATAGAGTACCTAGTTACAAGTCCATGCATGGAATTGTGCCTTTCAAATAAGGCACCTATTCTCCAAATGACAGCTTTGCTGTTGCTGGAACTGTTACTCAATTTTAAAAATAATTTAGTTATGTATAAGCGTGTGTGTGTGTGTGTGTGTGTGTGTGTGTGTGTGTGTACCACACATATGCATTCATGGTACTCTCACAGGCCAGAAGAGGGCAGTGAATCCCCTGGAACTTGAGTTACATGCAGTGATGAGGTGCCATGTGAATGCTGGGAATGAAACCTGGGTCTTCTGTAAGAGCTGCCCGTGCCCTTACCCATTGAGCCATCTCCCCAGGAACCCCCGTTATTGAATTTAAAGATTGAATTCCCTCTCCTTATTACATAATTTCTTGAAGGATAAATTCTTCAGTCCGATCTACCAAGTTATGACTGCCTTCAAAAATAGGTTACATGTGACATGATTTGTTATTTATCATAAAGTTGTCACAATAATTTAAACATTGCCTAAATCATGTTGCTAATTTGAGCAGTACATTATCATGCCACTGGGTGTAGCATTACTTATGGAAGAGCAAATGAATGAACAATCTTGATTTCTAGACATCTGAGTTCATTTCCTTTCAATAAAGCTAGTAATGTTACTTATGCACAACATGACCTGTTGCTCGTGGTTTAAAATTATATTACAAATTAACAACTGTGGGGTATAGAACGAAAAACCCAGGCTTGAATAGTGTCAATCTTGACCTTGTTTCATGTAAGTGACTTCTCTCTCAAGTGTTGTAGGGATGTATACACACACACACACACACACACACACACACACACACACACATACATATAGTAGGGCCTGCACTATTGCACTATGGGATGGTTCATGAGCTGGAAACTTGGCTGGAGATTTAAAATTATACACACACAGAGACACAGGGGCACAGGTCACCCTTGATACAAGAATGACAACTTTATTATGCTCAGGGGCAGCTTATATAGGGCTCTGGCCACACCCCAGCTCTCAGGATCTTTCAATCACAGGTTCACCAGAAACCACTCTCCTGCCATCAAGGTCTCATGCTCAGAGCAGCTGCAGGCACAGGTAAACAAGTTGTTTTGCTCAGTTCACTCCAGCAGGCAAAGGTCTGAGGCAGGCAAAGAAAGTCAAGGGGTCAGGGGTCTGCAGCCCCCAACACACACACACACACACACAGAGAGAGAGAGAGAGAGACACACACGTACACACACAGTACAATATCTGGCATTGAGTTTTGACCTCATGATTTCATGTAAAATATTAGGCTAAACGATAATAGAAGTGATGTCCTTCAGTATAGTTCCATTTGAACAAAAAGATAGGGTACTGTAATCATTATTTAGTTATCCCTAAATAACTAAATGCAGAAGATTCCAAGAATTTCTATAAATCTGCTCAACAGCTGGAAGAGAAGAAACTAAATGTAAAAACAGCAGCCCATCTCTGCCGCTATTGCAGGTTGATGATGTAACTTACATCCTTCTGCAGACTGTGAAGCAAGCAGGTGGGTAGAGAGACACCAGTCTCGCGGCATGGAGGCAGGAGACTTTATTATTCATTGTAGAAGCAATAATTAGAACATTGTGTGGCTGTGTGTCATTTTTCCTTAGCCCTTGGATCCATGGACGTGACACAAAGGGCCCATGAAGGACATATGTATGTGTAATGGCCTGCTTTACAGGAGGACAGCAGAGATTAGGAATTTATCACTGTCTCTGGAGGGTGATGTTATTCTGTTTTTCAAGATTTCTCACTGCTGGCACCCTCAGGAATGCCCCCGGTAAAAGACTCTTTATACAAGCAAGAACATGGGGATGCTCAGGGACCCATGGTGCCCTGAGTAATAAATATTTGCTCATGTTGCCTGCCAAACTGAATTGATGGTGCTCCCTATTGTACAAGCATTGTGGGGAGCCTAGAATGTGCTTTCTTTTGTTAAATAAATCACTATGTTTAATTGCTGTAACAGAAATATTTAATCTAGTCCTAAATAAAATGAGTAAAATAATCCATTTTTTTTAAAGAGTGAAAATTACATGGTGAACTCTTTAGGATGTGTGTTGCCCGGTGTTTTTGCCTGAGCAATCAGGGTTAATTTAGTGGTGAACAACTAGGGGATTATTAAGTCTGTAGGGTGGAAAATAATTTCTCTATAGCTATCCAGAAGTTGATGAAGGCCAGATGGATGGGAGAGTCCCAACTGTGGAGTAAACCTAGATAGATAACTTTTAAAGAATGAGATGGGAAGGGTTATTCATACATGAGGAAAGAAATGTAAACATAGGCAGAATGATGAGCCTAGAAACCCAGGCTTATTGGGGAACTGATAAATTGTTGAGGAAACAGGATAAACCTGGGAGAGTGAATGGGATGTTTGGCGATGGTGACGCAAAGAGGTGAGAGGCAGAAGCCATGTGATGAGGGTGTTCAAGGAGAGGATTCCTTAACCTCGGGAAAAAGCAACAGCATCATGAGCGAGGAGTGGCCATCCTCACAGGGTCTCTCCGATGAGGTGAGGGTGACCCTTTGACTAACTGACCCGAAAGAGAGCACTGGAGATAGGAGATCTTCTCGAGAAGGCGTAACACGCCAAGGCCACTTGACATGGGTGGTTTATATTTCAGGTTTTCTAAGATGAGAGCTTCAGCCACACTTTTGCTTGTAGATAGTATAATATGGATGGATTTTTGTGGCCCACAACGGAGAAAGCTATTGTTTATTAGAAGACAGAGCTCTACCAGAGTCATGTGACCACTGTGTAGGTGGTAAGTGCTGGAAACCAGGGCAGCCAAGGGCCAGGAACACTGTAGAACTTTCATTCTGTTTGTGTCAATCTCAAGTGATTTTTTTTCCACAACTTGGTTTTATGATCTTGGCAATCTATGTATTAATGTGAGAATGGCTGAATATAAGATAACATGGCCATTGTGGTGATAGGCTTGAGTGTATGTGTGTATTTTAGGAGTGTCATTTTGTGGTGTATGTTTGTGTGTATTTGTCCATACATGGGAGTGAAGTGTGTGTGTGAAATATTGTGTATCGTGTGCGCATGTATGTATATCTTTAGGTATGCTTACAGAGGCCAGAGGAGGACTTCTGGTACCACCCTCTATCATCCCACACTGTCTTATTCCCTTGTGACAGGGTCCCTTACTGAACCAAGACTTTTTCTTGTTTTTGCATAAGCTGGTGGCCAGCAAGCCCAGCAATCCTCCTGTCTCAGCTCCCCACTGAGCACTGTGCTTATGGACATATGTGGTCACGCCTGACTGTTTCTACGGTATCTGAATTCTGGTCTTTATGTTGGTGTAGCTAGAACACTCCTACCCACTGAGCCGTCTCCTCAGCCAGGCAATGATAGCTTTTAATAAATGGAAACTTTCTTCCGAGTGTTCTAGGGAAATCCTTGCCAAATCAGCAAGGAAATATAAGGCACCCACCTCCCCATTATGTCAGTATTAATCCAACTTGGAAGAACGCATTCATTATTCCCTGTGAATGGATGTTTATTTTAACCAATCAACAGATTAGCCTTTTCTCTTTCTTCTCTCATTGGCAGAAGCAGAGGTGGAGCGGTGGAGCGAGGCAGAGATAAAATAAGATGGGAATCTCACTGCCCAGTGACTCTCCATGTCCTTGCTCTTAGATGAATCTGAGTCAGGACATCACTGTGCCTGTTTGTTGCGTCAAACTTGAATGGCAGGCGAGCATTTGCTTGCCCTTTGCAGCTATTTATTTTGGCATGCTGTTGGTAAACTCAGGATTTTTATTTTTAATTCCTCCCCTCCCCCTCTGCATAGTAACAAGTTTCTTGGAAGTTCTATCAGTTTGCTTCCTAGGTAACCCAAATTAGAAAGTTTCCAAAGGGATAAAGTTGGTGTCCCATCAGAAGTATCCTTCCTCTGTCCTTGCAAACCAAGGGCTTTGGATGGGTAATAAATTATCCTGATGGTATGTACACGTTACATGCTCTACCTCAGAATATATGATTGAGGGAGAGAGGGACAGAAACCAAGCAGTGCCTAACAAATGGCTCCCACTTAGTGTGCTAAGACAACCAAACAGTTCCAGGGATGAGGATGTACTAAAGGGAATGTGATTTAAATTAGATGCATCATTTTTTTTATTAATTGTGAACTTAGATATGTTATACATTTATAAACTAGAGTTATTCTAGGCATATCCACACTTGCTTCTTAGAGCTGGTCAGTGCAGTTTAGTCATTTTGATAGTTGACTTCCAGTCTGTCAGTCTGGTAGGAAGCAATGTCATGACTGGGCAGGCCCACGTCCATCCTTGCTTTCATACATTGTGGTCTCAAATTCTGGATACTCCCTTTTATTTACTGATGAAATGAAAGGGGAAGAGACACATGTATTAGCAATTATTGTCTCCAGAATATGTTAATGTTTTGATGTTAAGAATTACACTGATTTTCTTGTTTTTATTTTGAGCTGCAGTTCTATGGGGCAGGGAACTCAGTGGAGTGATCGTCTCTGAACATCACAACTGCACTCATTTTTGTTTGCATACATTAAAAATTCCAGAACGTGTTGACTGGGAAACTGTTATTAGCGCCTGTGTTATTTCCAAGTGGCAGACAGAAATACAAATAGAACACAAGAGATGGTTCATATCAGATTTGGTTAAAATCAAGTTTCACTTAAGAGAGCAAAAAAAAAAAGAGAGAAAGAAGGAAAGAAAGTGGTGCTAGAGAAATGTTTGTGCATAGAGATGGCAAGATGAAACGGAAATCAAATGGCAGACAATACACCTCAACACGACCCCTCCGTTTGTTGAGAAAACAACAAGCTTTCCCATGTGTGCTATAGACCCCAAGTCAAAGCTCCGGCACTCCTCCTGCACACACTTTTCCTGCCTCTTTGGGGCCGGAGCTGGTAGATTGTGTTGTGTCTGCAAATTCCCTTTTATTTTCCTTTTTGAAAAAAATCTGGGTGCTTTTGCTGTTATAGGTTAATCAAAGATTGCTCAAGTTCTGTTTCACATCCTAACCAATATATTAAAATATTGTGTATAGACATTAGTTAAGAAAATGTCATTGTAATCTATGTATCTTATTTAAATTTTAAATGCACTTTTAAGTTTATTTTATTTTATTTTTTTTAAAAAAGAAACTTTTTTTTGTATATTCCAATCCCAGTTTCCATTCCTTCCCTTCCTCCCATTCCCTCCACCTACCCCCACACCCACTCCCCAGAGAGGGTAAGGCACATTGCTTTCAGGAAGGTTTGAGGCCCTCCCTACTATATCTAGACTGAGCAGGGTATCATCCAAAGAGAATAGGTTTCCCAAAGCCAGTACAAGCAGTAGGGATAAATCCTGGTGCCACTGCCAGTGGCCCCAAAGTCTGCCCCAGCCATTCACCAAGCCCACATCAGACAGAGGACTGACCTTTATAATATATAAAGACTCAAGTAGTTAGACATCAGAATTCCAAATAATCCAATTATAAAATGGGGTACAGAATTAGACAGAGAATTCTCAACAGAAGAATCTCAAATGGCCAAAAGACACTTATAGAAATGTTCAACATCCTTAGCCATCAGGGAAATGCAAATCAAAGCAACTCCGAGATCCCATCTTACACCTGTAAGAATGGCCAAGATCAAAATCCCTGACGACAACTTATGCTGGAGAGGATATGGAGTAGTAAGCGGAACCCTTCTCCATTGCTGGTGGGAATACAAACTTGTACAACCACTCTGGAAATCAGTATGGCATTTTAAAATTTCTAATCTTTCTAATATATTTCAGTTAAGTTTTACAATTCTCTTCATATGGGTTTTATGCAAGTATCATAAGGCTTTATATATACATGAATATATACACATGGAATACATCTAATATATGAATTTATATGTACATAGTTTCCCCTAGTATATATGTCATATTATATAGCAGTGTATACTAGTTACTCAAACACATCATGTAGTCATAATATGAGGTATTACATAATATAATAAGTATTTTTATTATGTGATTATTGTTTATGCTCTTTAAAATACTATATGATTTTAATATGGATTATTATTATATTATTATTATAAGTCCCTTTCTTGCTCTTTTATATGGGAGAGATCGTCTCAGGGTTTAGAACAAAAATACAAACTATCCATTAACAACAAATTCTTGCCATTTTGATGCCAGCACACCTTGCCTTTTGTCTGTTGACTCTGGTTGGAGAACAATAAGCAAAGCTTTGCCCAACAGCAGAACCTAGTGCCTTCTGCCCTCTGTGCCTCTAAGGAGGATGCTCTTAATGTTTCATTGTTGACTGAGATATTGACTATGAAAATTTGCAGAGATCCATGTTCAGAATATGGGGTTTCCTTTATCCCCCACCCCCAGTTTAATCAACAGCTTGTGATTTCCTCCATTTTCAAAATTAACTCCTAGGTATGCCTAGATTGCCCTTGCACTATTTCTGGCTGCTGCTCCTTGACTGTTCTGAAGTCTCTGCCAGATGATGCCCACACCTTTCCAGATCCCTGCTGGGTGCTTCCTAGGCCTTCTCCCTGCCCTCTCTCCCTGTGTCCGTCTGTCACTCCTCTTCCGCCTACTAGGTAACTGTGTTGTGATAGAGATGACCTTCTTTTAGACCCAAAGTCCTAGAGCCAAGGTCCTTTGGCATCTCTGTGTTCTGATGTTCAAGTTCCCTGACAGGCATGCAAAAACAGTTCAGTGAGAACCGTCTCAGTAGAAAGAGCAAATGAAGGACTCACTGGAGAGCTTTTCTCTGGGTAATACAGTAAGTATTCCCACTGATTCCACGGAACTTCACTGTTCCTTACTTTTCAGTTTATTCTATTTATTTTCCAAATCTGTTTTATGTTGAAAATGATCTTCCTAAAGTAAGACATCTGGGGAAAGGAAAAGGAATAACCAAGTTTTGTGTTTACTATCTAACTTTTGACAATGAGCTAGCTTTTGTTGGTGGTTGGCGATTCTTAGAAGACTATCAACTGCAGTTGAACTTTTTTTCTTACAAGAAGACTTATGTATTGGGGTCCATTTTTTTGTGCAGGGGATAACTATCAGACCCCTGGTGGAGTTTCTTGATGTTAAGAGAGCCAATAAGAAGCAGCAAGCTGTCAGCGAAGAGATCCACTGCCGGGTAGGTGCTGAGTGATGAAGAAGTTAACAATGAATGTGTGTAGTGATCACAGAAACAGTACTGCCCTGCTGTGCATTTCTGGTAGGGGACAGGGGAGGCATCTGGATGGTCTGTGATGGGAGGTGCACTTGTCATAACCCCACGATACCCAGTCCAAGTCTGCCAAAGACCTGAACCAGCTAAGGGAAAATAAAACCTTCAACCTAAAGATGTTTCTGCTACCTATTTCTTATAATTTTGAAAGTTGTGATCATACTTAGGATGATCAAAGTAATGAAAACAGTGCCTAACACACAAACAATTGAAGATAAATCATTGGTTTAAAGCTGGGTGATGGTGCTGCATGCCTTTAATCCCAGCACTCCAGAGGCAGAGGGAGGCGGATCTCTGTGAGTTCAGGGCCAGCCTAGTCTACAGAGTGAGTTCTAGGACAGCCGGGGCTATACGGAGAAACCCTGTCTCAAACTACAAAACCCAAACCAAAAAACGTCAGCTTATGTCAGCTTATGGCTTTCAACAAAACAGAGTGTCATTGGAGTTAGGTATGATGGCAGAAGGGTGAAAATGACCAACTTCCAGAAAAGGAGAGTGAATTAGCCTGTCTTTTCTTCTGTTGCAGTTTTTTGATCATGTGAAGACTGGAATTGAAGATGTTTGTGGACACTGGGGTCACAACTTCTGGAGAGACAAGTAAGAGGCCTTGGGACTCCCCATCAGAGCAGTTCTGGGTCACTCTTAGAAACAAAGTATCCCAGATCTTCCAGACTGTGAATCCTATGCTGTGCTACTGTGTGTCCTTTAAGGCGACACTTAGCTATAGAGAGGTGTAGTGATTCAGTCTTATGATCTCAGAACAATGGAGGCTACATGAGTTCCAGGGCAACAACCTAAGCTACTTAGAGACTGTGTCAACTACAACAACAATGTCTCAGCCATGGCAGAGATATAAATAGCCAGAAGTAGGAGACTCAGGCTAAGCCGACGAGAGCTCAACTCGACCTTTCCAAGGGTAAAGTAACTCACCAAGAGTCTCCTCCATGTTGGCCCTTGGGGCAAAATCGCCCCTTCAGCGTCACCCGTTTTAGGCTGCAAGATGGAAGAAAGTCCACTAAAGGACAAGACATCTTCTGTCACCTCTAACCAGGGTACTCAAATGCAGTCAAACAGCTCTTCCATGCAGATCCCCAGGCTGCAGCCAACCTTTGTGGTTGTTCCTCACTGCAAAAGAACCAAGAATCCCATTCAATGAGTTAAAAGTTAAGGATTCCATTATTGTCTATTCTGCCATACAAGGGTAAGGGGCATAAGAGAGGTAGAGATTCACAGCTCCAGGGAATAACAGTAAACCTGAAGAAAACCAATGAGCTTACACTGAGGGGTTCATGTACTTGAAAGATTGTGTTTATGGAAAGTACTCATGTACACACACACACACACACACACACACACACACACACAAGTTTACTTTTTTTAAATAAAGGCCAGGTATAGTGATGAGATTTAATTTATTGCCTGTCTTCATGTTCCCTGAGCTGGGAACAACAAAGCAGACAGGGTGACGAGATCAAGAAGTGAAGGGTTCTGACAGCTATGTTCGACCCATGGGTCCTAGGATCCACCCTTCACCAGCTAATAGGAGCCCATGGTGGGTACCCCCTTCCCTGGCCACTTTGGTGCCATCCATGATGGTTGTCAGAAACAGCCACGTGTTGGGCTCTTTTCTTATAGAACATTATAGAATCTCTCTTCTCTCATGGGGGCACCTGTGAACATTTGTGCGTCTATCACTGGCTAGGTCAGACAGCTGACGGAAGCAGAGTGTAGGCAGAAAGGGGAGGTCAGAGGGGCACATTCTAGACCATATGAAGATGTGTCCTCTTGCTTCCCTAACGTACTCACAGACATTTTACTCCACTACCCACTCCTTGATATCACCTTGGCTACCTGATGATCACTGCATGTAAAGTGGAAAGATTTTGAATGGTTCTGTTTGCTCATGCACGTAGCATGGTGCTGGGAAACATAAGATGTGCATGTCACAAAGTTGTATACTCATATAATAGAGACAGCAAAGCAGTCATGTAGTAAGCAGGTGTGTGTGTGTGTGTGTGTGTGTGTGTGTGTGAGAGAGAGAGAGAGAGAGAGAGAGAGAGAGAGAGAGAGAGAGAGAGGAGAAAGGGAGGAGGTGAGATCCTTATCCTTAATTCAATCAGTTACAAAGACATTAGTGCCCAAGTAATTACAAAGCTTCCAGCACTGTTCATGTTTGTAGATGTTAGAAGCTCCCTTGAGCTTAGCCTTTTTTCATAAATCAAGGAAAGATAGTTTTATACAGGCAGGACACCCAGTTAACCACCTGGGAGCACAAGGTAATAAAGCCGACTAAACCTGCAGTGTAAAACTCGGAACAAATGGCTATTTCTCTCGAGAAACATTCTTTTTTTTTCTGGCTGTGGGATTAAAGCCAGGCCACTGTGCCTGCCTTGTTCTCTCTCCAACCCTACTGTACACGCAAAGACATTCCTCATGTAGATGGGCCCTCCTATGCGCCAAACAGACTTTCTTCTCCTCTTTCCCCATCGTTTCATCTTCTCCCTTCTGACCCAATTGGTACCCTCTCAATGCGTTTAGAGAGAGGCATGATGCAGACTAGCGTGTTTCTTTTTAAAAGCCAAGTTGAGGTTTCATGTCATCCCCCCTCCCCCGGCCCTGCTGCATCCAAGTAGGGAGCGTGCACACATGTGTAAGCGCACATTAGGTCAGCAACCCCTAGGCACTATTAGGAAAAAGAGATGCTGTCCTATTTGGCTTTCTATTGCTGTGATAAAGACCTAAAGACCGGGACCCAAAGCAATGTGTGGAGGCAAGAGTTTATTTCATCGTTTAGCTTGCAGTGGACTATGAGGGGGATGTCAAGGCAGGAACTCCAGGCAGGAACAGAGACCATGGAGATACATTGCTTTCTGCCTCCTTCTTCACGGATAGTTCTGCCTCCTTTTTTTTTTTTTTACACCGCCAGGAACCCCTGCACGTGGGTGGCACAACCCATCCGTGACGGGTCTCTACCAGGCCAATCATTAATCAAGAAAATGCCGATCTTATGAAGGCATATTCTCTGTGGAGGGTTCTTCTTCCTAGATAGCTCTAGTTTGTGTCCAGCTGATGAGAAATCCTCACCAGCCCAAGAAGGGGGAGGGGTGAGGCTGTGATATCACGTGAGTTGGAAGTGGAATTCAGGTGAAGGTCGGAGGGAGTGCTTGTGCTGTGTCTCAGGCAACTCACGTCTCTGAGGTCCGTGGATGTCTTGCAGGCAGACTTCCCAAGGAAGCCGTAGCTGGACTGTGGACACGAACAAGAACAGCGCCAACATTTGGCTTATATTTGGAAGCAACTGCTGCCATTTTTTTTTTTTGTCTTTTTGAATCAGGAACGAATAGCCTTAACTAATCCATAAGCATTTTAGGTTTCCATGTTCGATCACCACACCAACGGCAAAGCATTTTCTTGATTGTCACGTCTACTGTACAATCACCGGAAAAGCGGGGATGAGAGACTGGGCTTTGACGTGAACCATTTTAAAATCAATTCCACACAGTTCTGTGTGAAATTTCTTCGGTGGGTACAGCACCATGGCCACTTCTAAAACAAACGTACAAAAAGAAGAAGGCATGGTTTGAGCATGTTGGGTGTCTTTCCCCTGTCCTCCAGAGCCCCAGTGTTACCGAATCTCGTTGGCCCTGGCGGAGAATTCTCGAGGCTCTTGATCACTTGAGAAGAGAATGAAAGGTGACACAGTAGAGACCTTGCTCAGGCCCCGCAACCGGGACTCTAATGATGCGAAAGAGAACACCTGTGTGGAGCTTGGCAGAGGCGTGGGAGAGGGGAAGAAAGCAATAAGAAAACACGCACGCCCCATGCAGGAGAGAACAGCTGCCTCTCCCATCCGTGTTCACTCTCCCGTTTGTTTTATCTCCGGGAAGAAATCTAAAACAATAATAGTCATATGAGAAGTGCTGGAGACTTTGTATTATTGTTGAGAATCCTGACTTCGTGAGCCTAAAACAGAAAATTCAAAATAAACATCAGGAGTAGACCCAGCCTTCGGATAGTAGCGGGTCACTAACACAGTGTATTCAGGGTAGCCTTTTAATTATTCAGAACCCTCCGGTATTTAGAACAAAGGGCCAGTGCCAAGAAAGCTGGTTCACATTGGGTTCATTCATGACACAGGTGTGCCAATCAACCTCTCTGGGTCGATGGCGAATCAATGGTACATACATCTTTCTCAAGGATTATTTATTGAATGTTGTTGTTACCTGTATACTGGCATGCGGTGTTACATAACAAGCCATCCTCAAAGCCAGTGGATCAAAATAGCAGTCATTTATTATTAAGTTGTGTGAGTCAAGAAGCTCCAAGTGGGCTGGGCTGGACTGGGCCGGGCTAATCTGGGTGGGGCTTGGACTTGTTAATGCTGCTGTGGGCTCGATGGTAGTCAGTCGATCCTGTCAGAGCTTGTGGGGGTAAAATAACTACCTTATTTACAGCTGTTCATCTTGGTTCCTACCACTTCATAGATATGACAGTGTGTGGCTACGATGGGATGGACACACTGGATCCAGGCTTCCCAACTTCCATTTATTCACCTTGAGGGCTCGAAGGGAAGGTGGTGCTACTGTTGTGTGCTTGCAGAGGGAGGGGCTTTCTGTGACGCGCGTGTCTCTTCACGTGTCTGCAACTAAATGCACCCTTCTTAACCAGTGTGCCAGTCACACTAAACAGAGCCCACTCTCATGACTTCATCTCAACTTGATCATATCCGTGAAGAGCATGTCTCCACATACGGTCTCAGTCCTGGATGCGCTAGCAATCAGGACCTCAACAGAAGGACGTTTGCTGGGACATGTCGGCCTGTGACATGAAATACGGAAGAGAACTATTACACAGGGTGCTGAAGAGTTTGACCTGGTGGAGGTCGGCGGAGGGCTAGGAAGATTGGTTCAGTTTGAATACATGGCTTACGGCATTTGGATGCTTGTTAGTTACACTGTATATACATGTGTGTGTGTGTGTATATATATATATATACATATATGAAAAGATAAAAGCATATATAAAAATATACATATGATATGACCAGTTCAATTCTCCATGTTTTTAATCAGGACTAGTTTTCTTATTCAATGAGATATTCATTGATTCAAATTCTGACTTTACTTATTTCTAGGTTTAAGAAATTTGATGACAAATACCTTCGGAAGCTCCTGATTCGGGAAAACCAACCCAAGTCTAGCATCGTGTCTTTATACAAAAAGCTTGAGATAAAACACGCCATCGAGATGGCGGAGACGGGCATGATAAGCACTGTCCCCTCGTTTGCATCTCTTAAGTGAGTATCGCTTTGCAGAGTGACGCTGATACCTTGTCAATAAGTAGGCATTGGTGCGGGTTTTGAAACCTGTGATAGCAGCAGTATTATTAGGACGGGAATAATAGTATTGCTGACGTAAGTCCTCGGGTGGTGGCTTAAGATCCCAGAGCAGATTGAGACTCTGGTTGGAAGACAGCTCTGGGTGTTCATATGTCATGTTTTACGTCACATTATGCCGTATGCTGTGCCATACTGAGAATGCCAAGTCTAAAATTACAGTCATGTTGAGCATCCCCCTGCCTTTGTCATATCAGCCTTGGAAGTTCAGTACTGGTTGAAATTGAGTTACAGTTCTCTCAGCCGGGTCACATGGAATGTTTTCCACACATGTTAGGTTGGCTACGGTGTGTATACACAGCATACAACTGTTTCCTTATTGGCTAATCACAGTAGTGGACTTAGGCTTGGGGGGAACAGACATGGACTCTGGCTGCACCCTGGAAACACGTCAGGAGTATGAAAGACTATAGAGGTCCGGGTGTCACTCCACAAGAACTCAATTCATAATCCATGGTGACAAGGCTCAATAAAATATAGCTAACTAAATTTCTATTGGAATGACTGCTTCTGCATTACTTTTGGCTAGCACTAACGAATTGATAACACCATGAGTCCTTCTTCTTAAAACGAATCACACGAGATGCTGGCTGTGGTAACACACACCTGCAGTCACAGGATACTGGAGCCAAGGTCTCAGGATGGTGAGATTTAAGTCAGTCCAGGCTATACCACAAGCACTGGGGTTGTGGGAACTTGATGTAATAGTCAACTCTGTGGAAACTCATGCACAGCTAAACTTACCAGTAATGAATTTTACTGTGGAAATAAGTTTCAGAAACTTAATTATTCTAAAACTGAGTATTTTAAAATATATTTAGAATAGTTGACAATATTGAGCAATTCCTAATCACTCCTTTTTAAAACTATAATCTTACTCCAAAGTCACAATGTTCTAACACCAAAGAAGAAATTCAATGATTCTGAAACACTTCTAAAGGTAAAATACCTTTCCCTCTTAAACTTCTACAGCGATTGCCGTGAGGAGAAAATAAGGAAGCTCACACCAGGCGAGATGGACGAAATCAGGGAGATTCTATCAAGGAACCTCTATCAAATCCGCCAGCGGGTAGGAAAAAGTTATGCACCAGAGTACATACTTGATTTTGGCTGACAATATGATTTCCAGCTGGGTACTGTAAACGGATATCTTTGTAGCACACCTGCTCCATCACAGCACCGCCCCCCACTCCCTGTGAGCACCACATGGGGTGTCCTGTCTTGTTCTCTCAGACCCTCTCCCGGGCGTCCCATCCTGGAGACTTGCTAAGTTCTCCCAGACACCTCAGCTGAGGAATCAAAGGGGGCTCGGGTGCTTAAGTTTAAGAGATAAGGACTGATGTGCGGGCCAGTTCTGATCTGATTGTTTTTAGATCTGAACGTACTTTCTAGGGCTGAGGCTGTAGCTCGGCAGCTCTTCTGCTCTTCCAGAAGGACCTGACCTCGATTGCCAGCCCCCAAACACCTGTAACTCCAGCTCAAGAGGAATCCAGTGTCTCTGGGGCATCTGCACACGTGCACATATGCCCACACAGACACAAACATATAGATAACAAAATACAGAATTTTTCAAAAAGTTTTATAGCTTAGACTGTAAATATAACAACTCTGTTTTCATAAAGTGCTACAATTTCCTTCTTCATATATTCAGAGTCCTTTCTTTTTCTGTTTTCCCATTGTTAATAACCTATTCTAATGATAGTCAAACCATATGTTAATGACATGCTAATGATCCCAGGGTCTTACCATTTTTCCAAGTGTCATTTAGCACAGTTTTTCTTGACTCCTTTAATCCCTCATGTGCTAGGCGCTATTGTTGTCTCCATTTCACAGATGAAGAAACTGAGGCACACTCAGCTTGGCAGAGATCATCCTCATTTCTTCAGAGTTTACACCTGTAGACCTGTAGACTTAGCGGGCATTCCTTCAGGCTGCCACTATTTTTATCCATGCTAATTTGCCCATTTCTCCAAAGCTCTTTCAAGGGCAGCAGCCTCCTCTTTAAAACGAAACGAAACAACAGTTGTTTCCCCATAGTTTGGGACCCCCTACTACCGAGCCCCACTTCATCCAACACTATCCCACATTCAATCCATCCACTCACTCTCGACTTTCACGGAACCATGGGTTCTGTCCTCAGGCCATGACCTATGTAGTGTGGACCGTTTCTCTATACTTAGAGCCAGCCCCTGCTTCCTGTTAGCTGGCCCAGAGCTTCCCATAATTAAGTTCTCATCAAGAACCATCGTACTATCCCTGTCCTATTCTAGATCAGATAACACACGGGGTGTATGCAGTGCAGCTAATTGAGCATTTGTTTTTTATGGTTTTATGAGATGCAGATGGCCAACTAGATAGGAAACTTCTTGAGACAGAAGTGGAATCGACACCATGTCACCTTTCCATTGGCCTGCAGGACCTAGGATATGTCGGGACATGGAATGTTTCCAAGACATCCATGCCAATTCTATGAGGAAGTGAACTTAAGTACTAATTCTGTTGCATGTGGTATGAGCTGGGTAGCCTTCATTTAGAGGTGATAGTTGCTGGCGGTGACAGAACGTCTCATGACAGCCCTGATATTAGTCTGAGGATGTAGTGCCCCCAAGTGTCAGTGTGACTCATAACATCAATCTGTCTCTACTCAGTACAGATTGTATTTGAAAATGATTCTTCTTTTCCTATTAATCATGGCTGGATGCATAGAAAGCAGACAAGGTATTCATGAAGTAAATTACTTTTCTGATTCACAAAGTTCACACTTTTCAATGAAGAAAGCATACTGATTTCCGGGAGGATAAATTCTTTCAAACTCTGAGTGCACTGGGACTCTGGATTTTCATTTTGCTTTTGTCCCACAGAGAAGCTGACTGCAGTGATGTAAGCCCAAAGAAGAGTGAAGCTTGAAGTTGGGGAGAAATGGTGGATTGCTTGGTAACAATGTCCTGTGTGCGTTGTCATTTCAGACCTTATCGTACAACAGACACAACCTGACAGCAGATACCAGTGAGAGGCAGGCCAAGGAGATCCTGATCCGCAGACGGCACAGCCTCCGGGAGAGCCTCAGGAAGGACAACAGCTTAAACCACGAGCGCAGGGCAAGTGTTGCCTTCAGAAGCACAAAGATTCCAAGGACAGAGTCCTCAGCTGTTCCACTGACCAGCTGACAGGAAGGAACGTTGGCTCTGCCGGTCGAATGGCTGCTGAGGGCCAATTCCCAGATACCCTAGGCTGGGATGAATAATAAAGTCGTTTTTACCATGCGTAGAGCTGATCTCCTCTAGCTCCAACTACTTAAAAGGCTAAAGCAGGAGAGCTGTTGGAGGCCAGCCTAGGCAATAGAGTGAAACGTACATTCAAAGAAAGAAAAAATGCAAATAATAGTCTGTTCCTTTTATATTATTTCTTTTGGTTTTGTCTCATTTACTCAAAATCTTATGTAACCCAGGCTGACCTTGAGCTCACTATATAGCCAAAAATTTTTATGAACTCCTGATCCTCCTGACTCTGCCTCTGATGTGCACTGTCCATAGGCCTATATCACTCTATTTATTTTATATCCTTGCCAGTCTTAGACACATGGAATTCATTGGAGAATAAAATAAACAGATTCCTATGCCTAAGATTCTTAGATTCTTATTCTAGAAAAGAGGTAAATCACCAGCAATCGAATATATATATATGTGTACATATATACATATATATAGTTAGATATGTAGTTATATACATATTCATGTATATTTTTATACATAAATGCAGTAAGTGCTTTGGAGAAAAGAAAATAGATGTTTTAAAAGCCAAAGAAGGAAGCTGGCAGGCATAATCAAAACATAATTTTAATCAGAATGGCTGGACCCATTTTGTATGGATAATGATACAGTGACTTGTGTAGACCACTGAGATCCATTCTGAGGACATGTTGCTGAGTGGCTTTGAGGTGTGAACATTGTGTGTGTGTAGCCTAGGCGAGCTGTGCTGTCTCCAGGCAACAAGCTCCCGAGCACACTGCTGCACACTCCCTTGGCCTTTGACCATCATGCGGCCAATGATTACATTTGAGCCATCCAAGAATAGGTACCAGGGTCCAAACTGCTGATGTCAGGCAAGTATCACCTTCCTCGGTGATACAAGAAGCTGGGAGTGCCAGGGGAGGTGAGCATTCACGGTGCAGTTTGCCCCAAAGTCCAGCTGGGCAGGGACTTCTCAGCAGATAAGAGAAACCATGGACAATGACACAGTCATTGACGATATATCATGACAGGTGCCTATTTTCAGTAAAATTCTGTGTTGAAGCATCAGAAGTATATGAACAGGGGAAGGTTTTTCTATGTGTGATATGCAGCAGTTACCGTTAAAAAATAATTCTAGAAACCAAAGACAGATGTTCAGAATCTTAGTAACTTGATTTTGCAACATTTTGCTATTCCTTCATTTTAAGATTGATTGAAATAAATGAAACTTCAATTACCACATGTTAATATTTCCCCTCCCCCAGATATTCCACATCTTTCTTATGAATAACTTCTATAGACGAGGATGTCAGTGTTCTTTAAGAGCCAGTGGCCTTCACCTCCCTAATGGCCCCATCTATTTTCTTTCCTTTCTATTGATGGGCCGTTGGTTTGGAAGGCATTTCGTTGTTGAAGCATGATGGTTATGGTATCTAAAAAAGTAACTTTGGAACGAAGGACTAAAATCCTATTTTAAAAATCAAGTTTTGTCACCAAGTTTAGCTTCTAATACACAGTAGGTGACATTTCTGTCATCTGAATGCTGTTTTCTATTTCTTTCACAGGCTTCCGCTTCAACCTCCCGGTATTTATCCTTACCTAAAAATACAAAGCTTCCAGAGACACTCCAGAAGAAGAAGAAGAAGATCCCAAATGAAGGTAATGACTCTGTCTGAAGCAGAAATGCTGTGCTGTCTGTTTGCTAATGCTAATAAGATAAAACGTTCAGGTTTTCTTCATTGAGGATGAGCTCAGTCACTTGTGAACCTCAAGTAGCTTCGGGCTCCCTTTTCTTAGCATCGTGACCTTATTTAATGGATCTCTATTCATATTCCAATCACTTGTTTTTCACAATGACCCCTGAAGGATAGCAAAAGCAAATCCTTTTACTGTGCACATATGAAACTGCAAATAAAAGGTTGTAAATCCGAAGATGTATAAACATTTACACTTTGTACAGTAATGCTAATGAATTTTCATAGCGTAGACTATAGATGTTATTTCTTTGTTTGATGGTAATCTTTAGGCTCTTTTCTGTAAAGCCCAGGATGACATTAGGGTTCGTTTTATTAAAATACGGAATCTAACAACAGTTTAAACCCCTTTGCAACTTCCCTTTCTGTTTATTGAACTCATCAAGCCAGAGACAGGCTAAAGGCTGCTTCTGGCAATATAGGGAGGAGTGAGAAACAGGAAGCATTGGAAATGGAAGCCAAGGTAGTGATTTTTAGTGACTGTTGGTCTTGTCGCCACTGAGTGTGCAGAGAAACATGCAGCTCTGATGAGATGCCAGCTAGGAGACAGGGATGGGTCTCATCCTTGGTCCTCCCATGATCTCTAGCACCCAGACCTCGCTTGAGGGTCTATTCACACTTCTTCGGTTTACAAGGCCATTCAGCTGAAGTTAGAGTGAGACTTCTGGCTTCCCTTTCCCCAGGGCCCCCAGGAGGGGAAAGGACTCACTGGGGTTTCGCACTGACACTTGCAATCTCTGTTAAGCTCTGTTTACCCATACTGCTCTTCTGTTCTGTGGCAGACGGCAACAGCAGCGACTCGGACACAGATCCCGGGACCACCGTGCTCAATTTACAACCTCGCTCCAGGCGCTTTTTGCCAGATCAGTTCTCAAAGAAAGCCTCCCAGGCCTACAAAATGGAGTGGAAGAACGAGGTGGACGTGGGCTCTGCACGAGTGCAGGCCAGCACCCCTCCAGCACCCCGCAGTAAAGAGGGGGGCACCCAGACACCGGGGGTACTGAGAGAGCCACTGCTCTCCAAAGACCAACAGTACGGCCGGGGCAGGGAAGACAGTCTGACTGAAGATGTTCCACCCAAGCCCCCACCGAGGCTGGTGCGAAGGGCTTCAGAACCCGGGAACAGGAAAGGCCGCTTCGGCAGTGAGAAGCCATGATGGGAAAAGCCAAAGCAGACTTGGGATGAATTGAGCTAGCAGGGCTGTGGCTTGTTACTCAAATCTGATCGACTGTGGAATCCACGTAAAGCCCTCTCTCTAGAAACATCCTTTTGGGTGGCAGAGTCAAGCCACTGAAGAGCACTTATCTATCCCAAGAAGAGGAACGTCAAAGGAAGGAAGTCCCACTAAATGACTTTGTGACTTATGACTAGGAAATGTATTCTTTGCAGACCTGAAGGAAAAAAAAATATGTGTGCCTTTATTGAACTTGAATGACAGAACTTGAAGATTTTAACACACCTTTGTTGGTGAAAATTTTAATATATTACAAATATGCCTCAGTTTTTATTTATGAAAAAAATGTGTTTATCTGTAGTGACCGTTTTTTTTAAGGGGATGGCGCTAAAAGTGGTGAGACCATCTTTCCAAGGGGGGGGTGAAGGTCAGCTGCTAGAGGTGGGGCCTACGCTCCAGCACCCACCTTTCCCGTCCTAAGCTGATGGACCGACCGCTCAGTGAAGGATAGCAGTACCCGTAGCAGAGACCTCGGTGTGCAGCAACGGCGGCACACTGGTTGGAATGGTAGGCAGATGAAATGGCGTAGCTTCCAGAGTGTAGGCTGCAAGTCCCTGCACGACTCAGAAACGATGAGGTTCAGACAGCGCTTACACTGCTCCTGTGTTTACCACGGCTTTGGAGTAACATATAGTCTCCACCCCCCCCTTCTTCTTCTAGGTACAGAAAGAAAGATTTGCGTGAGCAAAATCAATTTCAGAGTGTTTATAGACTTGGTGGCAGCTTCGGGTGTTCCTGCCTGTCGGGACATCCCGTGGCCAGTGGGGAGTCGGGGAAGCAACTACTGACCGTGGGTGTTAGATTGTGTGATACTGGGAGAAAAGGGGAGGTGGCTCCATTCATAAGCATCCCTGACCACCTGCTGTAGTGAAACTGTCCTGTAGGGCATCCAGAGCTCCAAGCTGGGAAGGGCGAACACTTACACAAACCTTGTCTTCCAATGTCGAAGGAAATGGGGAGTCTTTAGGCTTTGACTTTGGAGGAGGAAGCACTTTGGAGAGAAATCCCACTCTTTGCACTAGTCTGTGATTGGTTACCTCTTCACCTTCCGATGACGTAGTGACGCAGATTTGTCTTTCTACACGAGATTCTATTCTCTGGAGTATTTTCTAGGAGAGAGAAACAGTGGGACGCAATCATTAAAGATTCATATTTAAATCAATGTTTTTTTTAAGCTGTAGATTTATTGACTTGTCATTTGTTTTCTGGATAATTATCCTTTCACACTTCCCCAGGTTTCCATTTTGAATGAAGCCACTACTATAGTTTTTACTGGAGTCCCTTTGGCCACAGCCAGGGTCACAAAGCAGCGTGGAAGGAGTCCTCCTCTGCTTTATTGTGGCTGTGGCAAAACACTCTGACCAAAAAGCAAGGCAGAAGAGGAAAAGGGGTTATTTTCATCTTATACTTCTGGGTCGCAGTCCATCACTCAGGGAAGTCTGGGCAAGAGCTGAAGCAGAGACTAGGGAGGAAGGTTCCAGGCTGGCTTTCAGGTGTCTGCTTAGCTTAGCTCCTTATACAGGGCGAGGCCCACCTTAGAGATGGTGAGGGTCACAGTGGGCTAGGTCCTCCCACAGCAATCGTCAGTAATGACTATCTTCTCAGACATGGTGGGCTGCAGGCAGGGCAATTCTTCCATTGAGATTCCTTCTTCCCAGGTGACTCTACGCCATTTCAAGTTGACAACAAAAATTAACAAGGACAGAGGGGAAGAACATGCTAAGTGTGACAGACAGGCTCTCTGCCCTCATCAATGTGGCTTTTCTGGAGTTCCTGTCTTGAGATACGGTTAGGCCATCACGTGACAGGGGAAGAAAGCACAGTTAGAGCATATCCGTCCCCAGCTACCCCAGACAGATCCATAGAAAGCTGTGTAAAACACAACTGGAAAGCCACATGCTTAGAACTCTGTGCCAAAAAAAAGATCTCTATTTTAAATGACTATATTTTATAAACCATGTATTCCTTCTGAGAAGAAATTTAAGTTTTCCTAGGTTTTACTATAGAAATAGAACTCAAAAATGTTACAATGTTTATTTTCAAAAATGCATAGTCACTGTGCATAGTGATAATAATGACTTCTGGCGAGGAAGGCAGACGTTGAAAATCACCTTCAAACACTTTTACTGGTTTTCTAGATGAATGAATAATACAAAGAATAATACCTTTCTGATTCTGAAAGAAGAAACATGAAATAGCATGTTATGACATTTCAGGCTAAATAATCAGACCCAAATCAGCTTTCACTAAAGAAAACATCACATTAAATATCTGAGCGACATTGTATACATTTCAGAAAAGGAATACCTAAGTAATTTATCTTAATTATTATCAGTTTAAATTTTTAAAATTTGTTTGATGACAAAGTCAATAAAATAAATTTGATGTTAGCCTTTCTCTGTACTTTCTTATTTTGATAATTACTTGATTCCAGGCACCATAAAAAAAGGGTAGTGAAGAAATGAAATTTGTTGGGTGGCGGTTGGTGCACACCTTAATCTCAGCACTTGGGAGGCAAAGACTAGCGGATCTCTGTAAGTTTGAGGCTAGCCTGGTCTACGGAGAAAATTCCAGGACAGCTAGGGCAGTAATACAGAGAAACTCTGTTTCAAAACAAATAAACAAAAAACAAAACAAAAAAAACAATAAATGTAGCTCTTCAAGTGGAATAACAATTTAAATTTCTAAAGTGTAGAAAGCACCTCCATCCTTAGTAAATGACTGTCTTTGTCCAAACATCACCTGACCCAATCTAAGTTCCTAGGACCTGGAGAATTTTGAGAGTTCTCCTGATCATTGTAACACATTATGTTTGCACTGCCTAGGCATGAAATCCAGTGCTTGAAGCTTTCAGATAGCCAGCAAGTGAAGAAAACTTGGCACCCGAATCCAACACTTTACTTTAGAAAGTGTGTGTTCTGTGGATATACCTCCAAATGTCTAAGATGGAATTTCATTCATTCTTTTATGTGCAGTGGGGGTGTTTATTTATATAAAAAGTGTGGTCAAGAGGTTGTCTTCGCACATTTTGCATTTGTTGGGTTAAAACTGCCATTTTATCAGCAATGATAAGAACAGGAATATTCGTGCCACTTCAAAGGGCACATGGGGCTTTATTTCTGAAGGATGATTAAAAATATGGCTTTGTCCAGATGAAGTGACTGCTGACACTATCTGCTGAGCCCTGAACACCATGAAAGCATGGATTCTGGGACCCCTGGAGGACATGAAAATCTGCAGAGGCTTCGGTCACTTAGATAAGATATTGCAATGTTTGCACAGAATCCAAGCACATCCTCCGTAGACTTACTCATCTTGAGATGACCCAGAATACTTAACATGCACACACTCCTTCAGAAAAGTGCCCTGGAGTGCTGAAGGGGAGATGAAAGAATAAACAAGTCAATTGTTCTTTCTTTGCATCTTCCACAGCAAGTGGGTTGGAGCCGGGGATGCAGAAACTACAGGCGTAGCGATAGGAGAGGTGGGTGGCACACGGTTCCCACCTTGCTGAAAAGGAACGCTTATGACCAAACTCGTGCCCTGGGCTTTTGTTTATTTTCTCTGCTTGTTGTTTTATCATCGTTTCATTTGCTGAGGATTTTATACATGTATATAATAAAACATGATAGTATATGTGTCATCTACTCCACGCTAAACTGACTTGCCTGGAGAGGGGCCAGCCACTGCAGAGGTCGGTAAAAGAGACATTCATGTGGACAGTCGTGTTAGCTGCCGAGCAGATAAACACACATTAGTGCAGCTTCGACGGGTCCTTTCCTATTTTCAGCTGAAACTTTGTTTATATGTAAGCTCTGCATGCACAGAACCAGTCCTGTCCCTCATTTTAACACTTTACATATGTGCTCTAGGGACTTGTGCCACATCCAAGACTTCATTCCAAATAGAGGGTCCAGTGAAGGTACTTTCACGGTGACTCAAGAAGTCACGCTTGCCAGTGATGTCACTGACTGGCACTGTCTATGTTGGCTCTGAAGCAGAGACCAGGACATCTGCCTCAAGGAACAAACTGGCTTTAGGAATAAATGGTCATGATGGCGGCAGAATCACAACAGGACCTAGGCAACACCGGGTTTATCCTGGGCATTTCACACCATTTTTACTTCAACAAGCAAGTTTGGGACAGATTTAGTTCAATAAGCTACTTCACCAAACAACAATCCAGAATGGAATTCCCTTCCTTATGTAACTGAAGCCTCTCTTTAAGTAGTTCCAGTTATTTGTGGCCAAGATCCAGAAAACATTACATGAAAACCCTAGAAATTATCAATGTGAGTTTGCCATGCGCGCCATTGTGAGTAGAGTGACGGATAGCTTGTCCTAGGCTGCTCTGCCCTTTGTCCCTGTGCACCTACCTGGATGTTAGGGACTTAGCAGCCATCTTGGTTATGACATCACCGGTGCTGATAATGCACTGCACTGCTTGTGTTCTTCTAGGCCCCACTGCACTCAGGACGCAGCGCTGAGCTGCCAAAGGGAAGCTCTAAAGTGCTTGCTGCAAGCCCAAAGGGGAATGCTCTCAGCTTGGGAGGAAAGAATAAACCCTTTGGTGAAACTGGGAAACAGGATCAAGATGATCATGCTACGTTTGCTCTACTGCCTAAATTGGAAACAGTATAACAGTTGGGGGTGGGGGAGGGAGGAGGTAAATGAGTGTCTGTTTAGGAGAAACCAGGCTATGTGAGGTTTGACACTGCCATTCATCCCAGGGATGTCCTTTGGGGGGGGGGGTGTCTTAGAATGAACGTTACTGGAGGGTGCACAGGGCATTCAGTAATGAGTCCGAGACAAGCCTGAAGAAAAGGTTAGCTCTGCCCGCGTCCACAACTGTCACCTTCCATTTTAATTGCATTCATTTTCCTTCAGTGTACGCGCAGAAGGATTTTTATTTAAGATAGAATAGTTTAAATCGACTGATTAAAAACACCAGGTTTCCATCATCGCAATCTAGAATTTTTATCTCCTACCATTTTTCTGTGTGCTTTTGCTCTGTCTCCATTGCTGTGAGGACACACCCTAGCGGGAAAGCTAGTCGGGGAGGAAAGGAGCTGCTTTACACTTCCACATCACTGTTCATCCTTGAAGGAAGTCCGGACAGGAACTCAAACAGTGCAGGAACCTGGAGGAAGCAGCTGATGCAGCTAACACAGGGGCCATGGAGGAACACTTGTTACTGGTTTGTGCCCCCTAGCTTGGACCTTATGGCTTGCTGGGCCTACTTTCTTATAGCACCTAGGACCACCAGTCCACAGATGGCACCACTCGCATGGGCTGAACTCTCCCACACTAGCCACTAATTAAAGAACGCTCCGCAGGTTTGCCTACCAATTGATCTTACGGAGGCAATTCCTTTTTCTCAGTTGACTTTGGCTTATGGCAAGTTGACATCAATTTGGCTAGCACAGATTTCTTCTCCTCTTGGCCTCCTGATATCCACACAGCCATTTGTCCCTCCTGGCTCATGTGGATCGCTGTATCATGTCTACACTGCTTTTGTCTCTGCATCTACGTACCTCCTACTCCAGCCAGGTGATCTTACTAAGATCATGTGTTTGGGAGCAGTGGTCCATATCAGCCACAAAACTCTTCTACCGAGCATGGCAAGGGAGCTCCCCAGCCCTCTTCAGATTCTCCCCAGTGATTCTCCATCCTAAGAGTGTTAAGTGTCTGGACCTTGGGGGGTCAAGGCATGAAGCCAGGGAGAGAACCTGCATTATCTTGTCCCCCCCCCCTTGGTGGGCTCCAGAAAGTACAATGCACAGGTCAGTTCAGGCCAATCAGTTTAGGGCTGAGCCTTCAAAAAATGTCTCCCTGGTCCCCATCTTTTTCTCATCCCTCTGACTGAGCTGGGCACCTTCTGCTTTGTGGGAAAGTCATACCTTCTGAAACATGGGGCTTCATGGGAGCCCTGTTGCACGGCATTCACCTGTGGCTGGCATGCGGGGCAGGGGTAGCTCCCTTCATAAACACTCCATATCTCTAAAGCAAATTTCCACACAGCTCCAAGTTAAACTATATGAAGGTATTTTTCACTTATACAGAAACAGATTTGTGTGGCTCAATCTTAGAAAGGATTGTGAACGCCATGCAAGAGACTTTAAAGAACACAACACAAAGGTTAACCAATAACATTTAATTTCCCTGAGATTTTATTCCATGAAACATAAATGCCATTCACCAGATCAGTGGCCACCAAGGCTTTCTGTGTAAACAAATCAGCTAGCCAGCTCCTCAGAGTGGTCCCTGGCAGGAATGTACTGGGGCTGGATCCTGGACATATCGCAGGGCATGGTGGTCCATGGACCACACTCTGGACGGGACAGCAGACAAGATGAAATGTGAGAACACATTGACCGAAGGAGAGCAAACAAACAATCAGACAAACAACCATCAGATCAACAAATCACTAAAGTCACTGTTAGAGGATACCAGCGTTTCTCCAGATACTGGGCTGATTCTGGATTTCAGGCTCTCCATGTCTCTTATTAATTTTAAAGCCTCGTTGATTTTACAGATTCAACTTAAATAATAAAGTGCTATGGTTTTAAAAAACAAACATGGCTACCATAAGCATTTGTAAAACAAACAAAACAAAACAAAAAACCCACTGTCTCTGAGAGTGCAAACAGTCTTTGGAGAACACTTCTGAAACCTTACTTCATTACCTCATAATAACCATTCACTACTGTCCTTCTGAGCCCAGTCTGCAAGACACTCAGTTGCTGCACGAGAGCATGGCCATTCATACCATGCTTTGGTCTCTTAAGAGTTTTTAGCTCCTGTGTTAAACTCACAGTGGAAACAACTTTAAACAGAACTTTTTTTTTTCTGCAGCCAAAGAGGAAAAGCTGAAAAGTACTTTCAACTGTCATAAATATTTGAGTTTATCCTACCTACAACTTCTAAAACTACGGAAACACCTTCTTTTGATTTATAAATAGTAAACATTAGAGTTATAAAACATTAGTGCATTAAAATGCCACTCACTATTACGTGCTATGTGAGGGTAAAAATGGGCAAAATATACTAGTGGGATAATCAGGAGGATTAAAAGGAATGTGAATTTGGGGTGTTTGTGAGAAGGCGGGCCCCTAAGTAATGCTCCTAAACTATCAATGGAACCCCAGTGGTCAACCGGCTGGCCCATGTGAGTCTGTGAAGCAGAGACGCTTCTGGGCGTCTCTTGGGTGCTGGGACAGTGGTGGCTTAAAGTTACGGGGAAGGACACATCCACACTCCCATTAATCAACCTAGCTCTTCCCAGGCACCAGAGTCAAATGAAATAAAGCAAATCAATGCCTTTCAAAAGCCCCAGGAGAGCCTGTCTTTCCCTGGTTTGGGATGGCCTTGACTCTTTCTCTGTGTAGAACATTTATGCCAACACCACTCTTGTTTTTCCTTCACTACCGGCTAGCATGTTAACACCACAAGGACCCAATTCCTCAGAGCCCAAGCTTCCAGATCAGAGATCTTCTCAAAGTCCAAAGAAATTTCGTCCCAAAGAGCAGAGAATGCCACTCGGAGAGCTGCTACTCTCTAACGCAGACTGGTTCATGAGGGGTGGAAAAGGTGGTTTACCACAGTGCAAGCATAAGTGTGTGTGTGGGGGCGTGTTCAGTTAGCTATAAAAACAGCGCAGTCCCTAGCTTTTACTTTAATCAAAACGAGTTAAGTCTGTCAGCCCTCAGCTGCCCCTCGCACCCATGAGAAATGACCACCAGTGTTTAAAACCCCACATCTGGCCTTGAAAGGCCTGTGTATCTATGTGTCTTGGGGTGAGTTCAGCATCTGAGATTTTACCAGTGGAGAAAGCAACAGCTTGATTTAAATAAAGCGGCTCCTCCAGTCTCTGGGATTTTGATAGGGAAGCAACTTTTGGCTTCTGGGTTTAACAGAAAATCTGCATTGCACCAAACTGACCAACATGAGATGAACTTGGCAGCTCTATTTCACTGGGACATTGCTTCTTCCATCCTCCAGCAAGCCAGTTGCCCCTCCCACCACTATTTTCACCTCTTTGCAGCTGCTGCCTTTCCAGGAAGCAAATGTTTACTCTACTGGCCCAGGTGGGAAGAGAAGCCATTCAGGTAAGCTTTGAATACTGATGGGATGCTGGGCCGAGCTGTGCTCAACCTAAACTTTCCTGTCTGTGGCTGACTTGTGGCGGTCCTGCTGGTATCCCTGTGCAGGTGAGGGCTGGCCGCAGCCACGACTGCATTGAGACGAGGCGCCCTCCCTGAAGCGCCCTTCTGACCAACCAGTCTTTGTCCCTGATTTGCCCGCTTCTAACTCAGCTTCTCTACGTGCTCCCAATCCGACCTACTCCGGTTTTAGTTTCTCATTCCCATGCCCACTGGAATGAGGTTTGTTTCGTGACATGATTAAAACCGCCACCAGGGCTAAAGCAGCACCCAGGCTTGGGGGGCCGCAGGGGCTGAACTCCTGGGCAACCCCTGAGAGGAGAGGAGCAACGACACGAGCCACTGCGGTCACGGACTGGCCCACACCTATGACGGTGCCGCTGGCCTGGGCCCCGCCGGCACTCAGCTGGAGGTCAGTGATGCAGGTCCTCCCGATGGAGGTGGAGAAGGACAGAAGCGTGGAGGAAAGGACCACCACATGCATGGTGCCGGCCACGGAGTAGAGCAGCAGCAGCGAGCAGGTGAGGGCACTGGAGTGCAGCAGGACCGTGTGCGAGTTGTGCTTGTACAGTCGGAGAATGGGCCCCACGGCGAAGCCAGCCAGGGTGCCCAGGGCACTGGTGTAGCTGATGAGGTACCCGGTGCTCTTCGGTCGCACCCCGAAACGCTCGTCTAGGGCCAAGACGAAATTACTGTAGTACAGCATGACAGCCACCCCCATCAGCAAGCGCACGAGAAATATGTCCCACAGTGCAGAAAATAGGAGGCTCTTCATGTCCTTCAAGGCCGACATGACTTCAAGCCAGGGCTTCTGCACTTTCTTCTCACTCCTCCTGGCCTTGGTGGGGGTGGCTGCTCCCTGCCTTGTACCTGCTGACTCTCTGGACACTGTAGCGTGCTTCTCATCCGAGCTCCAAGCATCCTCTGCGCTCTTGAGGGTTGTTTCTCTCCAAGGCAACACCCAAACGAGACCTAATAACATGGCAAGAGACCTGTTAACGCGGCCAGTGTGCTGAATTCTGATGGTGGTTCCATAAAGGAGTAATATATGAGATCACTCACCTGTACTTTATACTACATTTACGTGGTTCTTGATTCCAGCTTCCCCACCATTACCACAGTTCTGCTGTGGCACCAGAACCCCCGCAATGGACTCTTGAGCTTTATAAAATCTACTGAAACTACACACAGAACAGTCCGTCTTCCCAGCTCGGGTGCTGGCTTCTCCTGTCCCATCACTTCGTAGCGATGTTCTTACATTCATTAGTATAGATATAAATGCTTTTCTCAACAAACTTTCTAATTATCCAACTCCCAGTCCACTCATCTGTCCCATCGTATGAGCACACACAGTTTACAGAGTGCTTTTACAGTGTGCTACTGACATCAGGAATGCACAAATAGACCAGCCAAAGCTCTGTGAAAACCCCGCCTTCATAAAACCCATAAATGGAGATTCAGACAAGTCAACAGGCAACTTGGATTACAATGTAAGGGCCAAGCTGAGAGAGGGATAGGATGCTAGAACAGCCATGATGGGCTGTGGCCAACGGCCAGGAGAGAGCTGGAAAGCAGTGACTATCAGAAAATACCAGCTGGCTTCTTCTCCACCTGGGGCTACCAGGTGTTTTCACAGATCACACCTGCAAAACCACAGAGTGCCATGCACAGGGACCATGACACCCACCCAGCCTTAGGCAGCAGATAAGATCGCCATTCAGACAAGCCAACCACTGATCCCTTGACTGGCATGCTCCTGCCTTGAGTCTTTTAAGGAAGTCTTAGCCATCCATGCTCAGAAAATTCCTTAGAGTTGAGCTCATGTTCCCTATTCTAAGACATTTTTCCAAGCATATCTTTTAATGGTCTTTCTGTACTCTGAGTTCAGTCTGACCCAATGGGTGTTTCACGTTGTTTTCAACAGCCGCATGAGTACATGGCTTTGTCCAATACTGTGTAACGATTTCAGTCAGGAACACTTTCACGACAAAAAAGGAACCGCAATTAATCATAGACCTGGTGGTTTTTTTTTTTTTTTTTTTTTAGTCCACTCTTACCTTTAAAAGGACCATTTTATCAAGGAATCCTCATAAAAACACAAAAAAAGTATTGTTGAGAGTCTCAGAATAAGAGTAGAATTAAAAGAATAAGATAAGGGGCTGAGGGTGCAGCTTAGTTAATAGAATGCTTGTCTAGTGTGCACAAGGCCCTGGTTCTATCCCAACATGAAGTGGAGATGGTGACACACACCTGGAATCCAAGCATCCAGAGGACAGGGGCAGGAGGATCAGAGTCATCTTCAGCTACATAACAAGTTGGAGGTTAACCTGGGCTACAAGAGACCTTGTCTCAAAATCATGATGATGATGATACTTGGGTCAAACTGCTTCTGTGCAAAGTCTCCCTGGTTCCTGTAGCAAGGCCATGAGTTCTGCTAGCGCACAGTAGGTGAGAAAGCAGAAGAGACATTCTAACATCTGCATGAATAAACAGCAAGGCAGGAAATGAGTGTGAGTCTGGTAGGTACCACAGCCTGCTTTCCTAGCTGGAAAAGCACCAGTTAGAGCAGAAGGTCTGAGGGCAGTCCCAGAATGGGAAAACCAGAGGCTGCCCAGGTGAAGGCACCAGGACTCTCTGCCTAGCCTGGTTGTTTCCCCATGTCTTTGGTATACCCTGCATTGCCTCAGCATGCCTAGTCCCAGATGTTTAAAGTGGCAAGAAAGAGATCTCTAGTACGTCAGTCACTGTGGCTGGGAATGTGTGCAACTCCACATTCCTAATAGACCCACATCGGTCTACATGTTCATGAGGCTGAATTCCAAGCAGCACTTTTACTGGGCTCCAAAGATATAGTACGTTGTTCTCCAAACAAAACAGCCACCACCTTCACCAGGTCAGCTGTGTCCTCGTGCAAGAATTCACCACACGTAAACACGCAGTCATGCACGCCAGTCAATAGCAATCAAAAAGAAGCTGCCATCATTTTGACAGTGAGCAGAGGGGACATGGAAGGGCTGGGAGGAGGAAAGCGAAGGGGGAAGAGATCTAATTATATTTTAATTAAAATGTACTTTTAAACAATATTTCAAAAAAGCACGAAACGGAAACAGTAACGGAATTTTGGAAGTGCTATGAAGGACCCTTGTCTGGTTTTGTTCATAATGAACAGGCCAAGACAAGTGAGGTGAATGACTGAGAAGATAAGGACCAGAAGAAGAGAGCTGGGAGAGAACATGAAAATAATATGTGCCTGGCAGAGGACGAACTCGGTGCAAAGCCTTCCTGTGGGACCCGCCTGCACTTGGGAGGTAGGCCAGGAAGGCTGCGTGGCGGTGCAGGTGGCAGAGGCACCATGGCATTGCCATCACTGTGAAGGATAAATAAAACCATGATGCCGAGATGGGGGCATTAAGGAGGTTGTGGCAGGAAAATGCATAGCTGCTGTTTTAAACTTCCATATTTTATTGAAAAATTTAACAGCTCTATTAAAAATAGAGATGTTTTTATATAACTTATAACTAAGATAATACACATCATGCAAGATAATGGAATTGGTCCCTGTCATATGTCACACACAAAAGTGAGTTCGAAATGGATTAAAGAGGAAGGAACGGGGGGCAGGTGGCTTCTGAGAACTGGACTTGGCATTGGCGTTTCTGGGTATGCTACCATGAGGACAGGCAACCAATGCACAAAGGGACAGGAGACCTAGAGCAAACCAAAGCCCTTCCGCACTGCAGGAGAAACAGTCTCTGAAGGCAAAGGGCAATGTAAAGAATAGCTGTTATTTCCAACTCCAGTATCTGGTGATAAAAAAGTTAATATTAAGTCGGACAAAACCCCAGTGTGGAGGAGGGAGGTGGGCACAAAGTCCCACTTCAGGTGAGCAGCTACTGGTGACTGCTGCGGGCCAGGAGAGAGATAGTTTAACCTAGGGGTGCGGCCCCTGGTAGGTCTAACACCCTCCAGTGCACTGACACACTTAAGAACATACAGGCAGCACTACAATGAAGACACAAGCTGGTTGAGTATGGAATAGGGGAGTGTATCTTGGGAGTGATGAATTTCCTCGAAATATAATGTATGAGATTCTTAAACAATTAAATTATAAAACTAATTCATCTGAAGAGTAAGTGTTTCCCATATAGTAGATTGGGAAAATCATCAAAATTTGCCATTTTGCACTGCTGCTTATGGCCTACTTATGTTTTATATTAGTATCCCAAGTATTTCACATGATAGTGATTAAACTTTCATAAAGTATTTTTTAAAGTTAATATACTAGCTATACAACTCAACAGCACAAAGACAAAACAAAATAAAACAAGATTTAGCAAAAGACTATATGCTTCTCCATCAAATGGTCAGCAAAATGGCACCCAACATCATCAACAAACGGACGTTCAAGTCAAAGCCACAGTAGGATGCTCCCTCCTCCTCTAATTGGATGATCACAGCTACAAACACAGTGAGAGTGGAGATGCAGAAGGAAGGGAAGCCCGCACAGTGCTGGTGGGTCACTGGGAGCAGCAGAGAGCACCTTCAAGTTAACATTCGTTCTTGAACAATGACTCTGCCTAGTCTATTATTAGTAATATTATTTTATTAATGGGTGTGTGAATGTATGTGTCTGTATGAGTTGCACTTGCACAGTGAGGCCCACGGGGTCAGAAGAGGGATACCACATTCCTTGGAGCTCAAGTTACAGAGAGCTGTGAGCCACCAATACAGCTGCTGGGAATCCTACTCTGGTCCTCTGGGAGGGCAGGAAGTGTTCTTCATCCCTGAGCCATTCCCCTAGCCATACATGGGCCTGTTCTGTATTAATAAAAATCACAAGAAGCTAGAAGTAGGTAGACTGGGTGCATGTGCTTAACTCACCAGCATTGAGGAGGAAGACTGAGCAGCAGATGAGAGCCGTCACGTAGAACCCACCGTCCAGCTCCGTCAGATACCCGCCAACAACAGGGCCCAGGATGAAGCCCACGCCTGAGGCTGTGTTGAACTGTCCCAGGACCAGGGGTCGTTCCTTCTCTGTGACCAGGTCAGAAAGCAGTGCCCTGGAGATGGAGAGGGTGTGTTTAAAAATACCTGCAAGGGAGAAGAAATGTGCTCTGTAACTGTCTGCACTCTGGAGGGGCGGACCCCTCTGCACTACCCTTCCTCCCTGCCCCAAATGGAATCCTTGCTAGCTTTTTCTCTGGACCACTACGGCAGGTAGAACTCATGCCATTATAAATGGAATCCAAAGCCAGAGTCAATAATGGTTGGTCACCTTGTCTCTAGCACTGAGTGCCTTCGACTTCAGCTTGGCTATATCTGGTAATGACACCCCAACCATTCCTTGTTATCCATTTGAAATTCCTGGTGGCTGTTAGGTCTCGGCATTCCAAATATCCATACATGAGCTCAACGTGAGCTACGGGAAGAATTCTGGCAGTTAAATAAAAGTGACTTGTGAAGAAGTTCCCATCTGCCAAAGGAGTCATTTCCTTACTTCTGGCAGAAGGGACAAATGGCTTCCTGTGGTTCATATTCCAAGCCCATGCTGGCCTCCAGGTTTCCTCAGTACCGTAAGCACCTACTAGACACACCAAAGTTCATGCCAGCACCTACTTCCCTCGTTTTCCTGCGAATGGCAAGGTTTTCCCCAGTGCCCCACTCTTCTGACTGTATTGTCTCTTCTTCTCTATCTCTTGCTGTCCTTTATTCTCCTCTACTCACTATCTCTTGCTATCTTACTATCTCCGCTCTTCTCCCCCATTCTCCTGGAACCTCCAGCCTACGTCTCTCCCTGCCTTCTCTGGATATTTTCTCTCTTTTACCTATAATGAAACCCTTAACCACACAATGGGGTGGCTTCCTCATAGTTACCTGGTGAGCATGCCTTCTCCCTCCCTCGCTGCAAACTATTACTGCACACCTACCCTATGCCACTACTAATCTCAACCTGTGGATAAAGCAACGAGCTAACCAAATGGAGCAAAACAGCAACAACAAAACAAACACAAATCGCTAAATCCACCCTCGTGGAACATGGGTTTTTCTTGGGGTAGACTATAGAGAATGTATTAGGAGGTAATGAGGAATATGGGCAGGGATAGCGGAGAGGATACATGTGCACATGACGCATTTCCATCTAATCAACACCAACTGCCAGATGCTCGTAAGACACCAGTGCATGCGATGGTGGCTTCATCTAACCAAGGCCAACTGCTTCCTACTAGTCTCTGACTTGTGAATTTGTCTGCTGGCTACCCAATGGCTTCAGCATGCCTGTATGCTGCAGAGGATTATCTGATGTACATGTGAGGAATACTTACGACCAGACTGACAGACCCTGGGAATGGGTCACCTGCCACTTTGGTCGGCATGTAATACAAGCTAATATAAGCTCCCTGCAGATCGCTGCCCATCATTCCAAGCTGTGACTCAACACAGTGGCCTCCTCCGGCCTCTTTATGGGATCTTGCTTGGCCCAGCATGGTGCTGCCAAGTGTACTCCTAGTTTCTGGCTCAGAATGAGAATATGTGCACTGGACACACTGGACAGCTCTTCTGGAAACAAACGTACAGATCCCTTTTAGAATTGCTTAGCATCTTTCTAGCCTTGTTCTCTGAAGTATGAAGAAGGGCTGGGCTGGGGGGAAAATTTCAGGACCTCTTTAAGGGACTTCATGCAATTCTTTGAAATCATAGCCACGCTGGGTTCAGCTTGTGACGGAAGGACTACTGGGTGAGGGCAGAGCTCTTTAGAGGCTGGGAACGGAAGAACAGATGTCTAATGCAGGCACAACATCGGGATAACAGGATCCGAGTCTACAACCCACCGCAAAACCAGAAGCCTGGCAACGTTCCCAGCACTCCATCTCATTCCTGATCCCCAGACACTGGGAAGGGTCAGGTGGGGGCATGAAGGAATCTAGTTCTACTCCTGTTTGCAAAGACCATGATGTCCATGCATTAGAAACATGGCTGTTTGGACTGGGCCACTCATACTAAGGGAAAATAATCCCACCCTCCTCTTAAATCTCTACCTGCTTTGCAAACAGATTTAGGTTCTCACTCGCCTTCCTACAAAGTTTGTAGAGAACTAGGAAGAGGAGGTGAGAGAGAACGGTGGAGTACGGTGAGGTGCAGTCCTGAGATCCACTGCGCACAAACAATGACATAATAAATGCACACAAAGATGCGTGTGAACAGACGCTAACTATAATCTTTAATGGAGTGCTGGGTGTGTGAGGATCGTGGACCACACTTAAAGAACTTGTAAATGTAAAGCCGACAGCAAAACCGCTGATTTAAATGTGGGAGGTGCCTCCACAGCTTTCGTGTTCTGAGTGCAGGTCAGAGAAATGGCACAAAGATTTTGCTAGTGGTGGAGCGCTCTGCTATCCGGGGTTAGTGTGGAACAAGTAGCTGACTTGACGAGGGCCTGGTGATTAGGGTCACGACGTCTGTCCATGCTACACTAGCTAGGGAAAGAAAACTGGTGAGATGCAGGACTCTGGACGCTAAGAAAGGCAAGGAGGGATACAGTTTCCATAGTGGTTCCCACACACCGCACACCTAACAGTGCGGTTTCCAAGAGTGGGTAAAACATCTCGGGGAAAGATGACAGCAATTCCACGGTGTCAGCAAGAGTCAAGAGCAGTCTGGAGGGAGGGGGTCAGCTGCAGGTCCTCCGCATGTAGAAATGCACACTCTCCTTCAGGCAGCAGTCTGCTTTCCAGAGGGCTGCACCACTGAGCTGTCTCAGAGCGAATCACAGCGCGGGCCAAAAGACATCTCACATGCTCTTAATTGTCTGAACAGACGTGGAGAGGGAGGGCGATGGGGAAGAGACAGGTCAGGTGCGGCAGAGTCATGCACACTAACGAGTCTCTGATAGGCTCTGACCTGAGCTATGGTGGGAGCTTTGGGTAAGCTACCAGACGGTCTGCCAATAGTAAATGCTCAATAAACAGCAGCCACTGCTCAAATGGTTACTGTTGTTACAACTACAGCCTCTGAAGCTAAGCTCTGACCGAAGAGCCATTATTAAACAGGCTCAGGTTTCTATAGAGAAATTTACTTCCAGGGGGTGGGAAAGAACTCACCCACAGGGACTCTAGCCAGAGTAAACAGGAACACGTTGGTGGACACTCCAAGTAGGAGATAACCCAGGGCACTGAGCAGAATGCACGCCAGCAAGGAGGACCGTCTTCCAACCACATCACTCCAGCAGCCCTGACAGGAACAAGCAAAGGTCTCCAATAGCAACCACCACCATACAGACACCAGTACAATATGGGCCATGGACATGCCAGGGAGTGGGATAGGGATACAGTCCTGCCATGGCATGTACCACACATGCTACTTTCTCTAGCCCATCCCACAAGGTGAGAGACACAAAAATGCCACATCCAACAAGATGCCTGATGATCTAGTAGCTGAGAGATTCACTGGAAGGCGAGATGCCAGGCTAAATTCCAAAGCCTCATTTTTGTCTTCATTTTTATTGTTTTATGCAGCTACGCTCCCCAGATACTAGGTGGTTTAAAAAAATACTGAAAAAGAAAGTAAATAGGGAAAAAAAAAAACAACCTTCATGGTCCCAAATCTATGCAAGCACAGGCCAGAGTGGGAGGAAGAGGGCCCAGAGAGGGTGGTCCTGCCCAGGGTGGAGGGCAAGGTGGGCAGGGGTCCAGGCCAGCTCTCTAATTGTTCGTATACTTCCTCCCTTCCCTCACAGCCACACCACAGCTAAAAATATAGCCAGCCTTGCAGCAGGATGAAGTACCAGTCAGAGTGTGCCAAATCCCTGCCTGGGGTGGAGTCAGCCTGTCAGCTCTCCCTTCTCCTCCTCCAGGTTAGTACATCACCAAGGTGTGGGACCTGAGTAGCTCTGTAAGCCACAGGAGAGTTAGAGAGTACTTCCTTCACCCTTGCTGGAAGGGGACTGGCACTGTGTCCTGCTTCCCTTGAGATTTAGTGAAGAGCCACACCCCCACCATCTCCAGTTAACCACGGAACCTCAGCCCACCTCTCTTCTTGCCAAAAGCCAAACACACCTGTTCACCTTAGGAACTCCACATGTGAATTTAAAGATAGAAACAGTTACTAAATCTTCACAGTGCTCTGTAAAACGTTCCAATGGTAAATCCTGCCCCAATACAAACACCCTACAAATGCTATCAATCCCTTTTCCCCAGTCTTTACTTCAAAGGGTTTCAGAGATGGCTCCACATTCTTCCGAGCATGGACCACCTTGTGTCATGGGTTAGTGGTATAACCAGATAGTTCTACACCCTGGGTTCTGGGCCAAGCTGTCTGGGTTCAGACCTGATCACTTATCACTCCCTATACCTGATCTTCATCCTAGGAAGCCAGAGGCCAGCAGGAGGGAGGAGGGGAGCATTGGAGGACTAGCCTGCACCACCATCTCTGCCCTGAGATCTGAGATCCAGACACAGGAAGACTTTGGGATTGAATTTCCAAATGAAGCAGCAGAGGATTGGTTAAAATTCCCTACATCTTTTCCTCACATGAGAGTGAGACACACATGGTGCCTGACGGGCGGCTCTAGGCATCTCTCTGACTGTGCAGAGGATTGTGCAGAGGAGAGCCGAGAAGGCACCTGGCACACTAAGAGGCACTACATCACTATGTCACAGCCCTGCTATTCACCTTCTCCCACCAGCAAAGTAAGGGCCGGTGACTTTTAGGGAAAAAAATAACATAATTTCATTCTGGAATCTGAGATTAGATGATAGAGTCAAATTACTTAAAGCCTGTGAGTCTTAACTTCCTTCAATTATAAAAGGGAGCTAGGAACTGGAATGTTACAAAGTCAAGTGAGAATAAACTTGAGTGTTATGTAAACTGAACATTTTAAAAGATGCACTTATTTTTGTTTTATGTGCCTGAGTGTTTTCCCTGTATAGATGCCTGTATCACATGTGGGCGCAGTGTCTGAGGAGGACAAAAGGCATTGGATTGGGCTGGGCACAGAGGCACATGCTGTTACTCCCAGCACTTGAGAGGCCGACAAATCTCTGCAGGTTCAAGACCAACCTGGTCTACCTAGGGACTTCCAGGACACAAACAGTTACACAGAGACTACCTGTCTCAAAAGGAAAACAAAAAGACAGAGAGAGAGAGACTGTATTCCCTGGCCAGACAATTTTGAGCTGTCTGTCATGTAATGCTAAGAGCTGAGGCCTGGGTCCTCTGAAAGTGCTCCCAACTGCTGAACCCTCTCTTCAGTACCTACAAGTTTAGGGTCTTAAAACTTAAATGAAAGATAAACCAGGGAGTAATTATTTACCTATTTAACAATTTATTATAGAATCCTATTCAATTTCTTTTAAATTTACTTAGCCCTTAACAAGGAAGCAACAAGGAAAACACAAGTCTACTAAATGTAAGATGCTAGCCTGCTGCTTCAATCAGCCATAGGTGTCAATCTGTGAGAATAAGCAGATGACTATGAACTCCCAACTGATGGACCCTGGGTCTCCAGCATGCCCAGTGGGCTGGTTTAGGGAGACAGTCAGGGATGCTCAATGACAGTCTTTGGATTGCACACTACCGAATGGCCAGGAAGAGGGAGAAAACCAAATCCCCCTACTCCATTTTTTGGATCTAACCAATACATTAGAGTGGTTTCTGCCGAGTGCTCTCATATATGAGGAGGAACTTAGCTCAGTGTACACACTTCCATACAGAATGCTAGAAATGCAGGTGGGTTTGACTGATGTCGATTATGTAAAATGAATAATGTAGGTGGTAAATTCTGTTTACATTCTTTTCTCCAGTACAAAATTCATCCCTGGATCACAGGGATGGCATATTATAAATGTAATACTCCTTCCCCCCAAGGTGTACTACTGGCTCAGGGTGCCTTGCAGAAGACGCCATTTGAGTCTTTGAAGCACACAACTTCCCATAGGACAAAGAAGGGCAGAGGACAGGATTCTAGTCTTCCTCCTATCTTCTAACCATCTGTACATCCAGTACTCAGTAACCCTCAAGCCTCCCAGTTTATAATCACCATGTGGATGATCCCCAGTGGTATGTGACTATGTGCTGGAGATGGACTGCCAGATAGAGCAGAACTTGATGGAGGATAATGTACTACAGAGATACTAGATGGAGGATAACGTACCACGGAGGTACTGGATGGATGATGATGTATCACGGAGGTACTAGATGGAGGATAACATACCACGGAGGTACTGGATGGAGGATAACGTACCACAGAGGTACTGGATGGAGGATAACGTACCACAGAGGTACTGGATGGAGGATAACGTACCACAGAGGTACTGGATGGATGATGATGTACCACAGAGGTACTGGATGGATGATGATGTACCACAGAGGTACTGGATGGATGATGATGTACCACAGAGGTACTGGATGGATGATGATGTACCACAGAGGTACTGGATGGATGATGATGTACCACGGAGGTACTGGATGGATGATGATGTACCACAGAGGTACTGGATGGATGATGATGTACCACAGAGGTACTGGATGGATGATGATGTACCACAGAGGTACTGGATGGAAGATAACATACCACGGAAGTACTGGATGGAAGATAACATACCACGGAAGTACTGGATGGAGGATAACATACCACGGAAGTACTGGATGGAGGATAACATACCACAGAGGTACTGGATGGAAGATAACATACCACAGAGGTACTGGATGGAAGATAACATATTACAGAGGTACTGGATGGATGATGATGTACCACGGAGGTTCTGGATGGAGGATAACGTACTAAAGAAGTTAACTTACCACAAAGGTGCTGGAGAAGAACTGCAAAATGCCATAAGAGGAGCCTGCAAGACAATCAGCAAGGTTAGGGAAGGCAGCTGGGTGTGGCTGGACGACTGTGGCAACAATCAGGGAGGAATCAGCAGGAAACTAAGGGGGAGGGGAGCTAAATTGCTCTACACCTCTCTGCAAAATTTTTAAAAGCCTTCAAAATAAAAACGAGAATAAGCAAGGGCCAGTCTTAGGGACCCTGAACCTAGTGCTGGTCTTAGTGAAAACCGAAATCCTGGAAAAACAGGATTGAGCGCTGAACTTTTAACACCAGCTCATTCATCATTCGTGTGTGTGTGTGTGTGTGTGTGTGTGTGTGTGTGTGTGTGTGTGTATGCATCAAGCATTTTCAAGATTAGAACATAAGTGAGTCCATTATATTCGTAAATGGAAATGCCGCAAATAATACATGGAAACAGCAACAACACAGAAGAGTTAAAAATGAGCAAAATTTAAAGAGAAGCTTTAGTTATATAACAAACTTACAAAGTTTTACAAAGTTATTTCCCTTCCTTTATTATGTAACGGACCCATTCGGCTTCTCCTAAAGGTCTATACGCTACCAGATGGTCAGCATAATTCAATGTACGCATCTTGAGGGAAAAAACAGACAGAGAGGGATCAAACTATAACAAGGTGATGTAGAAAACTGCCTGATTTCTTCTCCAACTTGTGAAGGATTCAAGGGCTGTGAGTATTATGGGTTTTTCAGTATTTAGCATGCACAATTCTAAGCCCTGGATACTCCTGCCTCTTTCACAAATGAATAAACTTGGGATGCAATCGCATGCTGCATGGGCAGAAACTTCATGGGCTTCTGAGATGTGCTAGTGGTATGGGAAGTTTGGAACTAGTTTCCCAAGGAGGTCACTGAAAACCTTTGCATCAGGTATGACTTCCATACATTGCCCCTGTGGTATCATATTAAGTTCCAGAACTATGCTAGTTGACAGGAAGCCATGCCTCACCTTCAACATACACAGCCCAAACTCCCAGAGGCCCAGGAAGCAGAGCTTCCATCAGGACGGGATGTGGCAAAAACTCAAGTCTCAAAGCCTTTCTGGGAAAAGATCAATCCCATTTACTCCACGGTGGTACTCAGAGATCTTCTGCAAAGTCAGTTCATTTCCTGTTTCCTTTTGGGTGATAACTGGTCAAGGGCTGAGTTATTTCAGAGGATCTGAAAGTGTGTCCTTTGCAAATCAACGGTATTAGACACTTACCCACCACTCCAGCAACTATAGGACTTACTCCAAGGGACTTGACATGAAGACTCAACAATGGGACAACCATACTGACACCGAACAAATCCTGTGAGAAGCCAAAACCCAAAGGACTCCAGTTAGTACTGAAGCTTAGCCGCGCTTAAACTGGTGATTCTAAAACTGTAAGTCAATTCCAAACATCAAACCCACATCTAAACTTCTCAGAAAAGAAGAACCACAACAGTAGGGCCACAGCAACCAGGTGTATGATAGAATCCAGGTAAGTCTAAAACCCATGCTGTCTGGACACACAGTTAGGATCAGTTTTCATTAACATTGCTGCTTCTTTGTGATTGGCCTGAGGAGAATGGGCAATGGAAGTCCCTCCCCTAAAACAAAGCAAGAAAGAACGGAGAAACCACTGTGTTCTGTGGAGGATATGGATGGAGGGGCTGTTTGTGTTCACTGGTAAAGTGTTTTGTGCTTCAGTAAAGTGGTGGTGGCACACACCTTTAATCCCAGCACTTGGGAGACAGAGGCAGGTGGATCTCTGTGAGTTTGGGGCCAGCCTGGTCTACAGAGCTAGTTCCTGGAAAAGCACCAAAGCTACACAGAGAAACCCTGTCTCAAAAAAGAAAATAAATAAATAAAAACAAATCCCTCCGGTTACCAAAAGAAATTAATGGGACTTTTCTTTAAAGCCTGTACTTTTTGAGACAGTCTGTTTTCAAAAATCATTTTATATTCCATCCACAATTCCCCAGACAGTCTTTCTCACTATATAGCCCAGGATGGCCTCTTTCTTCAGTCTCCTGAGCACTGATAATATAAGCATGCTCTACCACGCTAGGTTTTAAAATCTGACACATATCAATAATACCTGGCAAGCCCAGGAAAGCATGAGGAAGACAGAATGCTGGTAAAATACTGATACAGACTAAGGTAATTATGAAAATATAGGCTCATCAGCAAGAGCTGGCGATATTATTTTAGTACCTTGCGAATTTAAAATAACATCATTTTTTACCAGGAACGCTGGCTGCAGACTCCTTCATCTCAGGAAGTTTTCATCTAAAATGTCTTCTCCTTTACTATAATGAGCGGTTCCTTCCTGACCCACACGTTCTACAGAGCTCCATTACCTCCTACACATCGCAACCATTCTTAAGGAAGCCAGCTTGATGGGGCCGCTTCTCCCTGCGCATCAGCATTTCCCAATGGAAACCGAGGAATATGGTCAGGCTTCCGGGGCCTTTTACAGGGAATGAAACCCAGTGTTTCTCTGCTGGTGGGCTATCTCAATGAAAATGAACTGTCACGTGCTACAGGCCGGGAAGAGGGAACAGAAATTGACCAAGTGTCTGGAGAACAGGAAACAAAGTTACAGATCTCAGCACTGCAGACCGACTTTCTTTTTCACCGCCAGCCCCAAATGATGACATGGAAACTTCTTATTCATTATGAATAAGTTTGGCCTTTAGCTTAGGCTTGTCTCAACCAGCTCTTAGAACTTAAATGAACCCATCTGTATTCATCTGCATTCTTCCACATGGCTGTTTACCTCTCTTCCATCCTGCACCTCCTGTTTCCTCTCCATGACCTCTTGAGTCTCTCTCCTGGGCCGAGATTCATCTCTCCCCCTTTCCCTCTTTCTCCCAGAAGTTTGGCTTATACCTCCTGCCTAGCTATTGGCCATTTGGCTGTTTATTAAAGCAATCACAGTGACATACCGTTATAAGTATAATCAGATATCTTGAAACATTCTCCCTCAACACAGCATCATCTTAGCTTGCTAACCAAAATGAGCCAAATGAAGGACCTTACTGTTCCCCGTGAAATAAATTAAAACCTCAAAATGTCAAGCGCAAAAACTAGAACATTTGGCAAATGACTTCTTTAACCTTGTGCTCTTCCTCTTCCAATCAGAAACCCGTTCGCCAAGCCTATGGGGGCTGCTAAATCTATGAAAATCACAAGTAAGCTGTGTGTAATACCTCTTAGATGTTACTTAATAAGTCAGCATTAGCTCCTTCAAAGATATATAAAGTTGCACACGATCAAACTCTTTACAACAGTTTTCACTGACAAAAAAAAATCCTTAATCTTTTTAAAAAGTATTTGGAAATCATATGTATTTCTCTCAGGATATGCGCTTTAATATATTATTGCATTTCCCAAAATTTTACATCAGACTAGATTTACCATGTGCACAGCATATGGCAAGCAGAGGAGAGGCTGTGACTATCCAAGTCTGGGTTGGAAGGCTGCACGTAATGAATGATGTATGAACTGCTTTATTTCTCTGTAATCCTCAAACTATTCAGAATGCTGGCTCCTGGTAGTTGCTGATACCCTCCAGGTAAAATCTGGATGTCCCAAGTGATGGCCTGAGTCCTTTTCATCTGACACAATTAACCTAGGTGCCCTTTGCAGTAGCACCTCAGTAAGTTGGGGATACACATCACCCCAAGTGGATGGCACCTCAGTGGGTTGGGTATACGCATCACCCCAAGTGGATGGCATCTCAGTGGGTTCGGGATACACATCACCCCAAGTGGATGGCAGTCAACAACCTTTTTTGGAACAAGCCACATTCACTACCTTTGAATTCCACATATGACACACACACACACACACACACACACAGGGCGTGGGGGTGGTGGTGCTGATGGGACAGCTTGGGCTCTTAAGTTAAAGGCATGGAACCTAAGTGGGAAATTGTGTCTCAGAGCCTGAAAGCTCACTGTAGACAGAGCCCTCTCTAAGGCATGGTCCTCAGTGTCTCCTGGCTCTGTGAATACAGACATTTGGTGCATTCTGCTTTCCTTCTGGCAAATATTAATTGAACAACCTCTGACAACTGCTGGATTCTTTTCAAGCTGAACTGAGACTGTGCCTCTGTTTCTCACCTACACGGTTCTACATCCTAACTCCTAATTCTAGAGACCCATCAGTCGGGGGAGAAATAGGAGGCTCCATCGGGCCACAGAAAAGTTCCTGTCTATCAGGTTCAGTGCTGATCAGATACTAGCCACAAAGCCTTCTACCATTGACCTTTCAACCAATTGGTTCTTTTGCCTGATGAGGAAATACTACCTGGTGCTTCTTCCGGCTGTTGCCATCCACTGACTTATAACCAGGTCCACTGAACCAAGCAACCAAATCTAGACTTGAAAGAGGAATGAGCGTGAATAAGGGTCCCTGCACTGAAAATGGCCCAAGACTACCAACTTAACCTTACCACTAAGACTATTAATTCTCTAGAAGCAGAAGCTGCCTATGACATCAGAGCTCCAGGGTACATACCACATAGCAGAAACTTCATTAATATTAATTAAATTAATAGGAGGATGGATGGTTGGAGCATGAGTTCTTCTTAAGCTTCTCATTTGTACTGGCTGCTTTTTCCGTGTCAACGTGGACGCAAGCAAGAGTCATCAGAGAGGAAGAAGCCTCAGCTCAGGAAATGCCTCCTTGAGATCTAGCTATAGGGCATTTTCTCATTTAGTGACCAATGGGGGAGGGCCTCATCCACGGTGAGTGACCCATCCCTGCGCTACTGGTCCTGGGTTCTATAAGAAAGCAGGCTGAGCAAGCCAGTAAGCAGCATCCCTCCACAGTCTTTGCATCAGCTCCTGCCTCCACGATCCTGCCCTGTTTGAGTTCCTGTCCTGACTTCCCTCAGTGATGAGCAGCAAGATTCAAGTGTAAGCCAAATAAACCCTTTCCTCCCCAACTCGCTTTTTGGTCAAGGTGATCTGTCGTAGCAATAGAAATCCTAAGACATCATTCTACAAGGGAAAGGACCACTTGTGAGCCAAACCAATATACGCATGCACATAAATTATAACAAAATAAAACTACGTGCCGTTTTGCCAAAAGGCAGTTGTATGTAATTCAAGGCAACTTCCAATTTTAAACTTCAAGGCTGCCTATCTAGAGGGGTTCCTCAGCAGGGACTTCCCGACCCCTGCTGTGGAGGAAAGGCCTGTGTCCCCTAATGTCCTATCTGCCTCCAGCAGCTTCTGTACTCTGCCCTGTACAGGTCTCAGCAAATAACACCTGCAGTCACCCTCCAAAGCGGCTGGGTCAAGGAGTCACACTTGAGGTCAGGGCAAGAAGAGGCACCTGACAGCACACTTCAGGTTCCTGGCCCGGGATGTATAAATCACCAGGAACTCGAGGTAAGAGCAGCCCTTCCAGTATCTCTTGTCTGGCACAGACTCAGGGCTTTTCCACAGCCCCAGAGCGTGCGTGCACTCACCAAAAACCCCACCAGGTAGAGACAGAGCAGGAAGCGGCGGGAGCCCACTGCACCGGAAGCTGCTGTTGCCGTAGCTGAGGTCTCCAAGGCCAGCCCCTGCCCCGAGGCCCCGTGCCCACCGTGGAGTCCTAGCGCCATCCTCACGCGCGCAGGGGGTGTGGACGACCCTGCCGATTGCAGGCCACGCCCCCGCGGTGGGCACGCTCAGGGCTGGCCACGCCCAGGGCGGAAGCGCTCGGTGTGCGCCTGCGCATAAGGAAGATAAGGAAGCTGTGGCGCTGGCTGGCTGCTCCTGTGCTGCTGCGCTTGGTACTGCAGGTAGCTTCATTGGACAACGTTCACAAACGTTTGTGAAAAATGAATGATACCGTCTTTCCTTGATCCTTGGTGGTGTAAGGCAGGAGGGGATGTGTCTTTTTGCTAGTAGTAAGTTTTCCTCCGTGGTAGCCCTCTTTGGCTTGAAGTAAGACCCAGGGCCTTACTTTCTATTTGGCTTAACAAATTTGGAGCAAGTTAAGGTGGCTGTGGAAGCTTTGCTGTGCACTTGAAAAACCATTGGTGGTAATGTAGACCGACTTCTAGATCCGTGAGACGTCTATACAGGATTAGACAACACTTTGTCACTCTGCAAGGAAAACGGGACAAAAAAAAGTGTTCTGAGTAGGGCTTACAGCCTCACGGATTAACAATAGGCACAGGAAAAGCTCGAATTACGAATAATAAACGTGCAATAGAGAAACGCACGAAGTTATAGGACACGTGACATATGGAAGGGTGGGTCTTGGTGTGCAGACCCACAAGGTAGAGTCTGGAATGCCAGAGAGAGGCTCTTTGGAAGAAGCTAATTTGTCCAAGCTGAGAAGAGTTGCAGCAAGGTGGGTGTGACTTAAATATCCGAACACACATTTGAAGTAGTCGGGGCTTCAGTCACACCTAGAACCTAAGAGGCCTCAGCAGACCTTTGTGGTTTCATTCTGAGAGCAATGAAAGGAACCAAGTGATTGTGTGGTATTAAATAGTGTACCGTGACAGGCAGTAAACCGTTAACCATTCTTAGTACCTCTTATTTATTTATTCATTTATTCATTCTTTCATTCTCCTCTCATATGATACATCCCAAATGCACCCCCTTTTCCTTCCACTCCTTCCAGTCCCCTACCTCCCCTCCCTTCTCCCTGTGATCCATTGCTTCTCCATTTTCCCTCAGGAAAGAGCAGGCCTCCCAGTGATTTCAACTGAACATGAGTAGCCCCACTTCGTGTGTGTGTGTGTGTGTGTGTGTGTGTGTGTGTGTGTGTGTATGTGTGTGTGTGTGAATATCAGGTAAAACTTGGCCTACAGGAATCCTTGGCTGTGGCTGACTGGCTATGGGATCTGTGGGGATGAAAATGTCTAAGTTTTGTCAGTGAAGAAACCTAGAATTAGTAGTTCCAAGTCCGACTGATTCCCCACGATTGAAAAAAATCATACCTGGAATCACTCAACTACCTCAAATCAAAACAGAGTCTTCTGGTTGGAGAGACCAGCCAGGGTCTTGTAGCAGTCACATGACTCCAGACCATAAACCTTCTCACTTAAAACTCACGGCCCCTTATTAGTGTGACTTTGTCAGTTACCTCTCCACCATCACTGCAGAGTGCCTGGGAGAACTATGAATGGGAACCGATTCCTTAGGCTCATAGTTTGGGATGTTTTAGTGATCAAAGGCAGGGATCTGGGTTCAGAGGGCACTGGCATAAGTGTCCAGGTTCTTGTGTCCCAGGACAAAGGTTTGCACAGGAACACGTAATTACAAACAGAAACAGAGAACATTTATTGAGGAAGGAAAAAGGAGTGGCCTAGAGATGTGGAGAAAAGCCTATGCTCAGAAGCACCGGGCCATGAGGTTTGTGGACTCACGATAGTTGACACGGTGTGTACCTCACCCACATTTTTATGGCGTGGGCTTTACTCATTCAAGCTGTTTGCTGTATGTAACCAAGGTGGGAAGACTTTCCAATCTTTTTTTCTGGTCAACTGGCTCCTTTCATCTGGTCCTCTTGGTGCGGCTCTTTCAGTTCCCGTTCTCCTGACACTCTAGTCCAAGTTCTGTTGACCCTGTCGCTCAGGTCATCAGAGCAGAGTGTGATAGAGCAAAAGTGAGCAAGGAGGGTGCTAAGGTCCCACAGTCTCACAGGGGGCCTTCCAGGGACGTGCAGGAGGCAAACTACAGCACCAGCAGGGAAGTGTGTCAACAAGAATGCTCTGCTTCCATGGAAATTACTTGGCACCGGCTTTGAGTTGGCGCTCGTTCCTAAGGACTCCGGGTGCTGTTGGGCTCCACCCACCATGGTAGATCCCCAGTTCCATTTTCTCAGATGCAGAAGTCTTCTTGAAGTCACAGACTGCGTAATGTAGTTGACTTCTGGCTTAATTTCATTATGTAAAAACAATACAAAGCCTCTAGTCTTCTTTCTCTTGCTGTGGCAAACATGACTGAAAGCATGGGGTGGAGAGGATATTTCCGTTTATAGGACATCATATATGTGGTGGAGAGGATATTTCCGTCTATAGGACATCATATATGGGGTGGAGAGGATATTTCCGTCTATAGGACATCATATATGGGGTGGAGAGGATATTTCCGTCTATAGGACATCATATATGTGGTGGAGAGGATATTTCCGTCTATAGGACATCATATATGGGGTGGAGAGGATATTTCCGTCTATAGGACATCATATATGGGGTGGAGAGGATATTTCCGTCTATAGGACATCATATATGTGGTGGAGAGGATATTTCCGTCTATAGGACATCATATATGTGGTGGAGAGGATATTTCCGTCTATAGGACATCATATATGTGGTGGAGAGGATATTTCCGTCTATAGGACATCATATATGTGGTGGAGAGGATATTTCCGTCTATAGGACATCATATATGTGGTGGAGAGGATATTTCCGTCTATAGGACATCATATATGTGGTGGAGAGGATATTTCCGTCTATAGGACATCATATATGTGGTGGAGAGGATATTTCCGTCTATAGGACATCATATATGGGGTGGAGAGGATATTTCCGTCTATAGGACATCATATATGGGGTGGAGAGGATATTTCCGTCTATAGGACATCATATATGGGGTGGAGAGGATATTTCCGTCTATAGGACATCATATATGGGGTGGAGAGGATATTTCCGTCTATAGGACATCATATATGGGGTGGAGAGGATATTTCCGTTTATAGGACATCATATATGGGGTGGAGAGGATATTTCCGTTTATAGGACATCATATATGGGGTGGAGAGGATATTTCCGTCTATAGGACATCATATATGGGGTGGAGAGGATATTTCCGTCTATAGGACATCATATAGGGCAGCAGTTCTCAACCTGTGGGTCTCAACCTCTTCGGGGGCCACATATGAGCTATCCGGCATATCAGAGATTCACACTACAATTCATAACAGTAGCAAAATTACAGTTATGAAGTAGCAGCAAAATAATTTCCTGGCCGGGGGTGGTCACCACAACATGTACTAAGGGGTTGCAGCCTAAGCACGGTTGAGAAGCACTGCCCTGGAGGAAGCCTGTGCAGTAATTCAAGCCACTCATATTATCTGGGCTGCATAATTCAGTAACAAATAGTACTCTTTACAGTGCTGCTTAGTTCTTTTATTAACCCCTGGGGTGCGATGCACAGGACAGTTCTCTGAGGTGTCCTGGCAAACACGCGCTTTCTTTAGTAGATCCATATTCTTCTGGATTGCTTGGATTCCTTCTCTAGCTTCTGGCGGGTTACTCAGTTTCTTGACTTAAGGTTGCATGAAGTACCCTATACTTTCATTGTCTAATCTTTTGTGTGTGCCCTATCTTCCACTGTCTCCCTCTTTTAAGGTGGTGTTTGTTCACATTTAGGGCACACTGGATGACCCAGGTTAATCTGTCCTAGTTAGGGTCAGCTGTCAACTTGACACATTTGAAAGAGTCTCAGTTGGAGGTTGCCCAGATCACATTGGCAGTCTGTGGGGGAATTATTGATTCTTTATGAATACCAGAACACCCATTCCACTATAGATGGTGCCATCCCTGGGTAGGTGATCTGGTCCTGGGCCGTAAAAGAAAGCAAGTTGAAAGCAAGTAGCATTCCTGTATGGTTCCTGCCTCTAGGTTTGTGCCTCACATTCTTGCCTTGACTTCCCTAAATGGTGGGTTATAACATGAAAATGTAAGATGAAATAAACCCTTTCATCAAATTGTCTTTGGTTCCCTCACCATCATCCAGAAGAGACTGTCCTTACTGTGTATAATAGTCATTTATGAAAGGCTCTGTAACAGAGGCAGATGGAGAAAACCTTCTTTAAAAAATGGAGTGTATCTTGTGTGGGGCATATAGAATGTGCTTTGGATTAGAGATCATTTGTAGTCTGTCTGCTACATAGCCACAATCCATGAGTTTGAACATGAAAGGGTGCAGTGAGTCCTTCGAGCTTTATAGCAAGCAATCTATTGACAGACCGTCACTCTCCACCCTAACAGTGGTGAGCTCTGCTGGTTTGGATATCTCAGATCCCAGGGTGGCAGAGCAAAGGTTGAACTGAATTAGAGGATAAGACCACAATCTGGACATTGACATTGTGGATAAGATTATTCTACGAGCTGGTGTAATAGGTTCTAATCACAAAGAAGAAATTGAGTTCACATACAACCAGGAAAAAGGACTACATCTGGAGAATGGGCCTTGGGGAGGCTGGGAAGGGAAAGCACTTGCCTTGAAAACCCAAGGAATTCTCTCTCTCTCTCTCTCTCTCTCTCTCTCTCTCTCTCTCTCACACACACACACACACACACACACACACACACACACACACACAAACACAGACTTTCTGAGTTTGTAACTTCTTGGTGATGAAGCAAAGACGGATGGTTCCCTGGGCTCACTCCTTAGTGAGTTCCAGGCCACTGAGAGTCTATGTCACAGGAAAGGATGGCCTCTGAGGAATAGCATCCTAGGTTATCATCTGGTCTTCACATGTTTATGTGCACGTGTGTGAAACACACGCCCAGGAACATGCACACAGACATACAAACCTAATGAAAGCAGAAGTGTTGGAGAATCATGCCTTTCCTGAACAAAGGCCTGCATCACTCAATGAACTGAGTTCCATACAAGCATATGGAACTTTGTCTGAGGTCAACTGAAGAACAAGCTATGAAAGGAGCGATAGATATGCCCTCACATTTACTTACAGAAGTAGTCATTGCTAACTTTCCCATTTTGTTTATTATACACACGTGCTTATTTACAGATGATAACGACCTTCTCCTTATGTCTTCCTCAAAACATAATTTTATACATATGTATTTGGAGTTTGACTTTAGTTTGGTGATGAGGTGAAAGACAATTCAAACTGACCAAATAAGATTTTAGCATGTGCTATAAAACATACTTAAAAAGAATTTGAATCCTGTATTACGAGCGCAGAACATGAAATAAAAGACATAACTAGATAATGCACTTGGCAGCTTTGTAGACCAAAGATGGCCAGTGGCGGTTATCAGTTGTCCTTGGCTCCAGTGAGATTCCTCTTTCCCCTCCTGTGGTGCTGCAGCTGGTACCCAGCCCTTTCACCTTTGTACAATGGTGTGGTGGTGAGCTTGGCCAACAGGTGGCGCTGTGAGCAAGTGTCTGAGCCAGGGTGTGCATCTAGCTCTCTTGCTTCACCCAAGTGAGGCAGCCTTGAGAGCAGAGCCTTTAGTGATTCTTCGTCTCCAGTGGCTTTCAGTAGCACCATGCAGGCCACACAGTTTACTGACATGCCAGCTATTTTCCCAGTTAGCTCCAGCCTCCAATTATGCCCAGAAAGTAGATCCAAGCAATTTCCACAGGCATCCCATTGGTGGCTTCCCAGTGAGTTTGTCACTGCTCCTGATGAGTGAAATATGCAAGAGAAAGACAATGAATGAATAAATGAATGCCAAACAAACAAATTATAAATGTTTTAATCTGAAAGAAGAAATAGAATATAAATTATAAATGTTTTAATCTGAAAGAAGAAATAGAAATAAAATATAGTCGTCTATGTAGCAAGTTCAAGGAAATCTGCAAAAGCATTGCCCTAAAACTAACAAAGAAAGTGAGGTAAAGTTGCAGAGCACTGCATGCAGCTTTAGGCGTGGGTGCAATCGGAGCTCAAAACCACAGTGACAACTGGGTCGAGAGAAAGTGACAAAAACAGGCACTTCATGGGAGTGCATCAGAGATAGCAAATGTTCAATTTTGCTGCTGCTCCTCCAAAATTGGCAGTTTTGATGTTCATAGCTGCTCATGTGATGATTATTATACTGGGTGGTTTGTGTGTCAGCTTGACACAGCTGGAGTCATCAGAGAGGAGGAGCCTCACTGGGGAAATGCCTCCTTGAGATCCGGCTGTAAGGCATTTTATCAATTAGTGATCAATAGGGGAGGGCCCAGCCCTTTATGGGTGGTGCCATGCCTGGGCTGGAGGACCTGGGTTTTATTTTTAAAAAAAGCAGACTGAGCAAGCCCCATGGGAAGCAAGCCACTATGCAGGACCCCTCCATGGCTTTCTGAATCAGCTCCTGCCTCCAGGATCCTGCCTTGTTTGAGATCCTGTCCTGGCTTCCTTCGGTGATGAACAGCAAGGCTGAAGTGTGAGCCTGATAAACCTTTTCCTACAAACCTTTTTTTTTCAGTCATGGTGTTTTGTCACAGCAATAGAAGCCCTGACTAACACAACTATACACCTGATAGCTGTGAAAGATGAGGCGATGTCCCTCCCCCTGCCAGGAAGAAAGCTGACTTCCTGTTTAGAAGAGGATCCTGGATCCCCACGACAGTAAGCTGCTCAGTTGTGAGCCATCCACGGCATGCATAGCACCCACCGGAGGCTGCTGCATCACTGACAAGCCATGTGGAGGGATGCAGTACAAACAGACGCGTTCATTCTTCTGGCTGCGCTGTGAAGAAGCCTCTTTTATCTCTGACCCTGTGGTCTCATGTTTTCTGCTGCCACCTACGAAGTTATAGCAGGCTAGTTTTAATTGATTTTGTTTTATTTTTTTTTTTTTTGAGGCAGGATCTCCTGTAGCCCAGACTGGCCACTAACTCATCATCCTCCTGTTTTTACTTCTCAGGTATTAGGAAGGCAGACACTACCAGACCAGGATTTCTAACCAAGTTTTTAGTAATTATATGATCAAATTAAAGAGACTACAGGCACCTGCACACTGAGCCCTGCAAAATGTTGGAAAGAAATAATTTAAAAGACCAAAATAAATAACGTATGTAGAATTATGATGACAGAAGATTGAACATTATAATAGCCATTCTTCAATTTTTGAAGTTTTTTTTTTAATCATTTGCCTCTGTGTGTATGAACACATGAGTTTAAGTACCTGTGGATCCCATACGAAGGGGGTCAGATTCCCTGGAGCCGGAATTTCAGGCAGTTGGGAACCTCCTGACAAGGGTACTGGAAAACAAACTTGGTCTCTCTCAAAAACTAGTTCAGGCTCTTAAAGGACGAGCAGTCCCTCCAACACCTACAGTAGCCATTATTGTTTAGGGCATACCACATCCACACTTGATTTTATTAAAGTTGCAAAGATTTTATCTAGATTTGGCAGGATCTGCCACTATTGGTGGGTATGCAGAGTGGCAAAACCAGCTTGGGAAGAAATTTGAAATTTCTTAAGAAGTTCAAGTTACACTAGCCCACTAGAGCATGTGGCTCTGAAGGGACACTGGCCACTTGAGCACGTGGCTCTGGCAGGTTTTGCCCTTCTCCTCATTCCCATTGCCTTGCTGAAAACCATTAGATTACACTCCTAAAGCTAGCCACCAAGCTACTCCCTTATTTGGCCAATTCCTCCTTCCAAGACTGACTATCAAGATCTAGCTATCAAATGCAAAATCCAAGAATCAGAAGCCCCCTTTGACTCACCTAATTAACATGCCCAGCTAAAATTAAACTCCTTATCTTAAAAGAGTTTCCTTTTTTACCTTTATAAACCACCATTTTCCTATGAGCCACACCTGTCTCCTCTCTATCCAGAGGCTTTGTCTAGTCCCCCTATGACAAACAATCGTTTATCCCTCTCCATTGCCCTTTTTCTCTCCTCTCCCTTGTTCCCGTCCTCTTCTCCCTCTTCCTCTGTCTCCCATCTTTGTCCCTTATCTCTGCCTTTTGTGGAGCAAATAAATCTTTGTGCTGAGAACATGCTTGTAGGCTATCTTGAACTGACATCAGGGTTCCCTACACTTACCTCATGACATACTACTATACCTTAATGTGTTTACTTTATCAAGGTGTGCACACAAGAGTGCGCACATAAACAAGGCTTCATGTAAACACATGTCCATACAATCCTTATCTGTATTAGGTCTATATTGGAAGCAACCGAACTATCCATCAGCAAGTGAATAGATGAACAAAGGTTGTAGACCTGTAAAACTGAGTGTTGTTAACAATAAAAATCATTAACTCTGAATTCCTATAACAGCATGGATGTGTCAACATAGTTATACTGAGTAAAGAAGCCAGATCAAAAAGAATACATGTCCTCTGCTTCCGTTCATTTAAACAACAACAATAACAACAAAATTAAACAAAAAACCAGAGGGCTTCTGGACTCTGCTCTAGCACATTAAGAGCTTGGAAGTTCCATTTTCATTCCTGCAACAAAAGGAGGAAACAGGCACAATGAAGATAGGCAGCTTCTCGTAGCTTTATCAGAGAAGTGTGTCACAGGGCAATCCACCACCTGGAAATCTTGAGAAAGCCTGACAGGATTGCAGCCAAGCTTTGTGGGTACAGAAGCTGCTGCAGTGACTGTGTAGCATGACTACTTCCATGATGATTTGATGAAGCACTGGAGGCTGAACCCAGTCAACTACCTAGGACCAGTGCGGTTCGGGATCTTGAGGACTTACTGCCACCTCTTTACTAGACCAGCATAATTCCTGTGTGCGTTCTAAATACTGACCCTTAAGTTCAGATAAGTGAAGCTCCCAACCCTCGCCAAAGAAGCTTCTTTTTGCAACAAAGATCATTAAAGAAAGCCACATCTGACTAAAATACAGATAACAACTGACCCAATAGTCTATCTATAGCCCAGCTCCTGCTGAGGGGTCACTGAAGAAAGGGTGTGGAAAGATTTAGGAGCCAGAGGACCAGGGAATCTGATGTGAGATTGTGTATCCTAGAACTGACAAGAAAGCCCTATGACACCTCATCATACTTCAAAAATATGGCTTCCTGAATAACGACAATCATAACAGATATGCTAACATGGAATGGGGAGTTCTCAGCCCTGGACAAAGAACTACAGGCAAGTAAGGGATGCTGAGAGCAGGAGAAAGGGTCTCCCCAAGATGAGAACCCCATAGTCGGTTATCTAACATGAAGTGCTCATCACTAAAATCATGTACATGGATGTGCAATCAACACTGAATAGATTCAGCAGTTATTCAAGAAGTGGCAGCCAGGAATTTGAGAGGGACTGTGATAGGGAAACATAGAATGTGTTGGAGGGAAGAAGAGGAATGGGGGAAGTGGTGCAATATTTTAAAAAGAAAGGAAGGAAGAAAGAGAGAGGGAGGGAAAGGAAATTAATAAGAGGCAGTGGGGAGGGAGCAAGTATGTATGCAGGGAAGGGGAGCTAGTGCATAGCATATAAATAGTTAAAGGGGAATAATGGAGCTGGAGGTGTTAAACTGGGTAGGGGATGGGAGAGCAGGGTAGAGGATGGGATAGAGAGAGGGACAACTAACACCAAAGATCTTTCAAAAAAGACATTATGACTTTAGAAGCTTCCTAAAATATACATAAATATAGAAAGAGTTTAAATAAAATTACCCTATAAAAGGGCAACAGTTCCCTTACCACACACAACAGGCTAACAAATAAAAAAATCCAGTGCCAGGAATGGGTGAGCTATTGGAATAACCCTCAATTCGACGGAGAATAGTATGAATTACTGAAGTGGATGTCTAGAACCCTTGCTGGAGTTGTGTTCGAATGTAAAAATCTCCACTGATCCCAGCAAGCAATAGGATGCGATATTCGCTGATGACCAGCAGATGGCAGTGCTCAAGTCAAGGCTAGTCAAAATCAGCAAGATTGACAGTTAAGGAATTGCTGAGCGATCCCTTCCAGATTCATGCCTGGTGTTCGAGATGCAGCAAGACAAAACCAGAGCCAGGGGTTTGCCCCTGAAGAGTTTATTTGTTGTTGTTTTATCATAACAATCAGTGAAGAGTACATAAAATGCATATGATGTGGTCGTGGTTGAACAGGAGAAACCAAGGTCTCCTTGCAAGTACTTAGTCCCATTAATAAAAGAATTTTAAAATTTAATCAGAGAAATAGTCAAGGACAATTTAATTAAAATTTCAGAGGAAAACACTAAAACAAGCAAGCTGAAGTTTTCGGCATCTTCTGGAGCGGGGATAGGGTGTAGAGAAAAACGCTTTTAAGATAGGCATGGAGAAATTGCAAGAAAGCCCAAAGCAGTCTGAAGCCTTAAGCTGGTGTTTGAGAAAGATTAAGAAAGAAAAAGGGAAATGATGCTCACACTGAGTTCAGAGGACACCTGACTCCAGGTGAAGGACTTCACTGTGGACACATGGTTAGACATACACACCGTCTATTAAAAAGTAAAAAGCACGCCAGAGAAGGGGAAGCAGAGAATGTGAACACAGGAACCCAGAGAAACATTGGAGCACGAGGCATACAGTCCTTCCAGGACCTTTCCAGGGCACTTCCCTCTTCCCCTTGTATTCTGATGGCTTTCTCATGCATACTCCTTTCTTTAAATGAAGCCCAGGGGACAAACTGTCTTTCTCTGCAAACTGATTTCCATCAAATAGTAACTTCAGTTTTAGACTCCAGGGCCTATTCTACCACAGTGGAGAGGGGGAGGATATTGCACAAGATGCCTTAACTGTGCCACTACTGTACCCATTGACATATCTTGCCAGGCTAGTTATTGCTGTCGTTTGCAGGGTTCACAGTAAGGAGTAACAATAGCTGCGTTCTGCTTGGGCCCATAGGCCAGCAGGAAGCCATGCCAGCTGTTGTTACAAACCTGGCCAAGAACCCGTGGCTAGGGAGCTCATGGGCTCTAGAGTGAGCATACTGCTGTTACAAAATGCAAGGAACTACCCTCTCGATTCTTATTTCTATATGAATAGATGAGCATATAGCTCTCAAACCGCATCAGGGAAGCTTCTCCTTGCAGTAAATGGCCGCTAACACAGAGACCCACAACCAGTTTCAGCGCTGAGAGTGACAGCAGGGTTCGACCCTAAAGGGAATATCTGTATCACAAACCCCTCCTCCCAAAGCTTGGGGATCATTGAGGAAGACTGTAAGAGCCGGAGGTGGTGAGTGACTGAATGCAAGGAGACAGTGTCTGTGGACACACTGGGGGGGGGGCACTTGTACATATGAGCTCTCAGCCATTGGGACAGCATACATAATCCTTCAGCAAAGAGAGAGAGTTTCCTTCCTGTCATGCAAGGATCCCTGTGGTCACGTGACCCCACCTGGCTAAGGGAGCATACTGACAGATCAGGCAGCAACTGCAGTGTCTGTGTTTATGTTTACTTGGTCACACTTCAACTGGATGCGTGTAAAGTGTAGAAAAGAATCAAAGCAGATATTTGAAGCAGTAATGATCTAAGGATGCTTAAAGGAACAAGTCACTGGCTTAGAAAAAACAAGACTGTAGGTGTAGAGACTATGGTTTAAGGGTGAAAGAAATAATGAAAGGATGCTTATTATCATTAATTGTTATTCTTTCAGTTCTGCTGCCATGCCTATAAATGATTTTTTTGATGGCATTTGAACGGATGAGTTATGAACCTAAACCAAGCCTAGGTTTCCTCTTCCCTGGATGTCCACAAGTAATTAAGACGTTAATTACAAATCCCATTGTTTTTGAGAGCTCTTTGTGGCTCCTGGGAGTGGTGATCAACATTTTCAGGGGCCTCTCACATTTCTCGAGGTTATGGTGCCCATTTTAGACTAGGAGGGACCTGTTCAGACACTCAAGAGAAGGCCAGAACCCAATGGCTTCCTTGTGGCTCCTTGTTCTCTCTTGTATGGATTACCCAACAGCGAGGATGATAATCCCAGCCTGCTCCTGCCTGGTTAGTCTCTTTATAGTCAGGGGAAGGTCAGCTATTTTTTGATCCCCACGGGAGAAGAAAGCTTCTCAATCAGTATCTTAAAATAGCCAGCCATTCTCAGCTGCTGGGTTGGAGCCCCTCCAGGGAGAGCAAAGGGACGGGGTGGAAATGAGAAGCCTCCACAGCTCGAGCGAGGACCTGCTCCTGAGGTCTCCCCGGCTCAAGAGTGGCATTCTTTCTTTGCTGTTGTTATTGAGAAGTTGACTGTTTACAATTTGTTCTTCTATTTGAAAGGAAACTAGTCAATTGGAAAATGAGACTAAATGTTGCCATTTTCTTTGGGGCCCTCTTCGGAGCCTTGGGGGTTTTGCTGTTTTTGGTCGCTTTTGGATCGGATTATTGGCTTCTCGCGACTGAAGTGGGCAGGTGTTCAGGTGAACAGAATGTGCGTTTCTTCTTCAAAATTTCTCCATTAAGGGCAGCCTTGGGCACCGTCTTGAAGAGAAGTCGGGGGTGGGGTATCTATTTCTTCACAGGGAGCTCTGTAGGGATCTAGTGGTCATCATTATTGGAGATCTCAGGTATTAAGGCATAGCAGACTTGATTTTACTCTTGGGGTTGACTGCAGGACACTTGTTTTCTGTGCAGATAGAGAACATCACTTTTCACCACGAAGGATTCTTCTGGAGGTGCTGGTTCAGTGGCATCGTAGAAGAGAACAACTCCAACATCTGGAAGTTCTGGTACAGTAAGTGCAGCCAGCCTTGTTCTACCCCTTTTATCTGAGACATAAGCAAGCAACTTCTTATTTAGTACCTGTCCCATTCAAGTGGATTGGATTCCTAAATGTGCAGTCTCAGTATGATGTCACCAAAAGGGTCACGAACAGAATCCTTTACAGGAGAAATGTCTCTAGCAATAACTTCTCTTCCTTCATAAAAGGAAGAGTCTGAATAATAATAAAACAGGAGTGCCTGCTGTTTCTCTGCCCATATTTAACATATACTGCCTCTAATTTAAAAAAAAAGCAGATTTTTGTCCATGGTAGTTTCTTTTCAAGTGTCTATTATTGGTATGTTTCAAATCAGTGTTTTGGAAACTCATTTGGCTATAAACTGAAATTTCAAATACAAAAGCCCAGAAATAGAGGTATTATTTTATATTCATAGCTTACAAGTTTTTTTAATCTATTTTTTTATAATGAAACTTAATTACCAGTGGTAGCAGATGAAAGCCGCCTTAGTTGGGCTTCACCCAAGTTTGTAGGCAATATCAAGAAATGCTTTCCTTTTATGTCTGTGTTCTTCTAGGGAAATGTAAAGTTCCCCTTTGAAGTCCAGGAACTTGAAGAGTATGGTGCTTTCCTTGAGCTGTGCTTCTTCTGCTGAATTTATCTTTGAGAAACAATTCATTGGCTATAACTAGCAGCCTCTTTATTATCTTCTAAATGAAAGAACTAGTCAGCCTAACGTCAGCCTAAAGCCTAGGGAGGGTTGAGATTATTGTCTTATTTTCCAATCCTCCTGTCACCCCCCCACCCCTTGCTCTTTTTGTGTCCTGCAACTTGTCACCAGATTGTTTAGGTCTCCCGTGACTTCATCCCTTTCTTAGATAGTCTGTCATCTTGACCCCTGTTAGGATACAGACTCAGACTTTGAAATCTAAATACACATGGAACAATTGACGCTTTCATAGGCTTTAAAAGTGGTTCTCTCAAATGCGGATATTTTGTTTGAATTCTTAATTTTAATGTTCCCTCATTTGTATCGTTTCCCTAACATTGGGGGTGTAGAGGAGAGTGTTCGTCTGAACTCGTCAAGGTCAAACCTAACTTTGCTACATTCCTGAGACAACCGTGTTTGCATATCTCCTGTGTGCCGGGCATCGTGTTGGTAGGAAGAATCTGTGAAAACAGGGACAGCACTTTGCCTGTAGTCTAGGTCTCGTGGGAACTTGTGTTCCTCCCATTGAATTCTAGTTGTTTTTGAAAACCCTCCTTCCAAGTTCCCCATGTTTTCCAGCAGAGTGTGCGTCTCTGGCAGCTCTCTGGGCTTGTCGGTGGGTAGCAGTTTTGTTTTGCTTCTGTGTCCCTGGTTCCTGGGTTCCTGTTCCATTAGGCATGAGTCATCTCTGAATCTTCAGTAATGGACAACATTCCTGTGCCTTTCTCCCTAGCCAATCAGCCGCCATCCAAGAACTGCACACACGCGTACCTGTCTCCGTACCCCTTCATGAGGGGTGAGCACAACTCTACCTCCTACGATTCTGCTATTAGTAAGTATCCCTGAGCCCTGGCTGCAAAAGTTTTACAAACAATTAAAAATAATATGACATCTGTGATTATAATGCGTCATCTGATATTAACTTGCTAAATATAAAGCACTAATATTTTAACACACCATTTGTACATTTAATTAGAATACAGCTTTGATTTAAAATTGGAGCTATTGTGGTTCACTCAAGATTCAGGCTAATCATTTAAAATGTGGTTTTGAACTGGAAGACAGTGATGTTTACCAGGAAGAGCTGCTTCCTAGATAGGTATTGTAGTATGCATCCTACTTAAATTTTCTTCTGTAATTGTTACACATGAAATGTGATTATACTACCTTGTTCATAGAAAGTGACTTAATTCTGTTGGGAATGTTTGACCATCAACAGAATTAACTGGAAATCATATTAAAAACATTGTTTTTGATAATCAAATGAAGGATGGGTACCAACTATCAGTACTTGGAAGTGTCAAATGTACTGTTCTGAAAAGGAATCCTAATTTGTGTAATGTTTTGTATTAAATAATATTAACCACAGTTCTATAGAGCAGAACCAATTACATATCTATCTCTTCCTGTATGCTTGGTGGATTGGTTCCAGAAACTCCCATAGAAATCTAATTCCTAAGGTATTGAAATCTCACATATAGTGTGGTATATAATTTGCTTATAACCTGGTCACTTCAGTCTTTATACTTTAGGCCATGTCTATATTTTTTATAATACCCAATAAATATTCAACTGCTATTTAAATACTTGCTATGCTGTATCATTTATTGACTGATAAGAATAAGATGTGTGGGCATGGTTGGTAGGGGCATATTGCTTTTCTGAGTATTTACAGCTCACAACTTGAGGAAGGAGATATATATATCTCCTTAATATAACTTAAAATAACTTAGGGTCATTACATTATTATGAGTATCATCATTATCATTAACAGGTTAAGATCCTTTAGTGAGAGAGGCATTACAGACACCATCTATTCAAAACTTATGAACCTTAAGGAGATACTGGAGAATAGAAGTATAAAGTATCGTCATATGTACAAAATAATTAGGCTGGAGATGGAGAGTAAATGCATGTCATGGAAATCCCACTGCAATTATGCTTAGAATTATTATGTAGCATCACGTGTAATTATTGTGCCAGTAATTTGGATCCAGTGACAAAATTATATCCAACTTTTAAAAAAATCACTAAACTCTTGCTTGGCATCCATATGTAACTCTGTATCCACTTTAAGCAAATTTATTGAACACTGAGTAAGAATGGCTAAGTTGAACAACGATATGTTCTAGAACAGAAATAAGATATACGTTTCATTTCTTCTCGTAATGATGAACAAGAGAATGGCCTAGATTTCCTGAACAGCAGCCAACCTGACTTTGGTGTTTGTGTTTTCTAGTTGATGAGACTTGTCTTCCCCAGACCCCATAGCTATTTTGTAGGCAGCTCTATGTAGCTTCAGAATTAACAGGTATTACAGTCATTTTCAGTAAATTGGAGGAGATATTGTTTATAAAATTTGAAACATCATGGCCTGGAAAATTGTTAATATGAGTTTCCACTCACCCGAGCTTTTGGAAGGACGCTTGGTCAGTGTTGCCTTGTGTGTGCGGCGCATGCTCGCACAGCGGGCCGTTGGCGGAACCAACACCAAGCCCCACGTCTCTGACTTCTGTTTCGCTGCTTAGGGTGATGAGCCATGAGACTGCGTTTGGTAGCACTCCTCTGTACTCGGGAGGCAGAGGAACCCGAGACTAGTCTGGATGACACAGCCAGTCCCCATCTCAGAGGGACAAAAAGAGAATCAAACGAGCAGCAGTAAGAATGTGTGCTTGCTTCTTCTTCCTCTGACCTGAACCTGGGTATACATTTAGCTCTAATTCAGTGTTTCCTTTAAATACTTTTTAGCTCTCAAAGACATAGTCTGAGAATCATTCATTCTCAAATTTATGTAACAGAACAATTGCCCACGTTTGGTGAGGTTGGCTTAATTCTCAGTGTTCGAAACAGGCTCGTGAATTTCGAAGTCCATTTAATTAGCCTGTTGGAGATCTGCCAAGGTTTAGGTTTTCTGGCTGTTTCATGCTTACAGTCATCCTGGTTCACTTATTTGTATCATCTGGTGATGATTCAGTTCTGATTGTATTGTTATTTCCCTACATTGGTGTCCCCGCAGTCTCCGGCACCCCTCCCCATAGCTAAGAGTTTGTTATTCTGCTTGGTGTCATCACTTCCCTCTGCTTCTTCTAGCTCCACACTAGCACAGAGCAGATTAGTCTACTTTATTTTCTATTTTCATTTTTGTTCATATTGATGTCTCTAGAAATCAATGCTTCATAGCTGGGAAATGCTTATAATTTTGTGGAGAATTATTACTCTATATCAAACTCACATTTAGAAGTTGGAGGCTCGGCTCGGCGGTAGAGCATATTCCTAGTGTGTACAATCATAGATGAATTGATCAAATACTTTCAGTAATAAACCACTTTCTTTTCAGCTGAAAAAAATTAAAACTGAATAACAGACTTGGTTTTCTTCTTTTTCATTGTTGCTGGAGCTGTATACATTCTAAGCTCACACACTGCCACTGGGCTACACACGGGCTTCCTTTCCTCCCTCCTTCCTTCCCATCTCTCCCTCCTCTCCTTCCGTCCCATCTCTCTCTGTCCCTCCCTCCTTTAGTCCCTTCCTTCTTTCCTGTCTTCCCTCCTTCTCCTCTGTTTTTATTCTCTCTCTCTGTGTCTGTCTATCTGTATACCCTGTGGTTTCTATTTATTTATTATTTTACATATCAACCACAGTTTCCCCTCCCTCTTCTCCTCCTGTTCCCTCCCCCCATTTCCCTTCTACCCCCTCCCATCCAGTCCTCTGTCTCCTTTCAGAGGGGGGTAAGGCCTCCCGTGAGAGTCAACAAAGCATGGCTTATCAAGTGAAGACAGGATCTCTGCAATAACAGTCAGTGCTCTCAACTGCTGAGCCATCTCTCCAGCCCATTTTTACCTAGCGATTTCTCAAAAATGTAAGCATTTGCTGCTGCCTGTAGATGAAAAAACAGTTATATGTATGTAAAGTTTATCATCATTTTAGTAATTCTTCAGATTATAGTTCCAGGTCTTTGAGTGGTGGATCAAAATATGGAAACAGATTTTCTTTGTTTCTGCTGTTAGGTTGTGTGGCCAGGTGCCTGCCCACTAGTACTGAGCACCAAATGACTTCAATTAAGGAACTGTGATAGGGACAGAACATGAGGACAGAGAAAAGGGGGCATGTTTAGAAGTGGAAGAGGTGTCCTCAGTTTGAGATAAGATGTATTTGAGTTGGTGGTGGAACCATTTGAAAGTAAGTAGCTCGAAATAACGAGTCCGTTCCTAAAATGTATTGATTAGCACAGCAGTTAGTGGTGAGAAAGGCCTGGAGAGAGTTCTGATATTATGAGCAATCTTTCAGAAAATAATCACAGGCAGGATGTGTAAGTTGTACATAGGGCAAGAAGCAAAAAGGACAAACAAGACAAAATGAGGGGAATCAGAATTGCAGACACATTTGCAGTCAGTGCAGTGCCTCGTTCGAGGGGCCAGCAAGTGGGGCGAGCAAAGGGGCATGATCCTTAATGAAGAAAGCAGAATGAAAGGGGGGCAAGAGGCCCCGGAAGGAACTGGATCAGGAGCTAACAATGCAGTTGCTCTAGTGACCATAGCAGCCCCTTTCCACCAAGGGTTCTGCTGTAGATGCCCATCAAGACTGCTGTTTCTGAGCCCTTCTTTCCCTCAACCTGCCTGCCCTGCTGCTTCCACCCTGGATGCCCAGACCTATGCTCTACAGTGCATGCTGGCTCGTTGCCCATTCTGGGACTGAACTTGAGGCTCTTTTTCTGGTATTGACCTTCTCACCCCCTCTGGGGAACTCCTTTCCAGTTCCTGTACATTTTATCACCTCCTAATCCACCTGAGAGCCAAGTCCCACTCCGTGCTTGCCCTTCCTTTTTCTTCTCCCAAGGGACAGTTTAAGAAGCCTTGCCCCTCATAAAAGGGTGGGGCCACAGAGTGCTGGGAATGCAGAGGCTCCCAGGGATTGGTAGGGAATGTGCAGTGGGAAAGTTGAGAGCGCTGCAGTTAGCTAACACTGCGACTTGGAATAGCCACCACAAGCACAGGTTACAAAAGCAACCACACACACACACAAACTCATTTCACTGTGCAGCACGAAACAGAATGCTATTGAGAAATAAATATCCTGGCATTTGGCTCTTTGATCTAGCACAGGAATGAATTCGAGATATGAATAAGGTAATTTAGGAGACACAGTGGCAAATCCTTGGGATCTAACTCTCTCATCAGGATGTCTCTCCCATCCTCCACTTGTAGGTCCACTTTCTGGAGTGTTTATTTATTAATTTTCTGCATGTTCATAGATGTCAATTATGGATAATTTCCTAAACTTAAGTATTTTAAACACTTCAGACTTAGCTAACTAGAAAAAGATCTGTACTGCATAGAATAGAAAGTGTATCTAGTCAGGTTTCTCCCATAAGGCCAAGACATTGTATTTGGAAATATGTTAATGTCAACTTGATTTTCTACTATGCATAAAAGCATCTGGCCCCACACAGCCATGATCACAGATTCATCATATATTTCAAGGGTTTCTGCAGTACCTGATTAACAGTGGTCTTTCGGTGTAAGCCCCGCGCCCTGCCCCAAACATAGGCTCCTAGTGGTTCTGGTGTGAGTACCACCCCCACAACGCCACACTGAGCTTCTCCACTACCCATCCTTGAAGATAGCATCAGTTCTGCACATCCATGACCCAGCATCAAAGTTGTAGTTAAAAATTATTCTCTGAGAGGAAGCTATTTTGTATTATCTGTGGCTTATTTATGAGTTCCTTGGACTGGGAGGTTGCTTTTGGGAGATAAGACTGGATTCAGCAGTGTAGCGTGGCTTTCTTTTGGGAGGACAGGCTCCAGGCTCTATATGTATCTGCAGCAATGGCTGCAGCACTCACAAGTGGAATCCCCTTCTCAAGATGAGCGTCACAGTTGGGTTTTTCAATCTTGGCATCTTTGCATTGTGGCCTGGCTGATTCTTTGCTCTGGGGACTATCCGGCACCTTGCTCAATGGTCTATAATGGGAAGCCTGACTTCCACCTACTAGATTCCAGTAGGGACCCCCTCACTTGTGACTATTACAAATTGTCTCTAGATATTGACAAGTATCCTGGGCAATGGAGATGGGATTGGCAAACACACACAAAACGTCCCCTGACAAGATCACTGGGGACTTTTACGCATCCGTTCCCAATACTTCCAGCCCAAGACATAAGCTTTTTGGAATCATACTTGTTCCTCAATAAAGTAGGAACATTGGTTCCAGGACCAATCCCGTGAACATCAACATTCATGGCTACTCATGTCCTTTATACAAAATCATGTCTTTTTTCCCCAAAGAAATGAGTACATCATTCCATATTCTTTAAATGATTTCCTAGTGACTTCTAGTTCTGATGGATATGACAGCTTTATCAGTAGTCGCTACGCTGTGTTGTCTGGAAAGAATGACTTGACTGTTTTGTGTCTACACTGGACATTTGTAATTTTGTTCTTATTCATATTTCCTTAAAATTATTGCTTCTTTCCTAAATATTTTGATCCAAGGTTGAATCCTTTGCGCATCCTATCTGCATGCTGCCTGGTTGCACGCAGTCCCCAGCCCACCACCACATGGTAATGGCTACTCCCCTTTTGTCTTCCTTCATCACAATATGCAGCCCCAAGGGGAACAGGGAGCTTGCCTAGGCCTCTTGTCTTTAAATATCATTGCTTTGGCTCCCAGTTTGAAGCCTTTTCTTTGAAGCCAGTATCAAAGTATTAACTGGAACATTTTTTTTAAATTAATAAGTGTCTATAGTATACCTTGCACTATTCTGAATGCTTCAGGATAAGCCTGAAATTTTTGCCCTCATACATGTATCTATAAGGCAAAGCTAAATTAGAAACAAAAAACCAAAGTAGAATTATCCAGAACAGAGCTCTGATGGACGTAAACGGTTGTGGAGGTGATTGGGGTGGACAGTTTCTAAGCAATAGGAAAGGGAGGGCTCGGCTGGAATAGGTTCTGTTGGGCAGCTGAAATGTCTCATGGCCTAATTGCCTCCTTTGGGGACTAGATACAGGCTGTACAGAGAGAGTGTCACATAGGAACTGGCATGTGGCCAGCTTCCGTGGGAGTTACAAGCCCAGCTTCTAACCAATGCCCAGTCTCTGGCCCCATGCTTGAACTAAGAGCTACAGCAGTTTCTTTTACAAACTGGTTTGTCAAACAGCCATAAAAATAGAAACCACTTCATGCAGCTGTGAGTAAAGTGAATAGAGATGCTAGCTTAAGTACTTAGCAAAACAGTTGGCCATATCATTATTCAATAAATGTCAGTTCTTCCTGTGACGCTGCCCCTGTTCGGAATTCCCGGAATAGGACACCACCAGGCCAGAGGCACTCATCGTGGCTTCTCCCTAGTGGAATGTTTCCTGTCCTATGTCTCACATGTGTGTGTTCACATCAGGCATTTGGTAGAGTTTTCAGATAGAGTAAATTTTTCTTGTCATCACGATCGCCATTCTGCTAGTAGCTTCATCTTTTAACAGCATGCCGTGTGTCCTGGCTAAAATTTGGCTTTCTTTATCTGGTAATATTGGTTGAAATTCATTCAACAAATGTTTGTTGAGCACATGTTATTATGTGCCAGACATTTTTTGTGTAGGTTCTGGTGGTTTTGGAGCAAAGCAACAAGAACAAAAGAAATATTTATCATTCTAGTGTGGGGAGGTGTAGTCAGGAGAAAGCTTCTGAGAAAGTTATCTCTGTGCAGAGATGGGAAGAAAGCCCATGAATGGCCTGTAGCCAGAAAAATGCATTTCAGAAAAGAGAAACAAGGCCCAGGGAACAGTGTGCCTGATGCACAGAGAACAAGATAGAGCCAGCTGGATGGGAGTGAGTGAGGGCATCATAGAGAGACCAATGCTGGGTGGAGTGGGAGAGTAGGCATAGAGAGGATGCTTGCTTCAGAAGAAGGAGTGAAAGCATAGATCTGACTTACAAGGACTTTGCAGTTCTATAAAGAGTTGAAAGACGTAGCTGAAGTCAGGGCTCTAGTTAGGAAGTTTTCTATATTTTATAACACTAGGGACAGAATATTAAGATGTGAACATATGCCTAATTCTTGTAGAGTCCTATGTTGATTATTTAACAAACATTAAATACGTCTGTTAAATGAGCATCTCATAAGAAGAAAACGAAGCCAAATAAAACATCATCATGAACAACATCAAAAACCTATGTGTGTCTGAAAAGCTTAAAATATCAGTCTATGATGATGGGTCTTGGTTATATTTTAGAATTTAATTATGTTATTTTTAGAGTTTCATGTAGCTCAGGTGGGCCTCAAACTCCCTATGAAGCTGAGAATGACCTTGATCTCCTCATCTCCCTCCTTCCATCTGTGCAGTGTTGGGATTGCAGGTGTATGCAACTATTTTATTATAGGATATCTTCAGATATTTACAAAGAAATAGTATATGTAGGCTGCTATTGCCCAGGCTCAATACTCATTGGATTTGTTCCCTCTCTAGGAAGAATCCACTGTACTTGTCCTAGTTACTTTTCTATTGCTGTGATAAAAATACCATGAGCAAGGCTACTTATAAAGGCAAGTGTTTAATTTGGGGCTTATGGTTTCACAGGGTTAGAGTCCATGACGACAGAGCAAAAGTGTAGCAGCAGGAACAACTGAAAGCTAATAAATGTCTTGTATGCAGATTGGAGGCAGAGAGACTTAACTCAGACCGACCCTGAGTCTTTTGAAAACCTCAAAGCCCACCCCTAGTGGCACACCTCCTTCCAAAGGCCACACCTCTTAATCCTTCCCAAACAGTTCCACCCACTGCGGACCAAGTATTCCAACATGAGCCTGTGGAGGCCTCTCTTACTCAAGCGGGCACAGTACTATTTTAGATCAAATTCTAAGCATTGTGTCTTTTTCTATGATAAGCATATCGGTGTACATTTTACAGAGTCTACGCTCCCACAGGTGATCGTGAGGATAACACAGAGGCTGCCTCTTTCTTTCAACTTGACTTTCTTCTTCGTCAGCATCTTCTGCTGGAATAGTGCAAGTCCAGGCCAGGAAACTGACATAGATAGGTAGACTTGGTGTGTCCCTATCAATATTTATCACACAAGTAGATGTGCATGGTGTGATCACCACACACAATCCCCAGGCAGGATCAGGGAATCTTTATGAGTTTCTTCACCTGGAACTCCTTCAGTCTTCTATCTTTCGCCATCCCAGCCCTTAGCTTTCCCTAATGCTAATGTGCTATATCACTATGTTTTATCAGTTCAGTATTATTAAAGGGAGTGATATAGTATATAACCTTACACTTGCTTCATTTATTTAATGCTCATGCCCTTGACATTCCTCCAGTTATTGCATGCATCAATAGTTCACTACTTTTGGTTGCTAAGTACTTTGTTTATTCAATACCCAACTTCAAGGCATTTGAGATAGTTAGAGTTTGGGTGATTAAAAAGAATGTGTATTATTTTGCACATATGAACACTTTTAACCTAGTAGTACAATGACCACACAGTAAGTGAAAGTTTATATATATAATTTTGTTTTGACTATAGAGATTCAGAATACTGTCCAGGCTGGCCTCAAACTCAATATTATTTTGTCCCAGCCTCTCCAGTGCCATGATCTCAGGTGCACACCACAGCTGGTGAGTGTTCAGGTGTCTCAGAAGCTACCAAACTCTTTGCCTGTACAGCTGTACCATTTCACAAGCTCAGAAGCAATATGGGGTGAAACGGAATATCTACATGCCCACCAACACTTTGTCACTAGTTTTGACTTTGAACATTCTAATAGCCACAGGATCCTTTCTGTCCCTAACTGTCATGTGCACAGTGTTCCATATTCTGGAATGCACTGCCCACAAGTCCTCAGTAGTAAGCTGTCTCTGTGTTTTTCCCCATTTCCAGCTGGATTATTTGCCTTTTGCCATTGGATGTTGGAACTATTTCTATTGTCTTAAATATGAATTATTATATAGACCTTTATAAATATTTTCCATTGTTTTAATGGGATTTATAGGAACATCTATAAAAGTGATAGATTTTGATGAAGCTTATCTTATTGATTTAATTGCAAAGACCATGCTTCTTGTGTCAATGTTTAAGGGCTGTTCCCTAGTCTTTAGGTCTTGAAGAACTTCATGTTTTCTTTTAATAGTAGAATATTTTCAAACTTGCAATTAAGTCATAATATATTTTGAGCTGATGTCTGGGTGCTATGTGGGCTGATTATTTGACAGAGTGTAAACAATTGTTTCAGCTCTCTTTGTTAGGAATGCTGTAGAGTGGTTTCATAATTGTAGAAAAATGAGTCGAAAGTACAGAATTTCTCTTTTTTCATTCACACAGTATCTCCTTTTACAATATTTACGTCATTAGTAATTAAAACCTATAATTTTCACTAAGGTTTACCTTTTACGTTTATGTATTCTGTGAGGTTGAGCAAATGTACTATAACGCACACCATCATTACGGTGTGACATAGTTGTTTTACAGTTCTGTAAACTCCTTGTGCTCTGTACCAAAGTCCTATATCCCAGAACCCCAACACAGACATTTACTGTAGACTTATTTATAGTAGTATTAAACTTTCTTTTTATTTATGTGTATGCATTGTAAATATGCCACATATACATGTGTTTGCACCCTTGAAGAGACAAGAAAAGGAAGTAGGATCCCATGGAGCTAAATTTACAGGTGGTTGTGACCGACTCAACAAAGGGGCTGGGAACTAAACTTGGATTTTCAGGAGGAACAGCAAGCACTCCTAACTACTAAGCTTTGTTTTGGCCCATGATGGCTTTCAATTGACCTGTTTGTATACCTTAATGGTCACTACTCAATATCTAAAAGAAATACGTTGTCATAGATGGCAATGACAGTTGTCTCTCAAGTTTCACATATACTAAGAGTTACAGGCAATAAGTTAAATAAATTTAAAAATTATTTATCATCAAACATGACTTACAAAACTCAAGAGGAGAAATAATAGGTATTGTACTTGTTCATATTTTTATGATTGGTCTTTTTTTTTTGGGTAGAGCACTGTTGTTTTATTTTTATTTCGAAGATTCCCTTTGTGTTTTTAAGTAATTCTGCTGGTGACAGATTTTACTATTTTTAGTTATCTGATAGTGTTGTGGTGTCTCTCTCATTGCCTAATGCTCTCCTCATTCTGGGTGTTAAGTCTGAAGTTCCCAGCTCTTACCTTTCAGGGTTTGAAGTACATGCCCAGTGCTCCAGGCCCTCTTACCTGTGATAAATTCGGTGCTGCCATTTTTCTGGCTGTGTAAGGAGCTATCCTCCTTAACCGTTTGGGTATGCTTTTCTTTGCCTTCTGCCAAGCGCCAGAAGTTTGATGCATTTGCTGCTGCTGTTACAGTTTCTCTGTGAATCTCTTTGGCTTTATGCTGCTTGGGCTTAGCCTGGCTACTTTGATCTATACATTTACATCTTCTGGTGACTTCGAAACATTCAGCAATCAATTCTTTGGATTTTTTTCACCCTGGTCTTGTTTCATTTGACCTTCGAGACACAGAAGACATGCATCCTTCATTTTTTGTCATAATTCTACAGCTCTTTTAGTCTCTGATCATCTTTGTAAGTCTATCTCCAGTCTTGTGCAGATAGGAGGATTTCTGTTTCTGCATTCAAAGTGTGTTTCCTTTCCTCTCTTCCTCCTGATATTTAACACATTTGTTAATTGTTCTTGTTTCAGTTATTTGAGATAACTCAGTTTTCATTTAAAAATGCTCATTGTACCTTCCAGTTTTTATTTGTTTCGGGGATTTTCAAATTTGTTCCTGAAGTGTTTCCATAACAACAGCTTCAAAGCCGTCATCAGATAACAAGCCTCTGCACTGTGGCTTTGGTGTCTGAGGACTCTGCTTTTCATTAATGTTGCAATTTCCCTGATCGTGGCTTTACTGAAGATGTTTAAGTCGGAACTGAATCAATTAGTGATTGGGCTATTATATAATCATGGACCTGTTTAAAATTGTAACTTAAGTCAGGTTTTCTTGATACTACTCATGGAGTTGGCTCTAAGCGTCTCCCTCCATAACCTATGAGAGCTGTATGTGTATGTGCCTTTTTCCAATGACAGATAGTGAGGGTCTGGGCTCACATTTGCTTCCCTTGATGCTGTCCTGGCTGGATTAGGCCACATTACAATGCCATCCATAGCCTTCACACACAAGGGTAGGGCTTGGGAAAAGTGGGAGCAGAATGGTGAATGCTCTGTCTCTCCAGGAGCCTCCTCTAACTCCATCCTGGGAGGAAAGGTTCTGCTTCATCTCTGCTTCTGATGGTGAGAAGTCCTGGCACCCCACATGCTCTCCACTGTTATTATGCAGGGTGGTCTCACTGCCATTTGGAGGGCATAAATGCCCAGACTTCTCGGACACTGAGTGGATGAGCTAAGATAACCTCTCTCCCATGCTGTTTGGTGGAAGTGCTTCTTGAGCTTCTCTGTTTTTCCTCTTGCATTTGGCCAGAGTCAAAGGCCTGCTTTGGATGAGATGCACAATTGATTGTCTAGTCTTTTCAGTTTTCACCTATCTGTGCTCCTTCTTAATTCCAATTCTTGGACACACAGGACAACGAGAAAGCCCTGGCGACCCATCAATGTGCTGCTCCTTGAATCCAAAGGTCCCTAGCTTGCTTGTTTTCTGCTGTCTAACTTTGTGTGTCTCTCTAACACTCATTTTATGTGTGATATCCAGGCTGTTTAGTTGTGCTTGGCAGAAAGAATGAAACAAGTGTGTTTACTCATCTTCCTGGAGCCAGAAGGTCTCTCTAGTTGGTTATATTGTGCGGAGACAGCTGGCAGGATTTACTGATGGATTAGATGTGGGGTGTGACAGAAAGGACACTGAATGATAACTCTTTTTTGTCCTTAGCAACTAGGAAGGTGGAGATACAAGTGCTGGAGATGAGGAAGGCTGGGCAGGCTTTGCAAGCATTTGAGTGTTATGTCAGCTTTGGGATTGGAGTCTGGGGTTGAAGGCAGGAAATGCCTATTTAGCAATCACTCTATGGAGGTAGCTTTAAAGCTTCAAAATAAGAGGAAGCTCTTTGTAAAATGAGGACAGAGGGATAGGTTAGTGCAGGGACAACCCCAAGATGTTCCATTGATGAAATCAGAGTGAGGAGCAGGGACCAGCCCAGGGAACTGACAGTGGGCACCGTGGAGCTTAGCATCTTGTGGGCAACAGCAAAGACTGTTTAGTGAAATGTCTTACCACTTGTATTTCTCTTAGTCAGGCCCACTATTCTAACTGGACTCTTAGCCCAGAGACCCAGTTCTGGCGGTTCTAATGAGCCATCAACAGCCACCGAGTCCCCAAAGGCCAATGGAGAAGATGATGAAGACAGAAAGGTAGTTTCTCAGTGTAGGAGAAAAGCAGAAGAGTCATGATGAATCCCATCTTTCTGAAGGACTAACCAAGTCCTAGGATGATGTTGGGAGGGTCAGGGGCTGGCAGAACCGGTCATCTTGGTTAGACAACAGTCTGCCTGATTGTGATGCCAGGGTGGGGCAGAGGGTGGCTTGCTTCAGTAAGACAAGTCACAGCTACCTGGTGAGGAGTTTTGATTTGTTACAGGATATTTACCTATCAATTTAAGTGACTGTAGGACAGAATTACTCAAAGAAAAGAACCAGCCAGCCAGGCAGGATGGAGATGCCTGGTCTCCAGGTTCAGGGCAATCACTGGAGGCTCTGCATACTGCCCCATGATCTGGATCAGGACATCAGAAAAACTGGCAATTGAAACTGTTGATTATAATGAACCACCAAGTTTTGGAAATAACTTATTCGTATTGGCCTTGAAGGTAGAGGATTAGCATCCTTAATGCACGCTCCTTAGGTGGCTAACATGCCTATATACCTAGGTGCACAGGACTCTGCCTCGGAGTCTAAGGGGGCAAAAGAGACAGACACAAAGTGGAGACAGAAAAGCATTGCTGCCCACTGTGGGTCACTTGGCTCCAATGAGTTAGTGCTTTTTATAAGGAATGGCCTTCGAGCCTCTAAGTCCTTATTGTAGTTTCACAAAACATAATAAACATGAGTACTGCTGGGATTCCAGGGCCAACATTAGGAACTTGACCCTGTGAAATTAGCAAAAATGCCGAAAGCTCTTCTTTATTTGATCTGCTTATAGAAGCCTGTTAGCACTGGTAATGTATAAAAAGTCACCACAACAAGTTTTTAGTTTTTATTTTTAAAACTTTCTTGCTTTTTTTTTTTATAATTTGTTTTTCAAGACAGGGTTTCTTTGTGGAGCCCCATCTGTCCTGGAACTCACTCTGTAGACCAAGCTGGCCTCAAAGTCCCAAAGATCTGTCTGCCTCTGCCTCCCAAGTGCTGGGTGGGATTAAAGACCCCTGTTTCCTTTCCAATTATAATTCTTTTTTTTTTTTTGGTTTTTCGAGACAGGGTTTCTCTGTAGCTTTGATGCCTATCCTGGAACTAGCTCTTGTAGACCAGGCTGGCCTCGAACTCACAGAGATCCGACTGCCTCTGCCTCCTGAGTGCTGGTATTAAAGGCGTGTGCCACCACCGCCCAGCTCCAATTATAATTCTATAGAGCAGTGGGAACAAGGAAAAAGCATGGAGCTAACATTCCATGCAATGCTCATGCCAGCCCACCTGCTGTGCCTCTGTGTGTTGCATAAGAGGCTTGATTGCCTCAAGGTAGCACTTGAAACAGCCATTTGGAAACCAAAGAAATAAGGATTAATTTTTTCCATCCAATGATGTTGCTGAATTATTAACTTCTTCCATTCCCGTTACTTGCTTCATAGTCAATACCAACACAAACAAGTTCTACTTCCCAAAAGATTAGGTAATAGGTAACTTTGTTCCAAGAATGAATGAAAGTGGCTGAAGAACATAGATTCAGCTTGTTCTGGACACTGTGCTATACCCTAGAAGGGGATTGCATGCACATTTATAGAACTAAAGAAAGTAATAAATCAAGGCACTTATCAAATAGATCAACAGGACATTGGATAATAAGGTTATAGAAGAATTCAGGTTGCAGATAATAGCGACATTGTTAACTTTTGGATTGGTGAAAACTAATGATCTGCTAAATGTATATATTAAAAATGGTTTTTACATAATAGTAGAGAGAGTGTTAGATTAGATACAGAGGCAGGCAATATATGGCTACTATGGAAAGTCCATGGAAGATTTGGCTACCCATCTGTGGTATTCTAACTCTCCACAGTCTGAGGTATCTTTAGAAACTTCATTGTGGGTGTGGCTCAAAAAATAGGAAACTTCAGTTTTCTATAGCATTGTAAGGAAGACTATTGGTTTGTTCCTCATACTGATGTAGACTTTCAAACAAAACATGCTAATTCATTTAGAAGATTCAAGAAGGTCTCAAGTTTTCCCTCTTAGTTTTGGGGTAGTGAGTCAGTGTCTCTCTGTCTTCACAGTTAGTTTGGGGGCGCTGAGAGGAAAATGAAGCTGAGATATAAAAACATGTGTTTAATAATGGCCTTGCCTTATCTAGAGTGGGGTTTCAAGTATTTTTCAAGTCCTTGCCTTTCAAGTTCGTCCATGGCAAAGGCTATGTCTGCATCCAGTCTTTTGCTTTAGTGCTGTTCATGGCCTGCGGGATATTTTTGGAAGTCAGCTTGTTAATTTGTTTCCAGAGCAGCAACAGTTGTTCCACCATCAGAGGGTGTTTGCTCTAACAGCTCCTGTTGTCCAGCAGCTAGGGAAGGAAGCCTTCCAAGACTGTGTCCTTTTGCAGCAGCTGAGCGCGTTAGGCCAGCTCCCCTGCAAAAGTGCAGGGAGAAGCTGGGGGAGCCCTGGGCTGGATCTTTGCAGTGGTTTCCTCAGTACCGATGGGCAGTTGGAGACAGCTGCTTCTTTCCAGTAGAGATTTGGGGATTCTGTGCACACAGATCTTTACATAAGGGTGTGTTGACAGTGAACTTGCTGGGACTCAATAGAGAACAGCTGGGGGTGACCGCTGAGGGTGCTGCTTCAACCTCTTTATGAGAAGAAACAGGAGACCAGGGAGGCTGACTTCTGAAGAGCGCATGACAAGTAGCGTCAGGACAGCCAGTGAGAAAGAGGAGAGGGAGGCAAAGCTACCACTGCGTATTTCCATTGCATCCCTTGGGCTCCACACCGCAAAGGGGGCAGATAGAGCCCTGGCAGGTTCTTCTGACTGAGGTTCGTAAATGCTGACTTTGAAGTCCAGGAGCATGCCTCTTACTCAGTAGGGCAAGTGTGAATCTGCACGTTCACTGCAGGGGTCACAGCGAAGCGTTTCTTTGGCCCCTTGAAGGTTTGCTGATATGGGCTGACCAAAGATTTTTTTTTTAAATTTATTTATTTATTAAAGATTTCTGCCTCCTCCCACCACCGCCTCCCATTTCCCTCCCCCTCTCTCCCTCCCCTATCAAGTCCCCCTCCCTCTCAGCTCGAAGAGCAATCAGGGTTCCCTGACCTGTGGGAAGTCCAAGGACCACCCCCTCCATCCAGGTCTAGTAAGGTGAGCATCCAAACTGCCTACGCTCCCCCAAAGCCAGTACGTGCAGTAGGATCAAAAACCCATTGCCATTGTTCTTGTGTTCTCAGTAGTCCTCATTGTCCGCTATGTTCAGCAAGTCCGGTTTTATCCCATGCTTTTTCAGACCCAGGCCAGCTGGCCTTAGTGGGTTCCCGATAGGGCTGACCAAAGATTAAGTGGAAGAAAAGATATCAATATTGAGCACATGGATAAAAGGGAGCGAGCAAAATGGGCAATTCTCCACAAGCCCGGCAAGATTTAGAAATTTCCATATGCTTTCTCTGCAAAGGACGAGAGAATGGGGGATCAAAGTGAATTCCAGGGGAGGAGAAGTAAATGGTTTTTAGACAATTCCAGTGGTTGGAGAAGCATCCCATAGCTGGGAACAAAAGTTGGCTGAGCCTGCATAGTAGACACCGAATTACAAATGTTGATGGGACCTAAATACAGGGCTGCTGTATATGAATACACTCTATCCAAGTACATGCCCAGATCTATGATTTCTTCTTGTAGTAAGAGCTCAGAGCAATGAAAATTCTAGTAAATGGCTTTGCTCCTTGGGAGCTGCACACATTTAACAGACAGGGAAATATCACATAGTCCCCCACAGTGGCAGGTGCTGCTCTCTCTTAGTCCCTTATTTTTAAAAATGAACAACTTACCAGAACCCTATATATTAGGATGACACACCCCAGACCCGTTCACCGTGTGTACACACTGTAAGAAAGTTGGCCACAGAGTAGACGCGGATGTTCCAGATGTCCCAACTGTCATGTTTGTTCTAGGGGCCACTTGTCTTCTGTCACCTTTCCTAAGATCTGCTCCTTGCACACATGGCTCACAGCCAAACCCACCCACTCCTGTTTCTGCAGTGACCCGCCTCTTTCAGGGATATCATTTGGTGGACGCATGCCACAGGTGCTGGCAGAAGGCCACCTCAGCAGCCAATGCCTCGCCTGCTTGTGCTTTTACTTCTGGGAATCTGTGGTCCTTCCTCTTCAGCTTCGGCTCCTTGGGATTGCCTTTGGCTCATGTCACTTTCTCCATGAGACAATCTCATTTCTGTGAAGTACCGTCAGGTTTTAGTGCCTATCTATCTCAAAATTCTTAACCTCCAAGGGAATAAAGTTCTTTAAAAGGCAAAGAGGATGTGAGGTTTTGCCTTTTTCTTATTTATTTTTCTGATGTAAAACCAAACTGTTTCCTTGATGGTTTTGACAACAATGCATTAAGGGGCTCTGTAGATAGGATTTAGAGAGTCAATTCATGATTTTTATTTTTTAAAAAATCTTTTCTGGAAGGAAAATCATAAAACTTGAGAAAGAACTGTTACTTATAAGAATTAATATACGATATCAGGAGCATCATTAAGTATCTCTTGTCATCCTCCCCCCCTCCCACTGAAACCTTTCCCTAGCTTCAAACTTGCCAGTGTCCCGCACTTTTATACCAAAGCCACTGGCAGGCACTGCTGTATTCTCCCCTCTATTCCCATCTCCCTTGTTTCTGCTGTCTCAGGACTGCCTTTCTTCCTGGCCGTTTCTGCCCTCTCCTCCCCTCAAACCCACTTTCCCCAAGAAGCCTTGAGCAATGTGCTAAGATGGGGCCCCCTTTCTATAATCTGTGTGATGTACCAACAACCTGTCACCCCTAACCTTGGCACAGCTGATCACCGACTGCCATCTTGTTAAGCATTTCTCTACATTTTCTGCATTTTCAACGATACAATGCAATGCCAGTAATTGATTACCTGCCACAGCAGCTGACATACGATAGAATTTAAATTTGGTGACTGAAAAAATGGGATTCCATTGAGCGGCTGGTTACCCCTTTTGTTGTGTATCTTCTGACACACATAGAAGAAAACAGCAAAGCATTTTAACACCGTGTAATTCTTAAAGTATTTTCTCTTTGGGTGTATGGTAGAAACACCTTTGAGTCAGATACCAAGAAGAAAATTATTTATTTATAATAGCGTTCCTTAATGGAGGGCTTCGACATAGCCTAAAAAGATGTGATTTTCAGGATGTTAGAGATTTGCAGAATCAAGTCATCTGGAGGAGGAAAATCAGGATGCCAAGATCCCAGGACTCTTAGAATAGAGTCCTCCATACTGATCCTCTGCTGGTAGGATCTGCTCAACAGTTCGGGGCAAGGAGATTACCATTTTGTGTTTAAAAAAAATGTGGAGTAAAGTAGTTTTATAAACATTTCCTTCATGGATTGCTGTTAAGGCCACAGGGTCTTCTTAAATGTCAGTCAGATATGTTTTGTTTGTTGAATGAAAAGGAGATCAGTCAGATAAGTGGGAAACTTGGCCTGCCTTAGGCATTCAGAGTGGGGCAGGAATCATGGCAGGAGGTCCTAGAAAGCTCTATGCCCTCCATTTATAGTGACGCACTGCTGTGTGTGGAGACAAGGAAATGTGGAGACGGAAGCCATGGCTTTAAGACCCAGGTGTTAGCATCTGTTCTCTTGACCCCTCAGCTATTCCTCTACATGACTCTGTTTCATCCCAGTGCAAATTCAGTCACCGTGACAAAGAGGTCTAGACAGTAGATTTATTTCCCTTTGAACTAATTAACTTCACTCTATTCCATGAGCACTGCATATCCCATTAATCTTGAGACTGCAATGAAGACGAGCTGAAGAGCTAATGATCACTTACTCATTCATATTTTATTGAGCATCTATTTCATGTCAAGCCAAAGCTTCCACTTGAGCTAGAAAGATGAGAGGGTCCAGTGTTGGTTCTGGAAGGAGTTCACTGTCTAGCGGTGGGAGAGAGTGTCCTCACAGAGATACTGGAGGGCAGAGTATTCATTCTAGAGACTGGCATATGTCAAGAACATTAGTGAGCCCTCGGTCAGGTGTTCTGCTTCAGGTTACAGCGCCAGAAAATAGGAAACACTATTGTCACACATTAAGGAAGGAAGCAGACAAGGAGAGGCCAGGAAGTTGAGTCATGGGTCATGAGGTTTGTGACTGAGAACGGGCATTCCTTCTGTTGAATCTGTCTACTTCCCTTCTTGGCCTACTCATTGGTTTTATGAACAGGCCAGGGCATAACTTGCTGTGTCTCTTCAAAGAGAGAAGGGTGGTGGTCAGATTCTAGGGGGTAGGTAGTGCCTTCAGTCAGCCGCCATAACAAACACGATAGCCCTGGTGGCTGAAGAAGCAGGGGATTGTTTGTTGCTGCTGTTGTGGAGGGAGCGAGTCAGGATGAGGTGTGGCTGGGTTCCAGAGAGAGCTCTTATGGTTGGCTGTCTTCTTATACTGTCCTTGCTTGACAGAGAGGGACCAGCTATATTTTCCTCATTCTATAAAGCCACTGACTCCATTAGAAGACCTCAACCTTATGATTGCATCCAAACCCATTTCCTTTCCGAAGGCCCCTTATCTTCCAATGATCTCTCCCTGGATCTGGGCTTAGACCTTAGACCTTCTTCAGCACATGGGTAAGGGACAGGAAAGACAGAGACGTGCAGTCCATCACAAGGAGGAAGACTGTTGACTAGAGAGAGCTTTGCAAAGTCCTTGAAGCCTGATGAAAGCACTGCCCCTCCTTTGAGTGGAAGGGTAAGTCCAGGGCACTCACGTGGTCTCTTGGATTGGACATCACAGGACTTTGTACACACTGTCTCATTCTTCCCTGCCCTGGATGACAGATTTCTGGATGCTGCTGCTACCAAGCTGTACTGTAGTATCCCAGATGCTCCTTGACTTACAAGGAGCTGTACTAATGAGGCCAACATATGTTGAAAGTTATTGAAATATACTAGCCTGCTCACCATCATAGTTCAGAAATGTGGCCAGATGTAGTTACTGGTTGATTTCTCTCTGTGACAACAGACCAGATAGGGAACTGTAGCTGGCTCAGGCTTCATACAATCACTAGAGATAATCCATAGCACTAGCCTAGGGAAGGATCAGTTCAGATTCTGGTATATATTAATGGCAGAGGATTTAGCACCTGGTTAAATTAGGAAAATTTCAAGTGGGACCATTGTAAGTTGGGGACCAGACATTCCCATGATTGTAGCTACTGCTGTTACTGTCTCCAGCACTGCAAATCCCTCTGTCCCAGCATCAGAGAAGGCTCCATTTCCACCCTCAGTCTCCTTAGGAGGCATTGGTGGGATAATAGGAATGAATGCATTCACACCTGAATACTCTCTACCCTTCTGGAAGAAACACAATCTTCCCTGAGCCAGAATGAAGGGGAAGCCCTGCCCCTCCTGCCAGGGTGCTCACTCTTTGGCACTTTGGCTAGCTTCACGGTAGGGCAGTAAATAATTTCACCAGGTTTCTCGCTGCATCTTTGGTCCTAGGATAGTCCATTGATAGTGAAGAGTGGCGGCTTAAGCTGGGTCAGTCCACAGATGTGGACACGTTGTACAGACTGTCCTCCCGCCTTGGGGCAGACGCTCCTGTATTTTTAGTCCCGTTTGTCCCTGCCAAGACAAGCTGTTCAAGGACAGGATTACTAGCCTACAGGACAAGCATCTTGCCTCAGGCTGCGGCAACACATGTTGAGTACTTGTTTGTGCTGGAGGGAGGTGGAGCTATGGGATTTGTTTTGACTTTGGTGGCAGCATTTAAGCTCCAGAAGTTGTGGGGAACAGGTTTCACTGGACTAGCCCTGTGTCTCTCTGAGATAATAAGGCAAGGTTTGAAGAGTGTGTACCGGATATCTGTGAGCTACAGATAAAATATTTCTAACTGAATAGGTGTGTGCAATGAAACACTACAGAGCTGAGATTGTGGTCATTTGGATTGACTTCTCCCTCTTTCCTCTGGATGAAAGAAGTTTCATTATCTAAATTATAAAATGTCAAGAAGATACTTGTAACTTGACAGGATTAACTGTGTGTGTATGTGTAAAAGATAACGAGGACGTTCATTTTTCTTGCTGGTTTCTCGTTACCAGTACCACAGTAATATCACTGTCTAATTCATTGTTACTCCCATGGTTCAGCTGTAGGGCCGCCCCTCATGAACCCCCCCCCCCCGCTTGTAGTGCTACAATAACTTGTTCTGTCATTTTTTTCCTATTAGTTCAAAGATGCTTGTATTTCAGTACCAATTTCTTTGATAATTGATGAATGATTTTTAGGGACTCTCTAGCCCTGGAAAGATATAGGCCCAAGTCTTTGGAATGTCATAAACGTTTTACCACCCTTCCTGGTCCCTCATTTTTTTATTCTACCAGAACGGCATCTGTGTGAGATGATCCCTCCTACAACTCCTTTGGAATTCTCCCCTCCTCCACTTAGAATGAGCCCTGGCCCCCAAATGATACTTCCTGAAACGGCAAGGCAAACATTAAGGCCAAACCCGGTGTGTTTTCTCTTGCTGTTGCCCAGTTTTGAAACGACACTGTGGTACACAGTAAAGCCTGCCTCCGTGGAAGCACTTATCACTGTGTTACATGAGTCTGCTTCCCCAGGTTTCATGAACTTGTGAATGAAAGGATTGGGTCTTGCTTTGTTGTAGGCAGCCTTCAGCATGCAATTGCTAAATCAGGTGGTTTCTGGTTATCAGCAACCTCGGGGCCATTCTTGGGGGTTTCTGATGGGTGTGAATGCTTGGAATGGAATTTACTCTAAAACAACTCACAATTAAAGCTTGGGGCTGATTTTGCCAACCATCATTTACGTTAATGAGGTGTTAGTGCCTTTTTTATTGTATTCGTAGTGGAAAATAAGTACCTGGAATTTTGTTTTTCTCCTTACATAGGAATTCAGAATTTATGCTAATTGTACTGTTATATTCCTGGCTGTGGTAACTTACATATCTGCACAGATACACCCATAAGTTCATGCACACTCACAAGCATACACACCCAGATACTCATGCACACACACACACATGTACATACTCCCACATGAACACATACTACTATGCAGAATCAATTGTCCATGTTTAGTGATCTTCACTGCCCTGTTGTTTGGGTTAATTTTTATGATTCCTTCCTAACAAATTCTTAATAAATATTTTCTTATGATTTCTACTTATGACAGTTTGGAATCTGTCTCTAGTTCTACAAGGTGTGTGTAACTTGGGGTTTGTTGAGATTTGAGGGTGCAGTGGCTGATGCTCTTTCTGGTATGTGTTATGAACAGCAGGGAGCCATTATGAGTAGCCTACAGCCTTGTTAACAAACTAGACAGTCTCTAATGAGATGGTGACTCTTTTGCTCTCTGAATCACAGCAGAGTGCTCTCCCAATGAAAGCTAAAGATGCCACACAAAAGGGAATATATAGATACGAATAGGAACATTAGAGAGAGCATGATTAGGTTCAATCAGGACTGATGGGTTTTAATGCAGATCTTCTAGAATGAAGGGGAGAATTGTGTTTCTTGACTACTGAACATTTTGCCATCCTGACTCCACTTACAAGATATATATCACAGCGGGCCTGAAAGCTATGGCTAAGGGGTCAGCATTGAAAAGGCAGAGGAAAGCTAACATTTTCACCTCTGCAATCAGAGCTTAGCCACTCCCAACCAACAGCAGCCTTTTCTCCAACCAAACTGTGATGGCCTCTCTTTTCAGCTTTCTGTTATCCTGCCCTTTGTTTCTTCAGATTCCACTTGATTGACATCCTTATTCCTTGCAGGCAGGGTTGAGAAACATGCATTTTATTTCCCAATAAAGATTCTATGTTTTCCTTAAGAAAATCGTAATTTGACTAATATGTCTCCCTGAGATCACCCCCATTTGCACTGAAGAGAACTCGCTTTAGCATTTTTGCCTTAGGGAAATGATGGATTTGTTTAATAGATTGGTAATTAGCCAGCTCAGAAATGATCATTAGGATGCCTTTTCATTTGATTACTGTAAATCACCAGACCCACGGGCTATTAATCACTGGCTGCACGTGGTACCTCCGCCCTGCCTGTCCTTGAGGAAAAGACTCCTACACAGCTTCACATGGACACTTTCTCCCTGTCATACAAATATTTATTAAGAACCACATTCCATACATGTCTGATATGAAGTTTCTTTTTTTCTGATACAATTTTTCTTAATGGTGTAACTTTTATTATCATAAGAATAGTTTCCATGAGAGCCGCAGTCTAAATAGAAGTCAGGTTTTGGTTTGTTTTGTGTTTTTGGTTAGGGTTACCAGAGGCTCATCATTGTACAAATACCACCTTAGTGAGGCGAGGCAGTGTTTATGCGTCACAGGGTTGTGTACGGCCCTTTTGTGTGGCCCTTGGATGGCTGGTGTGTATCGCTGATCTGTGATCACACCGGGCAGAGCCTTAAGTATTCCTACTTCCTAAATGGAAAACGAGGCCAGAGAAATGAGTTCCCGTGGCACATTTAGAATTTGCGTCGTACAAATGCTGAACAAGAAGCATTACTGACGCGTGTCAAGAGGGGCACAGCAGAGCCTGGTTTCCTGCTGAGGATTCCTGGTCAAGGTCACCCTGGTCCCCTGTGTGAGACTCTGCACAGCCACACCGGTTTGATATTAGACTAGTGAAGATCAAACTCCCCTGTGGGACAGCCTGCTCCACTGAGGGCTAACTTTGTTTTCCTTTGTTTTTGGTTTCCAGTTTACCGCGGCTTCTGGGCCGTCCTGCTGCTTCTGGGGGTAGTGGCCGCCTTGACTGCGAGTTTTCTCATCATCTGTGCGGCCCCCTTTGCCAGCCACTTTCTCTATAAAGCTGGAGGAGGCTCCTACATTGCCGCAGGTAGGTGCAGCACCCAAAGCCTGAGTTCTAGCCATGTGCCCTGTATTCCCACCGTCAGTTTTAGACATAGGTCCAGAGTTCAGACTTTTATGAATGGTAATACAGTGATGTTCAGATACCATAATTCTTCACTATGTGCTGGCCACTTTCTTTAGCCTTCCCATTTCCATGAGCTGGCAGCCTTTGCCTATTGAACCCCTGGTAGACAAATGTAAGCACCAAAGCTAATGACTTGCCCTGCTGCAAGGGATATAGTCTACAGTTTTTCGTCTGTAACGTATCTTCTATACCCATCCCATAACATACAAATGGAAGGTGATATGACAATGGCAAATTTCTAGAGGGTAGGTGGTGTCTTAGTTAAGTTTCTCGTTGCTGGGATGAAACACCATGACTAGAAGCAACTTGGGAAGGAAAGAAAATTATTTCACTTACACTTTCACATGGAGATCCATCACTGAAGGAGGTCAGGGCAGGAAGTCAAGGCAGGAACTAGTGAAGACCATGGACGAGAGCTGCTGATAGCCTGCCTTCCTGTTTGCTCAGCCTGTTTGCTTGTGACACCCAGGACCACCAGAAGAGTTATCACCATTCACGCTGGGCAGGGCCCTCCTCCCTACCAAGCAGTAGTTAAGAAAATGCCTCACAGACTGACATATAGGCCAATCTTATGGGGGAATCTTATCAATTCTGGTTTTCTTTGCTCAGGTAACTAGCTTATGTCAAGCTAACAAAAACCAAAACTCAAAATAAACAAAACAGCCACCACAGATACAATGGGACAGACAGACTTGAGTGTGACTTATCAAACTCACCATGCTGTGCTCTCCTGTGGCATCCTGAGAATGGAGTGTTTCTAGGTGAGAGCATAGTGAGGGTTACAGGAAAAGTACTGGTGGGCACTTTGCTGTCTTTAGGACCATTGCATGGCAGCACACGGTGCTGTCTTTCCAGTTTCAACCAGTGACCAGTTAGCAATACCCTTTTTATATAACACAGTGCTTAGCGCTTCCTAATCAAGATAATGATCACATATGGCTCCTCTCCTAAAGCAGCATCACTCCGAGGAGCAGCCTGTTTAACTGGTTCTGTTCTGATGCCTTCCTTGAGATGGATGCATCTGCTAGAGTTCATGCCCATTTAGTCTTTCCCCATCTTTACTAAGGTATAACCCACACACCACTCATTGTACCAGTTTTGATTGTGCAATTCAGTGGAATTTTTAGTACAATCATGGACTTGTACAAATATCAGAACCATGTGATTTCAGAATATTTCAATCATATTGCAAAGGAAACCCATCGTCCCTCTTTCTCCCCTCTACAGGAAATTACTAACCTCCTACCTGTTTCTACGTATTTGCTTTTTGGGGTGTTTTATGTAAAGGACATCACATGCTTTTTGGAGGAAATACCATCTTCCTTCAAGCTGGTACCATGCCTCTCCTGGAAGCTACTGAAGTAGGTGTTTACGGCAATAGATCCGTAGACTCTTAACTTCCTTGATGGCACAATTATAAATCCTGTATGCATGATTTTGCAGGAACAGGAAGTAACATTGCATGAAACAGAGCGTCACAGTTCATCGTATCATTTGGGACAGGCAAAGTCACGTGTTCAGAGACAACTAACGTTAACTCTCCACTAGACATTTCTACACCAAATGAGGTCTATAAGCAATCATGGTGTCAACAACTCAAGGATTAGCCTTGAACACTATGACAGAGGAGCATTAAAGCCTTACCCTGTCTGTCATTACCATCTTACAATATTTTCCTTTCGCAGCCACACCCCATCTTCCAGAGAGCCACGGACTGCTTTTCTTTCCCCAGATTCATCAGCCAGGGAAGCTTTCCTTGTACTATGTTGCGTGCACAGATATGCTGTAATTTCCAGAACCCCACTGAGTCTCGCTTCTAATACTTTATTTGGTTAGATTTCATAAGTTTCAATACTGAAGAAGTATCAGTCTACAGACTGAGGCTTCCAGATTCCCGTTCTTTCTAGGGCTGGTCTGACCATTGCCTCCTTGAGTCTCTCCTGCTTGCTCTGCTCCACGGTTGTCCTCTGCCAGGCACTTAGGAACAGTTGCAGCTTGGTCCTCGTGCACAGTGGCCAGTTTTCCAATGCCACAAACAGGATCGAACACTTTATTTATTTGGGCAGATAAATCTTAGGGAAGGGCACAGACGAATTCCAATCGGCAGTTCTGCCGTGTGTGCACATACAAAGGGTCTTTGTCATCAGCAGAAGCCCCTGTGGGGCATCTGTGCTTGGCAGAGGGACACTGAAGTTGCAGCTGTCAGTGGGAGCAAAGGGTTGGTCCATGGTATGCTCTACATTCTGCCAAGTCAGGGCTGGGCTCAGAGAGCAGGTGGAGCCTCACCCTGGGCAGATCCTCCCCTGGGCAGGCCAGGAGATATGTTTCCTGAGGAGGTGCAGCTCTGAACAAACTCTGTAGTATCGGCCAGGTTGCTGTAGCCCCGAGTCTATGCCTCAGTGATACACATACTTGAGAAACCCTTCGAAAACTGATGAAGGTCTCTGATGAAGAGAAGATGAGTGTCTTCCTCTCTCTGCATATCAACATGGAGGGAAACAGGAGAAATTAGAATGAGCATGCACGGAGATCTAAACATTTAGTTACATGGAGAACATTACAGAGAGGAGTAGTCCTAACCCCAGCACTAGCATACTGTAACCAGAGCAGCTATTGCTATGCATGAGCAAGACATGGAAAGACAAGACCTGGACAGCCTATAGCAAAGGCAGGAGGTGTAAGCCATCATAACTAGAAGACGGGAACTGAAGATGTCGCTCAGCTGGTTAACAGCACTAGCTGCTGTTCCCGATGACCTGGGTTGGATTCCCAGCACCCATATGGCTGTTCACAATCATCTGTAACACAGACGTACATGCAAGAAAAATATCACCCATACAAAATAAAAACAAATACATTTAAAGTTAAAACTACAAACTGTTTCACCAACTAGTCAGAATAAGCGGGCTCTCTTGCCATTGTACAGTAACCTCCCTTGTCCTGAGTAGCGCCTTGGCTGACTGGCTGAGTTTTCATGCTTGTGGTAGAAGCAGACAAAGTTGGTAGAGTAGCAAGAAGCTAAGTTCTGCTTAAACTCCTGCTGGCCTCTTGGGTTGTCACCATCTTGTTAATCAAAGGATGATCGGGCGATTTGAACGGATGGAAGCAAGAGATGCGCCTGCTATGAGAATCTAGCTTCTGCACGCAGATGGAGGCAGAGCTTACTTTGTGTACTAATTGCCTATTCTGCCCCATTCTGACCTCAGAGTGCTCTTTTGCTCCAGAACAGCTATTTCCTGGGCTAGTATTGCTCATCAGGGGCATGTGCAGAGTGAACTGGCATGAAGTATGTAAATCTTCCACCATGTGGGACAAATAGCCAGAATCCCAGTCTTCAACGGCTTGCTGTGGCCCCCCCCTGCTCTGGAAGAATTGCCATGAGAAAGTGTTGGGATGTGAATCATGCTAGAAATGTAGTGTCAGCAAGGCTGGCTTGAAAGACAGCAGGGTTCCGGCCTTTTTTCCTCCAGCAGATCAAGGTTATTGCGAGAGCTTCCCAAACTCTCTCTGAGATCAGATTTATCTCTGCATGTGACAGGAGCATTCACAGCAACCTCACCCCGGGGACGTTCTCCTGGGTGCGCGGAGAAACAGCCAGCAGAAGCCGGTGTGTTTTCACACAGAGCCGGTGTGTTTTCTTTTCCCCTCTGGCTGAGACTGAACATAAGATTCACACAGGGTATGCTGTGCACACCTTGTTCCGGCCATACTCTTCCATATAAAGAACAGGAGAGAAGTGTGTGGAGAGGCCCCCATCAGAGCAGGAGGTGACAGAGGTGACAGAGACCCAGAGCAGGAAGGGATTAAGGAGGAACGGCTGACAGGCAGGCCAGGGTCATAGTCTCCAGCTGCACCTGCTGCCCAAGTGCCCGTCTTATGAAAGTTCCTGGCTCTGAGAAGCGCATATGTCTGACAAGCACAGGGGACTCTGTGTGAGCAGAACAGTTGGGAACAAAGACATGGCTATGGTGGCTTTGCTAAAGTCACTTTCAGACTGTCTTTCCTACCAGCTAGAAGCTGCACTTTCCATGGGGGAGTGGAGTGTTTCTACAGCCCGGCTCCTTTTTCCCTCCAAATGCTGCTGTGCTGGGGGCAGGTGTGGAAAGTGCGCTTGGGAGAAACCATGTGTATCTGCTGTGCAGCCCTGGAGCAGAAGTGACCCTCTAGTTGGTCATCCGCAGAGCAACAGTTTGGATGTTCCTAGAGCAGAGCTCCGAGGAGACCATGAAGACCTTGCCACCTTTGCGCTCCACGGAGAGATGTGTTTATGGTGCCTTCAGTTCCGTTATGTGGGCCCGGGCCGAGCTGTGCTTTTTGAGGATGATACTATTGCCATGCAGGGAAGCTTTTTTCAAATTGCCCTGTCTGCTATCCTGGGTCTGACCTTTTGCACAAAAGCTGTGTGTTAGCTTGCCCAATCCTATAAGTGGAAATCTGCAAAGATTTTTATTTCAAAAATATTTTTAAATGTTACAAGTAGACTCCAGATGCTTTGGTGAGAAGAGGCGAAATACAGGTGGTACTTCAGGGAGCTGCACCTCCGCCTACCACAGAGCTCTCCTCTGTCCATGTTGGGGACAGCTGAGGTCATGGCTTAGTTTCTGTCCTGGCACATCTAGCCCTTAAGAGGCCAGTGCAATATGAAGTTGGGAGGATTCTTGATGGAAAACCTTGAACTTCAAGTTGAAATAATGCCTCCCATAGCTTCAGAAACGTGGCACTGTTCTGAGAACTGCAGCTCAGGCACCCCCACTTGTTTCAAGCCGCATAGCATTGCGTTCTACAGTGAATCACTTGTCTCAGGGGGCTGCAGATGTGTGAAATAGCAAGGCTTTTGCTGGTCTTTAACTAGTGTGTCGTGTCTAGAATCAGGCTTGTTTCCATATGCCTTCTTCTTCTTTCCAGGCCGTGGGTATCCCTTGCATCTCCCTATTCTGGACAGTCAGAGATCTCATTTCTCCGCAGATACCCTGTATCGTTCCAGGTTTCCCCTCAACAGTCCCTTTGCTGAGAAACAACATCAGTTAATGGTCGAGCAATATCGTGTTTGTTTCCTCACTAACTTTTGAACTTCTTGTACTTTTTCCTCTTGTGAAGTTCTCCCGGGAGATGGGGTGAGGTAGGGAGAAACACATTTTCGTGTAGACTTGCTGGGACACCCATATCAACCTGTGCTAGGAGCCTGCACTGCAGCGAATTTCCCTTCCTCCGCTGAGAGGGCTGTTGGGGAGGGCGGGAGGTTCAACAAGCTGGAAATGTGAGCGGGGAAAACATCCTTCAGACGGTTGAATCCTAGTCTGCACTGGTTTATGTTTTCGAAAATCCAAAGGGAGGCTTTGGGGAGACTGGTGCCATCTGCTGGACAGTTCTGAAAAGACACTAGAGGTAAAGACTGACTCAGAGCTGGAAGGAACCAGGAGTGGATTCTTTGGCTTCCAGATCTGTTCTGAAACAGTAGGGTCACATGATACTTTCTGATACTAGAGCACGAGATACGACATCTGCTAGCCATTAGCGGAAACTCATGACAAACCTGATGCTGCTGCTGATGGTGATGAAGACGACGATGATGATGTTAATGGTGATGATAGCTAATGCTTCTTAAGAACAGCATGTTCCCAGCACAGTGCTGGGTTCGGGGCCTCATCTCATTCCCCATGACCTCTCTCTTATCTGTGATCTCATATGATCTCCACTTTACCAGTGAAGTAACAGAGGGAGAAGTGAGACGCATGCTCAGGGTTACTCGGAGGGGGAAAGCTTTCCAGCCAGTGATGGTGATGAGAGCCAGGCTGGCCAGAATCTAGACTCGTGCCTTTCAAACGTATCCTGAAACTCAGCGATTGTGAATTAAAATCCCCCTTAGGGTTGAATGAAACTCGGCTTTTCAGGTGAGACTGTCATTGTCCGTAGATTATCTGCATTTGGACGGAACGTGCTTTCCGGAAGTTAAATGAGTTGTATGGCACTTGGCAAAAGAGTAACCATAACCTTCCCCTACACAAGATGATGCACACAGACCTTAGCAGAATCTTGAAAAGGCCAGAGATCCAAAGAGCCCTCCAAGTACCACGCAAGAAGGTTCAGCATAGAGTCTTGAAGAAGAATCCACTGAAGAACCTGAGAATCATCTTGAAGCTAAACCCTTATGCAAAGACTGCGCAGGAACACCATTCTCCACCAGGCCAGGAATCGCAAACTCTGGGTGAAGAAACTGGAGGCAGCGGTGGCAGCAGCAGCACTGGCAGCCAAATCAGAAAAAGGGACTGCAGACAAGAAGCCTGCAGAAAGTCAGAAGAAAAAGAAGCCTGTGGATGTCAAGAAGCAGAAGAAGCCTGCAGGGAAAAAAGGCTGCAGCTACCAAGAAACCAGCAGCTGAGTTAATCCCTGTGAATTCCTGTTTCTCAACGGCATTCATTGTTTTGAACACATGAATTAGCTTAATGCTAAAAATTATGATAAGTGTTTGGGAAACCCTGTATGTAGTATGTAGAATCAGCTAACCAGATAAAGTCCTGACTCCAGAGAAGGAAAGGGAAGAGGCAGCTAAGGTATTTGGAAAGTGGTAGGCTGGGGTGTGCAGTGGCGAACGTCAGTTAGACAGAATGGTATATTGTTTGTAACTGCAAGAGCCGTTAGGATGGACTCAACAGACTGCAGAAGCAGCAGTGGAGAAGTCTAAGAAAACGAATGGAGGAAACTCAGGAGTGCTGGACAAAATGCATTAGTTGTTTTAAACGTCTGATACAGGATGCATAAAAAGAGCATCATTTGAGTCTAAAAGAAAACAGTCGTCTATTAGTGTAAAGAACAACCAATCATTACAAAACACAATCTAACATATTTTAAAGGACATTTAGCTTGTTTGCCCAGAAAGACAGTCTTGGTTTTAATGAATGCAATATTCATGAAATTACTTTGAAAGTGCATTAGAATATAATGAGAAGTATTACTGTTTCGCAAATGGATAATTGGCAGATTTCCCCTTTCCTTTTTTTCTAACATACAGAGTATAAAATAGATGCGTTGGACTTGGCAGTAGAACTAACTGTGAGATGGGTCAGCTTGCACGAGTCCCTGTTGTGGAAATGCATAGATGCCTCAGGCACTGACATTTTCCAGGTACCTGAGACATCACGTGTTACATCATATGACAACAGGCTTATCAATATTGTGGCATCTTAAGATGATAATATTTAGTATGCTAATGTTAAACTTAACATGCTGACATGAGGGGACTGTGAGATCCTTCTAGATGGGTTCCACTCGCCTTCCAAAGTCTACATGAAGCCACAGCGAGACACCAATAACCTTGTGAGAGGATCCATTTAAAATGTGTAGGTTTAAATGACACTTGTTCACACTGTCTATGAGGGATTCAGTGAATCTTTCAGGTCGCTCAGTTCCGTACCCATTGTTCAGCAGGACCATAAATACTAATGGCCTTTGAGACCAACCTTTGATTTTTTTTTTCCTATTGGGAGCTATTAATTGATTTTGAAACTTAGAAAACAGGTATCATAAAAATTAATTGTAAACAAATTTGGGCTTTTGCAATATACAACCACATTTAATTTAATAATTTAATAATCATTTTATTAAAAAAAACCCAAATGACTGGCTAGATATCAGCTCTGGTTTCTATTCCACTAAAGCCAGCATGGTAAGTGGGTTTGAAATGTGGCTCCTCTGCTACTTGAGCCTGTTGGCATTCACGTTCTATAAATAAACCCTAGACTGTAAACAGATAGAGGGTTCATGTAAGTAGTGTTGTCCTGTGGAGACATTCCTCTCAGCATCTACCAGGTCACTGAGTGATTGCTCCTACAGAGCCACAGTGCGCTACCAAAGGGGTGGACATCTTCTCTGATGGATCCACACGTTGCTTCCCCTTCTCCATGCACATTTCTCCCAGCAACATGGCCACAGGTTTGCCCCATTTTCCCCTTCAAGGCATTTCATATTTCTTTGGTTGACATCTTCAACGTTACACAGCAATTGCGAGTTCTTTCACCCACTTCCCCCCATTATCATTTTCGTAGCTGTCCCATTCATTTCTTTCATAACAAGGGATCTGACCCATTTACTCATGTCACACGAGTCTCCATCAAACCAGAGCTAGCTCTTTGACTTTCAGAGCCTCGGAATTTTTTTGAAGAGCACAGGCCTGTGGGTTTTTGGAATGGCGTTGCATTTGTTGCCCTTTCACGGATGGAACAGGCTCTGCATTTGGATGCAGCACCAAGTCCATTCAGTGACCCCTCCTCCGTCACCTTGACGTAGCTAGCCCTGATGATGTTAAAACTTTGAGCATTTTGAACAGCATGGCATTAGGCAGGTTTCCTTAGCAATGTTTACCCTCTGCTCCTCTCTAGTGAGCATTCTGCGGAAGGTATGAGGCTATGGGAACATTGTTTCACCTGCACTTCTCAGTTCTGTCATCTACCTGTTAACGACTGTGAATTCACTCTGCTTTCAATTTCACTCCAACATGACAGGAACCATCCTTGCTTTCTGTTCTTTTCATATAGCTCCAATTAGAATCGATGATCTGTTTGTTTGATTAGTTTAGTTATATATACCTGACTCCCTTCTTGAGCACAGACCTTGTAGGGTCCTGTGACTAACTCTTACTTGATTAGCAGTTAACTCATCGTGGTATGGTGTGAATACCTTCACCCATGGTTCGCCCTCATCTCCCATCCCCACTTACCATTTGTAATTCAATGGGTACAGAGTATGGAATATTTTGCCCCGTAGGTATGATAGAAGCGTAAACTGATTTCATATAAATTAAGTGGTCTGTATCATCAATTAATGAACAGATTAAGAAATGAAATAAATGAGTAATTTTTTTAATGTTTTCATGATGCATTTTCTCTTCAAATAACAGCATTGTTTAAGTATAAGTTATTTCTTGTTAATAATCATCTACATTACTTCTCACAATGCACTTTTTAACATTCACAATCTAGTAACGGCCTTTGAAAGATATATATAGGGTGACTGGTTTTTTTCACAAAAGCAATTTCATTTTCTAATAAGAATATCTGAAAACATGATAGAAGGAAGATCAAAACCATATCAACAAATAACATGGAGATTTGTACTGTTTTCAGTAGGCAAAGGCTATTATGCAAATGCCCAAACCCTTATACTAACAGAGAATACTGTGCACACATTTGCTGTAGAAATGTATTTGAAGGCAGAGTCACTGCATAGCACATGGTACAGCCATACTCTTGTCAGCATCTCAGGTAAAGCCTGGTCAAGAGTTTGCTCACCAACTACGTCTCTGCAGTTTCTCTGATGCAGTCATTACTCACTGACAGTTGCCCCACCTGTGGGCCAGTGTATGCTCTTACAATATAGATCGTAGTGTGATGATCCCCTCTTATTAGAGGAAACATTGGTTGATTTCTCATTGATCTGTGACTGGGATGGTCATTATGAGAAGGTCTAAGCTTGGATACCAGTGCATTTAGACATAGTTACAAACCTTTCTTTTGTGTCTAATCCTAAAGATTCTTCCTGTCCATGGTGGCCTGGTGGTGGTACATCACCCTCAGTGTTGTAAGCCAACAATGAATGTACTAAGTGTGTTGTATAGCTGGGCTCTTAAAAGCTTCTCTCTTCTATCAGTATGCTGTTACTTCTGCCCTTAGTAGTAGAAGTGCAGTTAGCTTTCAGATATGTAGCAGTCAAATTACGAACATCTTATACTTATTATCATTTGTATCTGGAGTTTTCTCCAAATAAAGTGGTGTAAGGGTTAGCCACCAGCCTACTGCTCTCCTGTCAGTGGTAGACCTTTGGGAGACAGGGCCTCGTGGAAGAAAGCTAGGTCGTAGTGACATGCTGTTGAAGAGACATCGGGACCCTGGCCTTTTCCTCTCTCTGTGCTTCATCGCCCTTCTCAAATAAACAGTGTCCTCAGCCAAGTGCTTCCACTGTGATGTTTTTCCTTGTTCAAGGCCCCAAAGTCACAGATGCCACAGGGGAAAACCTCTGAAACTGTGAGCCAAACTAAGCACTTTCTGTTTCAGTGACTTCAGGCAATGCTAATTGTTCATTCCATCCACTAAGTCAATGACCATAACTGTAACTGTCATGCTTGATTTGACCTTTTGGACAACAGCCAATGCCCCCAAGTTCTAGGATTGGTCCAAATTCTTCAGGGTGTACAGTTTGTGTGGAGCAAGTTACTGGCTAGCGCATCAGAAACCAGCGATGTCATCAAAAGCTATTGATGTCATCAGAAGCCATTGATGTGCTTTTGCCTGTTAGTTATAGTAACAGCTTCATCTGAGATTAAAGGCATGGGCCACCACCGCCTGGCTCTTTCTTGGACTATTTTGTCAACAACATTCTTTCCTTGTTCTTTCAAGACAATGAGTCCATTGTGTGTGTGTGTGTGTGTGTGTGTGTGTGTGTGAGAGAGAGAGAGAGAGAGAGAGAGAGAGAGAGAGAGAGAGAGAGGGAGGATGTCTTTAGTGGATATACAATGTAATCAAATATATATAATATATCAATGTATGTAATGAATGGAACAGGGGGGATACTGGAGAGATGTCTCTCTGGTTAAGAGCACTGGTTATTCTCCTGATTTTCACAACCCACATGGTAGCTCATACTTACTTGTAACTCCAGTCCTAGGGGATTAAACACCCTCTTCTGGCCTTCTCAAGCTATACATGCAGTCAGAATACCAATGTGCATAAAATAAACATAAAGACTGAAAAAATTGCACATACATTTGTCCTTGTGCATTTTGCATATTCAAGCGGTGGTGACTGTCTTTGCATGGTACGCATATGGCTTTTGTTTCTGTGGCCATGTTGGTTGCAGCTCTATAGAGTTAGCTGGGTTTCCATGGTGTAGCAAGAAGTTGAAAAGCCTGGGCTGAACACCATTAGTTGTGCCCGTACACTTACTGCCCTGGTACTATTCCCACTGACCCACTGCATGCATCGAAAGAAGTAATAATGGGTTACAGTGCTTGCTTCCAAGCTTTATATACTTTATAAAGTATCTAAATGTCAAATACAAATGTCCACAGACTCAGCATAGTACCTGGCAAACAGTAAGCACTTAATAAATGCATACCAACCGTGGCGGTTGTCTCTTATGCTAATACGGTGGTCCACAGAATACTTTAAAATATGAAGATCTGCAGTGTGTCTCTTTAGCTCAGTGGTTCTCAATCTTCCTGACACCGTGGTGCTTTTATACAGTTCCTCATGCTGTGCTGACCCGCAGCCATATATTGCTACTTCATAACTGTAATTTTGCTACTGCAATAAATCATAATGTAAATGTCTGTGATTTCCAATGGTCTTAGGCAACCCCTGTGAAAGGGTCATCTGATGCCCCCCAAAGGGGTTGGGACCCATTGAGAGCTGCTGCTTCAGCTCATAAGGAGTGGCACAGACGATGCCTGATTCAGCTCAGAGTTGAGGCGTTCACCTTTAAACAAGTGAATACTTTAGGGCAATTTGCGGGGGTGGTCCCTCCAGGAAGTTGAATGGTCTTCTCTCTTCCTCAGGTGTCCTGTTCTCCCTGGTGGTGATGCTGTATGTCATCTGGGTCCAGGCGGTGGCTGACATGGAAAGTTACAAAGCCATGAAAATGAAAGACTGCTGGGAATTCACGCCCTCGGTTCTGTACGGCTGGTCGTTTTTCCTGGCCCCGGCCGGCATCCTCTTTTCTCTGCTAGCCGGGTTACTGTTTCTCGTCGTCGGGCGGCACATTCAGCTGCATCACTAAGTTGAGCCAGTCCGGTGTTCAGAGCACCGCACCTCCCGTTCCCTCTTCCCCTTCTGTGCTGGTGATGGTAATCAGCATAAAATCAGTTGATGTACACAGAGAGTTTTTATTTCTTGATGAATCATTTTACTTGTGATTTCCCTTCATGAGGAAGTCTTTGGACTTCTCCAGAACCCACAGCTGTCTGTGCTGGTGAGGAATTAGTTCCCTAGGGAACAGGTAGGGGGTGGGCCCATTGTAGAGTGTGGAGTAAGGGCAGGGTGCAAATGCAATCGTCCACAGCAAGCCAAGCTTAGCTTGACCATCTCCTTGGCATTCACGTCTGCTGCTTTATTTTTTAATAAGGAGAATAATTAAGACTGGAACACAAATGTCAGATGACTGCTTCCGTTTCTTCTCCACCTACATGCCCAGGAGCAGACACATACTCATCCACTGACTTCTGTGAGCAAGTGATTCATTATCTAAAAATAGCTAGCTGTTGTTCTTGCTATTGGAGCCTGAGTTCAAATGGACCACAACTGTGGTACCAAATGTACTTATTCGAGTTTATCACCACCTGCGTCATCTGAGTTTTCTTTTTTAATTATGCATGCCTATAGAAAGCTTACACTGTTAGAAAGCAGCAGATCCCCGGGGCAGAGTGTATCCAGTGTAGATTGGAAGTGTGGAAGTTACAGGGGGCTAACCCTGGACTGTAATATGGTTTGAAATCTGTAAAAGCCACGCGCCTCCTCTGAGCACATCATTCTATTTGATATTTTAAAATTCCCATTTAAAACTTAAATTGCTAAGATGTTCAGCACATTTAAATTTATTGAGAGGACGTGCTCTTAATATTCCCCAGCCATAAAGCTTCCTGATACTTCCTTGTGAGGATTATAATAGCCTGACTTTATGAAGACCATGGCATATTAACTTTCCCCGACATTTTACAGGATCCAGTTCTTCTGATCATTTGGTTCCCATATTGTCCCTCCATTTCTCCTTTGCAGAGTATGCATTAACACGCGCAGACCCAGATTCCCCTAACCTCCTGCAAGAAAACGGTTTTGTGGGGAAATATGATTCTTTATTATACACTAGCACAGACATTTTGCATATCAAAGAGGTTCATTTGCCAGGGTTGTTGATTGAAATCAAGCCCATCTGAGTGGCTTCCTTCGGCTGGAACTTGCATTCTGGAAGTTTCCATCAAGGAGGGGTTTGGTGTTAGTGATGAACAGAGAAATACACAGCACCTGAAATTTGCTGGGGACCCAGCGATGCCTTCTGCAATTGTAGCAAGAAGGAAACACAACACTGAGGCAGGGGGATGACCACCGGGAAGGTGCTCTAGGAAGGAGGGGTTAGCTCTTCTGGCCTGTTGTAGGTACAGTAGTGGTGCCTCCTCAACCTTCTCCTCAGCCGGCTTTATACACAGAGGGAGAACTGGAGGAGTAGCGGGAGCCTGAGGTATCTATTTACCCATGAGGGCGGTTAGTGACCAGACTTGCCCGACATAGACGCTCCAGGGGTCTAGCATGTCTCGCAAGTCACTTCAAGGGCATCGGTGCATTTCTGTGCCTACTTTCCTTCATCATCTTCTGTTTCCTTTTGATATCGCTCCATTTACTTCCTTGCTTTCTTTGGCTTGGTTATCAGAAAAATAATTCTGAGTTCTGTTATGCATATTGCCCGTGATATTAAGCCATGGCATGGGATTACGTTTTCCAGACGATGCTTAGATGTATCTGGTTCGTTTGTGTCATCCGAACATACAATTCTTTTTTGTAGAACTTTGGAAGGGAACCTTTTTCCGGACTGTATGCCATTTAAATTTCACATGCAAGCTGTTTCTAGTAAAAGTTTGAATATTTATAAACTTCAGATGGTTGCCCTTCTTTCCTAACTCACTTCTGTGGCTACTGTGTGTTTATCATAAGGCAATCGGCCAAAGAGCTGATGGGTCTGACAATTCCTACAGATCCACCCGGCAGAAGTCCTTCTGAGTTGTATCGTGACACTCGCCCCAATGCGGAGTACCGTTTTCAACTGTGTAAGAAGTGGACGGGATGCGGGTGAGTGGTGTTTGCTGGCTTGATATGGAAACGAGTGTAACAGCTTCCCTGCTTCCTGGGGGCACTGTATTCAGATTGTCCATGCTGTGTCTGTTTCTGTTTGGGGTACACTAGCTCATTTTGGAAGCAGTCAAGGGAAAGGTTAAAATTTCTTAAGAGTGTTGATTTTTGTACTGGCTTTTCCATTTAACAAATCAGATGCCTCTTGAGTGACTTGGGTGAAAAGAGTCAGGAAGACAGTGGGAATGGCTTGCAGTTTCTGACAGCTATGATGGCCCTGTTTGTTGGACCTTCTCAGTGAGCTGAGGTCCATCAGTGGCAGATCACACGTGAATTGAAGCCACCTGTGCAACCGAAGGGTGGTGTTCTGCTTCGGTAAAGCTGTCTAAAATCACGCACTATCTGGTGTGCTCTCCGTGGTCATTTTTCCCACGAATCTGTAAATACCGTGCTGAGTTTGAAGGTTCAATTCACGTGTGAAAGAATCCAGCAGAGAAAATAACGCCATTGCCAATTACCATTAAAATGCACAGGTGTGTATGTGTGGGGGAGTGGGGGAGGGAGTGGGCAGACAGAGACAAAGAGACAGAGACCGAGAGAAGAGGGGAGGCGGAGAGACTCAGACACAGGCAAAGAGTGGTGTGATGATAGGGATGGGTGCAGTCAGTGTGTGTGAGCTGGGCTGGCTTTGCAGGGTTACAGTGATGCCATCATCTCCAGATGCCACCTTATTATATCACTCAAGTGATGATGATATCCAACGAGTCATTCTTTGGTTTGTATTATCACGAAAGTTACCAAGCTTGATTTGTAAAGGAACTTAGAAAGCCAGAGGCAAACTCAGATAGCTGATCGATAGCCGAACCAGAGCCTGCAGGTGAGGGAAATCGTGAGAAAACACCAGTAGTGTTGGGAGCCATAGTAAAGAGCAAAGTCACCCCCCCAGTTTGCTTTTGGTGGGCCCCAGTGGGAGTGGGAGGCTCACTAACAGAACTGGATAGAAAGCTGAATTCTTGTTAACTGTTGGGAGGAATGAAATATGTGGAGACGCTTCACAGATGATCAAATGTGGAGGGCAATGCCTGAAAGACCTTGGGAAGATGCTGTCTTCCATGTTCAAAATCAGGGAGGGCAGAGAAATGGTTTGTGTCTTCCGTATTATAATGCACAGGTACACTAAAGCAATGACTCCTTTAAACCAGTTGGCAGGAGAAAGGGGATAGAGAGGAAAACTTGTAGTCAAGGGTATCCATAGACAAGAGCAGTGTTACCCTCTGTCATCCCAGCTTCTCAGAGCAGAGGCAGGTGGATCTCAGTGTTCAAGGCCTGCTTACACCAACAGTCTGGGCACCATAGCAATATCCTGCTTTAGATAACAAGGAAAAGGAGGGCTGGGATATAGCTTAGTGCTAGAGGTCTTGCCCAGAGTGTTTCAAATCCTGATCAATCCCTAGATACTGCCGAAAGGGATTCGAAGTTTCTGCACTGGTTGACAGAAGCCGGAGCTCTGGTTCCTTCTTCAGCATTACTTTCCCTTTGGGGCATGCATGGTGGCAAATACTAGAGAAATTCTGAAAACACAGCGGAACACTCTGGCCTCCCGTTTCTTTCTCCCGTGGCTCTGCTAAGCCAGCTGGGTTCTGTGAACTCATTGTCTGACCACCTGCATTTTGGATGGCATGACTGAAGGTGACGAAACCGTGTCTGGGACTCGAATTCTAATCTTGAATTTTTCAGAAGGCTTTGGGGGGGATGAATTTTGAAAAACATTACACCTGTGCATAGAACCTAATAGATTTACTACTTCCATCTGTTTCTGTAAATTATATAATTTAGTTTTTATATAGAAAAATTGAGTTATGCAAAATTTAACTATAGTTCTATGATGTATTTAGGAAGTGTCTTTATAAGTCACTGGTTAGAGTGGCTGCATCTTCCTGGTTAAATGGGAAGATGACTGGTCTCCTGCTTCACCCATGTGACAAGCAGACCAAATTGGCTCCAGAGAGCAGGCAGGTGGAATGCGTCAGCCTGCATTGATCCCGGCATTATGTTGCTCATGACAGAGGGCGACTCACTAGGATAAGAGAAGAGCGGACACTTAGAGGCCATATTACTCTTCTGCATCCCTGCATCCAGCAGTTATTGTGACTTAAATCAGTGAGCATGTGACAGTCTCTCCTTACCTGACAGCTCCTCCCTTCCTCCCTCTCTCCCCTTCCTTCCCTTCCTTTTTTTCTCCCTCGCTTTGAATTTCTTATTCCATTAATTCTCAACCGAGGCTGCAAATGTTGAAACACTCCGTCAATGCCTCAGGTTGTCTTGGCATTGAAACTTCCTAAACACATAGGTATTTAAACTGAGCATCTTAAAAAGAATAACATACCAAGAATCGTGTTTCTTGCCGTGTATGTTAGTGTGACCTATAGAGGGACAATAAAAAATATTGATACAGTGTCTCACTTTACAAAAAGACTAGGAAAGTTTTTCTAAAGGAAAAGTATTTGTAAACATCTTAGAAAGGGTTAACTATAAAGTTGGGTTAATTTGTATGCATGTGAGTGTATACACACATATACATATATCTGCAACCTATTCATATTTGGGTGTGTATGTATGGCTTTATGTATATGGATAAATATGTGTGGATTTGGATAAACCCAAGTGTGGGAGAACGTACACACAGAGAGACAAAGTTTTTTGGTGGCCAGAATATCAAGAAACCCAGAGTTTGCCATGAGTCATGAGCCACGAGCAGGGCCTGCGCACAGCCTGCAGACGTGACACTGCAGGGATTGCGGTGTGAAAAAATCCCTGGTGGCTGGAGAGGTTGCAGCAGCGCTGCAGATGGGAGGCACAGTGGGAAGCCATGAGCCAGTCGGGGTAGGTGCAGGCAGTACCCACATTGGTCGGCAGATGTGGGAGAACGTGAATAAAGTAATCCCACATTAATGCAGAGTTGAGTATAATAAGGGATTCTTTATGGGGGACTCACAGATCACAGTCCTCTGCACAAATGGGTAACGGAAACTGAATCAAGACAAGAGGGGAGAGAGAGAGAGGGAGAGAGAGAGGGAGAGAGATAAAGGAGAGAGAGAGAAAAAGGAGAGAGAGAGATAAAAGAGAGAGAGAGAGTTAAAGGAGAGAGAGAGAGTTAAAGGAGAGAGAGAGAGAGATAAAGGAGAGAGAGAGAGAGAGAGAGAGAGAGAGAGAGAGAGAGAGAGAGAGAGAGAGAGCAAGCCAGTACATACCTTTTTGGTACCCAAGACCATGCCCAACCTGGTCCAGCCGAGGTTCCCCAGCACCCAAGTATATAGGATTCACACAAGGGCTATAGAAAAGTAATTAGAAAGTGTCACAGAAGACTCAGTATTCAAATGCTGCAGTGCCTAAAACATTCCATCTTCCTTAGGAAGTTAAATGCTCCTTGACTTGATTTTCTCTAGAAGCGTTTAAGAAGAAATTGTGACTTTACTTCTGAAGTTTGGAGTTTCACTTGCATCTAAACAGATCACAGTGGATCCCACTGGTGTTATGAGAGGTCTCAGCTTCCTACTGAGGATAATCTGAAGACATACCTGTAAATCTCATGGGGCTGGGGTGAGAGGTCGAGGTCAGCCTGGGTCACCTGGAGAGCTCCTAATGAAAGCTCTCAAAATGAAGAGGAAAAAATGAAAAGAAAAGCAAGAGAACAATTGGAAGACTTGCTCCAGCACTGCGAGTACTAGGGAGAGCCTGTGCCTGAAATTCTGTGATATGCAAGTGGCCCATTTGTGATCTAGGAAAATACTTGAGACATAAGAGAAAACACAGCTTATTTAAAGGGGGTGATAAGGTAAAAAAATATGAAAAAGGATTTAAAATATGGACTTAAGTTGGATTCGCAGAACTTCTGATATATCTTAATCCATGTCTTACTCATTTGCAGCCGTGCTGGGGTGAACCAGGGCCTCACACATGCAGGAGACACCTCCAAGTCTTGCCTTCACCCCATCTATACCTAGGAGGCAGTACAGGGGGAAGACTGCTTTTCTGCTCTCTTTGTGACTGCCCATATGGCCACTGGGGGCTGTACTCTGTCGTGTTGCAGTCTCTAACAGTGACAAGTCTCCAGCAGTTACAGTTTCTAACACTTCCCAGTCCACAGGTAGCTGGATACCCTGCGTGAATGTGTTTGCTCGATTGCTTTATTACGGTGTTGTTTTCATCATGAAACATTCGACTTTAATGCCCATATTTCAATATCTAAAGCTCTCTCAAATATAGTTTCCAAGGTGACTGCCTAATCCACACAATAGGACATAGGAGAAAAATGTTAATCAAATCTTTTAATTCTCCAAGCTGTTTTGCTTTACAAAAGTAATACATATTCATAGATATTCAGTGAAAAGGAACAGGAAAGCAGTGACAAATGACACCGTCCTCTGCCACTAGGAGCCAGGAGCAGTTCTAATAGGCAACCAGGAGGTTTTGCAGAGTAAGTTTTGTAGACTTGTGTGTGTGTGTGTGTGTGTGTGTGTGTATGTATTTTATGTGTGTGTTAAGTATTTTGTGCATGCTTTTATGTTATGTGTGTTATGTGTATGTGTGTTTTTAAAAAATATTTTAGGGTTTTTAAAGCTTCATTTATTTTATTATATATACAGTGTTCTGCCTGCACATATGCCTGCAGGTCAGAAGAGAGCACCAGATCTCATTTTGGATGGCTGTGAGCTACCATGTGGTTACTCGGAATTGAACTCAGGACCTCTGGAAGAGCAACCAGGGCTCTTAACCTCTGAGTCATCTCTCCAGCCATGTTTGTGTGTTTTACGTATGTATGTTGTATGCATTATGTATTTTTTTTCATGTAAGGCTATCTTTCTCATGTATCTGTCTGTGTACCACATGTGTGCCTGATAACCAAATGAAGGCATTATATACCCTGGGACTGGAGTTGCGGTTGATTGTGAGACACATTTTGGGTGCTAGGAATAGCACCTGGGTCTTCTGGAAAAGCAGCCAGTGATCTTAGCTGCTGAGCCAGATCTCCAGTCCCAGTTCTACTTTTCACTCAATACTCTAGCTTTAACATTTTGTGTCACTAAATATATTTCAAAGAGTGCTTACGCTTTCCAACCATGACCAAGCCATACTCCTGAGTACATTCTGGCTGCCCTGAGTTTAGCCTTGTCTTCGGAGAGCTCATGTTTTCAGTAACATTGCTGCTGCCCCTGTGCACGACAAAGAAAGGAAACAAGGGGCTGTGCCCGAGGAGACCGTGAGTTAGACAGGCGTGGGCATAAAAATGCTTTCTAAATCTCCACAGAATGAAAGCTAAAACATGGTTAAAAACGACCATCAATCAGATTGTGAGCAGTGTGTTGGTGGCTGCGACATTGATGACTTTGGCACTTTTCTTGGAGAGAGGAAACAGAAAAGGAGGTGTGTAACTTCTCAAAGCCACATGGGGGGGTAGGGAGAGGGAAGGATAGGCGGTAAGTTTCTAGGTGTTTGCAGCGACATGCTTTTTCTATGTGTTCTCTGTAATTGCGAAAGGAGACGGCTTTGGACATTTCTAAGTGAAATAAAGGCTTCTCGGGGTTACATTAGATTAGTTGCATGAATGAAAAGCAAAGTCGCACAGAAGTGAGTTCCTTTTCAATCCCTGACTCATGGCGGTTCAGCATTGTGATGTGAAACACTGGGTGGTACAGGGTAGTGAGCCATCTCAGTCCATCTGTGCGGCATGACCAATGACCAACTGAATCATTAATATGAGACAGGAGGGGATCTAAAGCCACCTGAACCACATCTACTGTGAGACATTATAGAAACCCAGCTACTTAGAAAGCAGGCCTTGCCTGTAGCAATATTCGCTAGAAGCAATGGCATCAAGAGAAGAATGGCTTTTCCGTTGGGACCGCCCAGGGACAGCCCATGCTCAAGCAAGGCACTGAGCTGCCCCGCAGTCTTCCAAGCAATGCTACTCAAAGCTCCAGTGAGGTGTCGCTTTAAATGACCATGTTTCTGTAACTGCAGATCTGGTTCTTACTTTTCAGCTACATCTTTTCCCGGAACATCCTCGGTCCCTCATTCCCACCATTATTGTGGGAACATCTGTGTATGCCATGGCTTCTCCTGACTCAGATTGTCTGGGAAACAGAGGAGGACCCACTAAACTTCAAGACTGGGTGACTATAATCATATGATATCTGCCCTGTAAAAACAGACCTCAAAAGAAGAGGAATCACCCAAGATATGTATTTGGATAGATTTGTGAGACAGAATTCCAAATGGGATCACAGCTATTAAAAATGGGGGATCCACTTGAATAAAGGGGAAACACAGGGATTATGACAAGTAACTCTACAATCCATCAGCAGCCCTCGCCCCCTGTTATGTGGCTTCACTTTGAAGTTTGTCCTTTATTTGCCACTCATAGTCGGTCACCAGACATGACATGGGCTATTTGGCAGTTACTTAAAACACGGTGCAGGTTACTCTGGCTGTGCCAGTTACCTGTGTATCTCAACAGGAAGCATCGCACTGGGTCCTGGTCTCTGAAATTAAAGGCACAGTCTCTGTGATCCCCTTCTTTCTTTATGCAGGACTTCTTTTGGGAAGAGCACCTTGTTCACACCACAGGGGAAGTCTGTCTGTCGGCTGCCATTCTGATGTATTATTGGGAAATTAGCTTTCCCTCCCTCTGCATTTGCTTAAGGATTTACAAATCACAGCGAAGGAGAAGAAATGCTAAATAGAATGTAATGCCCTGCCAAGAGGAGACAGGGCATTCTCAAATGACTTCAAAAGTTTCCCCAGCTTCCCAACCCTTTAGGCTGAGTTTCTGTGCTTCCTCAAAGCCAAGCTTTGCATTTCTCCCTGTCCCCCATTTCTTCCCAAAGGCCGATGGACTCATTGATGTTGGAAGATTATTTCTTGAAAAGAAACCACAATTGCCCCTGCTTAAGAAGCAGATGGGAGATTGGAAAGTAGGAGCGAGTGTTGAGAATGGATTTGAACCTCGCCTTCATTATCACACATTATGGTGGGATGCCACGGAATGCCTAAGAAAGACAGGAGGGCCCTTGCCTGTAAGCCCAGCTCTTCGGAGGTTCAGTGATTTCCAGGCCAGCCTGGGCTACAAAAGTCTTTGTTTTTGAAACACTGAATCTAATCCGTGTTGTTCTTATGCACATGGGCACAGGAGTCATTCTTTGGGACTTGGACAGCCTCCCATTTGTCACATTCCTAAAAGAAAGTGACTGTCACTCCTTCAGCAGCCTTCCACCACCGGCAGCTCCTCCACTAGGAATGGAATCTGGGAAGCTCCCCCAACCCCTTATTGGTTTTATTAGCTGTCTTGGTCTTGGGCTGGTAAGCTTTTTGTGCCCATGGAGATTTTTTTTTTAAATTTTTTCCTGGAATTTGGTTTCTGGAATAACGCTTGCTTCTAGATTATTAGACTTTGGTGGTCTGCCCCCATCTTAGCACAACCCCCCTGGGCCCAACAAAAATCTGTGCGAGGCATGTACTAACTCAGAGACGTCCCGAAGGCCCCCAAACCACACAGGCCCTTGCCATTGCTCTTGGCTGACCTGTCCTTTTAAGGGCCCTGGCAAGCAAATCACCCAAGCCCCATCCCCTCCCGCCCACAAGGAGAATGCAGAGATGAGGAGCAGCTGGGGCTCTGAGCAGGCAGTCCTCATCGCTCTTTCTGGAGGGCCGATGGAGTAGTTCTGATTTCCTCACAGAACTTGGTTCAAATGTCCTTCTTGGGGAAATGTACTGATAACATCACAGAGCTGGTAGATACATTTCCTGAGGAACACACATCCCTCCTTGCCCTTCACCTCCTCCCACCCAAAGGCTGCATAGCCAGTACACTAATTGCACCAGGGTTCCTGATCCAAGAACAATGAGAATAAAGATGAGCTACACAGGCAAGTTCTTTCCGTCTCTTGGCAGCGCCCCTTCTTCATCTCCTTCCCTGGCACCGGTATAAACTGGGGACGTATCCAAAGGTGGTAGAGATAACTCCAGAATCCTGAAAGATACACCCACAGTAGCCACGGTAGAAGCAGAAAAAGATGCAGGGCGTGCCTGGACAGGCAGAGCTTAGAACATAGGGGTTAGCAAGCCACCCACCAACAGCGCAGAAGAGGCCTGTGAACACCAGGGGGCGGTCCTGAGTTCTGTGGGTGTCTTTATGAGACCCACTTCCAGGTTCCAGGCAGCAGCAGCAGCTTGGTCACTTCCTCTCTCTTGTCTTTTTGTGGGACTCTAATTTTAATTCGTGACATTTGTCCCCATACAACCGCATGTAGGGTACCTCCCTTCTTGACAGCCCCTAGAGTCAGACGAGAACAGAGAGGGATGAAGCTCCGAGGCTGTTAACTTCAGGAGCAGAGATGCTGAAGGTAAGCACGGATGCTCGCAGTGCTGCTGTGTATCACCAAGGTGAGCCAGAAACTCGGGATTCGCTCTGTTCTGACTAAAGGCTTATCTGTCTTGAGGCAGATTTGCCTTCAATCATTCTCTCATCCCTCGTCATGGTCCCGGAGATGCCTTATCCATGTCGCTGGTTTCACCTAAACCTTTACCTATTACTCTCAATACCATAATCCCCAGACTTAATAATCAATCAATTTGGGACAAGCATTTCATGCTGTGGGCCAATTTTACTCAATGAAGTCACACCTTAGCATTCAGAAGTGTGCGAAATCACAGGGGTAGTTTTCTGTATATGGGTAGTAAGCATTCCTGTATGACTGTGGTCAAGGCCATGGCACCAGAGCCCATGTTGGATTTGTGAGCTAACTTAGGAAGTAAGCTTTGCTAACAACACAGGGGCTTTGGGTAAAGCATATGCTGGGCTTCATCCAGCTGACAAAATTTCCATGTAGAGACAGGATTCGTTCAACCCATGCACGGTTTTCATGCAGCTGTGTAAAGAACAATGAAGGGTGCCCAGTACTTCTTGGTACCTTTTGGGCCACAGAAGTTTCCAGCGTGACCAATTTCAAACATGATGCATTCAGCCAAGAAGAGCTGGGGCTAGTCCTTGCCACAATGCTGCTTTTCCATAGGACTGGTCCTATGTTTTCCGAAGTATGCTATAAAGGTTAGTTGTGTATGCCAAAAAGATGCTCTAGACAGAGCTGAGAGGTACTAGGGATGAGGCGAGGCTCATGGGTAGAGTACACAGACTTGGGTTCAGTGTGCATCACTCTAAACAGGCATACATAAGCCGCAGTAACGAAAATGGCTGAGGTGCTTTGATACATTTCCTGTCATCATAGTCCTGTCCCTCGTGACGGCAACAGAGGGACATCTAGGCTGATGAAACAGCCACACATTTCAATGCATTTTTTTTTTTGCCTGTGCCTGCAGCTCTGTTCCCACATTGCCCACAAACCAAACTTATGCCAGCAATGAGGCACAAGGTCAGAAAGAACTGTCAATCTCAAAGACTTGCTCAGAGTTCTCCCAAGGTCTATACCCTGAAAAGACTCTTGATTTTGGTTTCTTTGGCCTATTCTGTTGAAATCACGCGTAGACATGGACATGCCCGTGATTTGACAATTCTGCTTAAGGAAGGTCCCATCCAGCTGAACAAGGTGAGATGACAAAGTGTCCTGTCATTGTGGGGAGGCCCTTGGAAGATGACACTTCATTAGAGAAATGAAAGAAGAAAGAGGAGGGGAGGAGGAGGAGGTGGTAGAGAAGGAGGAGGAGGAGAAGGAAGAGGAGGAGGAGAAAGATGAGTAGAAGGAAGAAGAGGAGGTAGTGGTTCTGCATCAAGGATGCCAAAGCCGAAGGCAGTACCATATCAACTGTGTTCAAGTCCATCCCTTTATGAAACACCAGAAGAAGCTGGAAGCATCGCAAGCCGTGTTTATGATATCATTTGAGGGACAGCTGGGGTCAGTGTTAAACTTTAAACCATCAGATGCAGGGAGGCAGCTCTTGCATAACAATAAGCCCAGGCTGTCACATTGAAAGGAAAATAACCACATTTTCACCTTGGAAAATCTAGTCTAAATAGGACAGTAATTGTTTTTAGAAAGCTATTCAGTGACCCCCCCTCCAAGAATGGCTCAGGAAGAAGGTAAACTTTTTATTATAATTTATACAATGTGGTAATTTTTTGAATAGTTTAGAATTTTTTTATAGACTGATAACAGATCCGACAAATTGCACACAGCCTCCTGCACTGGCAGGGAGACAAGCTTGGATGACCTGCTGGGCTTTCACATCTCGAATGTCTGCGAGTCTTTGAAACCCATCCCAGAGTTTAATTATGACAGCAATCTTTATTATTCTGCGCTCCTAACAGCACACTTCATGGGAACAATGTGGAAAGCAAAGAGTGGGTGCCGGAGCAGTGTTTTTCACACAGAATGTGGGGAGCATGTGAGGACTTCGAGGGGGCGCTCCCCCTTGTAGGCGAATGGAGGGTTGGGGAAGGTGGAAGGCGGATGGGGGAGAAGAGGGCTGCTCGCGGGGGGCTCATCAGTTTCCCAGTCATTCCCTCACCGTCGGATAGAAAGCACTCTCAGATATGCTTCTTGTTGGAAGCACAGCTGTGTTATTTTTGAACCTCCAGATATTGAGACAGCGACGTTAGCGTTCACTAATCTGTCTTCACTACCTACCATAACCAATACTGCTCTAGCCACTTACCATATCAGTTGTGTGGGAGAATAGAGAAGCGGATCAAGCATCATGTGTTTTCAATGTTTTTAGGTAGGGAGTTGTGGTAAGGTGGGAGAGGGGCAAGGGGTCCAGACAACTTTGCATGGGTCCACCTTGCCAAGGTAAGAGAGTCTCTTTGGAGCGGAATGAACTTTAATGCTGTGTGACGGCATCCTCATCTTGCTCTCCCCAGTCTCTTCTCCCCCATCCTGTACAAGATCAGATTCAGAATCCCGCAGTGAACTAAGTTGCAGGGTCCCCTTAGTCTCCTCTAATCTGCGGCAATCCACCCATCTTCCCTTGGCTTTCGCGACCTTGACAGTTTTTGAGAGTACTAGTCAAGTGATTGCCAATCATATCTTGTTTCCGCTTGATGCCTTCTGATGCTTTGGGAGGTTGGAGCAATGGATGTAGGGAAGGGCTTCAGTAGAGGTACCATAAACATCTCAGGGAATCACGTCAGAGGGCTCCCAGCGAAAATACATTATCTACCAACCTTGACAACATGGATCTACAGATGACTAGGGAACCTGCCAAGCCGATGACATACAACTTTTCCCATTTATGTGAAAGGGCCAGATTCAGAGAAGGGAGCTCCTGTTATTAGGTTAGTGGGCATATAAATTGATTGGCAGACATAGTCATTAAGCAAATACCCAGTGCTTTGAGTTATTAATTAGACTTGCATTTTCCATTTCCTGCTTTATCAAGACATGTAGAATAGGTCTACATGTATGTCTGGGTATAACATGACTCAGCAGATTATTTCCCAAGCCTGTTTTATCTTGACACCATCTAAAGGAGGAAAATGACCCACCAATGAGTTTCATGTCCGTAGTCTACGGAAAGGAAGAAATACATGTTTAGTTGCCATGTGTGGATTTGACTGCTTTTTAGTTTAGAACTAGAGCGTGGGAGTACAGGTGCTATGTAACTGAGATGTAGCAATACTATTAGCACCCCTAGTCTCGTGCCCACCCCACTTACACTTTCTCATTTGAGTGGGCACAGATGAATCTTGGGAGGTGATTGAGTTAGAGATACTATGATCGCTATAAGTGGCAAAAAAGAAGAAAGAGAAAGGAAGGAAGGAAGGGAAGGGAAGGAAAGGGAAAGGAAAAGAAAGGAAAAGTGCAGGAAGAAAACCAGGAAGAGAGAAGGAAGGAGAAAAGAAAATGAAGAAAGAAAAGGAGAAGAAAGAAAAGCAGGCTGGATCCAATTCTTTGGGTGGATGAGGGATGAGACAGGGGAATCACTTAACTCTGAAGACGGAGACCAGCCTGGACAACAGAGAAAGACTCCGTCTCAACTAGCAAATGGTGTAAAATGAAGACAAGAAACCCTAGGGTGGATGGAGAGATGCTTCTGCAGCTAAGGGTAAATAGTGCTTTTCCTGAGGACCCGCATTTGATCCTCATCCTCCACATGGAAGATCATGACTGTAACTGCAGTTTAATGGATCCCATGTCCTCTCCTGGCTTCCTGCATGTGCTGCAGTTACACACACGTGGGCAAAACACTCTCACATGGAGAATAATACATAAATCTCTACAAAGGAAAGGACAAATAAACAAATCCAAACAAACAACCATTGTTTAGGAAGGTTCAAAGACTCACCAAGGCAAAGAGTGCAGAGCCACTGGGATGCGGGAGCCTAGATGTTTAGTTTACTGGCTTGTCTGTGGCTGTCAATTCGTGCCAGCAAAAGGAGCTAGGGCTCTTGTGGAAGAAAATGGTCCAATATGCAAGCAGGTGGCTTGAACTCGGAATTTATTACCAGGTTGTTACAAAAGCCAGGAATCCTTAGCGAATCACTCCAGCTTGCTGCTCGGTGGTTGTTTTCTCTGGAATAAGACGTTCCTGGGGTCGACTTCTAATTTAATGCAGAGATGAAAATTGCCCATCACCTGTTTCACCCGAGGTGTTATTGATGCCCAAATAGCGTTTCTCAGATGAGGACCATTCTACTTGTCCCCTTCTTTGGAAACTCGGGGTAATGAGCGCAATCAGCAAACACACAAAGCGGCATTGGAAGTTGGCGTGGGAAATGCTCGGTAATTGTAACAACTCCTAGAAAAGCCAGCGAAAAACAGAGAGGAAAAAGCCTCACGGAAATGCCTCACATACTAGTAAGAATTGTGACATCGCTGTAAACTTAGCCCCAGAGGCCAGGATAATACAAGCAGTTGAAAATGTTAACTTAATCCTGCAAATAGTGTGGACTGCGTAGATGAGCAGTATCCGCAGCTGGGTGGGGCTTGCGATGGAAAGACAGTCTGGAGTGTGGGACGGACGCTGTTCTGTGCATCAGTTGCAGGCTCACGGTAATACAGAGCAGAAGGTGGATGGTGTCGAAATCGCCCCTGTTCTTTCTGTCCGCACAGACATAACCCCTCCCGTGACCCACATCCCCCACAAGGGCCACGCTTGGCACAATCATCAATTATCATTATCCAAAGGCACAGTGACACCAGGCTTCGCGGTGGGTTGCGTAGTTTATTTTGAATACGTTCACGATCGCGTCATGATAACACCATGCAGCATTGTCTTGCTGCTCTCAAGTCTCCTATCTTCTGCCCAGTTATTCTTCCACTCCTCATGTCAGGGCGATCTCTGGTTTAGTGTTCTAGATCATTCTCATCATTACCACCACCACCATCCTCTCTCCTTTCAGAATGCTGTACAGCACATGTCCTTTTAAGATTCTTGTTTTATTTAGCCTAAATGGTTCTGTTTTGTGGTGGTAGGTGTCAGAATAAGGGGTCATACATGCTAGGCAAATGTTCTTTCTTACTCTTTTCATGGTCTGAGAGTAACTTTTTTTTTTATTAGCAATGAATAATATTCTGTTTGCTGGATGACCCAAAGTTCTTTCTATCCATTGTCCTATTGAAAGACACCTTGACCATTACTAAAATTTGGCAGTCACAAATCACGTTCTAACAGACATCATAGTCAGGTGTTGGACGACATACATGTTCAGTTCCTGGGAATCAATAAACTATAGCGATTACTGGATCACAGTCTGAGACTAGGTTTAATTGTAGCTAGAAGTACTCTCTGTCCCACTGGTCCCCTTGGAGCAGTTTTTCTCCGCCCACCTGTTCCCCAAGCTGCCTATGGAATAATCATTCAGAGCTCCATATCACTTACAAGTGTCTGATTGATGTCTCAGGCTTCTAACTGGCTAGCTCTAACTGATAAATTAACCCATTTCTATTACCCTGTGTATTGCCACGAGGCTGTGGCTCACCAGTGTGGCATGTTACCCCTTTGGTAACGTGGCTACATGGTATTTCATTTGACTTGGCATCTCTCCCCGTCTCGTTCTTGCTCTTGCTCTCTCTGTCAGGTTTTCTTTATTCTGCTAAGCCATAGGCCAAAACAGCTCTATCCATTAACCAATAAAAGCAACACGTATACAGAAGGGCATCCCGCATCATTTAATTTTGTAGTAATTGTTTAAATTGTCTTGCAAAATGGCAGTATCACTTTATACTCGGACCTGCAGGAGATGGGATCCCGTCCTTTTTCCCATCTTCACTGGAGTTTGATGGCGTCTGTGTTCAGGACTGGTTCAATTTAGTGGGCCTTGCGGGGGTAGCTCATTGGGCTAAACCTTCCCGAGTGCAGAATAGATTCAGACAGTGAGGCGGGGCTCAAATAAGAGGTGTGTTTTAGAAAGACAGTTTTGGCACTCCACGGAGACTGACAGGATGGCGTGGGTAACCTAAGTGTAGAAAACGCGAAAGCATTAGGCAGTCACCTCTGTTCAGGCACAAACACTTTGCCACTAAACCGAGTCACTGGCCAAAGAAAGCAGAGGGCAATGCATTTGGAATTTACATCATAAATGGAAAAACAGAGGGAGAGAGAGAGAGGCCGAGGTTGGTTAAGGAACCGCTGGTATTTCCAGGTAAGTGTAAAGGAAATTCTGTGTCTGTTTACATAGGTAGCCTGTAGCCTTTGATTGTGATGCCCCACAGGGCATGGAGTCTTTGGTGGAGTCAGGCTGGTGCTTTGATGTGACAAACAGATTCTCAAATACTTTTCAATAATTTGTATTTCTCCCTTGTGCTTGACCACGCGTGGTTCTTTTTGTCATTGTAGTTTGTTGGTGCCACATGGCATAAGCAGCGGATGCCACGTCCCTGTCTGACCGGCATCCCGAGGAGGATGGAAAAGATTTTTAAGCAGATACGTGGGATTTCTGTTGTTGACTTAAATGCACGGAAGACGAGAAGACATAGCAATTGCTACTACTGGACAGTCCATCTGGATCAGACTGTCCTCTTCGCCTTTAGCATCTTCATATGCTACTAACTCTGAAGGCTTCTATGACTTTATCTTTTCCCACTTTAAGTGACAAGCAATGGTTGTGTCTATGTATGGGACACAATTAGAAGGATTATGGAATAATTAAACTGAGCTGCTTTAAAAATCTAGAAAGTTTTTACTGCTCCTCAGTACCTGTTATAAATGTTCAAAATGCTTCTTTTCGGCCGGGTGGTGGTGGCGCACACCTTTAATCCCAGCACTCGGGAGGCAGAGCCAGGCAGATCTCTGTTCTGTGAGTTTGAGGCCAGCCTGGTCTACAAGAGCTAGTTCCAGGACAGGCTCTAAAGCTACAGAGAAACTCTGTCTCAAAACTTTTAAAAAAAAGAAAGAAAGAAAGCAAGAAAAGAAAAAGAAAATAGTCGCCCAACCATAACCCACATGGGAGATCACAGGACCTCGGGGGTGAATGCTGAAACACCGTGGGAAGTCAAATGTCGCACAGAACAGTTCTAGTCGTAAGCCAGCTGACCCTGTCCTAGGAAGAGGCCGTCACTGACTCACATCCCTGTTTAGAGAGATGTGTGTGGCCCTGGACTGCCCGTGGAAGTCTCACTTTCAGCAGGGGACTTCTGAAGCCGGAATTGAAACTGCAACGGTGAAGCAAGCTTTTCTTGCAACAAAGCAGGGGGAGAGAGAGGTGGCGGGGGCCAGAGAAAGATCCTTAGGGAGTTGTAAACTGGAACAAGTCAAAGATTTGTTTTGAGGAAAAGCAGTCACTGCTGAGATTGGCATCAATTCATAGTGACAGCTGGCTATTGAGTCATTAGAAGGAAACTTCTGACCTACAGCTTCAAAAGAACCAAACCCAGACCAAACCAAACCAAACCAAACCAAACCAAACCAAACCAAACCAAACCAAACCAAACCAAACCCAGTAAACACAGGTTGCAACTTTTAAAGTTGCCACAAGAGGGCGCGATGCACCTATGAGGAAATCTTCCCTTTGGAAAACTCAGGAAAAATTCTAAGGATTTAGAGCCCATTTCTAAGGATGATTGAGGTCTGGTCAACAGGAAAGGACCTGTAAGGAAGAAGTGGCAGGAAATAGAGACTTGTATCTTTGGAAGGCGTCGGGAGAGTGTGTGCCTCAGTGTTTACAGGACCTTTAGAGTCTGTTTCCCCAAAAGCAATAAAACCTCAGCTTTTTCTGCACATCCTGAGAAGAACTTAGAGGCTAGTTGTTCCCATGTGACTCTCCCATGGACAGATCCGGGCTTGGTAAAGTCTCTCTAGGTCTCCAAAGCCTTATGTGGATAATTAGGGCAGGAACTCAGGGAAGTAAGGGGTTTCTGAGTCTGGTAAATGATTTTTAGGTCAGAGGTTTTGGAGAGGCCCTGAATATAAGGCTGTCTCAACATCAGAGTCTATGATAACAACAAAAACAAGCAACAAACAGAAACAATGTTACAACAACAGCAATAAAGGGGGGGGATAAAAAAGGAATGGGGCTTTAGAGACATTCCGTGGACAGCTCCACGCTCTGACTCTTTCTCGGAAACAAGATTGCACAGCACGAGCTACAAAACTGACTAGTCTTCACATTTTATTTCAGTGGTTTCCCCATCAATCCTCACAATTAAAAATACATGCCACAAATTGCTGGATACCCTGCCTGGTGAAATCCACAAGCCTCCGTTTTTTACCAAACATGTTGGCACTTTGTACAGAAGTCGTCACCTTCCCAGTCATGCTGGGGGGACTCCTCGGTTTCAGTTTGCTAGTAAGTCCAGAATTTTGGAGGTCCACGGAGAAACAAACAAGGTGTGGGGATGTTCTGGAGAGACAGTTCACTGCTCAGAGCTGGAGCAGAGTCCTAACTCTCTGAGGATGCCCTCCCTTTGAGGATTTCCTGCTCCCAATGTGGCTAGAACTCCATCCTAGGCCCTAAGGACCCGGAGTCTGGGTGCTTATCCTGTGAGAGCTCAGCATATCCTGTCCAGTGTGTAAAGACGGTGGTGAGAATATCACCCACTTTGCAGCGACAGGAGCGCTCCTGTGGGGACCTGGACCAGAGCTGCGCCTTCATCCAGCAGGTGGCACTGTGGAACTTTTGAAATGGGGATGAAAGGCTGGTGCTCTAGGGAGCTGGGCCCCAAACAAAGGAGTATGAACCCAAACTGCACAAGGGTCATGTGGCAGTAATAGATGTAGATTTTAAAACCCGTCCCCCAGCTGGGTGTCATGTCGGAGGCCTAGAATCCTAGCGACTGTGAGTTTGAGCTCAGCCTGGATTACATGAGGGCAGCCTGGGCTGTATGGTGAATTCCAGTTACCCCAAAGCTACACGAGAACCTGTCTCAAAAACCGAAGAGCAAAACAGTGTAAACTGATCAAAAGCTTTCTTCCAGGGCCCCAATGCTTTTTGCACACTGCATCTGGCTTGTATTTGAATGGTAAATGTCTTTCCATTTTTTTTTTTTTGTTGTTGTTGTTCGAAAACATCAGCCAGGGACTGGCTAAACAATTATTATCAGACACTTCTTGTAGGGGTCCCTCAGTTATACAGTTATATGATTTAAGACACTTTGACACAGGTACACAATATACTCCAGCCACAATCACTCCATCATCCTCTCTAGCCCCTCCCAGACAACAAAAAAAGATAGATATCTATATCTCAAGGCAGCAATGACCATGTAAAAGATTCTTTCGAATTTTTGTCGGATTATTTCTCAGCTAAGAGAAATCCGGAGATGTTGTGGTAAGATTGGGGAATCCAGAGGCATTGGCTCCGATTCTGGCTTTGCCTTCCCTCTGGCTATGTTGCTCTGGAGAATTTGCATAATTCTGCGCTTCGAGACTGAGTTGCATGACAGGATAATTGGGAAGGTTAAATGCAGTAATGTTCATGGGAGAAGCCCGTGCGGTTAGTGAGTTCCGAACTTAGGCATATCTTTGAATTACTGTTTCCCCTTCATCGGGATCTTAATGTTTTTATTTCATCCAGGACTGTCATGTGTACCACGTAGTTGATAATACCAGCTGCAGACCCATGTCTCCTTGGCCTCTGGTTTGCCTCGCCCGACCAGTGCTATTTCTGCCACACGGGACCTGGGACTTAAGTAAAGGTACTGTCTATCATATTCCAGGTCTCCCTGTTTCCTTTATTCCCTCTGATGGTCCTAACGCTTTTCTCTGAGGCTAGGCTGGGCTTGCCTCAACGTCTCCTTCATCACCACATCCCATAATCAAAGAGAGTTCTGACCTGGCCTTGCAGTTCCGTCAGACACCCTGAGTGTCCTGAAAAGTTTTCCCCTAATTCCTATTCCGGGCTCCACTACAATCCGTGGCCTCGCAGGAGCAGGGAAACCATGGGAGTGAAGCTTTGACACACACTTGGGACTCTGCTAGAAAACATTGTTGCCTGTATCTCTGCCTTCAGAGCAAATCTTCCTTCAAGTCTGAAGTAGCCTTCCCTGATGGATGGGACGCTCCTTATAGTACTAATGTAATCTCGCTACTATGCATCCCGTGTTTCCTGCTTCCTGGACAGTGGACTTCGTTCACAGCTAGGCGAAGTCATTCAATTCTAGGTACAGTGATGGCAATGGCAGTGTGCATCTTACTTATGACAGTTGTGTGGTCCATGGCATAACCTCTGTACAAGAGTTACCTATTGAGAGTTGCCCTGGCACAGCCTTGTCCTTCCTCCTTGGACTCTCCTGACATAGCGTGGGCTCGAACATGGCCCCTGAGCTACAACTCTTGATACAGGGTGTCGGGCAAAGAATGCAGAGTTTGATGCAGAGATGCTTGCACAAGAAGTTATAAGCAATAACTCAGATGAGTGTTCTGAATATGTGCTTCTGAGTTCTCCTAGATGAGGCTCGCAGACATGCCCACAGGGTCCCTCATCTTAAGCCCAGTGTGCATAGGATACCCCACCACCAGCAGAAAATAGTCCCTGGTCACCCTTTAAGCCTTGAAACCACGAGTCATTCTCTCTTGTTAGCAGATCACAGAGCAGAACCTGATACACAGATGGGTGAAGATTTAGCCTGCTCACAGCATAGCTCTGGTCTACCAAATTCACATATTTTTCACAATTCTGTTGTAATTTCTTGTCTTAAAATGTCAAGTGACTCTCTCAATAGAGTTCGCTCTTTGCTACGTGGAATTTGTTCTTTGTTAGCCAAGGTCCTTAAAGGCCTCATATCTCAGCCTCCCCTTTAGACTTTTATGAAGTCTCATTCTCCTGAGCCCTCATCCCATCGCTAAGGACCAATCAGACACCCAGCATTTCCCAAATATGGCCCGATAGGCCCTGCTTATTCTTGCCCTTGGACACAATGCATCTGCCTTGTTGGTTACAAGCCCCTTAGAAGCAGACGCTAAGGTTTGCATTTGTTTTTAAATGTTTTTTTTTCTCATAATTGCTCATTGCTTGAATGTTTGTGGACTCCGTTTCCTCTTGAATGTTTTTTGTTTAAGGGTTTCAGGCCCACACCAGGTCTGAAATGTATATTTCTTTGTATTTCTAGGGGGAGGGAACTGGGAAGTGGAGTACAGTCCACAACCCCCCCCCCAACACACAAAATGCTTCCAATTACCCTTCCCCTGGCCAGTTCTCTTACAGCAAGGAAGTGCAGTGCTCCCTGTGTACAATGTTTGCTTTGTAACTGCTCCTGTCAGGGTGATTAATGGATAGTGGTCTGTGACCAGGAGCTGCCATGGTGACCCAGTGGTCAGCTAAGGCCACCTTGTCTCAGATATTTCTATCCCCACATGAGATTTAAAAAAAAAAAAGAAATGTCTTTGCGAAAGGAACTAAGGTTACCTTATGGCCATCTTTGCATATGGAGTCCTGGAGGCTGCCGATAGCTAATTGCATCCAGGCAGGAAGCCCAATTTACCTGCCAATCCCTCATAGCTGGGGATGGGATGGTCACCCTAGGCCAGAGCTTTGGGCCAAATGTGTTCCCTTCCTTGTGACTGTCTGCCTTCTGCTGTAGCCTCTCCTGACGGCTCAGGCAGAGAATAGCTTTGGTGGATAACCCAGGGCAATACTGGAGAGCAGGGCCTACCCTTTCCCACATTAACTTGTAGTAGCCAGACTAAGGTAAACAGGCCTCGTCTTTGCCTTAAAATATATTATTTGTGATTCTGTTGTACACGTCCTGCCTTTTCTTCCTCTCTAAGACCCCAAAGTCACGCTGCCTTATATTTTCTCAGGTCCCTTGGAAAATAGCAATGGCTGGAGCCAAGTGTTGGGAGGAGGCTTATGTATGGGACAAATGACTTCAATCCGTGCAATGTCCAGACAATGCCCCTCCCCCTGGTTCCTAGGAGCCAGAGGTGGCGTGCTAGAACTGATTAGCTAGTACTGGGGAGCCACCAGGGTATACTAGTGCGCACCGAGAAGACCGGTGTAACATCTACAGGGTTTCTCCCAGCCCTTACTGAAAGCACAGCTGACGGACATAAAGCCCCGTAGCTTTTACTCTGAGAGGAATGGAAAGAGTTATGTAAGTGCTCTCTCGAGCCAGCCATTCTGAAATAATGGTACAGACCATGCCGTCACCTTTCGGATCCAGCTCAGCATCATATCAGGTTGCAAACCTAACTTGGTCCATCCACAATTATCTACTGATCACTTATTCCCAGGTGGATCAGTTACACAGGCTGAAAGAACTGATGCAGAAGAGTAAAAACTTACACTGTAGGTTAGGGAAGGGCCTTGCCCTCTTTTTCCTATCTATAACTGTACAAATGACTAAAAGTGAGAAGGGGATTATTTGGGGGGATGATATAGATTATTGGCAGAATGGGTAGGGAGGCAGGGGTGATGGTGAAAATGTAAGCAAACCACAACGATATGCGTATTGGAACAAGCCATCAAGGATCCCACTGCTTTTTATGCCTACAAAACAAAACTATGAAAGTCTAGCTGTTTTGCCTCTGAGACCACTTTCCCAACTTCGTTCTGAATGCTGCAGATCAATGCTACCTCCATGTTGATTTTCTTACTGTCCCAAGAAGAAGCCCTTAGCCAACGAAGGCAAAATGGAATAATAATATTATCAGTCTTTTAAAATGGAGCTGTGATTTATTTCCCAAAAGCCACCATTCTTTTGTAAGATTTGAGGAACGATAAATGCTGCAAACTGCAACATGGATAGCGGTCACCAATCTGATGCACATGTATGTCTGCGTGTGTAGTGATATGAGACGCTCAGGAGACGTCCGCTCGCTGGGCGAAAAGATAGTAATATGTCATAATATTTAGTTTGGAATCACCAATAATTTCCCCTGTAGGTTATCAGATTTTATAATGTATATTAGAGATATCTTCAACCATACAAGTCTAAGGAACAATATAATGGGTCTCCTCCATGTACCTGCTGTGGAATAGTCCTTCTGTACATTGTGAATATGCTTTACTCTTATTGGTTAATATAAAGGTGATAGGTCTGTAGCCGGGCAAGAAGTCAGGTGGGAAAACCAAGCTGAGAATGATGGGAAGAAGGAGGGCGGAGTCAGAAGAGTCACCAGCCAGCCAGAGAATGAGTCTGACCCACAAAATGGGATGCAGGTAAAACACATGCCTCGCGCCATCAAGTGGATCAATAGAAATGGGGTAAGTTGGAAGAATTAGTTACAAGCCTGGTCTATTGGCTGAGCACGTATAATTTATATTAAGCCTCTGAGTGACTATTTGGGAGCAGACAGTCAGGACAGGAAAATGCCACCCACATGGACCCATCCTCCAGCTTTCACAGTGAGAGTCTCCCGGGCTCTTTCCATCTGGAATACTTTAAAACATTTGGTATTTGATTATCCATCAATGGATAGCATCCCCCTAAAAGTCTAAGTGTTCCCTTAAAGGTAAACTCCAGCACCACTATCAACTAAATTAACATTCTGCTATTATTTTCATATATCCAGACCCAACTTGCTGTCCCAAATGATTGGCTCATATGGTGTGTGCATGTGTGTGTATGTGTGTGTATGTGTGTATGTGTGTGCGTGCGCGTGCCCTCTGATTTGTACACCTGTACATATTGTGTACCTGCATATATGTGTGCATACCAAAGGTCAATGTTGGATGTCTTCCTTCATCATTTGATTTTTGAAGATAAGGTATCTTGTGGAATCTGAAGGCCACCAACTAGGCCAGACTATCTGGCCAGGGACCTCCAGGACTGTCCTGCTCCTGCCTTCTCAGCACCAGGGTTCCAGACCTCGGCTTTCTCACATGGGTTCTGCTGACCTGGACTCAGGTTGTGTTTGTGAAGTAAACACTTTGCTGATTGAGCCATTTCCCCAGACCCCCCGAAAACTCCCATTTGGACAGTTTGCATGCTGGAGTCAGGATACAGATGAGACCTCCCCGTTGGTGTGTTTTACTGGCGTACACCTTAAATGTCTTTTGAAGTATGTTCCCTTCTCCCTGCTCCCTAGCGCGTCCCCCTTCTTGCCATTAATTTGCTGAAGACAATGGACTACATTTTTCCAGAAATTTTCAAATTCTAGGTTTGGCTGATTGTCTCCTCTAGTCATTTAGCAGTGAACTGATAGTAGATCTGAGTAACCCCCCCATGCCGCCCCTCCCCCCCAGGAGTTTTCTGCTTACTTGGGCAATTTCTTCCAGGAATGGCCACCTGGTGGCAGTGCCGGGCACATTTCCTTCTCTGTAGTCTGTTAGCAATGACCTTGCCTTTCTTTGACTTGGAACTCTCAGCTTTTTCCTGCCAAACACAGGGCTACCGCACAGGCAGAAGAACGGGCTTCCAGTCAGCCGGTGGGTACAGAGTTCTTCCCCAGGGCTCCCTCCCCTCTACTCTTTTAGGTATATAGACCAGCACGAAGCGTACCCGCAGCTGGTGTTCTCCCGACAGACTGGTTCGATTTCTTTGTGGAAGGAATTAACTACCCACCCTCCTGACTAATTAGCTAAAATATACTAGAGAACTGGTTATTGTTATTGTTTATGTGTGTGTGTGTGTGTGTGTGTATGTGTCTATGACTTGGGATTTTCAGTTTGAACTAAAACAACCAAGTTTGCTTTCCGACAGCAGATAGTTTGATAGACAGTCACAATAACAGCAACAAGCTGTGCCCATGAAACAGAACCATGAACTACGAGCTTGGCTTTTAAAGTACTTCCAAGTCACCAAGAAGAGCTCTCCTTTGCTTATGTGACTATTGGACAGCAGCTGAACCACAGCTTCACCTTCCCCACAAGGTCTCAATGGAGGGCCAGTGCCGGAACCTGTTTGCACAGGAAGTGAAGATCTGCACGGGGGCTCTGGCACCAAGTCGCCAAGCCGTACTTCAGTTTATTTGACTGTGGAATACATGCAATAAGCACTAGGCAGTGTGTCCAAGACTGAATGGTTTGGTCAATGTCCGTATTATACAGCGGTTAGGCAGCTGGAGTAAATACACCAGCAGGAACTCAGTCAAGTCTACTGGGTCTTCCCATCTGTGAACATGTGACTTTGAGGCTTTTAGAAGCCTGGATTGTAAACGGAATGAGAGGCCTGACGTTAGAACAGTGGGGTGCAGCAGAGAAGGTTGTCTTATGGTAAAAACCGAGGAATTAATCCATAAGCTCCAAGTCCAGCACCTTCCATTTATGTTAGTTAAAATTAGGTTAAGAACTATTGGACTTGGTTTATCTTCTTCCTTGTAATTGAAGATTAGACCTTCAGCTCAGGGAAGTAGTTGTCATTTGAATGAATTTCAAAATGGAAGCCCCTAGTCCTCCAAGTGTCTTCCCGACTGTATGGTCACTGTCTGTTGCAGCATCTTCCCTGACAAGACCCGATTGCTGGTACCTCGTTTTCTTGACAGTTCAGAGTATATTATTTAGATTGTTTAAATTGTGTTTAGTGAACTTCCTGACAAGCGTGTTTCAGTTCAGAGCCAGGTCACTGAGAAGACGAAAAAAAAAAAAAAGAGCAAAAAGGAAAAGATTCTTGTTCAAGACCTGAAAATCATGGTTCTGGGCACAGGTCGCCACATGTGCCTCTATAAAATTATGGGGTGGAAAGCCAGGATAAGTTGTATGAAATCGTTCAAAAAAAAATCAATCATATGTTTCTCTCTGTCACGTTTTGGGTCTGAACTAATTTATTTGATGATACATCAATGATGAGAAGAAAACAGGAATATTTAAGAAATTAATGACATGGTGCCATGGATCTTCTGCCAACCACTTACAAAAAGAAGCCAAAATATTAATGGTATAAAATATGTTTCTATACATTTGGAATCTTACTCAGAGTCTTCTGATGTGCTATGGGTCGGGTGCCAAATCCATCTAGACTCCAGCAGAACTCAGGTATGGAGGGGAGCAGTGTGAAACACCGATGAAGGCAAATTGGAAAGTTCATACTCAGAGAATGTTAGTCAGGACACATTCCTCAGAGGAAGAGGTAGAGACTTTAGTCTTTGATGAAATACAAAAGTTCAGACATTTCCCGGTTTGCTGAGGAAAGCCGTGTCGTTTCTTCTACTGGGTCCCCTCTCCCTTATTTAGACTTGTGCTGGGTGATTCTTGTTTCTCCACTGTACGTTCCAGCTTATCCTAAATATAGACCCTGGACCCAAGCCATCCTAATTAAACAGCGAAGCTCTTTCGGCGCGAGCTCTGATGCTTCCGCAATCAATTTCAAGGTTTACGCGGTAGGTACGTGACCGTCCTCTTTTTCGTCCCCTTTATCCGTTTATCTTAAAATGGTCAATTTCAATTAATATTTGAATATCACCTTTGCCCAACTTTATTTTAGGGGGCTCTGGTTGCTTACATTTCCTGTATTAAATACGTGTATATGCTATGTAATTATAAATTTCACTCTGTTCTGCGGAGATTTGCTCCGTCTTCAAACTTTCCCCACCCTGAAGTAGACGTCCTTCCCTTTCGGCAGAAAGTAAAGACTTTGTATTATAAATGAAGAAAGGGAGATAAAATGGTTTTTGCCTAAGGCAACCCAGGAAAACAGGCATCACAGCCGTTTGTTGTGGCACAGAATCCATGTCTTTTCCTGACACACAGCTGTTTGAGATAATGGGATTTTCACTAAGGGACTAGAAGGTAAGGCTCAAACACCGGAGATTCCAGCACACGCCAACTGCAGGAGGAAGCTGGAGGCTGGGGTGCAGTGCCTCCAATACTGGCTCAGGAGCCTGCGTTTCTTAGCGCCTTTCTCAGAGCTGGCTCAGGTTTCCGGAGAAGGCACCCAGCCTGATAGTTCAGGTTCTGAGCATGCGCTCTGAATCCCCCACGCTGCCACATACCTCAGAGAGCACTAGACAGCTCTCTTTGGGCCCTGATGATTAGAGACAGGAGTTTGCTCTGACTACAGCTGGGGACATGGAAGAAGGAAGCGATCCAAACTCTCCAGGAAGGCTGCAAACCATTTTCTCTGTCACCCAAAGTCCCGTGTCTGTAGCCGGTGCCATTCGAGAGGGTATTTTAAATAGACTCCAATTTGTCCTTTGACTTGGCTTCCAGAATGTAATTTTATTTTCTCTCTTTCTCTGATCGTTTGCGAGGTGGTGAGCTCCGTGGCTGTCTTTTAAAATTGCCTTTGAAAGGCAACGGCTTCTGAAGCAGCCCTTGCTTGCCCAGGGGCTTATGAGGTCAAGGAGCCAAACTCAGACACAGCGAAGAGTGGAGTTGTCCTCAAAACATTTGTGGTCCCTGGCCACGCATTAGAATATCACTCCAGGGATTCTGAAATAGCTAATACTGGGAAACCTTCTTCCCACTGGCTAAATCAATTTCTTTAGGATGGGCTACGTGCATGGGCAACTTCTTAAAGTTCCCCTAGTGATTTGAACTTGCATTTGGGTCTGCAGGAGAGTGTACTCATGGTAAACCTTCATCGTTTCAAGAGGCCCAGGTGAGAGCTATACTCTCCAGCTGAGTGACCGAAGTCTGAAATTAATTTTAGAATGCTTTACTAAAAACAAAATAATTCCACGGAAAGCAATAACCTGGAAGTGTAAGAACTAACAGGCAGGACGAGATGAGAATTGAAGCAATCCTTAATTGTTCAGTAGTAAAGTGGTTCCATTTGAAAAGATCCTTGATCTATAGGCTTGGGTGTCCCCTGTGTGGGTTTAATTAAGAATTAACAAAAATAACATAAAAAAAGAGATAGTTTGAGAAAATAGACAAAGAGGCTGTGGATCTAGATGGGAGGGGAAGTTGGGGGAGGAACTGGCAGGAGTTGGGGCAAGGAAACCATTATCAGAGTCTATTACATGAAAAAGAATCGAATTTCACTGAAAGGGAATGAAAGAACGGCTGCCAAAAGACACAAAGGAAAAATGAGAGAGCAGAAGCCACGACTAGTGTGACGACACACATCTTTGGGTTACAGTCAGTCTGGCACTATGAGAAGAATGCTGTCTTAGCAACAGGACACGCCTTTACCATGCTGTCCAATCAACACTGAGAATATTGCTGAGGAGCTGGACCACTGCTTACCCTATCATCACTCCAGATGTTGCGGCAGAGCCTGGCAATACAGGTCTACAATGCCAGGTACTTGGGAGGTGGGCGCAGAAGGATGGCAAATTCAAGGTCTTCTGGTTAGAGAGTAAACTCAAGGCCAGCCTTTGTAGTCTAGGGATACCTGTCACCAAGTAAAGACACAGAAGGTGGGATGGTGGGGGCTAGCTCAGTGGAGGAATCTTGTGCAGCACCTGTGAAGGTCAGAGGTTCAACGTGCAATTTAAAAAAGAATCCCAAACACATTTTTTTACAAGTTTTCATAGATGTTGTCAAACAGTAGCTTTTGAACTTGCAAACCTGCAAAGAACCACCAAGATATTTATTGGGACCCAAACTGTTGAGTCCCAATCCCAGAGTTTAGAAGAGCTGACATACAAGAGTGTAGCATGATTTCTTGGTCTGTCAGCCCAAATCATGACACAGAGACTTCTTATTAATTATGAAAGCTCGGCCTCAGCTTAGGCTTGTTTCTAACTAGCTCTTTTTCACTTGGACTTTTATGCATGGAGGTCAGTCCCCATGAACAGAATCCTGCTCACAGGCAGATGTGGGCATAATGCACCAGCTAGGTGGCAGAAAGACTGTCCAGGGTTCTGTAAAGAACCAACCATTGCCCAGAGGAGTCTAGCGAGAAAGGAAAGTGAGGGCCCCAAAGCAGATCAATACCTCCCCTCTCTTACTGTGTGATCATTGCATTCCAAATTATTTGCTGTGAATGGCAGGTGCTAAAAATGTCCTATGTTTTCTCTATTCCCCTTTTCCTGTTGTGCTTGACTGGCGTGAGGTCTGCTGTTGATGGAAACTGCACTTTTGCTTCCCAGCCGCCTGGACTCAAATAATCAACAGAAACTACACTGGTTACAACACTGTTTTGCTAACAACTCAGGCATATTCCTAGATAACTCTTACATCTTAAATCAACCCACTTCTATTAATCTGTATATCACCATGAGGTTGTGGCTTACTGGTAAGGTTCTGGCATCTTTTTCCTTCAGTAACTACACGGTGTCTCCCTGACTTCACCTTCTTTCCTCCTCTATCCCTGCTTGGATTTCCCTCCTTGCTATATTCTGCCCTGCCATAGGCTAGCACAACTTCTTTATTAACCAATAAAACATATTCACAGCATAGAGAGGAACATCCCACACCAGTCTGTCATATGTTGCTCAAAGAAACACATGGATAAGTCTATTAATGTTGAAGTGGAGGATCAAGAGCCACAGACCTGGATGCCAGGCACGTCAAAGTGCCACAAAAGTCTCTGGAGACTTTTTCCGAGTTTCCCTTTCTCTCCTCTCCTTCTTACCATCAGCAGATCACATGACCAGATTGTTGGTGGACCACTCATTGGGTAGCCCAAGTATAGATTATACTTGATTGCATTTTATGCTTGTCACTCTGCCTTTTCCTTTATCATAAAAATATAAAGATAATGTTATATAAAATGGAATACCTGTAAACTGAAAGGTTCTTTCCTATCTGCCCAGCCCTGAGTAATCACACAGAACTTATATTAATTACAAACTCTTTGGCCGATTAGAGCAGGCTTATTATTAACTAGCTCTTACAACTTAAATCAACTCACCCTTTTCTATTATTCTATATTTTACCATGAGGCTCATGGCTTGTTACCTCACAGTTTGCTTCTCTGGCAACTGCTGGGGTCTTCCCTGACTCCATCTTCTTTTTCCTTCTATTCAGTTTGGCTTTCCTACCTAGCTATATTCTGCCCTGTCATAGGCCAAAGCAATTTTATTAATCAATGTTAATAAAACATATTCACAGAGGGGCATCCCACATCAAATATCAGTTAGTTAAAGGTTCAGCAACTCAAAAGGACTCATCAAAAGAGATATGTAGCAGATAGTTTCCAAAAATGGGAACTTTAAGACATGGGAGTGTTACTTTCTTATTTGCTCATCACAACTGCAAGGTTTTTCCTCTTTCTGAATGTTAATTGAAGCAAAGCCCATGGAAGGTCAACATAGAGAGTAAAGAACTATGTTTGTAACCATGTGCTACTAATTCTGTGCTGTGGGGCAATGGTCTTGTACTCTGTAAAGATTTGTCAGTTGTATTGCTTTAATAAAACACTGATTGACCAGTAGTCAGGCAGAAAGGATAGGCAGGGCGACCAGGCAGGAAGTATAGTTAGGGCAATGAGAACAAGAGAATTCTGAGAAGAGGAAAGACTTAATTTGCAGTCATGACCCAGACACAGAGGAAGCAAGGTGAAAATGCCTTGCTGATAAAAGGTACCAAGGCACATGGCTAACACGGACAAGAATTATGGGCTAATGTAGGATTTAAGAGTTAATAAGAAGCCTGAGCTAGTAGGCCAACCAGTATATGATTAATGTAGACCTCTGTGTGTTTCTTTGGGACTGAATGGCTGTGAGACCAGGTGGGACAGAAACCTCTGTCAACAATTCTGCTTCTGCTACATCATATCAGACATGACCTTATTCTCTGGAAATCTCGGGTTTTTCATGTTTAAAACCCAGGGTAAAAGAACTAGCTTGCAAAGCTCCTCTAAATGACATGACCATAGAACATATCACAGAATAAACATATGGCATCTCTTAGTTGATCACACATAGCTTCTGTCCTTCTATACTATCTATTACTCATCCTTCAGTGATGAGATACTGCTGTGGTCTGAAGGAGCAATGTTCTCTGTAGGTTTACGGGCTTGATCACTTGGTCACAGCCAATGGCACTATTTGGGAAGCTGCGGAACTTTCGAAGGTGAAACATGCCAGGGGTGGGGTATGCATGTGCCACTGTGGGAGGGACTTGAGGTTTCATAGTTGGGTCCCATATCCTATTTACTTGACTCTGGATGTAAGGTGAGCTTCCAGTCTCCTTCTCCAGCTACCATACCACACTTCTCTGCCTGCTGCTATGTCTTCCCCTCAAAGGTGGACCAGATCCCTCTGGAACTACGTGTCCAAATAAGCCCTTTCTCTTTTAAATTGCCTTTGTGAGGGGATTTTGTCACAACAACGAGAAAAAGTTGCATTGTGACTTGTGATGATAAGGGGAAGAAAAGAATCCAAAAAGTTGACATCCTTAGCTATAGTTTGGACTCTGTTCCCCACAAAGACAGCTGCACTAAAGGATTAGTTCCTACTCTACGGTATTTGAGGAGGAAGCGGGAACTTCATGAGGGGCTTAGTGAAGGGCTGCTTCACTGGATTGTTGGCCTTGAAGGGCCTATTGGATTCCATCCCCTTCTCTCTGCTTCTGGCCACCTGAGTGAGAAGCATTGTCCACCACTCTTTCGGCCATTCTGCTCTGCCTCACCATTGGGCTTAAAACAGGACTAAGTAATGTGGAATGGAGTGAGATGAGACTGCAAATAAATGCTCCTTTTAAGTTGCTGTCTCAGGCATTTTCATGAACCCATTGGCTCAGCCATTATTTTTTTCAGATGAGAACAGGAAGACCCTTGGTGTTGTTCTTGAGAAACTTGGCATTCGGGCAGAATAGACTATCATACAGGTTCTGATAAATGAAGAAGTGTGCTAGGAGCAACGTGAGATCTGCGTGAAGACCCCATAGGGCTAGAATTGAAAAGAAGGCCCTTGTGAAGGTGACACTCGTTGCTGGAATAAGATTAGACCCCAAGGTCCCTCTCTGGGTACTTCAGGAAGCCAAATAGCAAACATGCTCCATGAGGACCTTGATGTATTTCTGCATGCAATTTTGTAAAAACAATACAAACAGGCTTAATCTATCTGGTTGAGACACACAGTATATTGTGTCTCCTGAGCGTGAAAGCCAAAGAAACACATGAGACTATTTAGGGGTTCTACATGTTGGGGTTGTCATGATAGGGAACTTGTAATAAATAAAATGTTAGACTTTCGAGGTGGTGGTTTTGAGAACAGACTAGAGCCAACAAGCAATAAAAATAATTAATTCCAGATGGAAAGAACAGCATGGAAAGATAAACGATAAGGAAGATTATGAAGTAGCACTTTTACCATGAAGTTTGGGATTTGGAACTGGAACTTGACAAGAAAGGGAAGAAGAAATGGAAGAGAAACAAATTGGGCTCTTTTTTTTTTTGTGAAGTTTTTTTATTTTTCATCAACATTCTCCTACCCAAAGTTAAAAAGAAAAAGTTGAGTGCAATAATGTTTCACCTTAGTTAGCGACAATGTTTCACCTTAGTTAGAGACAATGTTTCAACTTAGCTAGCAACAATGTTTCACCTTAGTTAGAGACAATGTTTCACTTTAGTTAGCAACAATGTTTCTCCTTAGTTAGCGACAATGGTTCACCTTAGTTAGCAACAATGTTTTACCTTAGTTAGCAACAATGTTTCACCTTAGTTAGCAACAATGTTTCACCTTAGGTATCTTGGGCTATTTTGTACATAACAGTTTTACACCGATAAAAAAAAATCATCCAAGAGACTAAAGAGAGGAATCAGTGGTTAAGAGTGCTTGTTGCTCTTTCAGTGGCTCTGAGTTCGGTTCCCAGCACCCACCTCAGGCACACTGAAGTGTACTCTGGGGACATGAGCCCAGGGGTCACTGAGATCTCTTCTGTACATCTTTATTATTCCATGACACAGACTGATGGAGCTTCCTCTGTCTGGGATAAGGGTGGACAGCAAGAGTTCTGAACTCTCTCCATTTGCAATTCATTGGATAAATCAGACGTCATGATTTCAAAATGACATCAGCGGGGCAGAAAATGCAATTGTACTAAATTCTACTGCAGACGGAAGTACAAAGAGTGGGACATGTTTGAACATTAATTCCCCAGCAAGCCATGGAGAGTTTAAGACAGATGTCTTGATATATGTGTATGCATATATATATAATTTATATATTTAATTTATATATATAATTTATACATATAAATTATATTTACTATGATACAATTAAGCTAGAAGGCAATGCCAAAATATAATGCAAAGTTCCCATATGTCTGGAAGTTTAGAAAAAAATGTACTTATGGATAACTCATATATCAGAGAAAAAGGATTCCAAAATTAGAAAATAAATAAGTACATTTATATATGGGATGCAACTAAAGCCACACTTAGAAATTTATAGCATTAAGCCCCTGTGAAGCAGGTTTCCAAAAAAACTACAAACTAGACATTTCAGCCGAACACTCAGAATTGGATAACAGTTTACACCCAAGTAGTTTTGGATGGAGAAGCAGAGAACATAGAGCTGGAGACATTTTAAAAATTTAAAAAATAGGCCGGGAGTGGTGGTGCATGTGTTTTATCTCAGGACTTGGGGAGAAGAGGCAAGTTCCAGGCTAGCCCAGTTTATAGCAAATGCCCATTACCCAGGGCTAGCTAGAGGGAGACCCTGCCACCCTAAAGAAAGAAATTAAAAGAGGTTAGTAATTGACTGATATAATTTAGCTAATGTTGAATATTCCTTATGAAAGGGGCCTTAATTAACATCCACCCTTGTTGGGATGGAACTAGAGAAGAAGTGGGGGGCACAGGTAGCAGTAATAGCTACACCAAAAGAGTCCACAGTGCTAGCCTGTAGCTACCAAGCTACCACAGACAAGTTTCCCTCAATTTATTTGGATTGCATTGTGAAATGATCGAATTGTGGGGAAAAGGCAAGGAATCAAACTGACTAAAGCAGATGTATAAAATCTTACTAACCTGTCATGTTTAAGAGAAGGTGAAGAGTAATTGTAAACCTCCTCCAAATAAAACTCCGGATCAGATGTCTGAGAGTGGGCTGGCTGGGCAGTGAAATAATCAATGTTTAGGGTATACTTCAAGGGTGGAACACTTGCTTAGCATACAAAAGATCCTCCCTCCATCAAACAACAGCAACAAAATAACAGGGAAAGAGGAGAGAAACAGGGCTACCTGCAGATACCTACGACAGCACACTAAACTCACCATGAAGAAGCTGATGCACAGGTCATTCATTCTCCAGCCATACAAACAGTACTGAAATTTAACCAAAATACCCAATGCATAATCCAGCCTTACAAATTACCAAAGAGAGACTCCAGTACAGCAGGTTGGGTGTTTTCCAGGAATGTAAAATTGACTTAAGATTGGAGAAATCAAGCCATGTAATTTATTATATTAATAGAATAGAAGGGGAAAAAATCACAAAATCATCTGCGTAGATGGAGGCATTTTAAAATCATATCAATATGCGCTTATAATTTTAGAAAAACTCAACAAACTTGGAATAGAAAAGCTTCCTTAACTTGAAGAAGATCTATAAAAAGCCCATGGCAAGTACTATATTTAGGAGTCAAGTGTAAAAAGCTTTCCCCGGAGACCAGAAAATGACAAGAGTTTTACTGACTCCGTTATGATTCAGTATTGTGCTGGCTGTAATTGCGTAGCGGAGTGGGGGGATGGACAGTAAATAAGAGCTATAGGATGCATAAGAAAGGATCCCCAAAACTGCTGCAGAGTCACAGGATCACACGCGAGGACTGCTAGGAGAATCTGTGGAGAAATTAATGAGATCGACAAATACGCTCGGCATTGGGTAGCATATGCCCGCGTCAGTTTTGGCTGCTACAACAGGACGCCACAGACTGGGGGCTTGAGAAACATTTACCCAGCTCCAGAGCCTGGGCGTCCAAGATTGAAGTACCGGTAGACATGATTCTTGGTGAGCGCTGACTTAGCTTCTTGACCTGACAACTGTCTTTTCACTTAGCACCCTGACATTTTGGGGTGGGTGGGTGTCTTTCTTCCTCCAAGTCAAAAGATGTTAATTTCCAGAGATTGTGTCTCAGAAACCCACATTGGTTATTGGGGCTCAATATGTGGACGTTGGATCATTTAGTTCTTATAAATATATAGCCATACGACTATGAAAACTCTACTTATGGTATATACTACATTTATAAGCAAACATCTTACTTACAAACAAAGAAACATCTTACCAACAACCTTTCATGAGAACATTAAAATGAATTTTATCACATGTAGACTCATGCCACTACCACGTTTATGACAATAACACCTAGAAATTCACCAAACAAGAATTTTCCCAACAATCTAAATATAAAATTGTATACAATGCATCTAAGGAAGATTAGAGTGAATAAAGGGGTAGACGGACTTTGGTTAGGAGGACACTTTTTTTTTCCCCAAACTGATCTAGAATATTAGTTTTCTGAAATTAAGAGCTGGGAAAAAACTTCTCGTTCCTTCTAAACATTACAACCTCACAGAATGGGAAAATGAAAGCCAAGTATGGCAAGTGTTGGATCTTCTGCATGGCTATACTCAATTGTGACTGTACCTTGTGTTTCTGTTTTACCCGCTTATGTCTTGAGTGTCTACCATCAACCCAGCTTGGTTACCATCATTATCAATGGCCTTGTTTGCTAACTAGCCAGTCGGTTTCAAGGACCTGGTACTTCTAAGTATATCACCATTTTTTGCATGCAGTATAGAAATAAACACGGATTTCAATAGGTGAGAGATCTAGCAATAATATTGATTACAAACCAAACTCTTCAAAATCCAGAGTTGTAGCTTTCTATTGTTACTCCTATTTTTAGATTTAAAGGCCTACTCCTAGTTCTTAACTTCCGTTCTTCATACTTGCTCATACTTCATACTTCACTGAAATAAGCACCTGTGTGCTTTAGGATGAGTGACGCGTCCAGTCCCTTCTCCTGCCGACACCTTTTATGCTGACTGATCTGCTCATTTGTTAGAATAGAGACTTCTAAATCATAAGGCAAGAGCATAGTGGGCAATGCAGAAGATGTGATGGAGAGGGAAGAAGAGACTCCCCCCACCGCTCTGTCAAGGGATCCCTAGTCATGACCAGGAATCAAGTTCAGATGCGGCTAGATTACAGGAAAACCTTCACATCCCTGTTTGCAAGTAGCGACAGCCTATCTTCACCCATGCCGATAGAGACATGCAGAAAGTGATGATGGGAAGGTGGCTGGTGAGGAGGGAGCCGTGAGCTCTCCCAGCAGAGGAACACCCGAGCAGGGTCTCTAATACGAGACATTTCTTACCCCAACAACTCTGTTAGGAGAAAGTTGTCTTTAATGATAGCCTGTCGGTGACACCTTCGTTTATGTAGTACAAATAAATGAACTTAGTCTGCAAGGATGAGTTACTGGCACTAATGCCACCTGAAGCTGGTTAAACCCAGTCTTTCAAATCACTAGTGTGACAGGTGCGGTGTGCTCTCACACCTTTTTGTCACGGCACTCTAATAGACTAATGTGATGTCACACTAATGTGATAAGAAATGACAGAGGCTGCAGGATGCGGGGCACTGGTCCTCCGTCTGCCTGATGCAAATGAATGCTGATAGCAGCTGCCAAAAGGGAGACACGCTGTCTCTCCTGGGAACCATTTCCAGAAAGGGGAGCTGAGGAAGTCTAGTGTGGAGGTGCCTTTAGGTTCCCCCGGAGTTCAAGTGTAGAGTGAGGTGCCTGGTGCAGGAAGCAACAGGGAAGCTGCAAGGATGTGGGCACAATGCTCTGCTCAAGGGTGTTTCTTCCGAAGGGGATGAATTGTGCCTGAAGAGTCGAAAGAGGTCTGAGCACAGTAGCAAGAACAGATTCTACAGTTTGTATTTGTTCACTGTTTTATTTTTTTTATTTTTTATTTTTTGTCCCCAGAACTCTACCGAATGTCATGGATGTGGGACTGTGTGTGGCTGCTTACTTCATGATAGACAGACGAGAAGCAGAAAGACCGGGAGAGGAAAAGGGCCAGGGTAAGACATGGTCCTCAAAGGCATGCCCCAATAATGATAAGAAATAATAGTTCCTCCAACCGGCTGTACTTTTTAAAGCTTCTAAAACAATAGTGTCAATTTTGAGTTTATCAGTGTATCAATGCACTGACCAAGTTAGAGTTCTCATAATCCTGTCCTTTAGCCTTTGACGGTGTACCTTGGATTTATCCAAGAATGACATTACAATTCCCTGAATAACAACATGGTGGTAAATATATGGAATAAATATTCCAGTGTCAGGGCTTTTTAATCACCTCTCGTGCGTTCTTCGTGGAGGAGAGAAAAGACCTAGGAGCTGTGAGAGCAGATTCAGATCGAGGTTTAATGATGGAAATCTGCACGCTTCTATAGAAGACCAGGGGGACTTCTTAGGTGTTTTAAAAAATGACTAGACAATTTATCCATATATCTATCTGTTGCTTGCCTAAGTTTATCTATACTACATGTGTGCAGACCACCGAGGAGGCCAGCAGAGGGCGTCAGTTCCCCGGGAACTAGAGTTACAGTTGATTGTAAACTGTGACAGCTGGGAACTGAACCAGAGTCCTCTGTAAGAGCACAACGACTATTAACTGCTGAGTCATTGCTGTAGCCCTTATTGGGGGAAGATTGTGAAAAATTTGTGTGGTAGATGTCCCCCCCCCACACTGATCTCCTGCCTCACAACTTCTGTTGTGATTTCCTAACAATGGTGTCAACTGTGAATTATACGAATGCTTTAATCCATTGATGAAGTTAGAGCTCTCAGTCCAGTCCCTTCCCAGAGCCCCACGCATGAGCACTGCTGCCTTGCCAAGTTAGCTGGCCATGTCTGAGACTTTTGGAGAAACACTTCATACCTGAGCTGTAATAGCCAGGAAGAATTCTCCATCTTAGAGTTTGATATTATACCCTGGTATTATCTAAGATGACAGTAGTACTCCCTGGAGTAACACCATGATGGGAAATATGTGGATTACATATTCCAGTTTCAGGGAGTTCTTTATACATTACCTTCTCCTTCTGTATCTTCTGAGTTTGATTGTGGGTACTGATCTTACAGGCTCATTTCTGAAGGACATTGACATGGTGGGAGGCTATTTCTGAGATTGTACGATCAAACCACAATGGTTTCTGTCTTGGATCAATAGCCTTCTTGTGTGTGTGTGTGTGTGTGTGTGTGTGTAATGCATGTATGTTTGTGTTTACATGTGAGTGTGTGGGGATGTTTACATAGATGTTGATGCAGAGGTCAATGTCAGTTGTCTTTCTCAATGACTGTCCATCTAATTAGTTAACTAATTAATTAATTTAGAGTCTCCGTCTTTCCAATCAACTCTGCCAGCTGGTCTAGAAACTCAAAAGTCTGTCTGCCTATAACCCTCAGTGCTGGGATTACAGATGAATGTCACCAGGCCAGATCCCTGTTTGAGCACCAGGGATTTGAACTCAGATTTCATGACTGCGTAACAGACACTTTAGCCACTCCGAGCCACCTTTGCAATCTCCCCACCAACTCTTTATTTATCCCTCAATCCTATCACTTGCTGCAGGGAAGCCAGTTGCTTTGTTATAGGAAAGCCTGGTCGGAGACTCACGGGCAGTATCTCCAGAGCAGAGAGGGTGATTCTAGAAGTTTGGCGATGTCTGTCTAGGAAGTACCTCCGCCGCTGCTTAACCAGGTCTCTACTGAAGACTGTCCTGAATTTTGACTCATGGGACATGAGGAACAGTAAATGTATTATTTCCCGCCACTGAAGTATGCATAGTTTGATATGTAGCAGTAGACAGTAAATATAACCTGCTGTGGTCTACCTGACTTTAGCAGAAACAGCTGTTCCAATTAGAAGTGGACATGGATTTGGGGTTGGGAACACAGCTCAATGCTAGAGTGCTTATCTCACGGGCGCAAGGCATGTTAAATTTCCACCTCTCTCAAGTCTCATCCTTAAGAAATAAGACATGGACTTGTTTCTTCCAGCTATCATTTTGCACTATTAATTGCACATATTAATTGATGCATCTGGCATGGCTGTAGAATTATGTTTCTGTAGCAGTCCTGGAGAAATGGCACGTGGCCTTTACCCTCAAGAAACTTACAATGGGGGCTGAAGAGCTGGCTCAGGGGTAAGAGTATTTGCAGCTCTTTCAGAGAACCAGAGTTTGGTCCCCAGCACCCATATCAGGTGGCTCACTAGCACCTGAACTCTCTCTTCTGACCTCCAAAGGCATCTGCATACAAAGGTACACACATATGCATGAAGAGAAACTTATCATGTATAAAGGTCAAATAATAGCATTTTTATGACTTTTGCATTATATTATTGTTTGAGGAAAAAAAGCCTCTCATAGCTTAAAGAAGCTGTTCTGCTTTCTGCAAATATTGCGAGGTCTGAGGCTAGACAGAACAGGGATGGCGTGGAGGCTTTTTAAGCCATTGGAGATCCAAGTGATCCTTAGCTTCCTCCTCCATTGTCTGCATCACACAGTCCTCTTCCCCCCAACTGCTACTGGCTTGTGCTTTTTGCACATTTGCTAGTGTGTCAGGCCAAGAAGGGAAAAGGTTGGCCAAAGATATGTGACAGCTGCAAAGGCTTTTGTAGAATCCAAACTGTGAAACTTCCTCACTCTCTCTGTTAGTCAGAACCGGATTTTGTGACTATGGCAGTGGCAGAGAGATGCTAGGGAGTGACCTTCTGGGGAAGCAGTTTGGAAACTGTGGCATGAGCGAGCCATCGTTTTCTAAGGAGCCTTGTGAGAAAAGTCGGATGGCTATTTCACAGACAGTGTGTCAGTTCCCCATAATCCCTCTGGATGAAATTTGTGCGCTGCAGCCTTCCTACAAAGTACGGAAGGTAAATTCTACCATCTCCATCTCACAGAAGAGGCACCAGGCAGCAGACGCCAGGCATCTTCCCTAAGCATGAGCGGGCAGGAATTTGCTTAGTCCTAGGGCTCAGCTCTCATCTAGCGGACATGTTGCTAAATATTTTTTTTTTCTACCCTTGTGTTCTGTGGGACTCGGAAAACTGTTAAAAAGCAGTAGAATCCCACACAGAAACATCACAGTTGAAAAGGACTGGGATAGGGAAGAAGTGTGGCTGGATTTTTTTTTTCCTCAGAGCTCAGTGGAGAGGCAGTGATAGTGGAAGTGTCAAGTGTGAGCGCTTCCATACCTCGTCATAGGATGTTGTGTTCCATCCCTGAGCTTGGCACCGTCTTCCTGAAACAGCATCATTTGCTTCATATCAGTGCACCTAACCAAACACTGACGGTGGCACACTTCTTTGATGAGTATGTAGTGTAGCTGTTGAATAAAGGAAGTCTGTATCTTGAGGGAAAATGCCTAACTAAGGCCAGGGCAGTGTTCAGATAGGTTCTGTGTTGCTGAAGCCTGCGACTCAGTCATTTCTTCGACTCTGCCGATGCCTCTATTGGAGATAGTTAATGACCCGTGACACATCAAAGGAGGGCCTGGTCTCCCAGCTCACTGGCTAGTCTCCAAGGGAACTTTCTCCTTCCTGTGCATCATGACAGCAAGTCCTGTCTCCAGGTCACGTGGGTGGCACTTGAATGGTTTTGAGTGCTGTCAGCTGTATAGAGACCCACGCTAGTTAGAAATCAGAGGAAATAGCTCCATGAAATTTTTTTCTGGGACTTGCAAGTCAGGGAATTAAAGGTCGAAGCCCTCGGACTCACCAGAGAAGACCTCAAGAAGAGCCCTAGTGAATCTCTAACGTGGGTTCCTGATTCATTTGTTTATTTCTCAGCTTTTTTCATTCCAGTGTCCTTCCCGAGGCTTATGCATGTCCAAGTCTCCAGTTATTCTTGTTGCCCCCGCCCCTTCCAACACGATCTAAATTATCCCTAACTGTGGAAGTTTGCATTTAGTGTCTCTGGATCCTGGTGGCCAAAGCAATCCTGCTCCTGTGCATTATCAGCAACAGGCTGTGAGTTTGGTCCTATATCACATAACCGTGGGACAGCCACCTTCTGAGACTCCAGCAAATCTCTTTCGCTCAAAGCTGACATAAAATAATGGCGTTAAAACTGCTTTCTAACCCCAGATCTCTGAAAGGCTGACCCCCTTGTCTTCACTGGAAGGCTGCTGACACACACCTGGAAGGCCGCTCTAGGCCCAGGAGTCAATTTCCATTGCTATCATTGGATCCTGCACCCTTTCTTCTCCTTGTTGGGAGAGCATGTAAAATACTTCACATTAATGTTCTATTAACTAAAGCTTCATTTGTAGAATAAATACTTCTGCTGACATTTGACTGATGATATCAATTTTGAAGTTCAAATTTTAATTAGGTATTACCAAGCCCAAGAACAAACAAGCTAATCAGGCCCCGTCTCCTCTTTTCTCCTTTGTATTAAATGATAAAGTGAACCTAAAGCTATGCTTTGTCTTATTAATATCTGCTAAATATGGATGGATTACTGAATATATATTTATCCTTAAACTCATTTGGAGGCAAATATTTACCAGGCTTTTCTCTTATAATCTGATTTTAATATCTCAACTGAAACTGATTTATAACACATGACTTCAGACGAGGTATTAGTGAAAGGGGCCAGGAATTAATGAGCCGATCCTATCAAGGGTTTCTTGAAACTGACTTTGAAAGGGGGGAAATATTTCTAATTTTTAATCAAATTTTAATTGTAGGAATTTTCATGGCAAACATCAGGTCCCACGCAAACAAATCTTTAATAATTTTATGAATGCATGCATGTATTTGGCTGCACCCGCTGGTGGTTGAGTTAGGAACTTGCTTGAATATTCTGTGCCATCGAACAAACAAACAGCATCTCTAGCTTGAAGCTGGCTTCTGGAGTTTGGAATCAGGTGGCCAGTTAACCAACTTGCACTCCTTTTATCCTACCAGCTTGAGAATGTGCCCTACCTACCCCTTTTATAGTAACAGCTCACCTGGTTGCCTACATTGGCGATCGTGTGAGTGAGTTAGAGTTTTAGGGTGAAGGACACAGAGCAATCTGACTATAAAGAAACAAGAGATGTGATGGCTTGGTGAGCTGCTGACACTCTTAAAACGTCTCAGTGGTGGGCAAAAATGTGCTTCCTGAGTTCTTTGCGCCCTCCTGGAGCTGTGGATTGGTTCATTGTGAAGTATGTCTAATGGGAGTAAATTAATTAACGTGTCGAAGGACCAGCGGCACACCTTTGGAAAAGAGGCATGTTGACTACTGGGCCCATATATGCTATAAGCTCTCCTCCATCTGTACGATCTGGAGTTATCCAGAGGGACAGACCTGGTAGTGTTTGTGTGTGTGTGAGTGTGGGTCAGAGAGGAGAGGACAGAGACAGTGAAACAGAGACACAGAGAGAAGACATACACACACTCACGGAGAGAGAAAGGAAGGGAGGGAGGGAGAGAGAAAGGAAGGAGGAAGGGAGAGAGAATTGAAAGAGGCTTTACAGTACTGGGTACAGGTTGCCTCAACAGTGTCCCCTGTCAGGACAGGTTGTATTTTCTCGCAGACAGCAGTCTGTGGCAAACTCATCAGCTGGGCCCACAGCTCACACAACTTAACAATGACAATAAAGCATTATCACAAACTTTTGCAACATCTCATGTAAGCTTCATTTAATATATTATAAAAATATTTTTTTTCTCTTGCCATTATTCATTTGACCTAACTTGAGGAAAGTTGAAGTGCTTTTCTTACATTAAAAAAGAATGTATTTTGTGGGGATTTTCTTAAAAAAAACTTACTTTTATTTTTTATTTATACTCTCACGTGTGTGTTTGATAGAAGTGTACTTGTATCTTTAAAGGCCAGAAGAAAGCGTCTGATCTCCTGGAACTAGAGTTATAGGCAGTGTGAGCCATACAAAATGGGTACTAGGAATGGAGCAGGTCCTCTGGAAAAGCAGCCAGAGGTCTTAGATCTTTCCTTTCATTGAATTTTAGGATTTGGCCAGGAGGCTACTGCTTTGTGTTTTCAGCTGCCTTGCTTCTAATGCTGCATGTGTGTTCAAATGCTGCATGGCTCATGGGTGTGCCAATGTAGCTGGGCAATGGTACCCAGATGCTGAGCCAAAAATGTATTCTTCATACTGGTATTTCTGTGAGGGATCCTGGTTTTATTTTCTCCTGCTTTGCATTTTTGGAGATATTAACACTTCCTTCCATTGGTAGACAAGAGCAAATCTGGTTGACCTCCAGGGAGTTTTCGAGGCTCACTCAAGCACCTGAAAGCTTCTGTAGAAAACTAAGGCCACGCTTGGTTGATCACATCTGTAATCTCAGCATTTTGAATTTTACATGGGAGGATTCTGAGTTCAAAGCTAGCCTGATTTAACATTTTAGACTGTCATAGAATAATTTTTACTGAAAAGCCACAACTGGGCATGGTAGTGCATGCCTTTCATCTCAGTACTCAGTTGGGAGGCAGAGGCAGGTGGCTCTCTATGATCTATGGTGTACAGAGTGAGGATTAAGGCAGCCAAGATTATGTAGTAAGATCCTATTTTTTTTTTAAATCACAAAGCCAATGATAAGACTTTGGGGAACTAATCTAAGGCCAGAGGATGTTTCCAACTTTTTTTGTGAACAAAGGGGGGCATTGCTTGGGTACAGGGGAGCTCCAAATGGATATGGGCATGCCCGGATACCAAGGAGAGAAGTGATGTTTGCAACATGAGCCTTTAGAAGAGGAGCTCAAAGCACAGCTGCTTATTTGTTGAGAACAGGGCCAGAAGCCGGTGCTCAGATTTCATGGACTACGACAGTGCACTCAGTACAAGGAGCTCACTTGACCTCAGCTCTGGGACCAGCTGTCTATCACTGCATAGCTGCCACGATCTGCTTCCACAGGCTGCCTTTGCTCATGACCCGGCAAAGTGGATGAACTTCTGCCACAGCCAGGTTTCTTCTGATGGAGGACTGGCTCTAGGCGCTCACTGTCTTTACCAAACCTCAGCTGCCACGCATTTGCAGTTTCTTCTCCTTGGCTCTAGCCCTTTTCCTGAAGTCTCTCTCTTTCTGGGACTGCATGTTGTGACCTTTCCCAACCTCTTTCTTTCCAGGGCTTTTTGTTTCAAGAAATCTTTGATTCACCTAACACCACATATCTGGACAATGCATACGACAGGAGGCTTGTGTTTTATAGCTTAAGATGGAGGAGAGATGATCGAGCTAGATCAGAGTAATCATGGGATAGCCTTCTATAGGACGCTGGCCTAAGTCTCCATGAGAATCAGCTCAGATATCTGTAATCAATGTGGAGTTAATGATAAGGTTCTTAGCAGATACACTGGAATTCCAATGGAGCTTTGAGGTTGATATAGTTTTAAAAGTTTAAAATAAATAAATTAATACAATTATAAGCGATTTTATACATCTGAATGAAGCCACAAATGCTTAGAGTGGAGTTTGTCTCAGTACATCCACCAAGTGGAAGAACTTACCTACCCATCCTAGAGAACTCAGAGCTTGGCCACACGGTGCCCTGTGAGAATCTGATTACTGACTGGGAGTTTCCAGAAGTATTATGTATGAAGTATTCTAAGCAGTTAAGAAAGATAAATACATTTTTTTGGTTCCTGCCTCTGTGTTTGCAAGATAACAATCAGAAAGCAAAATATAACAACTGTTTTAAGAAAGAAACACAATTATAGATAACACCAGGCAGCTAACAGACTGCTTCCAACATAAAACAAAACCAAACAAAACAAAAAAAAAAAACACTTATGGAGAACATATTCCTTGTGCTGGAGCTCTCAGGAAATGTGGGGGAGCATTTGGGGCCAGGATCTGATGGAGGGGAATTAGTAAGCACTAAGTATGAAGAGAGGGCTTCCAATAAGTCTGGGTGGAAAGTCTTCTATGAAGAAAGAAAGGGGTGGTGAGACTAGGAAGATCTTCAAATTGCTTGACGCCTAATGAAGAAATTAGAAACTGATTCTAGGAGCAGGGATTCAAGAAAACACGTGCTTTGTATGTCACACATACTGATTCTCAATCGATAATTCCTGACTAGAGCCACCTGTTTCTTCCTACAAGTGCCATGGGCATCCTAGCACGTTTGTCTACAAGAGTTAGAAAATCTGAATGGAGCCCAACATTCATGCCACAGTAAACTCAGATATTTGACTTCATTGGCTGTGGATAAGCAATAAGATAGAGTTGTAATTGTGTGGTTGGCTTAATGTGTGTATAACAAACTGAACGTTATGAAAGATTACATTTCTAAAAATGAAAGGGAGGGAATGAGCAAAGATTGCCAGTAAAGAAAGAGAAAAAAATTACCCATAGGGGATTTATCTCTAGAGGAATATCTGGCATGGTCCTTTAGGCAAACAGTGGCAAATATACCCAAGATGATTTAAAATAAACAGAAGGTTGGAGCTGGAGAGATGGCTCGGCAGTTAAGAATGATTGCCACTCTGCCAGAGAACCCAGGCTATGTTCCCAGTAGACACACCAGGAGACTCACAACCACCTAACGCTTCAGATGCTGGGGAATCTGATACCCTCTTCTGTCCTCCATGGACCTTACATGCGTGGGATGCACAAAGAGACCCCAAGTAGATATACATACACACAGATAAAAATGAGTAAAATTTAAAATAAAAAACAGAAGGTTAAGAAATGTCTAGTGTGGCCTTAATAAGACAAAACATTTCTTTTCATAGAGCATGGTCCATCTCTTCAGGGTTCACCATTGAACTGGTGAGTGAGCATGGTATCAGACCCCAGCAGAAAGGAGAGCAAATACTATGTAATTAAAGAAGCATCATTTTAAAAGGTCACAACTTCAAAATAAAATGCTGTATAAGGAAGCAAAACATATTGATTCCACACAATTTTCATGGTTATTAAACCTTCAATTAGTTGTTTATTGATTTATAATTTTTGAAAATACCCAAGCACACAAAGGAGTTGGAAGTGTAACACAGCGAACCGTTTTTTTTTTAAATTCAACCACTTGCATCATCTGTCTCCCCCTCCACTCTTTCTCCCCCCCCCCCATTCTAGTGTTTCACGGAATCACTGATATGGTGGTAAAGTACCACAACACACCAAGATTTCCCCACACAACCACCGTACCATCATCACACCTGAGGAAATCTATGCAAAAAACAAATGTGGTACGGTATGAAGTCTGTTCACAAATTTCAAGTGCTCTCAAAATGTCTTTCTATTAAATTGTGATAGTACATTTAATACTTAGGACTTGGAAAATCTGAGATACGTTTACACCGGAGTGCGGCAAATATCCCCATAAGCCCCTACGTACCTATCATGTCCCAAACATCCATCATTCTACATAGATATTAGGATCTTAGAAATCTTAGGGCTGGTGGCTTGCCTGTTGCTTCCTCAGCTTCCAGACCTCCTTTCCTTGAAGCAGTATATAGTCTTTGTTCTTTGACCGAGTCTATTTTCTGCCATGATAGTCCTTATGATAGACAGACACTCTTTGGAAATCTAATTAGTAAGTTGATCTGTTTGTGTAAAGGGGAGTGTGATTCACCTTGGGAAATAGCTCTGATGAGATTTTCCTACCAATTTTCATAGTCTTTATGTTCCTGGTCTCTGTCTTCTCAACCACTTCTATTCATTTGATACTTTAAAAAAAATAGAAATTTAAGGGTCTTATTTGGTATATTGGAAAGGACCGGGTGGCTGCTGATGGATTTGGGGACTTGACTAAGACCTTGCTAGTTGTCGGGTTGTGTGTTAGCTGTCTGTCACACAGTATACATTTCCGCAACTCTAGGATCTCTGATAGACACAATCCATTTTTAATTCCTTGTGTCAGGCATCCCTGCTGCCCTCTCACCATTCTTAATAATAAGACAAAAGTGCTATTTTAGGGTAACAGTTAATAAATAATGTGACTTATCCAATCATATCTTTCACTAAAATATTATTATCTTTTGGCAGATTCATTACCGTAGAGACATCAGGATCTGATGAAACAGTCTCTAATTCTACCACTGGTACATTTTCTAGAGTTGTCTTTCTTTTAATTTAATTCTCCCACCTTGAAAGCATACTGTCCATTGCAATTATGGAATAAGCATTTAATCTTGTGTAACTAAGGCGTTCTAATCTTGTCTTATGGAAAGACAATTAAAAGACTCGAATATTGCAGTGATATGGATACATTTCATCCAAGCCCAGTGAAGCAAAGTTTCCTTTGTTCTTCTAAGTATAAGTCAGAACACACTGAGTCCCCAGACTCTACGCTGCAGTGGTCACCCCAAGACAAGGTATGATGAATGTTTCAGAATACAGGTTATTGAATAGAAAGGTTTCTAGATAGTCCTTGGGCAAGGGAGAACTTAAAGATAGAGAATCGCAAGAGAAGTTTCGAATGGTAGATTTGGTAGCTTGATTTATAGTCTATTATATTTGCCTCAGAGCACAATCTTTCTGGCGTTTTTAAATGTGTCACTAAGAGAGACAGTGAATCCCTTTGAAATTCCAAGGTTGATTTGGGGTTCGCCTCTAACACTGATCATTTCAGATGACACATGAGAACTTAGGATTTTGTTCAGGTGTTAGTGACTTTCTGTGATTTTTTTTTCCTTTTGCCTTCACGTCACTAAGTCCTTGGGGCAAAGCATGTCTCGTTAAAAGGATTGCGTGCCCCGAATGTTTGTGGTGTACATAGACCGCAGCCTGTTCTCCACACCTGTAAAACATATAAATATAAACCTGCACACTGGCATTTGTCTAAGAAAGGAATTTCCCTAGGACCATTTTCCCCACTAGAGTGTTTCTTTCAGTTGTGCTGGGCAGTGGCTCATCAGAAAGTACTTCACAGTATCCTATGGACTTTCTGTTTGGGGCTCAGTTGAGAAATATCACATAATGTCTCATCAACCTATAGGTTTCCTTTCCATCTGTGACCAACGGAGTCTCCCCTCCCCCACCTTTGCACTGTAGTGCTACACGCAGGTCACATGTTAGTTAGCAAGATAGCCACAGTATGCCCTTTATTACACATTTATTTTCCAAGAATAATGTTGACTTCAAAACCATGACCTGTTGCTAAGACAATGCCTTTTAGGCTGATAAAGATCCGCCAATCAGTGTACTTATAGCACAAATAGAAACCCATTTCTGCTGCGACAACTTTAAAGTAACAAAAGCAGTGATTCTAACAGTTACTTCTTTTTGAAGACATCCTTTGAAGAAAGAAAGGAACATGACTTCATTCTTCTGCACGTGCTACATTGTCACATCTTATCACGAGGACTCCTTACAAACACATACATGGCTTACTAGTAAATGTTGGCCTAGCATTAAACACTGGCCTGAAAGATCGTACTTTGAGGCAATGCTGAAAACATCAGAACCTAACCAAAAGAGTATTGGCGAACTTCTAGCCCCACAGAAATCCATGAGGTTATAAGATATATTTTGTTTGCATATTGTTTCTTTACTAGGTGGGAAACGCTTTGATTATTTGGGCAGAGGTGTTGACAGCCTGAGGTGCAGTCCTTGATTACAACATACATTAAGTTGAATACAGAGCTGAGATCAATGTAGGCTAAGTGCGTTTAATTAGCTGCTGCTTAATCAAATACTATAGTTTCTCTTTCTCTGAATGAGCTCTCTCTTTCCTCCCCCATCTTGTGTGTGTGTGTGTGTGGGTGCGCGTGCTTGCGTGCGTGCGTGCGTGTGTGTGTGTGTGTGTGTGTGTGTGTACACTTTCGTTGGGAGTGAAGATTTTACGCAGTACACATTTTTGGAGGAGTCCTGAAAGAAAAAAAAAGTCTTGTTTACGAAGATGTGAAGAGTCTGACATCTCCAAAGGGGGCAACACTATTTATTTATTTATTTATTTAAATTTATTTATTTATTTATTAAGGATTTCTGCCTCCTCCCCTCAACCGCCTCCCATTTACCTCCCCCTCCCCCCCCATCAAGTCACCCTCCCTCATCTGCTCGAAGAGCAATCAGGGTTCACGTACTGGCTTTGGGGGAGCCTAGGGGCAACACTATTTAATTTGGTCATTCTATGCGTTTCAACTTCAACACTGAAAATTTGCATTTTCTCATTTGGACGACACTATCCTCAAAAGGGAAGGAAGTCAGGGTAATGTTAGTGTGTTTCTGCCGAGCTCTGCTGGTTTTCCTAGAATTCTACTTAAGTGAAAATGGGGACCACCACACTCTTCCTTAGTTATAAAGGATGCCTTTAAAGGGCTGACAGAACCGAGGTGCAGACGGCCACAGTAGCAGGCTAACATACATCTGCTCCAGCATTTAAAACTCACCTTTTGTTTGAGCATGAGCCTAAGGGCAGGAATACAAATATGACCTTGTTGTCTGAGTCAATCCACCACAAAATATGATTCAGTTGTAAAAATCCGCAGAAATTAAGATACACAAACTTTTACAGTCAAGGCAGCCTGAGTTCTAATCTCAGCTTTGGTGTATTCTTTGGTGTGTGTGTGTGTGAGGGGAGGGGTGGGGATGGCAGGATCTTGCTATTTATTTTAGGGTTCCTTCAAACTTTTGATTCCTCTGCCTCAGCTTCCCACGTGCTGGAATTAAAATATGCACCATCCATCGACGCGTTCACCTTTTTCAAAAAAATTCTCTTTGATCTCAGGAAAGGTGTGTGATGTTTTTTGACTTCTAGGAGAGGCAAGAATGGTAATGAAATGTCTGCTGTGTAAATTTTCTGTGAAAATAAAGATCATAAAAATAGGGTTCTTGGTGGCATACAGTAATAACTCAAAATGCACTACTTATAAAAGGAGAAAACAATAAAATCCTTTAGAAAAGGTTTTCTCCATATTTTTTTTGTCACTTGCTGTCTCTTCTAACTGCGCTGTTGAAGTTTCCCTTAGAGCGATAAAGCTATTTCTCTTGTGCCTTCTTTTTTTGAAAAACTAATGCCCAAAAAACATTTTAGGAATAAATGACCTGTTAAAAAGTACTGTACAACCATGACATGACCTTGGGAAACAGTTTATGAATTCTGAAAGGGTGAAGAAAAACATAATAATTAACTATAGACCTGCCCATCCAAACAGTAACTGCAGAAGTCCTGGTCCATCTGTTTTTATACCAACTGCGCTAGCTTCACCAGGATGTCAGCGTTCAGCTAGCCACCCACTAGCCTTCAGGGAGACCGTGGCTCCTGAAAAACTGAAGTCTGCTGCCGACAATATCTCTCCTTCCCACTCAAGGATTCACGTTGTTGTCTGAGCAAAGGAACTGCAATTGAGCTGAACGGCTTGCATAAAGCCCGATGGTGCAGGAATGTCTCCTTCTGCGAGGACTTCGGTTGCAGCTCTGAGACATTTTGCAATGAAAGGCAAGCGGATACAACATAACAAAGATTGCATCTACCAATGTCTAGGCTGAATTGCTATGTGTTTCTGTCAACATCCAAAATGTTGGAAAGATGAATCTTGTTTTGCTTGGCAACACGTTAAGCAATTTACCAGACTCCACTGTGCTCAAGCAGGGAGCTCCCATAATTCCCTCTCCTTTTCCCAGCTCAAGGTGTCCTCTAAATTCCTCCTGTATAAGAGGTCAGCTGTCCTCCAACTGGTGTTCCTTTGCTGCCTTAGACTAATTTAGACTAGATCAGACTAGCTCAGACTGCCTTGATGTAACATAAGGTACAGTTTGTGAGTTGAGTAAAGAAATGTTCTATAAGAGTCTAATTCCTCTCAATGTATTTATAGAGATGCGGGAAAACTTGGGCTAAGTGGTATCTGATTTTGTAAATGATTTCTCTGCCATTCTCATTCCCATAGAAGGATCTTTGGAGAGTCATCTCCAGTGACCGATACTGCTTTGAAACAGAACACTTACACCTTGGCTTAAATAAGCCAAAATAATGAGATTTTTTTTCCCCTCTGTGTATCTAGATTTTGTCTTAAGTTCTTGAAGTCAGAATCGAGACACAATGACTCTTCATAGTGTATTTTCAGGAAATTGCGCAATTTAATTGGAGAATGCCTCTTTTTCCTATGGGGCATATGAGTGCCAGGGGGGGGCATTTTGGAGTAAGGTATACAAACAGAAGGGGTCACTCAGACTTGAGTGGATTCTGCGTTCTGGAGGACATGGTAATTAAAACTTATTGAGAGTTCAGTTAACATCAGATAACTATAGCTAGTCTAGGGTGAGGGAAGAATTTCTCTTATCCACACAGTTTTTATATTTTAGGACTTGATTTAGAAGACATGAAATGCCAAGGTAAAAGATGAAGTCTTTCTTGGATGAGGTCATGAAATTGTGGACTGATTCAGTACCCTCTATTGATGAAGTACTCTTTATTATTCGGCACAATACTAGAACTGTGTCTGTGGGTTATCCTGATAGAGATTGCTCAGTGTTGTGAAGCAGGTGATTGGAGTAGAGCCTGGATTCCAGTTGTCCTGGGCTCAGGCTGACAGGGTTCTGTCCAGAGTTTCCTGTCTGAGGTGTCCTTCATGACCTTCCCACCAAGAGCATGTGATTCTCTGGGTTTTTGGTTCCTATTCCAAGGACATTGCTGGGAGCCCAGAAGAATCTGGGAGCTGTGTCCTTCTACCTCACCTATCTCCCTCTTTTCCAACCCTTCATTTCCCCTCACTCCACCCTCTTTCCCCATTAAGAAAGAAAGAACAGCCAAAACCCAATTAAAGTGGGTTTTTTTTTCCCTCCCCGAGCCACTGGTCCATAAGTGTTCTTTATAGGGAAGCTGAAATTCAATCCCCTTTAAAGAAAAGAAGTTCTTTCTCTATACAAACAGGATCTGGCTGGCTGCAGGTGTTCCAGGAGAGAGCAAGTACTCAGGGTACTTGCAAAATTGTCTATTAAAGATTGAACAATAACCACGAAAAAGCAGGCGATTTCCCTGGGGTTAATGAGTACCCGAAAGGAACCGTTGACCTTCAGCTAGCCTGGGGGCAGTTAACCTGAGCTACTCAGTACTTCCAAAGAAATGCCTGCGCCAAGGTGGTGATTGCTTTTGTAGGGTACAAACATGCAAGAACACTTTAGCATGATTTCATTTCAGCGTGCCCTTTGCTTCTGAAACTCCGCATGGTGTCCTGTGGAGCACTTGGCGGTTAACAGCTCAGCCCTCGCTGTTCCTCCTGAGTAGTGACTCTCGCCACATTAACCAAACAGACTTACAATGTACAAGAGGAAAAATTAATATTTTATTGTGGTTAAAAAAGCCTCTAAAAGTCTGCAACGATTCTAAATCCATAGGTAAAATCACCTGAGGCTACAGCACACAGCTGACGCCATCAGAAATCCAATTCCAGTGTTTCTCTTAAGGGTGAGGATTGTCGTTTTCATTTTGTTTATCCTCAGAACTCTAAGAGTCCCCTTTTACCCCCTTTTTGATAATTATTATTAAGAAATATAGTTCCTTAGTTAAAAGTTTCATCTGCTTTTTCTTATATAGCCCTGATCTAGATGCCGCATGATGGCACCGCCCACAGTGGATTGGGCCTTGCTACATCAGTTAGTGATGAAAACCAGATGCTGCAGATACGCTCACAGGCTAATCTGGGGGAGGCAATTTCTCAACTGAGGTTCCCCCTTCCCAGGTGACTCCAACATGGCATTTACCACTATATATTTTTTTGATTTTTATTAAGAAAATATTCTTTTTTTTTCCCCGAGACAGGGTTTCTCTGTGGTTTTGAAGCCTGTCCTGGAACTAGCTCTTGTAGACCAGGCTGGCCTCGAACTCACGAAGATCTGCCTGCCTCTGCCTCCCAAGTGCTGGGATTAAAGGCGTGTGCCACCATTCTTCATAGGCATCATCGCTGCCTAGGTTTTGGTGGTTGCTTCTCTCCTTTGGAAACTTACATGATGCCTTCTGGTGCCACAGAAGCTAGTACTTATGGAGGAGGAATTCAGGTTAGTTTCAGAACAGGGCCCCTTGGTGTCATGGTGTTATCAGCAACAAAGATTTACCTTATACCACTAGGATCTACCAAAGGCACGAGCAATAGTCTGTGATGTTTTGGGAGACTCTCAGACAATCCTGACCAAGAAGTCAAAGGAGGACTTCTCATGCCCAGTGTTGTGGGTTTCTTAGATGGCCATTGCTTCTGGGAGAAAGCATTGTCAACTCAGACTTACCTATATCATAGGTCTTTTTCTTAGCAAATGGTTAGTAGTATGATTCCTTATGATTGTTTCAGATAGCCTTACTGTTATTTTACCGTTCTTCTTCTGTATTTATCCTCCCCCAAATTAGAGCTCCCTCCCTTTTCCCCATTTTCTCAGTCAGATCACATATTCTGCTGTGAACAGCAAAGAAGGCCCGCATGGCATAACCCTCAGAGAGCAGCTGTGGTAGGTAACCCACAGCTCTTTAACTAGACTTTAGACCCACTCAACAAGAGGAAAATCACATTCAGTACTAGAAACCTAGTCAGTTGTCTAGGGCTAGTGAAGTCATGGATCTTAGAGGAAAATCCATAACCACCATGATGCTAAACCATCATACTCCCTTACTATGCTCTAAATATTTGTCCTTAGACCCAGAGATAAGTATAGTCCTAATTTCCAGTTAAGGAAACTTTGCAACAAATGGAAAAACCACAGCCACTCAAAATGAAGGGTTGTGAAGCATAGACCCAATGGATACCTGTCCAAAATAGTTCTGCACCCAAGGCTCAGGGAATGTTGAGGAAGAAGAGGTGAAAAGGGTGTAAGAGCCAGAGGATCCAGGAGTTCAAGGAGTTTACTGTGAGATCCCGTATCCGAGTAGCATCAAAATGTCTACTTACAAAAGCTCACCAACCTGACTGTCTTAACGTGAGCTAGATAAGGACAACGACAATAGTCACACCAAAGTGGAGGGGAGAAAGTCCATGAGGTATCAACCCAACATGAAGAACTATAGGCAACTAAGGGATGCTGAGAAAGGGTGAAATGGTATTCCCTAGGAAAGAGCACACCAATTGTTTATCCAATACTAATAGGTGATCCCCCAAAACGTATACAACATATATATGTATATATATGTATATGTATGTATATATATGTATACGTATATATGCATATATATATACACATACATACATATACATAGTTAATGAAGGAAATGGCTCTGAATTTGAAAGCAAGCCAGAAGAGATATATGGGAGGATTTTCATGAAGGAAAGAGAATAGGGGAATGATATAATTATATTATAATCTCAAAAATAAGAGAAATAATTAAAAAATTCTTTGAGAATCAAGAAAATTCATTTGAAAATGAATGCTGCCTATGGCTGCTACAATCATATTTATCTGTTTTACACAGTGGGGCTGTATGGTCTCACTGTTCTTAAGACCAGAAGTCTAAGATCTCAGCATGAGCAGGGCTTATATCTCAGAGACCTTTCTCTTTGACTTTCTGTTGTTCTCCTGCTATGTGTGTGTCTGTGTTCTTGCCTGCTCTTTCTTGTAAGGACTTGGCCATGCCACATCAATGGCCTTCTTTTAACCTAATGTTCATTGATTTTCTATTTCCAGTTACGGTTATATTCTGGTTTACTTCAACCTAGGATATTTGGAGAGTGTGTTAGTCAAGTTCTTCTTAATCAGTATCTGAGATACCCAGCTTTTTTAGAGAGTACAGTTTTTATTGGTTGTCCCCGATGCTTTGTGGCCTATAGAAATATAGTATGTCATTGCAGAGGCATGTGGTGGAGCAGCACTTCTTAGTGATGTCCAGGAAGTGAAAGATAAAGAGGAAAAGACCAAGTTCACAGCATCCTTCAAGGACATGTATCCACTGACCTGAAGACCTCCCCATAGGCTCTACCACTACCCCCAAGTTCCCCAGTTGGCTTTTTCTTTTTCAAATTACAGTGTACAAGACAGACAATTACAAGGGAATACACAGAGAGCGAGAGAGAGTGGCCAGATAATGTGTGCGAGAAGACCAGAGGTGGAGCCATGACCAACTGCGCAGTTGTGAGATTTGGGGCTTCATCCTTTAATTAATGTCAACAATTTTGATCTTCTTAAGTCATGTAACTGAACCAGTGCTGAAATCTCCTTTCCCTCAATCAGAGGATGCAATTCCTTGAAACTCTGTATAAGACAGCATCAGCATCATCTTCATCACCAATTGCCGCAACAGTGCAGCATCAGCAGCAACAACAACAACAACATAACCTTCCATTGCTACCCTTTCTCTATTTTTATCAAGAAAGCACCACGTCTCATAATGCAATGGCTAAATCATTAAAGATAGCTTCTTCCTTTACCACTAATCTAGTGAAAATCAGATTTTTTCATTCTCCCATTCTTAAGAGTACTTGAAAGTAACCACTATCTTGGTATTCTGGGAAAAGCCAGAGGGTTTGGCTGATGCTGGAAGTTTTACAGGTGTTCCTGGTACTGGGGAAGGAGAAACCTTAACTCAGAAGGAAAGAAAGAAGTGGTCTTGAGCAATAGATAATGGGTGTTCTGGGAAGTCTGTGGCAAAGCATGCTCCACGGGAGGGCAGAAGGACAGACAGAATGTGTATTTCTGTTGTTGACGACATCCTCACGAGAACTGTTACTTGCACGTATTTGGTGCTAGGTTGACACTCATTAATTATTTTCATTCCTTGTTGGTTTGTTTGTTTTTTGACCACAAACTTTTTTTTTAGTTTCATGTTGTTACTTTTGTATATAAATTTATTTTTCCAACTTTTTTTTCCCCATCTGGGACATGGTACACTAATAAAATGCTAGAAGTGGATAATGAGTCTAAATTAGCCATTTGTGCAATGAGCTGTGTTAAGCAGGGCTTCAAGAGACCTGAGTTCTGATTTATACAAAAAAAAAGCCATAAACAGGCTGAACGCTAATGGTGATTTTTGAATTTTAAGTAGTTTCGGTATTATAAGGACATATGCCTTAATTTGATCTTTTATTGCAGTGATAAATGTTAACGTTGGACAACCTTGCTACTTTTATTACAATGGTGTATTTTCTGAACTTATATCCCTTCATTTCATAGATAAATACAACAGAAACCTTTTACCTCATGGGTTCCCCCTTCCCATATCCCCCTTTCCAGGCCACAAGCATGAAGTTGTTGACTATAGCAAATCTGTTTAATTTTTTCCCAACAATACTCTCTTCTACTTTTGTATCTCTTTAAGAGATGTAAGTAAGATTTAAGAAACAGTTTGACTGAAAGACATTTAGTCTTAGTCACTGAGACATTGCTGTGGAAAGATACCATGATCAATAAACTCATAAAAATAAAAACAAACAAGTAAATAAATAAATAAACAAAAAATGTTCAATTGGAATTTAGTTCATAGTTTCAGAGAGATAGTTCATTATTATTGTTTGGTTGGAGCCTCTAGTTCATCCCATCGTAAGGAAAGCCCCAATCCCCCCCTCCAAACATCACCCATTCAGAGAGTCTATAAACAAAGGAAAAGCACCAAAATGCCCAGTTCCACATTCTTAGCTTCTTGGTGGCTATTGCAGCTGCCCATTCTCTTGTCTTTCATGCTTGACAGGCGGCCAGTGAGGAACCTTATCCGCATCAACAGACATCTTAAAGGGATGTAAGAACTTGACTGAAGTTACCAGCAGCCCAAGCCCCTGCCTGAGCACTCAGGTTTTCACCGTATTTGGGAGTAAACCCAGCTTGTGGTGGGCACGTCACTACCCCTCACCTGTTAACCTATAAAATCTCCCTGCTTCAGTTTAGGGCACGACTTCTCTGGTCGATCTCTGCGATGAAGAACCCATCAGGGAGTTGCTCTCAATAAACCTGTTGTTGAGGGCTGGAGAGATGGCTCAGAGGTTAAGAGCATTGTCTGCTCTTCCAAAGGTCCTGAGTTCAATTCCCAGCAACCACATGGTGGCTCACAACCATCTGTAATGAGGTCTGGTGCCTTCTTCTATCCTGCAGGCATACACACAGACAGAATATTGTATACCTAACAAATAAATAAAAATAAACCTGTTGTTATACCTTTTCAGTTCAGTTTGATTTGACTCTCTGTTTCAGCAAAGAAACTGATTACTGGTTGGGGGAGGGACAGAAAACCTATTATTATTCATGGTGGGGAACATTTTGGTGGTATACAGGCAGGCGTGGTGTTGGAGAAAGAGTTGAGAGCTCCATCCTGATCTACAGGCAGCTGGCAGAGGCGGGGGGAGAGAGAGCAAACAAATATATGTTTCAAGCTTTTGTAATTCTCCAAATTATAATTATAGAAGCTATTATATTTTGATTTACAAATTTGAAAATATTAGTTACATACCCATGGGGTTATGGAGCCTTATTCTAGATCTGTGAATAAATGAAATCCTTTAAATTATTATTATACTCAGAGATGTGTTTAGTTATTTTTTGCTTTGTGTCTTGTCAGTCTTAAAATAGCATTATTATTAAATGTGCACCCTTGAACTACTCAAATAATATTAAAAATACAGTACTCCTGTGGACAGTAGGCTATTACCTTACAAATAAATCTTTTCAAGAGGACAATGTGTTTTCAAGAAGGAGGCGGAATGGGTTTGAAAACAAGTAACACAATATTTCATCTTTTGATAACAATTAAAAAGCAGTGCAGAAAAGGGATCCTTAAACCAGTATTGACAATCTCATGATATTTGGAGCAGGATGTACTTCCTCTTAATATTATGTCCATTTTAGAATGATCCTGGTTTGAGATATTAATGGTTTGGGGAGGCTGATATGGTTCTGAACTTGGTATTTTGGGGGAATGATGGATGCTTTTGAGGTCCTCTTTTCAGACTGGAGCATTTGAGCCTCTAGTTGCCTCTGGTAAGAATGATGGACATTATTTGTGGAGTGTTCATCTGTGCTGGACACTTAGGGAACACTTTCTTTACTTTTCTAGACAGCTTCAGACAGGGTCTGATGGGTTCCCTTTGCTGAGCCAGAATAACAGTATAGGAAGGTCCCACATCTCCTGTGGTCTCTGCAAGAGGATCAGCTGGTCCTCAGATGTAAAACACATTACCCATCATTGGGAAGATCTTTTGTCCATATCTCAAGACCCACACAAGGTTGAAGCCACAGTGAGAAAGGCAGGTCAATTTCTTTGCCAGATTAAAACAAACAAACAAACAAATAAACAAGAATGCCTTCTGTACTCAAATTTCTCCTTTCAGGTCTACTAGAGATAGAATAGTCCTTTATGAGAAAGCTTCTTTGTTTCAATTTTTGCAACTCAATTGTATCCCTTGTGTGGTACATACATGCTCATGTCTTCTCCCATGAGACACTTCTACAGGCACCTGCATGAGGAGTTGCTACTCTCCTTATTCACCAGTTTGGCTGCCATGTTTTCCATCTCGCCTCCGATATGCCAGCACCTTGCCTTCTAGCTGACTTATTGTTTTTTCTACTGTTAAGCTTTCCTGGGTAAGAGCGCAGTCATCTCTCACCACAGCCTCCCTTCATATCTCTGTGGCTAAAGAAATCTATTCTTCAGGGGTCTGCGGGTTTCTGTGGTGCTCAAATTCCAGGGACACAGGCCATGCACCCCCACAGGCTTTTGCCATTCTTTAGACCACCGAGTCTCTTGCTTGGCATGTAATAGGAGTAAACATCTCATTATCTTCCCACAGAGTAGGTTCACGTCCCCCCTGTATGTCTTCAGGCCAACCTCTTTTTGATCAGCTTCTAGTCTCCAAGTGTGATTGGTAGGTGATAGCTGGCAAATCAGTTTAGGGTTTGATTGCAAGATGTCATGGTTTTGTGCGTAATGATGGCTCACCCAAAATGCCCCCACTGCAATGACCGGATACAACGAATATTTTAACAGCTTATGGCAATGAGGACTGGCAGTTGTAATTCCAGTGATGACCCATAAACTAGGGACATAATCCTGGATTCTTTCATCATCTCCAGTCTCATCCCATGAGCCTTGAGAAAGTTTTCAGATCTGGCCGGAGTCAGGATAGATGAGACAGAAGACAATATGAGAGAAGTGGGTACTATAATAGAATTAACCTATCGCTGTTAGAGACAGTGGGCCAGTAGCCAAGGAGACATCTAACTTGCCTGGACTTCTAAGTGGCAGAGCTATGAGATGTTGCGTTCATTTTGCCTTCCATAAATTGATGGCAACATCTTGGCCACGTCTTGAAAAGAAAGGAAGAGATTGTCTCCTCCACACTGTTCCATTCTATGGGGTCTCAGCCAGGACTACAGGGAAAGCTACACTTAATTTAATACCGTGCATCAAATTTCCCTTTCCCCAGTATATGATCACTCTCTAGAGTCCCCAAACACATAACTGATGATTCATCATGCGCAACAAGCGGGAAAATGCTGAGCATGAGATAGACAATAGGCGGGATACCCATTAATATTCTATATACCTCTCTTCAAAGAAAACCAAATGTTAATTCTTGTGCATTACACCCCTCTATTTTATTGAGCTATATATAGAGAAAATCAAGGGCTTACATTTATGTTCAGGAATTATGTTTCTAAAACCCATGGATTATAAATACAACCTACTCAGCTTCACACAAATTATTAGTGCCCTATATATTTCTCTTATGTGTATATTTCTTCATTCCTCTAGAATAATACATACAGTGTGTAGTGGAATTATCTATGATTAACTTCATCATAGTTATTTAGTTAAAATATGATGTAGAAATATGTTAGGAGTCTATGCTGTATTACCTTATGGATGAAGGAATGAGGTAGGTCTCAAAAATACATAATAGGCATAATAAAGGAAATCATAAGAGTAATTTTCTGAATATGTATTTTGAGGATTTTATTGTCTTTGTCCCAAGTATTCACCCACCTCCTTGAACAACTGCTGCTATGAAGAAATTCCACGAGCACTGAAGGCAAAAATTAGTTTTCCTTTGTGTTTTCCCTCAGACTTCAAGATTCTGTGATGTTTTCCAGATGAATCAGTCAGGATCTATGAGGGGGTTCTGTGGTTAAAAGAAAAATAGCTTTTACATTTTAATGACTTAATACATGGTCTTAGACAGGATTTCTGTTGCTATGATGAGACACCAAGACCACGGCAACTGTTACAAAGGAGAGCATTTAATTGTGGTGGCTCCTGTTCAGTTCTGAGATTTCGGCAATGATCATCATGGCCAGAAGCAAGGCAGCATATAGAAAGGCATGCTAGAGAAGGAGCAGAGAGTTCTTTCATCTTGATGCACAGGCAACAGGAAGTGTTCCGCAACACTGGGCAGTATCTTGAACATATATTAGACCTCAAATTCTGCCTCCACAGTGACACACTTCCTCCAAGAAGACTATACCTACTCCAACAAGGCCATAGTGCCTAAAAGTGCCGCTCCCTTTGGGGGCCATTTTCTTTCAAACCACCATACTCACTAAAACCCTGCACTCTGGAGGCAGACAGATCTCAGGAAGTTCAAGACCAGGTCTGGTCTACATAATGAATTCCTGTACAGTCAGGTCTATGAATAGAGACTCTGTCTCAAAACACAGAAATCAAAACAAACAAACAAACCACAACAGCAATCAAAGGAGCTTTTTCTTAACAAGTAATGGAGATGGACAGGATGATAGAAAGCAACAGCTGGTCCAGTGCAGAGACCAAGAGATCCTGGGAAGCCCAGCTGGAACTCATACATCTAGAGCCTAACTCCTGAACCTAAGGTTCAGAGTGGGGAGGGGAAAGATTGTTACAGTCGGAGAACCAGGAAGTCTGCTGTGAGACCGTGTCTGTAAGAAATGGCTATCGAGGGCTGGGCGTTGGTGGCGCACGCCTTTAATCCCAGCACTAGGGAGGCAGAGGCAGGCGAATCTCTGTGAGTTCGAGGCCAGCCTGGTCTAGAAGAGCTAGTTCCAGGACAGGAACCAAAAAGCTACGGAGAAACCCTGTCTCAAAAAATCAAAAAAAAAAAAAAAAAAAAAAAAAAAAAAGAAAATGATATCGAAACAAGACCTGAATAATGACAATGACAACAGACATGCTACTGTGGAAAAGGAGGAATCTGACTCCCACTCCTAGACAAAGAACCAATGATGCAGAAAGAGGGAGAATTAGCCTCTCCTAGAGATGAGCACCCAAGTGCAAACTCATTAGTCCTAAAACAATATATATATATATATATATATATATATATATATATATATATATATATACACAAGTAACAAAAATGGAGTTAGTGTTTTTTGTTTACGTACATCTTCCTATATGTGACAATGGTAATCAGAGAAAAAGAGGTTATCGTTCTGAGAGAATGAGGGGACATATAGAAAAGGTTAGAGGAAGGAAGGGGAAGGGGGAAGTTATATAAATATATTTTGTTTAAAATATATTGAAAATAAATAAAAGTTTAAAATATCAAATGAAGTATGTTCTAACAGAAAAAAAAATATCTTCAGACACTTCATACATTATCCATCCCAGCAAACAAAAGGGGAGGTGAAATCCAGCACTGATCTTTCACTCTTGAGAGAAACTTATTCTTTTCTAGTGCTGAAAACAAAGCTTATTTGGGTGAGCAAGTATACTTTGTTGTACGAAGTTTATAGCGATTTCCAGTCTGAATGAGCACAAGAAGAATGAAATTTTCAGAGTGAGGGGGGAAAACATGCATTTTTAGGGTCCATACTAGCACTTTCCAAAGAAACTGAAAAAAAAATTGGCTCAGAGAGGACTTGGGGACAGCTATTTTGGCCATGATGTCTTCATGATTGAATTTATGTTCTAAATAAACTACACACTAAAAGCTGAAGAATATTAACACCAATAAGGCTTTAGTGACCGAGGCAACTTATTCTCCTCTATTAGTGTTCATTGTATCCTCTATAGGGGGTATCTTTTATGATGCTTAGTGAGTGACAGGAACCGCAGGATGGTACCAAACAATAGATACACAGTTTGTTTGGCTGACATATGCATAATAAAGGCTAATTTATGAATTAAACGGGACATTAATGGTACTAGGAATGAAATACAGCAGGGATGGCAGTAAACAGTGATGACAGACAAGCGGATGCAGGCCCTCTTGGAATAGCTTGCTGTGTTACACCCTGTCTTCCTATGGACGTGTGATAATATTGGACTCATCTGATGAGATGGAAGGAAGGGAATGGCACAGCATCTAACATCCTCTGCAGCCATGACTTCTTGCAGCCACATTCGAAGGATGAAATTTCACAGGCAGAGTACGTATTCTTATCCCAACCTCAACTGTTATTTGTCTTTGCTTATAAAGTTGAGAACTTTTACCCCACTACTCCGAGGAAGCATATCACAGCTTCTCTGGCATATTCCAATTGTCAGTGTTAGTTATTTTAGGGGGAATGATGAATGAAATAAGGGTGTCTTTGAATACAAACGTTTAACACTATAATGTTGATATGCCCTAGTACCATGTGACTAGTAATGGGGAGGCCGTACAAAAATACACAGAGAGGGAGAGGGTTGCAGGAGAGTTCATTGGTATACAAAAGATGACATAGTGTTTACAACCTATTTTTTTATTTTCTAGAATATTCCACTTAATACTTTCAGAACATGCTTGGCCATGGATAAGTGAAATCTCGAAAAGCAAAACTACAGATCAGAGGAATCTAGTGTCCTAGGTGGAAAGGACTTCAGATTGGCATTCCATTCCCATCCTGCCAGCACTGGGGAAATAAACCACTGTGGGCATTCCTTTTGCCTATTTTCCTTCAGAACAGGTGAATGCAGTCACAGCACCATGGTTTTCAGTCAACGATCTCATATGATGAGGGGTCCATAACATCATGATGAGGCTGAACTATCCCTGTTTCTTGGTACTTTAAAATGCTTTCCCTATGTGTAGCCATGTTTGGATATAAGAGTTCTTAAAATTGTGTTACAGTTACCCATAGCGTTCAGCATGGTGTCGTGTGGTTCCATTTTATAGGTCAGGAGCTACAGGCTGTCACAGAGCCTGCGCTAGGCAGTAATCGGTAATATCTAGGTTTCTGCAAGCGTATTATGTTACTTTCCCACAACTTAATTACATGATGATGCACTTCAGAATAAAGCCCTGCTATTATGCAATGCATGACTGCCATGCATTTGTTACTCATGCTGTAAGATTGTGGGGAATAGCAAGTAAAATGCTAGGCCGACATTTGAAAAAGGTACCTAATTGCTTGTTTTCTCACTTTCTGTTCTTAGAATCCCTCTGCTTTCTTGCATAATACTTCTTTCTCCCTTTGGTTTCCTGGATTCTCTGGTAGGACCCTGCTCACCTGAGAAGCATCATTGCCGGTGCCACATGACCCCACTCCAATCCCTCTTATAGGACAGAGGGTAAGTACCCCAGATATCACTTAGTGGGCTTGTTGCTTTGCTCAACGAACTATTTATTTCCAAGTGAAGTCACGTGATGATGGGATGGCAAGGCACATCTTTGGAAGAGCTACTCAGAAATGGAAGGGCAAAGATGAAGAGATGAAAAACAAAATGACTTGGAAGATGGATGACTTGGGAGCGTTGCTCTGATGATGAGACAAGCAGGAGATTCCATGGCCTGATGAACCCTTGGCCTGAGCGCCTCACGCAGTGAGAAACCGCAACATCAGTGACACACTCGTGCTTCAACTTGCTTTGCTAGGACAAAGCAGCCTTTCTCAAGGCTCAGGTCCTGATGCAAGATGACAGAGTAGAGCACTTAAATCTACAACCTTAAAATCCAGGGACCTCAGCTGTCATTAGAAGCTAATGCAGATTTTGAGAGTTGCAAAAGGTCAGATCGGTATAGAAGGTGTGTTCTTCCCAAATATTTTCTGAGCAGCTATTATGTCCTAGGCGATGAATTTCAGCATTTGCTATAAATGCTCTAAATCCTTGGGTAAGGAGCAAAATGAAGTGGTTTCCCAGAGCTAACTTAGCAAAGAGCAGGGGTGTTTTAGTGACAATGTATGCTAATGGGTCCGCTGGTTAGATTGGGGCTTCTAGCTAAGTCTCTGATAGTGACTGACTCTGGTAAGAATGCTGGTCTTCTTTCTTTCTTTCTTTCTTTCTTTCTTTCTTTCTTTCTTTCTTTCTTTCTTTCTTTCTTCTTTCTTTCTTCTTTCTTTCTTTCTTTCTTCTTTCTTTCTTCTTTCTTTCTTTCTTCTTTCTTTCTTTCTTTCTTTCTTTCTTTCTTTCTTTCTTTTTGTGGAGGGTTTTCTGGTGCTGGGCTTGTAGATGTTTATTTTAATCCTTATAGCTACTTTATGAGATATGTATCATTACCATTGTTTAAATAAAAACACGGGGCTTCATGTAAAATGCTGGAGGTTGTTACTTTAAATGTAGAAAGACTTGAACCCTACCCCATAAGTCCCCTGCCTCTTCCTCTACGTCTTTGTTCTTTGCTCAGAATGACAGATGTCCTCTTCCCATGCCAGGCTAGAGGTTCACTTCCACAGAACACATGAGCCACTCCTGAGAGCTGTCCTTGCTGCAAACCGTCTAGTCATTCTTCACTGCTAACTCGGTAAGATTCTACTAAGTCTAGAATATAAGCCATGATTCCTGTACTCCATGGCTTTTCCAGCTGAGACGAGTAAATACTATTCCCAGGGATAAAGGAGTCTTCACATACAACATCCCTTCATCTTCCCAATGCTATAGCCTCCCCTGGACCCAACACTGAGCTGCTCTCTGGTAGCTCTGAAGTCAGGATAATATTTGGTGTTTCCAGCTAGGACTTCACACTGCTCTCCTGACTTCCCGTCTCACTGTTTGAGTTGAACATGTGGGGGTTTGCCTCTGTAGCCCTGTGTTTATTGATCAGACCCTGTCATCCCGTAGATGGTCCTTCCATGCAATTGAACCCTCTGCCTTCTGAGCCTCTTACTTGCTTGCTGACGACCTCCAGGCAAGCCTTTCACCTGGCCTGTCAGAGTCTGATTTCAAGACTTTTCCTCATTTCTCTGTTCACTGCTCTGCGGGTTAATGCAGATTCCGAACGTCAACAAGCAGCTGTTAAACATGTCATTAACACCGCTCCGGCTGTAAATGAGACGCTGCTACTGGGATTACTCCGTGAGCCAGAGTTTTGTGATGAGCTTTGTCAATCACAGCTGACCTGCTGTGTACCGAATGGAACTCAGATTATCTTTCTTCTTCCTCTGACTCTTGTCATTTTTTTCCCCCACAAAGAATTACTATTCTACTCCCCGAAAGATTGATTACTTGCACAAATAAGAGAGTCTGAGACATTAATACAAAATTCACAGGCTTTTCTTTATCTCCAACCTGCAACTCCCTCTACATTTCCTCCTGGTAATTATATTAGAATTGTATACACTAGGAATTGCCCATCTGATTATTATGAAACTCGTTTTTTTTTTTTTCATGACAAAAATGAGCTTAAGTCTTGTGGGCTTTTTTTTGGGTTTTTCTTTTTTTTTTTTTTTTGAAAATGATCAGTACCGCTCACTGGATGGGAGAGGAGATTAAATCCAACTTGCTTTCATCCATGGATGCTTTCATCTCTTTTTCAAACACAGGAAATGATTACCACAGCTATAAGCTGCCATACATAGGAGCAGAAAAGGATAAGGGAATATTGAAAATTCTGTAACCAACAGTAGGACACAATATAGGTCCCTGGCCCCCACTGAGTGACATGCGCGTCACTTTCCCATACAGCCAGTGTCAAGAGTATCACATTTCAAAGGGAGCCCGTCCCTTGAGGTGTGACGATAGGGACTGGGGAATACACAAATCTCGTCTCTCTTTTGACTTGGAGCATGCTTAATAGATGATTAAGCTGAGAATAGTATTTACAAAGTCTAATAGCTGATGGTGGCAGAGAAACACCACTTCATGTCTTCAGCACAGCCGCCATTCATCAAGGAGTCTCACAACGTGTTAGCGAGTGGGAAGTAGTTTTAGGAAAGGATTTGGTTCTGTCCAGCTGACTCCGTGGTGTCAAGGACGCCATATTTGTTTGACAGAGAGTTGTTAAGGGAGCAGACAAATGCATTTCTGTGGGGAAGTTACCCAATAATCAGAGAAATAGATATGACCTTTAATTGTCGAGACAGAGGAATACCAACTGGGTCTTTTTATCACACAAACACACACGCACTCACACACCACACACACACACACACACACACACACACCACTAACTTACTTCCCAAATCATTTTCTTACCTATGTCTCCTTTCCCAAAGAGTGTGAACTGCGCATGGGTGTGTCAGTTATCTCCTGCCATTATGAAGGTGTGCAATGGAAGCACAAAACCCACAGCAGCCCTTGACAAGAATCATTTGGTGGCTTTGAGTCTGAGGTCAGCTCTAGGGAGATTAGGTGGCTCTCTTGGATCAGACTCATCACTTTAGGAATGGGGTCCTACACACTTCTACTGGGACAGAAAAGGCAACATTCTTCTTCTCTTTGTGTTCCTCATCCTCCACAACCTAGTCTGAGTATCTTCAATTGACCAAAGGGATGCAGGGTGGAAATGCTAAACCACTGGCTCCCAAGCTTGAACCTGACAGTTCTGCATCAATGAAAGCAGAAGAGTTAAAGGAAGTATTGGGGTTTTTTGTGTGTGTGGTGCAAATTCCAAAGTCATCTGCTAAAGGACCCAGTGGGGGGGGGGCAGGGAGGCAGATTTCAACTGTTTTTGTTAATTGTATATTTGCTAGTGAATGATCTCAGAATAAAGGAGGGCTGGGCACGATGCATTTGAGTTCGGCTTCCTTCTTCATGACCTTAAGTAACACGTGCACAAAATGAAATTGTGTCCGGATGAGAAAGAAGGAAGAAATGTGCGCTTTCCTCACATTTAGAATTAAGGGACAAAGTTCAGTTCCAGGCCACTGGAGAGTCCAATTCTTTCCTGCAGACTTCCGGCTTGTTTGTTCCTGTGGAGGTGTGAAGACAGAGGCACAGAGACAGACAGGGGAGGGGGAGCCCTAATAGAGAAATATAAGAGGAAGTGACTGAAAGATGGGGACAGTGTGTGTCAATAGAGACAACGTGGGATTTCTAGCTTGAATCCGGAGGCCTTATCGCATCCTAATTCTGTCAGGGATGGCAGAAGAGCGGAAAAGAAGAAAGACGTCCTTCAATGGATCAATAAGGTGATCACTACACAAAGTCCGTGACCCAAGGTTATTTGGGTATTTCATATTTTGACTCATTTACATTTCATGAGGCCCAAACAGTTCTTCTTAGTATTCAATTTTTTTCTCCATTGATTTTAATTAAGCTCACCATAGGCTAGCAATCCCGAAGAACGAGGCGCGTGTTTTCTATCAAAAAGCTATCTCGCTTCGGAGGCAGGGATTCTGGGGCTCGCCCACATCTCATTCAAAATGTTTTTGCTTCCGTCGTGTGGCGGCGTGATTCTTAGAATGTGAAATAAAGACACATTCAGCTGCTACACTATAAATATTTTCCACTCCGTAACTGTGAAAATTACCATATTATTCCTGATTTAGACACGTCGTATGGAATCTGGGATCAGTGGTAAGTGTTGCATGCGCTGGGACTCTTTGTGGGGAGTGGTGCTGGATGAGTTCAGGAAGGGACATGCCTGGGCACCTCTGTTTAGATGTCTAGTCATGTAGCTCTCCTCCTGTTCCCCATCGTTTTCTCCTCATCTTAAGATTCCAATTCTGGATCTCTGAGTAGAGATTGAGCAGGGATCAGATGACTCATTTGGTTTTGGGGAACCTAATCCATTTATTGTACTATTTGCTATGTAATTGATGCTGTTATCTGTCATACGCACACAACACACATTTTATATATATATATATATATATATATATATATATATATATATATAATAAATGTGGGTGCATGTGTGTTTTGTGGATACAGGGTCTCATGTAGCCTTGGTTGACCTCAAACTCACAGTGAACCTCTTTTTCATCAGCTTCTAGAAAGCTGAGTTTACAGTTGCACACCACCTATAGCCTGCTGTCCTAGCTCTATGATGAAGAATTTCAAGGTAAAAAAAATCTCCCTGCAAAATTCTAAATTACCCCCCAGTGATGCCTTCAACAGCACAGTGAGTTTTCTTGTTAAAACAACACCAATGGGCAAGTGAACTCTTGCAGAAGCACAGGATCCTGTCTTTACATGGACTCTGCTAAAAAATCTTGCATTGTCTATCTGTTACTAACCATTGGCAGGAGAAAATGACACGTGGGAGTCTAAGGAAAGCAGAAGCAGTAGGTAGGGGGTGTGCACATACTGCTAGCCAAGGCACTGAGGGGGATTCCTGGCATCCTGAGTAATTCTTCTCAACTCTGTGATTCTGATTTAAAAAAAAAAAGGAAAGGAATGAGGAAAGAAACAAGAAAACGAAAACAAGAAATTAACAAATAAAGCCAGACTCCTTCTTTGATTGCAGCCATGTTTATTTTTAATCAGGATGATTCATTTTCTCTTGCCTTGTAACAAAGTCCTCCCAAATACTTCTGCAAGCTTTGAGCCACAATTTCCCTAGCATATCTTGCAGGCAGGACACCACTGTAGACCCATTTGTGGATGGGTTGGAATTTATGTTTCTTCTTTGATAGCATGAAGAGTACCTTTCTGTACCAAAGACAATGAAACAAGGGGGAAGGCTCAGTGTAGGCACCAGCTTGAGTTCTCCAAGTTCAGTGAGCTGTGTAGGTGTTGTCTGCAGCAATGGGGTCTTGCTTTCAAGTTGTGAAGAACAATCTATAGTCTTGGCAACAACCCAGGTTGCTCATCAGTTCCCCTGGGACCCCTTTGGCCAACAACTAAATTAGTTATAAGTTATTCCTGGTGCCAGTAACTTCATTTGGTAGCAAGAAAAGTCTTGTTGGGGCTCGATCTTTCCCAATATTTGGTGACTGGAAGTCATTTAAATCATGTATGTATATATTTTAGGAACCTTCCACTGTTTGAGGCTTCTATGCTCTCCCTCAAATGGACCTTATTACATTTATCTGTCTCTCCCTGTAGTCCTTCCTTGTCTCCATCTTCCTCCTCCTCTCTGATTGGTTCTCCTATCCCAGTGTCCGCCCACATTCATTCATAAGGGTCATCATCTGATCATGTATTGGGTCTGGGAGACTGAGTGCAAATGAACCAGACGTATCTAGCTAAGGCCCTTCCCAGGCTGCAGTCAAACTGACATGGGCAGCAAGCAAGTGGAATGGGCATCTAGGGCAGCAGAGGGAAAGATGGAAGAGACAGTTTGTTCTACCTCTGAGTTGGGGAACACAGGTCCTTTCCTACATATGCCAATGACCGTGAAACACTATGCCTTCTGATATCCTAAGGAAAAGAGTTTCAAATCAGACAGTCTTGCCCAGAGTCAAAAGCAATAAACAACATTGGACTCCTGGGTGCATATTACATATAACAAAGAAAAACATTAAGAAAGTAATTTGTAATTTGTAATCTCATTGCCCAGAGACAGTTACTATTAAAATTTTAGTTTTTGCTTGCATTTATTTTTTAAAGCATTGTTTTACTTTTCCTTACAAAAATCAGTTCATAATATGTTTCTGTAACCCTTTATTTAAGGATAATATATAGCTCACAAAATTCATCTTTCTGTAACCCCTTACTTAAGACTGTATGTATGAAAGAAGGAAGCTTTTTATTCACCTAGTGCAGATTTAATTTAAAAAACCACTAGTCTACAAACAATCTATGATCTCAGTTCCTGGCCATAACTGTTCTTAGCCTTTTATAGTACTTAGAAAATTTTGTTATTTATTTTTCTGTAAATACACAGAGAAGCATATCTGATATCTATGTTCATGCCCTTTGGTGTCCCAAGTCCTCACATTGCAAGCTCATTGTAAGCATTTTACCAAGTGGACTATCCAGTCTCTGCAAGAAACAACCTATCTCCTTTTAATATCAAGAAACTAGTGGCATTTTTTTACCTTTTGCCAGCACTAGATTTTGTAGTATAACATCAAATTTATGCGTTCATTAATGATCATATTAAATATATAAATGGAATTTTTCAAAACCAATACTATTGTTTCAATAAAGGTGGTTTAGATAATGTGATCTTAGCCTCAATACAAGAAGAACTAAGAAGAAGTTAAAATGCAGAAACAAACATAGTTCTTCACCCGGAAATACAGAACTGACATTTTTGTTTCTGCAAAATCATAATTTAGTGTGACACTCGCTTAGCTTTGTGGTTGGTAACAGGGAAGAAGGTGGGAAGTATACACTGGATGCCGTTGGATATTTACTACTTAAATGGGCATGGTGCAAAAAATTAAGGCTTAGTATTTATGTGACAATTTCTCTTTATGAAAAAGGAATTAGATACTAATCTGTCTTTAGTATTACTATTATGACTGCTTTAAACTCTGCCTCTCCCTGGATGCAGAATTTCTCTACTATCATTTCCAGCAATAGACTCTGTATATAAAGTATTTTAAACATTACTGCAGCCTATTAAAACATTACGCTGTGTTAAGTCATATGAAAAACCACACAGCTCGTGGGATGGCCCTCAAACTAATTCCTATGAGCTTTATTCATGATTTGACCCCAAAGTCTGCCCGAGGCAGGCAGGTGGGTGACCCCACTGGCTTAGGGACGTTAGAGGAAATTCCGTCAGTTTTCGCTGAGCATTTGGAGTCCCCTGGAGAGGTTTAGTTTCACTAAACCTTGACTGAAACTTCTGGATCTAAGCCGGAAGTTCTCTTCTCATTGTCTGAGCTGGGCTGACGGGGACAGGAAGGCAGTCTCTTACTGCAGTGTGACGTAGGTTGGGTGGTGATAATCTCCAGCTTTATTCTCCTTAGTGGCTATGTTGGTCTCAGTGACACAGTTTCTCTCACCTGTCTTCTAGGAAGTAGGTCTCAAATGCTTGTTAAAAAATCTGCTCCGTGGGACTCTCTTTTCGTTTCATGAATAGACTGCTCAGCAATGGGACAGCGAAACCAAGTGCCAGCTCAGCTCTTGCCACCAGCACTCATGTGGTGTGTAGGAAGCAGGTACTTCTTACACTTTTCTGAAGAGCAGTCGCTTGTATCCTTCCATGGTGTTCAAACCCTGTCCGTCTGGCTTCCTCTGTTACCGTGGAAGCCATGTCAGACTGATCATGTTCCCACGAACAGAGTACAGTGCACCCTGAACAATCTCAGAGTTAGACATTTTGTCAACAACACAAGACAACGAATGTTGACGGCTGTGGCACGAGGTTACTTTGGAGTCCATGCTGGGGCTGTAGAGGTTATTCATGAGCAGCAGAGTCTGCAAAGTGAACAGGGCTTTGCCCTCCAGTTTTCAGATAATATCTTTTATTTATTCCTCGCGAAATGGTCTCTTACTTTGTTTCCACTCAGGCAGGTGGAGACTTTTGTTATCATCTTAGTGATTTCAAGAACCTCATTTACAATGATGATTAAAATAAGCTTAGATTTTCTGGAGTTATTTGAAGATTTTTTCCTTTTGTTTCTGGTTTTTATTTGTTTGTTTGTTTTAATTATTTTTAAAAATATTTATTTATTTATTACGTATACAATATTCTGTCTGTGTGTATGTCTGCAGGCCAGAAGAGGGCACCAGAACTCATTACAGATGGTTGTGAGCCACCATGTGGTTGCCAGGAATTGAACTCAGGACCTTTGGAAGAACAGGCAATGCTCTTAACCACTGAGCCATTTCTCCAGCCCCCATTTTAATTATTTTTTAATTGAGACAAGTTTTCTCTGTGTAACAGCTCTGGGTGTCCTGGAACTCACTCTTTAGACCAGGCTGGCCTTGAACTCACAGAGATCTGTCTGCCTCTGCCTCCTGAGTGCTGGGATTAAAGGTGTATGCTACCACTACCTGGCTTTTGTTTATTCTATTTTTAATTAATTTTTAATTACAGTAGTTCATTTGATATTTTTTTTGCCCAAGGAAACTGAAGAGCTAGAGACCCTCTACACCTAGCTGATGGATGATCTGAGGAAAACTGAAACCGCCTTTGGGATTCGCTCTTACTGCCCAGCCGTTCAACAGGCAAGCTTAGTCGAGATTTCGCTGCGTTCTTCACTCAGAGTTTGACCGCCTTGGCAGCCATTTGCTCTTCACTATGCACATGTGAGAGCTCTGACGTAGCTGACCAAATCACCAGCGCTGGTTTCCGTTTCCAGGTGAAATATGTTGGGGTAGCCAGAGAGTGAAGAGGCTTTGGAGCACTGGTGAGCTGGAGCGTGGTTTCACCCCGCCGGACTACAAATCAGAGATTCTTTTTGAAACTTTCCAGAACAATATGGAAATTTACAAATAAGAAAAATGTTTCTTGTTTTGCTAATCATTTTAAACAAGCACTTTATGGAAGCTAGAACGGCTCCTGAGAATCATAATTCAGCTTGCTTCCGGAGCTGGCAGACAGGGTCATTTTGAGGAAGATGAGTGATCATTTCAGTTGCCGGACTATGAGGAGACGGGAAGAAATACTTTGGCATGCCCAGAGACAAACATAGAATTGGGGAGATCATTTTTCTTTCTCTGACTTTCCTTTGTTATTTTGCAATAAGATTTGGATTGCTTCTGTCCTTTTGTCACATCGGTTTAGTAATGGCTGCAGGGTGGTCCTGAAACAGCGTGTGAAACCGTGAGAAAAGAGTCTAGTCAGAATTCAGCAAAGTTGCTACGGCCCAGGCTTCACCGTTTGGGTTTGCAGGCTGGCTCTGGGACAATGGTCAGGGTTTAGTTGGAGTGCTTATCCTAAGTGCTCTTATGCTTGGAGAATCATGGATGCCAGTTTCTGTTTGCCACGCGAAATACACAAGAACAGGGAACATCTTTGTCCGGGCTTCTAAAGCTCTCATCTCCTTACGCACAGGGCTCCCCTAGTTCCATTCCTGGAGTCTGTGATTAAAAGTAACCTTCTGAGCCTCTATAATGTTACTTGCATGTATGTTTTCAGCGATGAATGTTTGGTATCGGGTAACCAGTGGTGTGCTCTTTCCTGGGGATGATTGTGTCTCCCACTCTCGGCACGCCTTACTTACTGGAGCTCCTTGTGTAGGGTTGAGGCCTCCTCAACTCTCTCCTGTTCACTCCATCTATTGTTGTTCTTGTTCAGCTCACGTTTAGGCGGTCATGTTGATGAGACTATGGGTGTAGCTTCTGACATTTCTAAGATGCACAATGTCACCGCCAGCTCCTTCTGCCCCCTCTTCTGGCAGGACTGTATCTTAGTAACGTGGATGCCCGTTTCATGGCTGTTGGACAAGCATCTGTCACCTTTGTGGACAGACAAGAAGGAGGACTGGAGGAAAGATGATGTGGGGGGAGCAGAATGATTTCAGAATAGATGCAAAAAGAGGAAAGCATTCCATCCTCACCCAGCAGAGAGAAATCTGTTTTGAAAGAGCGTAATTTAAATTTCTCTAGGTAATTCTCTGTTCAGAAACCCCAGACACATACTTGAAAAGGTGCTGGTGCAAGCTGTAACCTTACTTTCCGTGATCATTTGGCCTTAAGTGACAGCATTTCCCCTGAATGAAAGTATTCACGTGCAGGCTACCCATTCATGGCACAAGCACCTGCTCATTAAGAAAATTATCCAGTAATTCATCGCCCTCCGGCCAGAGCATCACCCCTTACCTGATGAGTACAGGATCTGCTCCTGTGGACCAGACTAGCAGCCTTGTTCTGGTGGGATCCGTAGGGGATAACGTCATGAGAGCTGACAGTGACTGGCTGCACTTTCTGTTTTCCTCAGAGGATTTAAACTGTAACAATGGTATCTGCCCCTGAAGCACACAAACCTCCCTTGGCTGGCATAATTTGGTCTTCACACTCTGGGTCTGGAACATTCTTGTTTTAATTTCTCTATACGTAGGCATTTTACCCCAAGGTGGGTTATGTTTGGTGTTTGGTTAAAGGAAACCAAACAAAACTCTTTAACTCATTAATTGCAAAGAGACTTCCTAGTGAAATGCCTTCTCCTTAAAGAGTAACATTCAGAGTCAGTATGCGGGTATAGCTTTAGTTTTGCTCAGTGTATTTCTACGTGGGTTATCAACAATCTAGGGCTTAAATACAGCAGACCAGCTCTTGATGCTGATTCACCCCCACCCCCACCCCACTCCGCTTAACATTTTTCTATTTTGAGGCAGGATGTGTATTACCTGTGGTCTCCTAAAACTCATTCTGTGGCCCAGGCATGCCTTGACGTGTGCGTAATTTTTCTGTCTCATGTTTACAAGAAGATGATGTTTAACCCTTACTACATTACTATATTTTTCTTGCTCTTTTTTTTTTTGACGTTTTTACTGCTTTGGGTTTCATTAGAGAACACTTATCGAAAACACTGGAGACAAGAATTGCTTTGGATTGGGGAGTTCATCAAACTGTTGAACTATTGCGTTTGCATAACAAGGTACTTTAGGGATGAGAACGCAGTCTAAATGTGAAGTGTATTTTTGCTTCATATATACCTGATATGCATAGTTCAAGGGTAATATTGTTGTGGCCCCCACAGCCCTTGCTCATAAGAAGATTACAATAAGGAAGACAATGATTAAAAAAAAACCCTTTGGTAAGAAGTGTTCACCCAGAGGGAAGCCAGGAGTTGGTAGTTCTTCCAGTCTGCCTTGGCATCCTAATGAGAATGACTCATTAGTTTAAGGGAAGGTCCTTTTTTTTCTGTAGCCATGCCTGAAGCGCACTTCCCTTGGCCCTCTCTTTCAAGCCTTCAGAGATGCATACATTCAATTTCTTGCCACTGACAGCTTTTGAAAATTGGCCTCTCCACTCCATGGGCTTTAGCCGCAAAGTCAGCAGTGACTCTGCAGAGCCTCGCACAAGGGGGCTTTCAGGCCAAGGGTAGGGGCTGACTTTTTTTCTGGAGTAAGCAGAATGTTAATGCCATGGTAGCAGATGGCCAGAGGAAATGAAAATATATACCTGAGCTCACGAGTGTCCCGGGTGGGGGTGGGGGTCCCCGGTCTGGCGTTGTCTTGAGCCCTAGAGGGGTCATCGGCACTAATGACCGCGATCATACCCAAATTATTCAATGTCAATTTATTTACTTACTCCCGCCTCCAGAAAGACAATGCGTCTCCTGTGGGCGAGAGGCAATTCCGTTCCTATAAAGGTTGGGGTGCGCCATGTACATTCTGAGCCACGCACGCCGGGTGCAGAGAAGCCGACGACCACAGCTATTTAATCAGGAGTGTTTGTTGATTTGAGCAGAGGCCCTATGCTGTGAAATGGAAACAGAAAACCAAATTTTCTTGAGCAATCTTGCTGTTCCTGCTTCAGGTGCGAGGCCATTTCACTAAAGCAGCTCAGACGAGAATGTCATTAGTTCTTAAGCCCCAGGTGAATTTGCCACTGTTCCACATGATTAAGCCAGATAATTGTGTGTTGATAGCGAATGTGGTTGGTGAAATACAATTTCTAGGACCTTCCTAAACAAACACAATGTAGGAGTGAGTCAGAGTGCTGTCATTTCGGTCCTTTGTCACAGGTTTTCGCACAGGCAGACATCTCTGGTGAGGGCTAGCAACGAATTCTGGGGCGACCACCATCCTTGGGCTCTTAAAGGTGACCCGACTGGAAAAAGCCAATCACATACTGTGTGCATTTGCTTAGGACGACGGGGAGAGGACACTTCATTAAAGTGCCGATACACAAAGCCATCTCCTGCTTTTATCTTATTCTGGACGGGCGAATGTAAATGATTACTTTCAGTTTGTTTTCAAAGGCATTCGTGGGTTTCAGCGCTCTTTCCTGAAATGCGTAAAAATACCGACGCCTCCTATGATAACAACAACAACAGCATCTGCCAGTGGCAAAATATAGTCAACTTTCGGGGCCAAGTTTCAGAAGCAGCCAGTGTGTTTGCATGTGTGATATTCTTTTTCACATGTGAGTTTCCGTGGATGCAAAAAAAAATATGTATTTGTACGCACAGATCAGGTGTCTGGATCTTGAATAAATAGTGACCATAGCTTTTCTTGCACCTAAACCTGGAGGCTTTTACCATCAGCACTCAGAGGCTCTGGGTTAGAACTCAGTGGGGCAGAGCACTTGCCTAGCATGTGTGTGGCTCTGGGTTCAGCCCCAGCTCCAAAGAAAGTGCAGCACAGACAGATCTGGTAATGCAAAGATGGGAGGCTTTTAATTGGTTGTTATTGAGTGTGGGACCCCAGGCAGATTTTGATTTTAGAGTAAAACTGATTCAACGGTTTGGAAGCTAAATCAGTTTTCTTCTTCTCTCGGTGTGCCTATTATTTTATTCCCCTAGTTCCTAAGGATATTTAAAATAACAATGTTCCATATTCTGATACCATTTTGTCAATCTAGGAGATAGGGAAACAGTAGCTTTTTAAAATAAAAACAAGAAGGCATGCATGCCTATCCGAAGTCTGCACAGATGAGGGGTGAGGGCTGGCTACCATGTGGATGCTTTTAGTACCAATAAGAATATCCACAGACACCCAAGGCAGGCTGTCCCTGTCATATCTTGTCCCTATGGCTCTTTAGCCACAGGGAGGAGCCTCATCACCTACGGGTGTTGCAGTGTATGGTTGCAATTCACCTCTTGATGAGCAGAACCATTTGGATTATGATCCTGGCCATCCATTGAAGGACACATGATGTGGCCACCTTGGTTCCTTTGTCCTGGTTCCGTGGTTAGTGGAAGAACTCTTTAGCATTGAGAGGCTCCATGCGTGACTGCTTCCTTCTGGCTCATGTCTTGACCCCTTTACTTTTCCAGACTTTTCATATAAAACCCGTTTTTATTCGCATTCCCTTTACCAATGGAATTGTGTCAGATATTTTCGGGTGAAGCTATAGGTCAAAAACCACCCATCATCCACACTCCTAATTCGCCCTAAAGAAGCAGCTTTAGTAACAATAGAGCTGGTGCCGACTTTCTCATCCTCATTATTAGCAGTAGTCCCAGTGGATGACGCTGCTGGAATCATAATGGGAGAAGAAGAATGGGTGAAAGATGCTGCCTGGCTTGTAGTATTCCCACCCCCCTCCACCAAGAAACAAGGGTGCATGGGCCAAAGACACAGCTCTATGCTACTCTCTGCAACAGCCCGAAGAGTTAGTTCTTATAGATAGAGATTGTTCCTCAAGTGGAGCTGGGATTCTTGGCTTTGCTAAAGAAAAGAATTTGAGAACAAGGCATTATGAAGCAGACCTGGAGTTTTGTGAGAGGTTTTTATTGTAGATTCAAGTGTGAAGGCTGATGGGAAGGAACACTCTCAGGAAAGTACCCCAAAGTACGGGTATGGGCTTCTCAAGAGAAGCACACTTAATGCCTTAACAATCACAATTGATGACTTTGGGAGCATCTGAGGTTACGTTTCAAGGGACACTAAGAAATGTTTTGGGTAGGGAGTCGTGTTAATAAGATCATAGATTCCTAAACAGCTTTGGGAAAGATTATAAACCAATAACATAAAATCATGAGTTATAGGGGGTTAAGGCATGTCTTTTACTATAAAAACCAGGACAAAGACCTTACTTGGTCATATACACTTATGTCTTAAGGATGGCATTTGGTTCTTAACCTTAATATTTGTATTTGAAATATCTGTGTAAAAGAAGCATTTCTATGTAAAATTTTGCTAATTTCTCTAGATTTGTTGACTCTTAGTTGACAAAAGGCAGAATCTGGAGCAGGCTCCTTTCGTTCATATGTCCCCTTAATTTTTTTCTGTTTTCTATCCTATCCTACCCCCTCCTTCATGAAGGCAATGAGCAATAAACCTCTTAACCTCTTTCTGGAAAGCATATTGACATTGTCTTGAGACACGTGAGTTTAGATAATCAGTCATCGAGAAATCCTCATCCTGGCAAAAGGGAAAGTGCTGGCCCCAGTCACAACTTCCAGCTTAGACAGTCAATGGACCACTCACGTAGTGAACATGTTCCTCCTTTTTCTCATTTGCAAAACAGAGCATTTGCGTTCCATTACTGCCCTTTTGTTTATGGACTCTAGATTCCCATGGTTCTTTAAGTGAAGCAGAGGACTATTAAGCCTTGGTAGAGGTCAGCTAATGGATGGGCAAACAACAGAAACACAGAGCATGGCTCCTGTAGGCGAAAGAGACAGAATACCGGGACAAGACACCTCCTGCATATGTATGCTCCCCGAAAGAGCAGATGCTGCAAGCATTTGCAGCCTAATGCCCCTTGAATGATTCTGCCAGGAAGGGGATGAATGACCCACACTCCTTGGTAAACGCACTTCCTCCAAAGGCCCCCTTGTCCATCAGGACAAGGCTCAGGACAAGGCTTCACTTGGCGAAGTGTGGGCTGGCCTGGTTTCACCAGAAGGTAGCTTGGACACCTTAATCACAAACTTTTCCCTGAAGACATTGTGCCATACAGATAAAGCTTCATGAGGACAGATGAAGTTTAAACTGGAAGCTTTACCCTTGAAATTAGAGTGACTGGGAAACAAGACTTTAGACCCAGGACACTGTCTAATCTGATGTCTTTACCTCCCCATTGTCCCTCCCTTGTCCTTTTTTTTTTTTTTTTTTTTTTTGAGCTTGAAGCAGTAAGCATAAAGGGTTATTTTTCTTGTAGCTTGAAATCCGAGGATAGACACAGAGGGCAAGCAGCACCGAGGCTGATGCTTGGGTCTACGTGCTCTGTTCAGAATCATATACACTTCCAAATACTCATCGGGAAACAAAGATTCCCGCCTCCTTTCATTTTCACATTCCAGAAACAGCTGAGGCGCGGGGGCTGCGTAGGTCTCAGGGAGGAGGTGGAACTGGCCAGGTGATTCCATTCAGTCTTGAGGACGCCCTTCTGAAGGGACTGTGAGAGGCCTGTGTAGACTTGTCCACTGCTGCCTGTGCACGCCAGACGGGGACGAAGTAGAAAGGCATCCCATCCAGGGGCTGGACAAAGCCGTGGTTGCAGCCGAGTCACTGGTTCAGGACCTTGCGTGTTTCTGTCCAGGAACTGTGTTCAGTGCAGAAGGGAGAAGGTGGTCCTTGTTCCTAACGGAAGTTGGCAGAAGATAAGGCAGAGTACTGTGTTTATCCACAGAGTGTTTGGGGCTACTACCACACGGTTTTCCTGGAGACAGATGGCAGGGATGTTGGTGCAGACACTTTCTCTTTGTGTAACGAGGCTCTGGCCTTTCTCAGCTTCTTTGCCCCTTACGGTATCACCCAGGCCTGCCTATTAGTGACACACAACCAGGCCATTTGAAATTTGGTGAAATAGTTGGATTATTTCCCCAAAAGGATCTTCAGGGGCCTCTAAAATAGACGCTTGGCAAAGGAGCCTGAAGCCCAGTCACCTAGGAAGATGGGATTCCACCCTGCAGAGAACTTCGGCCAGTGTCCCTCTTTCAAGTCTCTCCATGTAATCTTTGTGACTCAGAAATACTTTCCTTTGTTAAGTGGTCTCTGCGAGAGGAAGGAAATGCTGATGGCAGGCAGCATTTTAAGATGAACCGCCGTGGCCCTGAGCATTTTACAAGTAATCATAAATTTCAGTTGACAGCTCGTTCCTTGATTCCTTTCTAATTAGAGATTTAATAATATATATTTCTTGAAGGAGAAAGTGCTCTGGGCTCTTCTGATGCCAGGGACTTTGGTACAGGGAAGCAACTGAGGCCAGTGTCAAACATCTGATGGACTCACTGTGGAAGAGGATGGAAGAAGAGGTCCGGGGCATCATGCTATTAAATTTAGGGGAAGCCAGAATGTGTTTTAACACTTTTAAATAATTGTGTCCAAATAGCCTTGCGTGCTTCTTAAAAAGCTAAATCTTTTTAATGTGTCTCAAAAAAGGTTCCAAATGGATCTAAATGGGTTTGATGAATGTGGACGCGCTCTCTCTCTACTTGTAATATTTCAGAAATAAAGCAATTAATTTGATTTGTACAGAGTTGCAAATCACTAGTAAATTGGATGCTTGTATTTGAAAAGGACTTGGTTTTACTTGACCCTCTCAAATCAGTATTTAATTTTAAATAGATTCTGAGAGTTTTGAGTGATTAGACTCTATATTGCCTTGATTTTATTGTTTTGAGGGCATATATAAGAAATTGAATTTTTTGCTAGTAAACTATTATTTCATTTGTGATAAAGATCTTTCTTATGTGCTTATCTCAGGAGCGTCCTATGCTGATAGTCAAAAAGCTTTGTTTTTCTGTTTTGGTTATTATTATTATTATTAGCCCAGCTTCATCTCTGAGTAGGCTGTATCAGTAACTTCATTATTCGCTATTCAATACGACCAAACCACCATGTTTCAAATATTCCTTGGACAATCTCTTCGTGACTTTGTTCAAATGAACATCAAAAACTATAGAGTGGATTCTTGGATAATGCTGCAGCTTGCTAAGGGTTTGAGCATGCTCCTCCTAGGGTCTTCTCAAGAGGAGCATTTACCATTGGGAAACTGTGAGTGTTCAAGTACTTTCATGTAATTGCAATTTGTGAAACAGAGTGGTGGAGAGAGAAGGGCAGGAGAAGGAGCAGCAGGAAGAGAAGGACCAGCAGCAGAGGGGAGAGAAGGGATGATGCTGAAGCTTTTGTGGATATGTAGGCCAGTCAGTAGGGACCGCAATGGTATAATCCCTAATTTGCATGTGTAAACTCTAACCCAACAGTGGTATCCATAGGTCTGCCCCAGTATATTTCAACACCAAGATTTCAAAGGATAGAGACCATCTGCAAGTAACCTAATTACTATAAGGACAAATCCGAGTAATGCACACACCAGCCAGAATTCAGGCAATAAACAATGACTAGGACAAGCCCAGTATGAAGTACTCAGTGCAGATTTCTAGACACTGGAACAAATTAGGAAACCTGGAGAAAAGGAAGACACTAGAATTAGATGTATAAATGACAGCATTGACAAAATTAGGAAAAGTTTCAATATGTAAAGGGAAACCATAAACATGATAGTGTCAAGAGTCAAGGTTCCCTTGAGGATTGGAGTCAATCGGATGAAAATTTTCAGACTTATGCAGTTGCGTTTACACAGTCAATGGCTTGGTAGCCCACCAGCAAAAACTTAGTTCTTTCTCTGTGTCTGTCTCTGACTCCTTCTTGTGTGCGTGCAAGTGTTTGTGCATATGTGTGTGCCCCTTTTCAATTTTATAAGATTTCTACAGCACACAAGCAGCAGCATATTAGTGTTTCCATATAAACTATGAATATAAAAAAGCATATATTAAATGTCAGAACAGCTACAGTGGGGAGAGTGGGGAGAAAATGAGATCTAGCTTTAACAAGCGGTCAAAGCAGGAAAAGAGGGATGGATGATGTCAGAGGCCTGAGGCTTCCAGGTAGCTGCCCATGCAAGTTCAAAGCTAGAAGATTCTGGAGCCTGATGTCCATAAGCAGCAGAAAAAAATTATGTAAGTGAGGAGATGAGATCTGGATTAATAGTAAATGAATCATTGCCAAAGTAAAGACAAGTAACTGTTGCAGAATAGAATATTTGTTCAACTATGTAAAAATATCCCGCATTTGTTTATGCTGCATTTATTTAACTAGGTAAAGAGTATTGCTTTTGTTTATGCCATATTAATTTAACTATGTAAAGATGTGATGTTGTTTTACCTTGTCTGTGGAAGCCAGCTGATTGGTCTAATAAAAAGCTATATGATCAATCTCTAGGCGGAGGAGAGATAGGAAGGGTTGGCAGGCAGAGAGAGAAGGAGAATCAGCCTCCCCGGGGGGTCAGCCAGCAGTGGGAGGAAGCAGGAGAAAAGGATGGATAGAACATAGATGAGATGAATGAGTTTATCTCAGGGAAGCACATAAATTAATAGAAATGGGTTAATTTAAGTTGGAAAAAAAGCAAGCTAGAAACAAGCCTAAGCTAATGCTGAGCATTCATAATTAATATTATGTCTCTGTGTCATGATTTGGGGCTGGCAGTCTAAGAAAGTCTGCTACAAGTAATCTTGAAGCCAATTCCACAGAAAACAATCCCAACAAAGAAGGAGAGAATACGGGGGCTAAATCCTAAAAAGATCTGCAGTACAAAGAATCTATGATTTATGTAATCATTGATAAGTACGTTCATATAGTATACCCATTAGGAAGTTATAACTATATGTTAATCTGTATCTATATCTATAATTATCTAAACATTCATATACCTATAAAATACATATTATATGAAGCCTCACAAGGAAACAAAGTAGAATGGGAAATGATTCAAGGAGTGGTATAACATATTTTTATATAATTAAACTGATAAACTCACAGTTCTAAGAAACTCAAATGTAGCACAAATAATAAAATCCCAGAGACAGAGATTGAGGTTCAAGCTGAAGATCAGAGAAGCAAAGCAGCCAAACCAGTAGAAAGTACTTAACTCTACCAAGGGGTGATCCTGTCCTCGGAGTGACTGCAGACTGCAATGCTCTCTACCAAACCCCAAACTGCACTGAGTTCTTGTCTCCTCCTGACTTATAAACCTCTCTCCACCCAGCTGTATCATTCCTGTCTCAACCTCCCTAATGCTGGGATTAAAGGCCTGTGACTCCTGAGTGCTGGGAGCACCTTTGTGTGAGTTCTATTTCTCTTTTAGACAGATTCAATCCCCTGTTGCCCAGGGCATCCTTGAGTCCTGGGATTAAAGGTGTGAGCCACCAATCCCTGGCCTCTAGTGGTTTAGCTTTGCACTCTGATCTTCAGGCAAGCTTTATTTACTAAAACACAAACAAAATATCACTACACTCACAAACTCAAGTAGGATAAGCACCAAGGATCATGGTATAAAAGCTGACAAACAAAACAAAACAAAACCCCAGAAACAACATAAGAAAGTAAAAAGCACTCGAGACTCTTCAGGGGGTGGGGAATCACATACCCTGTGTGAGTTCCAGAGAAAACAATTGGGATCAGTTCTTCCTAGAAACTGTGTTAACCCAAGTTCCACGAGAAAGGGAAATGTTGAAAGAAATAAAAACTACAACGTGGAACTCTGTATCCTGTGAAAATGCCTTCAAATAACAAGGAAAGAAGAAATTTTCAAAAATATAAAACATAAGCAATGTGTCTTCAGTGCTTGTTTGCTTTCAGAATGACTGAAGAAAGCTCTTTAAAGAGAAAAACAAGTACGTAAAAACTCACATTTAAACAGGAAATGGAAAGGAAGAAAGCTGGGAGAAGGAAAGGATGTTCCCACATACACCGTCTTATTTTATCTGCTCTGAAGCAAAAGGAATAACAATGGGGTATAAGGCGTCAACCATATATGATTGCATACAACAACAGGCGTGGAAAAGATGCACCACCCTGTTTTCCAGTTTCTGCAGCGTACGAGAAGTGGCATAGTGCTATTTTAAAGTAGACTTGGCAAAGGTAAGCATGCATATTTTAGATGTTAGAACAGCTGCAATGCGGGAAATGATTTACAACTATGAACAGGCAATCACATAATGTCGTCAGTCTGCTGTTTGTACCTCTGCTCTGTGAGCTTTGTTACAGCATCTGAGCTGACTGATGCATCCCTGAACACAAGCAGAGGGCACGGAAGCCATTAGTCTGCATGCAGTAGGTGTCTTTCTCCCAGTGGACCTCAGGGGAGTACTAGTGACTGCCTCTCCTCTGTGCTTTAAGTTGGAATTATGTGGCTTTTTCTCTTGCAGGGCCCGATGGATAAACAGGGTTTTGTTGTCTTTTCTCTCCCCTTTAGACTGAGTATAAAGGAATTTGAGGAGCTTATCAAACCCAGACAACACACCTCATTACCCTCTTTTTTCTACTACTTTGTGTATTTGTGTGTGTGTACTTGTGTGAATTGGTGCAAGAGTGTGCAGAGGCCAGAGGTGCCACATGTTTTCCTACATCACTCCCTGTCTTATGTCTTTCAGGCAAGTGTCTCCTGGAAACTCTAACCCACTTCTTTGGCTAGACCAGACAGCCAGCAAGTCCCAGGGATACCTCTCTCTCAACTCTCCACAAATCTGGAGTTTGAGGTTTGGGCAAGACCATTGCCTGACTTATATGGATGTAGGAGTCTGTAATCAGGTCCTCATGGTTACCCAGCAAGCATTCTTAAACAGGGCCATCTTTCTTCTTTTCGATCTTTATTTTTTCTTTTTAACTTTTAATTTTCAGCAAAACTATTCACTACCCTTTGTTGCATATCCCCTCAAGCTGGATCAGAGCTCTATCTGAGCTTCTTACCTATGCGTTAATAGACTCCCTGCTGTTCCAGCCAGCCCTGGTTTGACTCACTAAATTCAGCTACTCCAAGGGCCTAGCCCATCAACTGACTGGTGCAGTCTGTCAGTCAGTCTCTGATGAAAAGGCCAGAGGTGACTCTGGCTATGAACAAAGAGCAAATGTCCTTCTTCTGGAGAAAGTGGGGCTATGGCTGAGAAAATAAATTCTCTTTTGTCATTTTGGTCAAAGGCACAAATCTGCATGATAGTTTATTTTAGTTGCTTTTATTATTAAACTGTGAAAGCCTTAAGTGCTGTGATTTGAGCCTCTCCACACGTGTCCTCTCTGAGAATCACTTCCTGATGTCGAGAAGCAAATGTGTGTAGAAGAACATCATGATTTTTCAGTCTGGCCTCCTTCTTGGGACAGTTCCCTCTTCGATAATGACCAAGCACTTGGTGAGAAAGCAAAGAGAGGGGAAGGGAAGGCATGAAGATTCTGACAGCATTTCCCCTCGACTTTGCTGAAAATAGCAAGATCCCCCTGTAACATCCAGCTCTTGGAAGAGCGATTGACATGTAGTAAGTGTTCAATAAAGTCCTTGCCTGGGGGAGGGATGTGTCACCAATGAACTGTCACAACTCTTTGGAGCTGCTGCAAAGCTGTGACTCAGAATGAAGCTATTCTTTTTAAGACAACTCACACGATAAAGAATGCTTGAATATTTAAAACCACTTCTTCCGGTAATTTTGACACAATGGGAAAGAAAAATCTTGGTCTTCAAAGTGCAATTGGAGTGGAATAAAGGAGAAAACAGTTGGACTTAGACTCCTAAGAGGGCCCACCTGACAAGGCAGCGTGGGAGCCACAGCTGAAAGTCTCTGGGCTTCCTTGGTCATCTCTGAGGCCCGCTCCTTGGGCTCAACAGCATGAACTCTTGTCCCCGTCATCCCCTTGTGGGATTTCCACAGGTCTTAGCCTTGTTTCCCCTGGCTGGGCTAAAATACCATGACGAGAGCAGCTTAGGGAGGAAGGATTCATTCGGCTGACGATTCCAGGTTGCTGTATATAATTGTTGGGACATCAATGCAGCACGAACTTAAAGCAGCTGGTCATATCCGAAATCAAGAACCAAGAGAGAAAGGATGTATGGATATTCATTTGCAGCTCTCTGCTATCTGTCTCCCCTGCCCAGGCACAGGGAATGGTCTCACCCACTGGAGGGAGCTGGATAGGAATGGGTATAAAGTCCTGAATGGATGGGTCAATAACAGATGAAGTTCTGGATGAGCGCATTTTTTTTTTAAACATGGACACAGCTGTGTCAAGGACCAATGCCTCAGGTTCGTGGGAATGGCAAAGTCATCCCCCTGGGTTGAGGCTCAGAGAAGGACCAAGCTAACTTGGTGTGTGCAAAAGTCGACAATGTGTGCAAGTAAGAGTGTTTATGAGCCATTATTGATCAGTGGGTGTAACACCTACTAATTGCTGCTTCCTCCTCCCGGATGTCTACAGCCCAAGTCTGCTCCCATGCAGACAGCTCCTACAGAGACTTGCTGACCGCTTTCCTTGTGCTGTCCACAGGAAACATGCTGAGGTTCTGAGTCCTTGCTGTAGTTGGTGTCACTCCACCGGAATGTACAACACACCCACCATGTTCCAGTTTTCCTGCACACATATCTGTGTGCCTGTCCTTTCTTCATTCCCTTACCACTCATTCAGGTTTCCAGAACCAAGCTTCAAGGGATGCGGGAACCTTCCATGGGAGAGTCTTCCCCCTCCAATCAGTGCAATGAAATCCTGCAGAGACATGCCTACAGGTCAACCTAATATAGACGGTACCTCCTTAAGACTCCCTTCTCAGGTGAGTCTACCTTGTGCAGAATTGACAATTAACTAAGCATCATGCTACTTTTTCCTAATACCTTAAAACGTTCGATGGAATAGGAGGGGATGGGATTTCCTAGTGAAAATGAACTCTTGGCATCTGCTTCAGATAAGAATTGCTCAAAATGTGGTCCCGTGGGCTATCTACTTGGACACGGTGAGCATATCACTCCCATACTTTTAGGGTCTATAATTACTGGCCCTAAATTTCTTCTCTTCCAATAATCCATTGATACGGCACTCTTAGGTCATAAATAATGATTTAAATTTGGACTATTTGTTCATAATTGACTATGGTTTCCCTGTGAGGATTAGGGTTTTAAGCTGGTCCGAGTTGGTCTCTTTATGTTTCCAGTCACAGGTGAATTCTGTATGCCAGCAACTTTCCATTAGTGTGGGTAGATTGGGTTTTCTTAAAAGCAAAAGGCGGAATCAGTTGGAGAACCTTTAATGATCTTCATTGCAATAGTCTTCTGTCATGGTGGAAGCATGACTGTATGGAAGACAAGCCAGCAGTGCTAGGTATGGGTGTTGAGGAAAGAAAACAAAGGGCCTTGTCAGTTGACGAGGACACAGGATTGGTTCACTGCTTACATCCCAGAGAGTCTGTCCTCAGAGTCAGGGAGACTTCACAGCTAACCCAGATCCAGGGGTTATGCTAGAGTGTCAGGACATCATCAGTCAGGATTGGAGCATTGCTCAAGAAAAATAGTAATACAGGAGACACTCTGGCCCCCTCAGGGGGGTATTTTTCCATGCACAATTATAAATCTTTGCTAAGTCCTCTCGGAACGATAGACGAAAAAGGTACAAATAGCTGTTTTTCTTTCTCTTTCCTATTTCAAACCCTAAGTTTGGGATGATATTAAATTATTGGACAGAAAGAAAAGAAGAAACAACACCAACAAGAAGACAAAAGCAACTCATGCAACGCTGTAGGAAAAGCAAGAGGCACGATGAATGTTAAGCAGGGGAGAACGTTTTGAGTTGAGCCAGCAAAAGCCTGTGTGTTTGCTGCAGGGGGCAGATTCAGCCGCCTAAACACTTCATTTCCCCATGGGACCTGCCTATAGAAGAATGATTCAAGGTCTACTGCATTGAAGGATGGAACTTCCCACCCTCTGTGATCGTTATCAAATTCAAATGGCCAGTGCCCACCAGGATGAATATGTACAGTTGTGTGCACCTCCTAGGTACGTGCGATTTCAGATGCCGGTAAATTCTTTATGCATGAAGCTATGGTTATGTAGCTTAAGATACACGCTGCATGTTAACATATTATCGACGAGGTTTTAAATGAACTCCGCAGGGTCCCCAGTTTTGACTGACTTTTGAGCTCAGAATCCCACACAGGACGAAAATACAACTCTCAATGTCAGTGTTTACAGACTGGGTCCATCTAATAAACTGCCTTGTTAGGAAAGTAGTGGGCTGCAGGGTCGTGGCCAGCCAGCCAGAGATAGCTGCTTGCCTCCACGTCATCCACGTCAGCACAGGACATGCAGCACAAGCTGAAGGTGCACTTGGCTCTCCTGCAGAACCCACACGAAACCTCTGGCATCATCCAGTCTTCCTGGAGGGTTTCAAACCTTTGGAGTGCTACATCTGTGAACTTCCGGATGCCCAAACAGTAGCCAGATCTTTTCCCCTCCACCTTCCTTTTTCTGTTCTCCCTTTGGATTCTCTCTGAAGATATCTGTGATGAAGGACACCAGCAGCCAGAGCCCTGTGTCCTGACTGGCAATGGTGTTTGGACCCACATAGAATCTAAGTGAAGGTGAAAGTTGTCAGGCTGTGAAAAATGGCATCCCCGTTGGCTGACCTGAATTAGGGCTGTAAAGTTCTGTCCCTCACAAAGGCAAGATATATTATTGCTGTAACGGCATTATTCCGCTCCATCACTTTTAAACCTTGTTCCCATTATCTGCAAGTTAAATATAACCCTATGTAAAAACAGGAAGGCCAGCGCTAACTTGTCCAGCTTAACAGCACACACTTAAAACATAATAGAGCACTTGTTACCGTATTTTATGGAACGGAAACTCCAAATGTAAAGATGTATTAAGGAAATATCTCAAAGTTATTAGGGAAGGATATTTACAATTACAGATTGCTTTATATTATGCTTTTATGAACATCTCAGGAAATGAAATAGCCCTCAGCTGTAGAGAGTGAAGAGGGAGGTAATTTTCCTTAATACGGGTGATAAAATTAATCTGATTGAAATCGCTGGCGATTATTCCTCAGAATACTGAGCGGCAGTACAATCACTTACACTCTTTTATATTTTTTTAGTCAAAGCTTGTGTAGATGAAAGCTAATTACAAAGTAGTGATGTGAAGCGCTGAGGAAATAGTTTGTATAGCACGGAACAGGCAGGGCTAATTGGGGTTTGTGATTACACAGATTGTTGGTAAGGAGAATTAACTACCAGCACTCTCTCCTGAAAAGCTTCTCATCAACGCAAAGTAAAAATAGACAGTGGATCTGTTATTTATCTAATTATGCCCTGAATATTTTCACAAGCGCCTTACACACTCTCACGTGGTTTGTGGTCCGAGAACTTTCCGTTCCACGCTGCTTGTGACCAGAGGGCCATATGGGTTGTCTTGACACCAGGCTCTCTCTCTCTTCGGATCAGCTGATCCCTGCTCACAGGTTCTCAGCACTGGAGGCTTCTGGGTTGGGATGAACCAAGTGGAATTGGGAAAGGGCTATCGTTGGTCCTGGTGAACTGGTTCAGCATGCTGATGTCATAATGCAGTGGATAACAGGCTACAGAGGAAACACAGAAGATGTTTGGAAGTTTCAGTTCCCCAAAACACGAGCTCATCAGGAGCATGATGCTTCCTTAAACTTATCGCCACAGTTAATGGCGGTCGTGTAATATGATACCTCAGTTATAGTTCATAGGAAAGTTTACATTCCAGTGCCCACAGAAGAGCTAACAGGTTCCCAGAACCACCTACTTAGTCAACCCGAAGGAAGCTGGGAGTTCAGTAAGCAGGACTCCTAGCATGATACCTTTTATGTTTGCCTATGTGAAACCCTCATCCCTTTCCCATCACAGGCAGTTCTCCACTCCTATTCCATCTTGGTACTCTTTCATTCATAAATAGTTTTATTCAGTGTTGATTAAGGGCCTACGGCATGACGGGCCCGCCATTCTTGGCCAAAATGGAAAATAACATTGTCTCCTATCCACCTTTGCTGGCTCTTGAAGACTTGAGAGTGTTTGCTCCTGCCTGTGGATGATACGTAAGGCTGATGGAGGCCAGTGGGCAGTGTGCAGAAATGCTGTGGGAGAAGCCTGAGAGGCAAAACTGCGTGTGTCTCAGACAGAAAGCATCGCCTTAAGAAAGTCTTTCCAGAAGACAGATCACAGAATAAGTTTGCAGCTTAGGAAATGCAAATTCATTGACAAAGTGCTATTTCCTGAAGACAAGGTGTACTCGGGAAGCTTCGCCAGAATGATGACAAGTATCATCTCTCAGGATATTAGCTGGCAGGAAGGCTCGCCTGGGCTAGGTGTGAGAACTGAGCCGCTGAATTTGGTGATCGTCCCCAGCCGCACTATTACGAATCTAAATGCTACACAAATTGCTTTAATAGACGTTAGAGCAGGCAGTAGCATACACTGGGGGCATGATTTACAGATGCCAGCTTCTGCCTGTTTACAGCTGTCCCCCCTTCTTATTCACCCAACTGCTTTGCGTTTGATACTCTTTATTAAAATTGTCCGGGTGCTGCAGGAAATTATATACTAGCTTTAATGTCCAGCGTGGAGAAGAGTAAAGAAAGGGAAGAGAGCAGAAAACGCACATTTCCCTCCCCTCATTTAGCATCTTAGGATGTTCTCATGTGGATAAACACAGCCAGTTCCTAAAGCTGGATTCCCAGCCTTATTACTATTAACAGTTTGCTGCGACCAATAGGCTATGCAGAAGCTGGTAGACGATATTGGTAGCTTCCTTGCTTTCTTATGTGAGAGGAAGATAAAAATTGTATTATATGGGTGTATGCAAATTACAGAAGGCCTGGCCTTGAGCTCCAGTAATTCTTCTATGCGCCTCTACTCTGTCCACTTGGAATGACAGGTACTGAAAATTAAATGGTTTCCAATAAAAACCCTGTAACCTGAAACGAATCCCCACTGAATAATTAGAACACCTCACCCATAAAAGGTAATCATGTGTCTTTCATTCCTGAAGAAGCCTCTAACTCGGATCAGCATCGGTGGAGCTCTGGCCAGGTCTTTAATTCTGGTGAAAAAGACAATGCTTATCCCTCACGAGGAAGGCCACTGTTGTTGCTGAGAGCCTGACAGCGTCACAGTGCCCCAGGGTCAGAATCACACTCCTTGCTTCGTCTAAGAGAGAAGAAGCAGAAGGAGGTGATGTGGGCTGTATTATTTTAGTTATTCAAGAAAGTATCATTTTTTATCCCAATACTTTGGGTTGCAGTGTTTGGACCACTGTGGGGTAGCCAAGAGAATGAACTTCCCAATGCAATTATCTTTCCCCATCAGCAAAGTTGTAAACATGGCTCAGGGGAAGAAGCTTAATCGCATTCTTCAAATGCACTACCTTGGGATCAGTTCCTAGCTGCTGCACACAACTCTAGACCACCGGGTAGCTATTGCTTTCTCTGACCCTTCCCAGTTAAGCCCCTTGTAAAAGGTTGATGGATCAAAACAGCTCGCCACTGAATGGGGAATCTCCTTTGTCCAGGGTGTGCTATGGTCGACCAGATGGATCACTCCGGAGGCTTCCAAGCTCTTTAAATACAAAAGCTGGGCATCTCAGAGGCACAAGCCATTTAGAAGAAAGGCTTTGTCAGTAGTGATGGGAAGTAGAGAAGCTGTGGTTTGTGAACCTGATGAATGACCATAGCCTGTCCACATAACAATGAGGAGTGACAGTTGGCTCTCATTTTCTGTAATGTTTGTAACCTGTTGGATCCCCTTCCCTGTTTTATTTTTAACACACACACACACACACACACACCACACCATACCACACCAAAATACAATAATAGGAACAAATGATGATACCACTGAAATGTTTCTTTGGGCTGGGAATAATGGTGGGTGGTCCTTGGACTTCCCACAGGGCAGGGAACCCTGATTGCTCTTTGGGCTGACGAGGGAGGGGGACTTGATTGGGGGATGGGGAGGGAAATGGGAGGTGGTGGCGGGGAAGAGACAGAAATCTTAATAAATAAATAAATAAATAAATAAATAAATAAATAAATAAATAAATTTAAAAAAAGTAAAACCCCACAGCTAAAACACTGTGGCCTAACGTTACCTATTAAAGTAATTACACACCGTTAGCAAGTCTCTTCAGATAAGATATTGAACCTGGTCTACTGGCTGCCTATTTTTCCAGCTCTCTAGATATTCCCCTTTCTGAGAATTCTGACCGTGATGTCATTCTTTTCTGCCCCCAAAGCTATAAAATAATAGAAAGAATCCCTCCCAGAGCTGGGTGAATAAAATGAAGCTGGTAGATTAAAACAAACAAATCTTTGGGAATGTAGCATAAAGACCAATATTTACTAGCTAGAGTGAATATTGCTGTTGACTGGGTTCAGATATAATCTAATGTATTATCACCAAGTAATGTTTTATATTAAATGCTTTCAGGTTTCACGATGATAATTTCAATAAGGTCACACCCATTATTCTAAAATATTTACATGATCCGGTAAGAATAATAATTTATTACTCCCAACATTTTACAGTTTTATAGACACTTCAATTTAATAGCGCCCACTCACTTCCTGGGGCTTGTAAAATTTGGGACTAGAGAATTAAAACTGAGCAAACAACAGACAGACCTTCCTCAAGCTCTATTAACACAGAGTATGTTCAATCCAGGAGATTTCACAGGACTTCTCTTTCAATGACCTTGTCTTTCTTGATCACGCTGTGACATAAGAATGCCTTAAGACTCCACTAAGTTGTGTAATATGGACTTTAGTTAATGCTTTTCCTACTCTGATTATGCCAAAGGAGAAATAGGTCTGTCTTCCAAAGGCAAGCATTCATAAAATTCTGTATTATTTATCTCACATTTTAAAAAGTCAGGTAGAGGGGCTATCCTTATATAATTAAATATATTATATGTAACCTATGATACTGGTTCTCTGACTATAACATGATATGTTGCATTAAAGTTAAGGTTTGTGTAATAATATAAAAACATGTTTGAAGTATCTTATAGTAATTTGTGTGTAGAATGACTGAAAATCATGATAAATATCTTGTCTAACACTTCCACATGTAAAATAAAAATGTATATAATTTAAATAATATATTAAGTTGAAAGTGTTTTACACATAAGATGATTATGATTACTTTAAAATCCCACAGTGATTGGTTGTATAGAGTGTACTTTAAAATTCTTTGCAAATTTAAAATTCTTAGTGAAAAGTTATGTGAAATATTTTCACTTCAAATTCTTAGTCGTCCTTAGTATTTCAAAAACGTACTCCCCATAATTGTTTTCATATGACAATATTTTCTTGGAATACATTTAGCACTGAGATAAACACGTTGGTTTAGAATTATTCATACTATGTTCATCAAAATGGTTTTCTAAGTTAAAAATCATTTGCACTAAGAAATGTAAAATTTCAAGTTACCACAACTTATAGATTAATTTTTGAAACATTGCAATGTGAATGTTATAATGTCAAGATTCTGAAAATACCTCTATAATCTGGCATGACTTCTGTCCACTTTGTAAGGGGAATGGCTATTGCAAGACGACAATAAATTTAATTTCTGTGACTTTCAAAATAAATTCTGTTTGAGTTCTTCCAATCTCACTCCTAAATAAGAATATACATAGCACTACTGTCTCTAAAGTCATTTTAGTTCAACTACAAAGTAATGCAAGTTACTTGCAAACAACTTGAAATCCTTAGAAACATTCACAGATCACATATGTGTTATATATCAGCCATGGACGCTGACGTGGATAATTCTAAAACAACAGTAGACAAACTAAGCCCACGTGCGATGTCTTCAGACAGCAGGATTTGTTTCTATAAAGCCCTGTGACTACCATGCTGCCCATGGGAACACGGTTCAAGAATGGAGCGGTGTGGGAGTTCTGAGAGCTTGGAAGAAGACTCCACGGAAACAGCGTGAGAGATGTAGGGATAAGTCCCGCCCCTTGGGGGCGTGTTCACCTCAGGCTAATGTCTGCCTATAAATTTGGCAAGCGTGCTCCCAGCCGCCTGCTCGTCTTGCAATCTAAGTTTCTTCCAAACACAGAATGACTCTTAGAATGTGATTTCATGCTCCTCCCGGGTGTAGCGGATAGAAGTGAGTTAATTTCAGCTGTCGTTATTCATGTGCCTCTAGGGAAAAACACATTTTGTTTTTGCCACGTGTGGCTTGTCTCTGTGATTGAACACCTTACTTATGTGGTTCTTCTTAACCCTCAGAGTATAAATAGTCTGGCGCTCTGAATAAAGTTGGCTATTGCATGAGACTTTAGTCTGCCTCTTCCTTAGGCCAAGCTCTCTCGGGTTCACCTTGCCAACTGGAGCAGTGAGCACTGTTACCACTGGGAACATTCAGGTAGCCAGTTTCCTGCCTGGTGCCATGGCAATGCTCCAGGGCCGAGGTCAGATTCCTCTTCCTGGAAGAACTACATCTAATTCCTTTTGTTTGTGTTTTAACAAATAAAGCTTGCCTGAAGATCAGAGTGCAGAGCAAGCCACTCGAGCCAGGCAGTGGCGGCACACACTCAGGAGTCCCATGCCTTTAACTCCAGCACTAGGTAGGTAGAGCCAGAAAGGGATATGGCTGGGTAAAGAGAGGAATACAAAGTGGGAGGAGACAGGAGCTCAGATGCAGTCCGAAGATGCAGTCTGAGGATCTGGTAAAAGTAAAATGTCTCTCTAGTGTCTGACTGCCCTGCTTCTCTGATCTCTCAGCTTTCACATCCTAACACCTGACTTTAGGTTATTATTATTAATATCAATTGGAATTCGTGCTACAAAGCACCTTCTCTTTCCCTCACCTTGATGTGTTATTTGTTTGATCACAAAGATATGAACTGAGCACAGCGCCACCTCTAGGCAGAAACCACAAATGTCAGCGAGTCAGTTCCCCAGTCACTTTCACAATCAATGTGCAGAGCGCGTGTTGAGGAAGCAGTCACGTGACTGAAGCAGATTGGATCAGGGTATCTGAGGTGGGATACCTTTCTTGCAAAAATGACAGGAACCAAAGTGGACACGGCATTAGACGGAAACACATCCTCATCGAAAGCAAAGGACTAGCTAGAATAGTTTGCAAAAAGGGATTCGGCATGTCTGGATGGGTTTCACCTAATACACCACTTTGAACAATGTTCTACACCTACCCCAAGGATAAGGTTCCCCTGTATAGGTGGCTGGCTGCTAGAAGCATTCCTAGAAGGTGAATTGATGATGGACACTATGCAGATTTTAAGGTTTCTGGTGCTTTTGTCTAATTCTGCTCCCAGCAGTTTGTGCCAGATTATTATTATGTGATTAATCACAAGGATTCCAAGCTTTTAAGGAGTTTCCATTCTTTTTTCTCTCAGGACATCACCTCCATAATAACGCAAAGGTATATATGGACCACGACATGGAAAGGCTTTACACCTTTTTGAGCATTATAGCAAATGTTTCCATGTGGAACTCAGCTTGACTCTTTGCTTCACAGAACATCTTTATTCAGATGCATCAGAACTGAGGCTAGGTAGAAGTTAGCTTATATTTTGTGAACTGATTTCTAGTTTTCTAGACATAAGATTCAAACTTTTGACTATTTGCCCTTGATATCTTTGGCATTTATTTTATAAATAGACAAGAGGAATTATTTTGCCACAACATAGTTTTTTTTTTCACAATTTCGGTTCTTTATTAATCTGAAATGTACCTATTGAAACATTCTAAATGTTTTTATATATGTGGCTTATCTCAGGAGTATGCTGATTTGTATTCATAATTAGAATATTATATTACAAGCTTTGAATTCTATTTAACATGCCATTTTACATTATGAGGATATTAGGGAATGATAGCCACCACTATTTATACCACAATTATAAGTATCTGGGGACAATTAACAGCTTTTAAATTATATTTTTAATTACCGAAAATGATATGTAACTCACTTTTATCCTTCTCAGTGATGTATTTTTGAATTTTTATTCATTCTTTGATGACTCTATACATGAATATTTGGGTCATAGCCACATCTTAACACTTCCTTCCCTCCAAACCCTCCCAGTATTCCAGTTACATTCTCTTTATGACTTCCCTTCTTTCTAGCCTTCTCTTTTAAATGGCTGAGTCCACTTAGTACTTCCCATGTCACAAGGACATAGGGCGCCAACTGCTGGAGTATGGGCAGCCTACCATGGGACACACCCCTGAGGAAAACCGAGGCCTCTTCTCCAGCAGCCATTAACTGCCACTAGACCAACAGCTACTGGACTAGACATAGAGTCTTCTATGCCACTTCCCTCTCCCTGCTGGAGGGATGAACTCTTTCTTATATTTTGTATATATCCAGTTGCTATATCATTCTCTGCTACATTTTTTTTAAACATACGAGTTTTGGCTTTTTCGAAGCTAGGTCTATTTGTTTATCATGAGCCCTGTGGTGCTTTGAATGAGCATGGTCCCCCATAGACTCATAGATTTGCGTGCTCAGTCCCCTGTGATGAACTGTTTGTACGGTGGAGGAGGTGTGGTCATGTTGGAGTAGGTGTGTCCTTGTTAGAGGGGGTGGACTTTGAGGTTTCAAAATCCCACAGCAAGCGGAGTGTCTCAGTCTCTCTCTGCCTGCAGTTCAGGATATAGTCCTCAGCTACTTCTCCAGCACCATGCCTGACTGTGTGTGATATGGGAGTGTCATATATCAATCTGTTGATTTCATTGGTTAAGCAATAAAGAAACTGCTTGGCCCTCATAGGTTAAAACATAGGTGGGTGGAGTAAACAGAACAGAATGCTGGGAGGAAGAGGAAGTGAGCTCAGGAGCTCCGCTCTCCTGGGCGGATGTGAGAGCTCTGCTCTCTTACACACACGCGATGAAGCTCTGACCCAGGATGGACGTAGGCTAGAATCTTCCCGGTAAGACCGGTGCTCACTAAGACCAGTGCTCACAGATTATTAGAGATGGGTTGATCAGGATATCAGAATTAGCCAGTAAGGGCTAGAGCTAAAAGGCCAAGCAGTGTTTAAATAAATACAATTTGTGTATTGTTATTTCGGGGCATAAGCTAGCAGGCGGCCGGGGTGCTGGGGACGCAGCCCCGCCGCTCCTATTACTACATGTGTGTCCCCGTGATTCCTGCTATGATGATTTCGGACTAACCCTCTGAAATGGTAAGCAAGTCCCAATCAAATGCTTTACTTCATAAGAGATGTTGTTGGCCATGGGGTCACTTCACAGAATAGAGCAATGGCTAAAACACCTGCGAATGGAAGCATTTTCAGTCAGGAATTTTAATGAGTTACTCCTGGTGTATGAAAAAGCCCTTGTGTGTTAGTTATGTCTGTACTTTGGAGTGGTGTATTAGAAAGAAAAACAATTTGGTTTTTTTTTCTCTTCTTTAACTCACAATTAATACCAAAGGCTACTGTGACCTGTAAAAGGGCGAGAGGGCCTCTCTCCAACAGCGAATGATCAAGGACTGTTATCAGAGACACCGGCCAGGTGTTCTCTATGTGCATCAGTTCTGAAACTTCTTGCCTGGAGATGCCATTAGGTACCACAGGTTGAGAGTTCCATTCCTAACCTGTCAATCACAAGCCCTGGGCCACTCTTTGCACTCCCTGGCTCCTGGTCAGCATTCCGACAATCTCTGATTTTGATTCATTTGCTTGAAGAGCTCACAAAACTCAGGGCAACATACTGACATTTATTGCTTTCCTTAAAAGAACATCAAAAAAGGCCACAGATGAGAAGAAACATAGGGTGAGGTGGCAGGGAAGGTTTTCATGTTCTCTCTGGGCTCACTGCTCTCCAGGACTCTCCACACCCAGCAAGTTCTAAATACTTGGCTTTTGTAGGGAGACTAATTCGTACAGTCAAGATCTATTATGTGCTTGGCCACTGGCGATTAACCACACCATACTGGTTCTCTCCTATCAGAATAGGCTGGAACATAAAATGGGAAATCCCAAATCTCATCCTGTCTCAGCTTTCCTGGGGAAGTTCCCAGTACCCATCCTGGAGCTACCTAGAGGCAGCCAGCAGCACATAGCTAACTCATCAGCATACTGAAAAGACACATCATTGTCAAGATTCCAAGCTCCTTGTCATGGCTGTGCCAGGAAGCAGAAGATAAAACAAGGCCAAGCACACATTCACAATATCACATGGCTGTGAGAGATTTTCTTCGCCATTTCAGCTTTCTGCTGAGTCTGCAATTTTCTTGGTAGGTCATGATCTCATCAATAAATGAGCAAATTTCATCTCATTTCCTCTAATTGACGCCTTGTTTGTTTCTATGGTTCTAGTCTAGAAATGTTGAGAAAACCCAGAAAGCATTTCTTAATGATAGGTGGTCCCTCATAAGTGATCTGTACATTCAGTCAAACATGGGTATATAATGATGATGATGATGATGGAAAGAAAATACATGTGTGCTGCACAGAAACAGAACTTCCTCACTCTTATTTCATAGCAATTATCACTTACATTGGGTCATATAAAAGTCACCTAGGAATGACTTGACATGTACTAGACAATATGCACAGGTGATGTTCAATCAGTGTACCAGTTTCTACAAGGGAGCTGAGCATCTGAAAACCCTTTTTATCCACTGTTGAAGGCTGAATCTAAAGCAATTTCCCATGGATACAGGATGCTGGGGACTACTGTGGCTATTTATTGTCATTTCTGCTTCTGCATTTCTGAGCAGGATTAGCTACTGTACATTGTCCTCCCAATATATTTATAATGTTTATTTTCCTGTTATTTATGATTTTCAGATCCTTATCATAAGTGAGATTATTTTAGATCAATAGCTTTGTGCAATATTGCTATCAAAATTACTAGGACTGCCTGTGACTCCAGTTTCAGAGGCACTGATGCCCTCTTCTGGCTCCTGAAAGCACCTGCATGCATGGAGTGAACATACTTACTCAAGTATATGCATTTACACATAAAACACAATGAAAGGTAAATATTAAGAAAAAAGGCTACTTTAAAAAAATTTTATTACTTTTTAATGCTATATATATATTTGAAAAACAGAATTTCTCTTCACTTTGGGATTTCAGAAACACTGATCTATACTCTGGGCTAGGAATAGTCTAAAAGTTCATTTATTTTAAGATAATTCACATAATCACCCTTGAAAATAATATGTTTCAGTTTCAGTTATTGTTTATTTTTTGGGTGCCTTGCTTTTAAGTTCTATCTTAAAGTTCATTGGCATAATATGCATCCCTGTGTTGTGTCCAGATATTTGTAAAATGTCATAAAATGTGTGATTATATGTCCATTTTTCTTACTGGTTATATATGTATGTATATTTATTGTTTCCTGCTATTATTTCTGAATTAATTATGATTTTATTGATTCATATTTTTAAATATCCAATTCAATTTTCATAGTTTACTCATTCCATTATTCTATGATAATACTTGGCTAGCGTTTTATTACAGTTAAAGTTTTTTTTTTCAATTTGTACTAGTACCTTTTCATCTAAAACTATGTATGGTTTTAGTTTTCCTTCTGAATACTGATTTCTCATTATCATAAAAATTTCTGTATATGGAATTGCTCATGTTTCTGTTAAAATTTTCTATTGGTTCTTTGATAATTTGTAATTTACTTTGATCATATTTATTTCTTTGCTCAACTCTTTCAGATCTACCTTCTCTTCTCTATCCACCCAACTTCGAGTATTTTTTTCCCTTTCTGCCCAGTTCAAATTGTGCTGCCCTTCTAATGACTTACTGTTATTCCCATAGGTTAATGCACTTCTCAGTCCTCATCAGGAGGTGATGACTAATGTGGAGACCACAATTGGCAAAGTGCAGAAAATGAGAGGTTCAGCCGTTAGCAGGGCATCTGTATCACATACCCTCCTCCCGAGGATGAGGGGACCACTGTTAGCAGGGCATCTGTATCACATACCCTCCTCCCGAGGATGAGGGGACCACTGTTAGCAGGGCATCTGTATCACATACCCTCCTCCCGAGGATGAGGGGACCACTGTTAGCAGGGCATCTGTATCATCACATACCCTCCTCCCGAGGATGAGGGGACCACTGTTAGCAGGGCATCTGTATCATCACATACCCTCCTCCCAAGGATGAGGGGACCACTGTTTGCAGGGCATCTGTATCACATACCCTCCTCCCGAGGATGAGGGGACCACTGTGGAAGAGTGGTAAGAAAGAAAGACCATAAGAGCCACAGGCCATGGATAACCACAATGAAATATTTCTTCTTCAGGATACATAGGGCAGCTGCACACATGATCTCGTGATTGTTATGACAACATGTATGAGATCTTCAAAAGATCAAGCCAGACAAAAATCCCAACATGAAGTGGAGAGATGGATGTGAAGACCTACCCCCTGATGAGGAGACATTGGCAGTTATTACCAAACTATCAAAATATTGATAGTTACATGAAAGGGAGAATCAGTTTTCTTTGAGAATGTTGTTGCTTGTAAGTTGATTACACTTTAGTGGGAGACCACACATGTCTCTCTTTAACCATTTAAAGTTGTCTGGAGTGTCAAAGCAGAAGCATGTCCTGATGGAGGAAGGTCATTGGTTAACTAAATAAAGAAACTGCTTGCCCTGATAGGTTAGGACACAGGTGGGTGGAGTAAACAGAACAGAATGCTGGGAGGAAGAGGAAGTGACCTCAGAGACGCCATGCTCTCCTCTCCCGGGCAGACGCGATAGCTCTGCTCTCTGAAGCAGATGCGATGGAGCAAGCCGCCAGATCAGACATGCTGAATATTTCCCGGTAAGCGCACCTAGTGGTGCTATGCAGATTATTAGAAATGGGTTAGACAAAATATGAGAATTAGCCCGTAAGAGGCTAGAGCTAGTGGGCCAAGCAGTGTTTAAAAGAGTACAGTTACTGTGTAATTATTTCAGGGCATAAGCTAGCAGGCGGCCCGGGTGCTGGGGACGCAGCCCCACCTCTCCTATTACTACACATGTCCTTTTGTGGGAAACTTTGAAATGTAATCAGAGCAAAAGATGAAAATAAAGATTACCTATATATACATATACTACTATAATTTTATATAAATCCAGTAATTATAATTATTTTTTTCTTATAGGGTTTTATATTATTACAATATCTCATTTACTAGTTTTATCTTAATAGAATAAGACAGATGTGATTGCGTGTTCTATTTTGTTGGGAATTGGTTGAATTTTGTTTTGTGGGACATAAATTATTTAGTTTTCTGAGTATTTGATTGTGGTACAAAACAAGGTTAATTCTAAGTTTGAGTACAAAAATTGTATATTATTAACACCTCCCAATCCACTTCTTATTTTCATTAACCAGATCCATGACAATGTATTGCCAGATAATACACTGCGTTATTTCTCTTGCCATTGTGTAAGTGGTATTGCCATATTTTTACCAAGAGCATTTGATGGCTATATGTGGTGAAATTGTCTCCTTCAAAAGCTATAAGCTGTATGCAAATTTGTGCCTTTTTCTATAGTATGCTTTATTTTGAGGTCATTTCTTTTAACACTCAGATTGTACTTCCTGGTTCCTCAGTATTGCCTGTGTTAGGTCTGTCATTTCCACTCCTCCTTAGTTATAGGTGTCTCCATGTTTGGAATTTGCTTCCAAAATAATGTCTTTTTGGAATTTGTATTGGGCTCAATAAACATGTAAACATTCCTGGGAGGTGATTGTTTTATTTCTATTTAGAATTATGTCACTATTAATTTTTTTTTTTGAGCGAGGGTCTCGTGTGTAGATGAGATAGCCTTGCATCCACGGTCCTCCTGCCTTCATCTCCCGAGTGCTGGACTTGCCGATGTATGCTACCACCCTGGCTGTCGTTTCCTTTTCCTTGTCATTTTGGTTTTAACACATTGGTTGTGCACATATGTTATGTTGTTAGACTCCTTGGATTCCCCCTCCCACATGGATGTTTTAAAGGTGTTGTCTGCTATTCTGCAGCCACGTGTTAGTTTTATACTCCAGTGGACTTTCTAACTCTTGTTTTAAAAAATATCTTTCAGGTTCTAAAACTGCAATTCCCATGCCTAAAGCTCACTGATGGTGCCAATTGGCTCTGTGATCTTTTACAAATTCCTTACCATTCTGCGTCTCAGCCCTTTCTCTCTAACTCCGGAAATAGCAACACCAAATTATTAAATGAATAAACACACCTGTTTACTTAGAAACATTACAAGCAAATGATAAAAGATCAGTGGGTGTGTTTTCCGTTGTTAATTTTGTCTGCATTGCTTTGTTTTCCTAATTTTCAGAGTGAAAACGAAATGAGATATTTTGAATTTTCTCTGTTGAAGCCCACCTGTGGAAAGACTTTTAATTAATTTTGCCTGCAATAAGGTGATCAACTGTAAATCTGCCAGCAAGAGCTCTTTCATCTCTTTGATTGTGTCTTCTTATCTATTTGCTTTCATCTCTTCTCTAGGGAGAGAACTGATCTCTGTGGAATCAGACTTTCCTCCTTTCAACGTTTCTGCACTCTGGGCAGATTCTTAAGCACATCCTCTCTATTGTGAATTTGCTGTTTATCTTCTGAGTTTATTCTTTTTAAAAATTTATTGTTTGAGAGTTTCTTATGTGAATGTAATGTGCTTTAATCAAATCCGTCCCATTTCCTGCCTCCCAAGCCTTCTCATCCTCTGCCACCACTTCTTTCTTCCAACTTTACGACATCCTTTAAAAATCCCTATTGGATCCAGCTACGGTGCCAGTAACATGTAAGACATATAAGAACACATAAGACAGCCCACTGGAATATGGACAGTTTGTCAGGAGACACATCCCTGAAGAAAACAAACTCTCCCATCCTTTGGCAACCATTGCCATATTACCAATAGCTTTCCAGATAGGGGTGGGTCTTTATATTTCCCTCCCCATCAATGCTGAAATTTTACCTGGTTTGATCTTGTATAGGTCTTGTGCATGCAGTCACAGAAGCTATGAGTTTATGTGTGCAACATCCTTGTCATGTCCAGAAAACATTGTTCTTCAGGAGTCCTCTAAATACCCTTATCCCTTATAATATTTCTGCCCCCACCTTCACATTGTTCCTAAGCCTTAGAGTGAGGAGTATGGTATAGATGTGTCACTTGGGTTAAATGCTCTACAGTCTTTTATTCTCTATACTTTGATAAGTCATGAATCTATATATTGCTTGCCATCCATGCAAAAAGATGCTTCTCTCTGGAGACATATGATAGTCAATAGTTATACAGATAAGAATTCATAGGGCAGTTTAATTATAACTTGAATGGAATAATAGTAGTGGGTTTTCTCCTAAGGCTTCTGACTTACACATTCCTAGTATTTTGGACTAGTTAACAGTATCAGGGGCCAGAGAGATGGCTCAGTGGTTAAGAGTACTGCCTGCTCTTTCGAAAGTCCTGAGTTGAATTCCCAGCAACCACATGGTGGCTCACAACCATCTGTAATGAGATCTGTGAAAAACAATAACAGTATCAGGTAAGAGTTCTGTCTTGTGGAGCAGCCCTTAAACCCATTATGAAAGTAAGTGGTTACTCCTCAAACACTTATGCCACTATTGTACCAAGTTTATATCTTCCTAGGCTAGTCCTTATTGAAGCTAGCAAGTCATAGCCAGGTAAACATGATGCTGGCTTTTCTCCTCTGAGAGCATGCATAACACTTTTCAGTTATGTGGAGGCTAGTCAGTGGGGATGCAGCTTACATGCTGATATCAGTTTGATTTTTTTGCATCCTATGAGATAAATATATGGTGTCTTCAGAGAGATAGGGCATTACCATCACGTTCTGGAGGTTAACCAAGATCAAAGGCAATATTTTGTATTGTTTTGTGGGACTCTTGGAACAAACTGACAAACCACGAAAGAACATAGCTCACAGCTGGCAGCGGGCTTTTGGTAGGATATAGCATCTGGGAAAGGCATCATTTCCCCCATAAAGGGTAACTCCTGTTTTATGTGTTTTTACACTTACATTTTAGACAGCTTCTATAGTAGCAGGTTTTCATATGGCTTTTCAAAAAGCTGTTGGTGTTAGTTACCTCTCCCTTAGTGAGGGGTAAACATCCTGTACTTTTCCATCCCTGCCCCCACTTAATGCTCCCTGCCCCAAAGAGTTTAGTCTTTAATGTGTCTTTTGTGGGTTTTAAGTTTGTTTTTTTTTTCATGAAAAGGAAAAACCCTTTAATTTTTTTTCCATCTTACAGAATCTAATGGTGGATTTTTCTGCCTGCCACCTGCTGCTCCCTGTTAGCATGTCGCTGTCGTTGTGAGTTCTCTTCAGGGTTTGCTTTTGAACTTCCAGTTGCTCCCATGTGCCATTTGAATGAATTGTTTAGATGTTCCTCTCTTGTCCATGTTCTTAGATATTTTTGTCCCACTCTTTGTATTTAGCCATGCTGAAAGGAACTCACCAGGGTACATTTTATTTTTTTACCAAGGAGTCTCTTCTTCTGGTTACATGACACCACTAATGACTAAGCTATGCAGAGCCTCTGCCTTAGGTATTCCAATCTTCATATTTCAGTTATATTTTGCCAGAGCATTTCATTAGGTTTCTAGTTAAATTGATTGTTGTTTTCTTATGTTAATCTGATACCAAACCTCCTACCTTTTAATACTAAAAATGATCACATATCAGACAATCTAAAGCATTCATGGATTTGTCCACAAAATTCTACAATAAGAACAAACCATACTGAATAGCTAATGGTATACAAAGACTACTACCTACAGTTTTTGATTTTCATCTCCTGAATCTTACATCAAATAGGCCATTTCCTTAGGGATAAGTACTAAGAAGTCCTAGTGGATACCTGAATCCCCAGATGTTACAGTTCTATCTATCTAATCTATCTATCTATCTATCTATCTATCTATCTATCTATCTATCTATCTATCTACTTTTCTATATTTGAATAACTATATATAGACATATATATATATATATATATATATATATATATATATACACATACATGTATTCACTCAATACCTACCTAATCAGAATCTAAGACAAGATTTAATCTGTAAATTAGGCACAGTAAAAGACTAAAAGCAATATCAAAAAAATATAATAGCTATAGTAATCATTCAATAAAATGTGTAGATTCTTCTCTATCTTTCTTGAAAGAATCAAGACAAATATCAGCAATCTTGGCTTCTGATTGATTGCAACTGAATAGTGGGGTATGAGATTCCAGATGCAGGTGGGCTACTATGCAGTTAAAGATTAGGAGAGAATTATTAGAAAATTTGCCAATAAATAAATTAAAAGGGAATATGATAAAATATTCTATAGTTTTTGCATATGGATGATTTTTATAAGTTATGAGACTTATAAAAGTTATAAAACTTATAAAAGTTCAAGCGTTTTTTAGCTTTTCCCTCTTAGATCTTATAGCAGCTTCTTCAAAGGCTTATCTGTTTGTTCTTGGCTCAGCTGACAACAGTTACTTTTAACATCATTTTCTTTAGGCTTTAGCAAACATTTTTCTAACTAAAAATGACATGTTTTTAAATCTGATGTTTGAAATTTCTCTAATTTCATGTGAAGTATTTGAAAACAAATAAGCTTAAATAAATATCTCAAAATATCATGTGTTGATAGCTATTACACATGTGAAGGTATTTTTACTTTAGAATGTTAATAGTTTGTTCTTATTATTTAACATTTTATCAATATCTAATCTTTTATCTGTTAGTTTTCACCTTAAAGGGATATTTTTATACTTTTATATAACAGCTTACATGAATAATACATAAACTTTAAACCTTGATGAAATAATAGATAATATTACTGTGGGTTAATCCTTCTGTATGCTGTGAATGAATATGTATCACTCTCATTGGTTGATAATAAAGCTAATTTGGCCTATAGCTAGGCAGAATATGGCTAGGTGGAGAAGTAAAGCTGAAAACAGAGAAAGGAAGAAGGGCAGAGTCAGGGAGAGATGCAGGCCAGCTGCCATAGGAACAAGACATGCTAGAGGACAGGTAAAGCCACAAACCATGTGGCAATATTTAGATTAATAAAAGTGGATTAATTTAAGTTATAAGAGCTAGTTAGTAATAAGCCTGAGCTATAGGCCAAACATTTTGTAATTAACACCAACTTTTGTGTGTTTATTTGGTCCTGGGAAGTTGGGACAAAAGGAATGCTCTGCCTCTGCTTACATAATATTTTCCATTTGCTATTATTTGAAAAGTATATTGCAATTAAAAATGTGGTAAACAGATATGACTGAGTCTACCTCCAATCCCAGAATTCAATAGGGTAAGGAAGAAGGATTAATAATAATAACTATTTATGGAAACTCTTCATTGAGTGTCTGAATAGTCCGTTTTGCTTTGGGGGTAATGAATATTTATTGAGATTGGTTTTGTGCTCATTCGTTCAGAGGTCATCTTCTGCCTGTCTATGTAAACTGTGGATATATGAAGTAGGCATGTGATTATTAGATATGGGCTCAGTGAGAAGCAAGTGGAACTCTGGGATTGTTTGAGAAAATTTTACTAAACTACTACTTATGGAAAAGAGGCAAGGGCTCAGAAAATGCAATATCCTGGCAGGAAGCTGATTTGGACCAGTAAAGGGTGCCGTTAATAAACTCCAGAGTGTAGTTGTGTGGAAGGATCCCTTAGTCAGGGTGATGGTTTCCCCAGAGGCACAGTCATCCCAGGGGCTCCATAGCTATGAATGAGGATGTTACAAATCTGCTTTGTACTTCATAGGCTTCGAAATAACCTGCCTCACCTATGTGGTCGTCAGAGAAGGATGTAGTTCATGGATTTATCTAAAGACCAACCTCCTGGAGAAGAGAGTGAAGACCAGTGGTCTGGAAATACAAATGGAAATTCATCAAGGAGAGAGAGAGAGAGAGAGAGAGAGAGAGAGAGAGAGAGAGAGAGAGAGAGAGAGAGAGAGAGAGATTGTGTGTGTGTGTGTGTGTGTGTGTGGTTTGGCTATGTGTGGTATCTGCAACATTGGTGTTGATTTCAGAGTGAAATGTTTCCCACTCATGGTTCACATAATTGATCCCCATCTGTTAGTGGCTTTTGGTTTGTTTGTTTATTTATTTATTTAGTGGGCCCTTTAGAAAGCAGATCGTTGGTGTCAGGCATGATGGTTTAGAGGTCACTCTTGTTCCAGCATGAGCCAATACTCCTTGTCCAATTCCAAGTAGCAAGCAGCTGCCAAACACTCCTGCCTGCAGAGTCTCTTCTCATTGTGCCTTCAGTACTGTGATTGACGGTGTCTCCTCAAACCACGAGACAATATAAATCCTTCCTTCCCTAAATTGCTTTGTCAGGTATTTTTTTACAGCCATGAAAAAGGTAATTAATCTATTTGGTTTCCTTTTTGGCTTTAATAGTAGAAATACTTTGATAACAAAATCTTAAGAGTGATGCCAATTGATCAAAGAGAAAAAAAAACCAAGCTATTTGGGTTGAGGTAAAAGCAGGGAAGCCTGAGGACCTATGCAGAGCCTGCTCCTCTATCCCTGGGTAGGCTTGTGACACAGTGTGACACATGGGGGCATTAGTGGGATATATTGTTACTAATGCATCCAGTGAATCAAAGCCTATCATGTCTCTACACCTGCATCAAGAAGGACGTGGGAACAAATCGAACAGACAGTTTTGTTTTGGAGCCTGCAAACTGAAAACCTATCTAATAAGCCACTTGTGGCAGCGCTCTTTGCTGAACATTACAGAATACACTACAATCTCAAGCCATGATAAAGCCTTAATCATACTGAAGATGAAAGCACATACCTCAGGGATGTTCTTGGTAAACATTTTCATTATTACAGTTACATATAATAGCCTGCTGCCAGCATAAGCCATTTGCGGAAAGTTGTTTATTCATCAGAAGCAATAAATACACAAGTCACTTGCACATGCAAAATCACACCTCTGAATAAATAAATTGCTACCATGTACTCAAATCTAATATTTTCTTCCTTTCTAAAATCCATTGAGATGGCAAAATAACACCCTGAAAATCCCCATTATGTACATTAATTTTTATCATGCGTATTTCAAATACAATACAGGAGGGCATATCATGCCTTTCTGTAAAAGCAACTAATGTGGGAAAAATGCAAACTCTCTATAGGAAGCGAGTGGTTTCATTATGCATAACTTCCAGGAGTTGTTGGTAATTGAAAGTTGGGGGTGGGGGATGACGGCAAGAAGCATCCATACACACTTAAGTCAGAAGCTGCCCCTCAAAGCATTCCTGCAGACAAATGGCCCACTCCTGAGCTATGCCATGGTGAAAACCCATAGCAGTTCTCTATGAACTGTGCCCGTGCAGTACTCATGGCCTTCCTGGGGAAACACAAGAAGCACAAATAAACAAAGGACCTTCAATAAACATCAGTGCCCAGGCCTTATGGGAGGGGGAAGACTTTCTCCGAGACAATCTTCTCTCTTCTACTAAAACAGCTGCTGGTCTGTACTAGATGAAATCTCTTCTCCTCTTATACGACCTCCTGGGCTGTGGATTTTGATCTCAAAACACATAGAAGATGGAATCTGTACCAAACGAATGGCACGCACGGAGAAAAAGAGACTGAGCAGGGAATCCTGAAAGGCTTTGAAAATGCCCGGGATTTCAAATGACTTTTCTCTTACAAAAGAATTCACATCCAACTTTTCCAGCCTGTAACTTTTCAACATATTTGTCTTTCATGGTATAGTCTTCAACTTCTAGAGCCCCTATTTGCTAAGTCCACTCTTGCTCCTGTCTTCTGTCTTCTGTCTCTCTCTCTCTCTCTCTCTCTCTCTCTCTCTCTCTCTCTCTCTCTCTCTCTCTCTCTGTCTCTCTCTCTGTCTCTCTCTCTGTCTCTTTGTCTGTCCGTCTCTCTCTCTCTCTCTGTGTAACTGTACAAGTACGTATGTCGAGTCCATTTTTCAACCTCTGATGTCATTCTCAGATGCCATTTGCCATCTATTAATTGATTGATTGACAGGACCCCTGACAGTCAAGTAAGCCAGTGACACTCAGGGACCCACATGACTTTGCCTCTTCAGCACTGAGATTACAAACAAGCTCTACCATGCCTGCTTTTAGTGTGTGTGTGTGGGGTGGATAGACCTCAGTTCCTCATGGTCAGAAGGTAAGCATTTTTTACAAACTGAGCTTCCTACTCTGTCCCCTACTGCCTCTTCTGGTGGCTATACATTCTTCTGGATCTATCCAGGCCAGTGTGGTGTCCATTAGCCACAGTCGAGTTTTAACTTTTTTTTAAAAAAAAAAAAACTGAAATTCATTGACATAGAATATACTTGGAAATCAAGCCCAGATCAATAGCCCTGAGTGTCTGACTGGCCCATACTATACAGTGCAGATGCATGCGGTCCCTTAGATGACTCTGTCCCGGTTTTCATACGGCAGGGTAAAGTTCTACCAGTCTTACACCAAACAGGACTGTCCCTGAGCTACTCTGCTGTCGTGGAAGGCTTCCAAGACTTCTCTCTGAGCATGCAGTACTCCAGGTCATCTTGATCCTTATACTCCCAGTTACCAGATCTGCACATATGTTCCTTGAGTATATTTCACGAACTCACTTCCATTTTCCATTTCCTCTCTCAGCACCGCACCCAGACTACCATGACTTCTCCCCGTCAAGTCCAGCCATGCTGACTCCATGTGAGAAGCTTGGAACACCGTTTGCCCACAGTCACCCTTCATTTGGTTCTGTTGTTTTCAGAACCCTGTGCTTAATCTCACGAAACAGCAAGAATGAAAGGGAGTCCTTCAAATACATTGTCCTCTTGTTTAAGCTGAAAAAGATCCAGCATCCACCAGCCCTACACTTAGCTCATCCTTTTATTATTAGTTAAGTTCTAAAACCTATATCTTAATATATGGAACATATGCTGTACCATAAATTAATTCATGATTAAATCCTCCAACTTTCCATTTGTTGCTTTGTATATAAACTGACCTTTGAAGCAGGAATGTAGCACTAATTATGTTTTGCATTTGATGTAAAGGGCTCATAAGCTACCTCTCAGAACTACAAATTCAACCGCGTTCCACGCTGTATTCTTCTTTCCAAAAGCTTGGGGACCTTTACTGAAATCATTTTATTAATCTTCACACGTCGCTGCGATGAGATGGTTGCTTTTAATTATCCTTCCTTCTGCATTTGGGAATGCTGTATGGATGCCATTTGTCACTGAAGTATGCTGGCATTAGACCAAGTGTGCCTCGTTCGTACGCAGAGGCTGGAAAACATCTCTCTCTTCGGATGTGAGATATTGTTGAAAGTTTCAGAAGTTCCAAGGATCTACTTTCTGCCCTGTTCAGAACACCACAATGCCTTCTTCATACCTCACTGCCTCTCTTTAGTATGATTTACAGTGATCAGGTCTCCTGGGACATCAGCCAAGGAAAATAGTACCGGGCTTTGAAAAACCAAAACCAAACCAAACTCCCTATAGCATCTCTGCTCCTGAGCCCTTAGATCTGATCAGTTTGCTTTTTATGTATATTCAAATTAAGTATCATCCCTGTCTCTTTGTCCTAATTATAGATTTCGGGCAAGAGTGCTGTAAACACAAATCACATGATCTTCCCTTTCAAACTCCCCTGCTTGAGCCTCAACTAGAATCAGCAAGGAATGGAAAGGAGCAGGGAGGGGAGCTTCATTTGTCTTATTACTAGAGGATCACCCCTTAGAGAAAGCAGGGCAGCACTGTGTTTGTTTATTTTCCCCTAAAGGAGAATGCCATGCTCATTTCTTGAGGAATTTATTGTGACTAGCATCACAATTGTAGTCAGACACTCACCGGGTTGAGAAAGCAAGCGGCTGGGAAACAGTTTGAACAGAGGCAGAATCTCCAGGAAGCTTCAGAGCCCTCGAGTCGTTCACTAGCGTCATGCCAGTGAATTGATTACATTCCCAAATCTCAGTCACAAGGAATATTTTAGTAATATCTACCTAAGTGCTGTGCTGGCTACCTTCATATCACCTTTATATAAGCTAATGCCATTTGGAAAGAGGGAACCTCAGTTGGGAAAATGCCCCAACTCAATTGGCCTGTAGGCTAACCTATGTGAATGTTTTCTTGAATTATGATTGAGATGTTTGAGCTGAGCCCAAGGTGGGTGGTGCCAGTCCTGGACAGGTGACTCCAAATTGTATGCAAAGCATGTGGAGTAGGGTAGGAGGAGCAAGCCAGTAAGGATTCCTCCTGGGATTCTGCTTTAGTTACTGTCCTGATTTCCCTCTGTGATGGCAGAGGGCCATCACCTTGTGGAAAAAAAACAAGAGAAAATGAGGATGTTCCTGAGTCCCGACACCCCCTCCAAGGGCACGACATCATACGACTGGAGAATACTAATTTTTCCATGCCCTGATGGTGCCACATACTTGGGACAAAGACTTTAACACAGGGGTTTTTGGAGGACAGAAGAATGCTTACTCGGAGCTGGCCATAGGAAGTTAGAGCTGCTTGTTTGTTGAAAACCATGTCTCATGGACCACAGGCTGACCTCAAATTCATCATCCTGCCAAGGATGAATGGCTGAGTTCTAGGGTTATAACTATGTATACCACTCAGGGTTGTGTGTGATGCTAGAAATCTAACCCACTGCTTTGGGAGGGCTAAGCCGGGACACCCCAGGAATTCCATGTGAAGGAAATTCTGTCCCAGTCCAGTCTGAAAATGTTTGCTTAACACTTTCACACCTCTGGTTGTTTTACTATTGTAGGAAACCTGTAGCTCTAACATGATAGCAAGCAATATAGATTCTGAATACATGTGGGACACTTCCTGCCCTCTACATCCTTGCTGAGCTGTGTCTTTCTCATGGCTGTGCTGAGTGAGAGCGATCCTCATTTATTTCTCCCATATACAACTACAACATGAGAGACTCAGACCACAGCCTGCAAACCAGGGATGGTCTGAATAGGATGAAACATAGAGGCAACTCAGCTTCAGGTGGATTAAATTAAGGCTATCAGAAGCTATCAGCACACCGAGGAAAGACAGGGCGCTCACACTGGAGATGAAATTAGAGCAGAGTTTCTCGCGCCTACCACCAGTGGCATTGTGGGATAAATGATTGTTATGGGGGTTTTCCTGTTCATCCCTGGTCTCTATGTGTCACATGATAGTCACTCTCATGAACACAACACTTATGCTTCAATATACATTCTTACTACTGTTTTTGGCATGGTGAATTTTCCAAATATTCCACTGTGAGAACTGTACTTTTTACTCATCTGCTGCTTGAGCCATGAAAACAGGAAACAGGTGAGAGATACTGTAAAAGGTAGAAATACTTCAAACCTTAAAAGCCTATATGTGAGTCTTTTAGGATGAGGAAAATACCATTAGATGGATAGTTTTAAGTACATATTTTGGATTTGAGCAGTATTTTATGAGGAGGAGGGTTGTGATGTAGTCAATAATTTAATTTCTCTTCTTGTTGGGGAAGCCCTCTATGGAGAACCTGGCTTAGGGAAAGCCACACCTGACCTTTTGGTATTGGAACATAATGTGGTCATATGTGAAGTTCATGCTCCAAGAACCAAGTTACAAAAAATAATCACCCCCAAATATATGTTTATTGTTTTGTGAAGCTACCGCATTAGGGCAAATGAAATTCAAGGCAGTGGATACCCTTAAATTTATAATAGTTATAGTCACCAGTGATAGGCAGAAACCACCTAATCTTAAAAAAGCCAAGAACCGCTGTTTCCAGCAAGGGGATTAAAAAATAGAGGTGGTGGTAGAAAAAAATGGAGCGACAGGAAAGAAGCATTCTTTTAATCCCTTTCAGCTTGCTTATTCTTGTGAATGGAGATTTAATCAATGAGATTTCCAAAGCAAACTGTATTTTATTTGAGAGAGATCCTACAGCAAGTCCCAAGGGTTCTCCTGAGTAGCCCGAGAGCAGGGGTAACCTGGGGTGTGATTCAGAGGGCCAGAGGACTTGGGTGAGAAATAAAGTAACTGGCTAATTAAACACGCCTTTAAACGAAATAGGATTAATACCCCACGGCAATTGGATTCTAGATGATTTAAAGTGAAATACGCACTTCTGAGAAATGGTCCAAAGGACTTCACCCCAATATGCTAGAATATTGAGAAATAAAATCCTTAAGGTAAAAACGACTCCTCTCTCTTGGTATCCAGGGGGAGAATGACAAGTTGAGCCACATAAATAAAAACAGAGCACACCTTCCGTGGCGCCAGAAGTCGAGGGAAGAACCTGTGATCCGGGTCACAGAGTGACCTTTGGAACAAAAGAAAGTCTTGCCGAGCACACGTGCCCCAAACTCAGAAGGAAGTGAATTATTAAAATCCTGCGCAGATGTAGAGCAGACAAAGCCCACCAGGCGCCGGCATCGAAGCCACATGAGCTCTGTTCCACGGCAGATGATACATCAAACTCAGAGCCACTTTTCAACCCAGTATGTCTCAAATGTTTAAAGAGGGGATGATTAGGAATGAAATTTGCACTTAACATATGTGGTCCTCATTAATCTCACTTAATTTAGAGAGGAAAAAAAAAAGCCTTTGCCGAATCCTCTGAGTTGAAATCTAGGTCTCCAAAAGTTTGCCTTCCTTTCGTGTGTCGCAGTCTCCTCCTCATCCTCGCGATTTTAGATGAAGTGTGTGAAGTGCCAGGATGGAGACGGAAACGGAACAGAAGCAACCGTTCCAGCCGGAAGACGGAATTACTAGATGCGATTAGATTGTCGCATTCTACATCCCATAGTGGGTGTTGCCGACACGTGGCAGAGCGTGTACCCTGGGTCCATTGGATCTGTGTGGCTTTATGGTGGGTTACCAAGGGAACACATCAATTGTCTCTAAGCATCTTTAAGACCATGAAAGACGATGCCAAGGAGGAATTCAGTTCATGAACAACCTTGGAGCAGAGGACTTAAAGTGGGTAAAATTCTACAAGAACCAGGGACCTTCCCAGCATGGTGATGTTCCTTACTTAACAAAGGGACATAGGAGTGTGGCTGCAGAAAGATAAAACTAGGCCATCCCTGTTAGCTAGGATTCCTGGAGACGAAAGACTATGACTCCATTTTTCATGCTAAAGATGAGACATTATCAAATCTATACATTTTACTGTAGAATCCTGTGAAACAAAGAAATGACTGCCTACAATTCTCACTGCCTGTCACTACCAGCTTGCTGAAATATCAGATTTGCTGTCTGACACAGAAGTAAGTGGTTGGTTTTAAACAAAGGAAAACATTACATGATTTTAGGGCTGGGAAGGTCTGGCCTTCACATAAAATAGGTGAAGCTAGTCTATTGCCCTTCCCTCAGCTACTTTCATTGCCAGGAAGTCTGTTGCATTTGATTATCTCAGCCAATATCGAAACCCCAGACACATGCCAACCACTGGGTTAGAGATGCATTTTAGACATCACCTTATTACATATACAGCAATCTTATTGGGGACATGTTCTCTCCTAAGCTTACAAAGTAGGGAACTTAGGATCAGGGTGAGTGCCTTTGCCAGTTAAGTATTGCTCAAGACAGGCCTGTCTAGCTACAAAACTTGGGTCTTCTAACAGTCCACAGTATCCCACATCCTTGTTACTTTGAAGAAAGTAGTTTTTCCTACACCTGCCCTAGAGTGACAGCAAGTCATGAATAGTCCACAGAAGCTGGGGTGTGAGATTTAAGCATGTGAAAACAGGTTCATGTACATGGGTGTTGGGTGTATAGATATATCTGTGTGTACATGTGCATAGTACGGGCATAGATTCAATAGATTTTATTCCTATAGGCTCTTACTATGGAGAAGCACAGAGAAGCTTTCCTTTAAATACAGGTTTTCCTTGTAAATGTCTCTAATATAAATTTTATAGTTAATTGTTAATAATATTTTATAGACTAGGGACATATTTATTGTTATTAGATCTACCAAATTCTGTTTAAAAATTAGCTTCTTACGGTGAAGTATTTAGAGGCAGTCAGGAAATGAGACAGATGCTGAGCTGTGCCAGTTCCTCGACCTGGGTAGACCCTGAACTCGGAGCAGCTTGATAATCAGCCAGCTTGTCACTCTAGCATTGCGACAGAGCACCATATTCATATTTGCCAGGCTAATACTAATTTTTCTCACTGCAATGCTCAATTCAGCTACAAATAACTAGGTGGCAATGTCACCTAACTTTACACACAGGCAGCATGATTGCTGCCATGGAAAAATCTGTCTAAGACTTCCATTAATTTCATTCCAAAATCTGTGCTAATGGTTTTCAGGTAAAGCTCTAATCAGGGGGCAGCTAAAGTTATCAACTGAGGCTGATGAAATCTTGAGATTAAAGTTTCCAACAACAACAACAACAACAAACCTCCCCCTTTTTTTAATGCCCAGATTTCTAATTTCTGTTAAATACCACTATGAGTTACTGGGGCCCTGTCATGAACAGGCAACTTCTGAAGTAAGGTAAGATCAAGGACATCCAAATATAGTCAATGGAATGTACGGCCTGGTGCTTCAAGATGCTCGAGCACGGACTTAATACTCTTGTGCAGTACCCATGGTGCAGAAGAGAGTAAGTCGAGAAAAGCAACAGATTGACTTCATGCAGAAAGTTTGGGATGGGCTGGCATTTGTCTGAACTGCAGGTTTAAAGATGCAAATGAAAGGACGGGTAGCTACCCCATTTCTTCCTTCACTATGAATAACAAGGTTGGGGCGTCAGAGGAGGATGGAGCAGCAGGTGAAGATATAAACCATAACCACAACCTGTACTCCATTATTTCCTGACCTCCTCCTTTTGTACTGTGATGACTTCCCTAGGATGCTCAGCAGTGGGCTAGGTAGGAATGACTTTCCCATGAGTTCAGGACTGCTTCCTATGAACTACTAGAAAATACCTAAAGCCAAGTCTCCTAATATCTCCCTTCAAAATAAATTTGTGAAATCATAGCCTTCCTTCTTCACAAATCATAAGACTGGGGACAGAAATAATAAAGCAGAATCACAGTGCAAACCTGGGTGGTATTGCTCTAGAGAGTCAATGACCCCACAGTTTGTTTTCTCACTTGGCAAGAAAACCTGTGAAAGATAATCAGGAGACATTTTCACATGTGCTGCGTTTGACCCTCACAGATGAGATGGTCTCCACTTAGCAGCAAGGAAGGAATCAAAGAAGAATGGGGATTCTTGCTTAGAATGTCTTCCTATCTAATAAGATGCCCTAGGTTTACTGACCTATGTTGCATGAGAGGCATACTGAACTTCCAGCATGAAGATAATCTGATGATTTATAAGCGTTTAATTTTTCAAATGTCTTACTTATTCATTGACATGATAATGTATCATGGTTGGTTTTGATGTTTGTTTCACACAGAAACTGTATTAATTACAACACTGTTTGGCCAATGCTTAGGCGTATTCCTAGACAGCTCTTACATCTTTAATAAACCCATTTCTATTAATCTGTGTATCACCATGAGACTGTGGCTTACGGGAAAGGTTTTGGAGTCCTTCTCCTTGGGCAGCGACATGGCGTCTGACTCTGCCTTCTCTCTATATATATCTGATTTCCCACTTGGCTATACTCTGCTAGTCCATTGGCTGAAACAGCTTTGTTCATCAACCAGTAAAAGCAACACATATACAGAAGGACATCTCACATCACAGCTTGGAGAAGACTAGGGTTTGAATCAGAACTGGAAGATGCGAGATCCCAGTGGCTCAAAGGCTGGTAACAGTGACATTGGGCTTAGTGGTAGATCTCCTGATAATGATCAAATTTCCTCCACACAAACTCTCCACTTGTTGTTTTATAATTCCCCAGAAATCCCTTTGCCTGGGTTCTGTCAATCATTCTCTGGACAGGAAGTGATTTTAAGCGTGTAACATGATATTGAAAAACACAAGAAGCAGGAATTCATGAACTAGAAACAACACTTCCATTTTAGATCATTTTTCCTTCTATAAGCACTGCATGCTTTGAGGTTATTTAAAGAAACGTTTCCTTATGAGTTTTCTACTATGTTGAGGTCTCCACCAAAGGTAATTGGAACCCATGTCAAAGGCACACAAGGAAATGTGTAATGAGGCCTAGGGCTTGAATTTACTTTCAACCCAAAGTACATGGCATGTGCTGAGTCTAAATTTAAAGACACACAGGGTATAGCACTATAAAATGCAATCCATTGTACATGACCTTTACTGAACTAGGGAAGTGTAGGACGTATTCAAGGGAATATAAGGACCACTAGGGGGTCTATTTTTATTAAAGCATTAGGTAGTCTCTATGTTTCCATTTTATTTAGTTTTGTTTTCTGGCATAGTTATTGCATTTCCCATAAGAAAAAGTCACTGTGTTCATCATTTTCCAAAAATCAAGTGTGAGAACAGTAAATGAAGAAATATTCAAAGAAAAGAAAAGTTGGGCTGCGTTTGTCTTGAGGCCAGTGAGCAGTGACAAACAGGGTGCTGTCGGGTTGGGACAGCACTGCAAAAGATGACATCCTGAGTTCTGTGAGTTTGGAAAAAGATTTAGTATTTACTGTATAAACAAATACTTAGTATAAACAAGTACTTAATTTACAAAGTCCTTTCCAGAATGATCTTCAGACAAATTGAACACAATTGGGCCAAAAATTAGTTGCAGAATGTGTAGGGAACATATGTGAACTGGCGTGAAAGAAGTGTTTGAAATGGAAGAAGGTAAGATTAATACCTCTTCGTTTTTAAAAGAACATTCTCAGAAGGAGTTCTCAATGTTTATAAGACCTAGGGTGCAGTTACTAAGTGCTTAAGATGTGGTTGTACCTATGTAAGGATGCAATGCATCACTCTGGCCCTCTAAGTGATGTCTGCTTTCCTACTTGCAGCACCAACTCAGGCAACTGCCTCATTTACTCAGTTAAAGCCGAGACATGTGTGTGCCAGCTCAGGGCCTCTTAGCAAGACTTTTGAGCCAGTGTCTTCTAAGACCTAAGACAGCTGTTCTCAACCTTCCTCACACTGTCATATGTATGTAACCTTTCAGGATAGTTCTTCATGCTGTGGTCACCCCCAACATCAAAATTATTTTCTTGCTCCTTCATAACTGTAATTTGGCTACCCTTATGGATTGTAATGTAAATATCCGAGATGTAGGATATCTGATATGAGACTGCCAAACGGGCCATGGCCCACAGGTTGAGAACCGCTGACTTAAGGGAAGTGTGGTCCAACTCCTCTTGGAACAAAGAGATCATTCCACTGCTTCATTTTGGAGCAACCATCCTGCCTGAGATCATCCATTCTCACTTCCAATGAGAAGAACACCTGTGGTTGCTGAAGCCGGATAGAAGAGACGGCACCGAGGAGAAGCAGTGGCCATCCTCACTGATATCTCACCTGTCATCTCCTCTGTGTCCTGATACTTGGTTCATTAGCGCCAGAATCCTTGGGCTAGTTGTTCTCCAGACGTGATGCCTGGGTCAGAGACATCATCATCGCTGAAGAGGGACTGGGCAGAAATGAAGTCTAGAACTTGCTTAAGAACAAGTGGACCAGGTTGATCCTCGCCCTGCATCACCATGTGTACCAGCAAAACCTCCAGGTGATGACAGTGTAAACCGAAGCTGAGGTCTGAGAATTTGAAGGACAAGGCTGTTAGTAGTTTCCTGACAAGCTCCCCGCTCTTGTGGCTTTCTCCATTCACACTTAGCAGGTGCCATTGATGAATCAGCCTTCCATCTTTCAGTTACCTGTACCTCATCCCAAGAGCCCTTCAGTGATCTTAACTTGCGGTTGGGGAGGTATCTTACTTTTTGTGCCTACACTACTACAAGTACTTACCAGTGTCTTGAAAGGGAATCGTTTGTTAACGCTTTCATCCAGTTGAGCCTTGGTCTAGTGATTTTTTTCCCCATATGTAAAAGCAAAGAACCTTTATTCAAGCTTGAGCTTGGGCTCTTTGTCTGTCTGACACCACAGTCAAGAGCAGAGAGAGTCTGGTCTAGAGATTTAATCTCATGAAGAGAGGCCTGGGTTCAAATCCCTGAATTCATTAGCTCAGTGATCATAGATCAGCGGCACAAACACTTGCTGTTCCTGAAGTGTTCCCCTCAAAACTGACATTGATATTTAGTTTCCATAGTAACACTAGTAAGACACGAGACCCTCACAATTGGATTTGTGCGATTTTCACTGGAATGGACTAGTGATGGAAGCCAGGGTCAAGTCGTCTCCCTTTCTCTGTCTTGGGCTAAGGTCTTCCCCATTGTCATCTTGGGATGACACATCAAGAGGTCCTCTACCAGATATGGATCCTCTACATAGTATCTAAAATTATAATCCAAATACATTTCTTTCCATTACAAACAACTTAGACTTTGGTGTTCACTACAACATCAGACAGTGAACTAATAGAGGTCTTTGTGTGCATTTTCTCATCTCTTTCTTCCCCATAAGCCAAAAAAGCCAGGGTTTCTGGTCCCAATAGAGATCAACTCAACTAAATCCTGTGGGGTGAACCAAATGTTGGTTGACATTAAATACAAGAATGAGATAAAATGTTGAGCTTATAAATACGCTTTTTTGGAATCATGGAAGACTTCAAAGATAGGCAGAGATGTTGAGGACACCCTAAAGAGACCATGGCAACTTGGAAATGTGAGGGATGAACAGCAAACAGCCTGGGTCAAAGGGCACTACATAGCTTTAAGCAGACTTGGGAAGCCTGTGACATGTTACCTTTCTGGAATTTTGCCTGCATACCCCGTCTCTACAGGGCAGGCTAGAAAATCGTGACCTCAGAGAATATGGAAGATTGAGCTAAGAGTCCAGAAGGACTGTGAATACAGAGAGGACGGAACGTATAAAATCAAAGCAGCCAGCACTTGTTGAGTATCATATATGTTCCAGACCCTGTGTGTATGTTAACTACCGGGACTCACAAGTTGGGCCACGACCTTTTCAAACTATAGAAGAGACATGGAGCTGTGAGAAGATGCCTGAAGGTGTTTCATCTTGAACTTGGGGTTTGTAGACAAGCGGGACTTTCAGCCAGTGTGCACGTTCATTGTTTTCTTGCACCTTTTGCACATGGGATGTACAATTGCATGAATGTCTGTGCATGAAGTATTGAGGCACTGCCTTAGGAAGGGACCCTAAGATATTCAGTTCTGTGTGGGGCGAGCCAGAGAGAGGGGTGCAGTCTAGTAGCTAGCTCATGCCTGTGCCTGCACAGTGCTCAAATGTACCAGCAGTGTTGGTCCCTGCTCCAGGAGAGGCCCCTTGCAGCTGGGTGGATGTACCTTTTGAGTCGGCTCAGCAGGAAGGAGTCCCCTTAATGCCACAGGCACTGAGGTCAATCACACAGCCCCTGTGGAGCAGCCCGTTGCATTGCAATGATGAGATCAAGCCGTGAGCAGGGGTGCGCAATTAAGACAGGGCTTTTGTTTTGAAATTGCATCTTGGGCCAAGAACCATTCTCTTCTTGTAGCAGAGGCACCTGTGGGTTAAATGATTTGCCCAAGGTCATGTAGAAAGAATAGGTTCAACTCAGAATCTTGAAAGTCATCTTCCTCTAAAAGCAGCTTCCCAGCTTCAATTTCCTGAACAATTCCTGCATGTGAATTCTGCTGCGCACATGCCTGGGAAGGCCAGTCCTCATTGTATGTGTGCCCATGATCGTGGTATCCGGGGAGTCACTGCCGGGGTTAAGAATTTCCTCCCCGTTCCGTATCTGCAGGGTGAACAGATTTTATAGTTGCTGTTCTTCGTCTCTCAAGTTTACTCTAACTTGGGCTGCAGCTTGAGAGAACAACAGTTGGAAAGGAGAGCCCCCATCTGCCCCATCTGCCCTGCGCCTTGTGGCCAGTGAAGGACAATGGTTTAGCATGAGGCCTCTTCCATCTGAAATGCCTTTTGTCGAAGGCTCCAGTGAGGAGCAGATGAGATCTGTGGGAGAGATTTCAGCCAATTTCCAGATCATCACCTGGGGGCCTGTGATGAGCCCAAAGCTCCGTGCAGCAAACCCCATGCAGATCACATGAAGATGGGGAGCCTTTGGTAAGTGGTGGTTTCAATTGTCCTGATTTCTTTGGTTCTAAGTCGATTCAGTGACACAGCCTCCTGGATGGATTTCACGAAGAAAGCACTTCCATTATGTCCCAGAGTGCTCTTCGGCATGAATGTCTGTGCTTCTTCCTCCCACTCAATGCTGCCCTTCCACCAGTTTTACCATCAGTAATGATATTTCGATGGACCCCAAGCCCTCAGTCTTGGCTGTGTGCACAAGTACAAATCTAGCAGATGTCTTAAGGACTTTAGTTGTCCTTCCTTATTATTTGCAGAGGATAACATCTTTAAGTGGCTTTATTTTAGATTATTCATACTGCTTTACCAAAGCACTAAGGCAGGCATATGGACCATGGTGATAGTAACTTTTTGAGGCCCTTGTGCTCCAGGTTCTGGTACTGAACAGAAAAGGTTACCGTTAAATAGACCTCATCTTTTGATAGAATTGCCATTTGCTTTTGTGGGAGAGAATATGTTTTTAACAAATATATTATCATAGAAACTGTACTAGTTGGGCAATTATTTAAAATTGATTTACATCAGAACATGAGCTCCTACCTATAGCCTGCTTAACATTTATGATAATATGGTCTATGTGATTGTTTAAATTTAATAGTTAGTTGTTTCAAAACTGGCCAATATGTCTCCTGAAAGAAAGAACAGTACCAGGCGAAGCATCAGGGTCCCTCCCCTCCTGGTCCTTGAAGGCTGAATTTTATTAGATGCTTGTAAAGATTTTCTAAATAGGTTTCAAAGTCTTATTTTTTCCCTCCAATGACATGGATTACAAACCTGACATGCTCCTTCTTGCAATCAACAATCCTTGTAATTGTTAATTGACAATTTACTTTTAATTCCATAGCCCCCACTTCTCCATCCCCGAACCCTGCCTGGATGCACACGCAGAGCTCCGGCTAGCTTGCACAGGGGAACAACTGTCAAAGTGAAACTAGAGTGCAAAGTTTGCCTTTGAATAAGAAAAGAAAAACTCTTTAAAGAGCATATGCAGGCCTAAATCAGTGTCTTCCATCAAAAGGCTGGGTGCTGTTCAGCCTCTTCTCCAGCCGTCTCCTGGACACGTTTTTAAAACACGGGAGAAGTGCTTCGCTGCATAATGAAGGATGCAGAATTCAACCTCAGAGGAGAGTCAGGCTCTTCCTGGGAGGGTTGAATTAGGCTTCCTCACTCTCTCTTTCGTTTGCATTATTCAGTGGAAAAATACAAAGTGGCATAATGACGGGAATAAGTTATCTTTTATCAAATCTGACTTTAAAATTCAGGTTATGTAAAACATAGAAACGCACAGGAAATTCAATCAGAACCTCCAGTCACATTATGTACTCTCTGTTCCTGGGCAAGCGAACATTCTTTGGAGCCTGTGCCTCGGAGCAAGGCCCGGATTCGTCCTTCCTGGTGAGACCACCTTTTGCCAACAACTGCCACCAGGGGAAGCTCTGAGCACGTCAATGTTCGCAGACCAACTGAAATCAGACAAGGCAAAGAACATGGGAGAGGAAAGGAGCAAAGTCTAGAAACTGCTGCCCCGGAGATTAATAAGATGGAGTTTCTTTAGATCATCACACTGTGATTTAACTACAGCTGGGGAATGGGGAGCTGAGTCAGTGTGTAAACAAGGCTTGGAATGAAAACTGTCCTGCATCTATCTTTTTTCAGAGAGAAAATTCACCCGCGGTGTTCGAACACAGGTCCTCGAAGGAGCTGAAAGGGGTGATTTGCCTCCTAGTCTCTGGTCTGCAGGGTGTTGGGAGGTTCTCCCCGTCGTTTTCCAGCTCACCTTGGTTTGAAACGCACTCTCAGGCTCAGGCCAATGCATACATGCACAATCCCATAAATGATAAAGCCGACGTCTGTAGGAAGACAGTCACCTAATTGCACAGCGAAGCAGAAGAAAGCCTTGCAAATGGTATACAGTTTTCAAAGTGTTCCAAGCCTTAGGCAAAAGCCTTTCAACTGTGTCTAAAACTGAATGATAAAATATGTTGTACAAATTATCTGTGAACAGGAAACATGTGGTAGTGGCGGAGGACTGAAATGTAACACTTGTAAAGAAATGGGAACTGCCAGTCATCTAGACCCGTTCCTTTCTTTCCTTCTTCCTTTTTTTTCTCTCTTGTTTTTACAAAAAATAAAATGTTTTTGCTTGCAAATTTCATCATTTTTTCCCCTACCCTCGTTGACGTTCACGTGTCTAAGACGCTTACCAGATCACGATACGCTAATTGCGGCTTGATTTCAAAAACAGCAACAACAAAGAAACAGATGAGGCTAGAGGTTTGCTCCTGCCCTTTCCTCCCCCTCTGTGGGACTCTCAGATCCCTCTCCCCTGTGGTTTAGGGTCTTGGCTGCCCATGTGTAGAATTTTGAAAGGAACTGAAAAGAACCTAAAACAGGAAAAATGGGAAAAGAAATGACCCTTCCTGCCTCTTTCCTACCCACAAGGCCAAAGGTGGTCCTGCGCCCCCTTTAAACCGGAGGCTGGTGGGCTGCCTCTGACAACTGCCTGCTCTGTCTCGCCCTCCATTCATCTCTTGGGATGACTTCTCAGAGTGTTTCTCCATCTACTTCTCTGAGACCAGCCATGGATGTCTGGGATGCTTCCTCAGAGAGCTTCTTCTTCTGTATATTACCTCATTGCTTAAGTTCATGATAACTCGCAACAACTAGATGTAGGCAGTGCAGAGAAAAGTTAGTGAATTTCATATTGGGAAGAAACGAAAGGGAGATGTCTGCTCTGCTGTGTTAGCATCCCTTAGGAAGCCGCTCAGCAGGCATCCCACGCCTCCTCAGCTGCATCCCTGGTTGAGGCTGTCTTTCAGCATGTGATCATGTATTGATACATAGGATACTTCACTTTTTTTTTCCCTTTTGCTGGACCACAGGTCTGCTTTCTTAGTCCTGGGACTGACCTTGGATGGAATGGCTTGGCATAGTCAGAAAGCCCAAAAGGAGGAACAAATGGTTTAATTTACAACTTGACCATAATTGGCAAGGGAACACAAAGAAGGAGTCACTTCCTCATGGGCAGTCATAGGCGTCAGAGAAGCCTGGACCATGCAGTCAGGTACACACACCCCCCTCTTAGAGCTATGCAGCATGTCAACCTGTTCTATCCATGGAAGATGAACGCTATCTCTGTCTTCCCAGCCTCCACGCCCATTTCTCTCCCTCCTCCCCTTGGATTTTAATTCTACAAGGCATAGAATCCTTATTTTGTGTCAGTTGTGGTGAGGAGCTGTGGTTTTGATGACTAATAAGGCGTGGTCTGTCTCGGAAGTTAATACTGGTGAGAAAAACTGGAACAAGTTGGGAGAAAGAATTCCAGCACCAGACTTCCCTTCCCGAGCGTGCCAGAGCGTGTGTCTTGCACTCTTTAAGATAGAGTTATCACATTTTGGTGTTCTTGCAGCATTGCTTTGGAATGCCAATCTCTCCATCCAATTTCTCTGCATTTTAACATGTTGTTCAGAGGGCATATGGTTCTTCTTCCTTCACACAGCCATATACAATCATGCCCACCTTTACAGCTCCTTAGAATATTTTCTTAAAAATCCTTTTCCGCGATGCCACCTTGTCTCCTTTTTATTTAGACGGGATTTTTCATTCCATGTAAGTTCATTTTATATAACCGTTTTTTTTTTTAAATGGAAACTTCTGTGAGCGTTGGTTTTCCCTTGAATTGTTTACACATTTGGTATGCAGTATATCTGCTGCTTTCTCACCTAACTCACGGGATTTTATTTTAACCTCAAACAGGACTGAGAGCAAGGATTTGAATCATATGCTCCATGTCAAGACGCAATTGATAGCATTTAATAATAATGGGTAGCACTGGGTAAATTCTTATTTGTCTTTAAGGCAATCTGCTAAGTTCATCTTATGATGTAATGCACCACCGTTTTCTACATTTTTCTGCTTAGGAAACTGTCAATCAATGTATCATCTATCTATATCTATCTACCATTTATCTATCAGTTCCTGTATTTGTCTCTAGACACGGACTTCCTATATAACTTAGGATGGTTTTGAACTCATGATCCTCCTGCCTCTCAGCATAGAACTGAAACATGTGTACCACCATGCCTGGATGAAAAGAGATCATAAAAGGATAATTGTCAGATTGACAAAGTCGGAATTTTAACCAACAGATCTTGGCTTATGGTGAGTCTTTGGTGTGCTGAGCACCTAGTAAGTTTCTGGTAAACAGAAACTTTTACCCTGAAGTTAATGAGAGACAATTTACAGATTTTAGATGTTCTATGAAGACAACTCCAGAAGAGCCTAGGGGCAGTGAAATTGGAGGTGGTGAATATATTTTTGCCATATGAATGAGTATAAAGTTCTAGAAATATTTAGCTTGTACCTATTAAAGATACATTTTAATATTTTATTATACTTCATTTAGTATGTGTGTGTATAGTATAACTGTGTGCGTATATGATTGTACACATTTCATGGGGCACACGTAAAGGTCAGAAGATAACTTGGGGATGTGGGTTCTCTCCTTCTACTTTGTGGAACTTGGGACTCAAACTCGGGTCACGAGTCTTTCCATTACCCACAGAGGCATTTCACCAGTCTCCAAAGGTGGATTTTGCTCTGCATTTTATAGAGGAATTTAAAGACTTGTGGTGGAGAGGGTAGACAAATGGGCTATGGTTCTTTGCTTCAAAGATGAAGAAAAATGGAGTAATCAGACCATTTTTAGGGCAGTGAGTTTTTCAGATTTATTTAGTAAACTTCATGTGCTTCTTAACTTTTACTAATGTGCTCAATTTGGGTGTTCCCCACCAATATTCTATCCCTTTCCATATCCTTCCTCACTGTGGCCATATACTAAAGAGAGAGAGAGTGCATTGCTGGCTGAGTATATCAAACAGTTACAGAACAAAACTGATTTTTATACAAATCCTATGAAAAACCATCTAGACATTGAAAATACTGGGGTACCTCCGCTAGTTTTAATAGTCCAATTTAGAGAAATACTCTCATTCACGAACATGGGACTTAGGGCATCAGTCAGAGGTGCAGGGTGTGGCATAATTTTGCATCCACTTTCCGGAAGCTTCAAGTTGTCTTTGATCTTTAGGAGATCAAAGAGGTGAGTTGGTGTCATTGTCCACTGAGCACTCATGGCTTTTGTGAGCAGGTTGACAAACCGTTACAGCGTAAGTAAATTTGTACCAGTGTGTAGTCCAAAGATTTGAGAAAATCACAGATTTCTTTCCTGTCTGTTGGAAGACTGAGTTTTGAAGCCTTACCCCATGTTGTCCAGCAGCCCAAGCAGCCCATGATAACTGTTCAGGTTCCTTATTATCTCCTGTATAATATGCAAGAGTGATATGAAGAATGGTGACACTATATTTTATAGATAATAAAAATGTGTGATGGAGAATTTCAGTAGCTTGATTAAGGTGACTGTTCAGACACGATGGATTTCTACCATGAATGCCTACACCTAACTCCAAGTCTTATGTGTTTTACCACTGACCTATGCTCCCTGATACAATGCTGATAACTATTTGAAAAAGCAGTAAAAACACCAAGTAGATCTAACATTTAGCAGTCTCTTTACTAGTGGCCTTGGGGCATTGCTATGACAAACAAGTCTTCCTATTTCCTATATGCTGTTAGTATTCCATGAGATCTATGTTGCATTTGAAAAACGTTTAATCATGAGCTCTGTAGCTCTTCATTCTCCTCCAGAGAGCAGTAAGAAATGCAAGTCTACAGTCCTGCTAACAATTAGCAAGGCTTGTTCACGTGTTTCCCGTTCCCTTCTTAAGTCTATGGACTTTTAAGATCTGGGCATGGGAATCATATTCCCCAGCATGCTCATCCTGTGCTGTCTTTCTTAGAGGTTCATGCCTTGCATTCACATCCCTGCATTACCATTGCCTTCCCCCACCAGAATCTAACTGTGCTGTCTCTGCTTGTGTGCCTCCTTAGGGTTCTGTTGGAACATGCCCAATTAATGCCAGAACATAACCCCTTTGTATGGATTCACCAACAGTTCCACACACAGCCAGGCTGCCAGGCCTGACTGACAGTCTCACACCAAAGCCTCCCTTTCTCAGCAGGAATCCCGTGAACCAGATGTCAAATGCACATTTCCAGCGTACTTTATGGGATCCACAAAGAGGCTCTCACAGTATGGTCCGGGCCTCAGTTTAGTGCAGCTTGTCAAAATGAATTGTTTCATTTCTATACCATAAATGCCAGGTTGAGAGAAAGTATTTTAAAGAATATTCTGCATAAGACTTTGGGCTTTCATGTTCTTAATTAAAATCCCATGGGTTCAGGGTTAGAATCAGGTCTTGGAGATGGGGGTAGGGAATTCAGGAGTCTCAAGTCTTTGCTATGGTTGAAACAGGACAATTAATATCCTCTGCTCTAACTTCTTCAACTAGAAGGAAAGTAACATATAAACAGCTTACAGGAACTTGATGGCATCTTTAGAGGTGGCTTATCAATTTCCCAGTATTAAGGCACAAGGCAGAGGCTCAAAGAGGAACTGTCTGCCCATTACAAAAGCATGTCCAAACTCTTGCAAATGGGACACATTTCCTTTTCTCTTCTGGTATTGCCAACCTAGTTTCTCCCTCTGGCCTGCAGATGTTCACATTGTCTGTAAGGGTACAACAGGAGCCTTCTCCGGGAAACTCTTATTATTATGAATATCATCTTTTCATAAATGAAGTAAGAAAAGTGTTTTAGTCTTTTCTCAGTTTTTAAGCAACTCGCAGACTCTAGTATTCCATGCGCTGTGAACAGCGTGCATCTTTATAAGCCACCTTAGATACTGTGAGCACTGCGGTTAGCCAAGGCCTTCACAGCGTCAATGCTATTTACAAGACAGAGAGGCTTTGTGGCGATGAAATCCCAAGAAAGTCTCCTTTCTGAAGCATGGGTGCCACATGTAGCTTCCCAGTGTGAAGAGTCGGTCCAGGATCATGGATGTTAATAACAGAGCCAAATTTCTTCAGTGTCCATCAGCCATCCACTGGTATCTGTTCCACATTGATTGTATGTTGATACTTAAGGACATGCCTTCTGACCTGCAGTGTTTAGACCCAGTTTGAGCATGTGCATTGCTTCATTAGATTCAAAGGCAGCAGCCACCGGTGGTATTGATTATTTCACACAACTATGAGGCCAGTGAATCATGATCTTATCAGGTCACCCTTTTGACTCCTCCTTTTCATATGAGTTCCTGAGCTCCTTGCTACAGCCATAGCTTTGTCTTAAATCCCAGACTGTGTAGCTCTGATTTTTCTTGATTTTCTTCACTCGGGACATAATTCTATCACCATTTAGACTGATAAGCTGCCCCTGTACTAAAGTTTCTATGTCCACTTGGGTTCCAGGTATTATATGCCATCTTCTCTATGTAAATATCCAGCATCCTTCCTTTGAGGCTACTTTTCTAAAATCTGCATCAACTCCAAATTTTTCCATTGGTCTTTTTTAATCATCATGATTATCTTTGAGGTTTTTTCTACTTATTCCTTTGTTGTATATTATATTCCTATTGTGTGTGTGTCTCGTATCCTTTGAGTGCAGGGACCAACACTGAGCTTCCTTGCATCTTCCACTTGTCAACCTTGTATGTAATATCTGTTAATAGAGAGACCGATTAAATAGGACAAAGGGAGCATCTTTTACTCTTCTTCAGCAAAATCTTTTTATTTATTTTGTATACACTATTCTGTCTATGTGTATGTCTGCAGGCCAGAAGAGGTCACCAGACATCATTATAGATGGTTGTGAGCCACCATGTGGTTGCAGGGAATTGAATTCAGGACCTTTGGAAGAGCAGGCAATGCTCTTAACCACTGAGCCATCTCTCCAGCCAGCAAAAACTCTTGATATTGTCAGAAAGCCAACATTTTAGAGAACATGCAATTTTAGTTGAAAGAGTCTTAATCTTAAAGACTTAAGAACATGGGTCAAGTCTTAGATCATCCAGCTGCTCACTTATTGTTTGTGAATTAGTAATCTAAAATTTCTTACTCTTTCTCTGTTTAAGCAGGGATAATATATCTACATAATTTTGTTTCTTGAGGATTAAATTGAAAACATTATATGTAGGTGCTTTGGAACCTGGTAATTATAAAATTATGCAGATGAACTTTGTTTTATCATTGTTGTGGTTCTATTAGGAACATCCTTATGTTATAATCAGATGCTATTTAGTTTTAAACAAATGGTTTTTCTTCCAACACTTGTGTGTCTTTTTGGTCTTCGCTTGCAGGTGCATTGCTGATTCAAAGCAGGTAACACTGGTGGCTTTTCCATGGGTTTGCCACCATGGTGGCCTCATTCATACAGCATGTTCAGATCTTAAAATGGAAACCCAGAAACCCACACGTACATGTCCCTTCTTAAACTTGGAATTGGGAAATGGAGGGCTCTTGAAAAAGACAATTAGGTGCAATTCATTGCCTCTTTTCAACTCCAAGTATCACCTTCCTCTTGATTTAAGCTGGCCCAAGAGGGTGGGCTCTGAGAGCCAGAAGCCAGGATGCTGGCTATTTGGAAGCCCATCTATGGCATTGCAAACAAAATGAAAGCAGATGGTTTTGACTTTGATTTTTCCCCTTGAATTAGTATCTTTTTTTAAAAAAAATATTCTTCTCTCATATATTATATCCTAATTACAGTTTCTCCTCCTTTCTCTCCTCCCAGGCCCTTCCTTCCACTTCCCCACTCCTGCAGATCCGCCCCCTCATTTCCCTTCAGAAAAGAATAGGCCTCCCAGGGATATCAACTCAACATGGCATAACACATTACAATAAGACTCGGCACATACCTCATATTAAGGGTGGATGAGATAACCCAATAGGAGGAAAAGAGTCCCAAGGGCAGGCAAAAGAGTCAGAGACAGTCCCCTCCATCCCTGAGCTACAAATGTTAGAATTCCCACAAGAACACCAAGCTACACAACCATAGCACATATGCAGAGGACCTGGGTTGGACCCATACAGTCTCCCTGATTGTCACTTCAGTCTCTATGAACCTGTATGAAACCAGTTAGTTGATTCTGTGGGCCTTAACCTCTGGCTCTTACAATCCTTGCTCCCCATCTTCTATGCGATTACATGAGCTCACCCTAATATTTGGCTGTGGGTCTCTGCATCTGTTCCTACCAGTTGCTGAGTGGAGCATCTCTGATGGTGATTATGTTAGATTCTGGTATATGAGTATAGCAGAATATCATTAGGAATCATTTCATTGACTTTTTAATTTTTCGTCACTTGGGCTAGGTTCTATTCTAGGTCTCTAAGATACCCAGCCTCTAGCTCCTGGCCATTCAGCCAGTGTCAGGCAAGTCGTGGTGTGGGTCTCAAGTTGAAACAGTCATTGATTGGCCACTCCCACAAGTTCTGTGCCACCTTTATCCCAGCACATCTTATAGGCAGGACAAACAGCAGGTCAAATGTTTTGTGACTGGGTTGGTATCCAGTCCATCACTGAAAGCCTTGCCTGGTTAAAGAAGATGGTCTGTTCAGGCTCCATAACACCCATTACTAGAAGCTTTCTCTAGGCTCACCCTGGTACATTCCAGGAAGTCTCCACTGCACGAGGTTCCACCTCTCCCCCCAAATGTTCCCCCTCACTATTTTAACCATCTCTCTGAGTACTCTCTTCTTCCATCCCTCCCCTCACCTGATCTCTCCTGTTTCCAACCCCACCCAGCCCCAGCCCACCTGTGAAGTCTATTCTACTTCCCCTTCTGAAGGAGATCCATGCATCCTCCCTCAAGCCATCCTTGTTACCTAGCCTCTCTGGGTCTGTTGTTTGCACCAGAGTTATCCTTTATTTACAGCCAATCTGCACTTATGAGTGAGCACATGCCACGTTTGTCTTTCTGGGTCTGGGCTACCTCACTCAGGATGATCTTTTATAGTTCCATACATTTTCCTGCAAATTTCATGTTATCCTTCTTTTTAACAGCTGAGAAATACTTCATTGTCTACCATATTTTCTTTATCCATTCTTTTGTTGAAGGACATTTAGGTTTTCAGTGTCTGGCTGTTATGAGTAAAGCTGCTGTGAATATATTTCAGCAAGTGTCCTTGTGATAGGATGGAGCATCCTTTGGGTACATGCCCAGGAGCAATATAGCTGGGTCTTGAGGCAGATTGATTCCCAATTTTTTGAGAAACTGCCATATTGATTTTCCAAAGTGGTGGTACAAGTTTGCATTCCACCAACAATGGAGAAGTGTGCATCTTGCTCCACTTCCTGGCCAGTATAAGCTGTCACATACATTTTTATTTTGTTTTGTTTTTTCAAGACAGAATTTCTCCGTGTAGCCTTGCCTATCCTGGAACTCACTTGTAAAATAGATTGGCTTTGAATCATGGAGATTCACCTTTCTCTGGGAATAAAGGCCTGTGTCACCACTATTTGGATGTCACCTGCGTTCTTGATTTTAGCCATTCTGACATGTGTAAGATGAAATCTCAGAGTTGTTTTGATTTGCATTTCCCTGATGGCTAAGAATGTTGAACATTTCTTCAAGTGTTTCTAGGCCATTAGAGGTTCATCTATTGATAATTCTCTGTTTGTATTTATATCCCATTTTAATTGGATTTTTTAAAGTCTAGCTTATTGAGTTCTTTATGTATTTTGAATATTAGTCCTCTGTCAGATGTGGAGTTGTAAACCTTTTCCCATTCTGTAGCTGCTGATTTGTCTTATTGATGGCATTCCTTGCCTTCCAGAAGCTTTTTAGTGTCATGAAGTTCCATTTACATATTGTTGATCTTAGTGTTTGAGCATTCTGTTAGAAAGTTATTATCTCTTAGTTATTGGTGTTCTGTTCAGAAAGTTGTCTCCTGTCTCAACATGTTAGAGGCTATTTCCCACTTTCTCTTCTATCAGGTTCAGGGTATTTGACTTTATATTGATGTCTTTGATCTACTTGGAATTGAGTTTTGTACAGGGTTGATATATGTGGGTCTATTTGTGTTATTCTACATGCCAGCATCCTGTGAGACCTACACCATTTGTTGAAGTTGCTTTCTCCCCCCTTTTATAGTTCTGGTTTCTTTATAAAAAAAATTAGATGTCCATGGTTGTATGGATTTATGTCTGGGTCTTTGATTCAATTCCATAGATAAGCCTGTCTGTTTTTATGCCAATACCATGAGGTTTTTATTACAATAACTCTACAGAACAGCTTGATGTCAGAAATGGTGTTGCTTCTGGAAGTTCTTTTATTGTACAGGCAGGATTTTTTTTTTTAGCTATTCTGACTTTTTGTTTTATATTGTTTTCTTTTCTCATATGAAGTTGAATATTGTTCTTTCAAGGTCTATAAAGAACTGTTTTGGAATTTTGATGTGGATAGCATTAAATCTCAGATTGCTTTTTGATAAAATGGCCATTTTTACTATATTAATCCTACCTATCCACGAGCATGGGATATCTTTCCATCTTCTGATCTCTTCTTCAATTCCTTTCTTCAAAGACTGAAAGTTATTGTCTTAAAAGTCTTTTATTTGCTTGGTTAGAATTATCCTAAAATACTTTATATTATTTGTAGCTATTATGAAGGGTTTTGTTTTCCTGAGTTTTTTTCTTTCTCAGCTCGTCTATCACTTGTACATAGGAAGGCTTCTGATTTTTGTTAGTTAATTTTGTATCCACCCACTTCACTAAAAATTTCAATCAGCTATAGGAGTTCCCTGGTAGAATTTTGGGGACCGCTATGAATACTATCACACCATCTGCAAATAATGATTCTTTGACTTCTTCCTTTCTAATTAGTATCTTCTGGACCTTCTTGAGTTGTCGTATTGCTCTATCTAGAACTTTCAAGTGTTATATTGAATAGATATGGAGAGAGTGAACACCATTGACAGTTTCTCTGATTTTAGTTCTTGAGGTTCTCTTCATTAAATTTGATATTGCCTATAGGCTTGAAGTAAATTGCCATTATTACGTTTAGGTGTGTCTCTTGTATTCCTTATCTCCCCAAGACTTTTATCACAAAGGAGTGTTGGACTTTGTCAAAGGCTTTTGCAGCATCTAATGAGATGACCGTGTTTTTTTTTCTTTCAGTTTGTTTATATGGTGGATTGCATTGGTAGATTTTCATATGTTGAAGCATTCCTGCATCTCTTGAATGTTTGATCATGGTGGATGATCTTTTTGATGTGTTCTTGGATTTGGTTTTTGATTATTTTAATGAGTATTTTATTTTTGCCTCAATGTTCAAGAGGGAAATTGGTCTGTAATTCTCTTTCTTTGTTGAATCTTTGTGTGGTTTGGGTATCAGGGTGTCTGTGGCCGCATCAAATGAATTGGTAATGTCCCTTCTATTTCTACTTTGTGGAATAATTTGAGGAGTGTTGGTATTAGCTCTGCTTTGAAAATCTGATAGAATTCTCCACTAAAACTGCCTGGCCCTGGTTTGCGAGACTTTTAATGACTGCTTTCATTTCCTTAGGAGTAATAGGTCTATTTAAACTGTTTATTCAATCTTGATTTAACTTTGTCAAGTGGTATCTGTCAAGAAAATTTCTCATTTTTTTTTTAAATTTAGATTTTCCAGTTTTGTGGAGTACAGGTTTTTGAAGTATGACCTAATGATTCCTCCAATATCAACAAGATAGACAATTTTTATTTCTAATTTTGTTAATTTGGATATCCTCTCTCTGTGTGTTTTTTAACTAATTTATGTAAAGGTTTGTCTATTTTGTTGACTTTTTTCAAAGAACCAGTTCTTTATTCCATTGATTCTTTGTATTTCTTTCTATTTGTTTCTACTTTATTGATTTCAGGCTTAAGTTTGATTGTTTCCTGCTTTCTACTCCTCTTGGGTGTGCTTGTTTCTTTTTGTTCTAGAGCTTTTCAGTGTGTTGCAAAGTTGCTCGAACGAGACCTCTCCAATTACTTTATGAAGGCACTTAGTGCTATGAATTTTCCTCTTAGCACCGCTTTCACTCTGGGCACGTTTAGGTATGCTGTGCATTCATTTTCATTGAATTATAGAAAGTCTTTAATTCCTTTGTTCTTTTCTGCTTTGACCCAGTAGCCATTCCATAGAGAGTTGCTCAGTTTCCATGAATTTGTAGGCTTTCTGTTGTTAAAATCCAGCTTTAATCCGTGGTGTTCTGATAGGATACTGGGCGTTATTTCAATGCTCTTATATTCATTGAGACTTGCTTTGCGATCAAGTATGTGATCAGAAGGTATATATTCTTTTGTGTTGGGGTGAAATTTTCTGTAGATAATCTATCAGGTCGGTTTGATTCATGACATCTGTTAGCTCTATGATTTCTCAGGCTTCTGTCCAGATGACCTGTCCATTTAAGAGTGGGTAGTGAAGTCTCCCACTATTAAATGTAGGGTTTGATGTGTGGTTAAAGGTTTAATAATGTTTATTTTACAAAGGTGGGTGCCTTATGTTTGGGGCATAGATACAGAGAACTGAAGTGTCATCTTGTTGGGTTTTTCCTTTGTTGAGTATGAAGTGTCCTTCTTTATCTCCTTTGATTAATTTTGGTTTGAAATCTCTTTTGTTAAACATTAGAATAGCTAGCCTAGGTGAATTTTTGAGTTCATTTTCTTGGAAAACCTTTTTCCAACCCTCTGTTTTGAGATTATCTTGGCTACTGAGGTGTTTTTCTTATATGCAGCAGAAGGAAGGAGCCTGTTTTCCCATTTATTCAGTCAGCCTCAGTATTTTTATTGGGAAACTGAATCAAATTGATATTGAGAGATATTATGACCAATGATTGTTAATTTTTATTTTGTTTTTGGTGGCGTTGGTGTTGGTGGTGTGTGTGTTTCACTTCTTTTGGTTTTGTTGGTATGAGTTTATCTCTGTGCTTTTATGGGTGTACTTAACCTCCTTGGGTTGGATTTTTCCTTCTAGCACCTTTTGTTGGGCAAAATTTATTGACGGAAATTGTTTAAATTTGACTTTGTCATGGAACATCTTGTTTTCTTCATCTATGGTAGTTGAAAGTTTTATTGGTCTGGGCTGGCACCTGATATGTGGTCTTAGAGTCTGCAGGACATCTGTCCAGCTCCTTCTGGCTTTTAGGGTCTCCAATGAGAAGTCAGGCATAATTCTAATAGGTCTGCTTCTAGATGTTACATGGTCTTTTCCCCTTGCAGCTTGTAATGTTCTTTGTTTCCTGTGTTTAGTGCTTTTATTATCATATGGCAAGGGGAATTTCTTTTCTGGTCCAATCTATTTGGTATTCTGTAAACTTCTTATGCCTTTAAAAGCATATCCTTCTTTAGGTTAGGAAAATTTTCTTTTATGATTTTGTTAAAATATTTTCATAGCCTTTGAGTTGGGATTCTTTTGCTTCTTCAAATCTTTTCATTCTTAGATTTAGTCTTTTCATAATGTCCCAGATTTCCTGGATGTTCTGTGTCATGATTTTTTTTTAGATTTAACACTTTCTTTAATCAATAAACCTACTTCTTCTGTTGTATCTTCAATGCTTGATTTTTTTCTCTTCCACCTTTTGTATTTTGTTGTTGGTTCTTGTGTCTGTAGTTCCTCCTGTTTACTTTCCTAGATTTTCCATTTCCAGAATTCCCTCAATTTTTGTTTTCTTTATTATTTCTATTTCCATTTCAGGTCTTGGACAGTTTTTTTTTCATTTCCTGCAACTATTTGTCTTTTTCTTGGTTTCTTTAAGTGATTTATTCATTTCCTCTTTAAGGACCTCTGTCATCCTCATAAAGCTGGTGTTAAGGTCGTTTTCTTATGCTTCAATTGCGATGGAATATTCAGGACTTGCTGTAGCAGCATAGCTGGGCTCTAGTGGTGACATACAGCCCTGACTGATGTTTACTGAGTTATCACATGGTTGTCTAGGCATCTGAGTTACTGATAATTATAAGTCTAGGTGCTGATTTCTGAGTTTGTTGGATGGGTGTTTTGTTCCTTGGTGTCTGTTTCCTCTTTGGTCTTCTTGTCTCTGTAGCCTGGCGTTCTGGCAGTTGGGGTGACTTCTGGTCCAGCAGGGAGTCTCTACACACTTGTGGGGTTGGACACAGTGATGAGGAAGGGAGAGGGGATCAGAAATAGTGCGTGTACGGAGGGGATGAGAGTGGAAGTGGTCTGTGGGTGAGCTGCCTATCTGGAGTTTGGCTGCTGGGTGTGGATGCTGGTCCAGGAGTGAATCTCTGCCTGAGTTTACCGGTCTGTTCTTATGACTGACATGACCTGAATAGTGTGATGTCTGCCTGCAGGGCAGTGAGGCTGGAAGGGATGGAACAGGGTTGGGTCTTTGGGTTCTGAACTGAGGGCATAGGAGTGCTCTGAGATCAGGTGGTCCTCATATCTACTCTTCTGACTGGCATGGCCTGGACCAGAACTAAATCAGTTGCTTTTTAAGAACAAATTACTTCTGGTGAATGTTTGTCTTTCCAGGTGAGGGAAGTATTTATTTAAACAGTTCTTTAAAAAAAAAAAAGATCTCCTTAGAATTCTTTTGAAGAGACTATTTAAACGTCTGAGGTGATTCCTTTTAGACATAGGCTATAATCAGATCCCCATGTGTGGCATCCTGGAGACTCTTTTCACAGTTGTAGAGAGCTAGAAACACAGTGTGCCACTTATCCGTGTTTTGAACATGTTAGCCCAAGCCTTGGATCAGCCTGGTTGCTCATGTTAAAGCTCTATTTTACTTGGCAGAGTTCACAGCGAGTAGGTGGTGGCAGAAGAGAGCTGCTGGGATTCGGCTGTTGGTGAAGATGGTGAGTTGCCTGAAGACAAGGTTATATCCTATGCAACCCATCACAGCATTTGGGAGAAGACACATGATCAGTGTTTGCTAATTTAGCGGCATAGGTGGAACCCACATCTGTACAAGGCTTTTAGGTTTGGTTTACGGCACTTGCTCAAACTTCTGAGTAATCCTCTAATTTTAGGCAGAGAACAGGGGTGTCGTCTTCAAAGGCAAGGGGCTGTTGCTACAGTCTTATTCCTCACCTAGCCGCCATGATTCTTATGATTCTTGGTGCCTTTTCCTAACTATTCAAGCTGAAATCTCCCTACTTAACATCTCCCCATTCACCCCCAAGGAAAGTTTTTGCAAAGCCCTGGCTCTCAGATAACCACAAGAAAATGTTGCTCAGAATCTTAACTTTTCCTCAAGACTGTTTAAAATTTCCGAGATCAGAATCCTTTAAACTAAAAGAAAATGATGAGCAAAATTTCAGGTTCTATGAATGGCTGGAGGAAAATTTTTCCACCTACCATTTACTCAGCTGAGAGGTCCTCTAGGACCTGTGAGTTGTGCTCTCTGGGTGTTGGCTGCCTTTTTCCTGAGCAGAGACAAAGTGCATACCACTCCATTTCATTTTCTTTCTGCTTCTTCCAAGATATCTGCATTTCATTAACGACAAAATACTCTGCGCTTTAAGCAGAGCCATACATTTTCTATAAGTGTCTTTCTGTAACTTTAGATATAAGAGATTTTGGTCTGTCCTGTTGCTGAAGTATTTCATTCAATTTAGATGTGTTTTGAACTGTGGGGCTAAGAGAACTGCTTTACAGACGCTCCAGTTAACCCTAAAGAAAGCAGTGGGCAGCCGACACTTTTAACTGAAAGCTGAGGAGTCCTATTAGAGCCTCCCAAGACCTGACCTGGAGCTGACAGTTAGCAGCTCTGAGCAGATGCCTGGGGAGTGGAGATCTGCAAACCAAGTCCTGATGACCATTTGTTCCTCCTGAGACTCTGTGCAGCCAGTGAGGGTTTCAGCTGATTGCTGTCCTGTTTCAAAGATCTGCAGAGTATGTCCACGGAGCAAGAAAGTTCTAGGATTAAAGAAAGACCACGCTTGTTAGTCTCCTGCCCAGATGGGTTCTGATGGGCTTCACCTGTTCTGGGATCCAGCGTTGGATTTTTAAGTGGCGTTCTTGCATGAGAAGTAGAAGGGCCCTGCTATTGTCTCCATGGGGGAAAGTGCTGGATGAATGTATTCTGTTTACTGCTGGTTGCTCCCAATCAGAGATGCAAATTCCCAGATAGCAAAGAATCAGTGGGAACACAAAAGAAAAACAGAAAGTTGGCAGCAGTTCGGTTACGAAAAGCAGATATTTCTCCAGCGAAGAAAAGGCAAGCTGCGGATCGTCAGGACACGTATGCAGATGAGGGTAAGGGCAGTGTCAGTCAGAGGCACATGTGGGAACAGGGCATGCTGACAGATGTTCTGAGCAGGGTGCCCTCAGTTGCAGCTCTTCCTACTCCAATGCTGGCTTTATCACCTGCAAAAGGCAAGGAGCCTCTTTACCTCCCTTGTTTAGTGAGTGTCCGAGACCCTTAGGACCCACAGAAGTAAGGAAATCTAATAAAATGCCTGGAGGTGCCACAGGATACACACATGGGCATTGCTTCTTAAGGGAGATGTGGCGAGCTTTAAACACTAGAGATACACAGTCAACGTTGAGTTATCTGCAATGATATGATCAAGTTGTGGGGGACAAGTAAGGAAAAACGAGTATCTCTCAAGGGCAGATAACCAACTCTCCTGTCTCTCCTCCCTGCTAAACCTGCAGAAGTCAGGTAACCTTCCAGGGCATTACTTACAAAGTGAGGGAATTGTCTTGATAGGACATGGAAGTGTGTTCTGGAGAAGGAATGTAGTGATTTTATGAGTGCATCCTAGCCTAGTATGAACAGTAAAGCAGTAAAGAAATCTCTCTCTCTCTCTCTCTCTCTCTCTCTCTCTCTCTCTCGTGTGTGTGTGTGTGTGTGTGTGTGTGTGTGTGTGTGTGTGTGTGTATGTGTGTGTTGTAGAGCTGAAAGCTCACAGGAAGGGAGATATGAAGATAATCAGTAGAGAAGAGGAAAGCCAGTGTGTAGGGTCAGAAGTGCCCCAGGGGGCTTCTGAATGGTTACTCCACAATTCCTTTATTCTATGTATCCTTGTCAAGAAGTTCTGGCCTGAGCCTTGGGCTTGAAGTAAGCCAGGACACTAATTCTGTCTTTAGAATCTGGGCAGTCACAGCCTATTGTGAAACAGGGTGCTGTAAAGGGCACTATATTCCCAACTTGCTGTTTTGGCAAGGTTAACACAGGTAGCCTGAATCCCTGTGTGAGGCTGGATTCTTAACCCTGCTGTGAAAATCAGGACCCAGCTAACTGCCCAAGCAGTGAAGCCCAGGACAAGAAGAATGGTTGGGAATTCAAATGACCAGATGTACAGGTAGCAAAGCTACCATTGTGAAGACAGTAGTTTTTAGAATTATGATTTTTCATAAGGGGTCACAGAGAATAAATCAGCAAAGAGATTTTACATACACACATACACACACAGACACACACACATATATAAAAGAGGAGATATGTGTGTGTGTGTGTGTGTGTGTGTGTGTGTGTGTGTGTGTATGTGTTATTGTTGTGTAGCTTGGTGTTTTTGTAGGACTCCTAACAGTGGCAGTGGGACCTGTCTCTGACTCTTTTACTTTCTCTTGGGACCTTTTTTCCTTCTACTGGCTTGCCTGTTCAGTTTTGATATGAGGGTCTTTGCCTAGTCTTATTGTAACTTGTTATGCCATGTTTGGTTGATATCTCTGAGAGGCCTCCTCTTTTCTGAAGGGAAATGGAGGAGGAATGGATCTGGGGGGCCGGGATAGAAGGGGTGGAGGGAGGAGAAGCTGAAGTTGGGATGTAATGTATGATAAAGAATAAACTAAAAATATGGTTAAGAGCTTGTGACTAAAAGTCTGTTTTGGAGTTTTCTACCTTACTCGTGTTTCCTATCCAGTGTATTTAGTCAAGGTAATTCTTTTTTGTAATATAAAATGCTTTATATTTTTATCTTCTGTGTATGTACTGCATGCTTGCCTTGTGTCTGCAAAAAGCAGAGTGAGCATCACCAGGTCCCTGGAACTGGAGTTGTGGGCAGCTAAGAGTGGGTATGGCAATGTTGGGAACAGAATTTGAATCCTCTGTAAGAGCAGCAAGTGCTCTTGACTGCTGAGCCATCTCTGCAGCCCAATCAAGATGATTTATGACACAGATATCTGTGTTTCAGCATAAAGGACATGACCAGTGCTTATTATTAAGTTTCAATGTTTATTCTTTGAAGAAACCCATTATTTTAAAAGCTGGGTTTTGTGTGTGTGTGTGTGTGTGTGTGTGTGTGTATCTTTAAGTTATGACAATGCACACAGAAAAAAGAAGAACTGATCTCTTTAACCTATGAGCTTCGTCAGGTGTCAAGAATGGAACTCTCAGTAGTTCTCAGGCAGGGAACTTTTGTAGTGCTTTGATTTGAAAAGATGGATGGTGTAAGAGACGGACACCCCATGGACCTGCCTGTATCTCTCTTGCCTCCAAGTTATCCACAGATGAGATGGATTTCCACAGGTACTCAGAGAGGGAAGGATATTTGCTTGTGATGTTGTCTAGGAACCTGGACCATATGTGTGCTACCAACTGGTGGGGAGTGGCCAGCGTTGAGACTTATAGGGAGGGTGCTTACTCAATATGACTGACTTGTTACATTCCTTCTGTTATTATACATATATATATATATATATATATATATATATATATATATATATATATATATGAGGTAGATAGTAACTTCAGTTTGAAGAATACGGCATGTTATACTCCAGAAATTCTCTATTCTTATGAATCAGTATAGTTCCAAGTTCTACGAAAAATTCTATGTTAAATGAAAAACACCTAGCTAGTACTTGGAAACCTTCAACTTTCTGTCTTGGTTATTGGCAACACAATGACACTATGGTGTGAACCAAAGGGACAAAGTAATCAAAGCACAACAAAACAGTGTTGGAGTTAGAACTCTTAGGGATTGGAGTTCTGGTCAAGCATCCGTGAATTTCAATGTTTACATAGTTAATTTTGGTGGCCACCCAGATTTGGGACCTTTGTACCATCTAGACCACTCAGATATTATCTGTTTAAGGTACAAGACTGAGTTGGGTTTTGGCATCCTTTGGGGTCTATCCAAGATGAAAATCTTAGTTTCTCTAAGGACTTAATAGAATATGAATAACTTAAGTCGAGTTATATTTGCTGAGAAGACTGATTCTTATCTGGCCTTGTGAATGAAGTGCACTGTTGAGCTTTTGCTCAAATGCGAGAGGCCAGAGGAGCAACCTCTCATCCTTAACTTTTCTTTCTAAGGTGTAAGTTACCTAAAACCAATACCAGCCTGAAATATTATATGGAAAGCTCCAAAACCAAAAAATGTTTTAATAAATTATTATAACACACTATTATCATGTGGATGGCCCTGTGGTCATGGTGGAAAGACAATGGACTTTACCTCAAGACCATCTGTGGATGCTGCTTCAAGTACTTCATTCCAGTGAAGCCACAGGCAAATCACTTCAACTTTTTGGGCCCCAAAATTTTTACTTCTAAAATGGAGTGACGTGAGGACTAAGTGGGTGGCTACCGGGCATTCTAGAAAGAGGTCTTCCATAGAGGAGATGATGCGTTGACATTGGCCAACTGATGTCTGATTATATCCTTGCCATGGTGTTCAAAGCAGTGGCTAAATTATGCCATGTCATTAAAATTAATAGATAATGTCAATCCACTTGTGTGCTTTGTCAGAGAAACAGATGATCTCGTGTTCACTCTCCAGAACTTGCTAAACCATATAAACCTTCTTTTGTCAATCTTTTTCAGAGTAGAGTGGGTGTTTCACCCATTAGTACATCTCCAGTACAGCGCTATTGTAGCCTTTGAGCTCTGTAATGGACAGTCCTTCTTAGACCCCTTATACATAGCAAGTATTTGGTGCTTCCTCTTCTTTCTCAGTATATACTTCTATCTTGTCATTCCCAGGGAAGTGTTTAAGGCTCTTTCCCATTGTTGAAGATGAAGTTTAGCTTTTAGTGCCCTTCTCCAGACTGGAAGGGGATTGGGTAAGAGTCAGCTGGCAAGCACTTCCACTTGGACCCGACATTCCTGGAGGAGAAGAAGGCCTACCCTCCAACGCTGCTACGTCTGTTCCCTCCAACTTGTTTCCACACATACAGTTTGGTTCCTACAGAACACAGCGTATGGAGTCAGATGTAGCACATACGGTTCTCTGGCAACATGGAAGGACTGCATTTGCAGTGATCTGTCCTGAAAACACACGTGGTCGAGATGCCACTCACAGAGAGCTCACATGTGCGGATCCCTTGGCTAAACACTTTATTTTCATCTCTTTTCAATCCAGTGTTGGTTTTGTGAAAAGGGTCTCATTGTCTCCGGTCATCTGGGACCAATGGTGATGCCAGCTCTGCACACCTTTGATGAAATGTCCAGTGTAATCAGATTCTCTGTATTCTTGCTGTTGAATTTTAACATTTATGTACATATTTGGGGTAAGAGTCTTTTATCAAATGTCTCTTTTCCAAATATTTTCTCCTGTCTGTAGTTCCTAGCATCCTCATAGTATCTTTTGTCTTTTTCACGCAGAACTTCATTCTAGCTTTTTACCAACACCTTTGGACATTAATATAAGAAGTCATTCCAGATTCCAGGCCCCCTGGCTATTTTCTGTCTAGTATTGGAATCCTGACTTTTTTCAACCTTTGCTTTTATGTTCAGTTTTGAAATTTCCCAGAAAGACAATTATCATATGTCCTCACTCATAAGTGGTTTTTAAACATAACGCAAAGAAAACCAGCCTACAATTCACAATTACAAAGAAACGAAGCAACAATGAACATCCTAAGAGAGACATACATGGATCTAATCTACATGGGAAGTAGAAAAAGACAAGATCTCCTGAGTAATTTGGGAGCATGGGGTCCATGGGAGAGGATTGAAGGGGAGGGGAGAGAAAGGGAGGGGAGCAGAAACAAAATATATAGATGAATAAAGTCAATAAAAAATGGCAAAAAACATTTTACTATCTGTGTCTAGACCCATTTGCATTTCATCAACAACAACAACAAAAGGAAACAGCGCACCTGTATTTGCTCCAATGTATCCACCACATTCATTGTCATAGATCAGTTGTCTATGCTGATAGAGGTACATTTCTAGATTCGTACTTCTGCTCAGCCTATCTATTTAGTTCTTATCACATCTACAATACACTGTTCTAATAGCAGTGTGTTTTGAAGTGCAGAGAAATAATATCCTGACCTTTATCTCTCCGCATTGATTTACTGTCTTCTTTGGCTCCTCAACCACGACTTTAGAATCTGTTTGTTCATATTCTTAAGATAACTTGAGAGGATTTGGGTTAGAAAAGAGCTGAACTAATCAATGACAATGGAAAGAACTGGTTTACTGGTAATATCAAGTTTTCTATCCATGAACATGGTGCATCTTTGATATCATTGAATAAGTATAATTATTCTTGTCATGTCTGTGCATATACATATGGATAGATAAAGGCATGTATATAGTTTGAATTATACTCAAATATTTCATTTTTAGTGGCTGCTAATATTAATAGCAATATGCATTTTTAAATTTCAAGTTCTATTTTTTACGTGCTGGTGTATAGGGAAGAGACTTACTCTTAAAATATTAACTTTTATCCCTCAGTCTCTCTTATAATCATTTATTAGTTTAGAATAGTTTTTGCTGATAGTTTCATTTTCTACATATCATCTCTCAATAAAGTTTATTTTATTCCTTCCCCTCAACATATATACTTTTTTTCTTGTCTTATTGCATTAGTCAGTACAATAACACAAATAAAAATGTTGGAGGAGAGGAGACATCCCTGACTTATCTGAGATCTTATCAAAAAAGTTTTATGTTTCTTACTATTTTTTCTACTTTTCAATTAAATACCTTTGGAAATAAACAAAAGCACTACTTCATACCTTAATAAGTATTCTCTCTCTCTGTATGTAATGTGATGTGTGTGTGTGTGTATGTTAAGGTCACTGCAGCTGTTTCACGGTTCTATATTTTATCTTTCTCTGTTTCATTTTTTTCCCTTTCTTATTCTGTCTTGGAAATTTCTTCAGTGAGATCTTCAAACTGTTGGATTCCTTTTCTAGCTATGTTTGTTTAGTTCATTTATAGTGTCTTGTAACTAACATTTCTATTTCAATTTTTTCTGGAATTATTACTTTAGTTTATAATATGTGTCTGTTCTTTCATATTGCTAACATATCTCATTAGCTTCCCCAGCATATTCATCATAACAATTTCAGATTTGACTTCCAATATTCTTACCATAGTAAATTCGTTTTCGAGGCTCCTCTCATCTCTTGGGCTGAATGCCTCCCCTCTGACTATGCCTGGTGAATTTTTTTGTCAGTAGGTATGAAGAATGAAGGTGTTTTCCTAGTGAGTTATTCAGTAAAATGCTTGATTCTGATTTAATAGTCTCCTGATGCTCCACTTTTCCCTTCTCTTTCGGAACCATGAAATGATATACACATTGAGAGCCCGATGGCATCATGGGAAGGACAGCACACAAGTGTTACTGAGTCCCTTAGAATTCTAGCTCTCAGTCTCCTGCAGCATTATCATCTGTTAGTTTCCCGCCCCTAGCTCTGTTTTCGTCTGTGGTCCCTGCTCTGCTAAGTAGTGATTCACCAGCCCCATCTGTTGTTTCTCTAATTTGGGGAGGATGCTTTGTCCCATCACCTCATTGTTCTTACTCACCTAAAGAAAATTTCCAAGAGAAAAACAATTTGTTCTGCTTCTTATTTGGTAGCATGAGGTGGTAGCTTCAAATGTCTTTAACTGGCATCAGAAGACTAAAGAATTTGGGTTTTGTTCATAAAGCTGTATATGTCTCAAAATCTTTAGTCCTGGAAAAACTGGGGGTAATTGCTCGTGAAATGAATGTTTCCTAATTTCCTAATTTTTCTAATAAATTAGGAAAATCACCTGTTTTGATGATCATGGACACTGACTTACTGTTTTTTTTCCCGTATATATAGTCTGCTGTTGTGAACAACACTGCTGTTTCAGTTGGTATGCCCAAACATATCTTTGGTGGAGTGCACAAGGCTGGATTCCCTGGGCCAGAGTTATGGAGATTTTAATTTTCTATACACCATCACAGTTGTCTTGCAACGGTCTCAGTGTCAATTACATTTCCTCTGCTTGCCTTTGAGAATCAGTGGCCAATCATACTCATCGTTACTTGACATTATCGATCTTCCAATAGTTTCAACACTGCTGCACCGTGTGGAGTGACGGTGTAATGTCATTTTAGTTTCTAACAATGTACCAGGAGGCCGCAAACCCAGGCAGTTATGCGGTGCGGTTACCTTGCCAGGCAATATTAAATAGCCTGGACTCTGACATGTGTTATTTAGTGTGTCAGAGCTGTCCTTGTGCTGAGGAAATCACTTCCCTTAAGTGAGGAATGTTCTAGACTACAAGTGAGTGAGCAGAACTGACTGTAGGCATGCCACAGTTTTGAGACGTTGGCATCATCAAATTGAGCGAACCAATCCCAACCGTCTATCCTGGATCTCTTCACTAAGATCAGAAGGGAATTGGGATCATTCTTGGATGCTGTCAACCTCTAGCTCTTCACTCTAGGTCTGGAAGAGTCAGTGTGCAGGGGCAAACTCAGCTAGTGTTCTCACCTTCTGCGGCCGTGAATGAGTTAGGTTTCCACTGGACATGCTGAATCTGTCCTAGCTGTCTGTGATGACAGAAAGATGTTAATCACACAAGAAAATGGCAAGTTCTATCCTATTTTCAGGATATCCAATATCCTATTTTGCCAAGCTTATGATGAAACTCGTGTATATTGTTTGGGCAGTTTTTTCTCCTTGTCTTACTAAGACTAAGCAGACGGTTGCCAAGCCAGATGCCATTGAGACAAAGAGCCTATCCACCTACTCGGACACCTGCTCTATGAATCTCAGCCAGAGGCTCCCTGGACACTGAGAACATATAGATGAGGCCTGGCTAGGGCGTTCAGTAGCTGACATGTTTTGATATGCCATCTCTGTGTGGCCCTGATTTAAATAAAAAAAAAGCAGCTTGTAGGATTTCAAGAGGAAAACAAAACAAACTCTGCTAGTGTTGGCTATTGAAGGCACAAGCTTTACAGCTGATATTCACGGTCCTTAGGAAGACTCTTTCTCCTTGGGTATTATAACTATGTTCCTTGGATCGTATATGGACTTTTCCTCACTCTTTTTAAGTCTTACCTGAACAGACTTATTCATTATTCTTTTCTGCTTGATTGTGTTCTTCCTGACTGATTTGGTCCATGAAGGATGCAGGGCTCAGTTCTCTTTGTTTCCCAGCCTTGGCTTAGCCCCATCTACCTTCCCAGGCCCTGACTTCAGACTCAAGAATGTCCTCAAAGCACGGAGCCCACTGCTTTCCATTGGTAGCTGATAGCTGTTTGGTTTGCAACTTCTTGATGAGTATCGAGCAGAAATCACCTTCGCAGCAAGGTGTGGAGAAGGTGTCACTTTTCATCCGGCCTAAAAGAAGCGAAGCCGGCAATGGGGACTGCTGAAAGCCCAAAGCCCTCACTGAAGGACTGTGTCTCTCTACATTCTCCTGGTTTACAAATACAGTCACAGGGCCCTTTAGGGATGTGACTATGTTCTGGGGAATGCACTGTTGCCTGGTTTTGTTGCTGGGCTAAGATCACTGAACGCACAAACTAAGTGCCCATGATGTTAGTGGAGCAATATCGTGGAACCGCGATAGGACAGGGAGTCCTGTCAGCCACTAAAGCCTCAGGCTGTGGCACATGATGGCCTCGCCACAGCCTGAAACCGAAGCAGTCATACACTGTTTTCAGAAGGAAAGGGTGCACAGAATCCCAGGACTCCCCCAGGCAACAAGCAGCTTCCTCCACTCCGCCCACAGAACCACATTCAAATGCTGTTTGGATTTTATAATGGTCGACAGAGTCACATGACACATCACTGGCAGATAGGGCTTCTGGCTAAGATAGACATTTGAAAAGTGAGGCATTTGGTTGGGGAAAAAAAAAAGCAAAAAAACCTCAGGCTCTTTTCCCTCAAAATCCATTCCTGGGCTTAATAGCCAGAAAGTTGAAAGAAAATGACATTTTTTAAAAAGCAGCGTTTCAATGGCTGTGAATATCCTGCTATAAGTCATCCCTTCCGTTCTGTGACTATGGCGGTACCCAACACTTTCCCTTGCCCCATGGATGCTTCCACTCAAGGCTCTGGAGACAGAGCTCAGGGTCATCCCAGGCCACTGGGGAGCTTGCAGTGAAGGTCTAGGCACAGTGGAGTTGGCTGTCTCGCTGTAGTACCAGCTGGTTGTCTATGGTAGGAAAGAATTGAAAGAGTGTTTTACACCATGGAAATTGTCTTCCAGGCCCAGATGGACCGTTGCTGTTCTAGCTTTGACAGGCCAGGATAGATATATTCAGAAAGCCTTCCAGCTATTTAGTAACTCTTCCAAAACACTGTCAGCACCCATGCTAGCATGCAGGAGCGGGAAGGAAGTCGAAGGAGGGAACTAAGCCTAGTTAGTATATATTTGCATAATTAGCTCCCGGTGAATGGATGTGTGTTTGGGGGCAGGGAGGAGGTCTCCCTGTGGACACTAGGAGACAGAAAGTGGCTGTGTCTTCCTGGGTCAGCCAGTCTGGACCCTCTCACATAAACTCTTGTGGATTTGGAGTATCCAGTGAAAAAGAGCAACATTCTTTGGAATCAACTCACCTGTGAGCTAAAATGCTAAGTTGGGAACTCAGGTTGAGGGATATACCTCAGTTTCCCCCAAGGGCAAGGTTCCTACTGGGACTATCCTCAGCCTCTCTGGAAGTTGGGGAAGCAGGGTTGGGAGGCCACAGGCTCTGTCTGGTCATGATCCCCTCTCTGGGATCAAAGAGCTGCAAATGCCAGTTTTTAAACACGAGCTTCTAAAGCTACTGTAGAATTTGTGGCAACAGTGCCCTGCATTTAAATATAGCTGTGTGACTGTTAGCAAAATGATGTGGTTATGAGCTGACTATTAATATAGCTGTTTGCTTGAGACAGACAGAGGGAGCCGGGGAGGAGGAGAGAGACAGCACAGGAGAGGGGGGAGAGAGGAGGACTAGGGGGGAGGGAAAGAGGTGCAAGGAGAGGGGGGAGAGAGAGAGAGAGCAGGGGAGGAAGAGAAAGCTGGTGAGACTACTTCACCTGAGTTTTGAAAGCTTATTTATTTTTAGCTGAAATATGGAAAATGACCATTTTAGAGCAAGACTTCATATTTTTGGTTCAGAACTTCTTTAATTAATCCTTTTAAGAATGATAAAAATTGATCAGGCAGGAAAGGAGGAGGATGTACATGGATAAGTGGCCTCTTGGGCTACCTCGTTTCATGACCCTTACCATATAGGTACCAGGATTTACTACTGTGGCAAGTGTCTCCTTATTTAAGGTATCACATTCAAGGACATATATAAGTTCTTAAGTTGTTATTTATATTAAAAATTATATATATAGGTATACACATATATACATATAAAATGTCTTCAAGCTTTCTAGAGATTTGAGAGGGGCAGGAGGGGGAGGGAGAGAGAGAGCAATTCTTGGCAAGAACTTCAGTCTCTGTGCCCTACTAATGAACACCTTGGAGTTTTTGTTCACGTGCTCAGGTGCCAAGATAATCTATTCACAGAAACTATCCTTGAGCTCACTGAATGAGTCGATTTTTAGGAATGGGGATTATTGTGTCTCGCAGACCAGTTATTAGTAGCTGGGCTGCTTCTTGCCTTAAACAGTCCTGCTGATGGGCCTGTGGAGAGATTGTGGTGGTGTGATGAGGAAACTTCTGAAGCAGTATGTGTCTGAAGGGAATGGTATTGCTCTGGTCCGGCAGCTCGCCGGTGTTCTATCTCTGCTGCAACCAACTACATGTCCAAAGTGGAGCTCCAGTCTCTGGCTCTTTGCCAGTTTTGTGAGAAGAGAATGAAAGATGTCTTCCCTCTATCTTTATTTCCATCATTTTTTTTCACTTAGCAGATGAAGAATGTTTAGAATTCGCCCCAAACACTTATTTGGAAAATAAAATAGCAAAATCATATTTTCTTTAGAATACAAATTAGATGTCGGGCTGCTTTGAAGACCCACAACACTCTGACATAATCTTGTCATGCTTTAAGTCAACCCCACTCTAATAGTGATGGAGTCAGGGAACTCTAAAGAGCGTTAAAGAACAACGCACATTCTTCTAAATAATCCAAAATGAACTTTCCTTTGTCCTCGCAGCAATGGATCACGGTACTAAGTTTTCATCTCGCTCTATGGGTCAACTCATATCTTTACCTCTGGTGTTAGTAAGGCTGTCTTTAGTGAACAAGCCCTGAGCATGTTGTCGGGGAGATGGCGGGCGACACTGACATCTACCCAGGAACACTGTATCCAAAGGGTTTGATCATTCAGGCACCGAGTGTGGCCTAGCAGAAAACCACTCCGCAAATGATTTGAATTTCATCAAACTCTTCCATGGTTAAAATCCCTTTCCATTCAGATGATTCCTTTGAAACTGGAAGGATCACCTCAAATGAAATTTCTAAACACGGGCATTTCAGAAAGGTCTATGTTATCTGAAATCCCCAAATGTATAGAATTTCCCGTTAGCAGTTTCTGTTTCGTCTGTACCAGCTTTCAGATTCCTTCCGTTAAATGTCTCATTGCGTTGCACCATTCCTGTGAATTTCATATGAGTTACACAACACGCTATGGAAAGGTCCCTGGCGACTAATCTGTCTTAACTGCTTCTTAAAGAACACATGCGCAAAATGTACGTATTTCTGTGTTTCTCTCGGCCCTTTGGCCATTTTTCAGGGACTCTCTCCTCAAAATACCAAAATTCATCTTTTGTTTTGCTTTGCTTTTGATTAAAAACAAAACAAAACCAGTTGAACATTTGAAGACGCATATCTCTTCTGTAACACGAGAGGGCGCAGGTTTTTGTTGTGGTTGTTAATTCCCTGCCCCCTTTATTCCTTCAGGTGTTCCTGACTATTTTGACTTCAGCTTCGTCAAATGATAGAATGTGTTCTGCACAATAGTCTTGTTTTCTACAGAATATTTTGCAAATGAAAATGTTTTTGGTTTTTTTTTTAAATCTATAGAAGAACAAAGGTATCTCATATTTGATTTTGGCTTCTGTTCCCTCTATACTAATTGCCAGAGCAGAGTTGGGATTTCCTTGAATCCTTGGCCAGAGCCTACAAAGTGCCCATGAGCAGCTTTTGGGTGAAGGACACACAGAGCGAGAGGCTGTGGGCATGCTTGCCAGAGGCTAGGTCCTGCATCAGAAAGGAGAGAACAAATGATGTCATTCTAATTGTTTAAAAAAAATAAAAGTAGGAGAGACACACTGTTCTTCTGATGTTCTGAAACCCCAGTATCATTATGATAATGCAGTTTTTCTCAATATGTATTTAAATGTTCACCTGACAAATCCTTTATCCTCTCTTCCACTTCAAGTTTAAATTTCAACAAATTTTGGTCCATCTTCATCAACCAGAGAGAGGCAAACCAAGAAAAGGGATATTCTCCATCAAGAAGAGATGCTCAAGCCTGGCATATTAGGAAGAAATGGGGACAGCTGAGTTCCAGCAATGTTCAGAAAGCTGGTATTCGTAACTGGTTCCACAGATACTTATGTAACAGTCAATATGTGTGACACCATGTTTTAGATTTCTCTTTGACTATAGTAAAACAGCTGTGGAAATTCACTTGTAAAAGCAAAGATTGTATTGGCTCATGGTTTTGGAGGTTCCAGTCTATGGTTGATTGCCTTCTTTGTTTCAGATCTGTGGTGAGGCAACACAGCAAAGAAGGTTGCATCACAAGAAGAACTGCTTTGTTTATCATCTGGTAGCCAAAGAAAGGCAAGGCAAGAGGGACTGGACAGATGGCTTTGTGGTTAAGAGCACTAGGAGTTCTTCCAGAGGACCCACGTTCGGTTCCCAGCATCCACACGGTGGCTCACAAACAGTTGTTTGTAACTCCAGTTCCAGGAATTCCGATGCCTTCATCTTGCCTCAGAGGGCACCAGGCTAGCTTTGTGATGCCCAGGCATACATGTGGGGAAAACAAAAAACAAAAAAACACCCATACATGCAGAATAAATAATAATGCATTATTTTTTTAAAAAGGACAAGGCAAAGGCTAGTACACTAGACTTCCATTCAAGGACACTTCTTGATGACCTAAAGACTTCCTTTTCATTAGAACTCACCTCTTCAATGTCCATTACCTCCTACAGGTTCCTCCGAAGTACAGCTCCTGGGGCCAGATGCAGAGTGACTCACACTTATAATCCCAGAAGACGGTAAGTGAGGAGCTGCAAGGCAGAAGACAAGACTTGGTCATAGGGTGGATTCTAGGCTACAGGGTGAGACAGTATCTCAAAAACAAAAACCAAACCTGAAATCAAAGCACGTTGTGGGGGACATACCAGAGTATTTGTACAACAGATGGTAGGGCTGGTCTCCTGAGTGTGGTAGAAATCTCTTGAAGCCAGGTTATAAATCTCTGGTAGGTAGGTGCAGCTAGGCTCTTCTCAAATTATTTTCAGTCACATCGGTAGTATATTCTTTTAATTATTCCTTTTTGAAACAATTTCATCATTTCTCTCCTTTTCTCCTCCCTTTTAAATTATACTCCATACCTCTCCTCTCCTTTTTGAATTCAAGGATTCTGTTTTCAATAATTATTGTTACATACAAATATGTGCGCACTTACACACACGCATACATATCCCTAAATCTGTCAGGACAACCTGCTCAGTCTGTATAACATTACACGTGCGCCTATGTTTGCAAGGCCAACCATTGGGTACTGAGTAAGCAGTTGGTGGACTCTTCCCTGGGGAAGACTCTTTCTCCCACGTTTAGCATTCTGCAGTTACCTGTGGTTATTAGTGTGGGCTCGAGGGCTCCTGAGCTCCTCCACCCCCCCCCATCCACTTTGACTTGTCAACTGTTGTCCTTGTCAAGCTCAAATTTAGGGGGTCACATTGATGAGACTTTGGGGTTGTGCCTTCTGATATTGCTAGGAGACACCATCTCACAGCAAACTGCCTCTTCCTCTGGTTCTCACAATCTCTGTGACTCTTCCTTAATAGTGTATCATTTTTAGCATAGCAATTAGCAAACGCTACAGGTCACATAGTTTGCTCTCACACTCAGAGAACTGATAATTAAACATTTGGTAGTATACAGATTGATACTCAGATCCCCCTTGAGAAAGAAGAGACAAACATTAAATAGTACATGGAAAGTCAGGTGGTGACTGTCTTCTGAAGAATAAGACATAGAAAGAGAGAAAACCATGAATGGAGATGCTCAAAATGTGTGCTGTGCTGTTTGTTCCCTTATAGGAGGTAACGCTACAATACTACAGTTTGACCACAAAGTCCAGGTATAGTGGATGGAGATAGGTCACCTGGGGGCTGACTTCTATGCTTGGGAGGCATTTTGCAGATCATGAGCCTTTATGAGTGTCTATATACTCACTGATTCTACAACCAGAAGGAACCAGATGGACTCCGAGATTACTTTGTTTTGTGCTTCTCTCTGGATCTTTTAGGTTCACGACTTAAGCAGAATTTGGCCTGTTAGGGCACAGAGAGCTATGTAAAGATGAAACAATGGCTTAGAAAAACAACAATCGTGACCTATGCACGGAAGGCATCATATATCCCTGGGTACTGAGGAAAGAACACTGTGCTGTCATTGTGAGGATCGTGTGGAGTTGCTGCCTGGCCTGCATTAGGAGAGCATCAACATTGTAGCAGTATTAGCTTAAATACTCCCAGAGAGGCCAAGCTGCATGCTATGGCAGGGGGCCTCATCCCGGGGGGGAACATACCTTCTCAATACAGTTCAAGCCTTTTGAATGGAAAGCCCAGGGCTCTAAAGTGTTCATGGAAGCACAGGACCGTGTGGCCTCTCCAGCCTTCCAAAATCTCCCTTGGTTGCTGCATCCCTCATAGTCTAGCAACAATCAAATATTGCAAATGGTGGGAAGATGCGTGTCCTCCGTTCTTGCCATGTCTGCCCTCCTCCTGCAGGTGAAGCTCATGAAACAAGGATGGTGGCTGGAGAGACCCACACTCAGCGAGGAATACGGCACAGACAGGAGGCAGGATCTGAGCTTGGTTTCAAGTGCAAAGTTCTTTTGGGGGGCATTATGGGCTGCCATTTCTTAGGCAAATCATTTAATTATTTGATTTTTAAAACTTTTATTTTTCTTAAATCTGCTTTCTCTGCCTATATGATGGGAGGAAGACCCTCGATAGCCAGGACTTCTCTATGGATTGCACTGTCAGGGAACCTGCGCATAGAGCGATTGCCACAGTGTGTCCTGCACAGCCATTTCCACCGGGGAGTAGAAAAGCACTCCCTGGGAGGAATTTCCCTTCCTGAACACATAGATATTGGATGCCACTAAGATCAATTTCTGAGCAAAAACTCTATGGCCAGATTCCTAAGAGTGAGATGTTCTACGCTATATTCTATATACTATTTAGTCTATAGCCATCATCACCCAGCAATATAGAGAGAGGGAACGTGAAATCAGATTAGCAGAGCAAGACTCAACCAACTTTACAGTGAAAGGTTATTTCCAATAATTATATTGGAATATAATTTGATGCTGAACTCCAAACATGCTTCCAGTGATGCAGCCCTGCGGGTGTCTGGATACAGACGCTTCTCTTGGCTACTTTGGAGAGCTCTGCTTGTTGGGAAAAAAAAATGAAAGAGCAATAAAAAGAAACACAAATCTGAAAACTGCTGTCATCCGCACCTTGCTATTTGTCTTCCTTTTGGTCCAGAAGCATATTGTAGCGGCATGCTCCTCTCTTCGGCGGCCGCAAAGCCTTTATGGGACTTTAAATTTCAAAGCTACAGGTGGTGCACAAGAGCCACACTTCAAAGACGGTTTGGAGGAACCGCAACAATATTTGTGTAATAGCAACCCTGGATCTTTGAACGCTTCCTTTTCCATTCACCCTGCAAAGGTTCAATTAGGAAAGATCAGAAGACACGGAGCCCAAAGCTGTTACCATCTGTCACTCAAGTTTGTCTTTTCAAATGTCTTTTATGCTAACCTGGGAACAACAATTTATAGTGAGGATGTAATAATCATAATTCAAAAACCACTTTCAAAAAGCCGGTACCCTATGCTAGCGAGTGTGGTGCGGGTCCATGGAGATGCTCCTTGAAGCGAGACTTTCAGTCTTGGCAGCCTTCTGATTCCTTGTCGTGTAAGGACACATCTCACTATTGATAACTTGTGCTTACTGCCAACAAAAAGCTTCTAGCCCAAGAGGCCCCGCATTCTGAGGGCCTTTGTATCAGTGATGAGCGTATTTCTCTGCTGAATCCTGTGGTTTTTGCCTTCAGTGAAAGAAAAACTGATCCTAACAGTTTTAAACTTGTTAATTCAAGCCATATGTCAGAAAGCCAGCCTCCATATGGTGCCACACCACCTTATATTTACGGGGGCTGCTTTTCAAAACATTATTCTGAAGCTGTATCTGCCCTAAAGTTAATACGTGGCAACCTGCGCGATTGAGCACTGTTTGTACAACGCTCCCCCGTTTCCCAATCGCTTGCTGATGGAGGAGAAACACACCGATTATTAACAACTAATTTCTGCTTGTTTTATTGGCAAAAATGTGCTAATCAAGGGCGGGGAGACGCATGCTGAAAGGGGAATGGTTTGCCAATCTCCTGTTGCCAAATACCGCAAAGAATCAAAGAGGAAACAGAGAAAGGAAAATCATAACCTCGTTGATTATAAATGCGACTGGGGTACTTTAGTACAGAGTGCCCATGACAGAAATGCAGTAGCATCTAAGAGTCAGGATAGCTTTCTCTTCTTAGTTCCAAGGCAAGAGCAGGAAAGGAGAGAGGACACATGTTAGAAAACTCTGCCACAGAGCTCAAGCCCTGAATCCGGGTCCCCTTCTCTTTAAAGGGAATTGTCTAGTCTGTGATCTTTGGGACCTGATATATTAGGGAAGATTTTTCTATAGAACATTAAGACCACTTTCCCAATTACGTATGAGGTGACTAGAGATGGATTAGAACGTAGTTATCTTCAAACAGCTTTGTTTGATCTCCAGAGTCCAAGCAGGCATGGTTTTGATTTGAGAGGCGCATTCAAACACAGTTGGCATCGTAGAGAGGATCCGTGTGCATTAAACACACTATTTTCTCTCTTCTTTTTTCAACATTAAAAAAAGGTGATTTTCTTGTATCTGGTTCCTGGTGAGCGTTTAAAGCTTCATTCTTGCTCTGTAGGCTTTTGCAGAAATCACTGGCAAGACTCTTGTGCATGTAGAGGAGATTGCTTGGTTTAGCTGTTTGCCTTTCTCTCCTTAATTCATGGTATCCTTCCCAGAATCAATTTTTGCCTTTGTGTTTGTATTTCACATGCATGCACACACACACACACACACACACACACACACACACACACACGCACACACACACACATTTCTTCTTACTTACTCTATGTAACTATTTATAGCCCTGGATTCTTTACTTTCTTCTCTCCTTCTTGCCTCCCTTTTTATTATTATTTTTCTTTTTTCTTTTCTGGGAAAAACTGAAAGAAAAAAAATGGCATAAGGTTTTTCTTTGAGATGTATGAAACGATTCCAAGGGATTTTCTCAATCGTAAACAACATGCTGGGTGTAAACACTACATTGTAGGAGAAATGCTTTTCCGCGACGATGAAAGGTTTTTCGGCACATAGATCCCAACGCATAAGCAACGGAATCAGGAAGGAAATGGCTGGAGGTGTTGTCATTTTCTTCAGTGTTCAACAACAGGAGCAGCTGCCAGCTCACAAAAGTAGGACTGGTCTGTGTGGGGGACAGAAACCAAGGCTGCCGGACGTAGCCCTCTGATCTGTGTGCTACCTCAGTTCTTAAGTGCAAAACTTGATTTTCTGGAATTAAAAGCATATTCATGAATGAAATGGTTCCAGGATTAGAGAACAAAACTAAATGATCGAGTCATAAACTTCCCGGTTAATACAAGCTCCCAACCAGTCAGGTGGTTACAGTTCACAATTCTCCTTGCTGATGACTGCAGTGTTAGCGAAGCTGGAACATGAAGGTTGGCATGTCTTTCTTTCACAGGCCATGGAAAGGGAACTCAGGCTAGCATTTAATTCCAAAGCAATGCAAAAGGTTAGACCTTTCCACAGACTGGTAAGCACTACTGAAGTCTAGAAAATCACTACATTTTTACAGTGCCTGGCCAATCAGCGTTTATTTACAACATGATTGACAGAATACAGGCAATTCTCACGCACCACCTTCTTGTCTGCACCCACATGCACAGAGTTCTGATGTCAGAATGACTTTGGTCACTGGTATAATGTAGGAAAGATGTTCCTTCTCATCACCAAAGAGCTCGTCCTGTGGAATGAATGGAAGATTTTCCACTCAAACAAGTTTCTTTCATGGTAAATTGCTTAAGGGTTAATTCGTCTAAGTAGTCATGTCTGTGCAGATCTTGGCCTCCTTAACTTGCTTTTCACCTCGTTGTGTCGCTGGGCTGACTTTCTTCTGCTGCCTGGTGGTTCTCCCACTGACACTGATGCTCAGACAGAGCTCAAAGGTATGAAACTGAGGCCACCTTATGATGGATGGCTAGGATAAGCAGCAGATAAGATCCTGTCAAACTAGGAGCCATGGAGCTGTATAAGCAAACCAGTTTTGTTCTTCAAAGAATGAGATGTTTTGGTAGAGTTTAAAAATGTTGAACAGAGCTGGAGAGTCAGCTCAGCAGTTAAGTGTACTTGGGTGCTCTTGCAGAAGGCCAAGTTCAATTCCTAGTTGGTGTCTCCCAACTCTGTATGACTCCAGTCCCACTGCATTTGATTCTATCTTTGGTCTCCTTGGGTACTGCACACAAATGATGCCTAACCACACATGCAGGCAAGCATTCTGATAAATAAAATAAAAGCAAATACAATTTTAAATAATAAGAATATAATATGCTGACAGAGCCCTATAATAGCTACACTGCTATCAGAAAACCTGCAGGGAGGCCTCCTGCTAGCCCCATGACTGCCGGAACGCAGTCTACTTCCTACCCCAAGCTCTCTCACCTGTCACAGATAGCATGCCCATTACTGAATCCTACCACACACCTTATGCAGAGACCTGCAGACCTGTCTGGGAGGTCACTAAACCATCTTCCACTGTGTTGACTCACCCTGGCCATGTTGGGTTAACTGACCGTCAGCAGTGATCTGGTGAGATCAAGTATGTACATGAGGTCACCCTTCTCACACGCGGTTAATACCGCAGAGTACACATGAGTACATTATAAACAGCATTTAAAATAAAACTGGGGCAGTTGGAGATACCCTTCCCTTTTCTGAATATCTTCTGATGTTTACATTTTAGTCACTGATAATGAGGATAATAAAACATTTTCAAATCATTAAAAGCTAAAGTAGTGATGAGTCCTGCTGAATCTTTGACAGGGAAATGCAATGTGATGGTAAAACTTGAATCTCCTCTGTTTTGTTATAGTTGCCTGCTAAGAAAGTAACAGTTAGCCTGGCGGTGGTGGCGCACGCCTTTAATCCCAGCACTTGGGAGGCAGAGGCAGGCGGATCTCAGTGAGTTCAAAGCCAGCCTGGTCTACAGAGCTAGTTTCAGGACAGCCAGGATTGTACCACAGAGAAACCCTATCTCAAAAAAACAAAACAAAACAAAAAATGACAAAAAAGAATGTATCATTTAATTATGTATAAATGAGCATATTTACACACCAGCATGACTACCCAGGACTTAGTTTTCAAAACTATATTTTTCGACTTTATGGCTATTTGAAGTAATGATATCATATCAAAACACTGAATAAAACTTGTTTTACCTGAAAGGCCAATATTGTGTGTAGTTACCTTAATCATTCCAGTGTCTGGTATAGGAAGCATGGTACCTATTTTTTTAAAACTGCCAACTGCAACATGTTGGTCAAAAAATATACACAATGTAGCTGAAAAGGAAATACAGTTGCAGTCACCGTTTTAAATTACCTTTTCCATCGGTTGTTCTCTGTGTTTCTTTGATATATATCCATTGCTATATATATTGTATATGTTTACATATGTATTCATTGCATATATGTAAACAAAGATGTTATACAGTGCAATTAATTAATGGTCTGTCTTCTTTGGAAAAACTAGCTTAACCTGATTCCTATCAAACCCTGGCATCTGGTGAAATGGGAATTCTGGAGACTCTCTGCACACACTCCATGGCTACCTAGCATCTACCTGTCCTCTTCAGGCCAACTCTGCAAATGGAACTTAGATGCGACAAGACATCAAGCTAACATCATTTGCAGTCAAGGTAAGGAAACCTTATTGGGCATGCTAGAGAGGGATGGTGATGGCAACCAGGTCAACCTTAATCCCTTTCCTATTGGCTGGTGATTTCGGTGCATAGAATATTTGTGGCCAGTATAATTAATTTGGGCTAAAAATGTTAGGTGTGTGGAAAGATGGAAAAGAGTGAGGCGGTAGAGGGTAGGAGGTCAGAGCTTTCCTTTCTGAATGGAAATATTAAGCCCCTTGCCCAACTCCCTTTTGCTTTCTGGTCCACTCTCTCCAATTCACCTGAGCTCTGGATGAGATTTTGAATGTTCTACTGTCCATGTTTTTGTTCTCTGATGGCATAAAAAAGATGGCACCCTTTTCCTATACCTACCTGCCCACAGGCTTCTTGTCCCGGTGAGAAGTGAGCGCCTGGCTGCCTATTCCACTCTTCTGGGTTTCCTGTAGCTTGGGAGCCAAATGCAGCCTGGCGGCTGAGGTCAGGGGAATGTGCTGCTTGGTGTAAGCAGGCTGGCCTTCATAGTTCGCACAATAACGGCCATGTGACAAGCTTTCCCAGCAAACTGGCTACTGCAAAGAACATCATGTTTATCTCCTATATTAAAAATTCCTTTTTCTAAAATTTCTGTTGAGACTTTCTGAGTTAATTCTAATTTAACTTATTAGAACAAAATACTTTGTCAAAAAAATACCAAATCACAAGTACATATTATAATGCCTCTGATGGACAGAAGGGTCCATGTCAAACTTTTGTCAAATTTTATCAACTGAATGTCTTTCTTTTGAGCCCACATGTCTGGATGTTCCCCAAATCTTCATGCCTGCTGGGGTAATCCTGTCCTTTCAATATTAAGTGAGAACGCTCAACACGTACCCCATATGTGGTAGAAAGAGTGTTTTCCCAGGCTGGAGTTGGTGCTGTTAAATTTGGTCCAGCCACCTCGAGGCTGGTGTGTGTCTTCCAGCTCTTAATAATCTTTCCTTTTGTCTTGATTGTGCTTTTCCTCAGCAGAAAGTGCTTCACTCACCTTTTACTTGACTACATTTACCAACATACGAGGTGTTTTCTCTGTCTCTTTATCTCTGTTTCTCTCTTGTTTCTGTCTCTCTGTCTCTTTCTCTTTTTCTTCTGTCCTCCAATAGAAAGGGTCTTTTAGTGCTACCCAGGCCTTGAACTCCTGGACTGGCCTCATATAATACCCTCCCTAACCTTTCGTGTAGCTAGGACTTCAGGTACCTGAGACCATGCCTGTCTTTCAACATAAAATTAGTTGTTATGTATGCTATATTTGCTCATTTGTTTGTTCACTTGTTTGCTTTGTGTTTCTGAGTCATTTTGTCTACATGTATATCTGCCCATCAAGTACATGCCTGGTGCCCAAAAGAGACCAGATGAGGACAGTAGATCTCCAGGGAATGGAGTTACAAATGGTTGTGAGCTGTCATGTGGGTGCTGGGAATGGAACCTCTGGAAGAGCAGCCAGTGTTTTTAACTGCTAAGTGATTTCTCAATGTCTTTAATATAATTTTTTTTTTTTTAGTTTCCAATCATGTACTGAAGATGAGTGTGGGGGAGGGTCCAGGGGGTGAATTAAAACACTGGATGCAAAGTCCTAGGACCAGGTGGAGAAACAGTGTCTTGTCTTCCTTCCACGACAAAATCCTGACAAAAACTGCTTGAGACTCTCGGGCTTCAGCCCCACCCAAAGCCTTACTGTTTTCTGGAGCCTAACATGTTTCACCTATGTGAACGTTTAAATAGTGGGACCCACAGAAATGATGCCTAATGCGGGGCAGTGGAAAAGACCACACTCGACAGTGCATTCACTCGATAGCTGCTGTGCTCTGGGATTACTGAGATGAGAATATCCTCTAGTCTGCACTGCCCTCTTCGTCTCCCTTGGCAGGTGGGCATGTGGTAGGGCTCCATCCATCCTTCTTGTGCATTAGCTGAGGGGTCTGAAAGTGTCAGCAAAAGCAAAACTTATGGTGGAATCTGGGTAACTCACGGCAAGGTTCATGCCTTGTGTGATGAAAACGCAGCTGTGCTAGGAAGCGAAGATTTGATTAAATTCTGTCTGTTGTCCTGTTTGGATCACAAGTTACTTCTGAGGGCTGTGTGTTGAGAGGCTGGTCTGAGAAGGGATTTGTGTTGGGCCTGGGCTATCACTTCTCTGCATCTCAGACATCTTTGCACAGAGAGAAAGGCTAAGCTCTTTACTGACCAGTGATTAAAGGCCAGGACTCAGTGGGGGTGTAACAAAATGCTTTCTTATTTGGAGTTCTGGGGGGAGGGCACACCTGTGAGCCTGCCCCACCTTGTATGAAGGTCACACAGTCTGAGTTTATTTTTGCTCTCTCAAAGTGGTTAACAACAGGTGTGGCTACAAAGGAGCGATTCTGACCTAGGGGGTGGTTAATTAGGATTTTGAGTATTGAGGTAGACTTGCTCCACCTGGACCAAAGGGCAGAGAATCAAGTCTATTCCTTGGGCCATGCTAATGATGTCTGTTGCCTCCCCACACCCTCCATTTTGGAGTGAAGTGTATAAGCATGCGGAAGAATAAACAGTAATGATGGGGAAGCTCAACCAACCACATCTGGTTAGGGTGTGGCCGTCTGGAGCCCAGGTAGAAAAACCCGATAGGTAGGTGCGCACCCTCTCTACGCTGTGCTCGCTGGACCGTTTTGGATTTCGGATCTCCCACTCTGGTAGCGTGAGTTCCCCCCTTTTTCAATTATGAAAAATATAACTTGTTCTTGAGCTTTTCTGGTTATTTATTGTACTGACCGAATACGTCAACACAGTATTTATTTAATGTTCCTCCAATGCTGTGCTATATTTCTGTCTCTTATTTCTCCTATATCTCTGTTCCTTTTGCCTAATAATTCCAATCCTCATGCTTCTACCCTGGAACGTATGCATTTTGTGGAAGCTGGTCCCTGACACAGCTCCAAATGTACTCTTCTTTTAGGATTGAGAAACTTTCATGTCTTTCAATAAACCTAAACTTCTGCGTTTGGGGGAAAGTAGATATTTCTAAATATAAAGCTTTTCTTCTCGTAAGGGTCTATTGATTCTTCAATATGGAAGTCAGAACAGCCCTGCCAAAACCTTCAGAACTGGGTATATTTCTGCTCTGTTTTAGGTAAAGACAGTAAGCCCATTTGAAGATCAATCAGTTTCTACCTATGAAGGAATGACCAGATTTCTGGTTGTATTTATGTAGAATATTTCAATACAAAAATCTTTATATTTTTTGAAGAAAAAACAAAATGTCATTCCTTCTACATAGGGGAAGTGACATTTTTTGAAAATCATTGACATTTTTCTACATCCAGGGCTATTTCAAGCAGTGGCATTATTAAATTAATTCAACAGAAATAGAAAAATCGCCCACAGAGTATGCAGCCAAATAGAAGTCCCAATGTGCAAATAGGATCGACTACTACAGAATTCGCTTGTTCAGAATTATGCTTAATTACGTGACAGCAAGCCTCCTTGAGAACGTCACTAAGACTAAGAACAGACTTGGAGATGAACTTACACACTATATTTTAGTTCCCTTTTGTATGGTTTTTTGGACACAAGGAAATAAATTCTGAACAGATATATTACTCAAAAGAACCTGTGAATAAATTTAGTGTATGAAAGAATCCTTCCGAATTTCAATAATCCCATCTATGGACAGGAGATCTTTGGGTTTTGGTCTTAGGATTTTTGTTTGTTTGTATTTTAGAGACAGGTTTTCTCTGTGTACATTCCTGGCAGGCCTGGAACCCACTCTGTAGACCAGGCTGGCCTCGAACTCACTGAGATCCACCTGCCTCTGCCTCCCAAGTGCTGGTGAGTGCCAACACTGCCTGGCAGGGAATTTTCTTTTCTGGTAATCTTAAAAGACTCAAATCTTATGTCCTGTTAAGTCTGAATGTGTTAAAGAGGAATTTAGGGAGAGTGATGATTAGCATTGTACACTATAGTTTTGCTGCATACAAATGAAAAGTAATTTGGACTTTATTAATAGTTAGCACACAAACTATCTCCCATAATCTCATACATTATGAATATCAGGGGCTCAGGGCCGAATCCCTTAACATTACTCTGACCCAGGAGCCAGTGGGAATCCACACCATTTCCAGAACCTGTAGGAAATGCTTCTTTAGTTGTCGTATCTTGGGGAGATCTGTAGGTTTATGAAGATGATTAGAGGTTGTGGGCATCTGGGGGGCACTCAGAACAGTGGTCGTTTCTATCCTATGTGGAAATGACTCAATGATCGATTTTAAGCATTACAGGGAACAGACTGCATTCCACGTGAGTGTGTATGGTCTGTGAATCCAGGGCAGGATCCACGGTAAGTGAAGGAATTTTATTATTTAACACATTCTCCAATCAAAACTGCTCAGTAGGTAGGAAATCAAATAGTTCTCTACTGAAATAGATGCAAATGTATTTTAATAATAAATGTATTTATGAGGAAACTAAATGGTAAAATATAAAATAATGTTGATTTTAGTCTGGGTCTTACTTGTTAAAAGTGGTATTTGTGGTGCAGCTGGGTGTCGGCACGGGAGAGCTGGCTCCAGCCACTGCAGGGCTCTCCTCAGTTGGTAAGTTCAGTCCGGTACAGATGTTGGCAGAGAGAAAGTCATCCTTCCTTAAGCAACTGGCCACTGGGAATCTGACCATGCTTCAGTGAACATATGGACAACACAAAGTGGACTTTTTCCCTTTGGGGGAGAGGTCATTGAGTGGGGGGGATGGGCATAGGAAGGCTGAAAAGTAAGTGCCATCGTGATGCATAATGGGAGATTCCCAAATAATCCATCAGAAACAATTTTAAAGTGGCATTTGAGACTAATTGACTAATACTCTGTGGAAAAGGACACACTATTTCCTAATTGATATCAGCTGAAAAGCAGCTCCCGTCTGAATGCCGGATGACCACAAATACCGTAGAGAGGTCTGTATCACATTCAGGTGCCAAGTGTCCATTCTGTGCCCCAGAAGACCGGAGAAGACCTCAGCAACCAGGAACTAAGATGTCTTCTTCCTTCTCTAGCCTAGTGATTTTGTTGACATCCTCTTGGGTCTCTTCATGCCTCTAGCTTTATATTATAGGTGTTATTCTTAGAGCTCTGGGAATTATTGGGAATTTGCAACTGTCTCGGCCTCAATAGTTGTTACCACTTTCCTTACGTTCCTATTCATCTCCTGCACTCATCTGTGCAATTCAGGAATGGACAACAAGGCCCTCCACAGTGAGCTAATAAAAATATACCACCCAGAAGTTCAGGTTATAACTGGAAAGGTTTCTTCATTTGTATATAATCCTAAAGAAAAGTATAGAAAACAGTGATTATTAGCAGAGAATAAAACTACAGATTTACAAGTTGGATGATTACTTACAAAGTTTTTTTTTTATTTCGTAGTTTTGCTACCTAAGATTTTCTTGGTCCCAGCAGATCACACCATCACATCCCTGTAGAGAGAGAACTTCATAAGCGCTGAGGTTTGCTGCATTCTATGGACCTCCCTGCAAGGCAGAGAGAGTCTGGAGGACGCCTGTCACCTAAGTGGAAATGATAAAGTGTGGGCCAGTGATGTCCATGTCCATACTGACCTTAACCACTCCAGATGTTTGCTAAATGAGACCTGTTGTTACTCAACTCACTACATGACAATGCATCATGATAACAACCTTTCTTACAGGCGATGAGACTGGACCTCACAGTCAGAGTACACTTTGAGGAGACTTCAGACCTAAACCTGCTGTCCTCCTGGGTACTCAGCCTGCTTGTGCAACTTGCTTTTAAGAGAACAAAGCAACAATCAACTCTGGTTGTCTTAAATTTACCTTGAAGTCAATTGTTACAACCTAAGCTAACCATCACAGTAATCTCAAATTCTATAATCTTCCAAGTCCCTGACCCAGAACATTGACTTACATCATTTATGGGAAGCAGCAAATGCAGAGCTTGAAAACAGTCTTCTAAAATGAATATCCATTTCTGAAGACAACATTTGGGCATTGCTTGATCAACGATGATGTTTGTAATGCTGTTTGCTTTGTGGGTCAGTTGAGATCAGTTAGAGACCGTGACTTAATCCCTCTGTAAAATTCTGCTAAAGTTTTCTGCGAAGTTTCCCTCATTCCTTCGCTTGCCCACAGAATATTTTCTGGGCTGTTCAATAAAGACAGAGCAAAGCCTTCTTGGTTAGTAACAGACACAGGGAAAGATTCACAAAAAAGCATTTAGGCAGGTGCAGATTCAGCCTTATAAAACAGACCCACAGAGGACAGAAGACACTGGGAGCGGAAAGTAGAGAATTCAAACCTGGAGTCTCTCTTGGTTAAATGACTCCAATGGGAAATGCTTTTTATTTCTTCACTTAATGTGACACTGGTACATTATTCGTGACTCAGAGTTAATCACTAAGGAATTTAATATATGAATCTCCATAATAATATGCCTGATATCGTTAACTTACAAAAATAATTTGCATTTTTGCTTTGGAAGGTTTGGTTCATGATTGAATGGCTTCATGATAGGGGCCTCTGTCAAGGTAGATGTCACGGCAGGAGTTCATGATCCAACAAATTGTTCATCTCATGAGCCAGAGGCAATGAGGAAGAGGCTGGCTCCCATAACTTTTTAAGAGTCTACATAACCAGTGACTTAGGTACTCTCTAATAAGCCTTGTTTCCTAAAATGTGTGCTGTTTCTAAGAACTATGAAATTATGTTGACTTTAGCCTGTGGACTGACAGAGACACTCATCCTAGGCTCCCAGTTTGTTGATACACTTCCATCTTGAATTTACTTTGAGATCCACTATTCAGATTAAGAATGAAGGAATTTGAGGTCTTTCTTGGATATCTTAATAATTCCTATAGCAACGGAACATCTGGAATTGAACATCTATAATTATCTTTATATTTAGGCACTTAACAAACTATAGTCTTAAATTTTAGGACACATATGATATAATTTTCATCCAAACCATGCCACATACACACATAGTTTATTGCAAGCATGTGTGCCATAAAATGTTTACATTTCTGCAATATAAGTAAATGTATTTTAAAAGACCAGAGACAAGATTTTCGGTAGAGGCTCACACCCTTAATCCCAGCACTCAGGAAGCAGAAGCAGGCAGATCTCTCCGGGTTTGAGGTCAGCCTGAACTACAGAGAGAGTTCCAGGAGAGCCAGTATTGTTTCACTGAGACCCTGTCTTGAAAAACAAAACAAAAACATAACAAAAAAAGACCAGAGCTATGTCATTGTAATTTAGTTTTTCTTTGGTATTCAGCAGGGCAACTGGCATGCACTTGTTCCTCCATATGTAGTTAATGATGACCCAGAAACAAGTTCAACTCAAACAGTTTTGTTCTGTTGGCACAATTGTCGTGGTGTGGGCGGGATATAAGTATCTTTGAGCTGCGACAGACTTGTCCTCAGAACTCCCTTCATTTCCAGGATGTCCCCAGCTTCAGTAATGGCACCTCTGAAGAGCCACACAGCCACAGCTGGCAGAGGCAGCTTCTGCTGTGGAGAGATGTTGGCCACATCTGGTACCCACTGCAGGGCTTTTTCCTCTGACCTTCCCCAGGTTCTGCTTTCTTCCTTTGAGAGAAAACAGTCTAGAAGATCCAGTCCCTTTGACACATGGTTGATATCCACCAATCAGAAGCCCATGGACCACAATTCCCAGTTTTAAATAAAAACCAATCACCTCCCTTGAAACTAGGCTCTGCCCTTGCAGCTGGTACTCTGCTCTCTGACATTCCTTCAGGCTCCAGCAAACAGGACAACAGCATGCAACTGCACTCCACAGGGCTCCTACCTCTACCTTCTGTTCTGTTTAATCCATCTCTGTTACACTGTCTCTGTCGTGAAGACCATGGTCTGCCCGTCACAGCTCTGATCACTTTGTCTGCTTCGGTTCTATTGGTGGGAATTTGACACCTTGGCCCCAACTCTGGCCTGCTTAGCTTGTGTCATAGTCTGACATGGTTCTCCTCTTCATGTTCAGAGTGCTTGGCCTTCAATATTCAACTGTCTTCTGAGGTGTGTCGTCCTGACTTGTGAACAGTCCCCTGGTGTCCTCGATCGTTTTCCACAATACTTCGGGACATGTTTCTTTGAGATGCCAAGAGCCTTCAAACTTAACATTCCAGTCCCAACTACTTTCTACCCTGCCAGGATCAAAGATCCAACAAGTTCTCTGAAACAGCTACTTTAAGGCCTAACTTTTACACCTACAGGAAAGAACTCAAGACCCCTCCATCTGCGACATGGTCACTGGCTCTCTGTCAGCTGTCTCAACAGCAATTAATGCCCCAGCTGGAAATTAAACCCTTAAGTCAATGCCCTAAAGTTGTTTCTGATCCGTCCCTGGATACTGTTTTCCTGAAGTTGTTTCTGATCTGTCCCTGAATACTGTATTTCTTTGCATTAGACCCCCCAACAAGTTTATTCAGATGTGTTTATAGGGTGCCTCATGAACTTGTGACTCCTCAGTTCTCTTTGCTCCCCCCAGCACCACTTCCTGGCTTGCTTCTAGCAATGGGTCCCTTCTTAGGTCTTATTTTCCACAGCAAAATCAGTAATACTTTTCTTAAACATTTTTTTTTTTCCGAGACAGGTTTCTCTTGTGTAACCATGGATGGTCTAGAGCTCATTATGTAGACCAGGCTGGCCTGGAACCCTCGGGGATCTGCCTACCTCTGGCCCATGAGTGCTGTGATAAAAGACACGACCACCACGACAGTCTGAGTCAGCCATCTTTTGAGTGTGTGGTCACTTTACCCAGCAGAAACACTCTCACAGTCCACTGTCGCACTGAAACTCACGCCGGACTCTTCCAAGCTTCACACCGGTACACTTTTGAATCTGGCTTTCTGTCTTCATCACGGAGCACTTGTCTCAATACAGCTTCACTCCACGTGGATTTTTAGCATTCACTGGGTTTCCCCCTTCCCTTTCAGACTTGGGGACTCTGTGTTCTCCCCTTATTTGGTGAAAAGCCTTGGTTCTTGCTGTTGTTGGGTGTTATAATGGTTGACTGCTTGCTGCTCCATTAGATTTTGCTCCACTACCATCATCACCGAGTTACCTCTTCCAAAGGCCAGCCACAGGGCTGGAGCTTAGTTTTTATGGAAAAAAAGAGAAAGAAAAAGTACAAAAGACAGCTCAAAACACGCAAGTGCTGCGCTCCTCGCCACATCAATCTGCTTTGCTTTTTTTTGTGCTTTTCAATATCTGCTATTATCTAATTTTTATTCATTTGCCTATCCCAGCTGGAGCATTTGGCTGGAATTAGAGACAAGAATGAAAGCCCCAAGCAAACACTTTTGGAAGTATATCATTTCTTTTAAGTGTAAGCACCTCTTACACTTTAAAGTGGAACCCAGGGCCTCATGCACCAGCGAACAGCATCTCAGCCATACACAATATTTTACGTTTGTCTGTTTGTTTGTTTGAGGCACAATATGTATAATATAAAATATTGGAAAGTTTTAAAATGAAAGTATTGACAAGTTTTTTGACCAGGCAGGTTATATTTCTCCAAGATCTTAAAGGAACGTGCCTAGCTTCTACCAGTCTTCCTCTTGCTGGCTCCAAGGATCCGCTCAAGTGTGATTTCAACAGCCCAGTCTTCAGGAACCAGCACACTTTCTTAAAAGACTTGTAGGTGGAAATGGAAATCGCTCCTTAGGGGGTCAGTAGCAGTTTGGCCAGCATCAGGGTTTCTTTCAACTTTAATTTGTCTTAGCTGTCCAGGTAGGAGCTTTATTTTTGGAATAAATAAGCATAAAATGACATCTTGGTAGCAACGTTCCTGTTTAAACTTGGGGTCTGGGGACACTTTATAAAGTGGTGCTCAGCTCTCCGTTCCCCTCTTCATTGTGAAATCACGGTGTCAGCTTGGTGATGGCGTTAGAAGCAGCTTCGTTACCAAAAGAAGTTGTAACACCCCCATGGCCCCCTATTGCCCTTCATGGGTGATTTCCAAGGCTGGTAATCTCAGGTACATACTGAGTGCCTTAGTCCTAAATGGTTGTCATCCATCAAGCAAGGCTGCTTCACTTTCTGACAGACTCGACTTCAAAATGAGCTTTAAATTAAAAATTCCCGGTGTAGAATAATAGAACTTAGAATTGTTCAAGACTTATTTCTGTTACATCATCTATGAAAAGCCAGTGGGAGAAAATCCTGGGCCCAAGTTAGAACTCAAAGATTCTTCATAAGCAGCAATTTCTGACTGTTTGGTTCTGATAAGAACCTGTCTGCTTACACGCCTGTGACCTACGAAAATTATATGTCATCTGCATTTGTATCATTAGACAATTGTATAGTAGTACTCCCCGCCTCAAGTTATTTCTAGATGTACCGTCACTTCCTATTCTCATGAGCTGGGAAAATATTCCGACTTTCACGGTTATCAAGTGTCTCAACTCTACAAGAAAATTAAAAGGTGAGAGAGATTCTGATTAAGAAAACCATTTCCTTTAAATGCAGAAAGAAGGAATAGACAAGTCAAAACCTGAATGTTAATAAATTATTTGAAATGTATGTATTAGAAGAAAGAAGCTTAATTAATTATATAAATATAGAAAAGGGACAGGAGCAGCCAGCAGGTTAATAATGAATATTTCAGAAGCCAGTGCTTAGAAATATGTTTCTTAATTATGTTCATTTATGGGTTTCTGATGGAAAGAGTGTTGAGGGGATAAAATAATTTAAATAGTAGAGTATGATGAATCAAAATGCATTGTGAACGAGAAATTGAAAGCCAACAAAAGTAAGTTGAAATCACTACAGTGTCTTTCTCATGTACACATGTTATTATAAAACATGGCTTTAGACTTCAGGAATTGGGATTTACTGGGGTTTTAGATGTGGAAAAATAAACTCAAATGCTTTCCAATTTTTTTTTGTTTTAAATTTGTCTTTAAAACTTAAACTTGTTCTCGGAGATTATTCTGTAGCCAAGAATAAGAAATCCGAATTTCTCATGTAAAACAAATAAATAGTTTGCTAATAGTTGAAAAGGGGGCACTCTAAAGATAATCCCTAGGCCTGTCTACCACACATCTGCAAAGGAGGATGCTGTGGGTCATGCTATTATGAATGAACCCCATAGATGAGGGGTATTCCAAATCCTAGGCCTTCTGTTGCCTCTCATCGGGCCACCATGTTGACTGGGTGTTGTCATGGTTACCCATAAGATTCATGTCCTAATGCTCTACCCGAAACGCCCCCATTCCTCATGTTTAGGGGTGTCTCCATTCTCCTTAACAGTTCATATAGGATGCTCCAACAACCTCCTATACTACAAATAGAATAGTTGGTTAGAATGAGAGAATCACTAGTGTCCTATAGTCATTAAAAAATAAATCAATTATACATAGTTTTTCTTTTCAGCAAGACGCTTCCTTTAGGAGCAGGCCATGTGTGCTGGAGCGGTAGCTCAGCAGTTAGGAGCGCTTGTTGATCCTCCTCACCTACACAGCAGCTTTCAACCATCTGTAATTCCTGTTCCAGAAGACCCCACATCCTCTTCTGGCCTCCTTGGGCATGGAACTCACGTGGTATGAAAACATACAAGCAGGCAAAACACCCGTAGGGACAAAATTTAAAAAATCAAAAAAGGAACAAAAAATAAAACTTGTGTTGGAAGGGGGTCAACTTAAAGATACCTACAGCTAGTTCTGATTGTATTTTAATGACAAATCTTAGTATAGCCCATGGGAGTACATTTTCCTGCAAGTAAAAGAATGTGCTGGGCAGATTTTTTTTGAAGCTAATCTGGGTATGTCAATTTTCTAAACCTAAAGAAATGCTAGCTTGTGTCAAGCCCGTGAGGGACTTTCCATAAAGGTTTACAAGAGTGATTCAGAAGTTTCTGTCTTTGTTCTTTGATTGGGCTGAACAGAAACCTGCCCCCAATAGACTCTCACCTCTCTACTCCAAGCTTAATTTTGAACTGAACATAAGACACGAAGAGCGAGATGTGAAGGGTATCTTTGGAACCATATTTGAAGCAGGCTGTAGATCAGGCTCAGGAGGTATGACTGGTAGCCTCCTCTAGACACTGTCACCTGTATGTCATGCCCCGCTCCTTGTCATCATTTTGCAAACTTGAAGACTGCTCGTGAGAGAACTGAGGTGAGACGATGGTGTCATAGCCAGGAAGAATGTTGATTCTCAGTGACATCACGGGGTGTCTGACTTCACAACCTTTCACTGCCGTGACTTGCATTTCTTAGTATGCAGGACATACTGTTCTTGCCACTCCTCTAAGGTTGCTAATCGATGGTTTTCTGCTGTTTGCTTAATAGGTCATTTTAATGGACTCACAAATGTAGATATAGTCTTTCCCCTAACACTTAAAAAATGTGATAACCCTTCTCAGTTGCTTCAGCTAAACAATGTGCTCCTATCTCTCAGGATACTGCTGGGAACATACAACTAGCAGGATTACTATCCTCAGTGATGGAATATTCAAAATTCAATCAGTTTTCAGTTCAAGGAAATAACCGCTAATAAAAAAAATGCTTTTGGATCATTTTGTGAAGCAGAGTACTTTATTCCATATGGCATCCTGCACGTCCATATGGCTTCAGGAATTAGGGAGGTATATTTGTCAAAATATTCAATCAATTGCAGCCCTTAAAGTTGATAATGTTATGTGTTTGGAGCATACACCATCTCTGGAATATGGGGGAAAGTCAAAGGAGCAAATGCCAGCCAAACGAAAATCGGGGCTGAGTTGAAATTCAGGAGAGAAAGACAAGAAGGAACAGAAACTGCACCGCCGCACTTTAATCTAAGGCATGTGAACACTATCGACTGAGCTGTGATGTCCTCGTCACGGGCAAAAGCAATGTGTAATAAGGTTTATTCAAATAAGAATGGGGAAGGAAAATACTGATTATTTCACGTTTCGATTGGCATAATTTCAGAAATTCAACCACACAGAAAGCAGTTATCTTGAAAAATAGAAGATACACATGAAGTCAACTTAAACACCTTCAAATGATTTGTTCATCCCTGTTATGACCACTCTCATTATCATTATTATCATTGCTGGGATAATCTTTCCTTTGCCACCTATCTGTTCAACGTGGCATCCGCGATTGTTCTTAAGCTCTGTATACAGTTTGAGCTGTGATTGGCTTCAGCTCTATTGTACAAATCCATTTTTGCAGATGAAAGGGCTAGAGGAGACTAGCTGGCCACGTGGACTGCATCCCCAACAAGGCACTTGGCATGTTGCATCCCATCTTGTGGGTCCTGGATTTCTAGTGAGAAAGGATGCGGCTCGCAAGGTCTGGCTTGTTGGATAACAGGTCTTTGCTCAATGATAAAACAACAAAACAAGGGGTACGTGTTGGAACCACATTCTAGGTGGTTCTCCCTAGAGAATGAGAAGAGAAGACGCAGGCTTCAGCACTGTTTGGGAAAGAGAGTTTACTGTCAAACAATACAATGTCAGATCTACCTGGAGCAAAAAGGCTCAAATCATCCATCTGTCCAAAGATGGGCAGGGTAAGTTTGTGAGGCCCATGGGGCAGAGAAAGAACAATCTATTTATTTTTGAAATACATTCATTTCATTTAAAATTAACCACTGTTCGGATAGAAGGCAGGATAAATTGAATACAAGCTTAATAAAATGCAATGTTCAAGGGTTTGGCTATTTATACAAAAAATTTACATTTGAAAAAATTCAAAATAGAATTCTCATCCTCAAAGGCCTTCCTGCTGGTTGAGACAGTAAAACTGGAAAAGCATGAAGGTTAACCATGCCCCGGGATTCCTGCCAGCAGCCACGACATCAGTCTTTAGAGACCCCTGGAGGACCCATGTCTGGGTTCAGCTTACACAGAGATCAGCAAGTCAGTGCTTTTGTAGAAACAGTGAAACCACCATAGACGTGAAACTAGTAACAGACTGTGGATTAATAGCCCATCTAAGGATCCCGTTCTTCAGAGAGACAGGATTGGCAATACTCTTCTGCTCTGAGCTCACACTGAATTCCGTGATGTGTGCATACCACATCGAGACAAGTTCTAGAGAGTCACAGGTTCACGCGAGGCATGTGAGGGTAGGGAGCATCTCACAGTTCCCTCCAGCAGCTCGCTTAATTCCATCTGGTACTCAGACAAGTGCTCAGGCTTAGAGCAAAGCACCATGGGAGGTTGCGCAGCCCGAGTTGATTATTTCCGGAGCTTTCACACTCACTGAAAACTTTCTCAGTGTTCCTCAATTCCACTGATTTTGTTTTCCTTTCTAGAAACCTTTACCACGATACAAATTACTAGTTAAACTAGATTATATAAATCAGTTGCTTCGTCTCTCATTTTTCAAATATTTGCCAGCTCTTAAAGACAGAAATGACTGTTATTTTTTGTTTCAATTATTTTTTTTCTCTTAAGGACTTGGGTAATGCTGAGCATATGTGGAGTTGATTGACTTGGGGGTAGAGAGGGAGACTTCTAAAGCCCTGAGAACTGCCTTCTCCGTGCTACACCATTTCTTGCTATGACATGTGCTGAATATAAGGCATACTTCTGGCTAATGCCGCCACAGCCAAGTCCCTTTCACTTCCCGGGGAGAGCAGCTATGCCGGAATGGAATCTGGGAGAGTTCTGGAATCAGCAAAATCTGGTTTAGAAGACTGGCTCTGGGATTTATTAGCTTGTGGCATTAGTCAAATGATTCCCCCCCTCTATTGGTTAATATGAGGAATAATACAATTTTCTTATGTATGTTGGGAAACATTAACCAAGTCCTTGAAGCGAATTGGCCTAGCATGTAGGCATGGGATGGTTTTTTACATGTTTTTCCTTTTACTGTGCTGAGAAACAATATCTTTCCTCTTTAAACTTCATCCTCAGATAAAATTTATTTCTTTGCTCTTCTGCTGAAGTTGTTTTATTTTGTATATGTGCTTTAGATTTGTAATATATTTTTATGTCTAGGAACATTAACATAAATATGATGATTAAACTGAAAGGATTTATTTAAAAATAAAAAAAACCTTTGATCTCTCTGGAATCAATTTGTATTTTCCTGGAGGTTTCATATATATATGTATATATATAATATATATGTATATGTACATATACATATAATATATAGTCTGAGTAAAGACTCAGATGGTGATAGGATCCTGAGTGCCCTCTGTGACCATCTCAAGGCTTCTGTCCTTCTTAACTTAACGTTCTGACTGTCTACTTCTGGTCATACCAGGCCTCTCTGCCATACATGTAAGTGTATCTCTTTCTAAGCAGCCAAAACACTAGGGCATAAGAGAAAGTTTCTTGTGTCTTTAGTAGGAGAAGTTACTTTGCACACCACCAAGAGAGAAACACCAATGAGGGCACAAACCCTTTGCTTTACAATGCTGTCCCGCATGCAAAATATGCTAGGTTAATAGTGGCACAAAGCTGTGGGGGCAACCAACCAGTATCTGATTTGACTTAAGAGATTAAACTCATACCCAACATTGGGTGTCCAAGAACCCGAGACAAGATAGCCTAGGAGCCTAGGTTAAAATCAAATACTGCCATTCAAAAAATAAACATGCAAACAAACAAACAAGCAAAAAACTCACAGCAATATAAATGATATTCTGTTATACTCATAGATCTGTGTCTTGCTCAGTCAAACCCAGAGAAGCTTCCTCCTGCAGTAGATGAGACAAATACAGAGACCAACCATCAGATATTCCTCAGAGAGTGAGAGGCCTCAGAACATTCAGCCCTAATTGGGATGTGCCCATCAGATCCCTCCTTCAGGGCTCTGTGAAAGCAGAGGCAGAAAGAGTGTAAGAGGCAAGAGAAAGGTCTAGGCTATAAGTGTGTGTGTGTGTATGTAAGTGTGTGTCATTAAACTTCTGAAATTTCAAATATTTATATCTTATTCCCACTTAATGATACATTGTAACTTTCAATTATTTTTTGCTTCTCATATATTACTACATACATTAAGAGATGCCACGCACTGCCCTATTTTTTTACTTGGTAATTTTTTTTCCTGTCGGATACTGCAGCTTAAATTCTTAAATTCTTTCTTCTATAAAGCTCTTGGACATAGACATAATTGAACCAATATTTTAATCAGTTTATGTCAAAAATGATCTTTCTAAAAATTTGCAGTAAGACAGTCTTCAGTTAGAGATTGGGGGGAGGTGGTTCAGAAGTTATGAACACTTGTTTTGCTTACAGAGAACCCAGGTTTAGTTCCCAATACCCACATGGCAGTTTTCAACTGTGTATAACTCCAATTGAATGGGATTCAGTGCCCTTTTCTTGTCTCCACCGGGACTGCGTACATATGACACACACATGCAGGGAAGGCTCATACACATAAAATAAATAATCCTGAAAAATGAATTTAAAAGATATCTATAGGAATAAAATGCAGCACATGATTTTTGACAAAGAAGCAAAAATTATAAAATGGAAAAAAGAAAGCATATTCAACAAATGGTGCTGGCATAACTAAATAGCAACATGCAGAAAAATGCAGATAGATCATATCTATCCCCATTCACAAAAATCAAGTCCAAATGTATCAAAGACCTCAGCATAAAACCAACCACACTGAAGCTCATAGACAAGAAAGTGGGAAGTACACTTGAATGCATTGGCACAGGAGACTACTTCCTAAATATAACCCCAGTAGCATAGACACTGAGAGCAAAAAATTAATAAATGGGACCTCCTGAAACTGAGAAGCTTCTGTAAAGCAAAGGACATGGTCAACAGGACAAAATGACAGCCTGGAGAATGGGAAAAGATCTTCACCAACCCCACATCAGACAGAGGGCTGATCTCCAAAATATACAAATTCAAGAAATTGGTCGTCGAAAGAACAAATAGTCCAATAAAAAATGGAGTACAGACATAAATAGAGAACTCTCAACAGATGAATCCAAAATGGCTGAAAGACACTTAAGGAAATGCTCAACATCCTTAGCCACCAGAGAAATACAAATCAAAACAACTTTGAGACTTCATCTTACACCTGTAAGAATGGCCAAGATCAAAAACATTGGTGACAATTTATGCTGGAGAGGTTGCGGGGTCAAGATAACACTCTTTCATTGCTGGTGGGAATACAAACTCTACAGCTGCTTTGGAAATCAATATGCCAATTTTTCAGAAAATTAGGAAACAACGTATCTCAAGACACAGCAATATATATCCTTTGGGTATATACCCAAAGGATGCTCAATCATACCGCAAGAATATGTGTTTAATTATGTTCATAGCAGCATTATTTGTCATAGCCAGAATCTGGAAACAACTTAAATGCCCCTTGACTGAAGAATGGATAAAGAAGATGTGGTACATTTACACATGGAGTACTACAAAGTGGAAAAAAATAATGACATCTTAAAATTTGCAGGTATATCATATTGAGTGAGGTAACCCAGACCCAGAAAGACAAATGTCAAATGTACTAACACATAAGTGGTTTTTGGACATAAAGCAAAGAAAAATCAGCCTACAATTCACAATCCCAGAGAACCTAGACAACAAAAAGAACCCTAAGGAAGACATGCATGGATCTAATCTACATGGGAAGTAGAAAAAGACAAGATTTCCTTAGTAACCTGGCGGCATGGGGATCATGGGAGAGGGCAGAAGGGGAAGGGGGAGGAAGGGAGGGGAGTGGAGGAAAAGATATAGCTCAATAAAACTATTTTTTAAAAAAAGAATAAAAAGCATGTATAATAAAACATTGCCAGTTTTCATATTACTTTTACTCTGCAAACTTCCTGGTGCATATTCACCAGCGGCAGCCACACCTCTCAGATGGTCTAGCATGGTCTGGCTCGGAGAGTTTTACCTCTCCTTGACTTTCCTCTGTGATGTTTGCAGGCCCCGTCATTTTCACTTATCCTCCCAGTGGCAGAGGAGTGTTTCACATCCCTTCAAAAGGCAGCCCAGGTGGACATCACTTCCCAGCTCCTGCCTGTCACCCACGAGGGGTTACTAACGCATCATGAAAAGGACCGTCCCCGCTTTGGGTTTTAATTTTTAGCTGGAGGCCTCTTCATGGAGGCTCAGATGCATTCTTTGAAAACGTGACAGAGCCATGGGATTGCTCGGCAGCCACTTTACCTCGGCGAGGCATTAAAAGGTGTAATCTAACTGAAATGTAAATCACTGTTCTTGAAAACAAATTACGAATGGAGATAACAGGGCTGCGGGGCAGCACCAAGCATCAGAAGCCCCATCCCAGACCTATTTCTTTTAGGTCCAAATTGCAGAGGCACTGTTATCAAGGGTAATAGGGGGCTGTGGAAGCATGCTGATTACAAGGTGATGGGAAACAATGCTTTTAAACGCAGCATCTGAACAGCACACACACAACATTAATCAGCTGCATTCAGAACAGCTCACAGGAGGGAGAGTGCTCTCCCTGGGTGCTGCAGCTCTAACTAACCTTATAGATGGCCTGCACAAGATCCCTTGTTAAAGCAATATTATTATATTTTTTATCCTTAATAGTCACCATGTAAGGTGTCAAATTGTAATTGACAATTTAATTGTCATTTACATTTACTTTTGGTAAAAATCATTTACTTTTGGTACATGAGAGCCGCGGAGTATTTAATGTGGGTGCTCCCCATGTTGTTAAGCAAACCCTGCTATTTCAAGGGACTGAGAAGGAAAGAGGAACTAATCAGTCTCTTTCTTGGACTTCTTTGATAGATAGATCTTATTGTGGATTGAGAGGTCCACACGTAGGAACTGGGGTGGATGAATGTCCAGAAAGGTTTCTAAGTCCTAGCCTTCTACCTTCTGTGCTTGGAGGCGTGTATGTGTGGGGAGGGGTATGGGTGTGATACGGGATTGTGTGGGTGAAGATTTTATATATATATATATATATATATATATATATATATATATATATAATATATATATATACACACATCATCTCATTTTAAAATAGTGGCCATGAGGGCTGGAGAGGTGACTTAGAGTTTAGGAAAACTGACTGTTCTTCCCGAGGACTTGAGTTCAGCACCCACATGGTAGCTCACAACTGTCTGTAACTCCAGTTCGGTGTACCTGACACCTTCATACAGCCATACATGCAGGCAAAACACTAATGTACATAAACTTACAAAAACAGTGACAATGATTGTCTTGCACCAGAGAGATGGAGGGTTAGCTGTGGCTGGGATCCTAAGCCTCGGTGTCTCTACAGTCAAAGGCTGACCTGGCATTTGCTTGGTGCGAAGATCTGGCTGTCTCAGCAGTCCCAAAATCGCACCACAACTGTCGAAGGTTCCTGCAGAGCCTCTGCTCCTCAGCCTGTGATGGAATCTGAAAATGCCGGCTCTGCTCTCAGCGAAGGAAAAGGCAGCGGCAGGATGAATGAACCTGGGAGCAAGAGGGCAGTCTAAGGCGCAAAAGGACTTTTTCTTTCTTTCTTTTTTTGCCTTGGTTGAAAGGTTCTCTAGCAGGCCCGAGCATGGCAAGCATGGTAAACCAAACATGATACCCATGGGTTTTGCCTGTCTCTCCCTTTCCCTCTCCTTGCTATAAACATTGCTAAAGCTACCTTCCATTAACACATCCAATCAGGATCTACCAGCTCACCCTAACACAGGCTCTCTCTCTTTCTCCTACAACAAACACCTGTTTGCTGCTTGCTGTCTTCCTCTGCCTGATCTCTCTGCTCTCCAGCATACACACACACACACACACACACACACACACACACACACACACACACACACACACACATCAATTGCCCCTCCAGGTAATAAATCTTATTTGTGCTGAAGATTTGATGTCTGAGTGTGTCCTGTAAGGACTCCTAGGGGGACGCCCTTCTTCACAAAGGTTTTTACTCTGAGTTGCTACCTGAAGGTGCCACCACTGAGTCTTTCCATATCAACTAAGGCCACCAGGGCAGTTCTTCAGGTGTGGCTCTTTACCCTGGTGATTCTCATTTGTGGCAAGCTGACAGTAAAAGCGACTATAACAATGAGCCTGTTAGGAGTGTGATGTTTTATCTCTGTGAACCCCAGGACTGAACTCAGCACAACACAATCCTTAGAGACAGGGGAGTGATTGAGATGAGGTAAATTGTCTCAGGGGTGGAGCTGGGGGTGGTGATTTTTAATAGAATTTTACTTGTGTGATTTACTCCTCTAGGGAATACACCTAGTGTACTTTTCCTATATTCAGATAGACCCTGAGATGGGAATAGTCATTCTAAACTCAATGTTAAAACCTCAAAAAAAAAATACGCAGAACAAATATCTCCCCTACCCCTAAATTCTTAATATTTTACGTTCTGGAGAACTTAAAAGTTTGAAACGGGTTACTTTGTCACATTGCTTTTTAAATCCCCAATTCTCAGTATTTAACACATACAATAAGAGGGCTTATCTGTGCTCAATTTTCAGCAATATATTTTATTTTTCCTACAAAAGCTTACTCTCACTTATACTAGTTTTTAGGAAAAAACCCGCTTTCCTATTGTTCTTCATTCATGCTTTATAAAATACTTTACTAAATTGCCAGCGAGTGCTGTTTAATTAGGTATTCATCCCAGTCAACCGATTATCCATCCACCTATGATTTAACAGTTCATTAAAGAGCGCATAGTTTTTACTGTGGATGAGACAATCATGAACCATTGTTCCAGTTACAAAATATTCAATATCTTACCGGAGAGGGCATGGTAGATAAACAAACAAACAACAAGCAAACAAATCAAACAAGCAAAACCAGACCAGCCTTAGCCCATTAAAAGAAACTGAGGGGTATAAGATTGTATTCAGAACAGTGACATCATACATAATCATATGTAATTTTTTCATACCAGATATTGTATTGCATAGTTGACACCCTCACAGTGCTGTCTGGATGGTTCCCTGGTGTCTTGTGAACCCTAAGTTTAGCCCAGTGGCTTAATCAGCACATGACAACACTCAGCTAGAGCCAAGTCTTGGGTATTCCCAGCTGTGGAGGTCATTCGCTATACTTCCTAATTCACCAAAAGCCACCGGTGTGACTCTCTTTAGTGTGACTGATCCTGGCAAGTCTCATTGGCTAATGACAACCCTCTTCAAATGAAATGACACGCCTATTCGCCTCATTTTCCACGGGGTAAATGTCCTAAGCTCCCTAAGCAAATTACTTAAGGTCTCAGCAGGTGAACGAGAAAGAGCTGAAATAGTAAGAACCCTAACCCTCAAACTGTCCCTGTGATATCGAACAGCTGCCCGATCGCTTCAGTTGAGGCTCGTTTCATGCTATTAACCTTGGTATTTCTCAGATTCTAATGCATTGCTCACTAAGTTTCTAGATGTTCCCAGCAGTACCAGCGCATTTTTAGGAAGCAGATTCAAATATGTTTAAAAGTTCTTATAGATGGGACTGCTCCAGAAAATTCCTTTTCTTAGTGAATTCTTGCTCTTTAAAAGCATCATCTTTTTGAAAAAAAAAATTGTTTTCTGTTTATTAATGTTGGTCTCTGTATATGCATGCTTACCACGCGTGTACTGCGTGCCTGCAGATGGAGGGACCTGCCACGTAGGTGCTAAGAACCAATCTCAGGCCCTACGTAAGAGCAGCAAGTGCTCTTTAACACTGAGCCCTCTTCTCACCACTCCCTCCCTTAGGGTCTTCTTAGTGAATAACACCAGTTGTCTGTGTTTTTAAGTTTTAAATCTGTGAGCGTTTTATTTCTTTGTGCTGGATCTTTGTCGACAGCACTTTGCGCTAGAAATGCTAGAGTGGCCTTCATCTCCTATTTTGAATCCCACAGTCTGTAACCATAGAGGAGAAATGGCACACGAGATAAGGTGTAATTAGATTTCCCCCCGATGCGTTTTATTCTCTCATGCAGGCTAAGATATGACATAAGTACCGCATGTGGAGGTTGGTGATAATTAAATGGCAAAGCTGTGTAACTATTTTTAAAAGTTCTAAACCGGCTGAACATTAACACATCAGAAATCAAATCATAAGCAGCCTCTCCTGAGCTACAGCCTTATACAGCTGAGAGCGAGCGCTCTGCCTGCGTTAGCAGAGCAGAGAAATCACTCTGTCTATTGGCAGCTTATTTGGATGAGTGACTTTAATTACATTTTTATAACGAAATAAGATGTAACTAACTTTTTATGCCGTTATTTTGTGAGGACTGACAAATTGGGTGTCTACGCGACGAGTTGTGCAAACCCCCTTGTGTAGAAGGATGTCACTATCATAGGACAGCCGCGGGGAGTTCGCATTCACCATGGACTTCCCCAGGGACAGGCCTGGGTGGGCAGCTCACTTATACGCAGCCTGACATTTAACATAAGGAATTACAACCGTATTGCTTGGCAAACTCCCCTCGCAGTCTTTGATGGCATCTTATTGGGAGTTTGCGTCACTCAGGACTGCCTAAGTTCTGAGGTTGCTATTGAAATGGCATGTCAAGGATATTCAAATAGTGACAGTTTATTTCGTAGACACGGTTATTAATTTTTCAGATGTACTTTTGAGCAAAGCTTTCCATCTTTCTTTACACACTCTATATTGTCTATAGGTGGATGTATTAGTGCAAAGGAGTGTCCATAAGGTTCTCTTGCCATCAAACCTAGTAAAACATATACCCAGAGTCTCAGAATTTCCACACATCCATTAATATAGTACTTTTAACACGGATTTTTACACAAATTCTAATAATACATTTATAACATTTTTGTAGAATAAAAAAGGAAATAAAAATCTCAGTATTTTGTTCAGGGCTGTTTTTTTTTTCTTTCTTAAATAACCATTTTCCCCTTCTCCACAGGCTAAGATCTTTGAAAAGTATCAAGTTTGCCTCATAATGATCAAAAGCATTCTGTGATGAACACAAATGAGAGATAGTTTCTGTCCCATTAGTTAATTCAGCCACGGAGGCAGCCGATATTGCAAATTTGTAACAAATTGGGCAATTCAAGAAGCTGTATTAATGGATGCTATGAAAGTAAGAATCATTTGCGTCGATCGAGTTGAAAAATACACCTGTTGTTTCCAGTCAAGGAAATAATCATCCATCCGGGCCATAGGATAAGGCTTGCTTTTAGCTCATGTCCATTAGGAAAACAGTACTCCATTGTTAGCGTGCGTGCAGGCAGCGCCCGCGAGCCTCGGTGGTGGCAGGAAATGAGGCGAAGGGAACCTGTTAGTGCAACCCTATCCTGAGACAGGTGCCACTTTTGGACATTTTAATTGATCTCATTTGTTAGTTATACGTGTAAATCACACTGTTATCATTCCCGAACAAGGAATGGAAAACCAGAATTGTCATGGGCTAGAGATAACAAACCAAGTCCCCAAATGGACGGGCAGATAGACTTCCTGGCTGACTTTCACAACAGGACATTAGGTGGAAATTAGATGCCTGGCAAAATCCAAATTACACGGGAGCCTCTTGTTTCTTTTTATAACACTGACAGAAAACTGTTTAATATTTGACGAAGGCAGGGTTATGTATCATATACTCTGTGTGTGTGTGTGCGTGTAAGGAAAGCCTTTGAAGCTATAAGAGCCATAATAAGCATCCAGTCTTAGTAGACCACTGTGTATCTGACTGCAGGAGAGAGACAGGCCAGGAATTTCACTGGATGGAGAATAGCGGGGAGCATTCAGAGGTTGTGAATTCCCAGGTGGTTCCCAGACTGGGTGACTGTGGCTGAGGGGCTTCTTCTTTCCTTTGTCTCTAATGAATAGACACAAGACAGATGAATCTGCTGAGATTCTAGAATGTGGGTGTTACGGAGAACGGGAGTAAGTATGCTCTTAGAAGAGAATCCGATGCCAAACATATTCAGACACCTTTACTTAGCACGGAGCTGGTTTTTCCCAGTCCACCACATTTCTTGGTTTATTGGCGTCTGCAGGCACTGTATCCATGAGATCCTTTATCAGGCAGTGGAGGTGGATTCCCACTCATGCCTTTCAGAAGCACCAACTTCCTGCCACAGCTTTACTATTCTAAAGTTCAGTTTACCTAGGACTAACCAGAGGCTGAAAATATTAGATAAGAATTATGAAAATGCATACTTCATAAAATTTCAATAATATTTATAGTACATATTTTTGTTATCACTGTCTATAACCATGCATCTCTTAATGGAGTTAAATTACAAATTAAAATTTGTCACATGAATATATATTTAAAAACATTTTGTATAGAGCTCGGTCCTCTGTTAGTTTTGTATGGCTGTAGCAAATTACCTGAGGCAGGATAATGTCATGGAGCAATATTTATTCAGTGCACAATTTTGGCTGAAAGTCCAAATTTCCTTGTGAGTCTCCTGTGCTATCTCTCATGGTGGATCTCAGTGATGGACGAATTCCATACTGCAAGCCAGAGACAGACTAGGGTCCTGAAACCCTTCCAGGACCACATTCTCAATTGGCCTGAGAACCTCTTACCAAGAACCACTCCTTACATTGCAACTGCTCCCAGCACTGTGATCCTGGAGACCCTGTTTCTGTAAGAAGAACCTGGGGGTACAACTAAACTATAACATTTAGAGGAAGTAGTATCCAGCATCCATTACATCTTGGGATGTCTCCCCAGGGATAGGCAGGGAACACTTAATTCCTCTCTGCAATTGAAACTCGGATACAGGAGGTCAAAGCCAATTGTTTTAGACTGGACTTAGTAAACTGTTGGGTGGCTGGAGCAGATTGTTTGATCGATGTTAATTGGCTTTGGGGACAACTGTCGTTAATGTTGTGGTGTCTGCATTATTAAGTATTTTAAAGCTCTGTGTTGTGATCACACTTCACAATGACTACTGCGGAGAAGAGGTGTCAGTGTGACTGCGTATGAGGAGCGGCTAAATTCGTGCCGAGTAGAAGACACACGGAGGATGTTCTTTTGATCCAGTCTGAACTTGGCAATTATCACTTTGTCGCGCTGCCGTTTGTCTCTTTGATTCCCAGTTGAAGTAGAAAGAGGACTGTTTGGCTTTTGAAGTCTTCCCTTATTTAAGGCAAGCTACCCATATTTACAGATCAGATATGCAGAATATGTAGACACTACAAATATAACTACAAAAATATGATTATGGATTATGAAGGTGAGAAACCACGGTGGAGGCCAATTCCTAAACAGCTTGTCAAAAATAAATCTAATAGGTCATCTCAAACTGAAGATTCTCCATCTTACAGGGCCATAGAGCTGTTGAACAGTTTTTTGTTGTTGTTTTTCTTTCTTTCTTTCTTTTTCTTTTTTGTCTATCACCTCAAAGTGAAACCACCATACTCCCTTATTCATGGTTATGAAAACAAGATAGTATGGGGAAAGAGTGAGGTTGGGTAGCTGAGGTTCAAATGTGCATGTGTGTTATTTGGAGGCAAAGGTCACGGTGGGTCAATGATGACAATTCTACGACAGAAAGCTGTCTGCGCAGACAACCTTCTGGGGGTCTTCGATCGAGTTCATTTCTGCACAGATTCAATGACTCAGAGGCAGGAAACGTCACAGTCGCAGCACATAGCTAAGTCTGCTCCAAAAGAACCATGCGGTATAGCACCTGGCACAGCAAAGGGAGCTGTGGAGAGATGCCTCCCTGCAACGGGAGGGTTTCAGGAGCTGCATGTTTCCCTCTGGAGGGTCTGAGCTTTCATTTTTGGACTTTAAGGGTGGGAGACCTCTTCTTCTCTGCTCCTTGGCTTCATTGTTACAGCTGACACAGGAATTTGGATAATTTTCACAAAAATGGGAAGATGGAATAAAGACCACCAAAAGAGGCCATAGGTGGTGGATTCTAAAGTCCTGCTGAACAGGTCTTGCAGACAGGGAAAGCAAAACCCAGTAGCACCATGTTTATCCCCCAATTTTTGTTTTTATGGAGGAGATCCTGTAACATGGACACAAATTCAACTGCCAAGGCCTCTTTCCCTGCCCACCAAGTGCTTTCTGGCTTTATAGACATACATGTAATTGTGCAATTTATCTGACTTTTCCAAATGGAGATTGTTAGTGATAGTTCAACTTTAAAGTTTTAGTCAAGGATTGATTACTACGGCTCACTTATGAAGCACCTAAGAAGAAGTCACAGTGACTTGGACAAGCATGCAAAATCTCCAAAAAAACCAGTAGAGTTGAGTGAACAGAAACTGATCAAACAAGGAAATACAGGGGCGATGATATGGAAAGGGGTAAGCAGAAACCGCCAGCATTGCTTGTAACAGATCTAGCTATTTACTAGTTAAAATATGTGGCTGAAAAATAATATGTGTATCTTGAAATACAGGTAGAGACATAGGGTACTATGACATCAAGCAAGAGTACAGATGACAGTATCAAACGACGTGAACTTAAAAACTCTGAGCGAAGAAGACAGAAAATAAACGAATCATATGTCCCCAGGCTGTGTCCTTCCTGGTGACACCTAGCAGCCTCCTATGAAAAACATCTCTGTTGAAGCTCTATTTATTTGCTCTACTAGCTCACATTCAACACATTCTGTATAAAGTGTTTATTAAAAGGGGCTCCCAGATTTGAAACAGGAAGACAATCCAACTTTTCATTTGCACCTTGCATTTGAAGAGGAAAAAGAGCAAAAAGTTCAAATACAAAATCATGTGAGTAGCGCACATGGCAGCAGGAAGTAAAGACCTTTTAGACAGGTTGGATACAATGTGTAAGGAAGTTGAAAATACCACTTTCAGAACTGGGCAGGTGGAACAGCGAAAAGAAATACAAACAGGATTTGAGGAGGAAACAATTGAGTATATTGATTATTCATGGCTAAATGCATAGTCTTGTTTATGTCATGAAACATTTAAAAAAAATAATCAATGTCACATTTGTCCCTGACAGAATTTAATGAATTTATAAATAGAATAATTACAACAATAGTTTTAATTTTAAACCATTTCAGAATTTTATTGATGAGTATTGTATTTTTATGATTTCACCCTTTTTAAACTCCCTACAATTTATCCAGCATCTCCTCCCCATTTTCTCCCAAGTTCATAACCTCTTCTTCTATAATTGTTATGTGCATGCGCACATATACACACACATGTGCACATATACACACACATGCGCACACATACACACACAGAAACACACATATAAGCACACACTTTACTGAGTCCATTTGGTGTTGTCCATGTGTACATTTGTTTTGGGATGACTATTTGAGATTGGATAACCTATTAGTGTGTTTATTCCTGAAGAAACTGACTCCTCTTACGGCAGCCATTGGCTGTCTATTTTTATTTTTCTAGGGATGAGGCCTTGTAAGATTTTCCCCATGGTGACATGTCACCTGTTGCCATTATGCAGGTCTTTTTTAGGCAAATGTGTTGTTATGATTTCATGGGAACAGTTTCTTTGTCATATTTATAAGACACTATCTCACAACAGGTACCATGATCCTTTGGCTTTTACAGTCTTTCCACCCCGTCTTCTGTGATGTTCCATGAGCCTTAGATGTACACTTGCTGTATCGATGTCTGAGTTGGGGTTGGATGCACTGTTCTTCTCTGACCAGTTGTAGTTTTCTGTGATAGTCTTTAGTTTCTACCTGAATAAGTTTCTTGATGAGAAGTGGAATCTATCTTACTATGAGCATAAGTATTAAGAATGTAATTAGAGATTATATTGGGTTAGGGAAGTGACATCAATAGTTTCTTTTCTAGGATTCATGACTTCTCTAGCCACAGATAGTTGACTAGGTTTTCAGTGCCAGGCATGAATTTCTTCCTATTGAGTGGGCCTTAAGTCCAACGAGTCCCTAGAAATTATTTGGGACTCTAGAATCAGATTGGGACTAGAAATATCAAGTCCCCTGGATGAAACAACCAGATTCTTGGCCTTTACACTGGGTGACAAACCATATTGATCTATAGCCTGTACATCACTCCAATAAAACACACACATACACTCCAGTACTTAGAGTTTCTATTGCTGTGATGAAACACCATGACCAAAATGACTTGGGGAGGAAAAGGTTTATTTTGCTTACATGTCCATATCATTGTTCAGTATCAAAGGCAATCAGAGCAGAAACCTGGAAACAGGAGCAGATCAGAGTCCGCAGAGGAGAGCTGGTGGCAGGCATGACTTCGTGGCCTACTTCCTTATAAAACCCACGAGCGCTACTACTCCACAATGGGCTGGGCCTCCCGAATCAATCACTAATCAAGAAAATGTGCTCTAGGGTTGCCTACGGCTGAACTCTATGGAGGCATTTTCTCAATAGAGGTTTCCTCTTCTCAGATGCCTCTAGCTTGTGTCAAGTTGACATAAAGGCTAGCCAATGTATTCATTCCATCAGTTCTATTCCTTTAGGGAACCCTGACAAACACAGCAGATGAGTTGATAAATTAGTTTTCAGCCTTTACGGGAACGATCATTGAGAAAATAGGATCTGAGTGGAGAATGCCAAGCAATCCACCAAAAGAGTGACTGCCTGGAAGTGTGCAGCCAGACTATGAATGGACCAGGCTTAGTAAGATCAGCAACAGAGAAAAAAATTATTATATAAGGAAATAAAATATTTGAGGGAACAAGAAAATTATAAAAGACGAGATTGGGAGACCGTATTTTCCAAGCTTTGTAAAATGCTACTAAATTTGCATTAGTAAATGCATTTAATGCGATTCTTCAAATTTAAACAAGGTACTTACAGTTTGTGAATAATACGAAAATTAATAGAAAATAGAAATGGCTAATGTCACAAAGAATTAAATAAAAAGTGACACTGAGGATGAAACGGAACCAAGCCATACTAAAAGTGTTGTAAGTAGGAGGTAACTAAGTAAGATTGGAGGAGTCAAGTATTAGGTACCAGTGTATAGGAAATTCAGTTAATTAATTAAGTTTACTTTTAACTCTTTTTTTGATTCTTTCCAGATTTCACATTATGTATCCCGATCTCACCCATCTCTCTGCTCTCCTCATCCATCCACCCTCTGCCCTTGCAACCTTCCCCTGCAAACATAAAAAATTTTTAAAGAAAATCCAAAAATCAAACAAAGCAAACTAACAAACCTAAACAAACCAAACAAAAGTAGAAATCAAAACAAAAACCAAAAAAAAAAAAAAAAAAGGAGAGGATTATCGTCATGAGTCATTGCACGAATCATTGGTCTGATTTGAGGCCTCTGGCTTCTGTTATACCACAAGCAATGGGCTCTCACTGGGACCCCTCTTGGATATCCTGTTATCCTGTGTTGTGGGAATCCTGCAGTTTTGAATATGTTTTGGATGTGTAGGTTCATCCCCTTCACAAGCTCTAACAGTTCAGAGATGAGGTAAAGTTTAGAAGAAGCCAAACTCACAGTACTGCTTCTGAGCCGGGGTGGTAGCTGGGTTGGACATCCCACTGCCTTTCCCCCATTATCACCAGAAATGGCCCTTGGCAGCAGCCTGGGTCTAGACATCACCATGGCCCTGGTGGCAGTACAGGTTACCCAGAACATGATGGCCCTAGTAGCATCCTGGCTTTCGGATATCAACATGATCTCAGGCATCTGACCAGACCCTGGGCATCTGAAAGCTCCTCTGTGGTAACAGGGGCCATGGACATCAACTCAGACTCTGACTGCTGTAGAGCCATGGACTCAGTTATGGTTCTTGGCAGCAGCCCCTACACAAACCATACCCTGGTCCCAGGTAACAGCTCAGGCTACAATAAATCAATATGGCCCTGGGGGCAGCATGGTCTCTAGACAACCACATGACCCCAGGTTGCAGTCCAGACTCTTGGCCTCCATGTAGCCTTTGGTGGCAGCATGGGCAATGGACAGAAATATAGACCTTGGCTGTGGTAGGACTGTGGACCCAGACATGGTCCTAGGCCATGATGCCTAGGCCTAGGCTCAGATGTCACTGTGGTCCCACGTGGCAGTGTAGGCCACTCAGATTAATATGGCACCCATGGCAATACGGCACCAACCTGGCCCCAGGTGGCAGTCAGGGCAGCAAACCTCTGCATGGCCCTCAGTGGCTACAGGAGCCACAGATATCAACTCTTGCCCCTTCAGCTGCTTCAGGACCTTGGACCAAGATTGGCCCTTGGCATCAGCCCAGGCTTGGTCACTACCTCGGATTCAGGTGGCAGCAGGCCTGGTCCTCATCACCTTCACATCTTTAGATCTGCCTCTCTCCCTAGCCCAGGAATCACTCCACCCCCTCTTTCTCCCATCTCCCCACACCGTATTCACTCAATATGATGGCATTTGGTTGAGTCCTGTCCCTGCCTGTCTCATGACAAGGCGTGGAGCTGGTGCTGTTGCTTTCTTTAATCAAGCTTTGAGCTGAGTTTAGTAAAATGAGAAATATGCGAGAAGCTAACAAAACGGTAAAGGGGATCTTCTTATGCAAGGCTGGTTACCCAGAAGCTATATAAACATATACAGTTGTGTGTGCATGTATATATGTGTATGTATACATGTATCATAATTATACTGGAAATATATTTCAGTTGTATATGTCTGCTTGTTGTAAAAATATAACACACATACTATTTAGAGTTCAAAGAAAGTGGATATTTGCATCTATATAAACATATTGAAATATATGCATAAAATACATGTATTCTTCAAACTATCATAAACAAAATTATTAGCCAAATGAATTAATAGAAGCCACATGTCAACAACAGATAGGAAGAAAAGAAGAGCAGACATAGGAGCCAAGAAGTTAACATAATTAATCTAATTTTAAAATGGTTGGTATCACCAAGTTTCAAAGGATGTATATGAAATATGTAATTATTAAAAATGACAGAGCTCTGTCATGTATTCTGTTAAATTAAAAGAAAAACAGAAGACAAAATACAATGTGGGTTCGGACTGAATGGATAATTAGGACAAAATTTAATTTTCCAAGGTTTTATGATGTGGAAATTCAAAAAGTGGTGTAAATGCAAATTATAGTAACAATGTTTATTTTTTCATAACCACAAACTGGAAAAATTAAAGTAAACCATTTTGGGCAGAGATATGTCGAAGACTGTCCCATGATTTTGTTAGTGGAAAATTGAATTGCTAATAACTTTCTGGGAGCTGGTATGACTCAAAATTATATAGTATGGAAACAGATACTCGGTTAAGTGTTTCTGGTACACTGACTTCGCTGAAGAAGCTTAGAATTCTGCCCCACCTTACCAAAAGAGAAAGCTGAAGGAATGCAAGTACCAGTTGTTCTTACACTACTCACAGACATCATAGCACAGTTCACATCTTGCTTGCCTGCCCCCCGTGGAGAGGGACACTGATAGACACAGAGCCACAGCTTTCTAGGACAAATATTCCACAGCAGAGACCCCCATAGGAACCAACTTGGTAGCATCCTGCACAGCATTAAGGATTGTCCTGGTTGGGGCAATGAGGCAATGGAGACATGACAGATACCTGTATAGAAAACCTGGCATGGAGTGGACCGTGTGCTCTGATGGAGTTGCACCGGCAGCCTGGAAACTCAGTGCATTTGTTTTATATGTCTGAATCAAGGAGGCCAGTTTATTTTTACAGCTGAACAAGGAGGCAGGGGATCTCCATAAACATCTGGAGGATGAAAATATAGTCGCCATTTTCTGCATGCTCTGTTTATAACTGCACAAGAAAAGCATAGCCATTTCCTCGAGTTTGAGCAGGGAGCCATGTTTAAAAATGACAGAATATTGTTTCTAACAAAATCTCCTCTTTCTGAGAAAGCATTCTACTAGAGTGTGATACATCACAGAAGGATCCACTGTACACATTAGGGAAGTGAAATCTCTATTTGGAGCCCCTATTTAAAAAAATAAAGAAATAGCTTTAGCTCTCACTTGGCTAGCCTGTCTCACCTAAAGAAAGAAAGACTATGAGAAGCTAATTTTCATGGGCCCCAATAGATAGAACAAAGCCCTTACCTCCCAAATAATTTTTGAGTTCTGTGTTCATCAGGGAATCGGTTTCCAGTTTTCTTTCATTTAAATGTCTTCATCTAGTCTTGGTATCCAGGAAATGGTGGCCTTGTATAGTACCGTATTGGTCCCTCACTTTATGGACCAGTTTCAGATGCACCTATTTCCTCTTTAAAACACTAGTAGAATTCGGCATGAATCTGGTCGATCCTGGCATCTTTGTAAGAATATTATTATGTCTTAATGCCTTAGCTTGTTATGAATTGTGGTGGGAGCTGTGGCAGGCCTGCTTTTCTTCCCACCCGGCTCCAGCACAGCTAGGTTAGCCCCAGAATAATTACACAGAAACTGTATTCTCTTAAACCTGCCTGGCCCATTATCTGTAGCCTCTTATTGGCTAATTCTCACATCTTGCTTTAACCCATTTCTAATAACCTGTGTAGCCTCACGAGGTGGTGGCTTACCAGGAAAGACTCTAGCCTACATCCATCTCAGGTCGAAGAATCATAGATTTTCATTGTTTTGTAAAATAAAATTTCAAGTTGTTGCTGAATGGCCCCCTGTGCTTCACTAGAATTTAACATAACATCTTTTTTTTTACATCTCCACTTTTATTAATCTGAGTTTTATGGCTCATTTTGTTATTTTGGTTAGGTTTTTGTCAATGTTGTTTTTCCTTTCAAAGAAAGTTCCATTGATTGATTTTGTATATTATTTCATTAAATTCTACGTGCTTTTCATTATTTCTTTTTGTCTAGTGATTTTGAGTTTGGAATGTTCTTGTTTTTTCCAAGACCTCAAGATACAGGATTAAAGTATTTGAGAATTCTCTGGGGTTTTGTGTGTGTGTGTTCTATTTTGTTTTTTGTTTGTATTTTTCTGTAAGCACTCATAGATTTTCATAGTTTGCAATTTGAGTTTAATTTTCCACTCCAATTTGTTGTATTTTATGTATGCAGATAAATATATATATATGTGTGTGTGTTTATGTATGTATTTATACACATGTATATATGTGTATGTATTGTATATGTGTATCTATATGTGTATATATGTATGCATGCATATATGTATGTATTTTGTATATATGAGTGCATGTGTGTGTGACTGTGTATACGTATATGTATATGCATATGCATATGTATATGTGTGTTTTTATATATATGTGCTGAGACCACTTCCTGCTTTTTATGGCTTTACAATTGAGATCTGAGGAGCTTCTTGAGCCTTTTGTGTGTATATACCCATCCCTATGATTGGGTACATCCTCATTTTTGTGTAACTGTCTAGTTCTCCATAGGCATGACAAAGATGCTCAGATCTCAGTATCTCATCTTCCAGGCTTTTTTTAGAATTTGGTTAATCCATTCTCACCAGCTCAAGCTTTTATGACATTAAACAATGTCTCTGATTATTTTTCAAAAAAATTATCCCAAGGGGGAAAATCTATTTATAGTAAGCATACCCTCACGGGCTTTCTGTGAGGGCTAGAAGCAGTCCAGGGTGAGCTATGTGCAGGAAAGGTCACAGGTGAGGAGGTCTGGCAGCAATGCACAAGGGAGTGCTGAGTATAAAAAATCTGACTAATAGTCAATCACATGACAGGTGAAGAGCTTTTAGTATAATTTTTCATCCCTTTGTGTGGTCTGTAACTACCCTGCTATGACTTAGAGTCTTTTATCCTGCTACAGCATAATGCCAGGGTTCCTCACTTCCAAAATGCCCCTGAGTGCCTCTTCTCTGGAGTATTTTGTCCCTATAGAAGGACATCTGTGAGAGGCTCAGTGGACTGCTCTCGGTCTTCTTGGTGAGGCCATTGGGAACTTTATTTGATGATTCTGAGACCCTGAAAGGGTTGTGCTAGCAGCCGGTGGGAGAGCTGATGAACGTGGGGTAGCCCTGGCCTCTCATCTCTGCACCCAGCCTCAGGTGCAGTCAAGATAACTAAAGAAGTATTTTCTCCAGCACCTAGCATGCTTATCCTCCTGGCACACACAGCTCAGGTAACTTCACTTCCCAAATGTGTCTGACTTTCCAGGTTTGTGTGACTTTCATTTCTTTTGGGAACCTGGTTTACTGACCAGTCCAAGAAAAGTTACCGACTTTTAAAATTTTCCAGCTGTTTTTTTTTTTTTTTATTTTGAGTCGGGGTTTCTTTGTAGCCCTGGAGCTAGCACTTGTAGACTAGGCTGGCCTTGAATTCACAGAGATCCACCTGCCTCTGCCTTCTGAGTGCTGGGATTAAAGTCGTGCACTACCATCACCTGGCCATTTTTTTTCTTTTTTGTTTTTTTGAGATGGGTTTTCTCTGTGTAGCCCTGGCTGTTTGGAAAGAGCTCTTGGAGACCAGGCTGGCCTCAAACTCACAGACATCTGCCTGACTTTGCCTCCTAAATGCTGGGATTAAAAGCGTGCGCCACCCCCCCCCCCCCCCGCATGTATTGTATTTATTGTGTATACAGTATTCTGCCTACATTCATGCCTGCAGGCCAGAAGAGGGCACCAGATCTCATTATAGATGGTTGGAAGCTACCACGTGGTTGCTGGGAATTGAACTCAGGACCTTTAGAAGAGCAGGTAGTTCTCTTAACCACTGAGCCAGTAGGGATAGATACAATACATTCTATTTTAAAAAATATATTGAAGATGAAAAAGGACATTCCTCTTCTATTTTAATGTCTTCAGATTTTTAGTGTTAACAGGTATGTAGAGACTCTGAGCACATACCATTTGGATTATTGTTTATTTTTCTGAGAGCTAATACTTCCTGGCTTCTGGAATGTTCTTATTTGATGAACTGCTTCTTCCAGCTTCTTGCCCATTTTCTCCTCTCTTTAGTCTTTTCCTTTCTGAATTTTACCAGTTCTTTCTATGCATTCTGGATATGAGCCCTCTGCTGTTGCAGAGACTGCACCATCTCCTTTCACGTTGGGGCTTCCATTTTAACTCCACGTATGGTGTCTCCGATGAAAATAGAAACTTAATTTTAATGTACGACAACTTATAAGTCAACTCATATATGCTTATTGCTTTTCATATCTTGTTCAGGAATTTTTTTTTCACTTTCAAACTTTTAAAGAAGATCTCCTATATTTGTGCTGAGCTCTCCAGTCCTGGGAAGGATGAACTTTTTCATTGTTGGCCCCCTTGTCTTTTAATTTTGTTTTGTTTTTGAGACAGGATACTGCTTTGGTGTGTAGTTTGGTCCCAAACTCCTGGACAAGGGTTTTTTCTGTCTCACTTCCTGATGGTGAATGACATCAGTCTGTGCCCTGCATATGTATTGTGACAACCTTTTTATTCAGTTGTTGAACGATTGCTACCACATCTAAGAATTAAGAGAGTGAAATATAGTATTTTGAATATTTGTCTAATGTATATACTTTCAAGGTGCCCGCTTTGGTGGTGAGAAATCAATTTGAAGAACATCAGTTAAGCCCAGAAGATTCAGTACTATGATAAAATTCTCACACAGCATATATTATACATAACAATGTAATAAAGAACAGTTTCAAGTAACTTTGGTAGTCACGGGGAGGATGCACTTCTAGAACTTGGAAGACAGTTCAAAATTGGCCCTAGTGTTTTAGTATGTTTATTAATGATAATTAATGAAAATTTTGTGTCTTTTATAGAGATTGCAACACACATATATGTTGATATGTATATATGTTGGTATGCATATGTGATATATACACATAGTAACACTATAAACATTTCATATTCACACTTTCTTCATAAATGCAACAGGTAGGTTGATAGCTCTATGACTCTTTCCCCAACATCAGACAAGTATGTGTTCCTGGGCTTCCCTTTGGGCACCAGTGTAAAAGACATTTCAAGACTCACTTTGCTTTCTGATGATTAACTGCCCTTTGGTCAAGACCAATCTCACCCTCACGTAAGGTGTGAAGAAATGCATGCTGCCATTTTGTAAGATGGGTCGTCTTGAATACAAAGGCTGCGGCCAATCTGTGCTGTCTCCATTTCATTTAGGAGTCACAATAGTTCTCAAACCATTCCATTCAGAGAAATCACCAGGCAACTGTGCATAGCCTCACTGACTGACCGATGGATGAAATGAATGATGTGCGCAAGAGGGCATTCATCGTTCTAATGAAAAAAAAAACTTTACATAAAACTAATCTCCTTACATTTTAAAAGATTTATTTTGATCTTTATGTGTTTGTGTGCCAGTGTAATTGCCTGCACATATATGTGTGGGTGCCCTCAGAGGCCAAGAGAGGGCATCGGATCCCCTGGAACTGGAGTGATAGATATTTATAAGCCAGCTGATGTATTTGCTAGATACCAAACACTTGTCATCTGTAAGAGTAGTAAACACTGTTAACAGCTGAACCATATCTCCAAATCAACTTTTCTTACATTTTAATCGCTACCTTGAAATGATGACACACACAGATTTTACATTATAACCATTGGTTCTCAATTGAAATTTTAAAACTCAAGATAACATGTCTGTATTTCCTGTTGGCCAAGGGTTAAAAAGTAGAATTTTTAGTAGACTTTTGCAGGTTAGAAGTTTTAAACTCAGACACGACGGGAGAGGAACAACTTCAGCATTTGTTAGTAAGGATAAAAATGGATCCTATAGTATCAACATGAAGATATTTTTTCTTCCCTGAAAAGGAACAGATAGGCTGGCATATGCTTTTCTAAGTGTGGATCTGCTCGGTGCCGTGCAGAGCTAACACAACAGTGCAATTAGATGACTTAGCTTCAAAAAACGCTCCCTAGCCGCACTTAGCCAAGTCAGGTGCACAGAACTGAACGCTGAAATACATAATCATGGCCTTGGGTTTGCTTGCATTGGCTTTTACTAGTCTGTAGGTCATCCTTTTATTTCCCTGTGTGTAGTGAATGTACATGCATATTTATTTGCATGTGTGGGCCTGTGGTGACCACGTATGTGTTTGAGCATGTGTGGAAGTCTAACATCAGGTGTCATTCTCAATAGTTTTCTACTTTTCTTCCTGAGGCAAAGTATCTTGTTGAAATTGGAGCTTTCCAATTCAGCTAGGAGATTTGAACTCCAGTCTTTAGCTTGCACAGTAAGATATTTTCGGCCCATTAGCATATCCTTTATAACTTTTCAATTTTTATCTGACTTTATGTGTATACGCCTTGCCTGCACATATGTCTAGGCACCACATGTGTGCAGCATCTGCAGAAGCCAGAAGAGGGCATCTGGACCCTCAAGACCAAAATTGCAGATGGTTGTGAGCCACTGTGTGGGTGCTGGGAACTGCACTCTGGCCGTCTGGAAGAGCAGCCAATGCTCTTAAACACTGAGCCATTTCTCCAGACTCATTCTAGCCCATTTTGATCATTCTGTCTAGTCTTTTTGCCAAACAGTCATAGCTGAGTGTACATACGTTCTCAACACAGCAACCCAGGACTTAGAGGGCTCTGTTGTAGCACCTACCCAGATGCAACAGTTGGTTTAACAACTGATTCATTTCTCCTGGGAAGAGTTACGCAAAGATGTGAGCTCTAGTCTGGTTTGTATCCTCAGTGGAACCAGAGTTATCACAAGTGATCTTCACACATGAGAAGCTGATAGCTATAGACAAACTTAAGAAACTTATGAAACCCCAAGCTTAGGACTCCTTGGTCCCATCATTAGGTTTCACAGATTTGGGTACAATTAGCAAGTTCCCTACCTCATGGTACTGCCCTAATTACTTCTCTTTTCTCTCATCTATCAGTTCTGCTGCCTGGAGGTCAAATGTGGGGATTACTAATCAAGGCCACTGGCACCATTACCATGCTCTAGTGCCATGTTTCTCCTGTCAAGGGGAATCTATCACTCTTCTCGGTGTCAAAAAGTAAATTAAATAAGACCCACACAAATCTCTATTTTTGCCCTGATTAAAGGCCCGCATTTTCCCCAGGCATTGCCAGATACAATCCTGACTTGAAAGAGACTCAATGTTCTTAAAGCATCATTTGGAAAGAGTGTGCCTGTCTCCTTGGGTCATTATTCTTCAGATTCGCTTGCTTTTTATGGACTATAGGCTGATGACCTAGACCTCCTTTGGGGTGTTAATTAAGAAGTGTCCAAAATTAATCAACAGACTCACTAGGGCGAAGGGGAGCTGTCTGAAGGCCTTGGAATATAGCCTGCCCCTGGTGCAGCGAAACCAGCCCTCGGCTATTGACAAGAAGCAAAGAAGTGCACAGACGGCAATGTGACATAAAAATTTCTATATATGCAAATATACACTCATTTTTGTTGTCAGCTTGTCAACTTTAATTACAAAGGTTGATTTGCCATTTGGCAGATCTCAACATGGTAGATGTTGGCCATTTGCAAAGCATCCTATGGTCAGTATCTAGAACAATGGACCACGGAGATGCAGTCTATGAACCAGAGTGCTTGCAATCCACACTGAGCAGAAATGGCTATTGCCTTGGCTCAGCTTCAAACATTCAGTCATTTCACCAGAAAGGAGATGACATCTTATCTGTAATACAATATTGACAACTGATGAAAATCATTGATTTGGAAGGAACATTTCCCATCAGTATTTTGCTATATTCATTTGGTGTTTTAGTTTTTTTTTAAATCTAGTACATTTCTATTTTATGTTAGAAGGTTGGAATTTTAAAGTACAAGTTGTCAGTTTTAGCAAAATCTGGGAGTTTTAGATGTAAAACGAATGAATAATCTAAACTTTTTAGCAGTTGTTATTTCACTGGTAGTAACAGAATCCACTATTGTTTTTTATTGTGTTGTGCTGGTTGATAAAAATTTAATTTTCTTATATATCTGCTGCTAACTTCTACTTTTACCTTAAAACCAAACCAATATGACTCAATTGCCTCATAACTCAGATTTTCATCATTATTTCCAACGCTTGGAGAGTAAGGACTTGTGCTTTAATCCTTCATCAATCTAAGACAGATTACTGACTGCTAGACACAGGGTTTATAGTCTCTGTATTTGGAAGTAGCTTCTGAGCCCCCAGTAGACTAGAAGTGAATATATAAGCCCTTTCTTTAGACGATACATAGATGCTTAGATCCACTGATATCAGATTCTGACATCTGAACTTTATTTTTTAACTGAGGCAACAGTCAAAGCAAGAACGACAAACCTTATGAAGCAGTGAAGTTATTGTTTTCTACAAAAGGGTGATTTTTCTTCAAAAAGAACTAACAGGCATCTGAAAAGGGGAAAAGCAGAAAACAAAAGTGGAAGAGAAGGAGGGAGATGGTAAGAAAGGGAGAAGATAGGGAAGAGATGGAGAAAGATAGAAAGATGGGGAGGGCAGAAGAGAGAGAGAGAGAGAGAGAGAGAGAGAGAGAGAGAGAGAGAGAGAGAGAGAGAGAGAGAGAGAGAGAAAATAGAAAGGGAGGGAGAGAGGAAGGAATGGAGGGAGAAATGAAAGAAAAGAGGAAGCGAGGGAGAAAGGGAGAGAGGGAAAATAAAGAAGATAGGGATGAAGGGATAGAAGAATAGAGGAAAATAGAGAGAGAAAAATAGGGAAAGGAAAGAATAGGAGGATGGAAGTAAGCTGTGAAGAGAGGGAGGAAGGAATGGGGAGGAATTAACCATGTTGAAAGGCTAGCATACTAATTGTTTTTTTATAGAAAGAAATTTAACGGAAGCATTAAATTATATTCTTGCTTGTTCCTTCATTTTTATTCATATTCATAAAAGAATTGTGGTATGTCCATGGGATTTAAAACCAAAAGAAATGCTATTGTTAAGATAGTAGTTTATTCAAAAGGTTAAAAGAGGTTCCAAAAATTAAATTGAAGAAAATAATACAAATTTTCCCCTTGGTTTTTCACAAAGAACAGAGTGGAAGAGCTTTCTTTAAAATCTTAGAGGAGATTTTAAACTGTTGCACATTTTGGTTTACTTAAATTTACTATTAGAAAAATTGTCAACAAAACTGATTTTTGTGATAATCCTGTTTCAATTTTCTCTTAGTGTTTTAGTGATTTTTTAAAAAATATCCCACCCCTACAGAGTTAAAAAATTAGTTATTTTTGCCTTCATTGTTCAGAAGTTCAGTTTGACCAAGAATATCCTCTGTTACAATTGTATTGTGTGGCTCTCCCCTGACCAACATTTGAGACACTCTCGAATCCAAACCAAACAAAACAGCCTCTGAATTCTCCCAGCTCCCATGCTCCTTTCCTCAACAAACAGTTTCTATCTTCTGCTGTACAGGATATCATAGAAGCTACATTTTTTTGGAAATACTGATTTCTGGTAGCAATATAAATGATTGTTTGAAAAATACCTCAGTACCAAATCTATGGACATATATGAAATCACACCACAGAGCTGCAAAGATTTTAAGATCTATCTGAGAATGTGATTTTCCCCTCAGGTCCACTTTGCCATTTCTATAGTTTTTAGTTCATCTAATCTTGATTTGAGACTTCCCAGTGGATAATTCAGGAGAGCAAAGAATCCCCACCCCCCACACACAACTTTACTGAACAGGGTCTGAAACCTTTCGAGTTAAGCCTACAAATATGAGTTTTGCAAGTACAAATGAGAAATTATTATGACCACGTATGCCTAACACATCAGAGTTCATCTGTCTACTTTGAACTGGACAAAGGGGCTGTGAACTGAAGGCTAGTTTAGAGGAGTGACAGGCACCTCACAGGAAAAGTAACAGGGAAAATGCTATTTGCCCAAAGTCTCCTTAAGATGATTGCCACAAGGGAATGCTAAAGTCAGATCAACAAGCCTTTTGGGGTATGGAGAATAGAACACCAATCAGGGCCAATGATCTGGTCCCAGAAATTAGGGACCGGCTTTCTCTGAAGATGGCAATATTCTATCCACCAGAGAACTTCCATTGCTGTGTGCACACACGTGCAGTCCTTGCTACCAGGGTCGCCTGCTTCTCTAAATACAAGATGAGCATATTTAATGTTCCTGCAGACTTTTCCTTCTTCCAGCATGTCTATTTACCCTGGCACCCTCAGACATTACAGATGACATCATTGTTCCCATCATCTCCACACTTCTCAGTCAGTTCCTGCAGAGTTAGTCATATAGAATTAAAAGCAATATTATAGATAACTAATAATAATTTTGACCCTGAATTAAAGTTACTCTAATTCTCAACAGAGAACTGCCACTTAATCTTGGTAAATATATTTACTCTCAGTCAGGCTAAATGACTTCTTTAGATACAAAAGTATGGTGTAACTATAGAATAAGGTGGTTCACAGATGACGAACAGAGACGGTTAAAAAAATAAATAGAAATTTCAAATACTCTAATCAAAAGCATTTCTAGAGAAAATATGGAGTCTGCCAAAAAGTTAACTGTTAAGGCCCTATTTGTTTTTACTTGACATTTTGTTGATACATTTATTGGTGGTCATATTTCATATTGTCATTTTGACGCTTCTGTTTATAGCGACAATTTCCAGTAATATAGATCTAGAGGAAGATATTTAATATTCATGAAATAGTCCTTCCAGACTTCACAACTTCATATGAAATTTTCTAATCAGTGATCTACTTAGATTTCAAAGTGGGATTCTGAGTACGGTTGCCCACTGCTTACACTCCTATTTCAGTTCTTGGGAGTGTCTTTCTATCTCCTCATAAACTGTCTTTATTTTCATTTCTAAAAATAAAAGAGTGCAATATTTAAATGTCAAAAGAATTGCTTCCCCATTATTTTGTGCTGAGGAAGAAAACTGAAACTTAGAGTTTTCAATCTTGAGAAATAAAAACAATTGAGAAGTACAAGTGGGACCAAAATGGTTAATTGCATTCATTAATTAAAGATGCTTATTAATGCCTTAATTTATGACATTTTAAAATATTTTTCACACAAAGCCTACCAAACATAAATTATCTGCTTTGATTTTCACAGTGGGATGGGAGAATATTATTAACCTCTTGCGGTTGTAGTAATACAGGTTTAGCAAAATCTTCTTGCCGTCATCTTCAAAGAAATGAGCCCAGAAACTAGAGTTGGTCCTCTCTTCACCTGCTCTGATTCCAGTGGCCAATTTCTGTGGTTAAAGTCAGGTCAGCTACTGTGGTTGACTTGGCAGTACTGAATGCACAGTCCACGTACTCCCGAATACATATGTTCCAAGCTACAAACCTCATGCACAGAGGTCTAAGTAAAAGACCATTTCTCTTGGTTCCATGAACCCACTTAGATATCAAATTCCCAAGGTGTTCAAGTGTCAAAGGAAGTGGCTCAGTGTTTCAGGATCTACACACCCTCCACACTCTGTGAATTCTTTCTGGATGACTCGTCACAGTTAATGTAGGCAAATGTTCTGTAAGCAGTACTTACACTTAAAACAACAATAGCCAAGCTTAGCACAAGTACAGTAGAACCTCATTAAAACATTTTTGATCTAGGTTTGTCTCTCTCCATGACTGTAAGGCATGCAGATGGGCAAGGCTATTGACTCCCACGGTGTGGGCACAGCACCCTACTTCTGACCTCAAGGAGTGTCTGCATTCACTTCAAGATATCGTTCATGCTTTCTTGTCTGCAGACTCCAAATCTGTGCTAGTCTGGAAACACCTGGCAGGATAGTTTAAAATGCGTTTTGAGATTTGTGAAATGTCAGAATTTACTCACTCATTTATATAGTGTAATATGGGTATTAGAGACTTCTATAAAGCATTTTCATACTACTGTATAATTTAATAGTTTAAGATAAAATTAAGCTTTAAAAAAGAGCCTTCTCCTCAACTGACATTTCTAAACCAAGATGGTTGAATTAGAAAGAAGGCATTAATACCACAAAATAAATTGAAAAATGTTGAACTAGTTTATCACTAGTTGGTAATTTTAACACATAAAATGAATATCAACGTAAGTACCAGTATCTTTCTTCTCATTTTTTTTTTCTGAGACAGGGTTTCTCTGTAGCTTTGGAGTCTGTTCTAGAACTAGGTCTTGTAGACCAGGCTCGCCTGGAACTCACAGATATCCTCCTGTCTCTGCCTCCTGAGTGCTGGGATTAAAGGTGTGCACCACCACCACCCAGCTATCATTATTATCATTTTTTTAGGGTCACAGATGACTTATTTTCTTGCACTTTTATTAGCACATCATACAAGCTACTTTAGTTGTGATGTTTTTCATTTACAAAGGCTGTGTTAACCTTAAAAATTTGAGAGTAAATTTGAGAAAAGTTATTTGCATTCACATTTGCTTTCAAACTACATGTTTGAACTTAGCTAGGGAAAACAACATAGGAACTTTAGGAATTCTTGGAATAATGAATTTTATATAATTTTCAAATCAGCAATTTTAAACACCAATATACTTAAACTCATATATTTCTTCAGGCATTTTTCAATTCTGCTATGAAATTTTGTTACATTGCAGTGCAAATTTTTGTTGTATGTTTTTATAAAGTAAATTTGGAAGTTTCACCCTTTGTTTTGAACTAATAATAAAAATATGTACTTTTTCCATCTATATTATCTCTCTGTAATGAAAAGAACTTGGCAAACTAGATAAAAACGAGAAAACAGGGAAAGTTTTAAAAAAGAATTCTTAAAAGTACCTGTAAAATTCTTTCAGCTATCTGTTCCTGATAAATTTAATATAGAAAAATGTTGCTAGCATAATTAAAATTATCAACCACCAATTTAGTTAAAAGTCTAGCACTACCCTGGAAAAGAAATGTGATTCAAATTCAAGAACAAAAAATCTACAAGTCAATCTTCCTCATAAACATATATGCAAAAATCCTCAATGAATTATTATCAAATTGAATTCAACAGCACATAACAAGATTTAATCACCACAGATAAGTGGAGTCATTCCGTGTCTGCAACGATGGCTCAGCCAAAACTTCACACCACATAACCAAAAAGTGAACGTTTGTCTCCCAAGAACTGAACAAGACTGGGGTATTCACTTTCCGTCTAACAAATTCAAGATTAAAGACTTTAATGAAAGGCATGAGAATATAAATTTGTTAGAAGAAAATGTGGGAAAGCACCATGAATCTATCTAAACAAAGATTTTTTTTTCTTTTTTCTTTTGGCAAAATCTTCAAAGCACAGAAGCAAAAACAAAACAAAAAGCCAACTCTGAGACATTCTGCACACTGGGAGGAAAGAACTGCAAACTACATCTAACAGTGAAAAATCCATAAACAACACAATAGCAGAAAAATAATGTAAAATAAGCTAAGTGCAAAAAGGTATTTTGTCAAAATAAAACACACAAATGGGTAACAGGTAAATGAGAAATTCTCTAATGTCTCTAATCACCAGAGAAATATGCAATGCAATGAGGTATCCCCTCACCCTGGTGGATAAATTACTGCTAGCTAAGAGTAAGTGTTGAAGATGATGTGCACATAGTGTCAATGGCAACAAGAAACAAGCATGATAGAAATAACACGGTGCATTCTCTAAAATTAAATGTGTAAGTACCAGGCAATTTAGCAGTTCTATTCTCGCCCTCTCCCTCTCTCTTTCTCTCTACACACACACACACACACACACACACACACACACACAAATACTAAATCAATATGTTGAAGAGATGAGGAACACTAACCTCATGACCAAAGATATATTATTCTTCTAATATTCAACAAGGGATAGATAGATGGGTGAATGGATGGATGGATATGGACAATGTGGAAAGCATACACATATGTGGAATTCCCGTCTGTATGCTGTGAATACCATGGTTAATAAAGAAGCTCTTTTGGGCCTGTGATAGGGTAGAGCAGAGCTACTTGGGAAAACTAAACTGAATGCTGGGAGAAAGAGGGTGGTGTCAGGAGAAGCCATGTAGCCCCACCAGAGACAGATGCTGGAACTTTACCTGGTAAGCCACTTCCTCGTGGCGATACACAGATTAATAGAAAGGAGTTAAATTAAGATGTAAGAGTCAGCCAATAGGAAGCTAGAGCTAATGGGCCAAGCGGTGATTTAATTAATATATATTTTTTGTGTGGTTATTTTGGGAGTCTGGGAAGCCAGGAAACGAACAAATGGCCTCCTACAAAAATGCACACTGGATATTATTCTTCCATTATGAAGAATGAACTCCTTTGAGTCACAAAAATGTATCCGAAACATATTAAATGAATCACATCAGGAAGAGAAAGATAGATGCTACAGGATGCCATTCATATTAGGATTTTGATCTCACAGAAAGTGAGAGCAGAACAAGAGTTCCTAGAAAATGGGGTGACAGGGAGAGCATGGAGAAAATGGTCAACAGATCCAAAAGTAGAGTAAAATTCATAATGCAGGTACTATTCAAATATTAATATTAATAATAATAATGTACTTTTCAAAACAGTCAACAATTTTTAAATGCCCTTGTCATAAGTAAATAATAAATACCTAAATCACTAGATATGTAAATCATCCTGATTTGAACATTATGCAACCTATGTATAAATTGCACAATTATGTGCCAATATAACCTTAAAAAAGAAAAAAAAAGGCCAAAATGTATCAAACTAATAATCAGTTTTTCAATTCTTCAAGTAAAAATCTGTGACCTTGAGGCTTGATGTGGGTGTGAGACAGAATAGCATTGAAGCCAAAAGAGTTCAGAAAATAGAATGTTTTGATGTACTGGTGATTTTAAGCTGAAAACTGGTGGGGATTTGAGAGTGGAGAGGGGAATAGGATGTAGTTCAATAACATATAAAATGGTCTTTATGGACAACAAACACTGTGGGTGTGATCCCATGGTAGAGAAGAGCATACAGATGAGGAAACAATAAAGACAAATCCTTGATGTTGAAGTCCTTGTTGCTGCAAACATAGGTCCTCTGAAGGGAACTGAATCTCCACGGATTCTTTCTCTTTGAACCTCATCTCTTGAGATGGAAGGACAGGTAACCAGAGGCAGCAGCCGGATCACACCTGCCACTTACTACCCTGATGTCTACCTGAAGACAACTTTAGTTACCCCAGCATCTTTAAGTGTATATTAAGGAAGGCTTTAGTTACCTTAGACCCTCCATATTGTGTGTGATATAGACCATTCTTATTCTTTTCCTTGTAGCTCAGGATACCAGATAAATTCCCACCACCCGACCTTTCTCCAGTTTCATAGTTTGAATTTTGAGTAGTTCATGAGCATATGCAAGTAATGAATTTGTGTGACTTTTTTTTTAATTTAACTTACATTCCAAGCTTGGAATTTGAAAAGATAGAAAGTAGCCATTTACACACATACAAAATAATCCATTTAGTCACAGAGAAGTCAGGGGTAATAGTTTCTCAAGTAAGACTAGGATAGGAGTATAGAAAGTGATAATGCCAGTTGGTGAAAACCTCTCTAAATGTAGAATTACCTTACTATAAAACAAAACCAAACACACACACACACACAGGCACACATGCGAACACACACACAATTAGAATGTGTAAAAAGATCCTATAATCTGAGACCATAGGCTTTCCTCATCACAGCGGTTGCCTAAGTTAAAGCTATGTTCTTAATTATGAATGGTGCGAACTGCTTTCATTCCATGAGAAATGTGACTGAAAACTCTATATGAATTGGATACAGTAACTCAGTAATTCCTTTCGAAAACCTACATTTAATTTAAAAACAATCATTCTTAAGCAATTTACATATGCTTCCACTTAGCGCTGTGCATTTTGCATCCTGCATAACACTGCGTGGATGCATGATAATGAAAGTACATTTGTAAAATCCCAACTTAAATGCTCTAATGCATTTGTGTACATTTGCTTTGTTCTTACGTTTCTTCTCAATGAGATAAAAAGTCATTGTGCTTCTAATGATTACTCTACATTTAATAAACACACACAGGACCTTGACAGATTCTGCAGAAACATGATCATAATCTGGAATTTGAAGTAACCTACTTAGGGGAAAAAGTAACTTGAATCCTACCACTGCTCTCTGATTTTCTAGTTTGGGGATAATGCTAACCTCAAATTTCACCTCTGAGAGAGCAACACTATCCTTTGTCATGTCTAACTAGGAATAAATAAACGTAGCAAGACATTCACTACTTCTCTTCGCCGCTGTTGCAAGCTGAGGTTAACTTGTTGCAAAAACAATGTGATCAAGAAAGCGTAATGTGTGCTCCGAGTAAAGAGAGAACCATCCAGAAAATTGTCTTTATATTTCCATTAACCCTTTAATATATAAACAGTTCTAACTTGACAAAACAAACTAGCTCTATTAGCTAAATTTCACGCAACAACTTTTCCTTTCTGATTTCCTTCTGGGGAAAGCTGATGTTTTATTTTATCCAGCCAAAATAATTCTGGTGAGAGAGAGTTTTATTGACTGATTGTAGCTAAACTCTCTTTCTTTTCTTCTACTTTTCTTTTTTGCCTCTCTTTACTTCCTTCCTTTTTTTCTTCTTTCTTCCTTTGTTTGTTTGTTTGTTTCTTTCTTTCTTTATCTCTCTCTTTCTTTCCTTCCTTCCCTTCATCCTTCCTTTTTACAAATGCTAAAAAATGATTATTCTGCGTATAAAAAAATCAAAATTATTTAACTTCTTTCTAAGGGACAGTTATAGGCATTAACTTTTAAGACAAAATCTTTGTCCAATATTTATTCACAATAAAAGTTTTAAGTATCTTTGAATTAATCTACTAAATGTAAGTCATAAACACCCATGAAATAAAACTCACAAATAATCTTTCCCTCAATATTCATGAGGATGACAAATTTATATTCATATGAAGGTAATAATGATAAATGAAAACCTGTGGCAATTATTGTCATGTTCTTCTTTGTTCTTGGTATGTGCAACATTCTGATGAAGTCATCATGTATTTTTATTAATATATTGTTGTCGCTTTTACAATGGTGTTGGCATCATTCCTGTGGAGTTACCTATCTGTAATATCATGGGAAGGTTCAGAAAGCTGCTGTGTGTTTGCCACGTTGAAGCCAGGCAGAGGCTTTGACTCTGTCAGGACTTGCCCTTCACAGCTCAGGAAGTTGTAACACAGAGCATCCGACACTCTGAATTTTTGACCTATTTATTTCTGGAGAGCAACCATAGTTGCTCTTGACTGATTGTCAGTACCTGGACCCGATTGTGAAGCAAAACATAAGAACAATCCTTTAGTTCTTTCCAGATCGTTCTGTTTGGATGCAAGGAATGGTGAGTAGAGCTGTCTGGAAGACACGCAATGGAAATGGAGTCCCAACATGAGGGCCTCCTCATTCATTTCCAGTTCTGCCATCTAGACCACCCTACTGGGGCTGGACACTACCCTTAGTCCCTTAACTCCCCTCACTTGGAATGGAAAACTTTCCACAAACACTTAAAATGACGTTAGAAAGTAATTCTGTTATCTTCCTTGTTCATAAATATTACTATAGTTCTGAAAAATATGATAAGTTTTATCAGTTTCAGATTCTTTGACACAGTCTGTGGTTGAGAAAGGACATCGAGGATGCCCTGTTTGTACATTAAGCAATTAAGAACCTGCACAGAGGGGAACGAATCCATCTTTAGATGCACTGTTCAGACTCATACACTCCTTTCTCCTGAGCTCCCAGCAGTTGGTCTCTCACCAAGTGACACTCGGCCCATCTTTGATATGTCTACTAGAGTAGAGCCCCAAACAGACTTGCAAGAATTCTTGTTGAAGATGCTGCTTATCCACCGTCCAGGCCCTCTTTTGGGGGAAGCCTGCAGGAAGGCCAGGTTATGGGATAGGAGAGAGGATCTAAGTGGAGGGTTCTTCTGTGCTGTGTTCTTGAGTGAGCACCTGAGTGGAGGAATTGGGTGCCCATCACGTGGAAGTAAATTTTCATTGGGTGTTCCCACCTGGGCTCTGCTGTGGGGGGCGGAGAGGACAAACACATTCCTACTCCGTGTGGTTCTCGGACCTCATGTGTAAGATTAGCTGTCTGCCAGGCTGGGGAATGTGTGTTACTGAAATCTCAGTAACGAGGATGTGGGAATCCGCAGAGAAAAAGCAGGGTGAAATACCCGAACCACTGAATTGTCACATGTGCTGAGATGTTTGTGTTCCTGGGTCCTGCAAAGGGCCCTCACATTTCCATGAGGGTAATGGGGGCAAAGGAGGGACCTCCTTGTCGTCAGAGGAAGCCACGGACTCCAAGTTATTGCCCAGCTATAGATGACAGCTGGGAGGAATCATGCAGTCACTAGGAGCACATGCACATGCTATATGCTCTTACAATACAGCCCATGCATGAGTACACATGATGTTTACATGCCCTGTGGCTTCCTGACATCCATTTGTGCAGTTGGTTGCCTGGTCCAGGGCAGATATTTTTTCACTTTAGTCTTACAACAGTCCCAGAGTAAGCACCAGGACGCTACCACGAAGGACAATGAAGTCTACTGATTTGCTAGAGGTAGAATTGGGGGAGAGAATCCAGATTAGTCTGAGACAATGCTCCGGTCTCCATATCTAAAGTTAGCAAAAAACCTTAACCAGAAGACTTATTGCACTTATTTAAGACTTGGTCCTCTGAGCTATGACCCTACTGGCATTATGCTGGCATCTTTGGTCCTAATTTGCAATGCTGTAGGCCTAGCTCTACTGTGTAGCTGAGAAGATCAAGCTTTGGAGGAGATATGTCTGCTTCTTTCCTTGTGTTACCTCAATCCAGGGGCATCTCCAGAGGACATGGTCTTGCTGACGATCATACCCTTTGCTTTCTAAACAGCCTGTGTGTCTGGGTCAAGGTTCCTTCTTCGGCAGCATACTCCTTGCCAAACTCAGCATCCTCGGAACTTCTGAGACTTTCTGTACTTGCACCTACTTTTCCAGACACCCCAACACTGATCTGTCCTATTGCTATTTCCAGATTTAAGAATATTTTCAGGGCTTCTTTTTAGAGTGCATACATGATTTATGAAACAGATGCTCTTTGGCTACTGATAGGCAAATCATTCATTCATGCCTGCATGTGTGCATGTGTGCATCGGTAAAGAGTGATGAACTCTAGTACATACTAGATACTTCAGACAGAGATCAATTACAACTAAGAAAACTCATGCACTCGAGTTGGGGGAAGGAACATCATTGTTTATCTCCTTTATGTTGTTATCAAAATAGAAATAAAGAGCATTGTCTTTTGAAAACTTCATTTCCATTTTTGGTACCACATTATAAAACTAAGCCTTTTAAGCTCTTTTTACCCCACTGGACAAAACTTCATATACCTCTGAGGAGCCCTGGTTACTGGGGGACATAGCTATGACTGCCCAATGTTCACTTTCTAGCATGGCACTCAAACTCAATTGGGAGTTGAGTTTGCTTGTGGCCACCGTGTGAGGCTATGTTCCTATCTATATTGAGAGCATACCCTAAACTGTGAGACAAGGGCTCCCTAAATAATTTGTTTGAGGATGGAATCCATACCAAGAAAGCTAATTCTTCTGTGTAACTTTAGCATAACATGGACTAATATAGGTGTGGCCATTGAATGGGAAATGCCACTCATATGCTCGTGCTTTTAAATATTTATTTGCTAGTTGATGACAGTTTTCTACAATGATGGGACTTTGGGGAGGATACAGGTCACTGGGATGGACATTGAGAATTCATAGCCTCATCCTGCTTCCTCACACTCTCTGTTTCCTGCGTGTGGTTGAGATGTGATCTCTCAGCTTCCTGCTACCAGGTTTTCCCCATCGTTATGAACATGGAGCCTCTAGAGCAGTAAATGAAACCAAAACTCATCCTTAAGCTGCTCTCGGTCATGGCATTTGTACCACAGTGACAGAAATTAATACAATGTGCAAATAAAATTTTCAATAGGATGTTAATGATACTATCAAGTTAGAGACCAAACAGACCTTTTAGAATGTCAAAAAAGCTGTAAAACAAACAAACAAAGGAATCAGAGTTATCACAAATGCTTGTAGCGTTCACCAGTAAAAAAAATCCAATAGCTACAGTGTTTTCCTAAATCTGGTGATTATGTCTAAAGAATGCTTCTTGTGTGCTACAGCTGTCTTATGTACTTAAACGATGGATTAAGAGAGTGTTAGAGCTAAGCAGCGGAAGCTTCCCAACTTCCTAAAACTCACTTTCAAAATCTCATTTGGTTCTTTATTTTGTGATGAAAATAAGATAGCATGTTATGAGTCATAAGGGCCAAAGATTACCCCATCAGAAAAGACCACAGTGGCTTCATTTACAATGACACAGCCAGGTCGTATTTTCTGTCTCTGGAAAGTTTTTGCCGTGAAAGCATCATTAAATCAGCTAACATGCGATTTAAAAGGCTCCCATCCTCTTCCTTTCTCAAGGACCTCTCCACTTCTAAAAATGTGCAAACAACCTGATCTCGAGAAGACACTTTGCTTAACATAAAAGTTAATCTACTTCGTCAAATTCACATCAAGAAAAACACAAGAGGACTTTATGGCATTCCATTGGCAAGGACACGAGGCAGGGGATCCAGGTCAGCGGAGTGAAACCTGCCTGCCTGAGGGACAGACTCAGTCTCTTTCCCTCCCCTCAGCTGAGCCCGTGACACCGCCTCGGGATGCACATTTGGCTCTCTAAGGAGGCACATGTTCCCAGGCGCATCTCATCAGTTATATTTATGAATGAAATAAACTGACAGAGCTTCACGAGATGAAAGAAAGCATTAAAAGAAATCAATACAATAAATCTTAGGATATTTCAATGTTATCACATTTTAAGCGTTCTTGACATCAATTCTAAAAGTATGTCTTTGCGGAATATTCACTCTTCTGCTTCCCACGGGGCATCCTTGTGAGAGCAAAGCAGACACCCTACTCTCAAAAATCTTGTCATGGTCTACTCGCGAGAAAAGAGACCAGCGCCAAGAAGGTTTTGGACATCTTTTGAAATTCAAGAAATGTAAAAAAAAGATAATATTAACCTTTATTTTAAAATCATGGTTTTATCTGCTGTTTGCTTATTTCAAAATATTAAAATAACTTATTGTTTGAAACCCATTACACTCCAGAAAAATTGTTTCTCTAACAAACTTGACTTTTGGAATATTTTAAAAAAGTGACATTTATTCATTGCATGCCTGTGTGTGGTATATGCCTGAGCCTGTGCGTGCATGTGGTGTGTATCTCTCTCTCTCTCTCTCTCTCTCTCTCTCTCTCTCTCTCTCTCTCTCTCTCTCTCTCTGTGTGTGTGTGTGTATGTGGTATACGTGTGCGTGTGTGTGTGTGTGTAGGTACAAGTGCTTTGTCCTTCTTGTGGAGTTCAGAGAACATTTTCCATAAATCTGTCTCTTTGCACAGTGTTGATCAATTGAGCCATTTTTTTTTTGACTTTTTGTTTGTTGATGATTTAAGTTGATTTTGACTCAGTGTGCTAGGTAATTTGATGTGGCAGAAATACAGCCATCGTCTGGCCATGGTAGTCTATAGACCTTACCTGAAAACCAAGATAGTACATACACAGTGTGTCAAGCGAAAAAACCTGTAAAGGGATTAAATGTAGGAAATTAATTTTCACCTTAGATTTTTATTAATTTTCCAAGTTGAGCTTATCTGGAGCAATCAATGTTGTTGACTTAAAGAATTTTTTCTCTTTGTTCTATATTGTATTGTTTCTGATAAATGTTTGCTTGCATGATCCATCATTTCCATTGAAACTCTTAAGAGATAATTGACAAGCATGTTTAATGACATGTACCAGTTCCTGAATTCCTTTAGCAGAGATCAGCGCCTTGCTCACACTGACTAAGAGACCGTGTGCTCAGTCTACAGCGTGAGGAGTGCTGTAATTGGTATCTATTCTCCATTCAAAGAGATAAATTATTAATCCTGTGCCTGCTGTATTAAACAAGCATCACATCTGCAACATGGAGCTTCTGATTTGTAAGGTATTGGGGGATGTAACTATATTAAATAACAACGTGGCTCCGTGAGGGGGAAGATATTCTTTGGAAGGGGGATCTTAATCAGTTTCCTGCTGAGCAAAAGAAAATTGTAAACTATGCATTAAAAGAAGATTTACGGAAAGTTGTTTTGGCTGGATCCACTGCATCCTAATTCACTGCTTCTCTTCCGCAGCTGATAATATAGGTAATCCTCCCAGCACATTCGTGAGCGAAGTTGGGTGTGGATTTGCACTTGTAGAGCTACATTACAATGGGTAGACTTAGGTATTATCAAACGAGTTTTTGGATTTGTTACAGAGGTACGGAGCCCCTCATATCCAGACAGAAAGGTTTCTTCACATATGGCCACCGCCTTATTATAAAACAAAACAGTGTTAAGTCAAAGTACCTGATTATGATTCGTGACTACCACGCGGTTCCGATAGCCAGGCTTATATTTAATACCGAGGAAACAGTATCATTTATTTTTCTGTCTTCTTTTATCCCTACGTTATTGGGTTTGCGGGCTCTGAAACCTTAAGCAAAAGGATAAAATACAAATTATAGAAAACATCGGAGTAAGGAGAAATCAAATTACATTCTCCTCAATCCTCTAAGGATGCTTCCCGTTCCTCTTGTGCAGTCTGGGTAAGTCCCAGTCTAGGAAGCGACCTGGGGAATAATTAATAGTCTTTGGGGTACAAGGAGAGAATCCACATCTTCCAAGGAATGGTTGATTATACTATTGGGTTAATTTTCAGGTTTGAAATGACAACCATCCATGTTATTTTTAATTAAACTATTAAGAGTATTCAAGTAAAATTTTATAATGAATCAGCGGTGGGCTGTTGGAGTAGTTCTGTTTTATCTTATAAGAGTAGGTGTCCTTATTTTTAGCGGCCCCTATAAATTTCAAATTCATTTTAACATTGTGGAAGTTTAGAAGTTATTCAGGATCTGAACATGGTAAGGAATATTTTTCACCGCCAATGGAGAAGAAAGAACACTGCTTTAGTAAACCGAAGTTCTAATAAGTCATATCTTGGAGAAACTGAACAGGATGACAAAAGCTATTCTTGGGCAGATATATTTAGTTAGCCGCAATAACTAGTTAGTTTATAACCAATCAAGCCTACGGTCGCATGGACTTGTCTCGGGCTTTGACTCTCTTATTAACAAGGCTTTAATTCCACTAGTGACAGCCCAGAGCCCTGGACTCTAATGAACTGTCGGTTCTGTGGAGAGAACCGGTGTTAACACAGAATGTTAGTTACAATAATGATAATCTTTAGTATTTTTAGCTTGTCAGAACTTGCAAGCTAACAGCAACCAGTCTTTTACTAAAACTCTACCTCATCAAACTAACTTAATTAGCAATTCAGCTCCTTATTTTTGTTTTGGAGTCCCCTCTGGCTACTAATTAAAGCTTAATCGAAACCGCTGAACTGAGGTTGTAAAGAATTCATTAATATTAAAATTAGCCCCAACAATTTTTTGGGGGCTGGTGCAATTTGTATTTGTTACTGTCAGGGGTTTGAAACTCAGTTGAATTGTTGGGGGGAAAATACTAGAAATTCTCAGTCTGCCATACATATGAGCAGAGCGCTCATGACAAATGTCAAGAGCGACACAGATAGATTGCTTCTGACCACGCAAACTCGGTACACTTGAGCCATTTAAACATATATGTAGCCCAAATATAAATTAGGATTTCTTTTCTTCAGCCCTTCACATTGTTTTATCCTTCTAAGTGGTTTCATATTTTGGATAAAAAAAAAGAGGGGAGAAAGGGCTCTGGAAAAAATTTCAAGGATTGATTTTTATGTATTATCTTGACAAGATTAATATGCTTGAAAAACGAACAGATTTAGCTGTTCACTTTGATTTTTCCATTTTTTTGCAACATCAAAGATCATTCTAGCAGTCGTACTGGTCATTCTGAAAAGTAAAATCAAATGAGTCCCAAAACCCAGGTCCAGGACACACACTTAAAAAAAAAAAGTGAAATCTGATCTTTTATCAGAAATAGTTGAAAAGGAAATGTAATACATTTTTCCACTAATAAAATGATCGTGTTGGTATGTGCGTTCGGTTTTGTCCTAGTGTTCTCTTGCTGCCTTAAGTAGCAAGTTAAAGACTATTAGATATTTTGAAGCTCCCATTAAATCATCATTTATTCAGTATTTGGGTTTTTGTAAATATGCTCAATTTCAAAGAGATCACATTTTGTTTTGCAGCAGGCGACATGAAAGCGCAAAGTGGAAATACTTCTTGGCTTGGTGAACGAGATGATTTTCATAAATCAAATCCCCTTTTCATTTAAATTTTTGATATTTAAATAATTTTGTAAAAACATGTATATTTATTTTACCCTTTAGGAGAATTCCAAGTATGTAGGAAACAAACTTGTTGGCACTAAAATATGCAATTGATACCATTAGCATATCTTATTAAACCTGAAAATTAAAATGCATTTACAAAATGCAAAACTTTATCAAAATATACAAGAAAATTATTCTTGCATCCAGGTTTCATTTTGATAACATTTGTGACAAAATAATCATGCAAACATTTAAAAAATAAATATATATCCACGCTTAAGCCCATGCATTAAATCAACAATGGCATATAAAACACACAATTTTAAATCTTAGTGACAATTTCCGTGAAGTTATTTAAATGCATTTTGACTTCTGACAGGAGGATATAATTTATAAAACAGAACATGCCTATCAGTGGCTTCCAAATTAGCATAATGAGGATATTTTCATTTCTGCAAGCGCAGCTTTTGACGTCCCAATATGGAGCTCCGAGAAGAAGCCGATAGTAATAATTTTAAAAAGGTCAATAGACATCAGCACAAAATTATGAATAAGGTACCTGTAAACTTTATCTGATCTGCGTAAACAAGGAATTTTTGTTCAGACATTATTATTATTTTTCCCTTGAATGCAGAGGGATAGATGTCAGCTCGTAGATGCAGTCATTGGTTCGTCTTCCCTCATGGAGGGGTTTGCAGTTACGATGGCCCAATGACTCATATTGACAATAAGGGCATGCAGAATTTTTTTTAAATCAGTTTTTGAGTTAATTTCCTACCATGTTTCATGTAAATCCACTCACTGCAATGACGAATGCAACCTTCTAAATTGTTTTACAAGTTTTGAATCCCTGTGAAATGATGCAGGTTGTTGCTGAGTGATGGGGAGTATCATCAGAAATAAATCCCAGTGATATGAGAAAACATTTTCAGATACCAGACTGTATCGGCACTCTTACACTTACGTTTATTTTCTTACTTAGTCATATAATTATATTTTTAAAAGCTCTTCTGTACATATTATTGGTTTATAACTTTGAACACAAGAAAATAGTATAACTCCTCAAATGTATCCTTAAAAATAATTACTGATAGTCTTTGAATATGCTAGTGGTTAGCCTTTTTAAGGAAACCGAGACCATGCTAGTATCTGTGTGTGTTATAGTGCAAGACTTCACCATTTTTTACCCAGCCATAGGTGGTGAGTGTTCCTTCATACATGAGTATATACGAAGGAAAATTTCCCAGCAGTTCTCCCAAAAGGATGTAGGGACATGAGTCATTTTGTGAGAGGAAAATACAAGTTATGGTGGTCTCCTGATGATATAAATGTGACATTAAAACGATGAGACACGAAGAGGAGCAGACACCAGGGCTGTGAGCACTCGATTACTCGGTTCTGTACTGTATCAAGAGTGTGTGTGTGTGTGTGTCTAGGGCCTTCTTAATGGATCCACATTCCTCTTATTTGCTTACGGTATTTTTAGAACAAATGCTTAAACACAGTGTTATTATTTGGGGGCTTTGATAATGCTTCTATGTGACACACATGTTCCAGGCAAATATTTTAATATATTAGTCTAATTCTGCAAACACTTCATGCTGTTTGTTCTGCCAGTGTGTAAATCAGAAGTAATATTATATTTTAATTTTTGTAAATGTACAATCATATTTAAATATATAATTTAAATTTAGCATGTATGTTTGTTTTTAAATTAACTCTAGCATGAAGGGTCTTCACATAATGATTTAAAATATAATACAATGATACTATACATGTATATATCATTGACATATACATTTCTTTCTATAGTTCTTTTATATATTTAATATAAGAAAATAACCTTTTATTTTTCAAGTTTTAGTTACCAAAACAGAATGTCAAATATAACTGATATAATTCAAATTCCACTATAACACATTAATTTCAGGAAAATAATAAAAATTATCATTTGTGAAATGATTTTTGAATAAAACAAGATATTTCTCTGTACACTTAACTGTAACTTTATTTTCAAATATTGACAAAGAAGAAACATTTGACTTTTACATTTTAAGCAGAACCATTTCCTTTATATCATAATTTTCACATGTAAGAGCAGAAGTGTGGGCAGCAGTGGTGCGGGGGGGGGTTGAATGGAGAATATGTATGGCAAAATGACCAGGACTTGCCACAGGGAACACCTGTGTTACTTTGTGACTTACCAAGGACCTTGTAAGTGGAATGGTTCACTGGAACATACTTAACCTTGCCTTGCTTATCTTTGATATAGAAAATTTCTCAATAAGATTCCCGTGTATCTAGCACACAGTGTAACAAAATCAGCGATAGAAAACCATTGAGGAAAGAGGAAACTGGGAGAGTAGTTCCCAGAAGCTAAACAAAGGTGGAAAGGGCCAGATGGTGTGTAAGATACATGATGTTTTCATGTCAGAAAATGAAAGGAGTTTGTGATTGGCAGGTTGGGGAGCATGCCCAACAGTATAAAAGTTAGGTAGATATAGTTCTGGAGATTTGTCCACTTGATGATGAAGAAGTTCAATGTGAGGCTGGAGAAATGGCTCAGTCATTAAGAACACATACTTCTGTTGCAGAAGACCCGAGTTCAGTTTGCAGCATATACTTCAAGTGCCCCTAAATGCCTGAAACTATAGCTGCAAGGTATCCAGCAACTCAGGTCTCCATGTCAATTGTGCATTCCTGCATGCAAACACACAGATGCAATACATATGCATAATTAAAAATAAAAGGAAAAATTTTTAAAGAAGGTAATTTTCCATGCATTTGTCACAATTTAAAAACTAAATGTAATTTCCTGCCACAGAAAATGGAGCACTATAAGTAGCTGGCTTAGATGTATTTCTCAGTGACAAACTTCAAAAAGTTGTTCCCCTTTCTTGGTATTCATATTAAGGACACATGCCAGAAAACCCAATGATTTGTTGTCAAAGATCTGAAGAAAATCAAGGTAGAGCCAGACTGCTTCACAAGTAGAAGTTACATGTATGATCAAAACGATCAATTTGATAGCCTTTTCTTATTATTATAAACAGATTTTTACATGAGCATCAGAACTTACTTGGATTTTTGTGGTTGTAATGATAAAGCATATAAAAATGTCAGATAAAGCTTAGTCTAATGCCTACCCTACACATATTCTTTATTCATAGATACATAATTCTTCAATAATCACTTGCTAGTGTATTGTCTGGGATGCGATAAACAACATTTGTAGATTAGAAATAAGAAAACTCAAAACTATATTTTATGTTTAAGATTAATTTTCAAAGTGAATTTTTAAAGGTCTGCTGTGTGTATCCACTAGGACTTTAGCATTTCTTGTGCCTGCACATTTGAATTTATTGTCTTCATTTTCAAAGTAAAAACAGAATTGAGTAATTTTAACACAGATTAATTTTTATGTGTGACACAAATCTGGATTTCTTTGATAGAAATTTGAAGAAAATTACAAAATAGTTTTAATGAGTCATCAAAAGCTGGAAATCTTTATAATGTTATCTTCTTATTATCATTAGCTCATTTGGATTTGAGAAGGGAGGTATTTCAAGCCTAGATGAACAGAAAGTGTATAGGACTGTATAGATTATGGCGGACTGAAGAGTTACAGGGGTAATGGGTATAGTCCTGAAACTGATAAACAGTATGCATTATCTCTCTCTAATTTCATGCAATCATGGTTAAAATTCTTGATAGCTTAAATAATTTAATGAAAGGTTAAAGTCCTATTTTAAGTATGTAAAAAGTATTACACAACCTCACATCCTTTTCCACTGAAGATTATTTCCATTGTACAGAGGCCTAGGATACAGAATTTTGTATAAATGGAGACTGCTCTTTCATTCCTGGATGCCCAGACCCGAATAATTACACAGAAACTTTATTAATTAAAACACTGTTTGACCTATTAGCTCAGGCTTTCAGGCTTTTTATTAACTAACTCTTACATCCTAAATCAGCCCATTTCCATTAATCTGTGTTTCGACACAAGGCTGTGGCTTACCAGTAAAGTTTTGGCATGTTCTTCTTTTTCAGCAGTTACATGGCATTTGCCTCCTTTGGTGGCTACATGACATCTCCCTAACTCTGCCTAGTCTCTCTCTATATCTCTTCTAGTCTGGCTATATTCTGCTCTGCCATAGGCCAAAGCAGCTTTATTCATTAACTAATAAAAGCAACATATATACAGAAGGGTATCTTACGTCAGTTTTGTTCATAAACATGTCCATTGCCTAATGTCTTCGTCCATTCGAATTTATAAATGATGTTTACCCATGACTTGTGTTTATTTACCTGATTGGCTCTGAGCTCATTCACCAATGGTTGCTAATTATTCTTAGCACTTCTCAGATTTTCACTCTGTGGAGATCATGTGCTAGGGACCCCTCCAATCACATCTACTGATTTAGGCTTTTCTTTTAAACCTAGTGGATTCCTTTCCTTTAGGCTTAGCTATAACATTCTTTTAGAATAAATAATAAAAGCTAAGAAATGAAACACTTGTACAGCTTAAAGCTAAGGACAGAATACACTGGCCATCTTAATCCCTAGAATACTGATGGCAGGATCTCAAAGAATTATGGGTCCAAAATATACTTAGAAATATCCAATTATTCGGAAAAATACAGTTGGAAGCAGATCACCTTGCTCTGAAACTTGTGCAGTAGTACACCTGAACAATTAAGACAACACAGTTTGCTAATACTGAAACAGCCTCACTGAGAAAGTTTTTCATACGAATGCATGTTTAGGTTTTTTTTTTTTAACCCATATGATTGTGGAGCTACCTTAATCTCCGTGTTTCTCAGAGGATACCTTCAGGAGAGAAGTTACTATCATACTGTGGACTTTTACACATCAAATGGAACAAACTCAATAAAACAAAGGTATAGATGAAAAGAAAGAGGCTGAGCCTTTTGCCTTAAAGAAGCATCCTCGTTTCTAAGTGTCTATCACATAGGGATTAGTGGCTAGTGACGCCCTGAGAAGCATGTTACACAGCAGCAGGCGGAGAACCAATTTATAGTCGAGGAACTCCCAAGTTCCACTGGTCTGATATTCAAGTTTTATTACCCCTCAGAATGCATGGTCCACCAGTCAGTTATTTCTATTTAACTTTATAAATTTAGAGTTACTAATTGTCACAATGTAGCGAATAGGTACACTTCTCAAGAGGAAGAAGAAAAAGCAGGGACTTGGATTTAACAGCCTTTTACAACACAATCAATCGCGTGTCAATAACGTCAACAATGCATTGCTTATCAAAATGCTGCCCACCAGTTAAAGCTGTGGAATCTGAAACTTGTGCAGAAGAGGCAAAGAAAGCGCCAGAAGTCAAACATGAGGGTTAGAAAAGCGCAGCAGAATGCTGAACTTTGCAACGGCCCCTGAATATTCATGGCACACATGGGCAGCGCATGTGCCGATGAACACACCTGGGCTGGAGCACAGGCTGCCTGGATTCCGCCGACTCCATAATTACAAACACACCAGCGGGAGAGATGCCACAGGTCAGTCAGCGGGGCAGCAGGGTGAGGGGGAAAGTGCCAAATTCTCAAAGTTTCCCAGAGCACAGTAATATCTACCCCTTTCCCAGCACCTTTCATCTGAGACTGAACCAGAACCAGACCTGTCATCGAGGAGAGCAGGCGCCTGCCAGCCTCATGCTCCCTGGCTGCTCTGATGTCTGCCTGCTCGCTCGCTCTCACCTCCTCAGCCAGGAATCAAATCACTGGATGTTGAATTTATACAAAAGCTGTATTTCCCTGGGACTCCAGTTCTTCCCCCAGTACTTTAAAGCATTCCAGCCATCACCTCCGCGGTTCTGTCAATGTCAGGGTTATCGTGTCCCATCTCTACAGAACTTCGTTATGTTTTAGTTTGGAACTAAGTCCATGGTGACGCTTTTTCTTTCCCAGTCCCCATGCCTTGATGCACTTCAGTCCTTTTTGTGTTGATGTTGCTCCTTCTGATTTGGCTCTCAAGGGCTTCCCACTTCTATGTGGCTCCACGTAGTCTAAGGGGGTAGTTCTGTTTCAGAACTGAAGTGATAGGCTGTTCGGTCTCTTAAAAGAGAGACAAAGGAATTGTCTCACTCTAAGTACCACAGAACTAAGTGTGATTTTCACAAACGGACATAGGTAGAAGATTACATATAAAAACTAAAGATGCAAATAGATGAGATTGTGTTTTGCTGTCAATCTCCGAAACACCTATGATCAATATACCAATTATTAATATGTTTCTTGTTTCAGATAGGATATGAGCTGCAGAAACCAACTCAGCGGGTCTTATAAAGGACCTGATACATAATGACCTAGTCTGGGTTGGGAGCCCAGAGTTGTCCAGAAAGCTCATTCTTCTGGAGGCCTAGTGTTCTTCCCAGGATAGCTCAGGTTAACTTGATGAATGGCCTTTTTTCTGGAAGCTTCTTCAGTCATTGTGAAAAGACAGGGTGATTGGTAAGGTACCAAAATTAGATGACAGACAAGACATTGATAGTCATATAAACACTTCCCAGTGCCCCCTTCCCCATTCTTCAGAGAAAGAAAAGATTTCTCTCAGCGCATTTCTCTCCTCTAGAGTTGAGACACAGACCCCCTTTTCAGTGACTGAAAATGATTTAAAAACTATTATTGTGTATGTGTGTGTGTGTGTGTGTGTGTGTGGACACGCACATGTGTGGGCGCTTGACCCAGAGCACATGTGAAGGTCATAGGACAATTTTGAGGAGTCAGTTTGTTTCTCCTTCTTGTTGAGCCTGCGTCTCTCTTGCTGCTGCTTCTCTGATCTAGCCTCGGGGCTAGCTGGTCTAGCAGATTTCTGGGGATTTTGTTGTCTTTGACTCTCTTCTTGCCATAGGAGCATTGGGATTTCTTATGCTTCCCACTACACATGACCTTTTTCACTTGGATCCTGGGGAACAAGCAGTAAGTGCTATTACAGACCTAGTCAGCCCATCTGGTCTGAAAATAAAAGTGACCTTTAACCTCTGACTTTTAGCTTCTTTAATATGTCATTAAAATGGAAGCAGGAGCTAAGAATGGTGAAGAGAAACCAGGTAGGCATTTCTAACCCAGTTTTGCAGACGGATATATAAACAGGGACGCATGGAAATTTGTGTACCTAGTTGGAAATGGGATAAAGGATGCATTCTTTTCTAAGGATGTTGCTACAAACATTTATTTCTTATCAGTTTGTGTGTCTTAGGGCTTTGTTGCTGTGAGGAAACACCATGACCATGGTAACTTGCATAAAGGAAAATGTTTAAATGGGACTGGCTTACAGTTCAGAGGTTCAGTCCATTATTGTCATGGTGGGGAGCAAGGCGTCATGTAGGCAGACATGGTACTGGAGAAGTAGCTGAGAGTTCTACATTCAGCTCGGCAGGCTGCAGGAAGGGAATGCCACATCAGACCTAGCTTGAGCATCTGAGATCTCAGAATTCACTCCTAAGTGATAGACTTCCTTCAACAAGGCCACACCTACTCCAACAAGGCCACACCTTCTCATAGTGCCTCTACCTATGGGCCAAGCATTCAAACACATGAGCGGGTGGGTGCCTTTCCTACTCAAACCACCACATTGTACATGAGTGTTAGTTTGCATGTATGAGTAAGCACCACTTCCATGCCTAATGTCTCAAGAGGCCAAAAGAAGCAATCTTATCCCTTGGAAACGGAGTTGCAGACAAGGATGATCCATCATATGTATCTTGGGGACCAAGTGAGGGCCCTCTGAAAGAACAAGTTCTAAGACAATAGGCATTTCAGCTTCTGGCTGGCTTTTCTGGTCCTTCAGAGTTGACTTTCTCGTGGCTACTGTCCCACGATTACAGGCTCAGTTAGTCCTTACTGTGGTCACATGGCCAGACCACTCACAAAGCTTATATGTTCATATTGTACTTCCCAAATCTGTTTCTCATTTTATTTATTTACTTTTCACGTCATTTGCTGAGAATGCATCCGTCTCTTTGACCCACTTAACAGTTCTCTGCCTCAGAATCATCTCTTGTCTCCCGGAAGCCTATATTTATGAGGCATGAATTTTAGATCACAGATCTGGCATTGGGCCTTCCCAAACCCATTTACAGACTAGGAACAACTGTGGAGACCGGTGAACCGGGATCTGCATGCCAGAGACATTGGCCCCACGCTAAAACCAAAAGTGGAGGCTCCTGCAAGGCAGCAAGATTGCCAGAGAGCCCCGTGTAGGGTCCCATCAGTGGGCAGCACCAATAGTCCTGGCCCGTGTGTCACCCTGGGCTCACCTATATGTTCCCTGCAGGCCCTGTGGTAGCATGCTTCTGCCTCTGGGCTTTCTTCGTCGGTAGCCCAGAAGTTCCAACCCAAACAATAGCCCCAGATTTTCTCCACTTGCTAACCCCATGCACGGCTGCCTACTCCCAGCACAAGCAGGTTGCAACTGCCCCTTCTGGGAGGCGAGCCGAACCAAATGGGGTTTCTCTCTTGATTTCCTTGGGTTTTAATTTGAAGAAAAAGAGAACTGCAGGGGATCGAGTCAGCCTTCCAGGGCTCCATCAGCAGCCTTCGCCTCCCGCAGCTGTTCTGATTAATGGCTGCGCCTCCTGCCGAGCCCCTGTAATAGGTGTCAGTAAGGTGTTTACTCAAAGTTTTACACCCAATTGTCATGAAGGTCAAAACAATAGGGCGTCTCCCGTGCAGGTTAAATATCTTTCCAGGACTTCCAGTTTTCTGGCTGCTTGCTAAACTCTGTAGGGTCCCCGTAGTCCCAGAGACTGATTCTTAGGGTCCTTTGGTGGGGTGGGGAGAGACTTCTGCCTGCCTAGGTTTCATAGCATCTGCTAGGCTCCTGGCCTTAGGAAAAGAAGAGGACCAGTGAACCGCAAGGAAGGCAGATCTGGAGCTTTGGAGTAAGTGATGTGGTCTTCAAAGGTCTGAGTGGGTTGAATGCCACATCCAAAAGAAGGGACTAGAAGGAAGAGGTAAAGGAAAATGGAGGATGGGCTGGCTATCCAGCAAGCATCTAAAACCTGTATGAAAGCATCACAATGGATTTCATCGTTCTACATTGTTGTATACACGTACAAAAGCATCCCTTCCCCAAGAAAGAACATCATACCACATAGAAGTGACTTGTTCCTTAAACTTAGTGCCTCTTTGGCTATTTTCAGCAACAACCACCCTTTGAGTTTTCCCTCACTTTTTTCATCTTCCCCCAATGTTCTCCCTTCCTTTACCTCCCGCACTGACTCAAAATAGAGAGAAGTAAAAGAACCGCCACAACTTGGAAATATTCGCTTCCATCTGCTGCCCATGGTGTTGGGGAGGGGAGTTTTGACCCTGTTTCTGAGGAAGAGGAAAGAAGGGTTCAGAGTGAATTTCCGCAATGTTCTCAAAATGCTGCCGTATGTTTAGTTAAACCATGCCTGGGGTGGGCTCCATTCTTGCATATATGTGAGATTTTGTTTTGTTTTGTTTTTCAGATGTGGCAGCAACAGAAAATTATTAGGGTCCCCCAAGTTTCCTCCTGGGGATGGAGATTTTAACAGCATCAATTGAGCCGAATTTACTCCTTTCAAAACCTCACATGTTCATAGGCTTGTTTTAAAGTTTAATGAATGGTTGATTGTCTTTGCAGATGGCCTCGTTGCACATCCACGAGTGTCTATTTCCACTTCTCCAAATCTGGAGACTCATGTGGCATACTTACAAATCATGCAGTCCATTCAATTTGTATATGGATGCATAGCACAAAGCACCCGTTCAGGAGAAAATTATTTCTACACGATTTTATTGAAACACAATAATTTGCTAAACATCCTTAAACTAAAGAAAGATGCTGCAGAATAAAATAGGAGTAAGGTCTACTATTATTATTATTATTTATTATTATTATTATTATTATGAGATAGACATGAACACATGAACAGGTAGAGTTGAAAACAGAGGGCAAAGAAGCAGGAAAGAAAGGGCGCCTCTGTCCTGAGCCTGAATCTGTTGAATGGCCCGTGCTCCACTCTCTCATGGTGTAGAGGTGGGAGCCGACAGCTAAAGTAGCAAAAGCAGTGAGGAACTGAGTCTCAGTGTGTCATCTGGGAACTGCTGTGTCACCTCAGTGCTGAGGCTACATCTAAATTCAACTCGTGAGACTATGCTGTAGAGAATCTACTGAACTGAGATTCACATTCCAGGCACAAAATCCAAGTATTGAGCAAAGGCGTTTCGGGGCACCCAGTTCTTCATGGAAGTTAGAAGCCACTCTGAACTCAGCGTGTATGGGGCAGTGGGTAGTCAAGGAATGGAGGAAGGGACCAGTGCCTGTGAGCCACGTGCTGTGGAGGACGAGTCCATGGGATCCTGTCGAGAAACTTGAATATAAATGAACAGTGGTTGGGCCATCTCTAAAAATAGAACTCTGACTCACCGTTCACAACAAGCAGGTCATCGAATAACCAGCCTAGGAAGCCAGCCAGCTATCTGTCAGTCAGACATGTTGACACTTAATCCACTATCTCTAGCAACAACCCTCCAAACCAAACAATACCCTTAGTTGCAATCATCCTCAAATGACTAGGACGTTATGAATAATTGTTGACTTTTTAATCTCCTGCTGTCTCTTCCCAGCCAACTTGCAATTTAGGAGCAATGAGAAAAAGCCAAAAAAATGGATCGCACTCTGCAATGCCGATGTGAGAAGGCCACAAAACCAGTCACACAGGGGATCTTATTTCTGGGGAGGCACTCGCGAGCAAGTCAATCCTGAAGTCCTCTGTGCTGGCCACGCCAAGGCTCTCGGTCTCCTTGGCTTGTCTCCATTCTGCCAAATACAAGCTCTGGATAAAAAGCCCTTTCCTGCTTCCTACTGCTTGGTTCTTGTTGATGCTCATGCTGTACATTGTATCAACTCAGGGGCTGGAAGGCTGGGTCAAGAGGAGGATGTGGTGAAGTAGGAGGTGGTGAGGTAAAGCCCGGAGGAAGATGAAGTCACATTGCTTGATGGGTAAAGCCCGGAGGAAGATGAAGTCACATTGCTTGAGGGTGGGCAAACTAGAATCAATAGAGTTTGAGTGGGGGGAATTGAGTCTGAGATAAGAGACCAGTGGGATTTCATGAGATACAAAATGTAAGGCTCTTTGATTTTGAGACTGTTATTTAAGGGCTTTTAGGTAAGCACGGGGCCTAAGAAGGCCACACTTTATCTCACAAAATGGGCCAAACAAATCTATTACGTGAAGGTTATCTTTGCAGTGGAGAAACTGATGCTGGAGTAAATGAAGGCAGAAGCCCAGGTCACAGAGCAGGGTGTGTGAGAATTTAAAGCTGAGCCATGCTGATCCCAACCTTGCATTTATTCACTCCAATGTCACTGTTCTTTCATTGCTTCTGGGGCACGGGTGTCAGGAAAACGGAAGTGAGAAAAGGAGCTTCGGAATTAAACATCCAGCTTTGAGAATCTCATATGCATTCTTTTTGTTTGGTTTTGTTTTATTGTTTTTGTTTTTTCAAGAAAGGGTTTTCCTGTGTAGCCATGGCTGTCCTGGAGCTTGTTCTGTAGACTAGGCTGCCCTCAAATTCAGAGATCTGCCTCCTTCTGTCCCTCTAGTGCTGGGATTAAAGGTTTGTGCCACCACCTCCCAGCTATCTTCTGCCTTCCTCATGGTAGCTCACCCACAGTCAGAGTCTCTACTTGGTCCTGCAGGGGTAGGTGCCGTCTGCAGGGCTACTGGGTTTGTGTTAGGATGGGTTGGATAGTGACTTTCCATTGAGCACAGTCCCTTACTATGTACAGGGAAAGAATTTCAGGAGCAATGAGGATAGCTGGATCCACAAATGTTCAGCTGACTTAGATAAAAGGGGTGGTACTGGAATGTAACCTATAGATGCCCACCACATGCTTCAGATCACCTCCAGAGTACTTAGAACGCCCCAGGGAAGCGAACTGGTAGGGGAAAAGTTGGAGATGCTTATTGTTTAAGGAATACTGACAAAGGCAGCTGAAATATGTGTTCAGTACAGAGACAACTGTCTGTCTGGATTTTTGAATTTGCCATGAATTGAATCTACATTACAGGGCTCACATACGAATAGCAGATATCAGCGCTGCATTTGTCCCAAACATATTGTCAGCACTTCCCGCTGCCCCTCCTAGCTTAGACAACTTAGATGTTCCCTCTCTCTGCTCCTGTGTTTTCTTAAGGCTAAGACTAGAATAGTATGCTTGCCGGTCTCTCTGATGAGCTATGAAATTCAAGTGGCTCCCAGCACATAAAAGGACTGTGAATCTCACACTGCCATATCAATGTGCAAAATCCATACAATGCATTCTTTACTTGGTTTTGCATAAATGTTTTAAAGGCCGACAATTTTGGAGCGTGTTTCTAAGCACCTACATCTCAGCCATTAGACATATGCGTCCCCCGCAGAGCCATTCCGTACTCCTTTCCAGTTCGCCAAATGCAACTTGGGAACTGTTGAGAGACACACAGAGAGGCTGCCTCATACAATACAGTGGTGTCAGATACCTGGTCTTTGTGAAGGATAGCTGTCTATCCTGCCTCATAGTCCTCTCCAGCATTTCCTGTGATGCAGTGCGTGCAGAGTGCTATTACTGAGCATGCTCACACCAGTGCAAACTGCTACAGTATTGGATTGCAGCACTGATGCTTAAGAACCACTTACAATTACTGTGATGATCATCGTAATTGAAGAGCATAATGCATTTCAGGAATTAAAGGTACACATAAGCTATCTCGGTCCACCTCACTCATTCCCAGGCTGTTTCACTTCAGTAAGTACACTCCCTTTCCTTTGGAGCTCTGTATTGATATAATTAACCTTCCCTATATTACATGCTTTGCGCTTAATACTGGATATACAACTCAGAAGTATTTCATTGCGTTTTCCTTCCATTTTAATAGGCCCTATTTTATTTCTAAATTACATAGCATTAGGAACTTGCTACTGGACACATCATAGTTACAATTTTCAAAACCAGGTTATGCATGGCATAGGATCATCGAGTATGCCTTTTCTTAGCTATGTCTTCGTGACTATGAAAACTTATTTTGTAAAAAAGATTCTCAGTAATTTGAAAGGGATGAGAAACAGTAAAAGAATAAAAGTATTCTTTGGTTTATCCATAGAATAAACCAATTTTATTTTAAATAAAGGACACTTAAAATTTGTTTTCTGATGCTCTTTTCTCACTTATGGGAGGTATTTAATAATACTCTGATAATTTTTCAAAATCATTTCAAAAATTAAAAGAAAATTCTTGAAAGCTGTATTTACCGATTTCTATAAATCTCATGCAATGAAGTTACAAGAACTATACTCCAGGCCATAGACTGCCTTATGTTCTGAAAACCTAATCTATTTATTATTCAACCCCAAAGGATTTCTTGGGAACCTCAGTTTGTTTGCCAGGGACCATTAGGCCCCTCAGGCAACAAGTGACAAGCTCAGTGCTTGTCTGCTCCATCCTCTTTCCCCAGCAGCCCCACTATAGAATTCCCCCAAGGTCCTGGCTCTCAGCCCTCCACACCTTTGAGATTGCATATGTCACTCTTCAGGACCCTGGAGGAGAGACTTCCATTATGCTCCTGGGTTACAGGCAAAGATTCAGGCCATGATTCTCACTCACCCAGCTTGACAGAATTACTCACTTTTGGGTCAACTGACAGAGGCAGAGGGTGAAGCTAATAATAGCTGAATTTCATTTGCTTCCACAAATCGGGGATGAGGAGGGCTTGATAGGAAAGGTCATATTAGCTGCCCTTTCTGATAGTCTCATTTACATAGGAAATCAACTTCCTATCAGTTATGACTGAGCACTTGAGATAATCACCTTAAAGGGTGCACAGATTGATTTTGGCAGTTAATCTATGAGGTTTCAGCTCCTGTTGGCCTGGCCTAATTGCTTTGGGTATTTAGTGAGGTGGAACTCCTCTGTGGGAAGCAGCTGCAGAGTGAAGCTGCTCACCTCATGGTGACTGGGGAGCAACAACAGAGCGAAGGAAGGGCAAGAGCCAAACATCCCTTTGAAAGACAGGCTCCTAATGACCTGCTCCCTCCAACTAGGCCCTATTACTTTAAGTTTCTACCACCTCTCTATAGTGACATCAGCTGAGGACACAGTCTTCAATAAGGGAAGCTTTGAAGAGACTGGTTTACTTTTGTTTTTTTCTTCATTCTGCGGCCCAGGTTCTCCTAGAGCACACTATGTAGCCTAAATTGGCCTGAAATGGTCTATGATCTTCGAGTTTCAGTCCCCAGAGTACTAGAATTATAGCTGCGAACTCCCACAAGGTATGGGAAATTAAGGCCCAAACTATAATAACAGGTATACTGCGCTGAATTTAAGTTCATATAATGATTGCATTTTATTTTATTAGAAAGGCATTCATTACCTGACATGTGAAACTCTAGAAAACTCCGTGAAGGAGTGACTCTAACACTTTAGTTAGTACTTGATAAATGGAATACAGTTTTTTATAGTCAAGAAGGCTATAGCTTCGAGACAAGAGAAAATTGATTGAAGCTGGGGTCATGACCCACAGATTGTTTAGTAATAAAATCTGTGACATATGCACCACCAACATTGAAAAGAACTGAGGAGATTTAAATAAATGAAGGGTTTGCCACACAAATATTAAGGTCTGAGTTTGGAGCCCCAGAGTCCACCTAACAACAAACACAGTGTGGTGGTTTCATCTGTAGCTTTGTAACTTGATAGGATTATGTCTACAATCTCATAACTTGTTAGAGGTCCATCTATAACTTTGTAACTTGTTAGAGGTCCATCTATAACTTTGTAACTTGTTAGAGGTTCATCTGTAACTTTGTAACATGTTAGAGGTCCATCTATAACTTTGTAACTTGTTAGAGGTCCATCTATAACTTTGTAACTTGTTAGAGGTCCATCTATAACTTTGTAACTTGTTAGAGGTCCATCTATAACTCTGTAACTTGTTAGAGGTCCATCTATAACTTTAACTTGTTAGAGGTTCATCTGTAACTTTGTAACATGTTAGAGGTCCATCTATAACTTTGTAACTTGTTAGAGGTCCATCTATAACTTTGTAACTTGTTAGAGGTCCATCTATAACTCTGTAACTTGTTAGGATTACATCTATAACCCTGTAACTTCTTAGAAGTACATCTATAACCCTGTAACTTGTTAGAGGTACATCTATAACTCTGTAACTTGTTAGGATTACATCTATAACCCTGTAACTTGTTAGAGGTACATCTATAACTCTGTAACTTGTTAGAGGTCATTTTATAACTCTGTAACTTGTTAGGATTACATCTATAACCTTGCTTGAGGAGCATAGAGTTTACTGACCAGTCAGTCTAACCACTGAGCCATGGCTTCAGTGAGAGACCTGTTTAAAAGATACCTCTACACGCATGAGCCTATACATGTATGGGTGCACATGTTCCATACAAATATGTGCAAACACACACAACACACACACACACACACACACACACACACACACACACACACACACACACATGCACACACACTGCCCACAAAATTGTCTTTTCAGAATATTCAGAGAGGCAGAAAGGAGGAAGCCTTGATTGAAAACAATATTTCCATAACAGTGGGCCTTACGCAGGCCGGTGAAATACTTTCTTAACTAGTGGTTGATGTGGGAGGACCAAGCAGTTTGGGTGGTGCTATTCCTGGGCTGAAGGTCCTGGCTTCTATAAGAAAGCACAATGAGTGAGCCATGAAGAACAAGCCAGTAAGTGGCACCCCTCCGTGCTTCTACATCAGCTTCTGCCTCTAGGTTCCTGTTCTATTTGAGTTTCTGTCCTGACTTTCTTCAACCATTGACTATGGATGTGGAAGCCAAATAAACCCTTTTCTCCCCAACTTGCTTTTGGCCATTGTGTTTCATCACAGCAATAAAACCTAAATGAGGCGGTTAATACCCATCCTTATTCCTCATATATATGTCATTATCAGAATAGAAGTGGCATTTAATTTTTTGAACAAATCAGTAAGTATCATGATGCCTCTGATATAAAGTTGAAATGTTCACTGAGCTCATGTATGCAAAAAATGTGAAGAGAGTAAGCATCTATTTAAATGTTAAAATGCACAGGCCATAGGCCAGAAATGTTGTAGAGCTGAAGAGGAATAAGCCATGCTTTTGCCTGCTGCAATTACAGGCAAGATGCTGCACAGCGGTGAGGTGGACATTCTAGGGTGCTGGTACAAGTTCTCTGGAAAGGCGATCTTACTTTCCATTCTAATATAGAGTAAGGCCAGTCTATGTGTTTCCTCTTTCACCGCTTTGCCAAAATCTTCCAGAGAACAGACCATGCAACATGCCACAACACACACGTTTCTCTGGAGCCCCATAACCTAAACACACACGTTTATAATGCTTCCTGTCATTCTCATGCTACACCAGAGACTTGAACCCATGTGGCACCACCATCTGAAGGCAGGCATCAACTCCGGCAGCATCTTTCACTGTATTCAATGGATGCAGTCTCCATGTGTACCCCACCCCTGGGTCAGGAGGTGTGTTAGAGTAGAAGGGCCCTGGCTAGAGACACAGAGAAATCACCCTGTTCCAGCATTGAATCTCCATGGTGCTGTCTCTGTGGTCATTTGAAAAGTTCTGTGACTTTTTCAAACTTAGAAACTGAAATTGCAACAAGAATAGTAGCGCATACCTAGCAGGGTGGAATCTAGGCTTGTAAAATGTTTAAAAGAAGTTTTAAATATATGTATATAAAAGGATGAAGGGAATGTACATGATGTTTATAGCTAGCTCGACTGGTAGGAAGGGCTACTTTCATACACAATTTATGACCTATCTATCTATCTATCTATCTATCTATCTATCTATCTATCTATCTATCTATCTATCTATGTGTGTGTATGTATATGTATGCACACATATTAATGCATGCACAATACTTACACATGCATACACGTATATATGTGTATGTGTGTGTGTGTGTGTGTGTGTATAATTGTTCCCACCAGGTCGCATGTGGGCAGAACAGAGCAGCCTTCAGGCTCAAGCCCAAGAATGAGAAGATAGAAAAGGGGTGTGAGGAAAATTACAGAAATAGCAGGTGCAGAGGCCCACACAGGAAAACAGGTTTAGGAATCGAGAGGAATGGGTAGAAGAGGAGGAGGGGGGGCTTTAGGCTTATCAGTAACTTGGGAGCCTTGGTTACGTATCTTGACAACAATGATGCCCTTTGGAAGATTTCAGCCACAGCACAAGGGGCGACATTTGTACTGAGGTAAACACATAAGCTTGATTCTGTAAAAGGGTCAAGGGCACTGATTCTCAACCTTGCTAATTCTGTAACTCTTTAATAAAGTTCCTCATGTTGTGGTAATCCCGGAACATAAAATTATTTTTGTTGCTCCTTCATAGCTTTGATTTTGTTATTGTAATGAATCATAATGTAAATATCTGATATGCAGGATGTCTGATATTCAATCCCTGTAAAAGGGTCATCCAAGTCTCAAAAGGAGTTGGAACCCACAGGTTGAGAAGCGCTGGTCTAGGCGAACATGTTTCTTGGTGTGACCACTGTCAGTGGCCTGATTAGGTAGGCAGCTGTTGTGGTTATCCCATAAGGAAAGCTGATAACGTGGACCACTGGAATGGTCCTGCAATAGATCAAAGGAGAAAGTGGAGGCTGTGTCGACCCAGGTGGTGAAGGCGCAGACAAAGCCCCCTAACAAGGAGCAAGGATGGAGCCCACGTTCTGGGTCTGCTGCCCATTGCTGTCTGTGGTACACCTTCCTCTGGCATCGGACTCCCTCACAGGAAGATGGCTGACTTCTCCATCCGCGGAAATGCAATGCAAATTCATCTGGCAGGAAAATCTGGACTGAACAGATACACACAGTTACTTACAGTTTTTATTCTGCTTGCATGATATTTTGGTACAGAATTATGTCTGTGTTTTATTACCCCAGACCTCACCAGGGAGGTATATAATATGTAGTGTACATAGAATTTTACTTGTGCAGATTCCGAGGTACTCGAGATTCGAAAATACATCTGCTCCAAGGGTTTAATGGACCTGTAACTGTAGTTTAAAAAAGCAGGCTTGCAGACATACTTACCGCAAGTCTCTGAGCAAAGTCAGAACCCACCCCTAGGTTTGCTCAGTATGATAGTATAGACCACTGACCACCACTTTTACCTCCCCTGACCACTGCTTGCTGCCTTCCAAATCTTGTGTAAGCAGCACACGTACTGGCCAATTGTCCTCTCTAATTAAGAAATGTAGCTGGCAGGAGGGCGGGTAAGCCAGAATAGACGGCAGAGGGGAAAGTTTCCTCCCGGTTGCTGCCTTTCCCTAAGATCCCATAGCACTTTCCCATTAATGTACAGGGAAGCTGCTCACCTTTTTCTTTTCTTTTTTTTTTTTTTTAATCACAAACCTCTTTCAAAACCATCTGTTCCACAAGGCATCTCACTTCCATTAACCGCACACATCTCCAAATGCTGGCACTGCATTGTGTTTTATTGTTCATTGTCTCCTATGTCCTTGTGTGCGTTTATATTGTAATCCCCCTGAAAGAAAATGCTTGCTTTGTTCTGTCTGCTGTCTGGGCATGCCTACTGCTGAATTGCACCTACACTCATGCCTTGTATAAGTAATGGGTAAGTGTAAAACCATAACACAGACTTGTATTCTTGAGGGTTAAGGGTCACTACTTGTTGTCTCTCTGTAATTCTGTGGGGAAACTTCAGAAAAGGTGACTGTTATTTAAGTAATAGTTTTCACTAATATTATGGGGGGAAATGTTAAATTTATGCCCTGGCAGTGCTGAAGTCTGCATGCGCAGCTCATATACAGTGGTTCTGCTGAAGTTGTCCATATTGGGTTTCATGTTTGAAGCTGGTGAGGGCACATGACACATGCCTCTAATCCCAGCACTCGGGATGCAGAGTCAGGCAGGGCAGTTAACATGCAGTTAAGGTTGTGTGCCTGCCCCCAGTAGTAGGTATGTGATGGCTGCTCAGAAGGAACTATGAGAAGGAAACACTTATTCTCTGAAACAAGGAGTCTGCACTGCAAACCATCCACCAGTGATAGCAAAAGGAAGATAAAACTGGGCATGGTGGTTATGCCTTTAATCCCAGTACAGAGACAGGTAGATCTTTGGGAGTTCGAGCCCAGCCTAGTCTACATAGTGAGTTTCAAGGCAGTCAGACCTTGTCAAAGAAGGAGGGGGAGAAAAGACAGCAAACTAATAAATGTTTCTAACTTCAAGTAAATACTCAAATGTCAGTACCAGTCTTGCAGGAACATCTACTTAATCTCAGCTACTTGGGAGACTAAGGTAGAAGGATTTTAAGTGCAACGCCTGTCTGGGTTATAGAATAAGTTCAAGGCGATCCTGGGCAATGTAGTGAGACCCTGTCAAATAAAAATCACGTAACAGAGGAGCTGTGGATATAGATCAGTGGCAGAACACTTGCTTAGGAAGCATAAGGATCCACGCTGCATCCCCAGCTCTGGAAAGAAAAATAAAACCAGAAAATTATGGAATCAGAAAATGCTTATTGAATTCCTAACATGCCAGACACACTTTGGCTCCATGAAGATGGTCTCGTTTACCATCCAAGTACATCAAGCGGGTGACGTGATTATGCACATTCTTTAGATAAGGAAACTGAATCATAGTTGAAGCTGTAAACAGCTAATTAATGATGAAGCAAAAGTTCAAACTGTTGCTGTTGGATTCCAGAGACAATCATATCTTCAGTGTGCTCCGTTTCCATGATTTTAACTGGTCACCATGGAGTTTTTTTCTTTTTTTCTAATATGCATTTCTACAACCGTTTGTTTTTCTCCACAGTGTTTTTATTTCTCTTGGTGTGTTGGAGTCACGGTACAATGATAAAAATCAATATTTGCAGAGACGAGGCTGCTGACAATGAGAGCTGGAGATGAAATTGGCAGTAGCTGTATTTGGGTTTAAGCTTAGGTCTCAGGTGTTGGTTCCAGGAGCACTTCTTTGGGTTTCTCCTGACAGTTGTACAAATGAGTGTCTTCACAGAAGTCTCTCCTTCTACCTCGTCCTTAATTTAAAACACTGTATGCACTTACAGGGATAGCTCTGTAAGGCTGAATGATACACAATGTACACTCAAGAAACGTATGGTCATGTTCAAGGGAGCAGACCTCCCCCTTCTTCAGGAAAGTGTGTAGGTGGATGCAGGATCCATGGAAGCAGGAGACATGTATGGTACAGACTCCTCATTTAATGGTCTCCTGGGCCTCCAACATTGCCTTTGTTAATAAATGCACAGGGGAGTTGACACACCCAATGTTCTAGGCAGCTCTTCATCATTATAAAACATACGTGAACTAAAGACAAAAAGTTCCTTTAGGCTCATGGGTTTGTGGTTCCAGTTCATGACTGGGTAGACCCATGACTTTTAGGTCTCTGCTCAGCCCATCACCAGGAAGCAGGTTCTCACACTCTCACTCATGGGACATCCCATAAGGACCAAGACCTATGGGGGACATTCAACAGTCACAAGCATCTGCTTAACCCAATGGAGAACCAACTGACAACATACCAAAGTAAGGATATCTTTAAAGTTCAACTTGTTAGACCATTGAGTTTTGTTAGGGATATGTACAAGAGCATGGGTAACAGGTAACTTACAGGAGCAGAAATGAATTTAAGACAGTTGCATCACCAAAACCTTCTCCAGCAAGAGTGACAACTCATAAAAGCTAGGCACCTGGAGCCACTTTACAACTTGCAAGCAGCTTAACGGGTGTGTCTCTCAGCAATCAGTCCTATTTATATGCTTGGGAAGGATCTAGTGCATCTGGTCAGCTTCAGGGACTTCCTGAAGTTTTTGGTTTGTTTACTTCCTGAGTTTTAAGAAACTTCCTTTCAATTTGTTTGTTTGGACTTTGGTTTTTCCATCCTTTATATCATCCTGAGTTTTGATCAGGTTCCCTCCAAGATGGAATGTTTTACTGGGGAGCAAATTGCTACATAACAGATGATCTCAAGGTCATGAATTCTTTTGCACTATTAAGTTGTACAAAGTATGGAGAAGTTTCTCAGGACTTCAATAGTCATGGAGCAAACCATAGAGCAGAGCAGAAGCCTATGGCTAAGAGCTATACTGGGCCAAGCAGGGCAATGCCTGCTGGGACATTTTCTTTGCTCTAACTACAGGAGCAAGAGGAGGGGAACCAGGAGATTGCCGGGGACACTCAAAATGTGCACATCAACCATCTTTCCTCAGTTAGGAGCAGGAAAATCGTGTTTGCCAGGTGTATGTGCCTATGATCTCAGAATGCCTGGAGGCAGAGGCAGGAGAATGAGGAGTTGTTTTATGTCCCCTTGTATAATGTGAGGCCTTGCCTCGGAAAACAACAGCAAAGCAAACAAACCAAAATAAAGAACATTTCATTAATTTCAATAATACAATCAAGTTTGCTTTGCTGTCTTGTGGCTTGTTTAAAAATGTTACTCATTCCTTGAATGGATTCACAGTTTGTTTGCATCGAGTTATTTCATTAATTTAGGAATGACACCAGAAAGCATGTTCCAGAAATTCTAAGAAACAATTAACAATGAACAGAGATACTTTCTTTCCCTCAGTCAGTCCATGCAGTCAGCATCCTAAGGGAAAAATGTCTCTCTATTGATACTTCAGAGATGAGGAACATGAGGCTTGAGGAGGTTGTCACATATCAAGGTCACATAGGTCATGCTGGGCTCACGATTCAAGCTCAGGTTTATAAACACAGGACTATAAGGCACTGCTTCCCTAAAGTCTCCTGTGCATAGGAATCACTGGGAGGGTTTGCTAAAACACAGAGCGCCTGCCTCCCCTATGCCGTTTCAGATTCATCCAGTCTGTGCTGGAGGCCAGACTGCATCTCTGCAGATGCTGGGACCACTAATGGGAGGTCCAGATTTCTCCCTGCACTGTGTCTGAGTGGCAGCATGCTCCCCAGGGTTTCTTCTTCTACTCAGCGGAATGAAAATGCTTTTGGAGTTCTGAGATGACCCAATCCTGGGATGCTCAGTGACATTGCTTTGTGTGCCTCCCTGCCTCCCCCTGCACAAGACAAAGGATTTTGTCCCTATTAGTGGTAGAAAAGGGTTCAGCTCTTGAGGCATTTTCTTGTTGGAACTCCAAAGCAGCACATCCATCTTACAAATGATGTTTCAACTCCACTAAAATATAAATATTTATGAGTGTGAGGTTAGCCGTTTGGCATGCGGTACATATTTTTGTTCAAATTTTCCCATTAAAAGACAGTTCTTTGGGAAATCCTTAGAAACGAATATTGCATTTGTTTCATGATGATTGTAGACAAGTCAACAGTACGCGGGCCCACATTCCAGTTGCTGATGAGAGGCCGTATTCCCACAGTCTTCCAGTGCTAATGAGTCACAGCCTCAACACTCAGCACAGTTTCGTATGGTTACAGACTTATAATTAAGGAAGGAAAGTTATGTACAAAGAACGACTGAAGGAACAGTAAGAAAAAAAAGAGCAAGAGGCATACGGAGGGTAGGGAGTCAGACTGACCAGGATCAAAAAAGATCTAGACAATCACTGTAAGGCACATCAACATGGACCAAGTCCTATATCCCAGTCTAGACAGCAAGGACACTAAGCCAATTTCACTGTGTCTAAGGATGTTTTACCTGTTATTCTTGATGTTATGTTATGTTATTCTTGATGTGTCTAGTTGGAGTTTGTCACTGTGGGGTAAAACACTTGTTCCAACAAGTTAAAATCAGGGCAACAAGAGCAGGAACATTCACAGATATAAGAACACAATGCATGTGCAGTCCCTTTGGCCGGCTATGTAAATTCATGTGATGTTTTGACTCTAAAATGATATTAAGGGCACATGCAAACAGCTGAGACTGCAGTTGTAATTTTGAATTTAGGTCTTCTTCTAGGCTAGTGCTATGCAGAATGGTCCTTTCTGTCAAGCAGCAACAAGTGGCAGGCTTCCAGATGCTGATCTTATCTCTAAAAGCTATGATGGGGAAGATTGGAGCTTGGAATTAAACAGACGAAATATGACTCTTTTGTCTTCGGCTGTGTTGGTGAATTTGTAAGTGACTTGGTTTTGTTGGCTCTCATTCTCTTCATCTTTGGATGATGCTGGCTTCTAGTATTGGTAGGAGGAATATTTCCATGGTTCTTCATACAATGTGCAGCTTGTTAACTGTATTCCTCAATGGTATCATACCTAGATATCACATGGTTAGCAGAGACATGCTTGTTCAATACTGCTGAAGCGACTAGCTGCTTTTAAGTGAGCCCTCTAGAAGAATATTTCATTGCAGGCACTCCTTCTAGCTTTCCCAGGTTCTGTTCATATTTATAGGTTTGAATAGCAAACATATTAGGAATAGGCCTGTGTCACAGTGTAGACACAACTGTGTTCCCTTTAAAATGAAAGCTACAGTTTTATCCTGCTTCTTCTGAATCCAAAGCTGACAGAGAAGAGAAAACAATAAACGGCGAGGAAGAAATGACATAAGAAGAGAGGAAGAATAGAAAAGGAAATGCAAAGAATGGGAGAAAGAAGAAAAGGAAGAGGAGGTTGTTCAAATGTGTGCAGTGGGCAATCCAGATGTTCCAAGTCCTTTACTAACGAAGCCCTAATAGGCTCCTTGGCTGCTGTCTTCCACTTAGTAAAGCCTGGGCTTTGGGCTTTCCAAGCTTCCTTTCAGTTAACTCTTGTAGCAATACAAGAACAAGCATTCTCTTTTAAAGAAAAGATGGGGGGGGGGGGTTAAGGAAGGAGGGAGATATCCCCATCTGCTGTGGTCATAGCCTCGAGTTTTGGTTCACACTTTTCCTTCTGTAGTCGTAAGGTAAACACAGAAAATGTAAGGGAGAATGTGGGACATAGTAGCTCATTTCCCCCCTCCCTTTTGATCCGCAAATCTTGGCGTCAAAGAGAGAAACACATACGCAAGAAAGATGCTTAAGGTGGGCATTAGGGCCCAGCCCTGTTGAATTTCTAAGGGTCTGAGAAACACACATGGGGGAGATTTGGGAATTTGGAAATCATATATTAAAAAAGCAGAAAACAATAAAAAAAAGGCAACTTTGAAGACATGATTTTAGTACATCTTTCATCTTTAGGAGGAGGCATGGGTAGAGGTGCCACGTGACCTCTTTTCTAGACATGTTGGCTATGTCCAATACTTTCTGTATGTCATGTTCCCACCAGGACCTACTGCTAGATTATAATTCTCCAGTGCTTGAGAACCATTTCTTGCATTGCTGTTGAGTGACTGCCATGAAGAAGTTTTAGCATGAGTCTTACATTATCTCAAGCAATTAGGTTTTGGTACTGTTCCAGTACTATTGGGTCGCATAACTTCAGACCTCTTGAAGTAACTCTGACTGAGCAGCAATGTAATAATTCCTGGACTTGAGAATTCCTTCATTCTAATCTCTCTTTAGTCAATGCTCCATTTAAATCATCTGTTCAGTTTAGTAGGAAATCGACACAAAATCGGGTCTTAAAATGTTCAAGGTGCATGTATGAGCATATAGACATAGCCATACAGAGAGAGAGAGAGAGAGAGAGAGAGAGAGAGAGAGAGAGAGAGAGAGAGAGAGAGAATGGTGGAAAGCACCATATGGGAAATGTCATAAGGAAGTAAAACCTTTCTAAAGCTAATAAGAGCGATGCTGTTCGCATCTTATTTTTATAAAGGACAATTCCTACAGTACATACAGTGCAAGCCTTCCTCCAGTCCACACCTTGCCTAGATACTGGAAGGAATCAGGGTAGGCTAAATAAATAAACAATTGCTCTCCACTGAAGCACAAAGTAGACGGCGATAGTGTGTGTTTGATGAAGGGGCTGGCCACACAGCTAGCAGTATCTCAAATACCTCTTAGCACTTTCCTGTTCATCCTGAAACAACCCAGAGTAGAAGAATGGTTTTTAGCCCAGTGTGCGTGTATATGCTGGATTCCTTCCATTGCCTGTTTCTAGACGCTGCTCTTCAATCTTTCAAGGCTGATGATGTTCATCATTCCCTAAGAGCTGGGGTTTTTGAGAGGATCACTAGAGAACTACTCAGCTGCTCTTAGCATCTCTGAGAAAATGCTAGCGATGGGTGGAGGAAGTTAGAGGAGGTGGCCAAACACAAGCGATGTTTGGTTATCGTTTGCCTGACAGAGGGATTGCCGAATTTGGACTTTTCTCCCATTCATGCCTCCAGTAAATCCAAACACATTAGAGCTTTAAATTCTCCTGGGCCCGAAGGGCTACTTATGAAGTGGATAGAAGAAAGTGACAACAGCGTTAATGCTCCTAAACCTCTCCACAGAGCCACCAGAGCCTCACACACAGAAAGTGGAAAAGCCTATCTTTACAGAAAGACACTTGACTTCAGAAAAACAAAATGACAAGTTCTCCCATCTTCAGCATCCTCAAATCAACCTGGGATTTTAGGAATCAATCCCGGACTTGGTGAAGTGGATCGTGTTTAAACACTTTTGGGTCCGACGTCTTCCCTGCTATTGAGAATGCCTTTGTAAGAAAAATGTGTTTTCTTAGTGCAGCAAGATAACTGGATGGGTGAAGGAGCTAGCTGAGCACACCCGACCACCTGAGTTTGATCCCGAGAAGGCACCTGAAGGAGGTGGAAGGAAGGTACTTGACTCTACAATGTTGTACTCTGGCCTCCAATAACACCAGGTAGCACAAGTCCCATGCCTGCCCTATCCCACCCTCTCTTACACACACACACACACACACACACACACACACACACACACACACACACTTGTTTTGTTTTAATGGGAGAAACGTATTTATTTTCTCTCTCATCATTTCTACAAAATTCCTATTGGCTCCCTTTCTTGGTAGCTCCAGTTTGGGTGGGGTTCCTTCTATCACGTGGGACCCCTCTTTAGATAAATTTCTTAATGGTTATCAGTGAGATATTGACATTGCTAATTTGTCTCCAATTGATGGACCTTCCTTGCAGTTGTAAACTCCCTTTGCTAACAAGGAAGGATATTCTAAATTATACCAATGTGAAAGGTGTACGTACCAGTGAGTCCCACCGTCAACCCAAGACTCGCTCCCTGGTTCAGATCATGATGGAGCCTTGTTCCCAAGCCCAGGCCATGAAAGGCCAAGAAACTCATGTCTGAACCAGGGCTCTCCAGCAATAGTATTGTGATGATGGTAAGGTTTGGGGCAATGTGACAGAATGAATCTTGCAGATTGGGTTTCATTTACATCGTGGACTTAATTTGCCAGGCCTATGGACCAGACAAAGACATATTAGTGGCTGCTAGCAGATCTATGTTTAATGTACACGAAAGACTCCTGTAGTCTCTAACATTTGTCATGGCAAGTGTGCTGTAGGCTTTCTGAAATCAGGGCAATCACCTTAGAACAGTCTTCTTGTCTGTCTTTGAGGAAACAATCCCACATTTAACATAAATGAAGCAGTTTGGGCTTGTCCTAAGGAGAGGGTAGAGCACTCTGATTTGCCGAACCGTGATCTTTTGAAGCAGTCTGTCATATCAGTATGGAGCCCAGAGTGGAAAGATTGTATTATGTTTCCTAAAATATGAGCAGAAAGTTGTACCCTGACAGTGGGAACTGGAGGCCTCTTGGCAGAAGCAGAAGAAGGGATGGGGCGGGTTAGCCTCTCCATTGCACGACTAAGGAGAAGAATTCTCCTCTGCTTCTTCATCATTATTTCCAAGTGGAGAACTGAGCAAGCCCATGGTTACCAAAAGAATTTTATCCTTGAATCCCCGCTGGAGCCAATACTAACACCACAAATCCGGACACCATGGGAAGCACGGTGTTGGGGAGGGGGGGGGGAGGATAATCTGTGTTTAGTTAGTGACACCTTGTGACAACAGAGGAACTATTGCAACTGTTGTCCTAGGGGCCACTGCAGTTAGCTGAATCTGAAAGACTTTATCATGGAAGTCATTAGCTCTGGACACTTACGCATTATTAGCAAGCCCCATGTCTTTGCCTCACTAATAGCAGCGTTGGAGGATGGACTGGTTTGATTGCAGAACTTCCACACTCAACCCCCTGTGGTCCTCACTAGATGTGGTGGGGTAGTGGGGTAGAGATTCCAGATGTCATCCTCCACAGCCAAGTTTATAAGTTATCTATAAGCTGACATTCGCAACCCTTACTAACATACTTAGCAGTTTCACAACACAGATTCTTAGCTGGGTTAACTTATGGAGTCTTTTCTTATTGGGCTGATGGCCTAAAACAGTGGTTCTCAATGTGGGTTGCGGCCCTTTGGGTGGGAATGACATTTTCACAGGAGTAGCATATCAGATACCTTGACTGTCAGATATATACGTTACAATTTATAACAGTAGAAAAATTACAGTTATGAAGTAGCAACGAAAATAACTTTATGGTTGCCCCGGGGGTCGCCACAACATGAGGTATTAAAGGGTTGCAGCATTAGGAAGATTGAGAAATCACTGGATTAAAAGCTATCAGCTGCCTCCTACCCCATATGGTGTTGTGATGTGTGGATGTGTCTGTGTGTTTGTATGTCTGTATGTGCTCCCATGAACAAAGGAACTACCTAAAGCTGCCTCATGTCCTCAGATCATGAAACCACCTCTGCCCATCCTAAGGAGGACTTCATCTTCACCACGGTCCAGGAGAAGTTAAAATTGGACAGAATCTATTTGATGAGGGATAGCCACAGGAGAAGACACAGAAACCCCGTATCAGACACAGGTAACGTAGAGGCAGAAACACTTTTTTATGCCTAAACTGCACTCTATTATTGTGAATCTTTTTTCTTTGTTGTTGTTGTTTGGTTGTGGTTTTTGCTTGTTTGACTTTGCTTCAGAACTGGCCTACCTCTCTGCTCTTTCATTCTGGATGGGTGCTTTGGGGGAGTTTGTCGTGCCCTTGAATTTGATGAGTTTGTGTTCCGTGCACTTTTCATTCACCCTAAAGTTTGGGAAAGGATCTTTAGAGATGAGCTTAGGTTGATTGCGCCCATATGAATTGGGCAAAGATGGCAAAATATGAATTCTTTTTAACTTTAAACAATATTGAGAATTCAGTAACTGTCAAAACAAGCTGGGTATCTTCTGCCCTTGGTCAGGGCAGTATTTTGGAAGCAATTGGAGGGCTAAAAGGAAAAGGACACCCTATGACTGGTCTTGGATAGTGCCAATACAGATGACAATGGTTGATGAATTTAAATGTCTGACTTAGTGAATTCTGTCCCGTATGCTATGAATACAGGACAAGTTAAAAATGCTACAAGAATCTCCTCATTGGAACCTTTCTCTTCACCTCTTTACATATGGATTTCTCCTGTAATTTAAGGGATCACATAGCAGAGTACTAGGTCTAAGAAAAGATAGGTTGGAGGAAAAGCAAACTGACAATTAATACATTTATTTCTTTTTGCCTTCTTTATAAGTTAATGGGTGTTAATTAATAGGTACTAAAATTAATCATGGTAGGGTAGGATTATTCCACATTTTTGGGTCCTATACCGTGGCAAGAGCTTCAATCAGAGGAACGCGCCCTCCTACAAGTAGAGTTTAATTACAGGGATTAGCAAGGAGCAGCTCTTTGCGTTCCCTTCCATTTTTTCCTAGACATATTCCAGCGGAAAGCCCCTGTTCTTACATCTCCCCACAGCGCAGCTGATACTAGGGATGAGCCTGCTGATGGGAAGCATCTGAAGCGAACTGGCTGAACAAGCGTCTCCAAGGAGCCGGTCTGTAATGCTACGAACCAAATGAAAAGCAAAAACAATTTCCTTTTAACTGTGACCGAATCCAAGTGTCTTTTTGGTATTAAAGAAGCAAAAACAGTTCTAATTGTTTATTGATCTTTCCGATCATATAAACCCAGGATGTATTAGCATGGTTCGCCTGTTCCTACTTTTGACACGGGCATCGGGTTCTACTGGTGACTGGGAGGAACAATGCTTCTCTGCTGGGGGACAGTGAGCATTGATGACTGTTCCCGGGGATGGCACGGGATTAGGGCATATGTGGAGTGAAGGTGGAGTGAAGTGGGTGCTTTCATTAACCCGGAAGATGAGGGGGCATTCTGAGTGATTTTTCAGGTTGACTGAGAATGTCTAACTTAGATAATTATATGAAAATTCGTTTGGCCTTGCAATGGAGCCATATGTCTAGTAGCGAGCTGGCAAAAATGAGAGGCAGAGAAGGGTGGGTGAATCCCCAAAGATGAATCCTTAGCTACTGAAAGGACTTTCTGCTCAAAGTCCTTGAGTACAGTGCACGATTGTAAAATGGAGTGGGAGGAATATTTTTTTCGGCTATTTTGCAATCTAATCATGTCAGCTTTTAGGGCTAAGGAGTGGGAAAGCGGGGGTGGAGTAACTGGAGCAAGAATATTCTAGGATTAAAATGTTATCTTTAGATATTGTGCTCCCACGGCACAGCGACCCAGGGCTTTCGTGCTGGCTGCCAAGAATGACTGAATCTTTCTCACTGCAGCCGTAATTAAATGTTCTCGGTTACCACTAGGTGGAGGTGGAGGTTTACTCAGCGCGCTCTCTCCCCTAAAGACGGCCCTTGAATGGCTGGAAAATCCTTAAGGAAAAAAAAAATTTAGTGTTCGAGATTGATCAATTATGAATCATGTTAGCCTCACATTCACGCTGATCTTTTAGGGGGATGGGCAAATACAGTTTAGAGTTTTCTTTAAAAAAAAATTCCTTTTCGTCATGCAACCACAGCAAAGGACCCTCACAGAACAGTTTACGGTTCTTTGTGAATTATTTTTCAGCAATAAGTTTGGATGGTTCAGGCTGAGAGGGTGGGTGTATCCTGGTTATAAACTGTGTACTGCCAACACACATATTGTTTTTTATTCTCACGCCAGCTGCTGGTTCCTATCAGTGGTCAGGAACAAACAAAACAGAGAGAGAGAGAAAGAGAGAGAGAGAGAGAGAGAGAGAGAGAGAGAGAGAGAGAGAGAGAGAAGGAGGGAGGGAGAGGGAGGGAGGGCGGGAGGGAGGGAGATAGAGATAGAGATAGATAGATAGATAGAGAGGGAGAGAGAGGGAGAGAGAGAGAGAGAGAGAGAGAGAGAGAGAGAGAGAGAGAGAGAGCTCACCAACAGTTTCCTTTTCAGCTTTATGAGTGACAGCCTGGCAGCCACTGGCAGGAGTTGGGAACTGTGCGTTCGAATGTAAGGGGTTCTTTCTAACTGTGGTCCTTTCCTGAGAATCTCATTACCTCACATCTCAATGTGTGAAGCACGAGTCACAGCGCGGCTTGCTTAAGGCTAGTTAGCTCTTGTCTCCACGGTCTTAGGTGTCTAATATCCCATTAATCAAACCTTAGTGAGATGAAGCATTTCAGTTTGTTTTGGCTGAGCCTCTTCTCTCCACTTAGTTGACCCCTTTTCTTTTATGCAAACTCTTCTGTGCCCATTGGTAGATGGCATGAGCTATCAGATGGCTTCCAGAATAGATAATAGGTACCAATCGTTTTCTGGGAAGGCAGGGAGTCATTTATTATTCTTCCTTTCACACTTGTCTCCCAGATGGAAATGCCCTTGAAGTTCATTTAATCATTCACTCACAGTTTCTCACTCCCCCATTCTCTTTGCTCCTTTCAGAGGAAGAATACCTCGTAGATTTCATCTCTGTTGCCCATGTAACCCTACTCTACAGAGGGGCTATTCCACCTGCCACCGATCCCATTTAAAGACTCGATTTTCTCATGAAGGAAAGCCACTGTCCACTCATGGCTGGGAAAGTTCAAAGAACAATGCTATCACTGCCACGCTACAATCATGGAAGTCCAACCCCCGCCCCTCTGTGAGGTACAGCAAAGTAAAAAAATAATGAATTTTTGTAGTAAGGAAATATAAGTATACCTAAAGATAATTAAAGTATTAGCATGGCCAAGTGGCCTAAGTTGCCAAAAGATATATATGTATTTTTAAAATCAGGGAAATATCTTATCTTTGAATATCAAAATACTTATAATTGAGTGACTATATATTTATATATTAATTGATTAAGGCAAATGACAAACATTTTTAGTAGGCACCAACTACTGGTGGGGAACAGCAAGAATTTATATCGAAGCCACAAATTTGCGCCTCCACACTGATCTCTATTAAAAATTAATAATAAGGAAATTTAAATTCCTAGCCCAAATGTATATCTACACTGAGGACCAGATAATTCCAGCGTAGTAAACACCACGTAAAGAGGAAGTTCCATTTCTTAGGTTCAGCCATGTGCTGTCTTAAAATCGCTTATTTCATTGCTGTCTAGGCTACACTGATAGTACCTGACCAAAGCATAGCATTAGAGCTGTAAAAAACACAGCCTCTTCTGGGCCTTTGGGAATCCGCTAGTCTGACTCAGGAGCATGCGTTTGAAGAACGCTAGCATTAATGTGGCAGGAATATTATCTATATCATTCTTCTATTCAGCAAACTAAATATCTCAGAAAATATGAACACTGTGGAAATATTTAATCATTTATGCATAGGAAAAAATGAAATGTATCTTTGTAAGATGTGGTCTTCCTTAGAACACTTGAACTGTTTCCCCTGCCTAACTGGAGCAAGTGCTAAAAAGATTGGTGGGTCTAGGGTTATTAGTATCCTCCTTTTACAGGTTTACAGGAGAGATTCAGGACCATGCAGCCAATGAGGGACGTGGCTAGGATGCTGAACCAGGTGGCAACTTTCAACACACACTTCATTATCACGCTTTTTTCACACACTACAGGACAATGTTTCCCTGGATGAGAGACAAGCTTATTCCACAGTGGTCCCATCAGATTTGTCCCACAGATTAAGTGTAGTGTGTAAGTGCATGACTCTCACACCAGGACAAGAAGGGCCATTAGCACAGTCCCTAGAACATGCCCTATTTGTTAGGGGACCCGAGTCCATACAGGTTTCCTTTCAATACAGCACAACTTGTTTATTTTATTTTTTTAGAGGAAGGATTTCTCTTGGCTAATTTGGACATGTAAATTATCCTTGAAAATACCCAATGTTCGTGTCACTTTTTTTCCCCAAGAGATATATGTAATTTTTTCAGTTTGCATTCTCTTTTCACTTGATACCATTTTTAAAATTTAAAAATAACATTTTTAACATATCACTAGTCTTCCCAAAAGTGATCATAAAATACAAGCTTTAAATTTCTTTGTAGTACAATCAGTATACATACATAAGGATCTTATTAGGAAAGGAAGAGTGGGTGTTTTTTTTTAATCAGTCTGTATTATTTTTCCATAATGGAGATAGAAATGATTGAGAAAAACCAAAATATCTTTAGAATAACCCTATATGTTGGTTGATGATAACCACTTCAAGCAATATGCATGTGATTATCACACAAGTCCCTGTGCTCACGGACATGGATCTGAACGAACCAGGCAAATGAGCATGAGCTGGCATAATCTAAACACACAAGTCTAGTATTAGTCTGACTTAGAGAAATGCATATCTAAGATTTTTTGGGAACCAGAAAGTGCGAAACTGTGACCTTTGTTGGGCATCATCCCCTTCTCAGTGAGACCCTGGCTCCTCTTTGATCCCAGCAAAGTCTAAATTCCTCCTCATCAGTCACAGTTTGTGGAGAAAGGTGGGGTGCTCACCTGAGCAGTTAGTAAATCCTAAGAATGCTTTCGGAGGCTTGTCCCTGATGTGGCTGGTAGGCTGACATAGGCGGGCTCACTGTGAGTACACAGAAGTTAGACACTAAGAATCAGTAAAAGAAATTTCAGAGTTAAAACCAGAAAAGGATTTCCTTAGTGGATGAGGTAGAAAAGGAAACAGGCTAGGACAGAGCTTCACACTCAGCAATTATCTGGGCTCAACTTATTCTTGGATGTGATCAGGAACAAGGCGATTACTAAGGGGACCCACAGTCTGTCCTCAGTGCTTCTGACAAGACTTTGTAAGGGTTCCTAATCTCCCGCCTTCCATCCTCACTAACTTTGAACAACTTTCTTTTCAATGATTGGGAATGCTAAGCAAACCAAACAGAAGAGAAAAGCAAACAACAGCAGCAACCAAGAGGAGCTGGAAGGCTACCTTGAGAGGCTCCTCTCAACTGACAGAACAAACGTGGGATCAAAACACAATGTCGTTTGTCACGCGTGACTCTGTGTCGATCATGTTTGCTGGAAGGATAAGTGAACTTCACGGGAAAGGACATTTATCTAAATTATCCTGAGGAAGTGCCATCACTCTGGGTAAAGAGAAAAATGATTGGGAAGGCACACAAAAGTCCTGCATTGGATTAATGGAGTAGCTAGCGCTTTGCGAACTTGGGTTTCTGTGGGTAAACTCAGCTCTAATACCCCCAAGTTATCTTGGTGGCTATATGCTCAGTTCTTCACAACACGATCCAAACCGGTAGAAAACACGAACTCTAATATAAACGGAGACTTCGCTGGCTCAGTAATATAAAGGCAGTTACCAGATTGTAAACAAATATAAGTACGTTCGCGAGTCTGTGCTGACAACAGATAAGAAGATAAATGCGGATCTTCTCTTAATTAGCCTTTCTTAATTAAAAACAGCAGCAGCATCGTGATCAAAATGAACTCTGGTGGGAGTGTGGTCACTTGGTCTTCCCTGTATCACTTGAGGAAAATTAGATTTTTTTTCTCCCCCCCCCTTTCTAGGATAAATTGTGCACTAAAGAAGGAATAAATGGTGTCTGTGAGCAGTTGTCCCCTTGGTTTTTATCTGCCTGAGATGGATGTGCCTCTTGCCGTTTGCAGAATGGCGTGGGGGCAGTCTTAGCCATCATTAGCACCCCGGGATGGATCCAACTCACTAATTACTTATGCTGTCCTGGTTCACTGAGATTTAAGTACCAAGTCAATCCCATTATCTGCAGTCTCCCAAGCTTGCCAGAGTCATCCGTCTTTCATGGAAAAGAAGCACAAGGGTTATCAATTGGGCCCTGCAAGACTTGGGATTTTCCTACTTCGGGAGAAGGCAAGATTAGTGGGACTCAAGTCCGGGCCCTGCTAAGCCGCACTTTGGATGCGATAAAAGTAAATAAGGTGACAATTATCCATAAGTACTGGAGGAAACTGGGAGGGGAAAGGCAGAGAGCCAGTGGGCATGGAAGGAAGTAAAGCAAAAGATAAAAACTGCACAGGAAAGGCTGGCCTCCTGCTGTGACTCCAGCCTGCGGTTTCCAGCAGATTTTTTTACATCACCTCTGAGCTACAAATGATAATTCATCTGTTACGAACACACGATAGTACACTCAGAAATCAGGAATTAAAGTAGTCTGAAGAGCCGTGCCCCCCGGAAGAGGAGCTATGGCAAGCAGAGAAGCGGCCCTGGGAGCCTTGCGAGTGGGCACCGTGTTCAGTCTGTGGGCTGTGAGGCCAGGCCTCCTCGGCTGCTTGGGACGGGTGATTGGCACCTGCTCTGCCGAGGGGAAGGGCCTGGCAGCTATTGGCAGCGCTGTCACGTTCATTTGCACACTTTGCGGAGCAGCAGTGTGGCTACTAATACAGAAAAGGATCTTCCGAGCAGCGTGACATCTCTTGGAATGGAATATTTGTCTTTACAAATGATTGCTCTGCTGCCAGCACTTGACACGGTGCTCGCAAACATGTGTAATTGTTGGAAGTGTAATGATGATTATTTGCATATTTAATGTTCAAACAGTACTGAAGAAGCAACCTAGACTAAACCTTCGAGGGGAAGATTTGAATATGTTCTGCAGCAGCTCGAGGAGTCCCAGAAAGTCGGAGGCTGGTGCGGGGCAAAGGCAGGAATAATTGGCTTAAAGTTCAACCACACCACCCTGCCTGGGTGCTTTTATTCAGGGACACAATAGCCCTCTCCAGGCTCATGGGGGTGGAAGTTCACCAACACCAGAAATGTGCTTTCTCTTGGCTCCGGTTCAAACATAAACTGCAAGACGCTCCGTGTCAGCCTGGTTTTACATTAACCAACTGTGAAACCAAGGACTGGAGCCAGGAAGGAGGCAAGCAGGCTTTGCTGCTCAGAAGAGAGCAAGTACACACTGAATTCCTTACATGCTGTGTATCCATTGCGAGTGGGAAATGGCCCTTGGGCTCTAACATCTAAGACATCATCACTCCAGGGGAGCCATCTAGCCGGGGAACTAAAGTGGTATCACTTTGGCAATTGTAGGGAAAAGTTTTTATTGTCTTAGGATGACAGCAGATTTACTATTAAGAGTTTCAGGCTTTTATTCCATGAACCCTTGTTCTATCATGCTATCATGCCCCCCCTCTCTCTTCTCCTCTCTCTTCCCCCCTCTCAGATATAGAGAACAATTGGTAATCTGGATTATATAACCCCCACCCAAGCTTCTAGCTTCTTAAATGTATGTATGTATGTATGTATGTATGTATGTATGTAAGTAAGTGTTTGTTTGTTTATTTAGTGGTTCTGCAGCTGCTGGACAAACTCTCGAGTACTGGCTACATCCCCAGCTCTCTCTCCTTTTAATTTAAACTCAAATGTCCCTATTTGGGACTGACTACAGGTTTGAAGTTAAGGGCCTTGTCATTCCGCCGACTACACGTGACAGTAGGAATTTGCTTGTGAGGCTGTAGCGTTTCCTGGGAGGGTTTTCCCAGTCCAAGGATCCCTTGCTGCAGATATTCAGAACTTGGGTTGTTTTGGGTACAAATGATAGCCTGCCACACAGTTATGTGTGTGTGTGTGTGTGTGTGTGTGTTTAAATGGGGGCATAGACACTGGCCCTCAGAACTCAGAACCCTGTTGTCCTGCCAGCCAGTCTGATAGACTTTCGCAGCAGGCAGACCTGTGCTTACCCACGCATCTGAACACATCCTGAACAACTTGAAATGTAGAAACCGTGCCGCCTATTCCAAATCAGCAGGAACGGAGGCCTGAGATGGGAAGTAATCATCGTGGGGAAGGTGCACCTTGCTGGAATCAAGAGAATAATTTTTGATAATGTAGCCACTTGATCTGGTAATTTGGCCTTTCACCTGTAGCGAGCGACTTCACTGGAGACTTTTTGAGCTATTAGATGCCTCTTACTTGGCGGCTATCCTGTTCTTATCTTTCAAAAATGTCGAGTAATTAGCTTTCTTTCCTTTCTCTCCTCTGCCTGCCTTGTTTCCCCGCCTACACTCCCATTTTTTTCTCCTCCCCAATTCCTCCATCAACCTCCCACCCCATCCAGAGTCCCACTTCCCTCTTCTCAACTAGGGGGTCACTTGGTAATGCTCCATGCTATGCAGTCGTGTGAGGGACAGCACTGTGATTCACTCAGTTACTATCCTGACAATTGGTAAACAGAGATATCATGTCTCCACTTCTGTCCCTGTCTGGTGTTTGCAGCCTTGTGCTGAGGGCTGGGTCCTGACTGCCAATGTTTCTAGGAGCACGGTACACGGACTCTGAACTGTTGGCCATGTTAACTTTGCATGCTCATTAGATAATTTATTTTTGAGATATCAAATAACATGAATTTCTGAGTATCAAAACAGCCAGGCTCTCTGAGGTAAGGGAAACATGGAGTTACCAAACTGTGTTAGTACTGGTAACAAACAAGTCCCTAATCCCAGATCTCTTCCTCATATGATCCAATGAATGCTATTACCAGATGGAGAAACTGAGTCATGGAGAAAATACGTTACAACTGCATTGTCCTGCACCACAAAGGTTGAGAGCAGGGACTGAACATATTAGTGCCATAATATGGTGTATACTAATACATGGGATTACGCATCACACTCTCCATCCTGATAATAATTTTGAGCATGAGATTTGTGTGTGAAAGCAAATTTGCTTTCTCTGGGCTGTTTTGGAGCATCCTTGCAAGACTCTGCTTGTCAGTTACCTGTCACCGTAGAAAGAAACTCATCAGAAGTGGAGATGATCTTTGTTGACTCCCTGGACCAGTTCATTGCTGCCCTCCAACACAGAGTATAGAAAGCCAAGGGAATTGCTTTTAATAGAATACTGAAACAGCCCTTGGGAGACAACGATGAATTCTGTTTCTTGTTAAAGCCTTTGAAGAGCCAAGTATTTAAAAACACATGGTGGTAATTAGTGCAATTTCTTCAGGGACTTGTTGGTTTCACCTTAGCCTTTCAATCTGTCAAAATGTGCCACTCAGCCAGACAGACAGACATTACAATGTAGAGGCATATGCACTAACAAGTGAGGAAAGGGGGGAATGAGAAGGCAAGAGGGAGGTAGGTCTTGGTTATTGGTCACCAAATGGGTCAGAGCTAGAGGAAGTCTCAGAAGCAAGTTATTATTTTTTTCCTAAACTTGACAAAGGAAGCTGGTTCATCTGTATGTGTTCTAGAAGTCTTTCACTGTGAACTGAGAATCTAATGAATATGTGGCTTTAAAAGTCATCGATGAGAGGGAGATGGCATCAAATATCTTAATCATGTCTTGGATGTATGGAGGTGGTAGTCCTGATTGAGCTCATTATGCCATTTTGCAGGTTTAGCAAGAATATATACTTTTACCAAGGATTTGTGAACTCTTTCGTTTTTTCCAGCTGTAGTAGCATGGGAGGGTTGGGGTTGGGGAATGGGAATGTTATGTGTTGTTTCCGAGTTATGGCATAGATGGGCAGGTAATGGTCTACCATGTTTCCCCTCTGCTAAGGTAAATACAGGACCTGGAATTCAGATGAAGCAGCTACCAGCTAAGGCATAAGAGGGGACCAAGATAAGATGAAAGCTAAGCCCCGAGGAAAAGAATGGACTGGTCAGGCTGATTCAATAGCAACTCATCTGCACTTGCACGTTCTTGCTCACTTTGTCAGACCATTATCAATTCCTGCATGAGGGTGTCCATCAATTCCCCAGAGGTCAACCCTACCTCTTAAAGGTGATGTCTCCTTTTTAGTACAGTTATACTGGGACCTTTCCTAATATTAGAACATATTTAACATAAAGCCTGGTGGTCATTAATCAATTACATAAAACATTAGTACTATTTTTATTTCTCCCCATTTAACAATATGAAAATAATTCTGTTTCTATATATTTCTATTCCAGTCTACTTAATATGTGTGGATTCATATACTCAAATAACTGTATGCAATGTCTCCAAGTCACCTCTGCCAATGTTTGGTGATGGGAGAATCTCAGAAACCCTGGGACAAAAAGAATAATGAGAAACGTTTAGAATCTAAGAAACAAGAGTTATATTTTAAGAATAAGGCTGCATTTAGAACAGAACACAGGGCGTAGGTGGGTGCTTTAAGGTGGCCCGTAATGAACACAAAACAATATTCAAGGTTAATCTACCTAGTTAGCTTATCTAACTAAACCTAGTCCAGGAATTTTGCTTTGGTTGGGGGTAGGGAGATAATAATGATGCTTTGTCTGTGTTGAGAGCATACTTGCAGGAGATAACTGCCACCACTAGCTTTCCCTCAGCCACTAATTGTCCTTTTACCCTTCTTCTGTCTTTTCTTAAGAGTTGGTCGTCTCCCTCTGACTTTCTGTCATTTAACTTTGTCTTCCAAAGTGATATGTGCTTCAGTTTCTTTTTCTCACTTTCTATGTGGCCCATGATCTAATTCTTTTTCATATTTTCATCACTGTGTGTGCTAAATATATAACAACCTATTCAGTGCTTCCTCCTTCCGAAGGTTTATCTGGGTGTCCTTAACTATAACAAACTTACCAGCTTCATGACCAGCATGGCCGTTTTCATAGTCTGTATGGCCCAAGCTCTGTCCAAGTGCTTTATGACATCATTTCATACGTGTCTGGTATGAATACTTGTCTTGGTCATCTTTGACATATTTGGGAAGAAGGAAACTTGATTGAGGAGTTGCTATCATAGATTCGCCTGTGAGCGAGCATGTCTGTAGGGCATTTCCTTGATTGCTAATTGATGTAGGAGTACTCAATACACTGTGGGTAGTGCCATCCCTACGCAGATAGCTGAACACAGATCTGAAACCAAGCTAATAAGCACTGTTCCTCTGAAATATCCATTCCAGGTTCCTGTCTTAAATTTCTGCCCTGACTTTCTTCAGTGATTGGCTATTACCTAGAAATCTAAGATGAAATAAACCCCTTCATCATTGAGTTGATTTTGGTCAGTGTTTTGTCACAGCAACAGAAAGCAAACTGAAACATCTGGAACACGAGAGGGTCAAGACGGAAGCCTATATTTTGCCTTAACTCATAGCCCATCCCTTCAAGAGTGTTACACTCACTCCACAGGATACTCAACACTTAATAATGCGTTGTACAGGTTCTAATTAGAGCTCCAACTCCGTGGGATGGAAAAGTTGTGGAGTCTAAAATGGTGAGGCTTCATGCAAGGGAACTAAGTCAAAGGGGACCCCAGGACTAGGAAAGAATTCATGCTTGTCTTCTGAGGTAACTGAATTTCTTTGAGACTGGATTGATAGAGAAACACTGATCCTGTTTACCATTTGGTCCCTGTCTCATAAAGTGACCTTCCTCTCTCACTTATACTCCGATACTGATGCTATCCTCTGGGATGCAAGCTATTGCATTGTGTAGCCATCAGAGGCTGCACAAAGTGGGACCACTTGATTTAAGATATTTTGTTCCTGAAACTGTGAGATTAGATACCCCATTACTTTAAAACGTACTACATCTGGGGTATTTTGTGACATCAATGGGAAACGAACCCCACTTACGTTGGCTAGTAAGAAGCATCATTATTATCCAGCCCATCATTTTCATCAGAAAACTTACTTGGAGTCATTTGCATCCACTGGTCAGCAGAGCCTGTAAGACTCCTATCCATTAATTGTGCTCAGGTATGCTAATATCCCTCCTTTTCCATAGCCGTTGTCATGGTGGAGGTTTTCCTCAGCCATCGAAACACCGCTTTACCTTTGGTGCTGTCTCTCCAAAAGCCTGATGTGTGCTTCTGAAGTCACCCCATTGCTATCACATGTTCATGTTCACTCACAGGTACACACTGCTAAAGTTTTTTTTTTTTTTTGTAGTCACTTCATGTCTTTGAATTCAGTGTCTAAATTTGCCAAGTGATTGAGCTGATAAAAGACATATGAGCTCCGGGGTCTTGTCTTCACAATCTGTATTGCTAATGAAAAGAAGCTGAGTTTTAGAAGATATGATTTGGTCAATATGTTTTCTCACAATGTTGGCAAGCTATTCAGCTACAAAGCATTTTCAATTCTCGGTTACATGAATAACTCTTTGACAACAGAGACTGGGTATCGTAAGCCACAAGTTTCAATGTAGCCCACCTTTTTTTGCAGAATAGATGCGGTTTTGTTGATTAGGGAGGTGTGCACGACAGACCAAGAACTGTGTTCAAATCTTATGTGTATTCTCTGACTAGGAGTGGACACAGAATATACTAGGGCTGCCCCATCCCTTCCTAATCTTCTTAGTTCTGAGACAGTAAGCATCTAAGGCCTATGAAAAGTCCTGTGCTGACACAGGATGCCAAGTCCCTCTAAAGTGACTTAGCAAATGCCCTTCTCTATTGTCCTCAGTATTGGAAACCTATGGTGATGACGAAGGAAACTCCTGCCCAAACCTGGAGAGCTCGCCCTGCTTCGGAGATGTACCCACCTCTTAAAAAATTGCAGCTCTTTGAAGTCAGTCATGCCAAATGAGTTTTCAGTACTTACTCGGAAATATTAATGTTGGACAATCCAAATAGAAGCTATACATGCTTGTAAACCTTCTTCTCACCCTATTTTCTCACAAGAAAGACTGAGAATTCAAACAGAGTTATGTGCAATGTATAACTCCGATCTTGTGGTTGTAGTCCGAGACACACCCTTTCCCCGCACCTGACTATCCCACAAATCCCAAAGAAGCACACTGATCTCTTTTGTTCCCCCATTCCACAGGTCCCAAAGAAGCACACTGATCTCCTTTGTTCCCCCATTCCACATGGCATTATCAGTCTTGCCTATATTTGGCATCTTCAGCTTCCCCACTCTGGAAATTCCCCCTTTGAGTCCATGATGGAGATTTAGAAGGGTGTTTCTTTTCCAGCTATTTCTTCAACAGGATCTGTTGATGAAGTGAATCTCTTTTAGTCAGGACTTCTGGACTGGCTTGCTACCATTTTTTGAAAAGTTTTCTTTCTGTCAGTGATGATAAGCTCTCCCGAGCTGTGAATGGGGTGTCTCACAGGTCCCCCAACTAGGTGGGCTTCTGTGCATGATGGCATGATGTACGAGACTTATGGACCAGTGAGTCAGATGATCTGGAAGTACTTGCCAACAGGCCTGCAGTTTCCCCTTTCTCACAATCACACATTACAGTTTGACTCAGATGTTCCTTAACTCAACGTGTGGCCTACAGTTGGGATAATGAATATAGATGATTAAGAAATAAAAATAAATGAAAGAGTATGAGTTTAGGCTGCTCCTTACACTAGCCTTCATTATTTAAGGATGCCTTTATGAGATAATATTTTGGAGATAATATCTCACTGTGTTTTAACTAGCCTAGGACTTATGCTGACTATCTTAGTTCTTCTTCCCCAGTGTTGGGATTACAGATATGAACTTTCTTCCCTAACCTCAAAATTCTGAAATCTTTTCTTGATGCCTATCATGACATTTCTTAAAATTCTGTTTAGTTCAGTACACATAGAATTTGTTTTGGGGAGGGTTGTGCGGTAGAGAGCAGAGTAGTGCAAAGAAGAATGTTCCTGACTCTGGCTGGCACTGGAGGACGAACCCTAGGTAATATGACTAGCAATGTAGGGCACCTGAAAGTAATTGCCATCAGACCTCAAAGCCATGGAGGAGTCTTTTAGACCAGAGGGATATTTCTTGCCCTATTATACATTGATAGCACTAAAAAAGCGGTGAAGAAAGAATACCCCAAAATAGCAAAGCACTCTCAGCAACCATAAGCAAAAGCCAAATCACACTGGGGATAAAAGGACTGCCTGTTGCTAGAAGTAGAAAGTGCACGGGCAGTAGGATGGAAAATGTTGGGCCAGCATTTGACAGAGTTAGGAAGCAGAGAAAAGATGCTAAGATTTGGTAAGACGATGACTGAGAAGTGTGACCGATCCTTGCTCGGAAGGTGGGGGCAGTGGTGGTGCAGATCATAGCGGCTATGCTTTGGGGCTGGACCAGCACAGCACACAGACAGCTTGGACAAAGAAAGGTCAACAGTGAATACCAAAGCTATTGCTACTAGTTCTGACACTTGCATACAGATAGATTGCTCTAGAGATGATGGTTTGTAAGCCAAGTATTGACTTCCACTCATGAAGATTGGGGTACTGTGCAGAACAGTACTCTTAGCTACCTATAAACACAAACATAGTATTAGCCATCCCATGATTTTAATTTTGAAGGAAACGTCTGTGGAGTGATGGCATTCAAAATGGTGGTCAAGTCAACGGTGTGCCTGAGTTTCTGAAGACGCAACGGGGCGCGAATAGACAGTCTGATTAAGTTCAGACCAACCATTTTGCAACGGATTCTGTCTCTCTGGACCCCCTCGTCAGGCCTCACCTCTCATGACAAGGGAGCACAATGCATTTATCCCAGCTTTCTGCACCGCCCAGCCCACTGCTTTTAATTTCTGTTCCAGTCAACAGTCCTCCTTGCCATTCCCTTTTCTTCTCCCCTCAAGCGAAGATACTCGGTAAAGTGCTCTGCTTGCCTGCTGAAGGAGCAAAGGGGAAAGCAAGATGACAGGGGGGGATAGGAGGTTCCTTTCTTCCAGAAGCAATATCTTGGAGGTGGGCTGTCAGGGAGCCTGCGAGATCTGAAGTTTCAGAGATGAATGAAAGAAACATTCAGATAACAAAACAGAGTGCCGCGGAGGACGCTTCATCTGCTCTGGCCAAATCCCTTCTTTCTTTCCATCCTTTCTCTCCTAATAACATCTGCCCTCTCATTCCGTGTTACTCCGCTGTGAGGAACAAAACCTCCCTCTGACTATCTGTTTTTCTTGTCTTCCCCAGAGTAGGTCTCATTACTGGTGATTAGCAGATGATTAAAACCAATTCAGCTTCCCCCAGTAGATATTTTCTCCCTGTTTGTGCCTAACGCGTCAGCCTTCAATGAACGTGCTCCTAAGCTTATTAACGGGCTCAGAGGATTAGCCGCCGCCAAGCTCGGTGGCTCCCATATTGTGATGCAGGGAGTGACATGGAACCATTTGCTGAGTGCAGACAGGACCGCTGGGACCAAACTATCTAAATCACAATTTTATTTTCCATGTAGAGCAAGATAAAAGAAAACCCAACCATAATTATAAAAACCCAGCGTTTGGACAAGTCTGAAAATAGCCCTAGACTCAGTAGCAGAAATAGGCTAAGTCAATCAGAAGGGGCATGGATGGTGTGTGTGTGTGTGTGTGTGTGTGTGTGTGTGTGTGTGTGTGTATTTGTGCGCATGTGCATGTGAGGCTGTGTGTGTTGGAGTGCAAACATGTTGCAAACTCATACAGTTTTCCCATGTCAGTCCTAGCTGGTGGATGAAACTAAAGGGCGTTGCTTAGCCTCTGCATTTACTGTGGTGCCTATGCAGCATGTGTTTGTACAAGTCCCTTGCAGACAGATCTTTCTCTTATTGAAGAATATCACCAATTAGGAGTGTTACAGACTATGAGCGCGGGGTATTGCTAGAAAGAATACTGCATCCCCCAGGCCTGTGAAGCCAGTGACAGATACAAAGGAATTTTAAGCAACTGGATTCACTTCAGTTTAAGACCATAAGAATGCCATGAGGATTTTAAAGTTTTCCTGTGTGAAAGGGATTTCTTCGTTGCATAATTAACTACATGATATTGGCCACTATAACCACTAACATAGCAAGAGACTCGCTGGCTGGTATCATAATTAGCGCATTAGGAGGCATGGAAGGATCATGGTTCTAGAGATTCCTGAAAGAACACTGTCTCCTGTTGTCACCATGGTTTGTGATGCATTTCAAAGATTATGGTTGGGGGTGGGGGAGATAACACTGTTTCATTCTTTCAAATCATCTTTTATTTTTATTTTAAATCCCGAAGTTTTTCCCATTTATTTTTTCCCCCTCCTTTTCAACGCAGCTTAACTCTGAGAGTGCTGGAGCTTGAAATCTGTTTCTGATTCATAATAGCAACAGGGTTTGTAGAAAATGTCAACAAATCCCCCATCGCCGGAGAAAGTAGGAAATGCGAAAGGTAAGCCATATCAGCCTCATGTGGCTGCAGGATGGAGTGAGTCTATAGATGAAGGGAAGTGGGGGCAGGGGTAACTCTCAGCAAATGAGATCTCTGTACCAGACAGTAGGGACCAGCTAGGCCAGCAAAACAAAGGAAACTTATGTTAAAACAATAGGGAAGTAATGAGGACTTAGTGGATGATACTGTCAATCACCAGAAATGGCACAACAATCATATTTTATTTAGTTTCAATCACTTAATATCTAAGAACAAAGGACAGACAAAGAGTTCTTATTGGTTTAATTTTATCAGCATTTAAGCCTCTCCAAAAACACCTCTGACCTTGGTTGGTCTTATGAGTAGGTAATAGCTAAAGGATCAACTCACTTCTCATTAAACAATAGGTAATAAACAAATGCTGTATGTGCAATCAAATGACAGTGGAGCCCAGATGAAGGAAGCAGAATACAAAGAAGCCTGAAATAATAGTGTTCACCAACACTCTGTGCTCAATACAAGAAGTACTTGAAGCCACGTGGCCATAATATGTAACCGGAATGAACAAGGAAGGTTATGGTTTAATAAGTTTCTTAAGCATTTTTTAACGTGCCTATGAGACATATTGCAGCGAATGGACATATGGGAGATGATTAGACAAAGAGAAATATTGCTGAATGCAATTAATTCTCTTGGATGTGTTTCTCTGGCGCTTGAGAGAATTTTGGTGTCAGTACAGGGACAAGTTCAGGAGCAGGGCAGTGGCAGTCTCAGCAGATGAATAAAAGACACAGTGCTATGGGAAGGGGGGGGCTATTTCTGTTCCCTCCTCAGCCGGCTCTGCTGAGTGTAAGGCCAGAGCAGCATTTTGAACTGAGGCCTTTCCGCCTGCTGAATTAAACATCAGAGAGAGAGAGAGAGTCACTTGCTTTTCTTTCGCAGTCCCTCAGACAGCGAGCTGTACCACAAACACTGTCCTGTAACTCCAGGAATCGAGAATTACTCCCACTCCTGGATACACTGGGTCATCCTTCCAATCATAATTTGCCCTTCCTCTTCTTTGCAGTGTGAGGGGATGGAAGACCACGCTGCATATGCTAGCACCTTCTGGGAGAGAAGGCTCCACACAGACTTCTTTTATCCTTAGCAACAGAATAGCATAGCAGACCAGAACCACAAATGTCAGCCTGGTCCAGCTCTGAAAGTCACTTGTGGCGTTGGCTTGAAAATTCTGTGTCTCAAATACCTGGGATCAGAAGTGTTTCAGATGAGTGATTTGTCATTCTTGATTTTGGAATATTTACACTTACATGGTGAAAACACTTGCACACACATCTTAAGTCTGGGGCCATTATTAAACAAGAGATTCACTGATTTCATGTAAGCCTGTAATAATTATGGAGCCAGGACATTTTATGGAGCATTTGTAATCTCCCTGTGTTTTGACTGTGTCCTGTATATGAAGTCAGATGTAGAATTTCTGTGTGTGTTGCCAGGCCAGAACTCAAGAAGGTAAGATTTTAGACTTTGGATTTTGGTTTTGGGTTTTAGATTTTTAAAGCACAGGTGCTTTAACTATATAATGTTGAGGCACTTGTTTAGTTAACAGGTCAACTTTTAATTACGTGTACGATAGAGGAGAGCACCTTGTCTTAGATTTGACAGGTTAAATATCACGGGGAAGGTTTTTCAGTATTCACATGGCAATTGCCCCAGGATGAGGTCACTGCAGTGCCACTATATGACTCTTGAGGTGAGGGGAGACAAAAGTTATGAAATAATTTCCAATATGAAAACATGGATGAGCACAAGGGAAATCTGCTGAGTGTATGGAGACATGTACAGTAAGTGTGTGACAGAGAAGCTGCCACATAAGAGAGAGCTAGAACCGGAGTGCAGCAGACTGAGAAGAGCATAGGGATCAGGAAACACATCAGAGATCAGCACTGAAGATCGGTGAAATGCCTTGGCCAGGAAATTCTCCCCCTATGATGTCTGACAACCTAAGTTCAGTTCCAAGACCTGCGAGGAGGAAGGACAGAACTGCCCCTACTGATCCACATCCAAACATATATACACAGCACACAACTACTGCACAGACATATGCATATACGCACACATACAGACACACATATTCAGAGGCAATAAATAATTAAAATGCAAAAAATAATGACCTAAGGCAATATTAAAAAGTGATAAGTGAACATGCTAGGTCATAAATATTGTCAGCGGAGGGAAAGAACATGAAAGTGTGTCCTCATTATCTGCTCACCTCCCAATAGACCCTACCTTATGTTTCTCTTCTACTGCCCAGAGAAACAAGGGAAAACTTGACCTCATAGTTCCAGGTCCATAATGGTGGAGAACTCAAGGCAACAGGAGCTTGAAGCAGTTATTCACAACATATTCATAAATAAGAGCAAAGAGCAATGAAGGCATGCATACTAATGCATAACTCACATCCTCTTCTCTTAAATAGTCCAGGATAATCAGCCTAGGGAATGGTACCACCTACTGTGTCAGATCTTCCTATATTTGTTAAGATAACCATGATCATCTACCCAGAGGCCCTTCTCCAAGGCAAGTCTATATTTTGTTGCCCTGAACTAACACTGTCGTCGTCTCCATCCCCAAATACTTAGTAGTGGGGAGGAGGTCCACTTAAAAAGATGCCCGAATGAAACTGCTCCTCAATATCCAAAACAGTTTGTTTACTCTACCTTCATAAGCACCGAGATTCTGGAGCTCTTATTGCTGTATTTTAAAATATATCAGGGAGTCTTTGATGAAATAATAATAATATTCTAGTAAGTAAACATTACCTATTTTATTTTACATACAATAAATATTATGTTATGTATCTAGTTCATGGTTTCATAGCAGGCTAAACAGAGACATTCAGATTCCACTTGAGTAGCTCTCACTTTCGTATGACAAATATAATGTAAGGAAGTCTCTGGAGACTTTTGAATTGAATTATCACATCACTGATACCTTGCTATTAAAGACATCTTAGATTAAGATAAAATACCACTTGATGCTGAAAGGTAAACTGATCAACTAATTACTCAACAAGTTTCCAAAGAGAGTCCCTGGAAACAATAGGGGGAGAACTTTGAGAATTGGAATATAATTATCAAGTAATAAAGATTATGTCCCACTTAGGGCCCCAAGTGTTGACACTGAACCATCAGATGTGTGCCAGAGAAATGGTGTGGATTTCCCCAGGATGCTGCCTTCCTTCACAGCTTCCCAGATCAGCAAGTATGAGTGCAAATTCACACAGCCTTTTACTGTCCACATAACCAGGTGACATTGACTGGTCTGCAGCTGCATATGCGACACTGCTGTTGAGACAACATGTAAAATGGTCTCAGATTGTGACTATCCTACTCAAGGGCGGCTTCACTAAGGTGGGAATCAAGGAAAGCATCCCGCTCTCCAGATGTGCCAGGCATTGGACTTCCTCTTAGAAGCTGGTCTTCAGCAGCTCAGTTAAGCTCTCCGCAATTCATGGTCTTTATTTTAATGTGGAATAGATAATTTATATCTAACTTATAAATCGTTCAAGTTAGTGGTAGGAGCAAAAGAAATATTTTAATGGTTGTTGCTCCAGTATAGGGAAAAGTAATGAATCAGTAAGGATATGTGTGGCACTGATGGTTACAATGGATACAGCAAAGTCAAGAAATTAAAGCCTGAATCTAAGGTTTGGGTTGGTAAGGTAGGATCATGAGAGGAATTATTTATACAGAGATCAGGGCATGAAGGACACAGCCCTACAGAATAGCTATAGGAATGTTGACTTAGAACCGAAAAGGTGCTGAGGTAGGATCATTCTTGGAATTTTAAATGGTAACAGAGAAACCCAGTCTTTGGAAGTGAGGGTAAGAAAGTGTAGAATTCTCTCATAGACATGAAGAGGTAGGAGGGGGTGGGGCTATGTTGTTAAGGAGACACGGGCTCCATAGTTCCCATGTGCTTCTCATTCCTAATGATATTTTTGGATATAACACAGAGAAGAATTTGAGGCATGTAAAGAATAAGATGAATTTTCTAGGGTTTCTAATATCCAAAGAATAGCATAGTGAAAACTGTTTGATTTAGCTTTTTCTCCCATACATCCTGGGTAAGATGTTGCAGAAGTCTCGTTTTCTCTTACAGATTCACTAATAGGCAGCTTCCAAACAGACATGCAAATAAACAGTTCTCCTAAGCTAGCCTTTTCCTACACACACACACACACACACACACACACACCAATATAGAAGTATAGAAGTAACATAACACTGTACCAAATTCATAGAAAAGGTGTGAGAGGACCAGGGTTGACGTTTCCCTTGCCAGGATCCTGTAATAAGGTACTTTGGAGTCATTGTGAGATCCTGTGCTCAATTCCAGCCTCACAAAAATAACATGAAAGAAAACAGAATTTTAGTTGAACCTGATGGTGTGCTTCTGTCATGTCGACCCCCAGGAAGGTAAAGCAGGAAGACCGCAAGTTACAAACCTGCCCGTACTACAAACAAGACCTGTCTTACAGCAAGAGTTGAACACGGAGATTAAAGATAGAAGAATTCCCCAGCAGGTCTAAAAATCCTATGTTCACTCCCTGGCATTGTACATGCTAGAACAAGAAACGTGAAAGAGATGGAGAGTTCCCAAAGGGGGATATCCCAAATAGCCAAATTATAAGGAAAATCTGCACATTATACAATGACTAGGAGGTCACCAGAGGCTAATACTGGAGCGAACTGTTATCTCTCATGTGTTCTAAAGAACTCAGCACAGAAATGTTCAATAAGCAGTTGAAGTTGTTCCTGAAAAAGTTACACGTACAATTTGACAAGGAGATTATTCATACATGCGTGGATACACACGCACACACACACACACACACACAATCTTATACATACACACACTTATGAAAAAAGAAACAAATCCCTCACATAATGTGTTCAATAGCACAAATTATGAAGGCAGTGCCACTGAATTTGAGGAGGATGGGTCAACAGATGCAGTGAAAAAAAACAAAAACCCTGGGGATCCAGCCGTTGGCTCAGGAATTTAGGAGAGACTAAGAGAGCCAACATTTTAAATCCAATTTTGGGAAGGAGAATGCAGTGGCACTGAACATGTGCTTAAAGAAACAATGCCTGAAAACTTCCAGAACTAGATACAATGTACAACTATGGTGTCTATGGAATGAACTCATCCTGAAGAAATCTCAGAAACACCACCAAACATCTGACCTCCTTCCATTGTGATCAGGCTCTTAAATTGCCAAACATTTCTTGACAGTGCCACATGTTGGGGAGCAAGCCTTCTTCGCATAAACTTTTGAGGGATATTTAAGGTCCAGAATACAGTATACACCCCTGGGATCCCTAAAGCTAATGCCCATTTCAGAGTGACAATATTGTGAACCCCATGTCCAAGAGTCTCCAAAGTTATTGCACTGGTAAAATGTCCAAGTCAAAAGTTTTCAAGACACGTGGCAAAAATCTCCTATTAAGATTAAAAAGAAAGTTACATATTTATCACCCTGAACAAAACTCAACTCCATGTAGATCAAAGACCTCAACATAAAACTAGATACACTGAAAACTATAGAAGAGGAAGTAGGAAACAGCCTTGAACTCAGTGGTATAGGAAAAGACTTTTGAACAGAATACATGACCACAGGCACTAAGATCAATAATAAATAGGACTTCATGAACCTGAGATGCTTCTGCAGGACATTGAATACCATCATTTGGGCAATAGCAGCTTACAGAGTGGAAAAATTTTTACCATCTAATACAGGGTTACTATCCTAAAGAACTTAAATATGAAATATCAAGAAAGCAAATAACCCAATTTTAAAATGGGCAGGAAACTCAAATGGATAAGAAACACTTAAAGAAATATTCAACACCCTTAGCATCAGGGAAATGCAAATCAAATCTACTTTGAGATTTTATCTTACAACTGTCAGAATGGTTGAGATCAATAACACAAGTGTCATATCCTGCTGGCAAGGATGTGGACTAAGGGGAACATTTATCCATTATTGGTTGGACTGCAAACTTATACAGTCACTGCAGAAATTGATGTGGTGGTACTTCAGAAAGATGGGAATTGTTCTATCTCAAGATTCAGCTATACCATTCTTGGGCATATACTCAAAAGGTGCTCAACCATGTTCACTGATGTTCTATTCATCATGGCTGGAAACTGAAAACAACAGAGATGTCATTGGATAAACGAATGCATGAAGAAGATTTGGTGCATTTATGAAATGGAATAATATTCACCCATGAAAAGAGAATTAAATCCTGAAGTTCTCAGGTCTATGGGTGGAACTAGGGGAAAAAAAGACATGAGATCAGAAAGACAAATATGGCATGCATTTGCTTATATGTGTATGTTAGCTATTAAGCCAATGATAACTGAGTGATAGTCCCTACAACACAGAAGTTAGTTATAGAGTAAGGGACTAAGGAGAAAGATAGATATCCCTAGGAAAGGGAAATAGAATAGATATCTATTAATGGGTGGTAAGGGGTTGGAACAGGGGATCAAATGGGAAAGAAGGAGGATGAGAAAGATGAGGGACGATTTACTGGGAGAGACAGATAAATTCAGGGCCAGTTGGGGGTAATATGGAAACCTTATACACTAGAAACTTCCTTATTTTCTACATGTATGAAGGCAATCTAAATAAAATTACCTAATAACAGGGAAGACATAGCTTGTCACCAAATGAAACTCCCAGTATTGGGACTGGTTTACTTCTAATAAAGTTGTTAGCAAGAGAGGTCCCATGGCAACCTCCAAACAATCCAGGCTGTTGTCAATCCTAGACGCTGCTCCCCAGAAACCAAACTGATGACAAGGTCCTATTGCTGAAGACAATACCCATACAACAGATTGATTGTGGAGAAGTTGAGCTGGTACTTACATAGGGTCTTTACCACTACATTTAAATGTCTTTGGGACAGGAAGATCCTCTACATGCTACCAAAGGAGAAATGTAAACAGCAACCCAGTTACAGACCTTTTGCTCTACAATGATGTCCTGCCTGGTAGATTGGCTAGTCTACTGGTGACCAGTGAATATCTGATTAGGTTTAAGGTCCACCCCATGATACGGAACCCATGACTGACACTGCTTGCATGACCAAGAATTTGAGACCAAGGACCTAGAGTAAAACCCAATACTACCATTTATACTAAAGGAATGTAGCAATTGTATGTTCCCATCAAAGCCCTCCCTTCAGGGCTTATGGAACCCTACTTTGTTTTGTCCTATTTTTATGTGTTATTTTTTTTAAATCTTATTTTATTTTATTATTGTCTTCTAGATGACTACTTGTATGAAAGACAGAAAGGGAATAGATATAGATATTAGGGGAGTGGGGCAGAAACTGGGACCCATAGAGAAAGAAAAACTAATCAGAATATATTGTGTGAAAAAAAGAAATCTACTTTCAATAAAAGAAAAATATGAAATTTACAGTTGAAAGATAGCTTTCCAAATGCTTGCCTCATATGGAATTAGCCCTGTAAAAGCTGGGTGTGATGGTAGAATCTTCTAATCACAATGCCAAGAAGATGAAGATTGAAGGAGGCCTGGGGATTGGTAGCCTGCTTATCTAGCTGAATCAAAGCACTCCAGGTTTTGAGACCTTGTCTCAAAGGATAAAACGAGGTATACAGCAATTGAGGAAGACTGCTAACATTGACCTCTGGTTTCCACATGCACACATCTACCCACCTAGGTACCCATGTGTATACACACATACATGAACACTTACGCACACACAAACACTAGAAACTTATGTCTGTGTAAGAGAAGATGACACATGGAAAATATGACCATTCCAAATGGAGGCATAGGACATGGGTCAGTGAAAACCATCACTGAGCACAGTAAACATTAAACTGATGTGTTCATGCTCAGCATCTGGGGCACATTCTGGATGAGATGAGTGCACATCTTTGCTTAGTTACAGCTGCTGTGAGTTTCTGAATTCAAAGCCATGTTATGACTGGAGAAAAACTTTCTACACCTTATTTTCTGGTTCTTTTAATTTTTCTGTTCCCTCTTCCATGATATAGATGCTATATATCAGGCAGAACACTCTATACTCATTTATGTCATCACAGTTATTCTGAATTTTAGCAAGAATTGTCATCTATTGCAAAATAAGTTTTCTGACCAATATTGAGAGTAGCACTGATTATCTATCTATCTATCTATCTATCTATCTATCTATCTATCTATCTATCTATCTATCTATCTATCTATCTATCTATGCAAAACAAAGAAGCAATCCCCCAAACTCAAAAAGTTTCTTCCACAAAATAAGAAACATACATATACATGTACCCTACAAAAACACAAAAGCTGGATCCAAAAAAAAAAAAAAGCACAAACAAAGCATTTGAGACAAAATTACCATTTGGTTTATTTTGTGTTGGCTGTTGACTTCTGGGCATGGGGCCTACCCTCAAGTGTGGTTTATATAGTTAATGAGATTCCGTTGGAGAAAAATGATTTTTCATTTGCAAATGGTTGTCAATTGCAAATAGCTTGTTGGCATTTTTCAAAAATTAGGTTGTTTATTTTCTTTTGAGTTCTTTGTGTATTCCAGAAACATTAATCCTTTGTCAGATGTATACAAAGGTAAGGACCTTTTATTTTCATATCTGCCTCTTCATTTGATCAAGTTTTTTTTTTCCTCTACAGACTTGTTTCATGAGATTTCACTCAGCAGTTTTTGGCCTGATTTCCTATTGACTAGAGTCCTATGCGGAAAGTCCTTACCTATGTCTATACCTTGAAATGTTTTATATTCTTTTCTACCTTTTTCTCTAGCAGTTTCAGAATTTCAGGTCTTACATCAGAGCCTTTGATGCATGTTGAGCTGATTTTGTTTATTTGTTCAGGTCAATGGAAACTGATCTAGTTTCATTCTTCTACAGATAGATTTACTATTTTCTTGACACCATTTACTAAGGAGGCTGATGTATGCCAATGAGTGCATTTATAAACGTCACGTGGCTTAGCTGCATGAGTTTTAATTGGTATCTTTTATTACACTCTACTGATCTACACATCTGTTTCTGTGCCAGTGTCATGATGGTCCTCTAACTATGGTTCTATGACATACATTGAAATCAGGTATGGTGGTACTTTCAGCTTCATATATTTGTTGATTCAGAAGTGCTTTGGTGAGCTGTAGACTTCTGTGCTTCCAAATGAATTTTAAAAGTGTTTCTCCACTTCTGTGAAGGATGGCTTTGGGATTTTGATGATTACATTGTATTTGTAGATCATTTTCAGTAAAATAGTAATGTTCATAATATTGATTTTTTTAATCCAATCTGTTAACATCTTCTATGTGCAGTCTTTGCTTTCTCTATTTTCTCTAGAGTGAGAAAGTTTTTATTGCAGAGGACATTTAGACTAGGTTTGGTACAGTTTGTCCAGGTGATTGTGAGCAGGATTGTTTCCCCGATTTTTCCCTCAGCATGTTTGTGTGTGTGTGTGTGTGTGTGTGTGTGTGTGTGTGTGTGTGAAGACTGATGAGTTGTGTGTGTTAAAATTTATATCTTATCACTTTACTCAAAGTATTTCTCTTCCCTAATCATTTTTTGGTGGTGTTTTATGTTCTTTTTTGTATGGAATAACAGCTACAACTAAGAATGCTATGAGTTCTTCCTTTGCTTTTGCTTTTCTTGTCTTATTGCTCTAGCTAAAACTTGTAGCACTATAGTGAGAAGTAGTGGGGAAAGTGGGCAAACTTGTCTTATTTCTATTTTTTCTCAAGTATCTTGAAGTTTTTGCCACTTAGTACAATCCTGATTTCTTATATATAGCAATTTTGAGCTTAAGATATGTTCCTATAGTCCTGATTTCATCAGCATTTTATCATGAATAGATGTTGGATCTCATAAAATCATTTTCTGCATTTAAATAATCATGTGGTTTCCGTTCTTGAGTCCATATATGTGATGTAATACATGTATTGATTTGCATATGTTGACCTATCCTTGTATCTCTGGGAAAAAGTCAAATTGATCATGGTTAGTAATTTTTTTAATATATCCCTGAATTCAGTTTGCAAATATTTTATTGATAAATTTTTCATTATATGCTCATGGGTATGTTGGCCTGTACTTAATTCCTTCCTCCCTCCCTTCTCCCCTTTTTTCTTCCCTCCCTTCCATCCATCATTTCTCTCTCTCCTTCTTTCTCTCTCTCCTTTCTCTCTCTCTCTCTCTCTCTCTCTCTCTCTCTCTCTCTCTCTCTCTCTCTCTTTCTCTCTCTCTTTCTCCCTCTCTCTATTTGTATCTTTATGCATTTGAGTTCTAGGGTGATAATGGTTTCATAAAAAGAGTTTGTCATTGTTTCTTCCCTTGATATTAAATAGACTAACAGAAAAGCACTGATGTTTGTATGCGGAAGTGGAAAAGAGGTTCTGCTTTTGTTTACACAGATTATGAGAACTTGTGGATTCCTTCCAGGCTAATAAGGTTTGATGGCCCAAGACTCCCTGAAAGGTCTCCATAAATCCCCAAATTACTTTGGCCAACAAATTGCAGGAAGCAGTTTGGAGAGAAATATGCCCAAATTCTTTAAATTTTTATAAATGTTTGTTTTCACTTAAATGGGGGATATGATATAGAAATAAATATTTTGCATTGGTATGGATCTTGGTTTATTGATACAAATTTAAGGTCAATTTTGTTATATGTATATTTCTGCTCTTGATTCAGGTATTCTGTTTGTGAAGCTCACTTAAAATTTAATATATAATTAAAAATACAGGTTAGTAGATAGTCATCTATAATAGTCAAATATGTAGTCATGTTAGTTAGGTTTTCTAGATGTACAAAGATATATTTCAAATGGATAGGCATACTTCAAACACTTCAAAGACTTACAGAATATGATATTTAAATACTTTAAGAACTTAGGACTTTTCATGACATTGAGACACATCTTCTCCTTCCAGAACCAATCTACTTCAAGAGGATGATGGGCATCAAAGAGTCTCCTTACAGAGTTCGCTAGTCATTTGGGCAAGAAACTGCTCTTGTCTGAACTGCTTAATGGTATGCTGTATCAACTGGACATGTAGGATCCACAGAGAAATGACTGTTGAAGTTGCTTTAAGAAGATGAGAGAGTCCTTCAGCATTTCTGCTTCATGAAAGAGTCTGCCAGACATTCTGCAGGACATAGAATAAAGTGACTGAAAAATTGCCAATATAGGTGGTACTAACTTTGAAATTTCTTGCTTCTTAGAAAAGTCTGCCAGATACTATGGGCCTGTAGGCTGAAGATGGATGCCCCAAAATTACAGAAGAATTTTGAGTGACTGTCCAGGCAGTGAGATATCTCTGTCAATTCCAAAGTGTTGGAAGTTACTTTCAATGTATTTCCCGTTAACTTTGGTAATATTATATCTTTTTGCAGTCTTTGATAGAGTTAAAGAAAAACAGGTTATAATTATAAAAGACAGATTAGATATAAAACTTCAGACTCACAAATATAGGATAGATGATATATTATTTTCCCTAATTTTCCAAATGTAAATGAACTAAATATTGTAGCTATAATTCTTGCTTGATAACTGTTTTGCTGTATTCAATCTTGCTATGTTAAAGTTAAAGCCTTCCTTTTTATTTAGACAGAAAAGGGGAGGTGATGTGGGATTCCCTTCTGTATGCTTTGAATATGTTTTATTACCATTGTTTAATAAAGAAGCTATTTTGGTTTATAACAGGGCACAATATAACCAGGATGGAAGAGATATATAGAAAAAATAGGCAGAGTCAGAGAGATGCCATGTAGCCACTGAAGATGACAGACACCTGGGAACCTTACTGATAAATCACAAGCCTCGTGATAAAATATAAAATAGTAGGAATGGGTAATTCAAGATGTGAGAGTTAGTTAATAAGAATTCTGCACTAACAGGCAAAGAAGCATTGAAATTAATATAGTATCTGTGTGATTATTTTGGGTCTGGGCAGCCAGGAACAAACAAGCAACTTCTGCAAACAGATTTTTGCCTTTCTTTGAAGGTCTGGCAAAATTCATCAGTGTTTTCTTGGTTAGGGGTGTCAATGAGGTGGAACCTTATTAATATGCTAGTACCTTTACAGGAAGAGCAAGAGCGAAATTGATTTTTTTTTTCCTGTCTTGTATATAGCACTTTCTCCCGACATTGCTTGAAACACTTTATCATGTATGGGAGCTCATTAAGAAAGAAACATATAATTCAAATATTTTCAGGAATTCCCTTAAACTGACTAGATTCACTAGGTACCTCCCTTCCCAAGAATTCATTACCAGTAAAGACAGCTGAGAGACACTCTAAAACAAGCCCAGCCACCAGGAAAAAGTAGAGACGGAGGATACTGAAAGATGAAGAAACCAGTTGAGCTGCCTAGAAGAGGCTCAAAGCAACTAAGCCAATTGGGAAGAACTCTTTCCAAGCTGCTGCGCTGCATGAGGGTGTACACTGTGCTCGAGGATTCCAGGTCTTGTGATTTGTCACCTGTGTTGAGGTGGGCTTTGGCGGTGCAGCTGTCTTTGAGTAGTTTCTACTCCTGAAATTTCGTAATACCTCAGCCATAATCCTGTCAGGAACCCTAATAAAACTCACTGGTTCGCCAAGTTGGACTTTGATTGTATCAGCATCAGGTTTGTGGTGGGCTTCAGATTGGGAGTAAGTGGACAGTGAGTGTTGTATCCTCACCTAAATCTTCATTTCTCAGTATTTTGCAATGCTTAGTGGGTAGATTTTATACCTGTAAATTCTGCCTTACTGAGATGGCAGCTGGCTGCAGGCTAGGTAGGGATCCTGGCATCCAAAGCTACTAGGTTATGGTTAGGATGCCAGACACTCATATTTTGGGCTCCAGACTCAAACATCTTTGTCTTTTCAACTGAACTCTGGTCTACAATTCTTTCAAATCTGTCATGTATGTGTTATCACTGGACTTCAGTGGTTTCCTTGCCGCCTTTGCTACGGTAAATTCATACTAATTGTTCAGGTCTCAGTTGGAAGTCAATTTGAGGGGACCTGATGAAACCTTTTGATCATTTCCTTTCTTAAAAAAATCTTATAATGTTTTGAATGTTCAGGCTCTAATATGAGAATAAGAGAATTAGGTCTAAGGTCCTGACGTTGATGAGAAAGAATAGTAAGTAATACAGCTTAATAGTAGCCGAGTATGTCTGTGTTCCAGATACAGTGGCAGTCACACTTTGCATATAATAGTCCATTAAATTCTCACAATGCAGAGAACAATGGGAGAAAAATTGTAGAGTTAGGAAATCAAGATAGATAATAGAGGATTATTACATTTTATCTCCATTCTAATTATTATAGGAAACTTTTAAAAGCATAGAGTCATTTGGAGTGACTGCCTTTGTTTCCAGAAATTTTATCAAACATTGCACAAGAAAGACATTGCTTTCTGGTCCCCAGGGGTTGAGTTTGGGACTATTCGCACACACTCTTATCTAAGGAGGTTCACATCCATGGTATAAAACTCTGTGATAGTCCATAAAACCTATGCTTGTCCTCCAATATACTCCACATTATTTCTAGATTGCTTATTATACTGACTATAATGTAAGTACTAGTTAAGGAGCCATAAAGGGTAGATGTCCCAGCTCCTTAACATCTACCCTTTATGAAATGATGGCATGAAAAATCTATACACGTAAGAAACCATCCCATGTTATTGTTTTCTCCAGAATTGTTGGTCTGCGGCTGATTGCATTGCTGACTAAAGAACTCGTGGACACTGAGGGCTGAATTGAATGAACAGAGATTGCCACCCATAATGTTTAAAAATGTGTGGATGGCATACTATTTCTATTTTACAGATGCATAGAATGCCATCCAAAACTCTCCGAAGACACCACTAATAAGTAGTGAGATAAATACTTGTCGCTTAAACCTTGGAGCTGGAGCCCCACTCCTCCAAAAGCAGGCTCGACCATGCTCTCCAGCCCCCCTGCTTGGGGGCAGATTCCTAGTGCTGGCCTGCCTTTTGTTTCCCTACTTCTCTCGTGCTGTTCATATTCTTTTCTATCTGGCTCCCCCTGACCCTTTAACATTTCATTCTCTCTCGAATGATCTAGTTCAGGTTTCTTCGCATATATATTCTTCTAAGTGCAGCCAGTAACATTAAAGGGTCCCCACATTTATTTATCTCTGCTCAGATGAACAAGGGCTTTTGAAACCTGACAGGAAACAAATGTTTCACGTACGTTTTTGGGATGGAACACATTTGAATTCACATCAACACAAGTCCTCAAAAACATTTGGGATCTCACAGAACATGTTGGGAAGCCAATTTTGGCTTTTTTTTTTTTTTTTTTTTTTTTTTTTTTTTTTTTGCTCTGATCCAGGAATCCCTCTGGAGCTTTCCAAGTGAATAAAGAAAGGTACTTACCCTTACTTGTTGACAGCCATCCACTCAAGCCCTTTGGCTTCCATGGGACCCTGGCAGGCAAGTCTGGTATGTCTGTAGCAGGGGTTCTGAGAATTACTTGATGCTCTGTACTCAAGTTACACCCTCAGGTGAAGAGCTATCCACAGCTTGTGTGCTGTTGACATGTGAATTCTTCAGATCACACCTCGTCCCAGAAAATAAAGAGGACAAACTGATCTGTCTCTGTAGTATTAAGTTTAGTGGGCTTAGAATACTTACATATAATTTTATCGCTTCCATTTTTCTTTGGCCAGGGTCCTGAATATGAGCTCAGTAAAGGGACTGTTGCCATAACCTGCCTACGGAGGTTTCACAAATGATCTACTTACTATATAGTCTTTCCCCCTACAAACCCAATACCTGAAGGAACTGAGAATATAGTAGTTTAAAAAAAATCCATCAAATGCAATTCACTTTTGAAAGGATATTTTGAAAACAACAAACAACAGTGATTCAAAGAACCCTGTAAAAATATGCCACCCAGGGATTCCCAGAGTGCTGCTAGCTCATCTGCAGAGTGTTGCTTCACACACACACACACACACACACACACACACACACACCTCCATCTGTGACCCTCCAGACCACAGCCATGGGTATCCACATGGGAAGTCCATCTTCTTCCTCAAATGCTCTAAGGGATTTACTCATTTGCCAATAGCTGTAAAATCCTACTAGGACCACTATCTTTATGGGGAGAGGAGAATCTATAGAAAAAGACAGGAACTAAATCTCATTTTTCTTCTCCTAACAGCTTGCGATCATTTCCTCAGCTGGCGCGCCTCTGAGCATGAATGGGGAGAGAGACAAATGAGTCTCTTCAACAGCTGTTTCATATGAGAACAATTCCACCCTGGAACTTCCTGCTGATATTAAGGGCTATTGTCACATCATGTGCCATAGCCCCTTTCACGTAACCTAACTTCTTTCACAAAATGACTGTCTTCAATGAACCTTCAGAAATGACTTAATTCTGTTACTGGCAGCTTTATATAGCAGGAACACTGGCAATTGATCCCTCCTGCTTGCTAGGTCATCCACACACAAATCATATTTTAAATAGAGACAAAGGCAGATACAGGGTGTATTCATACCAGGGAAGAATAGATATTGCAATGGACGTGCCGCATAAAGGAGAGCACACGCTCTCAAGAGGCAAGAGGGGCTCTTGTGTTCCAAAACCGATTCAAAGCAACGGCGTTACAGTAACATTACCCAAATTGCCTTTGTTGCTTTGATTAAAATAAATAAATAAAAACTTCTGATTACCACAACCAAATCATTTATAAATCTCTCAGAGAGGGAAGTAGTGAGAGAGAAAGTAGGTAGGGCTGAATATATCATTACATTAATTAAAGAAAAATTCAGTTGCAATTACCCATAAATGCTTACATGTGTGCTCCCTGGGTATTCAGTTCGGATTTTCCCATTGGAATCCATTTGCTTCATATAGCTTTAATTATCTTTTTTTTTCCTGGATATAGGATGCCATTCAAGGATGCAATGACAAACAAAATGGATCTCATTTCCTTCCCTGGGAAGAGGAGCTGTATCCAGCATTATTAGAGGTTACACAAGGAAGTGGAGCACACGGCACACTCACCGCGAATTTTTTTTCTCTAGGCATACTGAAAAGTTAATGATAATTTTCTGTAATTCAAACTTCTGCTCTTAATATCCATTACCCACCCGTGCAAGAGAGAGAGCTAAATGGAAGGAGCTCTATCTGAATCCTCCTTTCACAGCCTTCCTGGGGAGTCATTTCCGTTTTTCTCTCTTGCCCGTTACATTCTGTGGGAGACAAAGGTGATGTGTATTGCTGGGCAGAGGGCTGCATGGAAGTGGAAGGGCGAGCCTGGGGTAGCACTCCAGGTTCTCAGGTGGCAGGAGCTATTGCTTCAGAGGTAGTGACGTTGCAAATCATGTGTAAAGTGTTATGGTGCAATTGAAAAGGGACCTCCGCCAAGGAAGCCAGAGCTGCTCCAAATCACAAAAGTCATCAATCTGACCTACACTTGGCAGTTACATCATTGTAAACTACAATAGCCTGCTGGAAATACAGTAATAAGTATATTAAAATAAAATATAGTTAAAATGTGGGTTTCTATATAGCACTTAAAGAGCCTCAGATTTGAATATTCTGAGATGCTTCTCAGGGGTTGAACAGAGATTGGTTTTCTTAAGAATGCCTTAAAGTAGCCAGGTGGTGGTGGTACACACCTTTAATCCTAGCACTTGGGAGGCAAAAGCAGGAAGATTTCTTTGAATTTGAGGCCAGCCTCGGCTACAAGAGCTAGTTCCAGGACAGGCTGCAAAGCTACAGAGAAACCCTGTCTCAAAAACAAAAAGAACAAACAAACAAAATTTTTAAAGATTAAAGCCTGATTAAAAAAAAAGTGTAAAAATTTTGCTTGTGTCAAAAAACACTGCAAAGACACTTAGATACACCTCCTAGCCTGATGATAGTTGTAGCTATAGATACACCCTTCCTAAATGAATTTAAAGACACTTTTTGAATTTTATCAGAATTTCTTGTTTTTAAACAAGTATGATCAAATTTATTAGTGTTGCAAACAATGACGCCTGCTTTAGTGTCATCTTCACTAAAATTGATAAGGAATATACAGGATTATTACAGTCGATTTGGCAAGAGTAAAAAGTTTACCAGAAAAAAAAATACAATGAAAATGATAAGAGAATCATAGAGAATTACTAACTCCTCTATCTGATTAAAAATACTATATTTCTTTATACAAAAATAAAACCATTCACCATACCCATGACAGATATAAAGAAAGGTTAACATTCTGGCTACTCAATTAAAGAAACACTAATCCCTTCAGAAGAAGGGATATGGACCATTAATTCTGTTCACTCTTTACTTGATCTAAATGCTATCATTTGGTCTAATGCTTTCTCGTCATCTCACTGGCTTTCAAAGGCCCCTTTTTCTCCAGCATGAGCTGCAGCTGCAGGATGCCCTTCTTTCCCCCTCTCAACCATCAAAGCATCAGGGGGCTACCATTGGATTTTCCTTAGACAAGAAACCAAGTCGGAAGGATGGCATGGAAGCCCGCACACACATTTATTTGATTCTGTCTGCTGTCACATTTAAATTTTTATATCACATTTTAAAAGTCATTAAGTGCTTCATCTTCACAAAAATTTCATTTCCTTTTTAATACAAGTCTTTTAGATATACGAAATAGGAATTACAGCCATGAATTTTTGGAAAGGCCCCATGTCCCTTGCCAACACTTGTAACTTTAAAAAGGTCTCCCTCTGGCCTGTGTAGCGAGGTGAATGATGGAGCGGTACAGCTTCCCTTCCTGATGCTCTTGAGATTCTACCTCCGTGGCTTCTCTGTTCACTAGATCATCTGGTCCCAAGCATTTTAGCAAGTGCTTATAGATAGGAGCAAATGTACTCACATCTTATCAGATGATAGAACATGCCATATTCTGAAGGAAAGCAGCCTTGACCCATCTGAAGAGCCCCCGGCTTCTGTTTCCTTGCGGCTTCCTCTAGGTAGCATTTTATTTTTGAACATCTCACTTTTAATGTGATGTTCCTTCTTTTGTTAGCAAAGTATTTTCTTCTAGTCTTCCCCTCCTTACCTCCAAGAAGCCAATTTGCTTACAATTTTCTCTGTAAAGTCAATGGAAATTGCATACTCGAGACAATGGTGGAGGGCACCGAGCAACACATGATATCAGCCAAGAGTATATGAGGGTGTTGTTGATATCTGTGTGTTTGTTCCTTCCCTCAGCTAAGTGTTTTTGCAAAAGCCCACTTGATGCAATAGCTCGGAAAGTGAACTATAGATACAGCTTGTACACACTCAATTCCTTAAAGTGGTGTTATTATTTTTGTAAATAAAAGGATGCGGAATGACTATCCCTTACTAGAGAACAATAAGATCTTCTTGTTAAGTCTCAGGTGTAAACTATGCAGTATTTACTTGCATACTTGAACTAAGATGCTGAATACAGGAGCTTTAGAAAGGTATACTGCTTTCCTGCTCTATTCTTTTATAAGGAGTTTCTTTCATTTAGACTCCAGGTTTAACCGTGCTTTGCTATGATGTGCCCCTGGTAGTTGGATAATGTTGGATCCTGGCATAGGATTTGTGTCTATAGAATGTACCTAGAGTTCTTGCATTTTAGCTACATAGGCTACGTGTTAAGAGTAAAGGAACCTGCAGCCATTCACCTACATTTTAAGTCAATTCTACAATTTTCTCATGCATTACCTTGGGAAAGTGATGGGGGAGACTCTTCTGTTTTGTGTTAATTTCATTGGTTAAATAAAGAGACTGCCTTAGCCCTTTAATAGGACAGAAAATTAGGTAGGCGGAGTAGACTGAACAGAATGCTGGGAGAAAGAAGCTGAGTCAGTCAGTCGCCATGATTCTCCCACTCCTGACATACTCAGGTTAAGATCTTTCGTGGTAAGCCAGCTCATGGTGCTACACAGAATATTAGAAATGGGTTAGATCAATATGTAAGAGCTAGCCAATAAGAAGTTAAAACTAATGGGCCAAGCAGTGTTTAAAAGAATACAGTTTCTGTGTAATTATTTCGGGGCATAAGCTAGCTGGCGGCCAGGAGCCAGGCGGCAGGAATGCGGCCCGCAGCTCCTTCAGCAGGAAAGGTGTTTTTTTTTTTTCACTTTCCTTCTGCTCACTTGTATAATGGAGATGATAATAACCACTTGCTGTATGCATAGATTGAAAGGAGTAGGACAGGGACGAGTCAATCGGTGCAAACAGAACTTGGGATATGGTAAAATGCACATGGCTATTATTAATGTTATTGTCGATTGTGTGTGCTCCAGTTTGACTTTTAAAGAAATTTATTTTTCATTTCATGTGTATAAACATTTTGGCTGCATGCGTGAATGTGCACTTTGTATGTGTCTGGTACCTGGAGATGCTGGAAGAAGGCACTATCCTCTGGACCACAGTTATGGATGGTTGTGAACCATCATGTTGGTGCTAGGATATGGACCCTGGTCCTCTTCAATAGCAGCAAGTGTTCTTAATCACTCAGCAATCTCTCTAGGCCCTAGTTTGACGCTCAGACGTTCAACAAAGGCACTGGTGTTAAACGCTTAGTCTTCAGGCTGTGGCTATAACAAGAAGTAGGGAATTTGAGGCTGGTGAGAGGGCTTAGTGGCTAAGGGTACCTGCTGCTCTTCCAGAAGAAGAGCATTCATTTCTCCTACATTCGCATCAGGATGCTCACATACATAGTGCCAGAGGGTCTGGTGCTCTCTTCTCACCTCCATGTATACTCACACATATGTGGCACACGCTCACATGTGCAAATACACATCAATGAAAATCAAAATAAAAGCTTAACAAAAACAAGGTGAAAAGACATCCTGGCGGAGGCTAGATAATTGGAGCATGTCCTTGAAGGTGATCTGGAGACCTTAGCCCTCCCCGCCACGCCCCCTATTACAGTGTCCTGATCACCACGCGAAGAGCAATCTTCTCTGGCATAATATTTCTTGTACACTTAGGACAAAGACAGGCATTCCTGATAAGGACAATGATTATTCAGGTTATCTCTGATATCTCTTATCTCAACATGATCCTCTTTTGGAATTGTGAAGTTTCTTGATATTCCCCTTTTTGGATATAGTTGATTTTGTTCAGAGTGTTCTTTAAAGTGTTTAAAGTTGATGACAATGTCATTAGCTACATTTGAATTATTCTATCCTAACAACTTCAGCACAGCTGACATTGTCAAACTTTTTTTGTTGTTGAGTAATTCAGTATTAATTTATTTCACTTATATCCTCCTCTCCTTCTTTTAACCACTGTGGGCTTCATTTTTTGCTCATTGATCACTATTTTCATCATCATATTTTCTTCCCCTTCTGCAGAACTGCATATATGGACTGAAATGAGCTAACTAGAACTAGCTAGCATAGAACTAAAATGAGCTAACCTCCAAACTAATTTTCTTCTTCAGAGGAACAATAATGACTTAGTTATCTTGGGTATTAAGAGCCATTGCACTCAGAACATAAAAGGCCAAGGAAAGTTTGCAATATTCTGCAAGTGCAAATAAAAGATGTGTAATGAAACCCTTAGCACTTCTGTGATAATGAGAATAAAATCATGTTCGGGTCACCTTTTATACGTTCTGCTCAAGCCAATAGGCTTCTGTGACAAGCGTTCATCTCTGGAAAAACAGGCTTTGGGAACACTGATGTGGTATAATTTTCTAATAACTTCTTCTCCGTAAGGGCTTTAAGGCCAGCAAAGCACACAAGAAGTAATGCAGCAGATGCATTGTTTGGAGAACTCCCATCTTCTTATCACAGCCTGTTTATTTGATTGTGTCTACTTTGGTAATTTTCTAATTTGTCAAGATTGGATTCAAGTGAAAGCAGTTAAATTCTAAAGCAGTATTTCACAAGCTCTTGGTGGCGAACCCTTTGGCCAACCTCTGTCTTCAAAAAGTATTTACGTTACGATTTATAAGAGTAGCAAAATTACAGCTGGGAAGTAAGTAGAATCAAAATAATTTTATGGTTAGCAGTCATCGCAACATCAGGACCTGTATTAAAAGGTCTGAGCATTAGGAAGGTTGAGAACTCTTCTAGAGTTTTAAAATCTGTTATTATTTCATAGGTCATATATCATGGGACTAGTTCTGAAGTTGCATCTGTTTTTAATACGTGTACTGATTATCTGGTTCTTCACGTGATAGGTACACGCTTGGAGCGACTCAGGTGTACCAGGAACTGACCTTGGAAACCCTTTACAATGCTGTCCTGCAGGTTAGTGTCAGTAAGGAACCTTAAAGATGAGATCAACATGAGGATGCAGAGCAGGACCCACCTGTTCTGTGACTGTGGGTCCCTGGCTGTCAGCTCGGTTTGCTAGCCTCCATCCCTCTCCCTAGAGTTGTCCTCCCTTCACCGACGATCTTCTTATTACAACTGCAGTGGCTGGAAACTCTTCCGAGAAAGAAAGCAAATCAAAAGCATCTTATGTGTGGTCTCTGCTACTAAAATAACAAAGAACTCGAACTTGAAATTACTGTTATCCTTTCCAAAATAATTGACTTTGGAAGACTGTATACTTTCCAAAAATGCCATCCACTCCACTCATTGTCAGCACCCTAAACACGTCCCTTTGGTTGTTTTGTTTCAAGATAGCTAGTGTCTTTTGAAGACAGAACGGTTTCGGGACATAGTCAAAATTTATTTTGCCATCACCTTGTAAAGAAGGTGAGAGCTGAAAATGATTAAATTTTCAGTTTAAAAGATTAAATCAAAGTGTTTAGGCTAGGGATGTAAAGTTAGTCAAGATAGAATTTTGCTTTCTCTGCTTCTCCGAAACTAAAAATAATATAAAGCGTGTATTTGGATTGTGGGGGTTTGTGTACATATTTGTGCTTGTGTACATGTGATGGATCTAGAAGTATACAGGTGGCTGACCGTGACCATTCAGCGTTCTTAAGGACGTCTTAAAACATCTTTGGTGTTCTTGTGACATGTGCATGCCTTTTTGCTCTCCCTGTTCTGTGGGCTAACCTATGAAGCTGTTCCTACTTTCCCCAAGTAGACTACTACCTTGGTCTAGATCAAGCTCTTGCATGCCTGGACTCATCAGCAGTTCCATTTAAATGGCCAAATAAAGAAGATGTGGCCCGCTTTTTCCAGGGCTGTGGATTTCCATTCCCAAGTGTTCTTGTTCACCCATCTGTCTGCCTCAGGGCGGGGGTCAGTTTCCACATTTTTTTAACTTGTAAGCCGGTGCCTGGTGGCAAGGGTGCTTCTTTCCCAATTTGTTCATTGATAAACTTCTCTGTTCTTATTAAATGTACTCTCCAGTAAAGAGAATAGAAATATATCCTGAACTTATTGCCCCTCCTCTCCCAAACCCAGCATGGAGGTGTGTGCCTTTCATGGAAACTTGGGGCGAATCTCAGAATTTCCCTCCTTGACATGGTATCTAAGACCTGTCTATGTCATCTTTATGATCCTTCTGTTTATCATTTGAATATATACAGAGTAACATTTCTGCTTTTTTCCTTTGTTTTTAAAAAATGTTCTTTCTCAATAGATACGTACTCTTTGTTTCTTAGTAAATGTATAGTAATGGGCATCAAGGTTCTTTCTTTTTCCAATAGCAACTATACCTGACATTGGGGGCACTGTCTTAAATTTTCTCCCGCTATGATACCAAAGACTTCATATCTAAAGAGTTACAAATATTGATATAGGAACATAAGCTATAGAGCCAGTTGCTCAGGACTAAAGTATACTTTCAGATTTTGCAAGCCCTCTTGTCTTATGAGGATGCCTTGAAGTGGTTCCTCGTATGCTGATTTGCAAAATGATGACAAAAATCACCTCATAGATTTGATCTAACTATGACCTATTGCCGGGCCCTAATGTCTTCCTCTGGGGAATGGGACACTGGGAGAGGTAGAAAGCATACAGCAGACTCATTTATTTAACAAGCATGGGTGTGCATGGGGGGGGGCTTTTATACTCTCCTAGTACCCAGGCATTCAGATCCATTGGCATTGTGTGGTTGCTCCTCACTGGCTAGGCACAATCAGGACCTCTGACTGACAGAATCCAGGTTGGCTCCCCTCGTTTGTTAGGTCTTAACTTCACGAATGTAACATGTAGAAAGTTCAGTAAGTATCAATCCGCTACTGCCTGATTCTGTAGCTAAATTTTTCTTAGGACTCAGCATCCGGATCCCTTCATTTGCTGTCTGTGGCTGCTAGTCCAGTGAACTCACTAATATAGCAGAGCTTGCACTGCCTGGAGCCTAGTGTGTTTCACAACTGCATCTTTATAGCAAAGTCTACTGATCCTGATTTACAAGGTCTGATGCTCAGTACTCAAGAACATCTGATGCTTTTTAAATCTTGGCCAGAGTTGCCCATCTTGGCTGTTTCTTTCACGTTCAACAAGTGTGTTTCTTCTGGCTATCTCATCACTTCCTTCCCCACTCTTCTATTTTCTGAAAGCCTTCTTTCCATTTCTTCTTCAGACATCTTGTTCTCAGACACTGCTCTTCTCAATCACATGTGCCCTACTTACCTTATGGAGCCTGTCGAATCTCTTCCCCATGCTCACTGCCTTGTCGATATCTATCTCCAAACCCTTACCTACAATCCGATCTTTCTATGGCCTTTAGACTTGACCTTTGCAGAACAGCCTTCTGAAAACTCCGCTAGAAGCAATGATGTTCTTGTCATGTTTCATATGCCAAAACTAAACCCAGACCATTCCTAAGACTCCTCAATCACCTGTATCTTTCAGTTTTCAATGTTTACCAGAGGAATGTTTTGAAAAGTACATGTAAAGATTTAAAAAAAAAAGACAATTGTTTCAGGATTACAGATTTCCAATTTATTTCTTTTGTTAACGGTTCCAGTCAACAAGACTGGACATCAACATTTCCTCTCTTGTTTCAGGTCCACTCATACACAACTGTTCCTATTCTTCTCTGATGGCCTTCTACCTCTCACCTAAGACACCCGCATGAGTGCTGCTAATCATCAATTTCTTAGAGTCTTACTAACAGCTGTGAGTCTGTTTATTGTAAAATATTCAATTTATCACAAAACAAATTAGAAGTTGCCATATAATATATGTGATCCATAGAGATATAACACTTGCAGAGAAAGTTTAATTATCTTAGTTTTAGACAGGATTTTATTATCAACTCATTGGAGAAAGAAAGAGAAAGGGAGAAGGGGAGAGAGAAAGAGAAGGACAAAGGGAGGGAGGGAAAAAGAGAGAGAAGAAAAGAGAAGAAGAGAAGAGAAGAGAAGAGAAGAGAAGAGAAGAGAAGAGAAGAGAAGAGAAGAGAAGAGAAGAGGAAAGGAAAGAGTGAGAGATGGTTTCTTGAGTTAGGCCAGCCACGTCACCAAAATTGAACTGCATGGTGAATAAAGAAAGGGGACTTTAGATAAAGATTAAGGCAGTGGTTCTCAACCTTTCTGATGCTGAAATGCTTTAATACAGGTCCTCGTGTTGTGGTGACCTCCAACCATAAAATTATTTTGTTGCTACTTCATAACTATATTTTTGCTACATTTGTGAATCTTAATGTACATATGTGATATGCAGGGTATCTGATATATGACCCCACCCAAAAAAGTTGTGACCCAAAGGCTGAGAACGCCAGAAAAACCTGTGACTTAGCTCTAATCAGCACCCCAAACACACGGGCTGAAGAAGAGCTAGAGGAAGTCTTCGTGAAGTCTGACTCAGACGAAGGGTGGACATAAAATGAACTCATGGCCTAACAGAACCTCATAGAGGTTTGTATTTGAAGTTGCAATGTTGCTTCTCCTCACTTGGGGTATGGACACATTTTTAAAACAGTAGCAGCTATCTCGATCCTCAGAGAACTGGAACAGTCATACATGTTTCCCCATGATGTTTATCAACACTGTAAAATCTATTAAGGATACCGCTCAAGAATTACTACTATGGGGAGAGGCTCAATAAACGACCTGAATGTTTGTTTATTATCTTCAAAACATTCAAGGTTTACATGGGAATCTCTCCTTTTTCAATGCAATAAGATATGTGTTATTTTATATGGAACAGTAGTCATCTGCTATATTTCACTACCAGGAATTACATAATTCAATACAACAAAATGCAATATGTTCATGGCAATAACTACCTTGCCAAGCAACATTCTGTGTGTCACCTTATCTAATTATTGAAGCATTCTTTTATTGTACATGTTATTATCTGTCTTCAACAGCTAGAGACCCAGACTGAGGGAAATGAAGCCATGCATGTAGTGTATTAGCTTGTAATTACTAGAGTCAGGATCTAAGCACAGATTAGAACTTTCTAACCTGAAACCTGAGGCGTTGGCCATCATTCCTTAGACTTCTGCTTGTATGTGCTACATTTTCTACTTCAGCATCTAGCACATGTGTGCCCCCATACAACTTTTCTTGGCTTATTTATTCTACAGTGAGACTGTCTCTTCCCCAACTCGTTGAATCTACCGCAGTGTGCATGTCTTTTTAATAACAAAACACTTGTGGCCATTGGCATTTGGCAGCACTTCCAAATCCACGAATATCATCCTCGTTCTGCTTTCTAATACCACGCACAGGAAAACCTTTCTTTATCTTCCCCCTGAATTACCATGTGAACCTCATTTTGAAGGATTTGTTTAGAAATACAATTAAAATGTTTTCTACAGGTTTTGGCCAAGTTGGCCTAGAGCCTAAAATCCACTCTGAGCAAAACCTCCAGGAATATATGTTCACAGAAAGGTTTGCACCCCGGGATCCCCTCCCACTTGCTTTGACCTGATATTTTGCTTATTCTGCTATGAAATTCCTCCGAGGAGGGAAACAGGAGCTTGCCTCATTAAGGCTCATTATTTACAAGATGTTGACAAATGTTGGCATTTATCCTGTTAACATAATAAATGTGAGAAAAATGACCATTTGGCATAGATAGTCCGGCGCAGAATGCTAGCGCGGCAGAGAATGAGGAGGGTTTGTTATGTCTAAGCGGCATCATTCGGGGCTACATATTAGAATAAATATGTTTTGGAAAAATAATTATTTTTTCTTTGTCTCACAAATAGAATTTCTCTCTCTCTCTCTCTCTCTCTCTCTCTCTCTCTCTCTCTCTCTCTCTCTCTCTCCCTCCCTCCCTCCCTCTCTCTCTCAGAAGCTGGCAGAGTATTTTAATACAGAATAAAAACCAGAGCCCAGAAAAATATCTATACAAATATTGCTTAGTTATTTACTCTAATAAAATGTTTGAAATTTTGTACCTTTGAAAGAAAACTATTATTTTTGCTTAATCTTTGTAACATTTGGTTATAATTTAAATTCCAAATGTAGTCACTTGATAATAAAATAACTATAATATTCAAATTTACATACCCATAATAATAAAACAAAATAAGTGAAGGGAATAAGAATGTAAAGTAGGAATTACAAAGATTTGGGTTTTTTTTTTCTTGAATGAGCAGGATTGAATGTCTACTAACAAACATATCTGAGAATTCAATTTTTTAAATTTAAAAAATTTGAACTTGACACCAAGCTTCTAGATACACACATGAACTTTACACGTACATACATGTACATATACATACAAATTCACACTTATGCATATACACTTACACACAAACTCACACACATGAATATATACATACACAAAGTCACACACATGCATTCACACATACACACAAATGCATACACACAAACAGAACCACACATACACACACACACACATGAACATACACACAAACATAAGCAAACACACACACACAAACTTTGGGGAAATTTTCTAGCTCCAGCCTGACTTTCCTAATTGGGTCCTAGTATACTGGTCAACATAAGCAAACCTGAGATCTTCAGCATTAGAAACCATTCCATGAGAGACCAAGACAGAAACAAGAGCTGTGTGACCACAATTGAACAAGACGGAAGAAGGAATTGTCCAGATCACATAGCAGCCAATGCGTCTGTGTCCTGTCTACAAGGACTGCTGTTATGTGAGCAATTGCCAATGTCTTTAGAGTCACTGGAGTCTTCCTCCTCCTTGGAAAACTGTTAGAATTTATGGTCACAGCATCACCCACCCTTTACCAACAAGACCCTACCCAGTATAAAACCCTGCTTTCTCACAATGACTACAGTTCCACCAAATGCAAACCCAATGCCTGCTAGGATTTTGTAATGCCCTCCTACTGAGGTGCCCGTGGTTTTCTCTGAGCTGAGCAACACACCCGCTTTCTTTAATGCTGATCTTCTCTAGTGACCTTGGACCTGAAAGTCTTGATTGTGTATGGAAAACAGAGCAGCATTTTACTTAATACAGACTGACCATTCTGGGAATCACTTTGTATTTAAGTGTTTATATTTGCAACGGTTCCTACCTACCTATATCTTCGATCAGTGATTTTTTTTTATATTGTCTATGAGAGACACGTAGATTTTGGCAGAAAAAGAAACTAAGACCAATGAAGTTAAGTGACTCCATGGTTGATAATTAGAATTAACAACATCATAGACAGAACCCCCATTTTTTTCTGGCTCTTCCCTCCAAGCTTCATCTTAGAATATGAAATTTGATTAAGGTATTTCCAGCTATTTAAACACAGTAGATGTTATTTATTTGTCTCTATCTCTAACGCCCTGGAGGCTCTGTGAAGGCAATAGTCTTGAAGTACCTATTTGCATGCAACTATTCCTTAGCGACTCTCTAAGGAGCTCACTGACTTATTGACCTCAGCTAGGGCATGAACCAGCAAGGACATCTGATTTCCTGGCAGGAAGAATGGAATTCTAGGGCACCTGGCAATCTGTATTATAGTCAAGAATTCAACTGTAGTAGCAAGCTTCTGTGTATCAGTACCAAGGCAGGCACAATCCAGAGCTAATAGTTGTAATGTTTACTGTGGACTCTTTGTAGACATCCTAAGGTTGTTGCAAAATCGAGATGCTCTTAAGTGATCGGAAGTACTATGTCACTGCTCCTACTTTGCAATTTAGAAAATGGTTGAATGCTTTGGTTGTAATGATATTTCAAAAAACTACCACGAGGAAAATAAGATGAAAAGAATCTGATGATACTACTTTACAAGAGATAAAAATAAACCAACGTACAGAATTAGGATTTTTGGTTTTCCTCTTAAATATTTGCCCTTAAAAATTACAGAAAACTAAACTAAAAAGCAAAAACAAACAAGCAAGCATAAAAACCAAGGACTTCCAGGGTTTATTGTGTCTTCAGCACTTTAAAAGTAATCTAATGCATCACCATTTAAATGATACTACCGTTGTTTACAATATACACAGATTCTGTTAATGATACTTTTATTTGGCATCAACACTTGTAATTTGTTCTCAAATATAATTGATGATGAAATAAATTAGGAGCAATTAAATAATGCTTACTGGTATTATCAGTTGTATCCAACAGGGATTTAGAAATAAATAGGAGGCTTGCTTGGATCTCACTTCTATTTGATGTCCAAATGTGCTTTTTTCTGGCGCTTCCAGCTGCTCCACAGAGCGTACTTAACAAACAGCCATGGTAGGTGCTCTTCTTGTGAGGGCTAAATTCATTTATCCGCTCACTTTTAAATATACCTGACAAAGACTTGAGAACTTTTGGCTGTTACCGGGCACTTTGCCAGGTGCTGTTGCTCACACAAACCCCATTCTTCAAGGATGCAATTCACAGAAAGTAGACACGTGATTTGCTGAGGTCACCCAGTCATGCTTTAGTCTCTGAAGGAAATGACATGTGGAGCTTTGTACTTTGAGAATAAGTTAGAATTTTCTCCTGTACACCCCAGTCACCTCTGTGCCCCCTACCTCCTCCCAACTGCACTCCCTTTCACTCAGCTCACCCTGGGTTACCATGAAGTGGACCTTACGAAACAGGATGCTCAAATGTGTATTCCTAGCATATGGTACCTGGACTCTGCAACTCCTTCACCATGGATTCCAAGGGAACAAAGTCGTGCAGATGTCTCCAACTTGGGACTGCACTCTGGGCTGCAGCTCTGGGATGCTAACAGACCGCTTGCACTTGGACTACAGAAGCAAACCTGATCGGACATTTAGGCCTCACGGTCGCCTTGGAAATAACTGATATCTGCCTGGCTGTTAAGCTCACTTCCCTTGAAACACATCTTGGAAACAGCCTTGTCAAATGCTCCCTGAGCTATGTCTGAAGGACTCTGTGCTCTGGGGTATTTGGGTCCGAGTTTTCCGGACATGCGGCTATTCACATGTGGTTATTTGAATGATTGTAGTCTAGAGTCAATTCATCCACGCCAAGCGAAATTTAACAGAAATTTTAGGAAAGATTTCAGTTCTATTCACTTTCTTTCATTTTTTTTTCCTTTGTGATGAGGAAATAACATTTAAGACATTTTCTTCTTTCATTTAATCGTCTCAGGCACACTTTCATATGAAAACAAGCCGGAAACCACTTTCTTACTTTATTTGAATATATTCAGGTGCAATTTCATTAGGAACGAACATTTTCAGTAACAGGACTTGAGTGCAGTCATCAATGTTTAACCCAAAGAGCAACTGGCTAGAATAATCCAGTCACATCTCTGAAGGTAAATCTCTAAACATGATCTCGCTTCTGATCGAATCTTCCTACTGTAAATCTATCTGGAAGAGGAATTGGGGCTTTATTTCAGAAGACAATCCTTAAGTACATCTGAGTAATCAATGTGGAATGACATGATCTACAGAATGCCGACTCCCATCTTGGAAAACCAGAGGCCTTAGATATGTACTCGAGACATAATCTCATTTTAGAGATAAGGTGCTTATGGAAATGGATGTGTGAATATCTGGAAACTGCAAAATCAGGCCACCTTATTCGTATTCTCTGGTATAAATTCACATTTTCTCTTGTGCTTTTGTTTGTTTTGGGGGAGAGTGCCAACTTAGAATGGAAGACTAGCCGCTGGATTGGATCGGACAGCTCCAACATGGGGAAAACTCGCCATGTGGCTTGAGAAAGCTCATTCTCTGACTTGAGTCATAGAGAACAAGGTGCCTTCCTGAAATCAAAACCAGACAGTCACTTGTGCCAGGCCTTCAGACTGCGTGAGCCAGAACTGTGAGGCTCTGAATTTGAAAGCGAAGTACATTTCATCTGTGAGATGAGAATAAGAATCAGCAGAGAATCTCTCAGGGCACCCCCCCCACTCTGTTTTTACAGCTGGCTTATAAACATTTGATCACTGATCAAGGAAAAGCAGGGCAGGACACTGAGGAGTTTATCCCTCTGCTGATTGGCACATTTGTAGACTCCTTCACTACCTAAATTTGAACAAGACTTGATTATGTCGACTTAGAATGTTCTCCATTATCAAGGTATGTTTTGGATTATATGAGGGTTTTTGTTTGTTTGTTTTTACATAAAACCGTGGAGCATTGATGGCTGTTTCAGATCTACAGGGTCACGTTAAGCAGAAGTATTTGTTGGGATATTTACAGAGAAGTTAGTTTCAGCGTCTCACAGAATGCCAGCATGATGAAGGCAGTTTTATTTCCCCAAGCCCTTTCTCCTGCCTTTACTCCATGTGCTCCTATAGTGCCTGCCTCATGGGGAGCTACTGCTATATTTGTTTTCACGTATAATAAACTTTGGTCTGTTTGCCACAGCTCAGCACCTACAGGATCATAATCTCATGAGAATAATGACCAAGTGGCCTTAGTCAATGACAGTACTTGAGAGGGGATGGAAAAGTCCGCTTACTCTCCTCTATTTCTTCAGAAATGCCAAGTACCCCTATTCTTACAAGGGTCAATTAGCAACATTAAAAATATTCTGATATAAAAATTAATTGTCTAGAATTCAACAGCCTATTAGTGACAATTGGACAAAGTCAACCGTGACTGTCTGCTTGAAATAGATACAAATAAAGCAAGTTGTTAAGTTATGGGAAACACAGTTAACAAGGTATTTTTTAAAAGCCTTGTTATAGCAGAAGCTATTCAGCTAATTATGCTCAGAAACATAGCCACTTTTTTCTTCCTAGCATGCAGGTCCCCCTTCAAAACAGGTCCAGCTAGGGTAGGATGTTCTCCTTAGCAGAGTTCTCTAAGTTTTTCCCATAGCCACTAAGAAGACATTTACTCAGGTATTTCCAAATTCCTACCCCATTTCTGGGAGATTGCCACAAAATCATTGGAAATGCTTAAGCCTTAGATATCTCTGCAAAGAATGGCATTTTAAGCTGTTACCTGTCCTTTTCATTTGATGGGAATCGTTAAAATCAAATTAGAAGTCAGGGGCTGACAATGATAACTATGGAGTATTTACCTTCTTGTGGTGAAGAGGAATTCCATTTCTAAGGACCCAGCTCTTCTTAGGCTAGATCAGTCGTTAGGGTGTTGCACACTCTGTCCTGGGGCTGACGCCAGAACTCCAACATCTAAGTTTCTTCTTCTCATCTCTTGCTTCTACTGTCTGACCAGATGGGAGTAGAAATGTGTGAAAATGAAATACTATGTTAAAGCAGGAGTTTGTAGTCCTGTCTGTTGTGACGTGGACAAATTTGGGTGATACCATGCTAGGTATAGAAAATATTGACATGACCATTTATATGTTTGCCTGCATTTATATAGAGAATATAAAGATCCTGGAACACATAGCAATACAGAGAATTGTTACCAGGAGTGGGGACTTGAAGAATTGGCATTTGTTTACTTCCATGTATGAAAGCCAGTTACAGAGGTGCATTTATCAGGGACAGTGGAATGTGGCAGCCTTCCCTTAGCCCTCAAGTATTTCCTTAATGATATAGAACAGTGATTCTCAACCTTCTCATGCCGCAACCCTTTAAGACACGTTGTGGTGATTCCCCAACCATAAAATTATTTTCTTTGCCACTCCCTAACTCTAATTTTATATTTTTGTGAATAATAATTCAAATACCTGTGCTTTCTGATGGTCTTAGGGGATCCCTGTAAAAGAGTCACTTGAACCCCAAAGGGATCACGAGCCACAGTAATTGAGAACCACTGATGTAGACAGTGTGAGAGGGCCTGAACTCACCAAATTGGAAAGAAACATGATAAGTACTCCACATTTGGAAATTTAATCTGACAAATAGCATAATGAATTAGAAAAAGGAAGAACAGACGATTCTTAGTGCCAGCAGGAGGCAGTGCCAGGGAAGGTGGTTGAATATCTAGACTTCTGGGTGTTAATATGGGGAATACCTCCAAAGGTTTATAACTACTAAGCAGGAAATGATCTCATACAGGAATGGAAATAGCTTGAAGATGGGGTCACAAATAAGCCTGAAGCTAATAAAATGGGGAGTAGACGGTAAGTCGCCAAGGTTAGATGCTTGACTTATTCTGAATTGAGAAGCAAGTGAGAAGAAATTCTTAAGGAAAAACATATATTTTTCAAAATATGGCCTAAAATAAATGCTAATCTGAAAAGTATGTTAGCCCCTGAGGTCCTTGCCACAAAAATCCTACCCTGCCTCAGTATCCACACTCAGGGGTGGTAATGTGAGCAAATTCAATCTATTGAAACGTGGAATGTGACAAGTCAAACAAATATTGATTAAAACCACTCACCATGCTCTTGGTTAATAAAGCCAGTCATTCAAATACTCACGTGGTCAAATATAAACCAGAATTACTTGTCACGGACAGGTAAACAGAGTCACCTACGGCTATTAACAGCACTACACATTTTAAGGATCTTAGCGCAGTTACTGGGTACACCAGTCTTCATTTGGGTTTGACAAGTCCTATGTTACGTGCTTGCTGAAGGTCTATATTAACCTCAGAATTCAGAGAAATGCAAATTCCTACTCAGTCCTGTTGTAAATATGTCTCAAAATCACATGGTGGGCTTGGGGCTGCTTTGACTTTTGCCAACCCGATTCAAGCTGGGAGCACGTGAGAAGGGAATCTTCATTGAGAAAATGCTTCCATCAAAGTGGCTGATACGCAAGCTTGTGGGGCATTGTCCTGACTGATGATTAATGGAGCAGGGCCCGTCCATCACAGGTAGTGCCACATCTGGGCAGGTGGTTCTGCATTATGTAAGATCGTAGGTGGAGCAAAGCACTTAAAGCAAGTCAGTAAAGGAAATTCCTCCTTGACCTGTGCTTTGGTTCCTGCCCTGACTGAGTTCCTATACTAACTTCCCTCACCAGTTGACCATGATCAGAATGTATTAAGTCAAAGAAACCCTCCCCCACCCCAGGTTGCTTTTGGGTTTGTTCCAGCAATAGAAGAAAAACTGAGACAGATTTTCCAGGCAACACAATCTAATTTTCTCAACTTGGTTTTGGGTTCTTGTATCAAAATCCTTTGAGTAGGTGGAGATAATGGGGTCACAGGAGGAGACTAACACATGGATTGGGCTCAGCGCATTCTCTAAAGGAATTTCCCTAAAGAAAAACTTCACTGTCAGTGACAGCATCCTGAACACCGAACACTTGTCTTCAAGCCGGCATGGCCAACTCAATCTAAGTGTAATATTCATGCTTTTAAAAATGCTTATTTATTTGTGTTTTATGTGTGTGAGTATTTTGACTGCCTGTATATGAGTGTACGAGGCACAGGAAGTGTCCATGGGAGATAAAGGTGGGCATCAGACCCTGGAAACTAGTGTTAGGGATGGTTGTGAGCTCCTTTTTGGGTGCTGGGAACTGAACCTGAATTCTGTAAATGGAGTCAGTGCTCTTAACCACTGAGCCAGCTCTCCAGCCCCAGTGCCCTATATTTTTGAAAGTAGGCTTTAAAAATAACATTATAGTGAGAAGAGAAAACAGCTACCTTAGTGAGTGGCAAACAAAGTGGAATAAAATGTATTGAGATAGGCATAGTGTCCTTATCTGACACTTTCTACCCTAGCCTAAAAATCTATTTCTAGATCTTCGTCCTTTTTACAGTGATTCTTTATAATTAGCCATTTATAATGGGGCTAGGAGTTATTTTTCCTAATTGTGGGTAGAGAATGACAAGGGATGGACCTCATGAGATGATAGTCTGACAGGATTTCAGTCAGGGAGGGCTGCTCTCTTGGTAACCATGAAGCCTAAAGACACCAATGAATCAATGCTCTAGGCTACCTGCTCCTGGGAGACCCAATCAGAGCCCCATCAACAGAGGTCAGATCAAGGAATAATCTTTCTGGTTAGCCTGCAAGCCTCTGTTGTGTTGTTTAAAGGCTTGCTTCTCTCTAGGAATATACTTGTGGAGACAGACCCACTCCTTCCTTATCATTATAGACGTCTCCCAGATCTAAATCACAAAATCTCTTACATCAACAGGTATTGAAAAATATGGTCGTTCTGTGTACTTTATATGTGAGAAGCAGTTCCTTCCTCTTGTAAGTCCATTTTATTATTAACAGAGAAAATTGTATTCCACTAATTTTACGTCCTAGTAAAAAGGCAGTGTGCAATATGCCAAATTCCTTCAGAGTTGCCTAGAAAAGCCTGATCCCCCACTAATCAGCGGAAGCTAATGCACACTTTAAGAGAAGTAAATCTTAAAGCTTTCACAAGGTCTCAGAGCTATGCCCTTTCTCGTCCTCCCCATTTCTATCTCTGGATTAATCATAATTTCTGGTGCAATTCTTTTGAAGTTATTCATTTTATTTGAGACATTGGGTTGGGCTCAGTGCACAGAGAAGTTTAAATGCAGATTTTTTCCCCTTCTCCATCAGCCAATATGATCATGGAGGCAGGGCGCGCGGGGGGGGGGGGGCAGAAGCATGCAAAAATAGCACCGAGGTTACAAAGCCGATATTAGATTTTTGTTCTAAAATGAATCTCCATGATGCCTATCTTAATGAACAGGAGATAGACATTTCTTTTAATTAAACAACTTATTGTTTCAATTAAACCGACTTGCTTTTGTTTGGCGGCATCCTTTAAGTATGGGCAACTTTTTGTCTTCTGCATCCTGCTCTCTGCCCTTGCTTCTTAGTTGACAGTTTGTGAGCAAACAGAAAGGTGGCTCAGGCATCCTCATTGCTCCATTTCAATACAACGCTGGTATCTGATCTTTGACTCATTAAATGACAAGACTTGTCGTCTTTGCTACTGCTTAACATTACAAGCCCATCCTCTGTCGCTCTCACACACATTGTTCCCTGGAACATTGCTGAGCAGTAAGCATGATAGAATGGAAATGAGCTTAGGAGCAGCAATAAAAGTGATTTCCTTTCCAGGCCACAAATACGATGCATTTCTGGATCTCAATTATTTGAACTATGGGTCATTTTGTACCCATCATCAAAAAAGCCCTAGGTAGACTTGGTGGCATACTCCTTTAATCTCCGTACTTAAGATGCCAAGGCAGATGGATCTCCCTGAGTTTGAAGTCTGCTTGATTTAGATAACAAGTTCCAGGGTGGCCAAGGCAACATAGGAGGACCCTATCTCAAAACACAAACCCCAAATCAACAAATCCAAACAGAAAACCCCAATATTTACTAACTGAATTTCAATATATCTATATAGATTGGAATGTAGACATGGAACCTAAGAGTTAAAAGGAGTGCTTAATATTTGTGACATTATATTAAACATGCTCTTAGTGAAGTGATGTCTAAAAAATTAGGCAGATTTAGTTCAGTGGAGGTCCACACCAGTCTATGGGTTGTATGTGTTCTGTAATGCTGCAGAAATATCGAGTAAGCGAACCTGAGTCTTTGCCTGGCAGTAGGCAAGCATGGAGCAGCACCGGTCCTCAAGTTAGTGTCTTCTTTGAAGGAAGCACACATTTAGGCTGTCCTAACCAGCATGAGGAGGGTGATTTATGGTGAGGTCCCAGGATGGGTTGCTGTGGAAAAGCCCAGCAAAGACAAGGGTTGGAGGCACATTGACCAGCTTCACTCCCCACTAGGAAATGATTGACACAGCGTCGAAGGTAGTGATAGCCTCTTACACAGTTGCTGGCTTTTCTAGAAGTCATTCATTCATCAGGGATTTTTTTTTTCTTTTCCTCTGCAATTTTCATTTACTCCAGAGACTGGCAAAAGGATGTGCCCAGTGGAGAACAATGCAAACCCTGGCCGTCTTCAGCAGATCTACCCTCTGGGTGCTGCCCCTTCTCTGGATTCCTATGAGATGGCGCTGGAGACTAGTCCTCAGGTGATTGGATGAGCCATTATAGCCCTTTCTATAGTCCTTCACTTTAGCAAGGTGTACTCACTTTGAACACCAGAGACAGTGTTAACTGCACTGCCGAGGAAAATCGGAGGGGCACCAGGACCGAGTCTTAGTATCCGAGCTCTTCAATGAGCAAATCTTGTCAATGTTTTGTGAGCTTCACTTCCTATTGTTATAGTGAAGGTTTTAACTGGGCCTTTTGAAAGCCACATTCATCAAGTGTTTATTATTTTATATTTGGTCTTAAATTAAGACCATTTATTTTTTTTCTCAGAACAAGATATAATTTATGAAAAACTGATTTTTTTTTTTAAAAAAAAGCCAAATAACTTTTAAAGATATCTAGCTACTTTTGATGCTGAGGCAAAGGGCTAGAAAGCTCCAAGCCTATCTGGGAGAAAGAGTGAATTCAAGGTCACTTAAATAGCCACCTTATCTAGACTCCTATTTATTAAAAAATCATGGAGAACAGGGGTTATAATTCCATGGAAGAGTGCTAACTCGACATGAATAAGGCCCTGGCTTCAATCTTTAACATGAAATAAAATAAAATAAGATAGCAAAACTTAAAAAAAAAATCTCTTCCCTATTTTCCCCACCATTTCAGCACAATCAAGCCTATAAAGTCTGTGATAGTAAATGTAGGCAGGCTAGCATCACTGGCTAGGGCTTTAAACTCGGTCCTTCGGGATACCCAGCCCCATGTTCAGGTGGCTGATGATTCATATTGACCAGGAAAAGCACCCAAGTATTAAGAGTAGAGTTGGGAATTTGAATTTGAAGATCATGAGAACACAAAAGCCTGAGACGGGAGGTTAAGATCCTTAGAAAAATTGGAAGCCTGTTGGCCTAACCTTAAATGACGTCCCTGATTTCTACCATCCTTCAGAGGAAACTGAATGGGAGGCAAGTTCTTAGAAGCTCAGCTTCTTGCTCTTGTGATAGGCCCACAGACAGCACTTCCAGTTCATTAGTCAAATTAACTGAAAACTTAATTACACATGTTTCTATTCAAAAGGGAGTTAGAATGATCACACATGCCAGGGTTCAGGGATATCCGGAAGAGGAGGCCAAGTTTGCAATTGCCTGAAGAGTGTGGAAATTGATGATCTGATGTAAAATAAAACATTGTCTTCTTTCTGTTTCTTTCCCACCAACAGCTGAGTGAAACTTACAGCTCAAAGGAGGAGTTAAAAGAAGCTCCACCTTTCTTTTGTTTAAACCTTAGCTAGAAGCTTTGATTTCAAAATTTCAAACATTAAATTTTATGCTGGACTAATCATTGATTATTTTTCTTTCAATTTTCCTACAAATCTGTCATTATAGCACATGGCCCTCATACTCAATGGTTATAGCTGAAGACTTTTGAGGTGGTTAATGTTAATTCCCAATTTGATGAACTCAAGATTCTAGATTCGTCGACTTACCTGTTGGGAGTTATCTTGATTGACAAATATGGGCGCATTCACAGCAACTGTGGGTGTAACCACTCTCTGAGTGGGGATCTTAGGCTCCCTAAAATAGAGATAGTGAATTGGCAGGGCAGCAAGACTATATTCATCAGCTTCTGTTTCCTGATTGGGGATGCCTTGTGATGTGGATGTTGCCTTAACTTCCTGCCAGGTAGGGTTAGACCTTTGACTGAGAGCTGAAATAATCCTTTGCTTCCTTAAATTGATTTTTGTTGAAGTATTTTGTAAAAGCAACAGAAAAAGAAAATGAAAAAAATTCAAAAGCAGCTAAATGGAAAATTAAGCCTATCCTTTCATTATTCAGCAACATATTCCCAATAAAACCAAACACATACAGGATCTCTCAAGCTCTTTTATACTTTTTCCCTGCCCCCCCTCTCTCACACACACACACATACACACACAAACACACACATACTTTCTCTTACACACACACACACAATTTTTTTTCTTTCATTCTTATAACTACTGCACATACATACACACCATACATCTACACATCCCTGTCTTATATGCATACAATTAATCTTTTCCATTCTTAAATGAATATATACACACAGTACAGACTGCAGTCGATGGCTGCTTACACTCATTCTGTCCCCTAAATTTAGCAAAATACATTTGTTTAAACTCCATAAAACTAAAATTTTACCAGAATAAAAAAAAAGATTACACATAATCTTTTTTAGTTACTGGTTTATTCATTCTAAAGATAAAGGAAAATAATTAGAAGTTATAATTTCCCTAAAGTTAAATACAGAAATGATTAATAAAGATTTAAGGGAAAATCTAAATATGAATTTAGTTCTCTAAAATCCACATCTCATCAAATTCACAGCAGAAATAACTGAATATATCAAAATTTTTTAATTGGATTAGCATTGATATAATCTCTTGAGTACATTCATTTGTCAGATAAAGGCTTTGTCTGTTGGCTCAAAAGAAAACATTACCCTGGAAAACATTAGGTCTGGAGCATTTCAAACATTTTCTTATTCACAAGGTAGCAGTCTCTTTAGACAAAGTATCACAGGGAGCATGTGCAGAGAGCACAGGGCTGCATCTATCTGTCTTTGGAAGATGGAAGAAAGGAAGGGAGAATGATTGTAGCTCATCTTTCCAGATATCGCTTCTGCCATCAGACACAGATCCTCATTAAATCAGTGGCCTACGCTTTGTAGGTGTGGAAGGGTTAAGTAATGATGATCTTAGCTGCTATGTTGGCCTCTTCTCTGGCTAGTGAGCTTACCTGAGATTTGTCCTGAAGGAAAGCGACAGCCCACTTCTGTCCTTCTGTATAATAAACTAAAGCTCATGGGAGGGCAAAGCTGAAATTATTCCCTTGCTAGTGTTACCAAGGCAATTGGAGGTGGATCCAGTGCTGACCATTTGACAGGGGTCCCTCTTTAGTGGTCCCCAAGGTTGCTGATCCATCTAATATGGCCATCTGGGAAAGTTTTCACGCACATTGTTTTCCTGTTACTTGAAATATTCATGTGGCCCCTCCTATGTTAAGTAGCTATGAAGTCTAAGCCTGCAAACCTTCTCCTATAATTGTGATCCATGCCCGAGTATGTGGGCTGTGTTCATGGAAACATGAAGGGAGTCTTTTTAACGTGACACCAGTTTTGTCTTCATGAAAGTTTCTTTGTATTCCAAAATTCCGTATTGGTTTTCTATCCCTTTATAACAAATCACTAAAAATGCAGTGACTTAAACAAGACTTGAAAATTTTCATAGGTCACAATTGGCAGAGCATAGCTGGAGGCTTTATCTAGGTCGCATGCATCTGAAATCAAAACGTTGGAAGAGTGTACTCTCCTAAGCACCTCGAGGTACTTTCCTGAGTTCATTCAGGTTATTCTCAGAGTTCAGTCTTTCTAGGCTAGAGTAGCAGTGATCAGCAAGTGATGTCTCAGCCAACAGAGGCTGCCCTCAGGTAATAGTCGTGCGTCGCTCTTCTAACCCAGAAAAGATTTTTCTTCAGAATGTTAAGATGGAGTAATAAAATGCATTCAATGAAGAGGGACTATCCAGTTCTGCTCATAGGTCCCTCACAGCCAACCAAGAATTAGACAGGTGTGTATTCCAGGCGGCAGGATTCTGAGTTCCATAGCCCTGTGCCAGTTGAACTCACCATGGCCTATGTTTTATGATAAACTTATCCACTCCAATGTTAACCGGAAAGAACTACAAGAGAGGAGTATAGATTTCTCATAAGTCTTTGATGACTTCTTGCTGGATGTTTGCATGCTCACACAATTGCAAACTAGCCTCTGTTGCTCGTTTGCTTACTTCGAAGTATGCCTTCTCTCAGGAGTTTCCAGTCTTGGTCTTGGTCTTGTGGCCATGTTCTTGTGGGATTCCACCATTGCTATAGCTAATGGACATTTCTTAGGTTGATTATTCAAACTACTCCTCCTCTCAGGTCTGCTTCAGCTTGTGACATCCTTAGGAGGAAATCTTGGGCCCTCTCATTCATGTTCTTTGTCTCATTAGTAAAAGAATTTAGAAATAGACTTCAAAGAAAGCCCCAGGACAATTTGTTAGAGGCATAGAAAAAAAAATAGCAAAGCCTGGAAGCTATGAATCTATCTCATCAACTGCTATGAGGATAAAGAGAAAAAAGAGGAAGAAAAAAATTCCATGTCCTTTTGAATTCAAGTCCAAGGAAGCTGGGAAGTTTAGATTTAGGTCACTAGCAGTTGCATAGCAGAGAGACTGGGGGATGGAGGAAGGGCAAGAATTCAGAGAATGAGGAGAAAGCCTAGACTGTCAGGGAAAGCAAACATAGGATTTTGCTCCAAAAATAAAAGAAAGTTTTAAAAAGAAGGCAAAGGAAGAATTATACTTTCCTTTGTAATCAAAAAAGTAGATAGGCACATGGTAAAAATTCCATAGTGGTTGATGAAGAAGGGAGTTTCAGGGATAAGTGCATTATCTCATTAAAGGAATAATTATTCCTCCCATTTCTTTATTGTGTCTCTAGGAGAGTGGACTCCAGGCTAGGTGCATGAAAAGTCCAGTCAAATTAACTCTTAAGAGAAGATACAATAATATGTAGTGTTTTAAGTTGTGGAGCAGATCACAATATCTTGTCTCCATGCATGGCCAGAGATGGATTCCATTATTTTGACAAAGAGAAGTAGATTTTGTTCATGGGATCAACTCCTGGCTATCACCACCATTTCTAATTGCATTGTATAGCCCAAGATAGAGCAAAGCCAATGATTACTTTCCTAGTGTTGCAAGGAAAAGGAAGTAGCCTCCAAATATCACCAGGAAGGAGCTACCTAACAATAACACATATCTACGAACTTGAGTGCTAACCTTGCTGTTTCCTTTTATTCCATTCAACAAAATCCTTGCTACTGCTCATCTTTCACTACAAATATTCACCTGTCACTCTATCCCAAGCAAGTTCTTTCCTTTTTGGACTATTTTTGTCTGTTCCCTAAGTCAGGTATTTATCAGCTACCTACACATCTGCCACATTTACTCGTTCACTGTATTCTCTGCAATAGAAATACTAAGCAATGTCTCTCTAGTTTAGGCATTAGGTCATGGAACATTCTTACATAGAAGCCTTTTGCCTCCATAGTCCCAAATGATGTTGGAGAAGTTCCTTTTTGAGATACCAAACCTTCAAACAACTGGGGTGCCATCCTCACTCTCTGGCCTTGTGTTGTACACACACAGCTATCTAACACATTCTGTCTTGTAAAAGTCCTGTTATCCGTATTCAATTATCACCTTGAGATGTAGTTTCAGTAACTACTTATAAATATGTATTCACTCTGCACATGTAGTTTTTATGCTTTTATTGTAAATTCTTTTTTAAAAAAATGTATCTTATAGCAACCATTTAACAAGAAATTGATTTGATTCCAGAACATGATTCCTTGAGCCAACAGGAATAAGCTTTTGAAACAATATTTATGAGTAGAAAGGAGATATTATTATTTATTCTTAAAAAACACGTATCTAAAATATATTGAATTACTCCTGTAATTATTGATTTTTTTGTAGGCATGGCACCCACCTTTGTAGTGAATGATTACCGCCTCATAACTATGTCACTAACACAATTAAAATATGTACTAGGGAAACCATGTTCAAATTTCACGGACTTTAGGGTTTACAGTCTATTCCTGTATATATCATACCTTCACAGCCATCTTGAACTCTGAAATTCTACTCATTTTTTGAAGACTGAGGTAACGAGAGTCACAGCTCTAAGTAATTTGCTGAGCTAACTCAACGAGTGAATATCATTAATTTCTCATATTACATTTGTGACTTTTCTATTTCTAATACATGTCAGCGCCCATATCCTGTGTAGAAAATTACTAACCATTTGACAACATCTGTTCAGACTGAACCGTGGTCCAGATAGCACTGATCAGGTTAGTGGTGGATCTTCACCAAGATGTGAAATTTTTCCATTCTCTCTGTAGCAATCCCTGGCCCCTCTTCCGGGCTCTAGTCTGGATCACTCCCGTCAGACTCACCTGAGAGGCTCAGTGATTCCTGGCACACCTGGTTTTAGGTTCTGGATGATGGGATAAACCTCCCACTGCTACCTAGGGGAAATGAGAGTCACCCTGCTCACATTTCAAAGGAGGAGTCAGATAATGCTGAACCTTTTAGGCTCTTGGAAGACACCTTGGAGAAAAACGCGATTAAGAAAGGTGGTTATTAATATTGAGTTTCTGACAGAAACTCTCAGTCATTTCTCTGAGTAGAAGTTACTCGATTTTTTTTCCTAGGTTTGCTCCATTTTAAGCTTTAACATCACACACACACACACACACACACACACACACACACACACACACACACACATTTCTTAAAAATGTGAACCCAAAGCAAGTTTACTAAAGTTATAAATTCCATAATAGTAGAAAATTTCAGCTTTGTTTGTTTAATCTCAAGGTTTGGAAACATTGCCTGGTATACAGCAAACCCTCCAATACATTTTTTTAAAAAAAAAATAGGTCTATTAACTCTGCAATAATCAGGACTGTGCTCTGCTCTGGTTATGCCACTACGAACTGGCAAAGTTGGCTTAACAGCTATGGCATACACTTTGCAAGAACATTTCCCCTTGACTGTTGTTGCTCTTGTTAACCCTTATTTTAAAAAAAGTCTAATGCGAGGAGACAGACTATTATCTCCATTTTATAGTAAAGTAAGTGATGCAGACTTCTTATGCCAGGAAAATCCCAAATCAGTATGTGCAAGAATGCAGTGCTCAATTTACACCGGCAAATCCGACTTTGGTCTCATCCTATCAGCCCACAGTGCAAAAATAGAGACTGTTTTCTCTTTCTTGTGAGCCAATGTGAATTTTACTGGCTTTGCTGAAAAACCAAGCCCTTAACCAACCATAGCTTCCCGAGCTTTTGGTCCAATATGAAAAGAAATTCACTTTTCACAGCCTGATTCCCTACCTTTACCCCCTAGCTCCCAGCTCCTTCAAGGGAAGGCTTCCCTTTGAAGTTAGCTTCCACAGTCTGTTACTCCTCAGTAGCTCTAGTTCCTATCAGGAAGGGAAAACAAATGACTATTTCAGTTTTCAAGTCTTGAACTGTTTCCATTATCTGTTTGATTGTTTTTCCTTGGTTTTCTAGGGTATCATTCACTGATTTGTTCAATTCTTCAAACTTTCTGTTATATTTCTCATCCATTTCTATAAGGGCATTTTTTACATGCTGTTTAAGGGCGTCAATCACTTTCATGAAGTCAATCTTTTCTCCTTCTTGATTAAGGTGTTCATGTCCTTCCATTGTGAGGTCGCTGGTTTCTGGTGGCTTCATGTTGCTTTTTAGTTTGTTGGGCGAATTCTTGCCTTGGCGTCTGCCCATCTCTTCTTCCAAATACCCCCTTATGGATCTTCTTTTACCAGATCAGGTCTCCTTGCCTACCCAACGCGGCCTCCCCAATGTTCGCTCTCCTGGCACCAAGGGATCAGGTCTCCGTGCCCTTATTGCTATTGCTAGAACTTCCAGCACTATATTGAAGAGGTATGGCGAAAGTGGACAGCCTTGTCGTGTTCCTGAGTTAAGCGGGATGGCTTTGAGTTTCTCTCCATTTAATTTGATGTTAGCTGTCGGCTTGCTGTATATAGCTTTTATTATATTTAGGTATGACCCTTGTATCCCTAATCTCTCCAAGACTTTTAACATAAATGGATGTTGAATTTTGTCGAATGCTTTTTCAGCATCTAATGAAATGATCATATGGTTTTTTTCTTTCAGTTTATTTATATGCTGGATTACATTGATAGATTTTCGTATGTTGAACCAGCCCTGCATCTCAGGAATGAAGCCTACTTGATCATAGTGGATAATTTTTCGGATGTGTTCTTGGATTCGGTTTGCCAGTATTTTGTTGAGGATTTTTGCATCGATATTCATGAGTGAGATCGGTCTGTAATTCTCTTTCCTGGTTGAGTCTTTGTGTGGTTTTGGTATCAGAGTAACTGTAGCTTCATAAAAGGAATTTGGCAATGACCCTTCTGTTTCTATATTGTGAAATACATTAAGGAGTATAGGTATTAGGTCTTCTTGGAAGTTCTGGTAGAATTCCGCGTTGAAACCATCTGGTCCTGGGCTTTTTTTGGTAGGGAGGTTTTTGATAGCCTCTTCTAATTCTTCGCGACTAACAGGTCTATTTAGATTGTTCACCTGGTCCTGATTTAACTTTGGTAAATGATATTTATCTAAGAAAGTATCCATTTCCTTTACATTTTCCAGTTTTGTGGCATATAGGCTTTTGTAGTAAGATCTAATGATTCTCTGAATTTCCTCTGTGTCTGTGGTTATGTCCCCCTTTTCATTTCTGATCTTATTAATTTGCAAATTCTCTCTCTGCTGTTTGATTAGTTTGGATAGGGGTTTGTCAATCTTATTGATTTTCTCCAGGAACCAGCTTTTTGTTTCATTGATTCTTTGGATTGTTCTCTGTGTTTCTATTTTATTGATTTCAGCCCTCAGTTTGATTATTTCCAGTCTCCTACTCCTCCTAGGTGAGTCTGCTTCTTTTTTTTCTAGAGCTTTTAGGTGGGCTGTTAAGTCTCCAATGTGAGCTTTCTCTGTTTTCTTTAAGTGGGCACTTAGTGCTATGAACTTTCCTCTTAGGACTGCTTTCATAGTGTCCCATAAGTTTGAGTATGTTGTTTCTTTATTTTCATTGAATTCCAGGAAGACTTTAATTTCTTTCTTTATTTCTTCCTTAATCCAGGTATGGTTCAGTAGTTGGCTGTTCAGTTTCCATGACTTTGTGGGCTTTCCGGGGGTAGCCTTGTTGTTGAATTCTAACTTTAATCCATGGTGATCTGATAAGACACAGGTGGTTAGTAATACTTTTTTGTAACTGTGGATGTTTGCTTTGTTACCGACTATGTGGTCGATTTTCGAGAAGGTTCCATGAGCTGCAGAGAAGAAGGTGTATTCTTTCCTATTTGGGTGGAATGTTCTATAGATGTCTGTTAAGTCCATTTGTTTCATTACCTCCATTAATTGTCTTATTTCTCTGCTAGGTTTCTGTCTGATTGACCTGTCCATTGGTGAGAGAGGAGTGTTGAAGTCTCCTACTATTAGTGTGTGCGGTTTGATGGCTGCCTTGAATTTTAGCAATGTTTCTTTTATGTACGTGGGTGCTTTTATATTAGGGGCATAGATGTTCAGGATTGAGACTTCATCCTGATGAACTGTTCCTGTTATGAATATAAAATGCCCCTCTCCATCTCTTCTGACTTCCAGAGAGGATATAAGGACTTGTGGAGACAAGAAAATTGGATCAGGTGGTGAAAGATGTGGGACAACCCCAGGGACAGCTATGGTGATGGCTGAAAACCACACTGGTTCCCATTTTTCTTTGTTCTCTTCTTCATGTTAAGATCATTAAGAAACAAAAGGAAATCTGGTTGCACGGAAATCCATTCTGAAAATCAGCCTAGAAGAATAACTTAGGAGTACACGCTACTTCAGGACACCGGAGGACCTGGATTAAATGGTGAACCCAGAGTTGTTCAACAGTTCCCAATTTTATCCCTTGATTCCACTGAAACAATGTTTGTAGGGAATAATTAGCCTTCATATTTCCCCCACAGCTCTGCAAGCAAAATTTAGAGTTATAGCATACAGACTTTTCAAAGAAAGGAACGTCGATTTGACCTACCTGTATGTCTTGAAATATGTATTGAGCACAGCTGTTCTTTTGTATTAAGCTCGTCGCAAAGCACAGCTTTAATGTAACCCACCACTGATCTGCAGTAAGTGGAAACAAACATCTCTCCTTAATTAGTATCAGCCAATCGCTTTTTACATTTCGACAGAACACACACTGTGAACTGTTTAATGGACTATTATTTAGAAACGTGGTAAAGAATGCACTGGGGGGGGGGGGAGAAAAAGACACAGTAGAAGTCAAAACTAGGCAGGCCAATGAAAAATATGTTGGAAATAATTGAGAGTCAGATATATGGTTCAGCGATTCCCTGGCAGATTATGGGAGAGATGAACTGTACCCCATTTATTTCCAATGAGCAAGAGAGAGAGAGAGAGAGAGAGAGAGAGAGAGAGAGAGAGAGAGAGAGAGACTGAAACTCCTTGCCTTCAACAATCTAAACTGTCTACAATATATTTGTTCATTGTCTACTTCTATATTGTGGACCCTTGGAACCCACACAGAGAGAGGAGGGGTAAACAAAGAAGGGAGTGGATCTCTGTCTCACAAATTACCAGAAACACACTCTGACTCGGTGCACTTTTCGTTGTTCTCCTCATTAACTGTGTCTTCCTCAGAATGAGCTAGGGGTCCAGCCGTAATCAGGTCCCACAGCTAGCAATCGACTTGGCTGCTCTGGCAGTCACCACCTCCTAGCTACTGGGGAATACAATTCAGAAGTAAAAATGAGTTAAAATAAAATGTACCCTGCTCTCTTTTCCGTGCTTAGGTAATTTGAAAGCCTTGATAAGCCTACAGAAAGCAATTCATCTTTCTCTGAAGAAGAGGCTGGTTGCCGCCACCACCAGGAAAGGCCTCCCCCAGTGCCAACAGGAGCAAGCTTGATTACATAACATGGTGCCGCAGAGCATCCTGGGCATGGGCATTTTTATCCCTGAGATCTTTATCATAGTGCTGCCTGAACAATAATAAAATAAAACCACACAAAGGACAGCCAAGGAGTAAGAAGGAGGAAAAACAAAAACAAAGGCAGGAGGGCCACTCTCAGACAAGGAAGGGCAACCGGCCCTGGGATTCCAAAGCAGTATGAAAAACTTGCCCTTTGTTTTTGTAAAAGTTTTTGAAACTTGGCCTGTTTGCCTTTGTATTTCTTTTGGCTTTATCAAAGCAGTTTTTTTGGGAATACTGATGAAGGGACTTCCTGTTTCAGAGGTCACATGCTCGCCAGGACACACCACTGGCTCTAAACTGGGAGAAAGGGCATGTGAGGACAGTGTCACTTCAGGTCGCTGGCGCTTTGCTTCTGAGAGGAACACTAGGAAGGACAACTTTTTCCCTCTTGGATGCAGGCACTATAGGCAAGTGTGGAGATAGGTTCACACTAAGCTTGACTTCACTGTCATTGTGGTACGTGGGCATTTTTGTCAGACTGGTCTGGCTCACCCTGGCTGAAAAAATCTCGCTGCTTAGAAAACTTCCCAAGCACAGGCTGAACAGTGCTCCCCACTCCCGCCGAACTGTATGGCTGCTTTCTCTTTGTGAGTGTGTGTTTTCCATTGCTCTTATGCCCTTGAGTGTATCTCTTTTCCCTCCTCCAATCCCCCTTGACTATTGTCATTATTTCTCTCAACTAGGCATTAGCATGAATATGGATGTTGTAAATGGACTCAAGAGTGGTTGATGCAAAACAGAAGAGATCCGTGTAGCTACATCAAACAGAAGCGTTTATGCAGAAGGCAGGAAGGCACTTTTACCAGCGAAACCCGGCCACTGTTGCCGCAATAGCAGAAACCTCTGAGCATAACCTCCTCTCAAGGTTATGAGAGAGGGCCACGTCTGCAGTAGGCCAGCATTTTCACCTACATTCCCCCTTTATCATGTGTTATGTTTTGGTCCAGGGATGAGATGGGTATGGGAGCTGAAGAGAGTAAATGTCACCTCTAACATTAACAGTGGGATGCAGGCTCAGTCATGAGGACTGGCCAAGTGACCTAGCGAGCAAATAAGGAGTAGAGACAGTCACAGAATGTGAAAGTAAGGGAGGATCCCCGGGGCTCCCAGAGGATGCCCACACCTCTGCAATGAGAGAGTCCCACACTCCTGCTGGTGTGAGACAGTAGCTAACCAACTGGGGTGGGACACAACCACAACCAATTAAGTTTTAGATCTCACTGACTCTTACTTGTGATCCAAGACTTGGCACTGTCTCATCTTATAAAAGATAAAGTTTTTCCACTGAGCTATAACAGAGGAGTGGCTTGTGTGACTGTTGATGAAGAAACACCTGGTATTGAAGGCTAGGTTACTGCCAGTGGAAGCAGAGCCGACTTCTGTATTACGTAAACTGAAACTTTTCACGTTCAGGAAACACCTTAACTGTGTGGGGATCTGTTTCCTACAAGTTTTAGTCTGCAGGCGCAGTATTTGGCATGAGCAACTCTATGCTGGGTTGGATTTGAACCATTAGGGGTGATCATAAGAGCACAATCCAAATCAGGGCTACTTACATACTTTTTCTTTCTTCCAAAAATTAATTAGATTTGTTTCAGGGTAATAAGGCATACATACTACTTAATAAATCTGATTATCCTGGATTAGGTGCATTTGCTGTGTTTCAGGATGTATTGAAGACCACACCTTTCCATGTTAATTGTTAATGGAGTATCCAGGAGAAATGTTCATGTTGGGGCTTGTTCCCAGTTAGCAGTTGTATTTGGGACAAGAATTCTTGGGTAATTTGGGGGATGGGAGATGATCACAGGAAGTAGGTTACTGGGTCAGGTCCTCAGGGATATCCGGTCTTAGATCCTTTCCTATCTCTTTCTCTTCTTGCTCTTTATGAAATGAGGCTCCTGCCCCCTACATGTTCTAACCACGATGATTTTCTGAAAACCTGGGTCAACATGAACGTTTCCTTTCATGGGGGTGTTTCCTCTGGTGCCTTTGTCACAGCTACAGAATGCTAAACTGGTACCTGTACCCTGAATTAAAACACCCTTTCTTTAAATTGTAGGGTTTAGTCAATTATTAAACCACTTTATTGCAAAGAACTAATTCTATAGGGCTCTGATAGACATCCTGCAAGAGCAATACATTTCCTGTTGATAAATAAAAAGTTCTATGTGTAAATAAACTTGTTCAAGTATATTTATACCTATTTCCTTAATTCAGAATTTTCAATGGACCTAACATTTCTCATGGGTTAAAAAAAATGTAGTGTTAACAGTCCTTCATATGTTTGTATGATTACAGAAAACTGTTGAAGGACTATCTTATTCAGGGAGGCATAATGAGGACTCTTTGCAGTCAACTACTGAAATTATTGATATGTCTTAAAGATAATATTACTCAGTTTTGAAGTAAATATATTCCCACTTTCGTTCACAATCTGAGTATCTAAGTATGAAACTCTTTGTCCCTGGAGAAGGACCAAGTTAGCCTTTAGTAAAGGACATAAAGGATCTGATAACACGAATGTTTGTTTTGATGACACAGATTTAATCACCTCAAACTTAAGAGCGCTGGTGAGAACAAACACCACAGATAATACACTAAGTGTGCTTAAGTAAAACTGCTATTGGACGGTCCTTCAAAAAATTAGAAGGCGGCCAGCTGGGTGTGGAAATGGGTGAGATTGCTTTCCTGTTTCCTTGCTCTGAGACTCTATATCATGATAAAGTCAGTCATCTCTTGAGTTTGCTGGAATCTCTGGCTGCTGCGACTGGCCTTAGTGAACGTAGCAACCCCGTGTTATTCCAACAAGCAGTTCATCACAGGCTCTGAAGAACAGGCAACAGACTGGCAGTGGTGGTACAAACAAACTCAGAGAAGACACATCTGTAAAAGCGGCAGAAGTTAGGGTGGAGTGAGACCTTTAGCACAGGCCTGACTATCTTAAGATGCATATCCTGGTGAAAAGCTATCACATTTGCTCAGCCTCGTGTCTACTAACACAGATCTTTCTGTAAGTTCTGTAAGTTACATAATGCCCATGACTGTCATCTGTATTAAGCTATAGATGTGATAGCAACATATAATTGGCTTTCCCAAGTTACCTGGTTGCTCTGTATTGACATGTGGAAGGTGCTTATATTACCTTCATAGAAAGCAAGACTCAGGACTGGAATGAATTTGAAGATGTTTGCTTTGTTACTTTCAAGTAAAAAATTTAAAATAACTCTTTGAGCTCTTTGCTGCCACCTCCATCCGTGGCCTTCTTCACAAGGCAGTGATCTCTTGCATTGTCCAAGAAAGTAACGGGAAAAGCCTATGGCATCCACAGGGGCCATCCAAAAAAGAGCCAGCAAAGTCGACTGTGTCAATATTCCAACATTTCACTAGACATTTGGGGAATTTAACTTACTTCCAATAAAGTCACTTTAGGGTGCTTCAATTTTGCCAGGGATCTCAATGCTTTGCAGTTCTGTGACATTCTTAGAAGTTAGGCTGGGCATTTGGTGCAGGGGAGGAGGCAAAAATCAATTACAGGCAATTTGACTATATTTTTATTCAAGTAAAACACAGAAATTTGGAGTAACACTGCAATCTACTGACACACGGTCATAAATTGAGCAGGCTAAGCCATGCTGGTTTTCATTTTACTTTCATTTAATTTTCTAATTAATCTTAGAAAACATTAATTAATTTTGTCTTTTTCACAGGCAGTCTGGCACCCTTGGGCCTGAAACATTGCAAATATTGCTGGCCTCAAGCACTGGTAATCAAAATTTCTAATTCATTTGAGCAATCCAGTTCCTTGCTCCTCATTTCTCTCCCTCGTATATACATTTAACATTCCTTTAACCCTTTGGCTTTGGAGGACTTTTTTAGTTCTAGGGACAGAAACAAGAGAATCACTTGTATGCCAGGCAAGTATTCTATGCCTTAGCTTTGTCTACAGCCTTCTTTATTTCTATTGTTGTGTCTGGGTCTCATTAAGCTTATCCTTTTGAGCTTTCTGAGGTTGGCCACAAAGTAGCACAGGTTGGCCTCAAGTTTGTGATCCTTCTGTTTCAGCTCTCTGTGTAGATGGAAGACAGATATGGAGCATCTTACTCAAGTTTGGTCTAAGCTTTCCCCTGGATGCAGGACCAGAATGATAAATGGGTATCTCAGGTTACAGCAAACTCTCAATGAGAAAGGATAAAGGTTGAGGTTTTGATATGGTGACATTTGAGCCCTTCTCTGGTAACGTACTTATCTAAGTTCCTAAAGAATCAAATACAGTCATATTCTGCTCTCCATCCACATGTCCACAAGAGCAGCCTATTTGGCTGGTCATACAACTTTTACAAAGCTAAGTCACAAAGAAAAAAGCATTCAGAAATTGGAAATTGTTAAAAACTAAAATATCAGAATTTTGCTTTTCTCTCACATTTTTCTTATATCATTAAATGAACAAGAATCTCACAGGTCCACATTTTGTCAAAGATAGTAGAGTCACAGCGATTTTATTGAGCCAACTGCCCAGTTTTGGAAGCAAGGAGGAATGAGCACACGAGGTAATAATACTCAACAGTCTGAGTGTAGTGACTGAAGAGTCACAGACACGCCCCATCACAATGTGCAGAGCTGAGCTGCAGAGCTTAAAGCTTAAGGTCATTCACTACATTTTCAAAGGAGCCAGGCTTGGTTCCTAGAACACACAATGGTTCACAACAACCAGTAATCCAAATTCTAGGGTATCCCATGACCAGTTTTGGTTTCTGAACGCCCTGAACATACATTGTGCATATTTCATATATCCAGGGAAATCACTCATATAAAATTTAAAATAAGTGTGTTGAATGGATATGTTCATGATTTCAAGTCATAGCTACTGGACAGACTGTTATCTCATAAATAAATGTTCCACCTGGCATTTCTACACACGACAAGCTTTGGAAATTACTTAGGAAGGCTGGATGTGGTCTTCGTCCCCAAAGACGAATGACTACCATTTTAAATCCCTGTCTAATCTTTTGACAAACAGGCTATCATGCTATTAAAGAAAGCAAATTTATAAAATTTTAATGCATCTTGCAATTTTTGACATGAGTTATTGTTTACTTCGAAATCGAGGAGATTCCTCCAAATAATTTCTTAAAATTTAAACATGTGCCTTTGAATGTAAACTGTTAATTAACCTGTTTTAGAGTTTAATGTAAGAATCCTAATTCACTTCTCCCCATAAAAACAGCCCAATTGCAAGTTCACACATGGTTTTGAAGATTTTGACAGAAGACACAGGATTACTGGATTAGTGTCAAATGATACCTTTTAAGTCACAGTGTATGATCAGACAGGACAGTAAGAATTTTGTACAGGTCTATAAGCTTCAGTTTTCACAATATGGGTCAAATTCAGAAGCCCAAGTGACTTAGACACACAGTGAGTTGTGTAACTGGAGCTTGCCCTGAAGATTAAGGATTCTGAACATTTTATGTGGGGCCCCAAGCTTATCTAAGTTGCTGCTCATAGACCGTTGTTAGTATGTTGAATAATAGTATGATCTACTCTGTGGAAGAGGAAATATCTTTCCTTTGTCAGGTCATGGCAAAACAAGAATTACTGAAGTGACAGTATGGGAGTACTTTTTTAATTAAAATAGTATAATTAAAATAAAAATAGAATAAAATTAAGAGAAATAAAATATAGGTTCTTTCTCTCTTTTTTTCTCCCACCATCCAAACTCATGTCTCCCAAAATTGATAGACTTTCTTTCTTTGATTTCTATAGTACATAACCATAGCCCATTGAGTCCAATTTTGTTGTGTGTGTATATATGGTTTCAGGATTCACCACCTTGTATTGGGTGACAAGTCATGGTGGAGTCTCAGACCTGGAGCAATCTAATTCTCTGTCTCCGCAGGCAGTCAATAGTGGCTCCAACTTCTTTGTCTAGGCATGGGACCCAGTGAGCTACTTTTCTCCTTAGGTGTTTGTATGTCTATGCAGTGATTTCTAAGAGTGGCCATCTCCCGGCATGGTTCCTAGTATCTTTGCTCTTTCAGTCATTCCAGTCATCCTTCCACGAAGTCATAGATCTGATGCATCTGTTGTGGTTCTCCGCTATCTGTTGATCTTTGTTATTGTGTCGATTTATGGTCTGCTGTTTCAGTCTCCCTTGGAAGTAGAGAAAAAGCTTCACACTTATCTGTGAGGATCAAGATAAGATTCAGAGTGTACTTAAGGATTTACACTGCGCTAGCATTACTAGATTCTCTTCCTAAGATCCATGACTTAGCCTGTTGTAGTTGACGAGGTTTTCATTATCAGTGTGATTTCCTTCCTGTCGAGTGGACCCAATGATCACATAGACAGTAGTTGGTTACCTACAAGTAGTTCAGTATCTCCATTACACCTTTACAGATATTTTGCCATTCTGGTTATTTTTGTGGCTCATAGGTTTCATAGCTTGGTGGGACTATTAATTCTTTCCCTCACTTGGTAGCTTGTACATTATTCCTGGTAATAGAAGCTGGACTTCACGAAAGAGGCTTTCAGGTTAGATTCAGCTTGAATCATCTGAGGCCTTCATCTAATGTATATACAGTGTCCACAGCCTTTAACCTCCGAGAAATATCTAAGGATGACAGCATCTGCCTATATTGTTTTTGAGGTCACTTGAACTCACCTGACCAATCACTTGAAAGGTACTTGATGGGTATTTTCACCCTAAGTAATGTGTGTGTGTGTGTATATATGTAATGTGTATAATCTTAAGTAAATATAAAATGATGTTATTATTTTATAGCATTTATATCAAATATCATTCTCTTCTCTTTCCTTCTCCTTCTCTACTGACATTGATACTCCTACAGAGTTGAAATACTGTTCTTCAAACACCTTTAGCCTGATAGTCCTCTCTCATGCCTCCTCCATCCCATTGGTCCCTTATACTTTCCTGGTTTCTGCTGTAACTCCACGTAATACTCACATCTGAGAAATTTAGAGCTAAGAACTGAAGATGAGAGCGAATATGTGGTGTTTGTCTTTCTGAGTCTGTATTACCTCACTCAATAATATTGTACCAGTTCCAACCATTAACCTGCAGACTTTATGAGTTTATTTTTTTTACAGCTGAATACTATTCCACCATGTGTAAGTACTACATTTTCATTATCCATTTGTCTGTTGAAGGACATTTAAGTTGTTTCTTTTTTTTTTGTAGTTATTGTGACTAAGTCAGCAACAAACATTGTTGAGCAAATATTCTGAAGTAGGATGTAGAGACCATTTGACTTATGCCAAGGAATGGTGCAACTAGTCAATGGCAGACTTATTTTGAGATTTTTAAGGATCGGGGATATAGTGATTTCCGGAGTGGCTACACCATTGTGCATTCCCGTTAACAGTGAATGGTGTCTCCTCACTCTCCACAACTTTGCCAGTATTTTTCTTATCCGTTGTTTTGTTGAACTCAGTCATTCTGGTGGGTATGAGATGAAATCTCAGAATTGTTCTAATTTGCATTTCCTTAATTGATAAGTGTGATGAACACTCGTGGGTATTTAGTTTTTCTTGTTATTTTTGTTTTTGCCCTTAAGAGCTCTCCATTTAGATCACTAGTCTATTTTTTAATTGGGCCATTTGTATCCTTGACTCTTTAATTCTCAGTATATTTTGGATAATACTTACCTGTCAGATGTATAGATAACAAAGATTATATCCCATTTTGTTGGTTTCTTTTTGACCTGATTGTTCCCTTAGCTGTACAGAAACCTTTTTATTTTTTGAGACTCCGTGTGTCAATTGTTAGTGTTCATTTCTGAACAAATGGAGTCCCATTTGAACAGCCCCGAAGAATGGTTAAGGAAAATGTGGTATATTTACACAATGGAGCACTACACAACAGAAAAAATAACGACATCTTGAATTTTGCAGGCAAATGGATGGAGCTAGAAAACATTATTTTGAGCAAGGAAACCCAGATACAGAAAGACAATTATCACATGTTCTCACTCATAGGTGGCTTTTGAACCTAAAGCAAAAAAAAAAAAAAAAACCAGCCTACGAACCACAATCCCAGAGAACTTAGACAACAATGAGGACACTAAGAAAGACTTACATAGATCTAATCTACATGGGAAGTAGAAAAAGACAAGGTCTCATGAGTAAATTGGGAGCATGGGGATCTTGGGGGGAGGGTTGAACGAGAGAGGGGAGGTCAGGGAGGAGAGCAGAGAAAAATGTAGAGCTCAATGAAAATCAATAAAAAATAAAGAAATAAAATGTAAAAATAGATACTATGTAGAGCTCAATAAAAAGGAAAAAATAGATTCTATCTTAAAGAGAAAGGATGGAGAAAATATTCTAAGCAAATAGGACCAGGAAGGAAGCAAGTCTGGTCATGACAATTTCTCATAGAGTAGCATTTAAACTAAAATTTATCAGAAGAGAACTTCATTTTAATCAAGGGATCAATTTATCAACAAGAAATGTTTACAATATTAAACATATACACCCTGAACTGCAGTGTACCCATATTATAAAATGCTTACTAACAGAATTAAGGAAACCGATAAACACAAACCCAACAATAGTAGGTGATTTTAACACCCTACTTTCTTCATAGACAGGTCGTTTGGACAAACAAAACAAACAGAAAACAAACAGAGAAGCTTCAGAATTAAATGACAGATTTCATCAAGTGAACCTAACAAGCATCCCCACAATATTCCACCCAAACACAGAGAACATGCATCCCACTCAGCAGCATATGGAAGTTTTTCTAAAATAGACCACATGTTGGGACAGAATGCAAGACTTAATAATACATAAACAGTTGGAAATTTTTCATGTATTCTATATGATTATTTTGCAATAAAATTTAAAATCTATAGATCTTTTCATTGTAGTAATAGGAGCGGCAGGGCTGCGTCCCCAACACCCCAAGCCGCCTGCCCTGCCCGGCTAGCTTATGCCCCAAAATAATTATACAGACACTGTATTCTTTTAATCACTGCTTGGCCCTTAGCTCTAGCCCTTACTGGCTAATTCTCACATATTAATTTAGCCCATTTCTAATCATCTGTGTAGCGCCCCTAGGTGCGCTTACCGGGAAGATTCTAGCCTAAGTCCATCCTGGGTCGGAGCTTCATAGCGTGCGTCTTCCCTGGAGCAGGTAGCATGGCGTCTCTCTGAAGTGTCTGCTCCGGAGAGGAGAGCTGCGGAGTCTGAGCTCACTTCCTCTTCCTCCCGGCATTCTGTTCTGTTTACTCCTCCCACCTATCTCCTAACCAATGAGAGCCAAGCAGCTTCTTTTATTTTAACCAATGACCTTCCTCCATCATTTCATCTTCAGAAATTTTTTAACCGGATCTTTGCTCATGTTTAACTATAAGTGGAGATTGAAAGTTACCAAATATTTTCTTTCTGCATTGAAAAAAGATACAATTTTTTTCTTTAATCTTTTATGGGTATGAATCATTTTTTCCGTAATAAATGCACTTTATGCACCTGGAACTTTTCTTTCTAAATTTCAATCATGCATTTCCATAGTTTATGAAATAGGTGCTATGGAATTGTATTTTCTAATATTTTGTAATTTTAATATTAATATTCATGTGTAAAACCGGCTTTGACCATTTTTGCGTTTAAGTTGGACATCTAGCTTAGAATGCGGGTTTCTCTGTCTTTTCTATCTTCTGGAAGCATTACAAAAATGTGAGGGAGAATCTTCTCCATAGATAATGTTTTATTATATTTGCAAAGTGTTAGTTTTGTGTTTGAAAGAGAAAGAAAGAGAATATCTTGAATCATGAGGTGTACTTCATTAAATTACTTTGAAATTATTCCCATGCTTTATTTCTCTATAAGGTAGCTTTTAAAAGCTTTAGTTTCTAAAACATTGTCTCCAAAATTTTTTATAATCTTCTGCTTTCATTCTTTCTTAGTTAATTGCTATGTTAAATAATTTATTCATTAAATTTGGCCATTCTTCGCTCATATTCAAACATACCACTTTCTCTCGAGACTATAAATTTAGTTACATTCCATAGATAATTAGTATTTTTTCAACCATCATTTTGTTTTAATTTTCTATTTCCCTTATGATTTATTCTTTGACTTGTGAGTTATTTAGAATCCGGTTTTCAATTTCCCATTATGCGGGCTATTAATTATCCTTTCTGCTATTGTGTGTGGCCATCATTGTATTGAGATTTGTCTTGGAAGGGCTCAATGACAAGACCCTTCTGATATTTTTGAAACTAGTTTATGTTCTAGCAGTATATTAATTTCTGTACTTTTTCTGTCATACTTATTAAAGTGCTTTGTCTTCAGTCTGTGTGCAGATTCCTACATGTACCCCTGAGATCATTTTAAAGTTCAGGATTCAAGTGTTTCAATCTTTATGCTTTATTCATTTTTCTTATTCTGTCCTATAATCTGTCACCATTGGAAGGTGTCTCTACAAGCTACCCACCAGTAAGGCAGATGTGAAACATATCCGTTTGCACTTTACCTGTTTTTGTTTATTACTTACCATGTTCTAACTTGGAAATCTTTCATCATCATCTTGCTAGTGTGGCTTTTGTTATCAAAGTATGTTTGATCTGAAATTAATATAATATTGCTAGTGTTTTGCTAATGGATGCTTGTTGTGTTTTTTTTTCCCATTTAAATCTGACTTTTTTCTATCCTTTTAATCCAGATAAATACACCTCATAAATAGAGAACATGTTTTCATCTTTATTTTATTTTATCTTCTTAATTTAGTCTATGAGACTTCTATATGTGCCTACAATGCATTTTGGTCATATCCACATGTGACCAACCATTTCGACTTCTAGAGGACTCTTCCAACATCTTTCTAATTTTTGCTTTTTGTTTTAATTCCTCTCTTAATCTTTACATCGAAATTGACTCTACTGATATCTCCTGTGGTTCCTGTTTCATGAACTCTTCAGCTCCAGAAGCAGAGAGCACAACTCAAGTACCTTTGCAAAAGAAAGCCTCTGTGAGCAGGGTAGGTAGGGAGCAGTTGGCTGCCATCTTAGTCACTGCTCCAGTTCCTATCCTTCCTGAGCTGCTAATCTCCAGGCAGGGACAGCTAGAACTAGGCCATTTCTGCCAACAGTATGCCTGTATGAAGCCTCCATGCTTTGGTTCCCATGGTATTGATGGACTTTCTCACAATTCCAGTGTAACTTGTTTCATTCTACTCAATCTTCCTTCCTTCTCCTTTTCATTAAACCTGAATCAGCTGGCCTAACTTGGGGACACCACAATCTCCCTGTCTGCCTCATATTATATCCCCTTTGTAGCCATTACCACCAAAAAAATCTTCAAATCTTTGCTGATTTGCAATGGGACCTACTTCCCAGTAGACGCAATTGATTACACCCATGGATAATCCACAGTGTCTATACTAAAAAATACTATACTATCCTCAAGACAGGTTCAAACAATGTAAATAAATGTTTACAATGGGACTACCTGTAGAAAAATTGAAGGAAAATAAATTATATGAATTAAAAAAATAACTATACTACTCCATAATTAATGACCCCAATTACTAACTAACGGAGTAAGTATGTATAACCACTGGGTCATATACAGCTTCCTAAATCCTGGGGAATAATTGGCTGTCAGTTTTTTATTTTCTTTTGCATATTCATATTCACTTATAACTAATCATATCTAGTTTGCACAAATAGAAAGTCATTGAAAAATTTAGGATAAAATATAGGAAAGGGATTTAAAAATATAATATACTGCATTTTGACCAAACTACCTATGTACTTAGATTCTGAAAAATATGCTTCCTCCAGTTATGGAATGCATTACTGTGACTTTCTTATGTTCTTTGATACCTATTAGGGCACACTTAGACATGTTGCTACATCAGTGTTGTAGTGCGAGTGGCGGGGCTGCATCCCCTGCACCCAGCTGCCCACATGGCTAGCTTTAGCTTATGCCCCGAAATAATTACACCGAGACTGTATTCTTTTAAACACCGCTTGGCCCATTATATCTAGCCTTTTCTCGGCTAACTCTCGCACCTGGACTAGCCCATTTCTAATATCCGTGTAGCTCACGAGCTGGCTTACCAGGAATGATCTTAACCTGCAGCTGCCTGGAGTGGGAGAATCATGGCGACTCCTGACTCAGCTTCTTTCTCCCAGCCTTCTGTTCTGTTTACTCCTCCCACCTATGTCTTAACTTATGAGGACCAAGCAGTTTCTTTATTGCTTACCCAATGAAATCAACAGATTGATATATGACACTCACACATCACATCAGACTTTCTGCATATTCTCTTTTCTGTTGGGGGAGTTTTCTTAGATTTGTTTTTATAATTTTAAAGGACTTTTTAAGAGAGAAACTCTATGTTTATCACAAAATTGAAGAGACAGACATTTTTTACAGACACCCTCCCTACACTGCAATCCTCCCTATCAGTGTTCTCCATTGGATTAATACTTTTGATTCCATTGATGAGATGTTATTGACTTGCCTTTATCAATTGTCAATTGATGACAATAGGACTCCTGCTTGGTGCTGGATACTCTTTGCTTTGGGACATGCATTCTAGTGTCACGCAGAATTGGAGCACTTCTGCTCCAACAATCTTCTGTGCTCTCATCAACTCCCATACCACCATCCAAACCCTCTCCAGTCACTAATCTTTTACTGTTTCTATATATTTATGATTCTTAGAATGCTATACAGTAACAATCATATGATAGACATTCTTTGTATCAGCTTCTGTCGTTTAAAAGCATGACTCTAGGTCTCTTTCTTGTCTATTCTTGGCGTCGTAGCTTATTTCTTATTTCTGAATATTATCTCACTGTGTGTACTCATCTGTCTGAATTATTTACAAATCTGAGCATTCATCACCTATGCCTCTCCTAAGACGATTCTATCTTTTAAATATCAAGATTCATCATATTTAATGTAAGTATTTTTTTTCTGTAAAGTTCTATGAGTGCATCCTGTAAAGAGTTAGAACTTGCTTTTGCTTCTTTGAATTGCTCATATATGCCATGTCTCTGTTTTTAACTTATTTTTGAACTTCTTAATGCTTGTAGATTCAGATTGAAAGACTCCTAAGATACTTACAAGAAAACTAATTCCTTTATACTCTGCATCACACTTAGCACATTAGCTTACAACGTCAGGTTCTGATAGAGTTCTGAGGGTCAAAGCTGGATGTCAGTGTTTTGGCAGTCTGGCTTCCTTGCATTTGGGGGTTATCAGTGCCCTTTAATTCCACATCAGCACTGGAGTCCATGTAAAAACTTAATGCTTTTATTCATTTGTGTTTCAACAGAAGAAAAGTATTGTTTCCCGTCTTGCTTCACTTTTCCATCCCACTCAAGAAAATCGGAGCCTGGTGTGGTGGTGCACACCTTTAATCCCAGCACTTGGGAGGCTGAACCAGGTGGATCTCTGTAAATTCAAGGTCCGTTTGGTCTCCCAAATGTGTTCCAGGATAGCCAGAGTTGTTACACAGAGAAACTGCCTAGAGAAAAAAAATGAAAAGAGAAAGAAAAGAAAAGAAAATCAGAATCACAGTGGTTTGCTGGCTACTCGGGGAGCTGGTGGGAGAGGCTGGTAGATTGTCAAATTTTCTAGTTCTTTTCATTCCAGATAAATTCAAGTCAACACAAGGAGTATGTTTTAAAGGGAAATTCACTTTCAGTTTTAGAGAAATATGATGGAAATATCAATCTCTTATGTTGTGGGAAAAATTATTGACTTTTTTTTTCTGTGCAGAAAAAAAATACAGGTTATCCTGTGGGACTTTTGTAGAAGAAACTTCCAGCTGTAGATAAGGATAGGACATTTATTTGCAGTTTGATTTTTGTCTTGGTGTGGGTTTTTCATCTTAGTCTTTTTTTAATTAGCATATTAATAATATCAATAGAAAGGTTCACTCAAGGCATCTAATTCTTCCATAGCTGCAAACAGGCCCTGCATTCATCCTCAAGCCACTGTGGTGGGATGTCTGGCTGCCTCACTTCACAAACTGTTCTCACTCAACCTACTCAGCGACTATTGTCGCCGCATCTCATGAAGTAATGCGTGCACCCTTGCATCTCAGCATCTCTGGTGGTGAAACAAACCAGAAAAGCTGTGATTCGGGACTGGGTACCTGTTCCTAGTAGAAGTGTCCTTGTCAATATTCTGAGAGATGATCACCTTTGTCCTTATTTTACACCCAGGTGGAGGGAGAAGGTTCCTATCTTCTCCTCTGATGACATTTGCCCTCTAAATAATGACTCAGCATGAATACTATACCATTGAAAATCCAGCCATATTATTGCCCTTTTTCCTGACTTCCTCTGCAAAATAACTTCTTTTTCACCAAGGGAAAGGTTGGTTAGACATTGCGATAGATGCTATGCCTACACTCCCGCAATAAGACACTGACTGTACTTTGAGTTGGAAGATTTTCATTATATCTCATAGACCTCAACAGAGAGATGTGTGGGAAATTATCCTCTGGATTAAAGAAAAACCTGACGTTCTATTCTTGTAAAGAAGTGTGAACGTGGAATGGAAAGCTACAGTGTCCAGCTCACCTTCCCCGTCACTGAATTTTGCACACACTCTGGCCACTGTGTCTTTTGCAATGCCTCTATGCAGCTGCTTGCTTTTGAATCGTTTGGATTCAAACATGTATTTCCTGGATTTGAGAAACGTACAGGATGCCAGTGTGGCATGTAGAGTTAGCACGTTTGGAGACACTGTGTATTGGCTGCCTGGAGAAGACAAAACTAAAAAAGTAGGTGGGACTAGAAGGGAAAATAAAATCATAGGAAAGGTAGGGAAGATTTAGCAGATTGATTACATGAGAACAGGCTGCTGCTGAAGGGAAGATCTCAAACTGTTGAAAGTAAGAGTCCTTTAAACTCCTGGAGACCGTAAACTATGGGATTTGGGCAGCATGGTCTGTCTGTTTCCCAACCTACTTTTCACTCTACTAAAACTGTTGAGCTCCAGTCTGGACTCTAAGAGCCTTTCAAAATGTCTTAGCTCTAAGGATGAGAGAAGATTTTCTCTATTACAACTCTCCTTGCTCTACAATGGAAGTGCCCCTTTCTGTAACTGTCTCCTTCACTATCTTCTAATTGAAGTGGGGGGAGCTGAATTCTGTCCTCAGTCGTTACTGGATATCCAAAGCTTCTAGCACAGCCAAAGCACAAAGAAAGTTCGTGTATACATGCTTGAAAGAAAATTCTGTAGATATGAAATGGTGTGAGGCATGTATATATTTGCTGATTTGAGATTTTAATAATAATAATAATAATAATAATAATAATAATAATAAATCCATATATACTACCAGCAGGAGCATTGCTAGCTTGATGGTTCCTGTCAATCCTGAACTTCCAAAGTTATAAGCATATTTTCTAAGTGCACTTTCCCTTACACACTGGATGGAGTTGTTTGAAATGTAGAATTGCATGTTTACCGATTTCATATAAAATATGGACACAGGTGAATTTTGCACACATTCAACATCAGTGAATATGTTTAGGGGAAGCACCAAACTCATTCCTGGGTGGAGGAGAAAAGCAGAGGAAAACCAAAAGAGGTAGTATGAGTCTTTCCGTACACCCTCACGAGGTGTTCCATGCATCTGAACGGCTTTACACAGCCATTGCTTTCATAAAACCATCTCTGTGGCTCCATGCCCAAACCCAACCTCATTTACTACCTGACTCAATTTGGCCTACAGGCAGCCCCATGATTGTTTCACCTGCATAATGTCCTTTGTTTAATATTTCCCCCAGACAGAGGAAAAGAGCGAGGCTAACTCAGTACAGTAACTCAGTTGAGAAAAGCCGCAGGCTTGGATCCATTAGGAACTTCCAGGGAGCTTTGTGAGTGGCTTATAAAGAAAAGAAGCTGAGAGATGAGAACTGAATCCCAACACAGAACATGGCCATGAGCCTCCTCCTTAGCCTAGTTCCTCTTCCCTTTCCACAGCCTCTTTCGTGTGTTTGTTCAGTTAATCCACATAAAGTGCCCTTCACTGTCAGATGGTTTTTAAGGATATGACATTGGCGAAATGATGTCAGTAGAGATTTATCTGAAATTATAATACTATTCAGAACATATAGAGTATGTCAAATACTAGCTTGTCCAAAATGGGTAAAGCAGACTTAGAGTCTTTTTTTTTTCAATGCGGAAGCTTAAGTGCTTTCATGAAGTCATGAATATTTAGCGCCAATGCGAAAGCTTCACACTATTGCATGGAAAATAGATTCCTCTTAAGAGATCCCAGCCCAAGTATTCAAAGGCTTCGAGGCTTTGGAGGTGAAAGGGATACAGATTTCTTGCCATTGACGTGGTATAAGTCATCTGGTTATCTTTTCCTTTCAATTCTACACAGCAAGGGGAATCCCAGCTGTCAGACAGTGGCTATCTGAGCTACGTCAGGGCCTGGAGGAACGGAGGTAAGTGATGCCTTGTGACAAAGGCTGCCAGTGACAGGGTTCTGGGCTCCTCCCTCTCTTCCCTCTTTTCAAGGAAGAAACGAAATAAATTTATTTTGGGCAGTCAAAGATGATGTCATCCTTAACTTTGTTTGATATGTTCCATCTGAGAATGAAAGCTGGGGACATTAAAATTTACTATTATACAGTGGAGTGGAAGCCAGGGAATTTTATTCCGTTTTTGTCTAGGCAATCCTGTGCTAACTAAGTTTAACTAAATCACCCATTCTGTGTTTGAGCCACCGTGGCAATAAAACAAGGACAGTAGTATGTTTCTACTTTCTTACATGGACAATTGGCCAAAAAATATATATACAGTGTACTTATACATGGGAACACACCAAATTATACAGCTAATGTGTGCATATAAGACTATGTGTTTTTGAAGCATAGATATTTGGAGCATATATGTGATTTTGGAGCAAAGGTATTAGAGTCAATGATATAAACCTCATGGCAGTATGTAGTGAGTAATACAATTAGGATTCTTATTTACTGTAAGATAGTTTAGAGACAGTAAATATTTTTTGGACATAGGCTGAGGTCAGGAGTTTTTACATACCTTAGAACATTCCTGTATGGAATCTCTCAAATCAATCGGGGTAATAAAACTTTATTCATTGATGCTATGTTCTGTTGATATTTTAGGATCCCATTGCATACTCTGAAGCTATGATTTATATATTTTCGGTTGTAAAATTTTATGGCAGGATCTTACTATAATAAAATTCACGACCATTACTTTTTATGAAATGAACAGAGGCACTGTGAAATTCTGTGGTTTTCCTGAGCATGTGTTATCAGAGCGAGGACAGGGACACAGCACACATCTTCAGGAGGTCACGTTCAAGGTTGTTTCCCCACAACATTCCCAATTATTCACCTTACCCTCATAGATATGATTAACCTCTACTGACCTCAACCAAGGAACTTTGCTGTGACTCCACCCATTCATCATCTCCACAATATCCCCATGTCCTTAGCTGAAGTCTAACATATTTAAGGATTTTGTCTTTATTCTCACACACGAACCCTTGCCTCTGTGGTCAGTCAACTTTCAGGAAAATTTCCAAGCATACGCAATGGGCAAAGAGTACTGGCTATCCATATGCCGAGGAATGAAACTGGATCCTTAGTTGGGGGGGGGGGGCTCAAAAATGGATTGAAGACTTAGACAGGAGATCCCAAGTTATCAAACTACTGGAAAATAAAAACAAAGAAAAAGCACTAAATATCAATCTGGACAATGATGTTTTAGATTTAAGGCGAAAGAATGGGTACCATGAAGAGAAGTGAGGAGGAGAGATTACATCAACTGGAAAGGCAGGAAGAATTCTGGGTAAACTATCGTGGAGTTTGGTTCATACTGATGAGGCTACATTTTGTCTTTGTACAAATTTGATAAATTCCTCAATCTTTTTAAATCTTTTTACCACTGCTTTTTGTAAACTCTTTACCTCCTGTCCAGTGTTCTCTTCTAGCCCCCTCATTGAGGATTCCAAGGTGTGAAGTCTGTCCGGTAAAGATAATGTCTCATCCTTGGACATAATTTTTATAGCATGCATATTGCCTTCCTGAAGAGAAATTCTATCAGTCAATCTATTATAACCATTCGACAGAGTCTGATTAATATATTCAACAGTATGAATTCTCTCAGACAGTGTCTCACTACCCTGTCTTTGACTGGGTTTTGTTTGTCAAATTGGTTGTATCCTTTTCCAGAGTGTTGAATTTCCCTTTTAGTTGGTCATTATCAGCCTGTAAAGACTGTATCATTTCTAAAAGTGCCTCATTTTTTGCCCTATTTTCAAACCATGTTTTTAAAGAGAAAATATGAAGGACAAAGCTAATCCCAAGAATCAAATAGAGGGATGTCAGAGGGAAATTATACAAATCTTGCATAACATCACACATAGTATAAGTAAAAAAAGCTATTGAATTCTTGGATTGTTAAATTGTCCGTCATTTTACCCCATTAAATTAAAAATTTGCAATTTGTATTTTAAATTATAAATCTCACCTGTGGTTCCGTTTGAACTGGAGTAGGTGCAATAACCGTTACCTGCTAGTAGGTGTCGAGGTGCACTTGTAGCCACGTGGCTGGCTTGAATCTGATTTTAGATTAAATACTGAAAATTTGCTCAAATTAAAAACAATTATTTAATGTAAATCACAGACTGTGTGCTTCATGGAAGTCCCTGACTGGTCAGCAGACAAATGAGCACAAAGAGAGAAAGAAAGCAATGACAAACAGAGGCAACCAGAGAAGCTTGTGCCCTGCCTGAGCTTTCCTGAGTGCGCGAAAAACTGGACCCCAGAAGCCAGTAGTGCAGCCTCAGGTGGCCAAGGTGCCTGAGTACTTGAATCAGCTCTGAGGCATTTAATGAGAAAATATGAAGGATCTCCGCTAATGGCTACTCCGGGCTGCTGCATAGGAATTCTATACTCAAATGAAAGGTATGGAGCCTGACGGCAGTTGGCTAAAGCCTCTGGAGACCCAAGGCCCACGATTTGGTGCAAAGTGTGGAAGTTAGCTTGACTGGGGAAATAACCAGGCTAGCTAAAAGATAAAAAAAATTATATTTTTATTTATTATAAGGGGAAAACTCACAAAACAGGAACAAGAAGTCCAAGCTCAGCTGTGTTGCAAGGAAACCAGAGAGAGAGAGAGAGAGAGAGAGAGAGAGAGAGAGAGAGAGAGAGAGAGAGAGCGAGCACTTGGGCTGGGAGCCATTTTTACTCCGGATCCCAGAAAGCTACAGCCTAACTTGGTCCCACCTCTTAAAGATAATTGATTGGTAAAGATTTCCCACTACCATTGAAAGATGGACCTGAACCCTTTCTGAAACTGGACCTATTATTCCTGAGAAATGGATATTCTTTTGACATATTCTTAGGTGAAATAGCAAAGAATGTGGTGGAAAGAGTAGACAATATATAAATATAAAGAATGTCCTCATAGCAGGACAAACCAAGCAGCTGATGATCCGGTAAAATTAGTCAAGGTGCCTCTTAGAGCTGATGGGGGCAGAAGTGCTCCAGTCCTCCCTGCGTGCCTGTGGACAGTGGGTGAGACAGAGGGTCTTTACCTGTCTAGAAATATGCTGTGTTTCTTCATTATAAACTGCCTTGGAGATTATTTTCGGTATGAAAGAAGCTTCAGTGATACCACCTTTCCATTTCTCACATAAGTTGTTACTCTACCTTAGACCAAGCCAAGCTGCTTTTCAACACTCAAAGCTGTAATTTATAGAAAATAATAATAATCATCATCATCATCACTAATTAACACAGATGAATTTAAAGTTTTAATCAATTAATTTAAGGGCCAAGATAAACCTTTAAAAATACACCAGGCTGTGTATAAAGGATGGACTGTTAGTGAAGATGGACATTAGAAAGAATTAAAGCAAGAAATAATACCCTGCCATTCACATCCATTTTTCAACCAAAAACAAGGAATCCATTAATGCCTAATTTTTTTTAATTTTTCTTTCTTCTCTTTTCTCTTCTCTCTATAAAGGTAAAGGTCTAATGATTGTTTTATGCGAAGTCATGAACACAAGGAAGTTAACATTGAAGACAGAAGAGATTCTGAAGAAAGGAATCAGGAACAAGGCCTGTACATGTTGTTCAGCTACAATCTCCTAGCATAAGAACCATGGATAATTCAAATACCTGTTCTGTTCACAGAAGCTTTGTTCTTAGACACTATTTCTGAACAGCATCACTGTGCTGGCTGGGGACACCCCAAGCCTTAGAACTCCTTCTAATGATGTAGCAATCTACAATCTACGACAGAAAGAATAATCTCTTGATTAATCTCAATAGTCAGTTTGATTGAATAAAGAAACACCTAGGTTGTCAATGGGGTGCAGTGATGCGTGTGTATTTGAGAGTTTTTGCATTGAGGATTAATTGAATGTAGAGAGACCCCTGTGAAGGTGGGTGGGGCCTTCCCATGGACTGAGGTATCTGGATAGATAAAAAGGCAAGGGAGTGAGCTATCAGCATTCTCCTCTCTGCTTCTTGAAGCCACACAGTTCTTCATAAGGGACATGTTCTCCTTGTGTAGCTGCTAGTCACATAGTCTTCTCAGCTATGATGTACTGTGTTTAAGTTAGGGTTTCCACTGCTGTGAAGAGACACCACGACCATAGCAACTTTTATAAAGGAAAACATTTAATTTGGGTAGTTTACAGTTTCAGAGGTTAGTTCATTATTGCATGTAAAATGATTTCATACAGGCAGGTGTGGTGCTGAAGAAGGAACTGGGAGTTCTTTCTACATCTTGATTCACAGGTAACAGGAAGTTAACTGTCTTACTGGGTGGGCATTGATTGAGCATAGGAGACCTCAAAGCTCGCCCCCACAGTGACACACTTCCACCCACAAGGCCACACTTCCTCCAAAAAGGCCACACTTCCTCCAACAAGGCCACACCTCCTAATAATGTCACACCATATTGGGGCCATTTTCTTTTAAAGGACCACATGCTATGTTCCTTTGAACTGTGAGTGGAAAGAAACCCTTTGTCCCTAATGTTGCTTTTGGCTACATTTGTTTGGAGCAATGAGAAAAGTAAAGCCGAGTTTTTTCTTTGACTTGGAGTGGCAGCAAGCACATTTTTCATTCCCTTAACAAAAATATCACAAAACAGCGTCCATTAGCAACAACTTCAAACAAGAGCTAAAAGCCAACTCTTGTTCTTATTTTATGGTTATTTGTCATCTCTGGTGTCTGTAGCTCAGTTTCGAATCTTATTTATCACACTTCAATATATTATTCACTTATTTTTGTTGTTCTTATTTTGATTATTTTTGTTGTCTTTATTTAATTGTTTGTCTAAAATTTAATTATTTAAATTTCTAGAGTTGAATTTTGTAATTACCATCTTCGGCTGGCATTTGTGTGTTGCCTTTGGCCTCCGTCACTGTGTTGTTGGAAGGAATAAACTCACAAGACAAACTGGTTGAAATTCAAAGTGGTGATGAAGACGATCACGATAGTAAAGACCAGTCACACTCTCTTCCACTTCCTGTTCCCACCCTTTCAGCTTTGAGGATGTATTTCTTCATGTTCTTCCTTCTTATATTTATTCAGCATGAAATGGGACTGACTGAATTGTCAAGTTCTCTGTCCCCTCTCCGCTGTTACTTCACGTGCCTTTCATCTTCTGTTAATAAATATGCAGCGCCACAATTTGGGAAGCGCTGTAGAGCCAGGAAGACCATACAGAACTGCTTCAGCACTGATGACCCAGAGCACATATCCTCAGCAGCTCTTGACTTCTGTGTTCCCAGGGCTCACCCACTGCGTCCTCAGAACCCTCTTTCCAGCAGTTCTTCCCTCTTAAGAGGAGCTTTACTGTCTTCCTCACAGCTTTACGGTCTTCTGCACACCACCATTTGCCCTTAAGAACTTTGTATTTATCCATTCCTCTTTGCTCTCAGCATCATTTGTGGGCTGAAAACTGAGGTTCATAACTAGGAGAGGATTCTCTTTACACTTGCTGCAAACGAAACCCTGATCCACAACCTTGGCCCTGGCTGAAATGAACCATAGGAAAGGTATTGATTTGTGCAGATTTCTTTCTTATTCTGCACTTCAAATTAATATCGTGTTGCCTTTCCAAATGCTCATTAGTATATTCCTGGGCTCCTAGCTGGATATACCTCCAAGCCTGTATGGAGCCTTGGTGGTGGGGGTGGGGGGCAGTGAAACTATGGTCTCTAAGCAAAGAAGGCAGAAAGATTCACTGCCTTGGCATCTGGGGTGTTCTCTGATTCTTCAGTGTTCTTCAAGCTGGCTCAGAGCTCTCTGTCCTGATTGCAGTCATGTTCATTCACAGCGTGGTTATTTTTGAGGGGTAATGCCTGTGGGTCTTCCTGCTATGCTTCAGTAAATCTTGAGCCAAGAGAAGAAGGAGAGAGACAGTGTCTGGCCTCCTTGGCCTCAGGTGAACTGTGTGTGCTTTTTTGGCATGGTCACTAAGTCCTACACCCTGGATACTGTTTTTAGGCTTCATTTAAATGGCCAGGAGAACCTTTGAAAGGAATAGCCAGAAATTCCCTAAGCAATAGCCCCTGTTGATTTTATTTATTTATTTTTGCTAGTATTCAAAACACAGATAAATATAAACTTGGAATATCTTTTTCATTTTTACAACTTCAACTAATTGTTAATTGCAGGGTATGCCCCATTAGTAAGAAAGGAAATATGTGGAGTTCAAAATAGATATAACCCTTTCATAAATGCTGGCCATCACCTGACCTAGAGTTTTTATTGTTTTTTAAAATAAGATGAAAAAGTAATGTCAAGTTTCTTTTCCAGTTTTATCAAAGGGGCAATTAATACATGTTCTACTTTATGTTAAAGAAGAAAAGTTGTAAGGCATGAAAAGAAAGCACAAGAAAATGATAATTAAGGAACTTAGGGAGGGACACGTTTTTACAATAAGAAGAAAGAGTAGCTGTAAGATAAATAAATGGGTCAGCAATGTGAGCATAATTCAAGCCCTTCAGAAACAATGACACTCAAGATAGTTCTCTATGAGAGCTATAAAACTGTAGTCAAAAGTTTTTTTGGATAAGGTGTCAGATCACAAATAACTCAGAAACTTATTATTAATTATAAAAGCTTGGCCTTAGCTTAGGCTTGTTCCATGAGCTCTTATAACTTAAATTAACATGGGTTAATTCTGTAGCATGGCTTGTTACTGCATCTTTCCGTACTTCTCATGCTGCTTCCTCAGTGTCTGGCTGGTGACTCCGCCTTCTTCCCCGGAGTTCGCTCTCTGCCCAGAAGTCCTGCCTTTATCGCCTGCCTAGCTCTTGGCTGTTCAGCTCTTTATCATACAAGTCACAGCAATAGATTTTCACACAATGTACAAATATCCTACAACATAGCATAAAATCTTTGGAAGAATTTTCTGAAAGGCATCTTTTAGAAGGTCTAGATCCCAAGAAGACTTCGTTTTTCAGACCATCTATGTCACACATAATCACAAAGTGAACATTTTATAGACAGGAAGTCACGTTGCTTTAAACGATTATCTCTGTGGAGAAACAAAGACTGGAAAAAATGGCAAACGATTGGTTTATCTTTTCCCTACTGTTTTGGTTTATATGTGACCTTGATTTCAGGGAAGAAATCAGAAACCTGAGGACATTAAGGCATCATAAGCCTGTACCTTCAGAATGAAGGACTGGGCTGGTGAATATGGAGGGAGGTGGGGAGGAAGAAAAGAAAGTGAGGTTATGGGATCACAGAAATCTCCAACAGGGTGAAAATCTAGGTTTTATTTTAACAGGGAACTTACAATATAAACAAATAATATTTGGGGGGGGTCTGGAAAGCATTTAGACTCACCAGGTTCATATTTACAGACTTAATGTAGTTTTGATGAATTATGAGTGTGCATGACCTAATTCACATAGATTCCTTGTCCTAGTCTATGCTCTAGAGGCTGTCTCCATTAGAAGTCAGTAAATTTGGAAAACCAGGTGTGGTATCGAAGATAGAGAAGCATAGTAAAAAACATCAATGCATGGAGGACGCAGTTAATTTTCTAATATATATATATGCTGACTATATACATTTTTTGCTTGCTTGTTTGTTTGTTTGAGACAAGAGCTCTCTGTGTGGTCCTGGTTGTCCTGAAACTTGCCATGTAAACCACGTTGCCTTTATACTAACAGAGGTCTTCCTGCCTCTGCTGTGGTACCACTCCAGCCTTGACTATGTACATTTTGAAATTAATCTACATGGTTTTATTTTTCACATTTTACAAAATGTTGAGAGGAGCATTGAGGTGCAGAATCCATTTTGCCAAGAAACAGGAAGGAGAAATTTAAGAAATAAGTTAGTTTTGGTTTTATCGGGAACAATTTTTCAAATTCATGATTCCACATTTCAAATTTGATACTGAGTCACGATCAGTAAAGGCAATTTCTGTGACTCACCCAACATAATGCTTTTGTATTCTTGATCCAAATCATGATTATTACCAGCGTATCTGCCAGACTCCAGACTCCTATCCTTTTCCCAGAGAACCTTATTTACAATATACTTAGAGACTGCCCTCAGCCCTGAATCATGCGCTATCTTTTAGTTTCTGTTTTGGTCAGGTACGCTTATTGTCCCAATTGAATATATAAGATGGAGTCTTAAGGATGTTGAGTAACAGACTGGAAATCACACTGCTAGGAAGTAGAAAGCTAGGCTTTGAATCTATGGCATCTAATTCCAGAGCTCACATTGTAATCTCCTAAGCCCTGGGTGGCACATTCATCAATGTACAATGTGGGGTTGGAAGTGCAGCTTGGTGCTTTGGAGCAGAGCAAATGTAAATGGCCCACCTGGGGACTGAACCCATGACCTTGGCATGATTAGCGCGGGGCTAACAGATGAGTGAATACCAGAAGCATATTATCCAGATTTCTCTCGTATGACGCATTATTTGAGGGCAGGATATGCAAGTCAATAGGGAAACCTATTAAACCTATTGAAGCACACAAAACGCAAAGCTACATTGTTCCTTTTTCCAGATCACTCTAAGAATTTAAATTATGTCTGTCTGCAAGTTATCGTGCACATACACCCGTGTGTTTGTGGTGTGCGTGTGCAAACTGAAGACAGAAACAGGGGCTTGTCACAAGTGTGCATCGATGCATGCGTGCCTTTCTGGTCTTAGATGATGGACATGCTGAGTGTGTGGTCTGTGCATACAATGACCAAGGCCTTAGTGATTTCGCGTCTTAATGGGTCTCTTCAACTTCAAAGTTGTTATCACTGAAACTCCAAAGATGGAAAGATTTGATGTATTTAAAGTAGAAATTTGTTTTGTTTAAATCGAGAGCAGAGTAAAGAGTAGAGCCCTCCTTTACCTATGCTGAATTTGCTCCAAGATCCCTGGTGGATGCCTGACCATGAGAAGCTGCCTATAGTATTGAGACATAGCACCCAGAACAAATTTGTTCTTTGTGCTCCATGAAGAACACAGCATTGCCGCTCTTTATTAAAAATAAGCATTGAAGTACCAGAGGTCAGTCTGTTAAGCAAGACATCTACTAAGTGACCAACTCTAGAGACACCAGATATACACAGTATGCCTCACATATACGATGACTCACGTCCTAGACAGGGTAGCCTAAGATTTCACATTTTCAGAATGGCGTACCATTACAGAGCTATGGATTAGATTTATTACTGGAATTCTCTATTCAGTATTTTCAGACCACAGTTTGGATTGCTGCAACGGAATGAAGCAGAACCACAATGTGGGCCTACTGTGTGCCCTGGTTCTCAAGCAGATGGGTATGGTTCTGAGATTGTGTCTTCATCTATTCTGTGCAGAGTGCTGAGTGTTTCTGAAAGAAATTAAAGAGTTATTATCCCAACAATGCAAACAGAAGATGACACGTTTCAGGGTATTTTGCTGTACTCTCTGATTTTATTCACGTTTCAGTCCAATGGAGATCAATCATAGCAGGATTGGAAATAGGCAGGATCTGCAAACCTGCAGTTGAAATTAATGATGCTAACTGGACTGAAGGCAGCCCTGTGTCCAGAAGAGGGGACTACATTGTGATCCCTCCAGGAACAGCAATCATTTTATCATCGCCAAGCATTTCGGAATCCAAGTAAGAAAAGGAAAAAAAAAAAAGTAAATGTGCTTGCCATATTCTTAGTACCATTTGCCTTGACAGGAAAAACAACAGCCTCTTGCCTCCTCAGCTTACTCCTCATCAGCGCGCTCTTCCCCAAACAAGACACTGCACATCAGCCATTTGGGATCTCTTCCATCCGTGTTGTAACGCGCTCTCCCGTGCAGTTTGTACTCAACTGCGGCATGTGCCGACGCCAAGAGCAAGGCGTTGGTAATCTGGGCACCCACAGTTGTGATGAGGCATCTTCAGTGCAGGCGTCCAAATCAAATATTTGGCTGCGCTTCTTCAGATGCGATATCTCATATTGTCACTGTGGTTCTGGCAAAGCAGGGGAACTTGGGCAGGAAGGGAAGAGCCCAAGGGGGGTGGGGGTGGGGTGGGGAGACTAGGGAAGTGGGGGGAGGGCAGAGAAGAGGTTCTGCCAGTGTCAGATCTTCCAGCCTGCCGCCCCACCTTTTGTTCGTCTCTGCTATGCTTGGACAGGGGCCAGGTCTGTGCGACACTGGCAGACGGAGGACAGTAAGGAGGGCGAATTTGCTTTCAGGCACCAGAGACGTCACTGGGGTTTTAGTGTGAGTTTATAGAGTGTACGTCTCTGCTGGCATGCATGACGGTGATGTCATGGCACGCTTTTGACCAGCACCCTCCAACGAATGTAACAATGGACGTTGATTATTTATTGGTTTATTTTTAAAATTGTTTTTTGTTTGAGGCAAGGTTTCTGTATTTCAGACTGGCGGGAAAATCGGTCCTCCAGGGTTTTCAGGCTCACCCTGGCGGCCTTGGCCCGTGGGACAGGTCTGTAAACGAAGAGAATAACTCAGGAGCATCACTGCTTTCTTTTCAAGGAAGAAAAATCGTAATACCGGAAAAGCTGATGGCTGACACAGGAGGGGGAACAACAGTTTTAATCTGCTTCCTCAGCCTCCTCTGCATGCTCCACAGTGGTAACTGGCGACTGAGGAAAACTTTACTGATCAATGAGGATGCATGGTCCTGTATGAAAAGGCACCGCGTTCTTGGGGTGGAGGTACAAATTTTAAGACTGGAAAACTGTGGGGCTGCAGGGATGGTTCAGCAGGTAAAAGTACTTGCTATACGAGCATGGAGACGTGAGTCTGAATTGCCAACACCTATGTAAAAAGCCAGGTGTGAAGCACTAACATGAGGAGTCAAGACAGAGATCCTGGGAACTTGCTGGCTAACCTGACTAGCAAAAATGAAGTTGCTACTTCAGTGAAAGACAAGTCATAAAAGATTAAGGAAGAAAACAATTAAGCGGGGGACTGATGCCTCATTCTAGTCTTCACATGTACAAGACACACACGCACACGCACACGCACACACACACACACCACTTTATTATATTTAGTTTTTTTTGTGAGTTATGTTCATGCACATGAACAGACATACACAGGGATGCACATGCACGTGTATTCAGCAACACACACACACACACACACACACACACACACACCCCTCTGTGGGTACCTGAGAAAACCAAAAGAGGCTACCACATTTTCTGGATGGGGAGCTAACAGGCAATTGTCAGCCACCTGATGTGGGTGCAGGCAACTGAACTTGATTGCCCTGCAAGAGCAACAAGAACTGTTAATTGCTGAGCTCTCTCTCCAGGCCAACTGTCCCCGTTTATGACAAAAAGAAGAAAAAGTAAGATCAGGGGAAATCTGTCATAAAATAATTTTTTATTGCTTTTTTCTCTTTTAGTAGTTGGGGTAGAAGATTGGTTGTGCAAATATCAATTTTTCCCCAGCACAGCGGTGCCGCTTCTTTCATCACGCTGTAGGAGCATCAGTGGAGCAGGTTAGTTCACTCTCTTGTAGCAACTGCGCTCACTGTTGTCACTTGGGGTTCGGTTCTGTGGCACTGGGCTCTATTTTCTTCCTTTCCATAGTGACTCACATGACTCATCTAGAAAGCCTGAAGTCTCTCAACTTTTGCCTAGTGTCTTTTGTCTTTTGTCCTCATTGGCCTCATTGGTAGACTTCAGAATGTCACCTTCCTGTCATTTCTCATTCTTCAGTTCTACCTGAAAGCTAACTTTACTAGACCTATTGAAAAGAGGCTGAAAGTTGCCTGTTTGCTCATTGTCTAATGTTGCTGATATTTTGGTTGGGTTGCTGACCACCAGAAACTCTTTAGGTCTCCTACAAACATACAGCAAAGTTTTACATTTTGCATTTCCTCAAGGGTGCTCCATCTGAACGTCGTGATTCATACTCAAGTCCATAAACTGACCGAGATACCAAACTTGATAGTCTCCGATTGCCAGAGCTGTTGGAATGAGTTCAGATAGATTTAGACTTAAACAATAAAAAAAAGTAACCCCAGTGGGCCCATAGGCAGATGAATGAACCCATATAAGATCCTTTGAACGAAGAATAAGAACTTTGCGAAGAGCAGGTTGAAAACGCCGAATTACGGTGATACAGTTATCTGAATAAAATGGTGAACAAAAGAGCCGTTGGCTTTGGGAGCTATTATAAAGTATTCTGTGGATTTCAAGGCACAGAGAGTCGGCCTGTCACCAGTCCTTCATCAGGCACTCAGTCCAGGATTCAGCACACATTTGCTGAACATGAAGTTGCATCGCTTCAAAGTTAGCATGCAGGAGCGTAAACCTGCATGTGAATGCATTTGAATATTGAAGTCATGCACATGCGGTTAATTAACCCACAGTTGACTTTCAGCAAATCAGAGAAACTGGTAACAATAACAGGTGATTTTCATGTTAGGTAATTTATTTGGAAGCATTTAATTTTTTCAGATAACTGTGCTTATTTTAAAAAGTTATCATCCTATTCAAATCCTGGATATCAAAATTTACAATAGATATCACAATAAGATAGATAGAAAGATAGGTAGATAGATAGATAGATAGATAGATAGATAGATAGATAGATAGAAAGAAAGAAAGAGAGATAGGTAGTCAATAGCTGCATTAAAATTGTAGAGTACATTTACTGGGGTGAGTTATGAAAAATACTTCATTTTGACTACGTATTCAAATGTTCAGGGGTTCTCCCTGAATCTCCTGCTCCCTGTCATGCTGGTGGTTTCTGCCTTTTGTACTCCCAGGAATACTCTCCACATCAGGTCCCATCATCCTTTTTCCAGCTTAAGGTCTTGTTAATGAACAATGATCTCTTGCAGTTTCTTCCTATTGACCAAGTTCCTCATATTGTAGAAGAAGGCTCCTTCCTTTCATTTCTGCCTACTGGTCTACCTGGTCCAGCCATGCTTCTTTAAAGTGTGTGTATACAATTCACTTTTTCTATTCTCTTACCTTCCAACTTCATTCCCAAGATATACCTGGGGAAGTATGTCTTCTGATTTCCAAAGCCCACTGTACCTGCCTTTACCTCTAATCCTAACAAAATATCTGTCCAAAGGGCAGGACTAACTTCCTACTCCTGTCTCAAGAATTTACTCACATTTGGCACAACCGATTGTGTGTCCTTCTGAAATAACCACATCTCATGGCTTTTTTTTTTAAATTTCCCAATTGTCTTCTTTAAGATTCCTTGCTGATACTTTCACGTTATCAGACTTTCAGATCGCTGGTTCCCAAGGTTTAACATGAATGAGAACAGTTGTCATAGATTCTCCTTTTGTAGATTTAATGACCTTTTTTCTTTTCACGAGTCAGTCTCCTTAATACCTCTACCTTTAAATTTTTTTCATGGGTGATCCATATTATGCCTGAAATGTCTTCTTTCTACAGCCTCTCCAGAGATATCTCTCATAATTGCAATCTTTATGACTGTGTAGACCTGGAAGACCTCCAGAATCTGTCTTTACCCCATACCTGCCTGCAGCTTTCAAAGCTGTTTCCCAGCCCCATAACTGGTTTCTAAGAATACCTCTGCAGAGATCACAGACTCAAGATGCCAACCTTGGCATGCACCTAAGTGAACAGCCAATGGCCAGTGCGAGATGCAGGTGCCTCCTCTTAGAGTCAAGCACTGCTCTCATATATGCTTCTCTTCTTCTCCTGGAGACATTCACCTTACCTTCCCCGTGGCTCCTAGGCATTTGGTCCTGGCCATCAGTTCCTGTGGAAACTATTACTCACTTGCCCAAGATTTTGCTATGGTGTTCTATTATGTCACAGCCACCAAGGTTATAAAATTTAATACATCTTATTTAACTGCCTGCCTCTATCTCTAGAATTTAATTTTATTTATGAGTCTTTTTATGTTTTACCCACCATGGTACCTTTAGTGTCTTAGATAATGCTTAGCTTAATGGACTGATAATAATGATTAATTACTAAATAAGTTTTCAAAAGTAATGTAATGAAGGGGACTATTATTGAATTATCCCCCCCAAACAAAATGAAAAAAAATGGAGTATGGTTGTACATACGATAAAATGTTATCTGCACTGAGCATCATCTAATCCAGGTGTCATAAACTTTGTCCTATACAGACACATAATGAATGGGTTTAGACAGGTCCAGTGGTCTTTTGAAATTGTTAGCCAGAGATGCTGCAGAATAAATAGTAACTAGAAGAAATAAATAGAAGAAAATAAATAGAAGAAAACTGTTTCTGCTTAAGTAAAATTTTATTTACTAAAACACATGGTAAACAGGAGAATTTCCTGAGTAAACTGGGAATGAAGAATGAGGGAAAAAGGTGCGGGGAAGGAGAACACGAGGAAACTGGATGGCTGAGTTGGGGGAGGAACAAAGAGGAAGAGCAAGGAAAGAGATACCTTTATAGAAGGAACCATAATAAAACCCTATTAGGGAGAAATCTGGTACTACAGAAATTCCTAGGAACCCACAAGTATGACCCCAGCTATGACTTCTAGCGATAGTGAAGTGTCTTCTGGCCTTTCCCTGTAATTAGATTGATGACCACCCTAATTGTTATCATAGAACCTTCATCCATTAACTGATAGAAGCAGATGGCAGATGTGGAGATTCACAGCTAAGCTTGGGGCCAAGTTCCTGGAGTTCAGCCAGAGAGAGGGAAGAGGGATTATATGAGTAATGAGTCAAGATCATAATGCGGAAACCCACGGAGACAGCCTGACCTAGTGGGAGCTCACACTCCCTCTAGATTCATAGCTGGGGAACCTGCATAGAACCACACTAGGCATTCTGCATGTGGGTGACAGTTGTTTGTCTTGGATAGTTGGTGGGGCCACTTACAAAGGGACCAGGATTTATTACCAGTGCATGAATTGGCTTTTTGGAGCCCATTCCTTATGGATGAATACCTTGCTCCGCCATGATACAGGGAGGAGGGTCTTGGTCCTGTCTCAACTTGATATACCAGACTTTGTAGGCTCCTGGTGGGAGGACTTATCCTTTCTGAGGAGTGAATGGGGGTTGGGTAGGAGGAAATGTGGGAGGGGGAGAGGGAGAGGAGGTAGGGGGAACTATGGCTGGTATGTAAAATGAAAATAAAAAACTTTTCAGTAAAAAATAAAAAGAGCGCTAGCTGTTCTTGCAGAGGACCCAGATTTGATTCTTAGTACTCACATGGTGAGTAACAGATCCAGGGTCCTCTTCTGACCTCCTTGCGCACTAGGCACACATATGATATACATATATATTCAGGGAAACACTTGTACAGATAAAATTAAATAAAAGAATCTAAAAATAAAGCAAAACAAATGTCACATAGTAAGCTAGATAGAGTCCATGTGTTACAGTTTGCTGACTTCCATGTGGGAGACTCTTCCATTGATATTTTTAGCAAGTTAAGAATTATTATAAGTAAGCACTGTGAAGGCAAATTTTTCTGTCTTTTTCTTATAAAGGTATAGTGAAGAAACAATCTTTTAAATCAATAACTATAAGAGGGCATCATTTAGGCAATGGAGAAGCCAAAGGAATTCCAGACTGTAAAGAGTCCATTGGCTGAACCACCTTATTAACTGATCTTTGATCTGTTACCATTCTCTGTTTTCCAGATTTTTTTTTAACAACAAATACAGGAAAATTCCAAGGGCTGGTTTATACTTCAATATGCTGAACATCTAGTTACTACTGTACCATCTGTTCTAAAGCCTGAAGTTTCTCTGTGTTAAAGGCCATTGAACAATCCATACAGGTTTGTCTGCCAACCATTTTAATGGTAGAACTGTTGGTGCCTTTTAAACTGTTGATTGTGCTCTCTTCTTGTACAACCTGAATGGTCAGTGAGTGTTCTTTATAATACCTTCTAATATTTTCCCCAGAAACATACATTAATTACAGTTCATTTCTAAGATTGAGAGAATCTTAATATTCAATTGCCATAAAAAATCATGTCCCCACAAATTCATTGCTATGTTAGCCACATATGGTTTTAAGTTTCTTCTTTGTCCTTCTAGTCCTATACATTTGACCCATTTCATGTTCTGTTTTACCTAAGATAAGGTTCCAGTCTCTAAAAGTTGAACATTTACCTTCTGAAGAGGCTAATTGGGCTGCAAAGATATAAGTGTTCTTGTATAAGTGTTGAAACATCTGCACCTGTATCTACCAGATCTTCAATGACAAAGTCATATATTCATATTTTTAATTTTGATCTTTGTTAATTTTTAGATGTTTGTCAAAATACTTGCTTCATGGTTTTCCTGAACTTTTTTGTTCTCTCTTCTATAGCTGTTCTTTTATCCAGAATATTATAGTTTCTTATAATAGGCATTAGGTTATCCTATATAGTCCTGGCCTCAAACTCACAACCCTCTTGCCTTGGCCTCAAATGTGATATGATTTGAAGCAAACAATATTATGCCTGGCATTTTTCATAATTCTGTATATCTATATATTCTTCATAATTTTTATTAGATAATTTTTTATATTATATGTTTTGTTCATGCTTTTCATTCTCCTAACTCTTCCCAGATACATCTCCACTTCCCTATCCACACAATTTCATGTTTTTTCCTCTCTTTCAAAATATGAAAACTAAAATGAGCAAAGGAATCCTCTTTCACAAAGATAAGTAACTTTGGGAAAAGACCTAAAGTAGTAGCCGATATTGATCCCAGGACTTTGTGTCTATGTCAGTATTAACTGAATAGCAAGAAAATTATGGAGACTATGGTTCCCCACAAGAGCAGTTAAGTATTCTTAATTACGCAGCCATCTCTCTAGCTCCAATGTATATGTTTTCTTGTGTTGATAATGTGACTCCTAGTATCTACTTACTGGAGTTGGCTAATAATAATCCTGTAAAACCAATCCTGTTGCCTCAATATTTCCACTTACACTTCTTGCCTAGTGTTAGTCCGGATGCCCATTCAGGGATGTATGCTGAGAGGACTTATAGCCTCTTCTAGCATCTTCTTATTGTGTGTGGAAGCTTTGTAGTTCTTATATGTGATGATGCTTTCAGCAGCTCTTTGTCCATAAGATTTCAACTCTCAGCCTATTGGCTATAAGTAGTCATGTGACTTTTTGGTAAAGTGGAGAGATGCCAGTAACAGGGAGAGCATTCAATGGGTGCCAACAGTTCTCTAAAAATCACCTCTTTATTTCCTCTCCATACTCTTCTGCCTATACTGAAGTATTAGAAACTGAAGTTGTGGCTGAAATCTACTTTACATGAATCCTTGAGATATTTATGTGCACACTTTAATACTTTTCTCATTCCTGTGACACAATACCCAACAAGAAGCAACTTAATGGGAGAAAGGTTGACTTTGGCTCACAATCTGGGAGTAAAATCCACTTTGGATGGAAAGTATGAAGGCAGGAGACTGAGACTGGGGGTCACTTTCTATCTACAGCCAGGACTAGAGAGAGACAAATATTAGGCTCATTTCACCATCCCCCACCTTTTCTTCAGTCTGAGAATGAAATCATGATACAGTATCACTGACATTTAGTGTGGCTTTTCCTTCTCAGTTAAACAGATATTGCTTTCTCTATTCAAAATCACAAGTCATAATGGAAATTTGAGTACCAATTTCTGCCTCTGGGTTGTCACATAACTGGCTCCTTCTGTGTCTCTCTGATTTATGGACTTTTTATTTTCTTATATAGACTTTGGTCACATAGGATTAGGGCCCACTTGGATAAGCTCATCTTAACTTGATTTGATCTACAAAGATCATATTCCCAAATAAAGTCATTCACTAATATCAAGGCAGGACTTTAATACGTCTTTCTGGAGAGATACAATTTATTTCATTAGAGTGTACTAACAGTCCTTAACATGGGAAAGTTCATTGTATATATTTGTAATATACAAATCAGAGAGCTCAGATGGTACCCATGGGAACAGCAATAAGCAATGCAGACCAGAACCCAGTGGATGTGCTGAGCATCTTCCCTCCCCATCTCAACTCTGTGGCTGGCACTGAACATCCGCTTGCACCAGGAGAAGTAGCACCCATTTTCCCCCACAAATTAAGTAAATGTCTTTTGACAATAAAGAACTTTTGATTCCTTTTCTCCACATAAGGTATGGGTGATGGTGCTGAATGAGAAAAGTTATGGTCTGTAGAAGTCTACTTGCATATTAGGGAAATAATTGTAAAAACATAATAGCAGGGGTTAGAAAGATGACTTGGTGGTTAAGAGCACTGGTTGTTCCTGCACAAGATCTGAGTTGGATTTCCAGTATCCACAATGTCAGTTAACAATCATATGTAACTCTCGTTCCACAAGATTAGAAACTTTCTGACTTCTGAAGGCATGCAAGTGGTAAACAGGCAGATATGCAGACAAGACACCATGCATGCAAATTTTTAGGAAAATTAGCAAAGATAAAAGCAAATGAAGGAATAAAGCCAGAATGACTATAGGTAGAAGACAAATAAATTATGAAACATAATATAGATAAGTTAAGTATACATTATATATGTAATTTGATCATATTTATTTGGATACATTTGAACTCATATTTATGAGTTCAAGACCAATCTGGTCTACCAACTAAATTCCAGGAGAGTCAGAACTATACAGAGAAAACCTCTCTTGAAAAAACAAAAAACCAAAAACCAGCTGTGTGTGTGTGGAGGGATTGTGAGTGAGAAGCAGTAACCAAATCTGAGGAATCTAAGAGGCCATGAGCATGCTCATTGATGTTCCTTTACAAGGAAAAGACCTCAAAGAGGCCCTGATCCCTCAGCTCTTGCTAACTTTGAGTGTCTGTGCAAATACATGGTAAAGATAACATGATTATAAATTACCAAAGGAACCATAAATTCACACACTTTGATAAGCACTGTAAGATGCTCTTAGGATGAAAATAACCAGGGATCATTGATAATTTTATGTTTCTAATTCTACAAATCAGTTGAAACAGACTATCTTTGGGATCCATAAAGTGTCAAAGTTTACTCATAGAAGAGAAGACAACCAAAGTTTCCCTACATTTTTAAGGGATAGAATTTTCAGCTAAGTCTTGCTGGGAATTAAAATCAAGCAGTTACAGGTAGATTATACTAAGTACTCATGAAAGAAGGAGCAATTCTTCACACTGCCATTTCAAAAGTAGGTGAAGAGAAATTGCTTCTCATAGCAGCTTAAAAATCATGGTTACAGATGGAAATGTGTCTCCAACATATTAGGAAATCAAATAAGCAATAATCAAAGTATGGATGAACACAGACATTGTGGGTTTATGACAGTAACCTAAAGCTGCTGCTTTAGATTTAGTTTATTTATTTAATTTTTATTTATTTATTTATTTTGGTTGTTTGAGACCTGGTTTCTTTGTAGCTTTGGAGCCTGTCCTGGAACTAGCTCTTGTAGATCAGGCTGGCCCTGTACTCACAGAGATACACCTGTCTCTTCCTTCCGAGTGCTGGGATTAAAAGCATGTGCCACCACCGCCCGGCTTTAGCTTTTATTTTACTGTGACAAAATAATCAATAGAAATGAGTAATTAAAGAATTGTATTGGCTCATGGCTTTCCAGGTATCTGCCAGTGGTAGGCTGGTTCCATCGTGTTTGGTTTAAAGTTGAGGCAAAACATGATGGTGAGAGTCAAGAAGAGAGAGAGAGGTGTGCATGTGTGTGTGTTGGGGTAAGGCTAAAAGCATATTTTTTGGACAACCCCTTCTTTCAGACACTCTCCACCTTCTAGTTTTCTCCATCTCCCAATAATTTCAAATTAGGAGTCTAATGGTGGATTAATATCCATTACTTTTGTCAGAGCCCTCATGATCCCACCCCTTGCCACAAACCCTATCTCTGAGCACTGCTTGTGTTGGGACCAAGCTTCAATACACGCATCTTCTGGAGATATCCCATACCCAAATCATAGTCATGCTTTAGCATTTAAACAACTACAGGTCAACTCACATAGCAATGAACTAACTAAAGCCAAACAAGTGAACTTGCCAATATGTATGGAAAACTTTTAACATGATTAAACACTGATTCACATAAATAATAATAAACCCTCAGCGTGATAAGTATGGAAGCAAGTCTCCTACGAGTCTTTTTTTTTTACTATCTTCTACTTCATATTCTTTTTTTAAAATTTATTTATTAAAAATTTCCACCTCCTCTCATCCTCCCATTGCCCTCCCACTCCCCCTTCCTCCCCTCCCTCTCCAGTCATAAGAGAAGTCAGGGTGCTCTGCCCTGTGGGAAGTCCAAGAAGAGTCTTTACTTCATACAGGGCATTTTCAAAACCTACACTAAGGAGACTCTCAGTAACACACTGAACACGTTCCCTAGGAATGAATGCATATTCCGTGTACTGCCATTCAATGTCATAACTGGACCAAATTACTGAGTAAGATTTTAAAAAAAGAAAAGAGACACACAAATCTGAAAATAGGAGAGAAAATAGCTTTCTCTACCCACAGATAATATGTTACCATATATAACAGCCCCAGACCCACCAAATGTCCATGTAACTGACAAATTTAGCAAGCTCTGAAGGACTCTATTATACTTTGAATTTCATCATCTCCCTACAAATCAGTAGTGAGCAATTAGAATTTAAAAAATGCAAAACATATATCATTTGAAGCTACAGCCAAAGTAACTAAATATTTATTGTGATAGTCAGACTTTTGTTGCTCTAATAAAATGGCTGAGTAAAATCTTCTTACAAGAAGAAGCATTTATTTTGGCTTATGGTTTTAGTAGCTTCGGTCTTTTATGAGACAGAACACCATGCTTAAGACGGCTACTCCTTCGAAAGTCATGGAACTCATGACTTAACTTCGTTACACTGGGCCCTGTGTCCTGAGCTACACCACCACCAATAGGGTTGGTGTAGCTGGTAACCAAGACTTTAGCATATGGGCCTTTCTGAGCTACGTAAAATCCAAACTATAAAACTTCAGTAAAATCTAATAGAATATAATACACGCAGGATCTGTATGTGAACAGTTATGACATATTGATGAAAGAGAGAAGGAAGCTCCAAACACAGGGGACACACCATGCCTGTGAGTTGGGAAATTCAATGGAAAGGCTGTCACTGAATAGCAATTAATGTATTGTTTCTTCTGAATCACTCTAAAACCCTGAACCAAGTTTCCTGTTGTTGTCTATAGTCCATTTTAGCATCTCAGTCCCAACTAATGCTTTGGACTTAACACAGAAGTTGTGTAGACATGTTAGTATGGTACTGACAAAAATCTAGACACACAGATCCATGGAACAAGGCAGAAAGTTCCAAAATTGATTCTAGCCCACACAATTAATTACATTTTCATAAAAACAATTAAATAGAGAATTAGCATTTTTCATACAGTAAAATATCAATCACAACACTTTACATAAAAAAATAATTAAAACACTTTAGTATTATAAGCTCAAACAGAAATAAAAGGACATTTTCTTCCTGATCATATAGGAGAAATGTTGCATATCAGATTTGACACAAGTTATAAGAAAACTTGATAAATTTTTCTTGATCCAAACGAAGCATCTTTACTCTGAAACAAATAATAATAATATTCGAAAAAGAAAATGATTATAAATCACATGTATGATACTCATTTAAACTTATAATTTACAACTTAATAATTCTTCAATTTTCAAACTAAAAATAAAGTTTAGAAATGAACAATTATGTACAAAGAATGGTATGCATAACACAATCAGTAACTGGAGATAAAAACATTAAAAGTCCAGTCAGAGCAGGGCAGGGCATGGGGCTCTCTGTCTGAAACCTCAATGTTAAGGAGTCTGGGGAAATGTGATCTTGAGTTTAGGGCCTGCATGCAGGCTCCCCAGGTAAGAGAGCTTTCAGCTATGCATGTGTTTCTGAGTTCCAAGCCTGGCACCTCCATGGTAAAAGGAGAGAACCAGTTTTGGTGTGTTGTCCTTTGATTATCACATACCCTTATTTCCCCTTCCCAATAAATAAGCAAATATAAAAAAAAATGACTGTTCTGAGACCAGGAAGGGTTGTGCAGTGAGACTTCATCTCAAGGAGCACACAAATAAATAATAAAACCAATAACGTTATTCAGCATTGTTTCACAATACTTTAATAGCAAGACACAACTGAGCAACTGTAACAGCAACAGCAAACTTCTTGCACCCACAATGCACAGCTCTGAGCAGTAGATGTTCCCACCAATGGATGAAGGTGAGGCTAGGGGTATTAACCTCCATTAGAAACATTCTGGCCTGCTGTAGAATCTAGCACTCTGACACCTAATTTATCCAAAATGAACCAACAACTTAAATTCACACAGAATGTGTAGAAGAATTCCACAGCAGGATTATAAAATAACCTTTATTTTTCTCTTTAGCAAACATGGTTGTCTCAGTTTCCTTTCCTGTGGCCATGATACACTCTGAAAAAAGTAACCTAGGGAATAAAATGCTATTTCAGGTCACAGTTCAAGGGTGTAGTCCCTCCTGTGGGGGAAACTGAGGCAGCTGGAATTTGAGGTAACTGGTCACATCATATCTACAATTGGGAAACAAAGACAGATGAATGTTAGTGCTTACCTAGTTTTCTCTATTTTACAAAGCCCAAGATCACAGTCTGGCCTGCAATTAAGACTGGTCTTCCCCATCACTTAACATAATGAACATATCCTTTCATCTGTGGTCCAGGGCATCCCAGATTCTGTGAAATTGACAACTGATGTTAGCCATCCCAGCATGGATGAACATACCATGATTCCCCTTTTAAGAAACAATGTTACTCAATACAATACATGACGTTAAATGAATTTTGTTTAACAATGGAAGACAAACTTAAAGGGTGCCTATTCTAAGGCTCCATCTATCAGGGATTCTGAAGGATACTTAGTAATGCTACATAACAGCAAAGTAGAGATGATTAAAATGTGAGCAATTATCAACATACAGGAAGGAACAAGGATCTACTGCCTAGTGGGTGCTGTTCAAGTTAGAAAAAGGTACAAAATAGAACTTGGAAGGCAGATTCATGGCCCTTGATTTTCAAGATCTGAAGAAATCTACATCATAATGAAAAATATTAGAAAGCAAAGATAACATGAATTAGATCCTAGAACAATAATGATAAACTAAAATATGTAATTTAGTCTACATTATTGCAGAAATGTTATGAACTTTTAGTAAGTACTCTATAGTGATATAAAAATAGCTTTTGAGACTCAGAATGAACAACATGCACAATTCTTTGAGATATCTCTGTAACTGATTTGTAAATTAAAATAATTTTATAAAACATGTAAATGATATATTACTGCCTTAAAAATAAAACTGAGAACATGACTGTATTCCTATAAACATGTGGTGTGGAAGGAGAGGCATCCAAGAGCCCTCTTCCTATCACTTGACTTCAAACAGAAAATTAGCATTATTCTCTTGCAAAGAACAGCTAACAATTACCACCATGGCTAATTTAAAAAAAAAAAAGAAGACATTGAATCCAATAGTTTATTTGTAGAATTGTGCAATGCTAAGGGCTGAAGAGGACAAAGCATCTATCTGCCTCAGAATTTGATCCTAAACCCCTAACTCCATCTCTCACTGTAACTTGGAGATTTCTAAAACAAACAAAGTCCACATTTATTGGTTGCAATCACAGGAAGAGCACATGTTTTACTTACACCTTTGTCTTTTCTCTCATGAACATGACCCTTCTAAGAAGAACTCCAATAAATGACATATCAACAATAATATTGAAAATGTGGTTCTTTGGATTTGGGTTTTAAGTAGCAACTACCAGTTGGGTTATGGGTCATATACTTATAATAAATAATAAGTCAGAATGTAACAGTAGGATTTGGAATGTGAGTTGCCCTGCATTGACAAGGGTGTGGTTTGCTGGTGGGAACAGGGAAGATGGTCTCCCTCACCCCCAGTGTTGAGGAGTCACTACAGCTCAGATTAAGCAAGGGAAAAGACACCCTGAAAATCACATTCTGAGTGTTGTAGGTCATTACAACCACATCTGAGGGGAGGGATGAGAAATCTCGGTCCTTGCTTCCTCTAGTAAAGGTGAAGCATCAAGAACTATGGAGACAATCACATGATATATGATGATGCATTGCTTCACAGTGGATCATGTGAACGATGGGATTCATGAGAAGTCTAGTACCATGGTAGGAGTGTGTGTGTGTGTGTGTGTGTTTGTGTGTGTGTGTGTGTGTGCATGTGCTTGTGTGTGTCAGTGTGCTATAGGCTTGCGCCCCAAGAGGCCACAAGATGATGCTGAGTATCATGCTCTATGCTCTCCCACTTGTTCCCATGAGACAGGTTCTCCTATTGAAGCTTGAGCTAGACTTGCAGCTTGCAAGCACCAGTGGTCCTCTTGTCTGAAACCTTCATGGCACAGGGATTATGGACACTTTGTGACCATATACAAAACATTTGGGGAATTTGGTTCTGAGGATTAGAATTTGTGTCCTCATGCTTGTTAGCAAGCACTCTTCCTGAACCACCCCTGAGCTCATAGAAGCCATTTTAATTAGTGAAAAACCCTCTATGATGCCCATGAAATAGCCTACGGATGTGTGTCGTAGAATACCACACCTGTCATAAAGTGACACCTAGCTGTACCAGTACGTTACCATAACAACAAGAAGGATCTAAAGCCAAAACACTCAAAGGCTGGTGCTTGAGGAGTGGGCAGTCATGGTGTGCTTTAATTATGTCGGTCACTTAACAATTAGCTCTCTCTCTCTCTCTCTTTGCTTTCAATTTTTTCTTCCTCTGAGCTAAGAAAAGGAATGTGAGCCTTTCGTTGTTTGTTCTTTGCCATGGAGCTCAATATTTCGTTTTGTCAGTAGAGGGCGCAAGAAAGACATCGAGGAAGGTGGGGCAAGGTCAGTGTTCCCGGCTGGAGAATGATCATTTGCGGGTTCTTCTTGTGCCCAAAGTTTCACAAGTCTAATTTCCATCTTCTCCAGGACAGGGCCTATTGACCAGCGGGTTTCATCAGTCAGAAGTCTCACCAGCGCCTCCCTCAGGTGGTTCTGAAGAACTTTTCTCCAATGAGACATTGCCCTATCACACCTCTCCTTGGCATTATCTACGTATCTAGCACCTTCCCTACAGAGATCTGTCCACTGCCACCCAACCTGCACTCTAGACACCAAAAATCCAAGACGTTGTGGTTTTCTACCGAATGGATTATTCATAGAGAGGGGAAATGAGGAACACGCTCACATTGATCTGTTTTAATGTGGTCACAATGCACATCTGTTATCATTCATAATCGTTGTCTTCAAGTTTTCACTTGCAAAGGTATCTTTTGGGGTGCAATTTATCACACCCTTTCTCCAATCGAACCATTTGAAAAGACTCCAACTAAACCCTTGTAGTGTTTGCCCGTGGAACTTCATTACCAGCACAGAGAATGCGCGGATGCTCCTGAATTTATGCTGGGGTCACACAACTCAAAGTTGTGTTGTGCTGTTAGCTTGAAGAGGCACCTATCGAATCGTGTTCTGAGCATCCTTAGCCTAGGTGTGCCACTCAGAGTATCGGTGGCTTCTTCCTAGGATTGGATGACTGAAGCGGAGCTGTGCCTCGTAGACATTGACTGGCATCTTAAGAGAAGGTTGTGACACACATTGCTAGCCTAGCAAATGATGCAAATTAAGATCTGAAATATACTTTATACTGAGTACACACTGCTTTCTGCTACTGTAAAGTTGAAAACTTGAAAACCAGGGCATTGTTCCTTGGAGGAATTTTTTTTTTAAATTTCTATAAGCATTATTTTTTACATTTTACCCATGAGATATAAGTATGACAATTTCTTTCATCTTCACCCCTTTGCAGAAGCGCATGCCTTGAACTGCCTTCACTGTGAGACCATGTTGTGGCCAGGAACCTCTCAGGGTACCTATGTTACCAGGCCTGCCCTTTTCCTCCATTAGCTCTTTGCTGCCTAGTTCTCCGGTGCTCTCCACAGAGTTCATGGCCTTGCTTTGCTCTCAGACTTCTAATGCCTAGCTGAAAGACACTGTGACCACTTGCCATGAACTAGACTGGCATTCTTTGCCTAACTGGATCCTTTCAGAACCAGGAAGAAAGCCAGGCCATTATAGTGAGTCACATGTATTTAGAAATCGAGTGGAGTAGGTAAGGAGTGACAGGAAAAGGTTAAGTTCAACACAAAAGGAGACGAAAAGACAACAAAACGTGTCCATAGCTGTGGGGCTTAGAATGGGTTATATGGCATTGATATACCATATGCTATGGCTGAACTAATTAATAGTTATCAATATGTCAAGGTAGGATAAGAGAGTTACAAGAATCGAGGAATCTGGGTGGCAGGCAGGCGATCCCATTGATTTTGTAGTACTCCTAGAGGGGGTGGATGGGAAGTAAGAAGGAGCCGGGAGAAACTGTTACCCAGCCAGCAGGAATGAACCTTGTCATAGGGTAGTATTGTTTAAACGTATGGTGTGCAAGTGGAGAGTGGGCTGGCGAGCAGGTTCAATGGTTAGAAGGTTTTGCTGCTCTTGCAGAAGACTCAGGTTTTGCTCCAAGTATGTACTAGGTGGCTCACCACCATTTGTATCTCCAGTTCCAGAGATCCGTTGTTCTCTTCTGGGGTCCTTGGGCATGAAACATGCCACCAGTACATGGATGTATATAGAGACTAAACATTCAAATACACACTGAATAAGAAAATACTTTCAGAAAAGTACATAGTAATTGTTCATTTAAGGCAAGGAGAGTTGAATCCCCATGGTATTCAAAACTGCCTAGCTTTATTTAGTCAGAATGAAGAGCTTCCTCTGTTACATTTATATTTACTGAAACCTATCAGATAAATCAAAGAGGTAAAGATTGGAGAGGTAAGGTTCACCATTGTGCGTCAAAGTTGTCTACATGTGGAATTTATACGGAGTTCATGGAGCCCAATTTATGACATATAGTGACAAAATTAAATCATGAGTAAAAACTCAATGTTCTTTAGGAAGATGGAGCTAGAACCCTATCCTGAACCTAAGGTTCAGGAATAACTTATACTGACATCCTCCCTCTGCAGAATGACACACTGCCTATGACAACATTCTTAGCCAGAGAGAGCCCCTAGGATAGACTTCTACAGACCATAACTTTTCTCATTCAGCACCATCACCCATACCTTATGTGGAGAAAAGGAATCAAAAGTTCTTTATTGTCAGAAGACATTTACTTAATTTGTGGGGAAAAATGGGTGCTACTTCTCCTGGTGCAAGCGGATGTTCAGTGCCAGCCACACATCCACGGGGTTCTGGTCTGCATTGCGTATTGCTGTTCCCATGGGTACCATCTGAGCTCTCTGATTTAGAGACTGGTCACTTCGTGTACAGAGGCCAGGGAATATCATCTCCATCCCTTTACACTCACCGGTGGCTCAAAATATTTAAATAAACATGGTTTTAAAAAATTGTTGTAGTCTTTTGGATTTAGACAATCAGTCGTCACTTCCATCCAGTGAATGGAGCCTAACTCATTAGAACAACCCCAAAAAGATCGATAGTGTCAAACCTTTGAAAAATAATCTATCATTTAATAAATGCAAGATGATCCATGCGTGGGTTTGAAGCCTATATTCTATGCAAATGGAAAAGGAACACACATCTGACAGACAGACTGGCGGGAATTTTGTGATGCCTTTCGTAAGATATTAAAGACATCTTAAGTAAGGGTTCAGGACTCTACGTTCAGATGATTTGCATGCCTCCACCCCCACTCTGCAATAAAAGGGAAAGAAAAGACTAAGAGAAAGGCGAAACTTTACTAACACAAATGAGAGCTCTGAACAGCATTTGAATTCCCATCACACCACACCTGGTAAGAATCAGTGTACCACGGCATCATCAATCACGCTGAAGCTGGCAGTTTTGACAGCCTTTAAGGCTAGGTTGTGTGTTTAATGACTACACGACAGAAAATGTGAACAGACACCACAGTACAGGTATGCAGCACACATATGTGTGTGTGCATGCTTGCATTTGGATATTTGGTATAAAGAAGTCCCAGAGAAACGTCCTGGCATGGCGAAACTGCCTAATAAGACACACACACACACACACACACACACACACACACACACACATGCACGAGTGTGTACCTGGATCTCATACTAAGAATTAACACACACACCTTTACTCTCATTTCAGCAACTTGTGACCGCAAAACACAAGCTTGCTTTAAATAATTTACCCACCACAAAATGAAATAGACAGATTATAATATGTGACCATCGACGGGTGGGTTCCATTCTTATGAGACACCCCTTCACTTTCATTGTGACGTATCAAATTCTGACTTCCTAACAGGAATTCAGCAGTAGCTGGAGAGGCCAGTGCGAGCCCTGTATTAATAATTTACCAGGTGCAAGAAATACGACAGTAAAAACCTTGAATATTTGAAAGCCCTGTGCATTTTTTTTCAGGCTTTCACAACAAAACAAAAACAAACTCAGATTCTAATGTAAAAATTAGCAGACTTTTAATTGATCATAGGAGAAATTTTATTATCTCACCCACTTGGTTAACATTTGGGCAGCACACCAGCATTCTTGAATTGAGTTTAATTATTTTTATTTACCATCTTATAGAGGATAAAGGGTATGATTTGATATTCTGCCGAGTGCTTGTTTTAGGCATTGACTGAGAATTAAAACGTTTATAACTACAAAGCCTCTAAGTGTCTCTCCTATCCCTGTCTAGTCCGCCCCCACCCCCACCTCTGCTCTGGATGGAAATGGAAGGAAATCAGGAGCATACAATACAGGAGGACAAAACCAAAGCTACAGACTTACAAACTCTAAATGGTAACGTTGTCTTCATTAAAAGGCACAGGATCTGTTTGCCACGACCCAACACCTAAGACTAAATGTGATCTTCTTTTTTATATTTGTATTAGTCTTTTCTAATTTAGTAGATTTTTCAAATGATTTTTTTCCCCTCTGCTTGCTTGTTTGTTGTTTAGCTCAACAATGACCAGGAATATACTAATTCAGATTTTGAAAAATATTCTCAAAGTGTCAAATTGACTTGGCAACAAAATTCTATCAGCTTCAAAAAATAGTAGACACTTGAAAGAAAACCATACAGATAGCCCTGCATGCAAACAACTTTCTATATATATGGAGAACAGTTTTTTACATTCCCCCCATCTGTTTTTAGTTGCTAATATAAGTTGGTAAACTTTTTCGCTAATTTTGCATCGTCAGATCAGTGGTCTCAAGCAGGATCTCTCAAAGGCCTCACAACACTCCCTGCTGTCACTGGATTCAGCCTATGTTCTGGGGTATCGCCATGTGGATGCGACACAGAGCAACCCTCACTCTTTTGCTGAAGTCCTAATTTCAGGAAGTGGCTATATGTATCCCAACGCAAACAATAAGATACTCTCTCAGCTTTCAAAAAAAGTGAAAGAAGGATTTAAAATAAATATTTTGCAATGAAAGACGGCTTGCCTGGAAACAAATCTATAGCAGCCTTGTTTAGAAGTGGTATGTTAGTTTACATTGCTTTTTAATATGTGAGCAGTTGTCTGTTTCTGGCAGGGCGGTGAGCTGTTAGGCAATCTTCCTACACAAAATCTAACGGCAACAAATATTGTCAGCAGATTAATATCTTCTTCTGAAAGTATCATTTTATTTGATTTTGCAAAAAAAAATAATTAGGAAAATGGCATCTGAGAATGTAAGTATTTCAGCTTAGTAATTGCACAGGGGAGCCAGTTGCCTGCTTCTGCCCATATTAATTCAAAGTCTACTTTCTTACTTTGCTTGAATATTCTGCATTACCTCTTTACTTAATCTAACAATGGCAATTCGCAAAAGGAAGTCCTGCCCACCCCCCAGAGGGACATATTTTCATTTTTTCTTTAAAACAACAGCATATATTACACGTGAAATTTTTCACGAGGGAACTTCACCAAGGAAGAGGAAACAGCATGCCTCTGGCCCGATGCAATGTGTTTCCAAAGGTTAGCAGCAATCTTTGCTTTCCAACCGTTTGGAGTTGCATTTCCGATGCCAGAATATACTCCATGCAGTGTAATAAAGGGTTACACCAGACTTAATGAAAAGGTTCCATGTTCACGTATAATAAATACGTCCCTAATTAAGGCATGGTTAAGCCAACTGCACAGATATTGTCTTTTATATTATTATCTATTATACTTCTTTAGCATTCTCTGGGAGCCTCTTCAACGAACGGATGCCTGAAGGGGGGACTAAGAAATCGCTCAGCTGGTGGCTGGCACTGGCCTTGAGGAAAGCTAGTAAGGAACACTTTGCAGGCTTTCAGAGTCTCTGCGCCAGCTGTCACCAGCTATGGGTGCTGAAAAGATCCTGTCACTTCATCCAAAGGGATTTACTTGGTCAGAAGAAAAATTTAAATACAACGCACGCAGCTAAAAAGCCAGTGAAAGGGATTATGAACATACAAGGGCACATGTGTATACGACACTAATACATCTTTAGGGAATTTCAGATCCCCAAAGCCAGGATTACTGGCAGGGGCAGGGTGGTGGGCCTATGCCTGGACCTTTACCATGAGTGTTATTATCTTCCTACTATTCACTTCGACTTTATTGGTCTTTTATCAAGACCACTTAAAAAAGAAAAAGAAAAGAAAATTTCCCATCCATTCAATGCAGAGTTACACATACAAGCACACACACACACACACACACACACACACACACACACACACACAGGTCTCACTATTACATGATCACCTGTATGCAAATTCACTGACTCCCGGGTCCACTCGCCAATTGTCTTGCCGATGTTCAAGTTTACCAATGAGATGCAACTGATTGTTTAAGGGTAATGAAAGCAAATCAAAACACAGGGCAGTTTCAACTCACCAATATGTAGGACTGAGGGCATCCTCAAGAAAAGAGAAAGAGAGAGAGAGAGAGAGAGAGAGAGAGAGAGAGAGAGAGAGAGAGAGAGAGGCAGACAGACAGACAGCAGACAGAGGGAGGAGGGTGTGGCCATTGAAGTGTTCCCTGCCCCAGATGCTTGGGATTGAGTTGACAGGAAGCAAGCCATGTATATATGATGGGCCAGACCTGGTAAACACTTCCCAGCTGAGTGATGAGGGACGTGAAAGAGCATAGTGGGCTGAGTGATGTGGGAATGTTAGGAACAGGTCATTTATTTAATAAAGGGGAACCAAAATAACACAGTTCAAAATCAGGCGCTCATCATTAAAATGCTGTTTCCTGCTGCCAGTTGATAAGGCAGTCATACCCAGTTCATGACAACAGCAGTTGTCTTGGCCAAAGCATGTCCTTCCCAGGACGCATGCAGCCCCTATACTATCCTGTTAATTTCGGGAACACAGAAGAAGGGGAATTACACGGGCAGGTAGTTGTGTAATTGCAACTCTGAAATGAAATCAGAAGTTTGGCACGGGAACAGTAGAAGGCTCGCCCAGTGTGTGATTTACATTCTTTCGGCTCAAGACAAGAGGCCTGCTACTTTTTAAGAAATACGTTTCAGAGAGGACACCCTGTGAGAGTACTAAAATGTATCAGAGGTGTTTCATAGGAGAGTCATTGGTAGACAGCTAGAACACTCCCGCTCCCAGCCATATAGACAGGGAAATGATATCTACATGAAAGTTGCTTCCTGGAGGCTTCAGAGAAATGAGTCAGAAGTCCTCATTAAGAGCGTTTGTAGCAAGGAGCAGAGCTGCGTGGAGCGCAGCACAAACGGGAGAGTCCGCCTTTAGATGTCACTGCAACCCCGCTGCTTTGCTTCCCAAATCTCTGTGAAGCCTCCGACGATGGACACTGGCCCCTGCATTCTGCAGACACTCCTGGGAGTCACATCATCCTCCAGATTCCTTACAGAACCTTTGTGTCCCAGCCAAGCTTATTCAGGAAGCAGCTAGCCTCAGCCTGAGTCCCAGGTTGTCTCCCACAGTCACCTTCTTCAATGTATAGACAGGACCCCAACAAGGACAGGGAGCACTAACTGCAAATGAGTTGAGCCTCCCACCCACACCCTCTTAACTTTCTAAGGGCGCTACTGTGATACATCTCTTACCCATTCTTGTTTTGGAATACACATTTGTTTTCTGTTTGTTTTACTTCCATCCTAAACAGACGAGCTCTCCATGGATAGATTCAATCGATTCATAGGCAGAGAGATAGATAAATAGATTTCCACACAGTACACAGGAGAAAAGAGACGCATCCCTCCAACACCCATGCAGGTCCAAATGGGTAATGTCTGTTAAAAATTCAGAGCAATTTCTTAGTACAAAAAGGCAGCCAAAAGAAGTTTAACCCCCTCCTCTCGGCCTTATTTTGCCTACTTCAAGGATGCGTGTCGTTCTGTGGTAATGAAACACTTGTGCTTGGATTATTTTCCCACAGGAAGGCACAGCAAATGCTCATGATTTAAGAGCCATGTATCCAAGGAAGTCCAACTAACTATTAAACCAAAAAAATACTAACTCTGATAACTGGCATCCGATCTCAAATCTGGGAAGAACTTAGACAAATCAAGTATCCAGCGAAAACATTACCAAATGCTGCACCATGCAACTGCCTATACATTACTAATCAGCATTCATTTCCTGTCCTTAAAATAAACACAAAACAGATTTCTCCATTTTCCCGAAAATCAATCTTTTGCAGTATCTGTCAGTTGCTCTCTCCCAATTAGTATTCCACATCCATTTATTTTCCCTGTAAGTTAATTTTTTTTAAAAACATACCTTGGCATGGATATTTCATTCAATACTTGTAAATGAAAATGATAGAGTAACCGGTGTTCCTTAAGAGCCCCCCCCCCCAAACTTGTAACTTTGTTAATGAATGGAGATAAATCAAAGACACCTTATTAATTATTGCTTGCCTGGTAGGTTAAGCATTAGCTTTTCACCTCACTGGGCTGGAGAACAAAATTGCCTTTGGCCATGTCCGAGGGGCTCATTAAGGCGTCCCTAGGGAATAGTAAGAAATTGTTAGTGAGAGAAGATGGTCAGTACCTTTCCCAGAATCCCAGCAGGGAAAGGAAGCCCTCATTGCGAAGAACTAACAAGGCTGCCTGTACTACACCTGTAATCAAACTGGCCTAGAAACGCCTGGAGACCATAGCTCTGGCTTTGTGATCCGGGAACTTATCTGAAAGTGCTGAATCCAATCCATAATTGATGTGTGCACGCAATTATAATCCTCCAGATATCTTGAAAATGCTGCAGTTCCAAGCCTCAAGGAGTGGTTACTTTAGCATGCATGGCATAAACCAAGATATCTGATATAATAAAAAAGGAAACTATTTTGTTTCCTGTATTGGCAGCAGGGAGGTAATTGAATATATGCCTGTTTTTCTTAATGAGTATAATTATATACAGCTTTTTGACAGCTAGTAGACTTGAGGGTAGGCAACATTGTACAAAATACATTATTTCAAGTCTTTTCTGGCCTGTGTGTTTCTGTGTATGCAAAAGTCCTGCTCTGGTTAAAGTGGGGCGCTCTTCTCTGTATCAGCGGGATGAACCACCAGGCATGAACACTCACTGGAAGGCGACACATGTTCTGGCAAATTCGGAAGGGTTGGGGATTGGGAATTCTGGAAATGGACTCGTAATCACTTCCTACTCCATTCACTCACTCACTGTATTAAAAATGTTTGTAAAACTTTCAAAATGGCAGGTCCCCCCAGATGGATCTGCAAATGAGGCTTCGGAGTCCAGGCCCGGAGTGTCGGGTGCTGAGACACTCGTTCAGCCAACACTGTTTATTGATTGCTCACTCTGGGCTGAGAGCGGGGCTAGGTCAACCTGCTTTCTCAGTCCGAGTTGGTAGTGGCTGTCAATGAAAAGGGAGTCTGGAAATGTCACAGGTCTCTCTCGTTGGGGCTGGGACTCTACAGACAGATTTTCCAGAGTGCAGTGGACCAGATCCTGTGGAAGGGAAGAGTCCTCATTCTACCCATGGTGCCTCTTGCTGTGTGTGGACAGTTTTAGAGTGAGCATACCCAAAGTTTCTTGCAGTCAGTGAAGAAATAAAAGCTCTCCATGATAACGATGACTCAAAGATGGATGGAAGTGAAGGGTGGGCTTGGAAAAGTTTCTGGTTTATTCATCCCGGTCTGGAGCGGTGCTCCATTTTTAAGCACTACTTAAGACAAGGCAGCATTTTGATATAGTCAAAATAGAAACTAGAGATTTTCTTCCTATTGAAGACTGCCACCAAATATGCCCACATTTTGTTAAATTGAAACCTCACCTTGGATGGTGAGTTTTAATGAAAACAAAACCTTTAAATTTGAATTAATACAATGTCTAACAATCCACTTAGCTAATGAATGCCAAGGTAACCTTGAAGGTTTTGTTTGTTGTTTGGTTGCTTACTTTGACATATCTTTTCTCAAAAGAGCAACAAAATAGCCCGATTATTTTGGGGGTGAAATTAATACTGAAGATATAAATAGGACAAGTCATATAACACAAAGTTTGAATGGGTTGAATAGGCTATGTTAATATAGCAAATCTTTCAGTCATATCATATTTTATATTTATTTAATTGCAGGGCTGAGGATGAAATCCAAGGCCTCATACAGGCTAGGTAAGCTCTCTACCAGTGACTTACATCAGCAGCTCCTTTAGTCTTCTAGGCTGTTTTGAAAGTTCTGAACTTATACCACAAAACTATCTCATAAGGTGGCTCAAAGTAGTGAAAAAAATTAATTTGATTATTTTTTTTCCAAAAACAAAATCAGTCATAAAATCTGAGTTTATAGATAATTTGTAGTGGTGGGGATTAAACTCTATCAGGAATCTCAATGAAAGACTTTGTGTATTTATCCTTCTTACCAGTTTAATAGAATAATAACAACAATTAATACGGGTCTGAGAGGAATAAACTGTGTTAATGAAAGACTCACTATATATAAAATCAAATATGAAGTTCATATATTAGGGTTAACTTATGGCCAGTTAACAATCTATGTGAGGCGTAATTCCTGCTGCCTTTTATTACAGAGTTTGCTTTCACCAGTGATCTTCACTGTGTTTGATTTTAACTGACACCGTTAAGAGGAATGCCGGCATTTTGTTGACGAGTTTTCTATTACGCTTACAATAGTGTATCTATTGATGTGACTGTATGGCATTTATTCCTTTAGAAATCATCGTGGTCACGGTATCTAAGTCTGTGTTTTACTACCCCCAACCGCCGGGCCAAGAATCCGTTTCACCCCCTTGGGGGCGACATTGTCCCTGTTGAAACTACATGGCTTATGCTAATTCTTATTTCCAGACAGGGCACAGCTACACTTCCTGCAAGAATCCCAGCCTTCCTTATCAATACATTATTGCTAAGTGATAAGCAGAGGAAGTTTTTAAAGTGTCTTTGAAGATCCTGGCAGGGAGAGCATTACAGAAAAGCTTGAGAAATCAGTGAGGACGATCTTTTTGCCTTGTGTCTGCTCTTTCTATGTGAGCTGCCAAGAGCAGAGCCAAGCAGTAGAGAGGCTCTGTCCCATGCTTCTCCCAGATCTTGCTTGCTACTTGTAACATGCATCAACACAGGCCCTCCTTGGTTTCCAGCCGGACAAGGGCACTGCACAGGTCCCAGTCCCTCTGGCCAGCAAGCAGGTGAGGAAGCAGTAGTGAGAGCGTGTTTGATGTTGCTAGCTAGCTTTTGCCACCCAACTTTTTCCCTCTCCAAAACCTCTTAGCAAACTTCAAAGGCCTCCTTGCTTCTTGCCTTAATCCAGTGCACTGAGACCTCTAGTTCAAAGAACTTCCCTTAAACCCTCTTCTTAAACGGCAACCCAAACTTTTTTTTTTCCTTTCCTTTCCTTTCCACAAAGTAGCAATTACAGCTCCGTTGCGTGGCGATTGGGCTCCGCCGATCCGCTCCTGCTATTAATTAATCTTACAAAGGGGGCTCATTTCCTGGCATTCAAATTGACAAGAGACCAGAGAACAGAAAATCCTTTCAAGCCTTTCCAACTCACCGAGGGGAAGAGGTATCCGAGGAGAGAGCCCCACAGTATTTGAGGTGGAGGGCACATTTGATACTCCCTGTATATTCTGCTGATTGAATGATTTTTGTTCACTGAGAGCTCTTTGCTAATCTTGTACCTGTAAAGCTTGAACAGAAGGCTCCGTGGCACACAAGTGCAGCTCCAATCTGACAGAGGAGATTTGCAGGAGCGGCACTCCCCCCCCCCCCCCCCCAATCCCAGCCTCCAGAAGGCATCTTCTTCAACATTGCACTTCACTTTAAACAGAAAACGTTCGGTTTACTCACACAGAAAAGCCCTTGGAAGAGGAGGAGATGAAGAGAGGCGAGAAAGCAAGAGCGCAGACAAGAGATTAAAGCTTTTTATTCAGTATCTCTTTCGTATTCAAATCGTGCTAAGGGCTCTGTGAAACTTAGAAGCAAGCTTGTTCAGGAGGGCTTCTAAAGTGTGTACACGGATTTCATGGGAAAGGAAAAGAAGCCGCAGCCTGGGAAATGAAAGAAAGATAAGATGTCCTATATAAAACAGCCCGAATGGTTCAATTACTTCAGCACACCATGAAGGCGAGCTTTGAAGGTCTGAGAAAACACTGCTAAATTTGAACAACAACAAAAAGTCGTGTTTTGGGTTTTGTACCAATAAATGTTTGTGTACTCTGTGGATTGCTTAAGCTGTATCCCTCCCACTTGTAGCTTGTTTATTTTTATTGTACTTTATTTTATTATCATTATTATTTTCATTTGGTTTGGGGAGTGAAGGAGAAGAGTGTATTTTGATGGTAAAATGTAAAATTTATATGTAAAAAAATATAAGAAAATAAGGGCCGTTATCAGAAACGTGACCAGAGGGAAGAACAACCTGAATCATTTGGAGGCAAAAATTCTACTTCCTCTCAAGCCAGGTGTCTTTGATTAAAAGAAAAGCGAGGTTGAATCCTCATCCCCTCACATGGTTGCAGGAGCACCAGGTGGCTGTGTTTTTAACACAGATTTCACGCACTCAGTCAGTGCTGTTAGGGAAAGTTCTTATTAGAGACAGGGATTTCTTTGCACATCCTCATTGGTAAGGTCAAAAGATGCTTTCGTCAAAGTGAAGCAAAGACCTGTTCCTTGGGTCTGGAAGGAGAGTAAAAGGGAGCCTTGAAACCCGCTTGAAGAAAAGCCGTGAACTCCACAGGTCTCCCAACCTAAGTTGCACTTAGCAGGGAATTCCAACCCAATTTGTACCGTGCCTGGGTCCTGTAGAAGACATGCCCCTCCTCTTTGTTAGGGTGCACAGTTGTTTCATTTGCTATTCAACTCCTTGGTGATCTGATATGTATTGGGATGCTGAATCAATTTTGGACCTCTTTAGGGTTTCTGTCTATTTTTTCTTTTCCTGGTGGTTTCTTTTTCTTATGTGAATATTGACTGTTCTTCCCATCCCCGTCAGAAATGCAATCATGGAAAATTCATGGGACAAGTTCTCAGAAATCACTCTGAAGAACTTGGAAAAAAGTGCGTGCTGTATCCCTTAATGCTTTGTCTGAAAAATAATAGAAGTCAGCTGGGCCATTGCTCTCTCTCCACAGTTCAAAGAGATTAATGTAGAAGTTCTGATGTTCCTGACCAAAGGCCTCTGGTAAAACAGGAATTAAAAATTATCTCACAGCCTATAACAGGTGTTTCTGTGATGATGGCCGCGGGACTGCGGTTCTAAGAAAATGGAAACGAATCTTCTGCAGGTAAAGTCAATATTGCAGAAGTGGGTTTGTTGCTCACGTCTGCAGAGCAGCGGTATGAACAAGTTCAAGTTTTGTTTGCACAGTTGGAATGAAGTTTTAACATTCTCTCCCAGAGGCTCTCTGATTCAGCATCTACAGCACCGACTAACTTTTGGTTTTTCTATCTTTCGCTAAAAGAGGGCGGAGGAAAGCTCAGCCACATTGATTACCCTCTGTTAACTTAAAAAATAAAGGTAGCAAATTTAATTGAAAACGGAAAGCAGTAGCTTTAGGATAAAGATACCCTTGAGTAATTGGAAGCCAGGAAGTCTCTGTGGCCCATGACCCCAGCTGAGTCTAACATAATATTGAAGAGTCACTGGAGCGGGGACAGGTGGTGGGCTGCAGGTGGCAGGGGGCACACAGGTCCTCCAGACTGTTTCAGGGCTTCACATTCGGGACATAGACTACAGCCACATGGATGCTTCTCCTGGCTGAGACCATGGCCATCCCAAGTAAGACAAAAAGGAAAGGACCCAAAAGCAGATATTAAGGATGCTAGCTGCAGAAACAAGTGAGGACCTTGTGTCGAGGACTCTTGTGCCAGGACCTGTCTCCAAAGACAGGAAGTGTGCATCAAGGGTTTTACACGACAGGTGTGAAAAGAGGGGAGACAGGCCAGAAAGAGAGAGAGGAAGTGGAAAAAGCTGCAACAGGGAAAGGCAGCAGAGGCAGAAGGAAGGGAGTGGGTTTTCTCTGTGTTGCATTGCTTTGCTTTGACTTGGCCTCTGGAAGAGAAATACTCTGTTAGTCTCCTTGTCAACCTCCAAGGGAACATTAATTAGTACTCATTGGAAAAAGCAAGGGAAGTCTAAGGGAAATGGGGAAGAGAGAGGGGGGAGAGAGAGAAAGAGAGAAAGAAACTAAGTAGCACTAAACACAGAGCAGAATTAGAGAGTAAATATATACTTTTTGGGAAATTATGGTGAAAATTATTTGTGAAAAGTATTGTAGTACAGAATTAGATGAAAGCATTGGGATTTTTTCCCCTGTACTTAGCCATTGAATATAATAAACCCAAGGAGTTGTAAAGTGAAATCTTCCTTACATGTTAACGACTAGTAAGGACTTTTTCATAAATATATTCTTCTGAATGTACTCTGTGACTGTAACCACACCAGCTGTGCCAAATAGAATCAATCTATAATCAACATTAGGTGCCGTGTGATGCAGAGCACAGTACCACAGCATCCAATACAGACATGACGAAAAGGAAGGAAACGATTGGACTGTATTCCAATGCTGCAGCAGCCATAGAAGAGAACCGTCCAAAAGTCACTTGAGAGTACGGTATTTCCCCTCTGCAAAACCAAGCTGTAATTAGATTGTGCCATGACTTAAGGAATTCTCAGAATCCTTGTGTGCAGCAATAAAAAAAATCAGTTTTAAATACTACTTTTCAAATGTCCATGTTTTAGCTTCTACATTTAGGGGGAACAAAGCTAAAAGCACCCCTAGGCCTCGCATCTTTGGATAGTGAACCCTAAGTTTCATTGTTAGCTACAAATTGTTTGTTTGGCTGGATTTTCAGCACCCCACCCCTCCGCAACTCTCTGTGTGCATTTGTGGTGCTAGACAAGTATTTTGTCCATTCAATTACTTAAAAATTGTTCCTGTTTGGTCTCATATATTGTTTAATGGGATTAAAAAAATCAGTGATATGTAATATTTAGAGTTGCAGGTTTTCTCCACAAAGGGATTTAAATTTGAGAGAATTTTATTTTAAGACAGAACACTATCTGGAGTTCCTTTGTAAAGGAAGCATCAACCTCAAAGCCTGTGATATGGGTCAGTGGGTGAAGGTGGTACGCCAGCGCAATGGCCTGACCTTGATCTCTGCAACCCACGTTCTAGAAGGAGATAACTGACATCCTTGACATGTCATGTGTGTGCTCCATCCAAATAAATAAACATAAGACAACCTCAAAGAGCTAAACTCACAGTATATTCTGCCTATGAAAATTTAGGGTATAAAATATCTTCTCACAGCAAGGCTAGAATACGTTCTTTAAAATTTATATAAAATGTAATAGAAAGTCTCAATTGTTCTTAGATTACTATGAGAATATAGATACTAAAAAACTACAGCAGAAAAAAATTCTCCTGAAAATCTCAAAAATTAACTAAATTTATTCTTTCCTTAAATAAGTAGCTATTATAACCATGGACAGCAGCAACTGTTCTGGAGAGATGAGAAAGCCATTTCCGTGCTTGAGAATGGGAAGGAAAGACCAATTAGAATATGAAAACCGTCCTCGCAGATAGCCTGAGACCGTCATACAGATGAATGCTCACCCTCTGTTAATTAGCTAGTTTATGAAAGACAGCACTAGAATATTAAAATTTGCTGAACTCAGGGCATTCCTAACGCCTATTGGACTTTCATAGTATATTGAAAAAGAATTGAAAACCATTCCAACTGTTTAAAGAACACCACAGATTCATTGGCAAGCACCTCGTGCTTCAGGTAAGGATGAAATCTGACTCAGCTTGGTGGCATCCTTATTTATAGGCTTTGGATGAGTCAGTTTGTATCAGAAGGGTTGCTGAGACATCACTACAGCACATGACAATGTGATCTCCTCTAGGAAAGGGCATTGTTCCTTCTCATGACCAAGTCAACCATGGGGTTGGGTATAAGAAATTTTCACCGAGACAGAGTAACCATGTGATGGATGGTCATCACCCAGGAAATTGAATTCAACTTGAACTAACTCTTGGTATCTATCCTTCAAGGATGGATGCAGTCTGGAGGCAGAGGTTCGTACTGTTCGGCACAGATTCTCTAGAGCATAGACAATTACCTAGATTTGTCAAATGTTGAACAATTATTTCCCAATGAATAAAAGAGAAACATTATATCTATCCACACACTCTTTATAAGGCTATTGTTATAATAGATTGCTATTTCAGCTGAAGCAACTGATGGGTTAAATAAGGATAACACATTATGCCCCCCCCCCCCCAGTGTATTCAATAGTCGGTGTAGTTTCAAACATGTTTACAGAGATGCTGACTAGAGAAACAGTAGCACCTAAAACGCTTAAACCCACTCCTGGCATTGGGACTCACACAACCAAACATATTTTTTTCTCCCAAACACTAAGACAAAATGAAGCTTTGAACTGTGAGAATTTGGAGATTCGTCTCAGCTTCTAGTTCTGATTATCTTTGATGAGTCACAAAATAACCAACATTTGAACTGTGGAAGTACGGTGCGTTTCTCACACCAAGGGAACAGCAGAGAGGAGATGCCCTACGTGTGAGTTTGCGCCAAATTCCTCCCACAATGGCAGCTTTTACACCCAGGTGCATGCAAAAAATATCTTTGAATCTCGGCCGGTCCCTGGGATTTAGCATTGGTATGCCACTTACATGTCAAATAAATATGTTCAGAAATATGACTTTACAATGAGGCAGGAGGGTAACTGAACTTCAAAATCTGTGAGATCAATCTGCCCACCTCATATACAAAGTTTAGTGCAGAATATCAAAGCCATGCAAGACTCTCAGGCTTTTATTAAGGATGCACTGACTAATTTGTAGGGCTAAAAGTCATGATCAGATGTACTTTCCCTAAAATTCTTATATCATTCAGCTGAGTCACATAAAATAATCCTTAATAATACAAAGCGGAAAGTGATAATTTTTAAGCCAGATTTTACAGGGATGCAGGTGGCTGCGTGCAGCATGCTTTCCTTCTGGTTGGCTGTGCAAATAGCACAGACAATAAATAACACACATTACAGACAGTGCATATCCTTGAGTTTAGGTCCACCTTTGACATTAGATATCAGCATATCATTTAGAAGCTACACAAATATATTCAGGAATATGGTTTTTCAATATGAAGTTGAATTTTGCTTCTCACTATATTATCTGTTTATAATTTTCTTAATCGCCAAATACTTAAGTTTTTAAGTGCAACCTTAAAAACGAACTTAAATAATACCTGGGTTCAAATGATGTAAGTTTTATGGTACTGCATCCTATTTGAGAGTAGATATGGAAAAATAATGAAAAGGGGATCTTTCAAAAGAAATAGTCCATTTATTCGCAACATCAATTTTAAATTGCAGATTGGGATGCACCGGTGTTCAAAGATGATTCTAGTTTTTGCAAAAGTTAATTTGAAAGTTTAAAAGGGGAGATGACTCAAAATACTTGTGCAAGAAAGCTGAGAAGAAAAAGAAAATGTTAAGATATTCAACAAATCAGTAAGAAGTGTCACTATGGAAACCCTTATTGTCTACTTTCCTCTGAGCAGCCAGCAAGGAGCTGTGAACCCACTTACCTCCTGAGAACCCCATCTGTCTGCTGCAAGCTTGCTCATGAGCAACACTGGCCAGTGGCCTCCATTTTTGTTTGACATCCCTTTAATTTTTTGGTTTTTCCGTCGGCCCATGCCTTTCAAGTCCCCAGCTCCTCTTGGACAGTAAAGGAAGACAATTTACTTCTGGAAAGGTTTTCAGAGTTCTAGGAGAGGCTTTGGCATTTTAAGTTCAGTTCAATAGTGACTCTGACTACATCCAGGGATGAAAGTGTACTACGAAGGTAGTGTTTTTATTAGGCCTTTCCTTCAATACTATTACCTATTAGTTGAAAAACATGTTCTCTCTCTCTCTCTCTCTCTCTCTCTCTCTCTCTCTCTCTCTCTCTCTCTCTCTCTCTCTCTCTCTCTCTCTCTCTCTCTCTCTCTCTCTCTCTCCCTCTCTCTCTTCCTGTCATACACATATATACACACACACAGGGGTTGATTAGTACATAATATTGTCATTTATACATTCCAATTCCAATGTTAAGTTACAGAAATCTCTTAGCATAAAGCAAACAACAGCAACAACAAAACCCTCAGTATTTCTTTCTTTTAACTGATGAGCTTTCTTTCGAGAAAACACTAACTGACTTAAGTAAGTGTTCACCTCAGTCATGATATATGTACTTATGTGGTCTTGGAGAGATTTGGAGGAAGGAAAAATGAAGATGAGGAAGAAAGAAAATTACTTGGAGCAAAGAGATTATAAGTGAGCCCAAAAGAACCTAATCTCAGGAATGAACATACATGAAGTTGGAGGAAGGGCACAGACTGCATTTACCTGGGATGACTTGCTTGTCATGCATCTCATCCACAGGCAACAAGACAGATCTAAAGTGTAAGTCTTTCTGACCTTTGTTGCTCCTTCAACAAAATTCCCATGGCAAGTTGCTTACAAACACAAGAGTTTTATTTAGCACAGAGTTTGGATGCGCAAGGCTGAAGGTTAGGCAGCCCCATTGATTGAGCTTCTCCTGAGAATCTGAAGGTGCACCATATCATGGAGATGTGTGCCTTGGGTAAGCATGAGATCACATCGCAAGACAGCTCAGATTGGGGTCTCCTAATCCCTCTCAAAACCACATCCTTGACTGATGTAAGAACTTTCCACTAGATTCTACCTTCCTAATTTTCCATATTCAACAGTGGCCTCCTGGGGACCAAGCTTCCAACACAGGAATCTCCGAAAAACAAATCATTTCCTAATTCCAGAATGCCCTCTTAGCAGCCTGCCTCGGCTTATTGAAGGAAGGATGGCGCGAGGGGACAGACATGTTACTCAACTACATAAATCCTTTCAAAAGAAACCCAAGATTTGTGTAACCTCTGCAATCATAAAGAGCCAAGTTTTCACAATTCTGCTGCTAATATACAAAATATGCTACTCATAAAATTCGAAGCCCTCTTTCAGTGTTTATACCTGTATGGTTTACAGGTGGCTTCCTCTTTGAAATTTTCATAATTCCTTGCCCTCCTCTGAGGAATGTAAGGGATTCACTGGGTGGCTCTAGCACAGTAATTCCCATCCTTCCTAATACTGCAACCCTTTTCAACAGTTCCTCATGCTGTGGTGACCCCAAATATACAATTATTTTTGTTGCTACCTCATAACTGTAATTTTGTTATTCTTATGAATCCTAAGGTAAATATCTGATATGCAGGATAGTTCATATGCCTTCCCCATGCCAGGGTCATTTGTTTCTTAAAAGGTGTCGTGACCCACAGATTGAGAGCCACTATCTAGAGCTTTTAGAAAAGCAAAGACATGAAGAAACCTTAGCCAACAGGGTGCCAAGAACAATGCTGGACAGGGACTTGGGGCGGAGGACAGAGACAGGACCTGTGCACAAAGAGGGGATTTCAGACAAGCTTCATGCTTATTACAATTTGAAAACTAACTCCGCTGCCTTGACTCTTTTGATACTGTCATGGTTGATTTTACTTATACCAACTTCATCTCCTGTACCAACCTTTCTCTGTGCTCTTTTATAACCCACCTAGGTGAGCTACTTTAAGCAAATACATCTTTTCTAGACTTGGAACTATATTGTACTTTCTCAGACTTTTTAAAGGGTTTCTTTTAATGAGATATCATGACTTAGAAAGTTATCAATCACATTGTCTTAAATTTACGAAGGACTTTTACTCGGTAAAACATAAAAATCTTTAAAATACAATAAACTGCTGATATAAAGCCAAGGCCTGATTACATTGCTTTAAAAATCAGATAGTGTGGGGAAAATAAAATAATGGAGGAAGACAAGATTATATAGAAAGCTACTCAGGAAATTTCAGAAAGCCAGAGCCTGAGTTCAAGTAGAGAGGATCTCTCCTTTCCTTAGTTAATAACAAAATCAAATAGAACCTTGATCATAAGATTTAAAGCTATCTCACGCATTTTCCCAGTGTTTAAAATATACATTTCATTCCTTAAATAACACACTTTATTTATGAAATTTGAAATTATTTGACATCAATATTTATACATCTATTTTTAAAGTATCCTTAAATATTTTAGGGCTCCAGAGTTCCCCTAAGCAAGAAGGCGAGACATCATTCTTTTTTTTTTTCTTTTAGCACAATTAACTTTGGAGTTCTCTTGCGGCTTTGCACATTCAGGAGCTTGCATG